>NC_073694.1:15035005-16527505 GCF_029784165.1 Wyeomyia smithii
ATTTTCATTTGCAGTATCGTAAGATTTGTCATTCAAGGCCTTAACACAATGGATACGTTGCGGCTGCATTTGCGGCAATTTGACAGTTAGCCCATACATTTACTGTCACATTGACGTCAACGCAACGCAAACGTATCCATCCTGTTTGGGCCATCACTGTCTCTGTTTTTAACAAATTTATATAGCAAAATTGCATTTGTCGAATAACATTTGCGGTGAAAAAATTGACAAAAATTGCCGATTTTTCATGGGTTTTCCTTTAATCGCACTGACGAAACTACTCATGCGTCATCAATCATAGTAACCCATGAGTTAGCAAAAAAAATGGACAGCTCTATCAGTCAAACTCTAACTGGGATGGCGAAAAAAGTGAAGCTACTCCGTTCAGAAGTGTGCGCGTTCAAAGAATGGTACCCCGCCGCGTCGAAAACGGACATCGTGCGGCACTTTGTGGACGCCGGGTATGCCGGTTCTGGCATCTAAAACATCTTGACACTATTGGACAACGATCAGAGCATCGAAAGAAAGCCCGGTTCCGGGCGGCCAACGACCCTGAGCGACAAGAAGCTTCAAAGGATGCTGAAGAGGAAGACCGAGGGAAAGGTGGCTAAATCGCTGCGTGCACTTGGCCGAGAGGTTGGTGCTTGCTCTAAAACAGTGAAACAGCATCTGGAGAACATAGACATACATGCAGGAAGCGGCAGTCCCGTCCACTGGTCTCGGAGCGGCAGGCAATGACGCAGCGACAGCGGTTGAATAAGATGGTCAAGTCGATTTTCCCGGCAAATCGCGACGTGGCAGTGCTATTGGACGACTAAACCTATCGCACCCTGGATGGCAACGACTAGCAAGGTTCTTCGTATTTTACCTCCCCCACGAAGGAAGTGAGCACCGAGGTAAAGTTGATTTCACAGACCAAGTTCCTCAAGAAGGTGCGGCTGTGGCTAACAATCAGCGAAAAAGGGATGTCAAAGTTGCTCTTTTTTCGCTCCGGGCTGGCCGTGAACGGAAAAATTGATAGTACGAAGTGCCTGACAGAAGTTGCGTCGTTCATCAAGAAATACCATAAGCGCGAAGACACGGTGTTCTGGCCAGATTTGACGTCGGCCAACTACTCGAAGCGATCGTTGGAGGAAATGGAGCGGCTGAATATCGATGTGGTCCCGAAATCGGCGGATCCGCCCAATGTCCCCACCTGCTTCCCATCGAGAATTTCTGGGCAAACTTGAAGCGCAAGATCTATTCCAACAATTTTGTCACAAAAACGGAGGAGGAATTAATAAAAAAAAACGAAAAAAGAGCTTAACAACATGGCTACACGCATGTTTTCGTTCGCCATGGCAAATGTTCCGGTTAACTGCCGGAAGGCTGCACGCAAGGAAGTAATATTTTTTTGTGAGGAAGCTAACATGATAACCTTCCATGGGAAATTTATCCAACTCAATTATCTGTTTAATTTTTTTATTCATCACCATCTGAAATTGTTTTTTTTTTCATCACCATCTGAAAAAAATTTTTTTAATGCAAACTTTAACTGTCAAATTATCGATGCTTATCGATAATATCGATAAAAGTCCCGGAATTATCGATTGTTATCGATGTCCGTTTTGGGCGATATTTCCCATCACTAAAAGAAACACGTTCAAACTCTTAACGGTGGAGTAAAAGGGGAAAAAGGTACATATCAGAGATGCCAGATGTTTTTGAAAAATCTACTTGAAATCTGAAAAAAAAATCTATCCGCGATTCGAAAAAATTTCGCTCACACAGGCAAAAGTCTGCGAAAATCTGCACACATTTTGAGAAAGTCTGCGTAAATATAAGGAGACGCTGACAAAAATCTGCAGAAACTATTAAAAATCTGCAAATATCTGCGAATCAATAAAAATCTGCACATGGACTCTAAAAATCTGCGTTTCGCAGACAAATCTGCACATCTGGTTTCCCTGGTACATATTAAGATTGGTCGATCTTGAATCGATAACCGAAAGATCGATTTTTTTCAACCTTATTCTTTGTGTATCAGACCGATTCTCCAGCCTTTGAAAAATCTAAAAGATCGTTTATTTTCCGATCTGATTTTTTCGATCTTTCAAAAATTTTATTTATTTTTCAGCGTGCAGAATTTTTTTGAGATGCGATATTGAGTAGTTGTCAGGTATCGTGTACCGTTTTCAATGTTGTTTTATCGGATTTTCAATGGTTGCGTGCGGTTATGACATCATGATGCCTCCATATAGTCCATTCCATTCCTGCTCTTAATGCAACTGGTGTTATGATATGATCGGAGTGCAACCAAATCGAACCAAGCTCCAAAAACATTATTTCGAGTAATCGGGGTTCAATGTTGTAGGTATTTTTTGTTATAAGGGCTTATTACAGAAAACGAGGCGAGTTACTCGTCTGACCAATTTTGATATTGCAGATGGTGGGTGAGTCGGCTGGGTTTTGGATAAGGGGCCGTTCCTAAACCACGTGGTCATAAAGAGGGGGACGGGGCGGTTGTCAAAAGACCACGAAAGACCACGCACGGGGGTGAGGGTGTTAACGAAATAACCACGTGGTCTGTTTTCTTGACTTATAATTTATTCTTGCCACCAAGTCAAGAGTGAAGTTTTTGTATTTTAGATATATAGAATGTTCTCAAAATTTATTAATAAAAATGTAAAAAATTTAAGCGAGTTTTTGGCACTTGACAAATGAAAAGACCACGTGGTTAAAGTCGCAAGGGGGGAGGGGGTTGGCCAAAAGATCACGGGGGGGGGTACGGGGGGTATAAAAAGTGTTCAAGATATGACCACGTGGTTTGGGAACAGTCCCTAAGTAGCTCGTCTCCGAAACTGTTCGACTCATTTTTTAATTATAATTTTTGTCGCATGTTTTTACTTTTCTCTCGAGTTGTTTGGATAATTACGTTGAAAAAGCCTCCCAGTTGGACTTGAGCTGGTGCTGCTGTATGTTCGAATCCTGATTCGGAACCGCAACGTCTCCGCAACGCAGAACGCGCCAGTATGTAAACGGCCTTAGAGTCAATATGATCGTAACGCTAGCCTCGCAATTGGGTTGTTTAGCTATTCACGGATTTCCGATTTTTATATTTCATTTGAAATAGTGTAATTTCTGAGCAAAACGTGATTTTTAAAAACTTTATACTACTATCCTTCGATTTTTAAATGAAGAATAAAAATTCGCTCTAAATCGCTACAATGACAGTTGGTACATGGACGAACTGTCATTGTATCGATTTCGAGCAGTTTTAAATCGTGATTAAAAATCGAAGGACAACGATAGAAATTTTTTTTCAATCACGTTTTACTTAGAAAATGCAGATCTTTCAGATGATATAAAAAACTGATATAGCTAAACAACCCAATTGTTTTGTACACTATAACGGTTGGCTGCGATGTCTGAGTCCAATAAAAACAGATGTTCAATTTGCGAAACGGAATGTATTACCTGGGCTATGCTTTTGCTTTATAAAAGCAATGCACTCCAGGCCACCGGCAACTACTTTTTTGATCGCTGCGAAAAAAAATTGTGATGAGAGAGTCTGCCGTTATTAGAATATTTTGCTGAATTGTATCTGTCGTCCTTTTTTCCAATGTCACAGATACTCCTTTCAACATCGCCTGATAATTTGAACAAGAAATGGAAAAAGAGACTTTTTAACTATTTTTGAAGAAAAAGAGACTTTTTAACTATTTTTGAAGAAAAAGAGACTTTAGAGACCTTCCGTTGATAAAAAAGACTTTTCAGAGACCAGATTGAAAAAAGAGACCAAGTCTCTAAAAAGAGACCTGCTACCAGCCCTGCATTTGGTTTTAGAGTTGCGGAACATAGTGCGGCGCATACAGTATTGGACAAAAAAAAGTACGTACCCATTATCCTAATGTTGAACTCCCTGTATCTTTTTTAATATAAGGTATATGAACTCGATGAATTCGGATAAGTTGTAGTATTTCTAATATACTAACGATAGGTATAAAAATTTTGTCAAAGAATTGCATATTAAATCCACACTTCAGCATAATTGTAACTAAGCTCTATTTTCGCTTGGTCAAAATAAAGTACGCATTCTTTATATCATCATCAGTTTACTATTTCTCAGCTCAGATAATTTATTTTTTATTGTGTCCTACTCCTCGTAAGTCCAACAAGATTCCTATTGCTGCAGAGAAACGTCGAAACAATGTGTTTGATTATTTGTTTATCATTATTAGTGCGCGGTACAATCGGATAAGATGGAGAAAAAGCAAATTTCCGTAGATATTCGTAAACTTATAGTTAACAACCGTCAGGAAGGTCTTTCTTATACACACTTAGATAATATCACCGAGTACGGTAAAATGAATTACCGAGATTTCAACAGCTGGGATACCGAGATTCTGTAAAATCAACAATTCACGACTTGTCAAACTTTAACGAAATTCTCGGTAATATTTTACCGGGACTCGGAAATTTCAACTGTCGAATTATTACGAAAATTTCGGTAAAATTTACTGAAGTACGCATTTTGCGATTTCTCAGATAAATCCAGGGAATGATGAAAACGATTAATTATCCGTATAATTTTATTGATTATTTTATCAAATGATTCAACTTATTACAGCATTGGTAGAAACAGGAGAGTTGTGTTGCTTCCTGGAAATAAAACAACATCCATCACTGCAACTTCCATCCTGCGAAGCGAGTCGTTAACCTACAAAATTGAGTAAGGAAAGAATTAATTGTTTTAGTATAATATTTGCAATAAACACAAACAAGTTCTGAGGAATAATATTGTATACATACTCAACATTTTAGGGTAATCTGAATAATACAGATTTCTCCGGAATGATGATTAACCGCGAAACCTGTTCCTTTTAGATCTAAACCGAAACACGAACAAAACTGATTGTGAAGCTTTCGTTATTTTGACAGTTTTATCTCTCGGAATTTCGGTAAGAGCTTTTTTGGTTCAACGAGATCTCGGTTAAATGATGTCAAGCTTCCGAGATTCGGTATTTTAGTTTACTGAACTCGGAAATTGGCTGTTTTACAGAATTTTCCGGCAAACAAATTTACGGTATTCCGGTAAACACATTAGGTTTACAATTTCTCAGTAATTTTGTTACGGAACAACGGTAAACGAAAATGTTTTCAAGTAGTTCGGTATTTTACTTTACCGAGAAAACATTATGCAGTTAAGTGTGTAGAGAAATTGCTCGAAAATTCGATTTAAGTGAAGCAGGAGCACGAAAAATATGCAAAAAGCATGGAGAACTGGGAAGCGTAGTCGGTCCGATCGGGGGTAGAGGAAGGAAGCGGAAAACTACAACTAGCGATGATCGCCGAATTTCTCGAGAAGTGGCAAAAAATCCTTTCGCTACCAGCCGAGTGATTCGTGAAAATGCTGTTTTAAATATCTCTAAACGAACTGTGCGCAGAAGACTACAGGAAATGGGTTATAAGAGTGGATTTGCCCAACGACGACCTTTGATTCGAAAGGTTAACAGGTTTGTTGACTTCGTATTCAGCATACATTTTTGGCTGAGGTTTATTTCTGCAGGATCAAACGCCTCAAATTCGCTCAAAAACACATCGACAAGCCGATAGAGTTCTGGAAACAGGTTATCTGGAGCGATGAAAGTAAATTTGAACTCTTTGGCCACAAACAACGAGCACGAGTTTGGACGAAACCTGGTGAGAAACTTGCCGATAAAAATATTCAGAAGACGGTCAAGCACGGAGGTGGCAGTATCATGGTGTGGGGGTGCTTTGCTTGGTCGGGTGTTGGTAATATTGAGAAAATTGATGGCATAATGACGGCAGACTATTACATCAGCATTTTAAAGAGAAATCTTACAGAGTCGGCGCGAAAGGTTGGGTTAGAGAAGAAGTTCACTTTTCAACAAGACAATGATCCTAAGCATACCGCCCACAAAACCACTGCGTATTTCCGTGCTTCACGTGTCAAGCTATTGGAATGGCCATCACAAAGCCCAGACTTAAATCCGATAGAAAATTTGTGGTCGATTTTGGATCAAAATGTCGACAAGGGAGATGTCACCAACCGCGACAAACTGTTTGAAGCTATGGAAAAAGCTTGGACAAATATCGACTCCCAACATATAAAAAAAACCTCGCGCAAAGTATGCCTCGACGCCTGCAATCCGTGATTGAAGCTAAAGGTGGCCAAACTATATACTGAAATAAAGAAAAATCAGATTGAACGTTGAATCACTATAATGCGTACTTTATTTTGTCCACAAGAAAAATGACAAGCCTGCAAAGCTGGGCCCAGATAGGTTGGCTTCCTGTCTGCATCAGCTGATAGTCAAGATCTGGTATACAGAACAGCAATCGGATCATCTTTCGCCGTCTCTCGTCACTAGCATGAAGGTTAGTGGGAAGTTATCAAGGGGGCCGTTCCTAAACCACGTGGTCATAAGTGGAGGATGGGGGGTTTGTCAAAAGGCCACAAAAGACGGTGGGGGTCAACGAAATGACCACGTGGTCTTTTTTCCTGACTTATAATTTATTTTTGCCGCCAAGTCTATAATTAAGCTTTTGCATTTTTTTTCTCCGAAATATAGAATTTACTAAAAATTTACGGTCCCAAACCGGTTTTGTGGATGGGCGATCGGTAAAGGTGTCACGAATACCATGTCCCCACGTACCACCTGTTTATCGATTTTAAGGTCGCACACCACATTATCGACCGTGTAGAGCTATGGAAAGTTTTGGGCGGAAATGGCTTCCCTGCGGACCTAACAAGACTGATGGATGGTATACAGTGATGTGTGAAGATATCGGGTGCAATATCAAGCCCGTTTGAACCACGCGGTTGCTGAGCAGTACACCAAGCTGAAGAGTGTAGCAGAAAAGGTTGGATTGAAAGTAAATACGCCGAAGACCAAGTATCTGCTAACAGGGAACCGAGCGCGATAGGGTTCGCACAGGCAGTAGCGTTGTGATCGACGGAGTTGAGTTCGAGGAGGTTGACAATTTTATGCACCTCGAATCATGGGTAACGTCAGACAACAACTGCAGCAGGGAAATACGCAGACGTATTGTAATTGGAACCTGATCAAACGATTATAAACAAACGAGTAACACAAACATATCTGAGCTTGATAGAAATAACAAAGCCTGTAACATTCTTGATATGCCAGAATGATAAAAAGTACTGAATTATATCAAATTCTGTTATCATACACTTAAATGTTTAAAACAAAATTTGCAACATTCTTACTAATTCTGATTTTTTTTCGACATTAACCTAACTATAATTCGTAATAATTTTCAGTTGCATATCAACAAAAAAGTTACTGTTTATACTGCTCCTCTCTTTGGACGCATTTTTTTTTATAGCACCGTATGTAGTTTTGATAAATTCGCGATTACGAGGCAAAGAGATTTTCAAAACTGTTCGCGCAACGCGAACAAAAATGTGCATGATGACAAAAGCAAAAAAATTTTCTTCGTTCTTTTTCCCATGCAAAAACAAAACAAATATCAGCACCTTCGTAGTCCCGAATCGAAACTGATGTAGGCATCAGAGTTAACAAAAGGGTGGCTGAATTTTTACGAACAATGATTATGGATTTTAAAATGGTTTAGTGAGATTAGAATTTATAAATTACGTTTGAAAACCTCACTAACGAGCGTAAAACTTTTAATATACCGTAATTACTGTCAACAACCGTTTATTCTTGATATTTTTTTTGAGTATCATAACATTTTAAATTTACCAAGTCTGCGTAGGTTTATGAAAATGATGCTTATAACTACTTGAATTAAGAATCCAGTGGTGATAGTATAACAAGATTAGCTCGAGCTGGTCGCAACCTTATTCTTGTACAGCAAATAAGCTATGCAATTGGTTATCGTGCTACCGCTACGTGTTAAAAAGTCTTCTAATTGCAGTGTGCTGTCAATGGATCCAAATGCATTTAGGCAGAACATAGGAGGCAATGCAGAGAGCTTTACGAAGCTCACCTGTATCTCGCAGTAATATTCAGCATCGATGATGAATTTCTCGAAAAAAACTTTTTCGGTGAGCATTGCCATCGTCAAAGGAACAATTTTTTCGACTGAGTATTGTCTAATCTGGCCTGATGCGTTGAAATATTCGACATGCACCTTCAAGCTAATTTTTGCATCATTGCTCGGCTGTGACTTGGACTTTACAAAGATGCCCAATCCATATAAACCAACCGGTTTGTCGCCGTAGACGTTCTTGATTCGCACGTGTGTAAAGATATTTTCAACGAACTTGAATTGATTAAAATTAAAGAATTTCAAGCAATCGTGCTTCCGGTGCTGTACATCGGAAATGATTTGTGTTAATTGGTCAGCGTCCTCTGATCGCGACTCATCGTCTTTGGCCCAATTCTTGATTGCTTTGTGCAATTGTTCCTGGCAGCAGTTAATTCTCGCACTGCTTGTTATCATTTCGAGAGATTTCTTCTCTAGGGCCAGGAAATCGTTATGCTGGAAACAGGCTAACGGGTTGTCGCGAATCACAGCTAAGCAATGCTTGTTCACGACCGCAAACTCATGCTTTCTATTTTCCTCAAACAACTTAAGGACATTTTTCTCATCGACATTGGATGCGAAATATTTTTCACACAATTCATTAAGTCCAGTCAGAAGATACTTTTGCGAAGCATAATAAACTTCAATGACGTTCTCATTGGAGAGATCAATCTTCTGACAGTACATGTAGCGCAGAACGTCCCGAAAAATTGGCGGTTCTATGTCCGTCACAGTGATCGGTTGATCGCTCTGTCGAGCTTCTTCAAACTGTCCATTGAACTGCACGTAAAATACTTCGCTTGCGAGCGTTAGAATAATCCTGTGACCGTAAACGCGTTCACCATTTTCACCTACCAAGAAAATTACGTCCGAGAAGTACTCGTTATCGAACAACTGCTCTTCTCGGTCTGCCAGGGATAGCGGATATTTAAATTCTGTTACCTCCTTCGCCATTGTACTAAAGAGAAAAACCAAATATACCTAAGTGTTAAATTTTTCGAAACTTTCACTTTATTGGATTACCTTTTCGTGTACCACCTTTTACTCTGATATATTATAAACAAGAATGATTGTTATGGTTATATCAAGGCCTGCTAAGTGTCTACACTGAAGAATGGTTACAGTATGACGAATAAAAATCTGTCCTCTGCCTACTTATATCGCCACATTGCTGACGAAGGCAGATTGCCATCTCTCTTTGTATTCAAATGGCGAAGAAAAATATACTTCTCTTTAGCAGTTTAGTATCAGTTGGCATTTGTTTATTTATATAAATTGGGAAAATAGTTATTGTCAACTAAGCTCCTAAGGAACAGGGCTGACGTCATACCCGCAAATCTGCAATCTCTACATATATTTGAACATATTTTTCGTCATCACTTCGGAATGACTGGATTGATCTTCATCAAACTTGGTATACGAGTTTCTTGATAAGGTTCAGAGGTGAAAAAAAAAGTTTATGTGTCATGGAGAGGGAGAGTGTGAAAGAAAATGGTATTAGAAAAGAGATGCCAATGAAAGTTAATTCGGAAAGCAGGCTTTCAAAGTTTATTAACTAGCTAGTACTCGGCTACTAACTTTATTTTGTTTGGCCAGGAAAAACTAAAGCATTGTATTCATATTCAATCGAGCAACTCGTGCAAAACGGCTCAGGTGTTAAGGGAAACAACTTGAAGATTAACTATATTTCGGATATTTCGATTCAAAATGATTTAGGAACTGTTTTTGGTTAACAGATAAAAACAAATTTCTATTCATTTTCATGAATGAAATACCTCCTATATTTTTAAAAGTTTTCCCTCTACGTGCACTCTCGTTTTGGGAGAAACACAGTATATCAGTGATGGAAATGAATAAAAGTTCACGACTTTCTTCAACCTAACCTCGACACTGAGATTAGAAAAAACTCGCTCACGTTCTGTATTCCAGAGGAGGGATTGGTGTAAAATCACCATTGAATAAATTCTTGAGTTTTGAATTCCTCACATTAAATTTTTGGTCCCATTTGTTTGGTAAACTCCCGAGTTAAACAGAAATTAGTGTTTCATTTGTATGTCAGCCCCCCATTGAGGAATATGATGAGATCCCAGTCCGCACAAATGACATGTTGGTGACCTTTAAGAGAAGATTCATATTCGTATGAAGAAAATGTTCTGTAAATGGTCAGGAATGCTGAAAAAGCGTCAAAAAGGCGGGGCTTAGAGCCTTATACAAACTTTTAGTAATTGTCACAAAGTGGTTTGTTGGAAATTTTCTACATTTACGTATTTTTAACTTGGTGATATTTATAGGAAAAACTAGAAATGTTTCTATTTTTTTAAATTGCCACCGCGAGACATATTTTTATCAACACATTCATGAATATTTTTCGTGACAAAGTTCTAAAATAAAATATACTATTCGTGACCAACTCACGAACATTGCTATTTTAGTGTTTTTTTTTATTTCGTCGATGAAATTTAGAAATGATTGAGTGTGTGTATATAAGTAATAACATAGAACAAGTGAAAATTTCGATAAATGCCAAGAGCTATTTACAAATGCAATCTCATTTTCATGGAGAAAGTATATCGCCTACCCCTTAAAATATTCACGCGCCTTAAAAAAATTAGGTTTTAGATAGTATTCGTAAAACTTTTAATAATTTAGAAACACGAAAAAATAATTTTGTTGATCTTTTAAGGCAAATGTCTGTTTATAAGTGACTCCTGTTGTAATCTTGCTACGAAATACATGAAAATTTTCAAGGAAAACGTCTAAATCATATTATGGTTTAATTTTATAATGGACTACTTTCGCCGCTTTTAGCAAGTATTTCCCCCATTTTAGTGAGCCAACAAACTTCAGGCGTTCGTCACCAAATATTGTTGGTGATCATTTTTCGATTCTTCAATAAAGATCAACTGATACGGGGACTCATTTGAGACAATCCCAATCAAACGTTAGTTTCAGGAAATGTGTAACCTTATTGAATTGAACTATTTTTTTTGTTACTTGGTTAAAAAAAGGATAGTTACTAAAATCCCGCGGAATTTTCAGAAAAATCACATATTCTTCAATGACAACATTTGACATATGTTTCCTTACAATGATCACGGAAACAAAATAAAAGAAATATTTGTTTTTTGATCATAGTTTTAGTGTCTTTTGTAAGAAAATAAACACAAGTTTTTCTATAAAACAGTAATGGTTACTCAATTACAAAAACTATTTCCATATTATTTTCAAAACGTTCAGGGGACAACGTAAGAAAAAAGTCCTATTTTATTTGTGACTCTTGTGCGGATTGGGATATATCCCAAGTAACACACGTTGTTATAGAACAGTTGGGATAACTCCTCTAATACAACCTTCAGTTATAGATTTCAGTTGACATTACCTTTTCCATGACATCTCTATCACCAGAAAAGCGCAAAAATTGAAGGCTACTATAACAAGTACTGGTGCTATATGAAGTATTATATAAAGTCATGAAAGCAAGCCAACTTGTTGGACTGAAGCTGCAAAATACATCTCGAGTACCAATACGGTAAGAAAACGTTCAAAACAGGTTATTTTCGAGTTGTAATTGCTAACTAATCAGAACATCGTTGACGCAAGCACAAAACTTCAAAATAAAAAGATTGCAGAACGGCGCTGATTTATATTAGGAACAATAAAAAAATAGTGATTATGGCGTTTCGAATAATCACCGAAAAATAAGAAACAATATTAGATAGACCTTTCGATGCTTGTGATACAAAGTTCTACGTGCGCGTCAAATTTCATGGTGAAACATTGTGTTTTACTTCTGAAAAAATCATGCGCCATTCATTGGATACCGTTTTCTATTTGTCAATAATTGGAAAACAGATTATGCATTACAGAATGTTCGCTAAGGGGCCGTCCACATACCACGTGGACAGATTTTTAACGATTTTGAATTCTAAAAAAATTGTATGGACCGTGGAAGTGTCAGAGCTGATGTTGTTAAGACTGACCTGGAATGTTCTGGCCGATAGATAGTCCTGTATAATCTTCACCAGGAAGATTGGAAAATTGAATCTCTGCAGCTTACAGAACAGGCCATCATGCCAGACATCGTCGAACGCCTTTTCGACGTCCAGCAATGCCATGGCAGATGTTTTAGCGATGGCTTTATTCCGCCTGACGATGTCTGCAACACGCACAAGTTGGTAAACAGTGGAGTGGCCCTTGCGGAACCCAAACTGTTCATTAAGGAATATGTTGTGGGAATCAGCAAAATCCAGCAGCCGGGGTTGTATGAGCTTTTCGAATAGCTTGGATAGAGCAGAGAGGAGGCTTATAGAGCGATAACTTTTGGGCGAAGTCGGATCTTTACCGGGCTTTAGTATGGGAATTACCTTTGCTATTTTCCAACAACGTGAAAGGTAGCCAAGTTCAAAGCATCTCTTGAAGATGGATGCAAGATGTTGGTACAGTGAGTCGCTTAAATGCTTTAGCTCGATGTTGAACATTGCATCAAAGCCAGGCGCCTTCATGTTTTTGGTTTGTTTGATTGTGTTTTTGACCTCGTTCGCCGTCACTCTCTGCTCTTCCGGAAAGATGTTGGGGGACTGTTGAACTGTGTGTAGGGTGTTAGACACGATGTCTTCGAGTGGACTAATAACCCTATTGCCTAATTGGTGAGAGCTTAGGAAAAGGTTTCCAAGGGCATTTGACTTTTCAGCCGGTGTTAATAATTGTCTACCATCAGAGGAGAGAGTAGGGATTGGTTTAGGTTTGTTTTTAAGCACTTTGGTAAGTTTCCAGAAAGGTTTTGAGTAATGGTCTAGACCGCTGACTAATTTAGAGAAGTTACGGTTACGCAACTCTTCAACTCTAGCTCTAATTATTTTAGTGAGATTATCGGACGAAATTTTCTTATCACGGTGACCAGTTCTTTGGTATTGCCTCCGGAAGATATTTCTAAGCCTGACTAATTTGTTAGTAGTGGGATCAAAATCTAAGGACTTACGGTTAACCGGAATCTGTCTGATGTTTTCTTCCTGAGCCAGATGAACGGCAGCTTGGATCTCTTCGACAGCCCCATCAATGTCTTCGGTAGTCTCGATTGGCCGATTAAAGTTGACATGTAGATCGACACGTCCGAATGCCGGCCAGTCGAAATGGTGGTAGTCTCGACGATTTTGCTGGTGAACCTCGACTCCAGAACCGATACTTAACAGCACCGGATAATGGTCGGAGCTCAGTTCCTCGAGTACGGTTGGATGCCCGATGTTGTTGAATACATTCAGGGCCGGATTTACGATTGTGGGGGCCCGGGGCCCAGTTATAGTGGGGGGCCCAAATTAAAACAAAACTGTTTTTCATCGTTCGAGTTAAAAGCATTTATTTGCTATTGAAAAATTACCAAAAATTTGTTAGAATTTTTTCTTAAGCTCTATTTAGAGTTCCAAGCGAAGTGAAAATCTCATACAACATGTTCATGTTTTCACGCTCGTGAAAAATGCCACCTGCAAAAAATTTCACTTCGCTTGGAACTGTAAACAAATTTGATCCAGCGAAATCGATGGTTGTGGATCTCATCGTTTTCACTTGGGTTTATTTCTTTCACGCATGCAAGCGCTAGTGAAAAAAGGAGCAGCAAGCGAAAACTTGCGTGCGTTTCTATTCTGTCAGTTGCAGCCAATTTTCACTTCGCTCGGAATGTAAACTCGTGAGTTTCACTCCACTTAAACTGTAAACTGCAGGGTGGTGATTTCACCTGCGTGTTCCACAAACGGGTTTTCGCGACAGATTTCGCAAGCGAAAATTTACGCTTTTTCACTTGTCAAATTTTTCACTTCGCTTGGAACTGTAAACTATGCTTTACGAGTTTTTTTTGCAGAAAACTTATTAATTAAATAATCAACATTCATCTTCTTCAGTATACTCGTACTCGAAACTTAATAATGCTAAGTTTGACTGCCTTTCATTCTTCACAGTCGCACGCAACCTATTTTTAATAAGTTTCGTCTTCAAGTTTTTTTCTTGATACCTGAAAAAAAACTACCGCAATTTGAAAAAAAATGCGAAACACAGGCAAAAATTTGCACACAATTTGAGAAAGACGGCGCAAATATAAGACGACTCTGACAATAATAGAAACTAGGAAAAAACTATACACATCTGCAGGTCAATAAAATATGCACACGAGCTCAGAAAATCTGCATTTTGAAAAGCACATCTGGTATCCCTGATTCGGACAAGTAAGCAAAAGCAATGCATTAAAAAAACTTGTGGATTATTTTCTTTCTTTGCTTTACCTCCCATGCGCGCTAAAGCTCTAGAGTTAAAGTTTGGCCGACTGTCACTGAAAAGTTCCAATCAAACAGTCAACAGTTTTTTCATCATAGTTTTAACATTGCTGATGTTCGATTGGAACGAGTTTTGACAGTTCGATTGGCGCTTTTAGTGACAGTCGGCTAAACTTTAACTCTAGGCGTTTAATGCGCGCTGGTTCGATTCAAATGGTGTGTTAATGTGTGTCATTCCAAGAGAATCCAAGGTGAACTCTTATGGATGTAGTTGTGATTGTGGTCTGTTCAAATTTTCTTACTGTAAATCGAACTTTTGAATAAATCTCATTTTTAAAAAGAAAAATCTTTTTGTCGATTTGTGGGGGCCCTAAAAATGTGGGGGCCCGGGGCCCGGGCCCCCTGGGCCCCCCCATAAATCCGGCTCTGAATACATTGGTGATAAAGATGTCATGGGTCGAGAAACTGCCCTTGCTGGAGTATGTGGGACTTGTAGGAGCCTGGATGTTGTAGTGACCATGTTGAAAGTCGTCATTCAGGACGATTCCGTGCGTGTTGCCCCGCACTTCGTGTTTGGCATTGATGTCTCCGGCGATGAGGTAGTTGCCGTGTCTTCTCGTCAGCTTTATGATGTCGTACTTGAGAGTTACGTCAGAACCATCCCGGACGCGGGTTTGCCTCGGACAGTATACCGTGATGCAAGTAAGAGGGCCACTGTTGGTAGTAATTTCGATGCCGATTGCTTCGATAAATTTGAGCTGGAAGGATGGAAGCAGTTTGAACTGGATGCCATTCCGTACGGCAATAGCCACACCTTCACCTGAAGAGTAAGTGCGGTCTAGACGAAGTAGGCGATGGTTCAGGATGAAGCTCGAAACATCAGGCTTCAGATGGGTTTCTGTCAGGAAGCAGATATCGATGTCGTTATTTTTGAAGAACTCACCAAGCTCGTAGATTTTGCTCTTGATGGATCGAGCGTTCCAATTTAAGAAGTTTAGGTTTGGTTTATGGCCCATATTTCCCGAGGAATTCAGACACCACCGAGATGGCAGCGTGGATCTGGTCCTGTTTGCACCGACAAGTCATTAGGCGTTGGAAAAGGTTCATTGAGAACTCCTGGATAACCTCTGGTGAGTAAAGGTTAGATTCATCTGCACGGTGGTTTGGTGGAATAGCCCAGCCTCCTGTTAATCCGGGAGGAGGTTATGACGACAAGGGGGGCGGAATTGATTCAGCGGCAGCTCTCAATCGGTCATGTACCGACGATGTATCAGACGGTGGTTTGTTATTCAGCGGGAGCGGTGTAAGGTTTGGAACCACATGGTGCAGTCGCGGAAAATTTTCTTTATTAAAAGCAGGAGCCCTCTTCCTACCAGTTTGGTTCTTTTTAGCAGCATCCTTCCGGATCTTGATAAACTCAGCTCTCTTTGGGCAACTCCGATCGCTACCCTTATGTTGCTGCCCACAGTTTGCACATTTAACTACCGTGACCGAATTTGACGAAGTGCAGCCAGAGTAGTGGAACCCTTTGCAAAATGCACCAGGTACAACTGATCGCAGTATTCACCAGTTTGGTCCTTTCTCACAATGGTGAAAATTCGTTGAGGCTGAAGGTGAAGGCGTTCCAGTTCCTTCCTGAGCTGGGTTTCCAGCAGGCAATTGAGACCTCGAATGATCACTTTCAACGGTTTGCTACTGGGGATGTCGTGTGTATAGAATTGGAATTCACCAACAGTTAACACCTGTTTGACTTTGCCGTAATCCAAGAGTGACGAGCACATAATTTTGATGCCCGTACTGCAGAGCTTAAACAGAGGGTAGATCTGCATTCTGGCGAGCTCATCTCGCAGCATGCCGATTTCAATTGTCTTAACAAACAGCGGAGGCGCCTTCTCCCGAATTTGAACCGGAGCTGGGTCGGTTTGTTCATTAATGGAAAGAACAGAGAACGGGTTGCTTTGTAGCAGCGTTTCGTTGGAGTTCTTTGAACCAGGCTGCTTGCGAGTACGTCTAGATTTGTCTCCTGTGGATGTGGATGCATCCGATCCCTGATTCAGGCGACCCATCACCTTCTGCTTTTCAGATGGTTGTGTGTAAATAGACTGTTCCACTTGTTCACACTGCATTTCCTCCTCGGAAGGAGAGAGAGCCGACCTCTCAATGCCAGTCAACGCGGGATACTTCGCAACGAACACGAGAACAAAGACCGAATATAAGAAAACTTCACGAGCACAAAGAGCGTCTGCACCGCACAACGGTTCGACAGAGAATCATTATAAATGAAAAGTACTTCGCGCACAACGTTTATCTTTATACCTACAAACAGTGAGCGCAGTACATCCTCTTTTTCAAATTCCCTCATTCTATAACGTACGCCGCGCCTCCTGCTTGTTGCGTTAGGCTACTGACATACTGAGGCGTCAAATGAAGCGAAGCAAGAAGCGTCGCAAAAGCGTCCGAGCTACTTCTTCGAACGTCTATATGAAACGCTCAAACCGGTCATACTCAAGCGGCAACGACGCGTCGGTAGAGGCGGCGAAACAGAACGAGCAGTGTTTTGACGCGCGTATACTTACGCGGTATTACCTTGTTCAGACAAAATCTTTCATCGCAAGGTGCTTTACATTTGCTTTGTTTTGGTTTGGTAATTGAAAAAAAGCAAATAGAATACATTTTCGGTTAACAAAATGTTAAAATGTTTAAAAAATGTTAGTGCAGTAATACCATGTTCAGACTAAACCTGATATCGACAGGAGCTTTATGTTCGCTTTATTTTGGTCTTCTTTTGGTCTTTGGTCTTGGAATTTAGAAAATATCGGGACAAATTTTCAGGTCGTCAGGAAAATAACACTGGTATTTTTGATTGATATTGCATGCCTAACATACTGAACAGATATCATAAACTAGTTGAACGTTACTCGGGGTCAGCGGGTTTAAAATTTAGAATAATTTCTTATATTTTTACTACGTCTGTAGCGCAACTGACTTCAGAAATATTATTTTTCTTCATAAAAAAATCTTTATGTTTACTAAAAACGTGATTTACTGTGCTTGAAGAAGCAAACAAATCTTCATTGGACGAATTCATATTTCCTTTAAACGAAACCGCTGCTGGAATCTAGGAATATGACAACACAACGCATTTGCGACGCTCGCTCCAGTATGTCATAGGAAGCTTCACCCAACGCTTCTGTTTATTCCGCTTCTAATACGCTCAACGCTTCGCTTCATTTGACGCCTCAGTATGTCATTAGCCTTAGTCCTTTTCGCAGGTATTTAGAACAATTACATGTTTTTTTTCTTCATAGAGGCAGCAGTTTTGTTAGTCGCCACATCGCTTATTCGTTTACCCGAATTTGCTCACATTGTCTGGTAGTGGTAAAGAAAACAGAGCCAAGAGGTAGAGCGCCGTTCATCGTCTACTACATGATGGAAATTATACGTGTTGGTGCTGGAGTATCTGGCGACTACAATGAAGTACCTTGCTGCCAGTGATGCCAGATTTCTAGATTTATCTGGATTCCAATCTTCCAGGTTTTTGATAAATAATGCAGATTTGATTTCGTCTGTCTCGTGAAACAGTGATCACTTCATATTTTGCAATTTTGTCACTTCAAATGTTGCGCACCTCAAGAATTTAAATGAAAAAAATGACCTGACATGGCATCTCAAAATGACTAACAGAATTTTTACTTTTTTTTTTACTTTTTCCAGATAGCTTTATTTTTGTGTCATTATTGTCCAGGAAGGTGTTCTGCTGAATTTCCAAGTGCTTCCGAAGATAACGAAAAAGACTGCATAACTCGAATAATTCCCAGCTTTGAAAAAGGGGAACCCAACCGTTTTTTTAAGGGCAACCACATGATTTCAATCGAAGCAGTAGAAGTGAGTTTTTGATCCTAAATTAAAATTTTGAAATAGATTCAAAAGTTTCTTCGAGCAAAATTCAGTTCCACCCACGCTGTGTTGTTTTGACGGTGAAGTGGTACTCTACCTGACTTGAAGTCAATTTAAAAACGTTTTTCTTCAAGGTTACCAATCATTTATTTGGCAAAAAGAGAGTTGGAAGAGAGTTATTACTGAAACTAACCACTTCACACCATCAAATTGATTGATTCCGGAGCTTGTTGCAGGATATACGTCAACATAAAGTAGGCTGTCGTAATTCAACGTTACCCTGCGATCGTGTCTTACCAACAACATCTTTAACAATGTTGACAGCAGTAGAAAAAAATCTAAAATCTTATTTGTCACCCGTTACCCGGATTACTAGTTTTGGTTCGCATCCCAATGCTTGACAGCTTTTCCGCAAATCTAGTGCTGAAAACCTAGCAGTAGAAACGATAACACTCCAAATACTTTATAATTGAAGCAATACGTTGGAGGTTTTGTTGTTGTTTTACCTACGTTAGCTTTTGCAGTATGAACTATGAGTTATGATATTTTTGTGGGATTGAAATGCGAAATCAAGCTTGTAAAAATACGTTCAAAAAAGTCGCTGGTTATAACTACATCAAACAGGTGGAGCACAGATTTGCCATGCGTAATACGCTAATCAATTCTTAATTTGTGTAGTATCATATATACCGCCAGCATTACCCGGATAGACATGTCATATTGTTGTTGCCGGATTTACCCGAAACATCTGCATTTAGTATAATGTAGAATTAAACAGGCCGACAAAGGCTCACGAACGCCACAAACGCACAATCAACCTGCTGACGCAGATGAAGCTGTCAGCGGGGCGGCGCTTAACTTAACTTATGCGATTCACCGATTCGTCCTATGAGTCAATGTTCACCAGTTAGTGCTATAAATCTGGCCCGCTATCAGAAAGGCAATCTGGATTCTGTGCGATAGTGATTGGTGTATCATTCCGAGCAATGTGTTTTTCAGTCACCTGAAACGCTACGAATTAATCCAGGAGAAATAGGCGATAATGGTATCGATATTGGGAAACTGTTCGCCCATGCCTAGCTCTCAATCGCACGCGCCGTATGTAACAGAATCCGCTTGGGAAAACGCGAGAGGAAAATTTATCATCAGCTCACACGCGCGTTTTTAATCGTGGCGGAAACTGGGAAAATTATTCCCGCGCCTTTCCTACCATGCTGGGAGTGAATCAGCGTGGAGAAAAACATCTATGGTCTACGATTGGCTGACAGTAAAGGGCGCCAAGAGATACTGTACAGATTCGGTGAGAGTAAGAGAATTCGCGCGCCGATAACACGGAGCGGGAGCGGAAAAACGGAGAATAGACGCTATAAATTTCTCACCTGTTTCACCCGATAGCGGCAGTCTCGTTCGCGTGTCGTCCGAGTCGGGATAGATTGTTAGTGGTTTAGTGGCAGATTCTTTGAATCACTAGAGTGTGAAGTGTGCTGTTAACAAATTGGTTGACCGGTTTTTTTACTTTGTTGCTTTAATTGTTTGCCAAAGGAGAAAGGCTGGGTAGGAACTTCCGTTTGCGGTTCAACTCCTTCCATAGCAGGCGGTGTTTTGTGTGCTGTAACAGTTTGACAGTCTGTAGACGGTAAGAGATATTTGTGTTAGACATTACAAACGTAGTTCTGTTGACAAAACTTTGCTGCTGTATTTACTCAATAAAAATTCACAACCGACACACAAAAAATACTCATGCAAAAACAGCAGCAGCTTGGGTTGTTTGCTTTGGAGTTGGCAATCTTCTTTTTTGTAGCCATAATTTGACGACAACAATAGAGGCTTTATAGATGAAGAAAAAAAAACAATAGAGGCTTGTACAATGCTGTTGTCGTGACAGTGCAAAAAAAAAAAACTCTAATAGATGTGAATACGTTTCTAGTGAAAACTACAAGTGATCAGAAAATGGTACCTATATTTTTTTTCTTTCCCGATTAATCCAAGTGACAGAGTTTACAGTCTTAAGGACTAAAGCAGTTTTTTTTGGTTCTGTCAACTCACAATATAATATTAAAAGCCGTTCTCAATAGTTAGAGAGCAGAATATCGTTCATTTGAAACATAGTTTGTATCGGAGTATTGAGCTAAAAGAATGAAGAAAATTCTTTTGAATAATATTTTTTATAAGAGTCCCAATTTTGACTAATCTACTAAACAATCACCCAAAAATATATACGGTGAAGGTAGATTCGAAAAAAATAGTATGATATTCCGTGGGTTTATTTATTCTCACCCTCCAGTTATGTTTGAATAAATATTGACAGATTGATACACGTTTTCAGATTCGCCATTCGGTGAAAATATAAATGAAATTCTGTACGATGACGTTACTAGAAAATAGAGATCCCAACCTCATCACTTTTTGTGATGGCCTTCTTTCGAGATTCTACCAAAGTCTACTCGATTATCAAAAATTGGCAAAAGAGCCACTAAAACTTTGGGCTCTGTGTTGACATTTAAAATAAAACTTACCGCCAACCCGTGCGATGATGTCGTAACCGGTAATAACCGGCCTGATTCCGGAAACTACTGCCTACCCCTGTTAGACCCACTGTTCAAGGCACCACCCGTGTAACGCAGTGTCAGTGGTGCAGTGGTCCACCGCACATTATGTCACCGCGTTATCGATGCGATGGTCGGAATCACATCGAGGTGGCAGAGCAGGGACAATTATGATAGTTCAGAGTTGCGGCTTTCGCAAGTCCGCAACATTGACGGGCTCATTGCCCGTTCTGCGTCTATTTTACACCATTTCTGGGCTGCGAGGCACAGTGATTTGCAATAACCCTTTTAGATACATGACTTTATAGCCCAAAAACTTCTCAACGAACATTGAATCTTCGTTGAATTATAGTTGTACGATTTTTATCATCGACAACAGATCTTATTCACAGAGAATTCAGCAAAGCTGTCAACTCAATATGACCCCTTCGAATGGCCTACCGTAAAAGGCATTTGCCGCAGGCATCGTCGATTTTTCATCGCCCCAAACTTCGACTAGTGAGGTAGAAACTGCAACGGCTAATGTTTTTCATCGATTAACTCTAGTAGATGAGTGAATGCAGTTGAGCTGGGACCCGTTAGCCGTGGTTTAGCCTTGACACCGTTGCCGTTCAGATGCACCGAATTCTAAAAGAAAGAATGCTCGTGAGTCGGGAATGGCGCGCATCGCTTACTTTGTTCGAGGGCATAGCCGTTCGCATGCGAGGCGGTTTTTGGGGCTAAGTATCGCACCTTCCAGAGGCGGAACAGAAAAAAGTTTTCAACGAGGAAAAAATTAAATTCTTAATGTCCGGAACATAGCAGTTTCTTAGGCTCTAATTAAATTGTAACTTTTTATGCAATCAAAGAACATACGCAGTCGTCAATAATAAAGAACTCGCGTTTTTGATTTGAAGTTTAGTTCTAAAGATTTACAAAAGGACTTCGTACGAGAAGTCAAACAACTAAAACCATATTCCATACCTTTGTTTTGAAAGCTCTCAACAAACCAATTCCAGCCAAGCCAATTTCTGCTCTCATGGAAGGTGATTGCATTTTTCTAAAAAAATAATAAAAAACTCCAAACCTTGCTCAGTATATGAGGGGAATTCACAATGTAGATTTCAATGTTTTGAGTCATATTGAAAATTAAGTCAGATGATCAGTCCGGGAATGTCTACCTGATCAAAGTATTCGAAACAAACTGGAGTAAAGTGCGATCTTTCACCAAAACATAAAAGCACCATCGTGGGATGATGAGATTTTCTGCAACCTCTTTGAAAGCATAAGTTTAGGCTATGCGCTTTAAACCGCTTTAGTATTCTTCGCATTGTTCAAATCTCTTTTAGAAAAATATTCTCAAAAAGAAGTATTTTAAATTTATTAATGAATTTTGTTTGGTTATTTTAATTTTTTTTAAATAAAAAAGTATATAATCCTTTAAGTAAGCAATTGGCATATATCTAAAAGAAATTCAAACTCAACAAAAAAAAAATCAGCTGAAGAAAACTTACTTTCATCTGTTAACCAAACTTTTTGAAAGAAAAACTTTCAATAGTATAAAAACACATATCGAAGTAAATTCAATTTTTGCAAATGAGCAGTTTAGTTATCCCCATTTCGGTGTCCTATGCGCCCCGGGCCCCCACTGCTCCTAATCAGGCCTTGCTCATAAGCTATGAGCTTCATTTCACAAACCCACCAATAGTTGCGTTTGATTTGAGCAATTCAAATACTCAGTACTAGTTTATAATACGAATTTCACTCTCAGGGATCACATTGAGAGTGTTCAATCAATAAATACGTATAATAGGTATAAGTAGAATTTATTTGTATTTCACTTGACAATGTGATCGCTCAACTGCGAGAGAAATTGATTTCGTTTTTTAAGAGAAATCCAAGCCAAATCAGAGTTTAAAAAACAGAGATTTCTCACATCCTGATGGTAAATCAGGAAAATCAGAGATGAAAGTATTGTATAAGACTGAGCCCATGATACTTCCTTGAGGTACATCAGCTCTAACAGGCAATCTATCAGATTTACCATTCAAGTTAACCTGAGGAGTGCAGTCAGTCAAGTAACTTTGTATCATTTTTGTGATGTAAAAAAAAACCGAAATTAGAGTTGAGCTACTATACCTTCATCCCAAACACTGTCGTATACCTTTTCTATATCTAGAAAAGCAGCTTCAGGGGGCTGAGGCGGAAAACCTTCGGAAACGGGGGCGGAATTAATGAGTAAACCGGTGGAGAGTGCCGAAAATGAACTGCCAATCATCTTTAGATCTTACTCATTTATAAAAACTCGAGCAAAAAGGTTGTACGAAAACTGAACTGAAATAGAGGCGTTATTTCCCATTGTGGAATAAAATTACAAAAAGTGAAAAGCGGATAAAATTAGAGAGAAGAAAAGTTCGGAAAAGGAAGTGAAGTCATTGTGAAAAAGAAACTGATCGATCAGGCTCGTAGCTTCTTAGAGAAACAGCCTAAAACCGACACCCAGACACCGTAATTACAACACCGAAAATGTTTCATTTGACTTTTCGGACTACCCTTTTTATGTCTCTCCCTACACTTTTTCTATCCCTGACGCACCCGAAAAAAGCAGAGTGTACTGTAGGAAATTACCAACACATTCTCACGTATGTGTCAAAACTGGTTTGTTTTGGTTTTCGTTCCACGTGGTAAAGTGTCAGGTAAATTTTTTCTCAGCACATTTGCGAGATGGACATATGGAATGGAAACGAGACAAAATGACGAATGCGATGATGACCAAAACAAAACGAATTGACAGCTATCCATTATCCATTACCATTACTACGCATACCAATGCAACGACACTGAAAATGTTTTATTTGAAGCTGCAAGTATAGCACGGAAAAAGTGTAGCTACACCGCGAAAACGAAAATGACATTTGAGAATCACCTTGGCGGTTGGAGTGTACATGTTCCACGGAGCGTCAGGACATACTTTGGCACTGGGAAGGGGAGTGACAACGAGCGCTGAGCGGGGGTGAAGAGAGGAAAGAGACTTCAAACGTCGGTAAAGAAGGGCCCGGAAGCAGTGTTGCGAAAATTCGGCACAGGAAAATGAAAATGATACAACAGCAGTTTCACTCACTTTCTTCAAACTGATATTGAGTGTCACCCGTGTCAATTATCAGTCAATAATCACGTCAGTGATATAAATGATATGTCTTAATTAATATAGAAATTCTTTGATCTGAGCCAATCCATTGCTAGAATTCCATAAAGCAGATAGGCACCTTCATCCTACACCGCAAGAACATCGCTAGAGCAACATCTCTCAGTGTCAACAGAGAATCTATCACTGACAGTGAAAATTTGCAACCCTGCCCGGAAGCAAAAACAGTGCAGAGACGAGGGAGGAAATAGAAAATAAGAAAGTGGGAGTGTAGACATACGAATAAAAATAGTTGTTTAGGACGGAGTTCAAGAGTTTGATTGACCAACACCTTAGAGCGTTAGCCGACCCTGAGGCGGTGAAGAGGGGAGCCTCAGCAGCCCGCTAGTTACAATTCTCATTAACATGTGTTATCATTCTATTACCAATTATTTTTTTAAAAGTTTGCTGACAGAAGAGAGTAAATTGGCCCATAACTTGATGCTTCAGCTGGATTTCTTTCAGGTTTCAGAATTGGAATGATTTTGGCATTTTGCGAATATATCTTTCTTGTTGCCTTATCTACGGTTACATGAAGCGTCCAGTGTGTTTTTTGCTTTTCTTCTATTGTTTTCTTTCTTTTCATCGAAGCCAGCCTCTCTTTGCCTTCACTATTAGTACTAGAATCATCCAAAAAAATTTGTTTTCGGGATGAGCTATTCTGCGCCAAATGACGGATCGATCGGAACCCAACCATCTTATGTACTATGTGGCAAGACTGAAGCAAAAACAATTTACCAATTTCAAATTACACTACTTATCAAAATAACACCAGGATGAATACTTCAACAAGGAGAAAAGTGTCAGTTGTATTTATTTTGAAGGCTAACAAAAAGGATAGGGTTTTACCTTAATTATTTAGATTAATCAGTTTATTCTCCGCTCCATAAGCTTAAAAAGTATGGATAAGCTTGAGTTATAGTCACTGTATGTTTTACTAGTTTGGTGGATTGGATTCGGGAACCAATTTGAAGTGTCAAAATAGAAACTAGTCGTATAGAATCTCCATTGACTGGTCTAGGTTCTGACAGTTTGAATTTGTTCCCGAATCGAAATACAAAATGAAATCATGTCAAATCTTTTACGCACATCACATTTTGCGTAAAAGGATAACACTGGTCAACACTGGTGCACTCCAAAAGCTCAATCCGGAAAAAAATGATTGTTTTTAGTTATACAATCATTCTTGTGAATTATGGTGTCTCTAGCCACAGTTTTGGTAATGGCTAGGGGCACCAAAATTCATAGGAATGGTTGAATAGCTATAATCTTTCATTTTTTTCGGTTTGAGCTTCTAGAATTGCACAACTGGTTACTTTCTCTTCCAATTTTTTTGATACATCTGGAAAATTTTGTTCCAATGTTGAAAAAATCTTGCATAACGCTGATCCGCTTCCTTCTCTAGGCAGACAAAATCCGATCTGTACTTCCTAATCCTGGTACAACCGATGGCTACTAAGTTGACTCAAGGGTATTGAAGATTCTTGGTCTGTTTCAGTTGTCTTCCCCAAACATTTGGATAGATCAATCGCGTTACGATTCCAAGGACAAAGTCCAGAGGCTTTGAAGCCGCTTTTGATAGCTTAGACGGTTAAAGAATTACGTAAACAATCTTGTAACACTATCGCAAAGTTATATGCATTCACAGATGCTTATGGATTTCCCTCACGAATTTTGTGTACAGCTTTCGAACAATAATTTTTAATGGCTTGGGGGCAGCCGCTGATCCACTGGTTGCATCATTCGTGCGACATTGTGACACAATGCAATCAAAATAATAGATCCAAATTAATGTGACTGCTATGGCCATCAATGATGAAAATTCCAGGTTTTTTCACTTGTTTGGCCACCAAATGAGGTTCCAAGACGTTTCTTATGTAGTCACGAAAAACGTCGGAGGTCATCCACCCACTATGCGATTTTACAATGCCCCAATCAGAAGGGCACTGATTCGGCTAAACTCTTCGGAATAGTTTTATATGGGTAAACGATGAAAGGAGGAACAGTTCCACCAGAAGCGAAAAACGAAAACATTATCATAATGTTCAGCTCACTAGAAGTTCTCTCATACAATATTGACTTACGACTGCAACTTAAGGCGAACACAGTTTTTTTTTTTTTGGTATTCAATTGGAATGATGACTCATCTCCATCTATGATACGCTGCGGATTTCGCAGAATCTCGCAGACAGACAGGACCCAATCTTATCAAACCAGGAGTGTATGTTAGACAGAAACACAGTTTCTTAAGCATTAATCTTAATCGTTTTCCAGCTTTAAATTGTGGGGTTTGTACTAACGTAAGAACCATATGACCCTTAACGACACGCGATGCTTTACAAGACACAACACTTATCGTTTTCACATAAAATAAACATTTGTAGGGGTACTGGGGGTAAGCCCGGCACTGAGGATAAGACCGTCACCCCTAGGATTTTACTAGAAAACGCTAATTAACTGTGTTTTGGAATATGTGTAGTGTTGGTATTAAAAATTTTAGCCAATTTAAGACACATCGAAGCCACCGTGAAACGTCAAACGTCAAAATAATAGACAAAACATACGCTACTGCAGCTAATGCGTAAACGGATGTAATTTTTTGTTAGTGGACTTAAGCTTTTATTCATTTGAAAAGACTAAAATAATTTTTCGTTGCTCTACAATTTATTGCCTGTATTGTTAGCAATCACAGGAATTCGATATGAGGTAAATTGAAGCGATAAATTTGTAGAAATATTCTTTTTACAAAAATGTGTGCTGTCGGGGTAACACCGTCACCCAGTGAGTGGGGTAAGCCCGAGATGGTCTGAGGCTAGTTGGATGTTACTGACACATATTTCTCATCTATTACCGATGTCTCGCTGACAAATAAATTAATAAACTTAGAACTTAGAACCATGCACCAAAGCTCATCTGTGATTTATGAATGATTCCAAGGGTTATTAGAGGTGCCAAATGCACTGAATCAAGTCACAAAACTGACGGCTTTCCCGGTGGTATTTGAAATATGCTCCGGTGTGGTCAGTTTGATCCTGGCTTCAATGAAACTAGTTAACAATATGATTTAAAGTGCCACATGATAGGCTTGCCGAGTATCAAATTCTTTCATTGTTTATACATAATGTTCACCGGAACTTGTTTCGGCAATCTGCGCAGAACCAGCTAACCGACAACAACCAAATTCAACAGTAACATACAGAAATGTAAGATCTCTCATTCGGCGGTTTCCGAATTCAAATTGGCTCAGTTAATTCGATTTAATTCATGAACAAACTTAGGTGCCGGTGTTACCCCCAAGGGGTGCCGGTTTCACCCGCACTGATTGCTAAACGTCGTTTTTATCTTAGTTTCTTCACCATTCCTTGTAAAACAACAGTTTGAAAGTACTGAAAACCTTCATATATTGTAGAAAACAATCTGGGCAATGATTCTGTGAAAGAAATATAACAATACTCGCCATCAAGTGCTACTGAAAAATCATTTTCCTTAGGGGGCCGGGCTTACCCCCAGTACCCCTACTAGAGTTTACCTTTAACGGTCGACCGGTTTCGGGCTAAGTGTTGCCCATCATTAGGCTACTTTATCCTGAGGTTGGATAGGTTGAAGAAATTTGACGTTAGTCTTCTTCCGAGTCGGGACTTGAACATTCGACGTCTGACATGTTAAGTATCGAATCTTGAGACCAGCTCGGAAGATTAAGTAGCTTCAACAATTGCCCAATAACAATAATTGAATTTTTCACTAGGTTCCAGGAAGGTAATAAAAAAGCTAATGAATTAGCAAGATTAGGGTTTTATTGGAGCTTAAGAATTGAGAAACAAGATTGAGAAAATAACGATAGATTAGATGTCAAGTTTAAATTCATTTTTCATACTAACTATTCGCAACAGTAAACGAATTACGATGATGTGCGGTCTAAATATCAATCCTGTCGGCAGATTATCGGCGGAATCTGTTGAATGCCTCCGCTAGAAAAGTAAAGTGAGGCATACAATAATTTCACAATAATATTTTTTAGTGCATGAATGTTGCCAGTTGTGTGTGTTTTTTTTTCCTGAACTGCTTGCCTCTTTTTTGGAAAATTAATGAACATCACGTAGTTTAGGAACAATCCTGATCTGCATGTGTGAATCTCTATCTGCCAGTAAGAATTTGTTTAACTCATTTACGCATCAGCTGGTGGTTGCTAGTCTCCGCTGGGGTCGTCGATAATCAGCTTTTAATTTATTCATTACACACTACAGACAGTACCCGCTGAGCTTCAAGCTGTGAGGTTAAACGCCTCCGATCGTACAGATAGTGGCAAAAACTGCAAACGGTCATCTTGTACCGAAGGAGGTCAACAAGTGATAAACGGTTTGACAGGTGTCTACCTGTTTGCAAATTAAATTTCATCGCACGTTTTTTATTCGCCTCTGTACGCGCAGTCACGAGACAATCAATGCCGTTATTCATTGAAAGGGATCACGGGAAATAATTTTCGAGTATCATGTGTGCTATCTTTGAATCATCTAATCTACCCTGCTCTCCCCTAAACAAGTTGAATTTCAATAAAAAAAAACAGGAGTCTTTAAAATTGAATTCTTCAAGCAATTCGATCCGAATGGCAAAGACCGTGAAACAAGCGGAAGATTTGTGATTTACACACTGAGCAAACAATTTGCTTCTCCATTGTTGACAAAGCGTCGATTAGACGTGACTCCCCCCGGCCCAGACTGGACTAATTGAAATGTGCGGTACGTCGCGACGACCGCCTGCCCGCCGGTTCGTGAAACCGCGAATCAATTTCACAGATTTCACGGTAGATCAAAACAGTGTCGCTTCCAAGCCAACACCGAGCTAAAAACCTGGCGAACTTGACATTGTGCATACAAAGGAGGGGATTTTGTTTTGCTGCGGATTTTTATGGCTACTGTAAAAGGTAATCGCTTCTGGGATTGTCGATTTTAAATATATCGGTAGGTAGCTCGATGTGACAACTTGTTGTTAAAATAAAGTCGAACTTTATCGCTGATCGTACAGCAGTCGACGATTTTTTTAAACATAATTTACAGTTTGTTATCAATCCAGCGAAAGCTAGGCTAAAATTCCATTTGCAACTTACAATGAAACGTTACTAAAAGATTAACGACTTCACTGGTAAGCAGGCCGACAGAATTCGGTGGAAATCCCTCTAATCGAGCAGGTGCTCGCACTCTCCACTGTCTTGAGTCATCGCGTGCCACAATCAGCCGAACCGTTCGAATAATTAAAATGTCACGCGAGTTTTACAAGACTTTCACATCAATAAATTCTAGTGCAGAGTACTCTCTTCCAACACCTGCCAGTTAATTGCTAATTTGTTGCTTCCAAGAGTCTGCAAAAAAAGTTTTATTGTATCGCCTACAGTTATGCACGTAATAAACTGCTCCCCAGAGTGTAATTGCACGATTGATTACCACAGACAAATAGACGTATTTATTAGCGAATTAATATTCACGTTTAATTATATTTTATTACCAGATGGCATCCTCGAGAGCAATGAATGCCGTCATTCTACTGGTGGCGGCATTTGTCACGCTAGCTGGCAGTGCCAGCGTCTCCGTCACGGAGACCTCCTATACCAGCTATCGATTGCCGAAGGCTTTTCACCCCGAACATTACGATCTGCAGGTGTTGACTCATCTTGGTGACGAGCGAGGGTTCACCTTCCACGGTCGAGTACTTATTCGGGTGAGTATTTAGTTACTACTTAATGAACGAATCCCATAATGATTGTAATTTCATCCGGTCGCGTTAGATGCTCTGTGACGAGGATGCCACCAATGTGACGTTGCATTCGAAAAACCTCACCATCACGGGAGAAGACGTCAAGCTGGTGGAGCTCTCGGATAGTGCTTCCAAGAGTGTGGAAATCAAACGTACTCAGTTTATTACCGATAACGACTACGTCGTGTTTCACACCGGAGAGTTTCTCAAAAAAGGATATCGCTATGAGATCAGCATTCCGTTCAGTGGCTACTTGGGGACCGGACTGCTCGGATACTATCGCAGCAGTTATGTGGACAAGCAAACCCAACAGAAAGTGTGAGTAGAATACTTTTTCGGTTTGATTCGATCGGACTACATTGTCAAGTCCGTTCCGGAGTCTAGAAACAAAACTGATAAATTTGAAATTTTCCTTCCTCCTTTTCGATTCGCTCGAACATCACCCGCCATTAAAATGTATATCTCGGTTTTTATTCAAATTTTTATTTACTGGTTGCAAAATTGGATATGTTGAACATTTTCTTTGTTGTGACATATTCTCAGCATTTCAACCGATTTTAAACGATTGACGTTGGCCGCATAATATTCAACTGAAAAGTAGCGGTAAAATGTGAAAGTACACGTAAATTATGGATTAAAAAGTTATATCAATTACTTTACTTTACTTTTTTGGCTAACGGACAGTTCACCGGTCTAGGGCCGAACGAATTAGAGATGTCCAGCTTCTTCTGTCTTGGGCAGCCGTTCTCCAGTCTCACCGTACACCAGCAGATCGTGCATCTTCTTCCACCGCGCACATCCACCGCGTGCGAGGCCTACCACGCAGTCGACGGCCTCTTCCTGGTTCTCTACTGAAGATAGTTTTGGCGGCTCTCTCGTCAGGCATCCTGGCTACGTGTCCAGCCAACTGAAGCCTACCCCGCTGTATTACCTTCACTGTATCAGCATATTTGTATACCTGGAACAACTCGTGATTGATGCGTCTGCGCCACACTCCACCTTCCAATTTACCGCCAAGTATCGATCGCAGAACTTTACGCTCAAAAACTCCGAGCACTCGTCGATCAGCTTCCTTCAGCGTCCATGCTTCATGTCCGTAAAGGGCCACCGGGAGTATTAGCGTCCTATACAGCGCTAGTTTTGTGCGAGTTTGCAAACTACGGGACCTTAGCTGGTTACGCAGTCCGTAGAAAGCCCTGTTCGCAGCTGCAACTTGTCGTTTCACTTCACGGCTCATATCGTTGTCACATGTCACAAGCGTACCAAGATAAACGAATTCGTCAACCACTTCAAATCGTTCCCCATCTATCTCCACCTCAGCACCAACACAACGGGGACTCCCAAGCTCTCTGCCAGCTACCATGTACTTCGTTTTGGCAGAGTTAATGAGAAGTCCCAATCTCGCTACTTCTTTCTTAAAAGGTACGAAAGCCTCCTCCACGGCCTTACGGTTGATACCGATGATATCGACATCGTCCGCAAAACCAAGAAGCATGTGAGATTTCGTGATGATCGTACCGTTTCTTTCGACGTTTGCTCTTCGTACTGCACCCCCAAGAGCGATATTAAACAGCAGGTTGGAGAGCGCATCCCCCTGCTTCAGTCCATCCAACGTTACGAACGCAGCTGATGTCTCGCCAGCTATCCGCACGCACGATTTGGATCCCTCCAGTGTCATACGACTCAGCTTTATTAGTTTCGTAGGGAAACCGTGTTCCAGCATGATCTGCCACAGCTCATTTCTTTTCACTGAGTCGTATGCCGCCCTGAAGTCCACAAACAGATGGTGAGTCGATAAGTTGTACTCCCGGAACTTATCGAGGATCTGTCGTAGGGTGAAAATTTGACCCGTCGTGGAACGCCCTTGTCGGAAACCAGCCTGGTGTTCGCCAACAAAGGATTCCGTTAACGGTCTCAATCTGAAGAACAGGATACGGGAGAGCACTTTATATGCGGAGTTGAGCAACGTTATCCCTCGATAGTTGCCACAATCCAATCGATGGCCCTTCTTATAGATAGGGCATATGAGGCCTTCCAACCAGTCGTTCGGCATTTGTTCGTCCGCCCAGATTTTTAGTATTATCTGGTGGATCGCATAGTACAGCCGCTCGCTTCCCGCTTTTAGAAGTTCGGTCGAGATACCGTCCTTCCCAGCGGCCTTGCCGTTTTTCAGCTCACTAATCGCCTTTTTCACCTTCTCCTGTGTCGGTGGCTCCACAGCTTGTTCTTCACTCATAATCGTCATCCTGTTCCTGCTCTGCTCATTCGGCTCCTCACCGTTCAATAGCGCCTGAAAATGCTCCTTCCACCTGGCTGCAACCGTCGGTTTATCAGTAAGCAGGTTGCCGTCCTTGTCATTACACATGTTCCTGCTTCTGACTCTGTTGACAGTTCTATAGAATCTCCGCACGCCGTTTTCAGCATAACTGTCCTCTGCGCTGGCGAGCACCTGCTCCTCGTACTCGCGCTTCTTCCGACGGTGAGTTCTATTTTCGGCAGCTCTTGCCACCCTGTACCTCTCTCTGTTCTGACGCGTAGCCGCAGTGAGCATGCGGCTCCTGGCACGGTTCTTCTCATCTGTCGCTCTCTGGCACTCAGCATCGAACCAGCCGTTAGGCTGTCTTCCACGCGTCGTATCTACCATCTCTCTCGCAGTCGTTTCGATGGCGCCGTGAATACTGCTCCACAGCCCATTTATGTCTTCTACTCCTTCCTCCTGCTGTTCTGCGATCCGTTGATCCAGCTCTCTGGCGTATTCTGCTGCCACGCCATCAGCTTTCAACTGCTGAATGTTGAAACGCGTCGTCCTCTCTGTACGAGATTTCAGCACGTTCGACAACCGTGCGCGGATCTTACAAACGACGAGATAATGGTCAGAGTCAATGTTTGGTCCCCGAAAAGACCTAACATCAGTAATATCCGAAAAGTGCCGACCGTCAATCAGTACGTGATCGATCTGGGAGCAGGCTTCTCCATGGATGCCTCCAGGTGTGTTTCCGAATATTCAAACGTGGAAAATAGGAGCTACATATGGCCATTCCTCTGGCTGCGGCAAAGTTTATCAGTCTCAGGCCGTTTTCATTGGTTGACGAGTGGAGGCTATGCCTTCCAATGACCGGACGGAAGAATTTCTCCCTCCCAACCTGTGCGTTTGCGTCTCCGATGACGACTTTTACGTCGTGTTTTGGGCACTCGTCATAGATTCGCTCAAGCTTGTCATAGAACTCATCTTTGACTTCATCGTTTTGTCGTTTGTCGGTGCGTAGGTGTTGATTAAACTGTAGTTGAAGAATTTGCCCTTAATCCTCAACACGCATATACGGTCATCTACGGGCCTCCACCGGATGACTCTTGTTTTCTGATTTCCCAGCACTACGAAACCGACGCCCCGTTCCGCTGCTTTGCAGCCACTGTAGTAGATGTGGTACTTGAAAGAAGTGCGTGCAATAGGGCCTACTGCACGGAATTCCCTTTCTCCGGAATTTGGCCACCGAACCTCCTGAATCGCTGCGATTTTGACTCCCTGCCGCTGTAGTTCTCGAGCAAGCAAGCCAGCCCGCGTCGGTTCATTGAGAGATCGGACGTTCCAAGTACCCAATTTCCAATCGTTAACCTTAATCTTTTTCCGTGTTCGTAGCCTAGGTCTTTGCCGATTGATTTGTTCCGTATTTCTAAATTCGTTGTTCGTGGTTGATGAAAGGTTTCGGTATGCTACCTTACCAGGGTCGCGATACCTACATCCTGCTGATGGGGCTGCCATCTTAGGTGTAGCTGGCGGGATACAGCATTCCATAATTCAGCCGCCCGCTCCGGGTCAGACGCTGTTGTACGCCTCCCCTAAGGGGATACAGCCGCGTACGACCCCCTTCCCAGTCAGCATACGACCATAGTTTCCACCGGGGTTGGTTACCCGATTTCCGCTAAAGTTACTCGTATTCCGGTCGGCACCACGTGGAGGTTGGGATAGGAGTTGCTGGACAGAGGTGAATGGCCACATTAGGGTCTCAAGTTACACGTGTCCAGCCATTTGCCAACCAGTTATATCAATTACTCCGACAAAATAACAGTCAGCCAAAGTACACCTCATTGACAACTTTGTGGCCAATGAGTATTGGCAAGAATTTCCAAAACCACACACATTTCTTAATGTGGGTCTCAACTGCTCAGTTCACTTGAGAACTAACATTTAAAAAATCAATCATTGGTAGTGGAACGGGTATCAATGGCTGCATTTTTTTTTCAACACGATCTGGCAAATTCCAAATTTATCTGATTCAAAGGTCATTAGAGAATTGCGCGGCACTTTTCAAGTTTTTCACTTGAAAGCAAATTCTCTTGTTTGCAAACTGTTATCATGGACAAAATTAACTATGATAAACAGATGACCCAAAAATTTGCGACAGCCTATATTTTGAATAACCCTCCTTACTAAGATGGTTGAACGTGTTAAGAGTACAATTAAGGGGTTATATACCTTTTTAGTTTTCAAAAGACCGAAAAAAAAATTTATTTTGAAATACAACATCTTGAGAACATTTTCACAAATTTTCATAAAGATCTGAGCAATAGGAAGAAAGTTAGAGCGATTTGCAGCGCGCCTTGCCACGGCCGCATACGCTAAACTTGAAACTTTACACGCGATTATCTCGGAATGAAGTTTTCCGAAAAATGACTTTGCCGTGATCCTGATGTGGAAAAACTACTGAACCGATTTCCTTCATCTTTTTTTTTTAAATTTTCGTTATCAAATTCGCCGGTCCTTGAACGATCGCTTTTTGAAACATACAGTTACATTTTGCCGCAAAAAAAATTTTAATGCAATTTTTAGCGCTCAAAACGTGCAGTTTTTGGGAAAAACGTTCCCGTTTGCACTGAAAACAAAATACTCATAAAAGCGATCGTTCAAGGACCCGGCACACTCCTAAACTAATGAAATAATATGAGTTTTTTTATTTCGGTTGACCCGCTGAGTCTCTATCAGGATCACCGCAAGCCTCTGCAAAAAAAAGCGTTTCGGGAAAACGGCCATTACTCTAGTAATAATTGGTATACCTCAAAATCAAACGTATTTTTTTTTTGTTGTTGATAAACTGTACTTTCAGAAAAATATCTCTTTGATGCACTGAAAATGGTGCTATGCACTTAAAAATAGATTCAAACTTCCCTCATTTTTCTCGACCAAAAAGGTATATAACCCCTTAAAGGATGCAAACTGAATCCACTGTGGGTGACGCATAGCTTAATTTTTGGGTTTCAAATCTAGTTCTTCCAAGAATGAAGTTAAAAAGTTCCAAGCTACGTCCAAAGAATTTCCGAGTCAATCATTTCAGAGCATACGAGATTTCGTTGGGATTTTGAATTCCGCGGGTAAAATTGGTCTCATCGGCTTCAAGGTTACCCTTTATCTCCTAGTGTCCCAATAACTGAAATCTTCAATCTTTCAGGGGAATCGATAGGCACTTGAAGTTAACCAACATTAGGAAGAAAGCAAATCATTTCACTCTTCACGGGGTAAATTTTACAAACAAACAAAAGGAGCACCAATGGGAAATCCCCTTTCTCACTTTTTATGCGAGCTTTGGATGGCAAACATAGAAAACAAATTGGAGATATAGGATATATAGAATTTTTTACGAAGTCCTCGAATACGAGCCCGGTAATACCTACCACTTCCAGCACAGATGTCATAATTTTACCATATTATCCAACTTTAATGGCGACAAATCGTTGAGATCCTATGCCGAATCCAGAATACGCCGCTACAAAACTCGGTCTTGGGCTGCTCCTCTCCAGTCTCCTCTCACGCCCGCTGCTCTGACATTCTCGTCGACAGCACACATCCATCGCGTGCGATGTCTGTCTCAAGTCTTTGCCTGTCGCTCATCCGCCCACTGTAATCTGCCGTGTTTTATCAGCTTGGCAATTCATGCACCTGCGCCACAACCCATTTTCTAGTTTTCCACCGAGTATTGATCGTAGGTATTGATATGTGTCCCCGTGGTTCTGTGGTTAGCGATGTCGGTCGGCTAGCTCTCCCAAACGGTTGTGATATCGGATTCGATTCCCGATCGAGTCGAGGATCTTTTCGAGCTGTAAACTTTCTCGACTCAGCACTGGGGCACGGTGTGGAAGGCGATACGCACCTGAGTTTGCTGTACGGGAACCGCCGAATCACGTGCGACGGCAATCGCACACTGGAGGGTGTCCAACGCCTGGTCGATCTCCGCTGGAGTGTTCAAGGGGTGGTCTCGTCGATGATACGCTGAAACCGGACCCAGTCGGCACGATGGTAATCTCGCCTAGGCTGATTGGCCACCGTCTCTGCAGTGGCACCACCGGATAGTGGTCCGACGAAAGTTCCTCGAACACCACCGGAACCTCGAAGATTACCATGTTGGACAGGAAGATGTCCAGGACAGAGTGAACCCCGGACCGGAAGATTCTGGAAGGGCACTCCGGTGCCAAGATGTTGTAGTGCCCGGTCTCAAGGTCTTCCGCCAGGATGATGCCATTTCGGTTTTGGCCAGATCGTTGCGTAGTTGAGCAGCAGTTCTACATTTATTCCAAGCGATAAGGAAGAATTGGCGCTTAAAGTCGTTGAAATGGAATTGTTTCTCACTGAATGCGATCATAAATTAAATTACTGCGGTAGCTTTTAAATTGCATTTTTTGTCGCTTTTACGCGGTTATTGGGACACAATGGATTTTGATATTAACGGTTGTTAGACGCAAGTTTCGAAAATTATTTGTTTGACGCGGATTTCAGAATTTCCACGTGTTTTACAAGGATTTCGTCATTCATACGTTTATTTTTACACGAAAGCAGTGACTTAATGCGGGTTTCACGCCGGTTTTTTTCCGATTTTCAGCTCTTTGATGCGCATTTTTAGCATTTACATGTTCTTTCCGTGGATATCGGACATCGGAATTGATGAGGTTTCGTTATTATTTTGGTTTTACAAGAATTTCAAAGTCTACGCAAATGTTTACGAGTATTTTTTTTAATGTTTCTAATTTCTTTTCATTTACCAACTTTGGAGACTTTTGTTGCAGCTATTATTTTCGAATTGCTGAGAATGTTTTACACTAAATTCATACACTATTTTTGATCCTGCGATGTAACGTTTATGAGTCATAATTCCTGAAATCGGATGGTTTATTCAAATTGATTTTGTTCGATTTTTCTTTTAATTTACCCACATTTTTCCTCTGTTTTTGTTATTTTCTTAGTAGGTAGCTTTCACAACAACTTCCTACATTAGCTTTGATTTTGCGGTTTACGGTTCATGAGATAAGTTTTTTTTAGTTATGAATACCAGATCCGTTGTCAATCTCTAGAGTAGAACTGTCTCTAGAAATTAATCACGAAATCTCATTTCATTCTCAACTTCCAGCTGGCTGTCGGTGACCCAATTCGAACCAACGTACGCCCGGCAGGCATTCCCCTGCTTCGATGAGCCGGAAATGAAAGCCACCTTCGACGTATCGCTAGGACACCACAAGAAGTACATCGCCCTCAGCAACATGCCGATCAACCGAACGGAACCGATGTCCTCCACCGCCGTCGACTGGGTGATGGACTACTTCGGAACGACGGTCCCGATGTCGACCTATCTGGTAGCGTACACGGTAAATGATTTCGAGTACCGCGAGTCGGCTGCCAAGATGGAAGGTGACGTTGTGTTTAAGATCTGGGCCCGGCGCGATGCAATTGATCAGGTGGACTACGCACGGGAGGTTGGTCCTCGTGTGACTCGCTTCTACGAGGAATATTTTGCGGAAAAATTCCCTCTACCCAAGATCGATATGATTGCAATTCCGGACTTCTCGGCAGGAGCCATGGAGAATTGGGGCTTGATTACGTACCGGGAAACGGCCCTTCTCTACCATCCGAACATCTCGACCGCGAGCAATAAGCATCGGGTTGCGTCGGTGATCGCACACGAATTGGCCCATCAGTGGTTTGGAAATCTAGTTACGATGAAATGGTGGACGGATTTGTGGTTGAACGAAGGTTTCGCCACGTACGTGGCTAGTTTGGGCGTCGAATATCTGCATCCGGAGTGGCACTCGCTGGAGGAGGACTCGGTCGATAATACGTTGAGTATTTTCAAGTTTGACGCTCTCACTAGCAGCCATCCGGTTTCGGTGGAAATCGGTCACCCGAATCAGATTTCGCAGATTTTCGACGCGATTTCGTACGATAAAGGATCCACGGTATGTACATTGTATTCGGAATTGAACGCAATTAATAATTGAATTTTCAGGTTATCCGCATGATGCACCTCTTCTTGGGGGAAGCAACCTTCCGCAATGGCGTACGGCGCTACCTGAAGCATCACAAGTATTCAAATGCCGAACAGAATGACTTGTGGGCTGCCCTGACGGAGGAGGCTCGCGTGAACGGTGTGCTGCCGAAGAACGTGGATGTGAAAACCGTGATGGAATCATGGACACTGCAGACGGGTTACCCTGTGATCTCGGTAACACGCGACTACGAAGCGCGAACCGCCGATATTACGCAGGTGCGGTTTTTGTCGGACCGAGAGCAGCAGCAAAACTTTACCGATTACTGCTGGTGGATTCCATTGACATTTGCAAGCTCCGAAAATCCAGACTTCGATAATACACGCGCCAAAGATTGGATGATGTGTGGCTCGAATGAACTACGCAAAGGACCAGTCAAAATGGTGGACGACATGCCTGGCAAAACGGAATGGGTGTTGTTCAACGTCCAGCTGGCTGGACTTTACAAGGTCAAATACGACAAGGCTAACTATCGATTGATTGTGAACCAACTCAACGGTGATAAGTATACGACAATCAGTCTGGCTAATCGTGCTCAGCTGATCGACGATGCTATGGATTTGGCCTGGACTGGAGAACAGGAGTACGGTATTGCGTTCGCAATGATGAATTACCTCCGGCAGGAGACGGAGTACATTCCTTGGAAGGCGGCGTTGAGTAATCTAAACGTTATCAATCGCCTGTTGAAGCGCACTCCAATCTATGGCGTGTTCCGTAGCTATATTCAGTTTATAATTGAACCTGTGTATGAGCGATTGGAGATCTTTAGTAAGACCCGTGAAGTGAGTCAGCGTTTAGACGCTACCAAACAGCTGGTGCAGATTGCAGCCTGGGCTTGTAAGTTCGACGTTGGTGATTGTGTCGAACAGTCGGTTGCTCTGTTCGCCAGCTGGATGACCGTAACCGATCCTGACACAAGCAATCCCGTCCCGTTGGATCTTCGCTCGGTCGTCTACTGCAATGCCATTCGTAACGGGAAGGAAACCGAGTGGAACTTTTTGTGGAAGCGCTACCTCAACAGTAATGTTGGCTCGGAGAAGGTCATGATCATCGGATCGCTGTCCTGTACACGCGAGGTGTGGCTGGTCGAGCGGTTCCTGCTGTGGTCCCTCAACGGAACGTCCGGCGTACGCAAGCAGGACACCACCATTCTATTCGGTGGGGTTGCCAAGGGAGACGTCGGATACCATCTGGCGAAGAGTTTCTTCCTGGACAACGTGGAGCAGATTCACAGCTAGTAAGTGCGAGGGTTGGTGGCAGATAGTAATTTTTTGTTTTTTTTTTCTTTTTTACATGAGTTGCACCAAATGTCTTGAAATAAAGTGCAATAAGGGGTTTTGGAATTGTGTTGTTTTGAACAAAACACGTATTTTACATCAAACTTTATTAGCTGGTGATGGGTAATTCTTTCAGTTTTCTTTTGAGTTTGTTATGCAGGACACTAAGGAATTCTACCTTCGAGAAGTATTTGACTTTAGAAGATGAGCACCACACATTGAGGTCTGAGCCTTCTCACGCGCATTTGGTTGCACACAACCTTATTTCTGTATAACAATGGAGAACTAACACAGCGCTATTGATTCTTAGAAAAGGGAAATAGTTATTTTTTGCAGCAATCGTATCGTATGAAGCTCAGTCATCTAACAAAGTTATTGCACAGTTGTGCGAAAGCTCAAATTCGAGAACTTTTTTAATTTACTTGAGTTTCGAGTCGGATTGTAGCACCAAGGCTTTGCTTAGCTAATCAGGCAATTAAGATACTGGCAGGAACAAACGTTAATTTCTTAGGGGGATTTTGATAATAAATTATCCTATGTAATGCAGGTTCCGTCTGTTAGTTTCACCTAACTGTGATTTGGGGAAATACAAAAAAAGATAGTTTTTACATTTTTTGGCTATAACTCGGCGTCGAAGCTATATTTTTGTGTCTTCTACAAAGTTGTGTGTTGCCTTCTAAATGCTAGTTTTTGAGATATTTGAAATTTTTAATTTTAAGGAATAGTCTAGTATGAAACATTTCTTCAAAAAAAGAGATTTGCTGAAGACACCATTCCTCTAAAGTGGTAGACTAACAAGTTAGATTTTGCAGCACCACTAGCGGCAAAGTTACGAACTAAAACTTGCTGTCATTCTATATTTTTTCGGAAGATAGTGACGAAAAAGTTTTCAAAATTGAATGCTTTGATTTTTCCCGAGATATAACATTAATTTGCACGATATTTTTTAGCATTCAGCACAAAAGAGTACAACGTTGATACTCGTCTATTATCTAGGTATAAGGTCTGTTATAAAATGATGTTTAATATTGATGTGTTTGAATCATTTAGATTCACAGTTAGCCATTGCATTGCAAATTTCAATCGAATATCTTCAAAAATTAGCACTGGATCCTAGGTAATTGAAGTCCGCCTCTGCAGTCGTAGGACACACTTCCTTGGTTAGATGCTGGTTCACATCCAGTCAGGTCAGCGTTACAATCAATCGAGTTAAATTTTGTTAATAATTCGTTGATGTATTGTTCTTGGTCGATCATCACTGCACAGTTATATCTGATCACTCTCAGTCCAAGCACCTGCTTGATTGATCCCAGGCCCTTCATTTTGAAGTCCGCACATAACTGCTTCTTCAGGGTGGCGAAAAAGTTTTCAAAATAAATTCTCTGATTTTCCCTGATATCTCATCATCCGACAGAATCTGGAAATCATCGACGTAAATTGCAATGATGATTAGGTTCCCTTCGACCCCTTTGATGGTAGACGCAGGTGTCATATCTTGATCGCTGGAAGCCCATTTGTTTGAATCGTGCCATCCAGCTTTTGGTTCCATACTCTACTAGCATGTTTCAGGCCGTACAGAGCTTTCTGAAGCCTGCACACCCTCGTTGATGCTTTATTGTCGCCGAATCCTTCTAGCTGTTCCATAAAGATTTCTTCCTGCTTCAGATCGCCCTAGAGGAACGCTGATACTGCGTCCATCTGATGCACGACAAGGTTTATTTCTGCCTAAATGTTTACGAACTAAGCACGTGCGGTAATGGGTTGAAGCTTACAAATTTTACAGTGCATTTCGGGCAGTGCGCCAGGTCAATACTGGGTCAAAATCGAGCATATAAAGAAGGGTTTTGACAGCAGTTAAGTGGCTTCCAGGTCAAAAAGAGGTGAGCTGGTGGAATAAATGAATTCGCTATTAAAAATCTGTTGCAATTCAACGTCTGCTTCTTCGAATTGTGACGGGAGCGCACTATTCGTTGTGACACGATGGCCCGTCTCATTACCAGGATTATACAAAGAGAGAAGTTTCTGAGGAAAAATATATTATGTGACCAAATAATCAGAATACCTGCCTGGGGAACGGCGCTCTCTCTCACTATTGTGCCTCGTTGTAGGATGAACATTAGCTCGAGCCAGGAACGAATAGAGCGCGGACATTTGTGGTGTTCCAAAATCGTCCATTTGCGGATGTTCAGCAAGATACGGTTCCACCTCTTTCGCTTGAGCTTCATCTCCTTGAACCGGTTGCCTTGCTTGGACTTCATCATCGAATTCCTGACCGTCGTTTCAGTATGTTTCATACTAGCACATTGTCATTGACTAAATACTGTGCATTTTTGGTTTTTGAATGATCTTGGTTGTCCTCGAATAGTACTTCTTGTTTAGCTACATTAAATACTCTTTTTCATTTGGAGCATTCCGCGTACCCAACCAGAACGCATTGAATGGATTTCGCGTCCCACTTCTTCCGTTTGACCTTCGGAAAATACGCCATCACCTCGGATCCGAAAACTTGGCTGGTGTTCGATTTATCTGGTACACCGCTGCTGTGGATGCCGCTTCCGCCCAAACATTTGCTGACCAACTAGTTGCCATGCCATTGCGGGCGTGATCGCTAAATCCCTAAAAGTGAGCAAGGCACCGAGACCGGATAGTATCCTTAACCTGGCAATCAGGCTGACGATAAAAACGGCTCCTGGGCTGTTCCGGGTAGTCTCTTTCCGGACAGGTGGAAGTGGCAGAGACGGGTCTTACTACCAAAAGCTGGGAAATCGCCAGGGGACCCATCGGAGTGGCCGAAAAATGTTTCTGAATGCCAGAAGAAGCCAATAGAAAATTATCCCAAATTAAGCTCAGAACGGCCGAAAACTCCTTCTAAAGACCAGAAAAGTTAAAAAAGAAAATGATCCCAAACTAAACTCTGGCAAACTGCCAAGTTCCATTCGCGTTCCGTATTAGCTCCATTCCATTCGCGTTCCGTAATACAATATTTTGCTCGCCTCGTCAGTAACTGAAGGCGAGGCGAGTTGCGCAGAGACATCGTCTGTTTAAGCTTCCGATCAGATTGAAAGTTGGACTTGAAATGAATTGAAAATTTTATTCTATCTATACCAATAAGTTAACCTAGCATCATACCAAATAAGTAACCTAGCACTATGTTCAGCAGGTGACCTCAAGGAACTATTTCTTATTCCGAGCGATTAACAGATTGTTACTACAACAGAAACGAAAACGAATAAAACATCAAACGAAAAATTATATTAAGTTTTGATACAACCAATTGGCTTGACTAAAACCATTACAAATCGTGTATCGAAATACGTAACTTTTCTCTACGCACTGGCGGTGATTTAGTAGAACATAGAAAGTTCGCAACTTCAAAACCATCCACAAAATTTGAGATTTTGAGGTTATAGAGATAATCACATTTTTTTGAAAAAGCAGGACGAAATTTTTCGAGATATTTCAAATCTGATAAAAAAAACTTTTAGTTTAGCTTAAGGCCCGGTTACACGCTTCATACGAAATAGAAGGCATGATGGCGATCACGCCTTTTATTTTTTATTGCGTGGAGAAGGCGTCATTGCGCTGTGTAACTGGGCCTTCAGGTAGATGCAAATCATTTCCAAGGTAAAGAATAACTGGAAAAGTTTGAGATTTTCATTAAATGACTTCAGAGTATTTACCTGTTAGCATCAAACGAGCATTGCGCTATTTGTGCGTTTACAGACTTAAGTTCAATTCACAACACAACACACAAACAGGTTTTTATTCTCTCGATTTTATGTTCCTGCACTAGAAATTGAAATTACAAGCAAGAACAAAGCGAAAAGTGTCACTTTTATCACCTTTGAAAACATGAGTTTACACAGCCTACTGTGCTTTTCGATTGAACCTGGTGAAAGCTCCGGTGAAGATCAAACACCCTACTAACTACTCTCTCTTTGCAGTTTATCCCCGGACACGTCCCGCCTTTCGCGCTACCTGAAACCACTGGCCGAGCAGATGTCCACGATGAAGGAACTACAGGAGCTGAAGGACCTCATCGGAACCAAGCAAACCGTCTTCGAGAAGGCCACCCAGGGCGTGAAGCAAGCGCTGGAAATGATCGAGATCAACCTCCAGTGGAAAACGACCAGCTACAATCAGCTGGCCCGGTATCTGCCCCTGCTGAACTACCGCTCTGGCAGCCTGGATGTGATGGAGCTGTTCTAGGACCCGGTTCGACGGACTTTTTACCTTGGTCTCTCTAAGGGGTATGCCCGATGTTGTTTCGTACGCCAATTTCGTCCAGTTTTTTGTTGTTTTCTGATGTATTTTTCAACTAGTTCTGCTTAATGTATTTTCTAGAAATTCAAAAAAATAAAACGGTTGACTTGAAAGGTTTTGACTTTACTGAAAGAAGTATCCGAGAGAAATAAAGCTGAACTGGAGAGTTTTGTCGGTTGAAGGAACACCCTGTCCACCCCATTCATTTCACGGGTTGAAAATCCATTTCACGTATCGAATGCTACTTGATTACTCTCAGTTTTGTATGTAGTTATGTGAAACAATTTCGGCACAACTAAAACTCCCTAGATGGGATATTTTGCTTCTTCTGTTATTTGACAACTGTTTCCAGTTTTTATTAAATTCATTAAATATGATACTATTATCGTTTACATCATTCTCTCTGCGTCTCCACAAACGAATTGCTGTTGACTGATTCGGCAGAAATTTTCTCGCTCTATCATCATTCTTTTGCTTGCCTTGTAACCACTACTAGAATCTCAATTGCTCGCTTTGCTTGCAACATACTATGCTTCGACCTTGGTGTGTGTATGTAAGTGAGTGTGTATTTGTATGTGCGACAAGCTGTGTCCACTTTTAAGGGAACATACATGCTACCACAACATGCATGTTAGTCGGGACACAGCCATCAACTCGCACCTAACGAACGAACATCTTTTTAGCTGCTAAACAGAGTCTTCTCTTCATTTATAACTGGGATTTGCGCTACATGACTGCTATTGTTTCATCCATTGTTCAACAACTAAAATTTGTTTTTGCCTGTTAGTTACTAAAATATATTTTGTTACAATCTTATTCTGCAACCGATCAGTGCCTTGCTCGATAAATACCTTCAAAACCGTTTTTTTTCCTATTTACAACAGCTTCGCGCATCTGTACAGTTGTCCTCTGATTCCTAGCACTGACTTGATTAATTTTCCTGTTCCTGCTTACTTCGTCTTGTCGTACCCCTTCTACGTTTCCGTTCCTTCCTACTGTAAGTAATATTTGCTCGACCGATTTTAACACTAGGATTGATTAGTTCCACGAAAAACTGGGTTTTAAAACACGTGCCCCGTGTTCGTATAATTTCACTCAGTGCATTATCATCATCAGTTTTTTTATACGTTCCTCCGGAATATATTTATGTGTACATTCACCAACCTCTTCTCCGGATGCCTCGTTTTCCTTTTTCACTCACTCGAAATGCGCTTTCGTGTTTGTGTGAGAGAAACAAAAAAGTGCGTATCGCACCTCACGTAAATTTCAAACATGCCATGCTGCAGAGGGGTTTCACGGAACTGTGGAGTTACATCCGCTCCCAGATTTCAGTGATACTTCGTGAGTTCGGTGACATCGATAATTTAAGCAAGTTTGCGTGCTTGAAATCTTAATTTCTCTTCGATTTTTTTTAAATTAATAATTAATTAATTTGGAAATGTTCAATTTTCAGTACTTTTTTTGTACAAATACAATTTTAATTGTTGTTAGAAGTACTTTTTTAATTTCAAGTATGCAAAGTTGCTCACATTATCTAAGTCACCAAACTCAAAAAAAGTTCACTGACAACTGACAGAGTGAATTTTCCGTGAAATCCCTCTTTCATGTACGTACATACGGTAATATCATTTAAGTTAGTTTGATAAAATTCTTTTACGAAAAAAAACGAAACGAAACGAGCCAGAATAAGCCTATTTACAGTAAGCTCCTGCTGTTTCGGACAGCGATGATGATAGTGTGTTAATCATGGATTTAGTTCACAGGAAGAACGACTTATATTGCTCGCGCTCTTGCCATAAATGTTTCGTCGGCTGGATTGTAATGATTGTGTGTGTGTGAGTGTTGCTTGGCATGTACATGTGTGTGTGTGGCACCACCGACCCGGAGGAAGGACACTCCGGGTGGGGTTTGGTGTTGGTTGATGTATGGATGGATGGAAGAGTTAGGATTAATTCGCAAAAGCCAGCTCAGCTACCACCAGTCGGTCTCATAAAACTTTTTTTTTCTGTCCTCGTCCTTGTTCGGGAAAGGGTTAATAATAGATAATATATTATATATATGCGCATACTTTTGCTGTAACTTTTCATCTTTCTTCCATATAGAGTTAATAAAAATAATAGTAATAATAATTAATGTTAATAATACAAGCAGGGAACGATGATCACAGATACTGGTCGAATGCAAAAGGAGTATAGTTTTAAAACAAAAAATACTTGGATTTCCGCCGTGTTTCTGCTTTTTTCCTTTTTCTTGTTTGCTTTTTCTCGTAACAAACAGAATTTCGTTTGTTGTATAATTTCTTTTGCGGTTAGTATTTTTCTGCATAGAAACGGGCTTCCTTCCCCTATAGCTTACATCGATACTGTTTTAGATTTTTGCTGGCAAAAAAAAACCCAAAAGTTAGAAATTCGTCTGCCTATTCCTTTTAATTTTGCAAAAACGGATCAGGTTGAAATTGCAGTTCCTTTGCGTTCGAGTTTGGCTTGTACACATTGATTATTTGATTTTGTATTTTTTTTGTCTTGTCTCTTTTTGTTGGTTTGGATAATATAACATAGAAGTTTAGAATATTTCTCAGCAGATGATGGGGATACTAGAGTCACTTTTTAGTACTGTTCGCCGGGAGAAGCTCCTCTCTTCTTAACTTGAGCTGTCCTATTAATGGCGGCGTTTTTCTAGGCGGAATCTAATCTCTTTTGGTATACTGTGTGTTTTATGTGATCAATATAAAGTACTTCCGCTCTACTCTAAAGGACCAGGCTGTATGCGGTTTCAAACTTGAATGAAATAGATTCGGTTGATTCTTTTACTGACCCGGATGTACAGAAATTTGTCCAGCGCAAGATTTGAGATCCATCTATCAACACAGCTGTTGTTGCAAATCTATAATATTATCAGCTACAATTGTTGTCGTTAAATGCAATACTCTTGGAAAATTCGGGACCCCAAATAGATGCCTGCACAAATGTCTGCATGCCTGGCTCAGTGATTAATATTTTTTTCAGATGCTAATATTTTTCTACAAGTTTGAGCTCTAAACTGCTGCTGCTGTTTTCATTATGCATGTGTTTATAGTTGACTCTGGACAATGTCAGTGTAATGATTTTTGTCAAAACGATTTATGAGTCATAAATCTACTAATAAAAATAAAGAAGATTTTATTTAATATTGAATAAACCATAAGAAATGTTCGTGAACAAAACCTGGACTCGAAACCAGACAAAATAATTATATTGTCAATTTAGTTTAATTGCACTTCGCATAGATTGTGGACTCTCTCAAACAAATGAATGTGAATTAAAATTGCCACAGCTTAACGGGAACAAATAACGTTGACTGTATTAAATATATATGTACCACTTCTGATCATTGCCCAGCTTTTCTAACAGCTTTCAGCACAATTACACTCTACAGTAGCTTCTTGCTAGATGAAATTTACTCGAAAGAAAAAGAAAAACACAAATCTGGACACAAAGGATGCACTCTAGAGACAACCTACCGATCGATCTCGCGTTCGATATTAGTCGAGATCGACACTGCTGGTGCAGCAGTCGCTAGTAGCAATCTTACTGAGGTTCGTTTCACCGCTGCCGTCCGTCGTCGCTGCCGCCGGGTCTCGCGGTACGAGATCGTACCGTGCGTAGAACAGCAAGTACGGTGTGATGACGTGCCTTCGGTTCGGTGACAACAGTTCTTCAAAGTCCGCCTGCGACATCACCTTGATCTTGTCGTCATCGCACATGTGCCACAACTGCTGACTTAGACTCTGCTCGAACGCTACCGCCGTCGTGGTGGTGGACAGCCCGCTACCACTAACCGTGGTTAGCAACGAGGAGGAATTGATACAGTTGGTGTGGATATCGCCGGCGCTTCCACCGTCCAGTAAGGTCCCATTGATGGCCGTCAAACCACCACCCTCACTGCCACCACTGTTAGCGTTGACTGTAGAACTACTATTACTGCTATTGTGTCCGTACAAATTAAGATGACTATTTTTCAAATGAATTCCACAGCAGTTCAAACCACCGCACGGAATAGGATTTGGCAACGCACTGGTTGGAGTTCCATTGCTGCTCGAACTGTTACTGCCAGGTTGGGAACCAAATGGGGCCTTCAAAGAAGATATTTTCCAGTTAGTCACAACGAAATTTGAACATTTGAAATAAACACTCACCGCATTACTGCTGCCAATCGTACCACTCGCTGCTGTACCGTTGTTCAGACCCAAGCTTTCTATGCCATTGATTAGATTTAGCTTACTCACTACATTGTTCTTGATTTTCTTGCTCATATCACCCGCACTTGAGGCCTTCTTGCTGCTAAACAGTTTCTTCAAATGTCCGGAAGTGGTTTTTTCGTTGCCACTTTTGCCTCCCGTGGTAGCTCCGCCCAGGGCACCCGCACTGCTAGGCCCCATAGCTCCGTCTATGGAGCCCCCCGAGAGGAACAGCTGTCGCCGTCGGTCCTTCCCGCAGCCGAGAAATTCCGCGTGCACATCCAGCGAGCTGGTGTACGCGATGTAGTGGCCCACCGACATGCGGGCCCCCACATGCGTTATCACACTGTACAACCGATAGATGTGGGCCTTATCACAGTCCGGCTTTTGCAAGCAGGTATTGCAGAAGCACCGCAGCATAAACGGCGTCGGGATGTAACTGTTGATCTTCTCCATGTCGCCGTTGAAGCGCTTCAACTGTAGAATCAACTGCCGGGGCAGTATTTCGAATGAGATCGACCGGATTGCTTCCCTGTAACCGCAGCACACCTCGCAGCGGTATTTGTTGTCTCCGCGGAAGTATTCCCGCGTTATGCACGAGTTCTGGAAGGTAGAAAAAAAAAAACGTTAGCAGGTGGTGTTCAAGTAACACGTTTAAAGTATTTTGAAAAATCTATACTGGTTTGAAAAATCGTTTAAAGTAGGACTACGCTTGTATCCAATATTTCTATGTGAATGAGACCGGTCTCTTCCACCCGAGATTCGAACATGCGATAATTGGCTTGTTAGGCCAGCATCGTACCTCGAGACCAACTGAAAGATCGGAGTTACAGAAAAATGCTGATTTAATAAGGTCGATCGAAATATGCTATTGTTTACTAGAAATAAGAACATCTACGAATTTTCTACCCCGTTGAATCCCTTTAAACAGGCCCTCATATGGATATTGCAAAGATCGCTTAACTGAGTCTACATAAACAAATACATATATACACGTTTTGAACTTAGCATTGACAAACATCGAGTGAGTGCCATGAGACCGAATGTCAGCTGGACGAACTCACCAGAAACACGTAAGATTGGCCGTAAAGTAAATTCACAGTAGAGCCCTTTAAATCATCTCGGTATACTGTTCTGAGGGCAAACGAAATCATGGGAAGCTTGTTGATCCAGTTCTTTAGATTCGGACACATTATTGATGCTTGTAACGTTCAGTTGAGTCGTTCCACTGAGTCGTCGTGCGAATATTATGGATCCACGTGCAGTAAAGTGCTTGAGTTACCTAGGCTGCTGTCATGTCTACTAGTGGGACTGCTTCTGGCCACCGCGCTAACTGATCGACCATAGTCAACGGGTGGCGATGTCCGTGTGAAAGGAAAAGTGGTCCCACCAGATGAATATGCAGTTGGAAGCGAGCAAATTTATTTATCGGATATTTTATCGAAGGCCAAATATTGCTTTGGAAAGCTTCCGGGATTGGAAATTCCATTAAGGTTTTGCCTGACGTTTGTACAATAAGCTTTCGGGACAGAGGTGTCCCAGAAAATTTATTGTCAGCACCTCACCTACTTACTTACTCACTCAAGGGGGGCCCCTTCTCTGGAAGGTTAAAAAATTTTGAGCTTTCGTGATTTATTTTTCGGATATTCAGAGTAAGATAGTGTTTGGATATTTTGGCTTTTGATCAAGGTATATTTGAAGCTGTATTTTGCATGTCGTGGATGCAAATATAGTGAGGTTTACGCTGCTGGCAGCTGGGAACGTGGATGCTCTCTCTAAATCAGTACCTAACTGATGGTAAGTTTTTTCCGACATTTACTGAATTGATTTGGATGAAATTTTGCATCCACGACATGAAAAATACATCTTCAAATATAGCTTAATGAAAAGCCAAAATAACCGAACGCTTTATATTACTCTAAACATCCGAAGTAAAAACACGACAATTAATTATTTTTCGACCTTTCAAAGAAGCCTCCCCTTTCAAGGACATAGTCCTAAGACATGGCCTGCATAACATGATTCCGCCAATTTGATCGGTCCATGGCTGCCCTCCTGGAATCCCGCGGTCACCCCGTACTTGCCAGATCATGCTCCACCTGGTCTAACAACCTTGCTCTTTGCGCTCCTCTTCGTCTCGTACTAACCGGATTCGAGGTGAGAACCAAGCTTGAAGGGTAGTAGTCCGTCGTTCTCGTAACGTACCCAGCACCTGTCTTTAGAAAACTCCGAGCGCTCGCAGTTCCTCTTTAAGTATTGTCCACGTCTCATGCCCGTAGAGAACAACCGGTCTAATTAGCATTATATACAAAGTGCACTTTGCACGGGGACGTCTCGACCGTAATTTTTTGTGTAGCCCATAGTAGGCACGACTCTCACTGATACATAATTTACTCTCTAATCTTACGGCTAGTATCGTTCTTCCTATTCACCATTGAGCCATGGCAAACAAACCCGTTGACTACCTCAAACTCATCACCGTCGATTATCACAACACTACCTAGGCGTGCCCTGTCGCGCTGGGCACCACCTGCTAGCATGTATGTACTTCGTTTTAGGCGTATTTGTCTTCAATCCAATCTTCTCTGCTTCACATTTTAGTCTGGTGTACTGATCTGCTACCGCCTCAAATGTTCTGCCGACAGTGTCCACGTCATCCGCAAAGCAGATGGATGTAACGAAAATCGTGCCCCACGCGTTTGTTTCCGCTCGTCTCCAATACCTTCTAGCGCAATATTGAACAGCAGGCAGGATAGAACATAACCTTGTCGAAGTCCCCTGCGGGACTGCTCCGATATAGTCTTTCTTAAACCGCCAAATAGCATCATTAACTTCGCCTATCGAAGGGGGTGTCACATCTCCGTCGCTTGCTGCACCGACAATTTCCTGCGTCCCTGTTCTGGTTTCCTGCCTGTACGCCATTCAGATGTTCTTCAAAGTGCTGTCTCTTTCGATCACCTCACGATCACCTGTCTAGATATTCCCATCGTTACACATTTCGGCTCGCAGAACACAGCCTTCGCGGGATGCGCTGAATTTCTGATAGAACGCTCATGTTTCATGAGATCTATACAGCTGCTGTCCCACCGTGCATAAGGTTTGTGTAGAACATGGGGTAACCATGCTTGGAACGACAGTGTAGTTCTCCGCACTCCTCCGCCTCCTGGCGGCGTTTTTTTCCTGGCGCTGCTGAAAAGCTGATGAATAGAACCATCTAATATCTGCGGACATTCTTCGTCAAACCGTTCATTACGTCGACTCGGTACTTCGCGACCTAAGCCGTTCTCCGCTACACTGCTGATGGCTGACTTGAAGGTATTCCAGCAGACCTCTCGACTAGCAGAATTTTGAGCTCAACTCTCACTATAAAAGCTGTGCCTAGTTAATGTGTGTCAACACAACTCTGGTACATCTACGTACGCACCATCGTTTTTTTCCAGCATAAATATTGCTTTGGAAAGCTTCCGGGATTGGAAATTCCATTAAGGTTTTGCCTGACGTTTGTACAATAAGCTTTCGGGACAGAGGTGTCCCAGAAAATTTATTGTCAGCACCTCACCTACTTACTTACTCACTCAAGGGGGGCCCCTTCTCTGGAAGGTTAAAAAATTTTGAGCTTTCGTGATTTATTTTTCGGATATTCAGAGTAAGATAGTGTTTGGATATTTTGGCTTTTGATCAAGGTATATTTGAAGCTGTATTTTGCATGTCGTGGATGCAAATATAGTGAGGTTTACGCTGCTGGCAGCTGGGAACGTGGATGCTCTCTCTAAATCAGTACCTAACTGATGGTAAGTTTTTTCCGACATTTACTGAATTGATTTGGATGAAATTTTGCATCCACGACATGAAAAATACATCTTCAAATATAGCTTAATGAAAAGCCAAAATAACCGAACGCTTTATATTACTCTAAACATCCGAAGTAAAAACACGACAATTAATTATTTTTCGACCTTTCAAAGAAGCCTCCCCTTTCAAGGACATAGTCCTAAGACATGGCCTGCATAACATGATTCCGCCAATTTGATCGGTCCATGGCTGCCCTCCTGGAATCCCGCGGTCACCCCGTACTTGCCAGATCATGCTCCACCTGGTCTAACAACCTTGCTCTTTGCGCTCCTCTTCGTCTCGTACTAACCGGATTCGAGGTGAGAACCAAGCTTGAAGGGTAGTAGTCCGTCGTTCTCGTAACGTACCCAGCACCTGTCTTTAGAAAACTCCGAGCGCTCGCAGTTCCTCTTTAAGTATTGTCCACGTCTCATGCCCGTAGAGAACAACCGGTCTAATTAGCATTATATACAAAGTGCACTTTGCACGGGGACGTCTCGACCGTAATTTTTTGTGTAGCCCATAGTAGGCACGACTCTCACTGATACATAATTTACTCTCTAATCTTACGGCTAGTATCGTTCTTCCTATTCACCATTGAGCCATGGCAAACAAACCCGTTGACTACCTCAAACTCATCACCGTCGATTATCACAACACTACCTAGGCGTGCCCTGTCGCGCTGGGCACCACCTGCTAGCATGTATGTACTTCGTTTTAGGCGTATTTGTCTTCAATCCAATCTTCTCTGCTTCACATTTTAGTCTGGTGTACTGATCTGCTACCGCCTCAAATGTTCTGCCGACAGTGTCCACGTCATCCGCAAAGCAGATGGATGTAACGAAAATCGTGCCCCACGCGTTTGTTTCCGCTCGTCTCCAATACCTTCTAGCGCAATATTGAACAGCAGGCAGGATAGAACATAACCTTGTCGAAGTCCCCTGCGGGACTGCTCCGATATAGTCTTTCTTAAACCGCCAAATAGCATCATTAACTTCGCCTATCGAAGGGGGTGTCACATCTCCGTCGCTTGCTGCACCGACAATTTCCTGCGTCCCTGTTCTGGTTTCCTGCCTGTACGCCATTCAGATGTTCTTCAAAGTGCTGTCTCTTTCGATCACCTCACGATCACCTGTCTAGATATTCCCATCGTTACACATTTCGGCTCGCAGAACACAGCCTTCGCGGGATGCGCTGAATTTCTGATAGAACGCTCATGTTTCATGAGATCTATACAGCTGCTGTCCCACCGTGCATAAGGTTTGTGTAGAACATGGGGTAACCATGCTTGGAACGACAGTGTAGTTCTCCGCACTCCTCCGCCTCCTGGCGGCGTTTTTTTCCTGGCGCTGCTGAAAAGCTGATGAATAGAACCATCTAATATCTGCGGACATTCTTCGTCAAACCGTTCATTACGTCGACTCGGTACTTCGCGACCTAAGCCGTTCTCCGCTACACTGCTGATGGCTGACTTGAAGGTATTCCAGCAGACCTCTCGACTAGCAGAATTTTGAGCTCAACTCTCACTATAAAAGCTGTGCCTAGTTAATGTGTGTCAACACAACTCTGGTACATCTACGTACGCACCATCGTTTTTTTCCAGCATACCTCCTGCAGCGCTACGATGTTGAAGTTGCGGTTTTTCAATTTTTCGGAAACTACACGAATGCTTCCTAGGAAATTGAGAGATCGGCAGTTACACGTTCCAAGTATCCAATCGTTTGTCCGTTTTCGTCGCCTGTGTCTTTACCGATTATTCTGGTACGGATTTGCTGTTATAGCGTTCGTTGCTTTTTGTTTTTCGAGGTGCAGGCTTGCTAGGCCCACGACCAATTCTTGCAGGAGGACCGACGTAGTGCTACAGTTCTGAGTCCCGCACACAACCAGGATTTGGACATAACACTTGTGGCTTTAGTACTGAAGTACTGTAACATAAAACGCAGATAGCGTTCTTCACCGACAGCTAGATTCTGTTGTTAACGCTTATATAAGCGGACGGTGATCGTTGAAGATTGTAAAACTGTGTCCCTCCAAGAACAACCGAAGAACAGTCATTCTCATTGCACCTTATTCCCGCTAAAACCAGCTGCGGACGGTTCCTGTCGCAACATTCAATCCATCTATGTTCAAAGCTAACGGTTTTGATGAGTCGGTGTAATGAAGAAAAGAATCTTCCGCTAACGAATTTTCGCAACGCTCGAAACTGAACATGGCGGCATCTATCCAATTTTATTTACGGACGTTGTTTCTTTTCTGTTGCCGATGATTAGCTAATAGAAATTAAAACAGTCCTATCAACTAGGCCCCGATGGCTTCTTTGATTGGCGATTTTCAACAGATCACTCCAACATCAAATGTTTCCCACTGCTTGGAATATGTTTCTTATTCGAAATCATCATCAAGGATATGCTGTTCAGTTCTTGTAGAAATTTTATCAGCCTCTCTCAACATGAACTCTATCTCGGGTGGTCTTTTGACACAAACCTGTGTGAATTTTCATCGTTTTGTATCGGCGCATCGGACGGTGGAGCTCAGGTTGACACCGTTAATCATGACCTCCTTCTTACTAAGCTACACCGTCTAGAAATAGAATAGAATAGAAGCCAATTGAAGACTACATTCTTACTTGAGCAACAGATAGCTTTACGTGGAAGTCAGATCAACAGTATTTGACAGTTCCATCCCATCTTCTGGCGTGCCTCAAGGACGCAATTTGGGTCCATTGCTATTTGCGCTATTTTTTCAATAATGTAACGATACTTCTTGCGAATAGTCGAATACTCATTTAACCCGACGATTTGGAAATCTTCCATATCATACAATAAGCAGATAACTTCGCTCATTGGTGCAAGTCAAACTTTCTGAAATTGAGCGTGTCGAGGCGTTACGTGATCTCATATCGGCTATTCAAAAGACCAATTCTCTACAACTACGTCGTAGATGATCACGTGCTTGATCGAGGTGATGAAGTCCAAAATCTTGGCGTGTTGCTGGACTACTGACTCTCATTCAAGCTACACCATCGTCAGCTAGGATTTGTTTTGAAAATGGCATCAACTTCAGTGATCCACCCTGCCTATATGCCCTCTATCGCTTCCTAGTTCGTAATAGGAAATATGAAACTGTGTGGAAATCTAGAATGGAATACATATAGCGTAAGTAATGACCTGCCACCCTATGAACATCAATGTGCCCTGCTAGAATGAGAGCCGCTTGAGACTCGTCGAGACATTATTCAAGCTATATTTGGTGTGTGGAAAAATCGAACGAGTACTGTCCACGTCCACAACTTATTCTGCCGGAACGGAGGAACACCGTATATGGTAATAACGATACAGTGAAAACTATACGCAAACGATTGCAAGACGGCTATCACATTTTCGACTTCATTGTATCTTGTGACAGTTTTAGGCAAGAATATTTCTTTTCAGACCACGATGTCAGATCAGATTAATAAATGGTGGTTGAATGGTAAATCATACGCTATAGCCGTTGAGCACAGGCTACAGTAGAGTTTAGTCATAATCGACATGGCTCCCAAATGTGAGGTTACTGTCGACCGTCACCTTAGACCGCAGCTTTCAACTCGACCTGGTCGCCGTAGACCTCTAGAATCATATCGTCCGCAAATCCCACAATCAGCACCACGGAGGGAGCTTTAGTACGTACGTTGTCATACATGGTATTCCACAATACCGAACCCAGGCTGGAACGGAACACGATGAGGTTTCCTGAGCTTCGTATGTGTCGAGTTGTGTCTATAAAATCAGTCTCTATGGCTTCCATCCAAAAAAAGGCAATCACCTATTTGCATGACCGCCCAGAAAATCCGGGAACTACCTCTATGATCGTCTTTATGACCGGGTTCGGGATTCCATCCTCAGCACGGCTGCCGTCACTAACAATTTTCTGTGGCTCAACAGCCGACAGGCTACAGATTTAGCTCGTGGCGTGGAAAAGCTCCTCAAAGATCTTCTTCAACATCGCTGACGACTGCTGTGCCGGGGCTGACACACATCCGGTTTGGCCATTACAATCCTGTAGGCAACACCCCCACGGATTCGTTTTGGCACTGGCGCAGAGACACTAGCAGAGTTGAATGTTGTACGGCGCTTCATTCGACACACGCGCGTTGCATACTCCGTCTCGCATGAAGGCACGTACTGCAAAGGTCAGCTATCGTGCCAGTCCACAAGTATTTCGCTGGCTACCACCTAAGCCTTGTTTGAGGTCAAACAATCTCCTGGACCTACCTGTCGTCCACATGACCGTGGTAGCCGGTTAGGCACTTAAAGCTTCCTGTGGCGTACTTAGCATCCCGTTTTCAGATACATCCTGAACACACCCTGCAGTCTCGCGCTTTGTAGCCTGTGGGCATCAAATTGGTACTCATGCTTAGGAAAGGAAACATTAGCTGACCTGTAGGTGACTAGGAATTCCTTGAGAAACAAATTTTAACGAAGATTGGCCAGTAAGCAGATATGAACTTGCCACTGGTGAAATATTTTCCATTGTCAATCAGGAACAATTGAAAGTCCTCAATGCCGGTGGCGTCCTAATTGAAAAGAAGTCAATTCAAAGTCGGAGAAGCTTCAAGTAAAGATAGAACGGTCTTGGCCGTATTGGAAGAAATAATCAATTGCTGTGAACGAACTTCTGGTGGATTTATTCTACGGGGTCTAAAGTAATTGTCCTTGCTTGGACATCAATGACAAACAGTCGTCGATTCTGTCATTCAAGAGGCGCGTTTGGAACATATGCACACAACTTTAATTTTCTTGACCCTTTTATGATCAATGGACAATTATAAATGACTGTACTAAAAAAAAAAAAAGAATCTATTTTCACCTTAATTTGCAAAAGACCCTAAAACACTTCTTCGCGATACGGGGAGTGGTTCAACAATAGAATCCTTTTAAAAACCAATAATATCAGCAGTATGAGTACTACCACGCAAATAGCAAAGCGTTGCAAGGTCTAGAAACTGTCCCGAAAGCGTGCTTGAGATCCAAAAATAGTTTCGTTAGCCTAAAATAGCGTTAGCCTTCAATGACACATCCTGCTGTACCCGTCGCAGTAATCTTGTGGATGAAAACCACGATCGACTTCTTTCAAACTTCAGACACGTATCCCATTTTCAATAATTCCAACAGACCGTGTTTTAAATTAACTGAAAGCAATCTTGGAATTCTGCTGTTTGTTGTTATCAAAGTCTAAACACTTCCGGAGCAGCAAGAAAAACATGAATCTACACGTTGTCCTACAACCAAAAAATGTTACATGGCATTTCAACAAACCTGGTAGAACAGCTGCGGATTTTTGGCGGCATCGCTGACCTCGCTGGCCGCGATCGGTATCGCGATATCGATCATCGTCTCCTTCTGCTCGGTGCACGTCTCGCAGGCCAAACATTTGGTCTTGGAAACGGTCACCCCCTCGAAGTCATCCCGGAAGAAATCCAGTCCCAGCGCCTGTACCCGTTCCCGTACCAGCTCGGCGTCCAGAGCAGCGAAAGGCTTGGCAAAGAGGGCATTCTTGAGGTTGTTCGCTACTTGTTCGGCGGCTACCGTTGCTGGACTGTCCCCTCCGCCGGTCATAATATTGCTGGTCGCCTTCGGAAGGGTAGCACCACCACCGCTGAGTCCCCCGTTGACGGGTTTGACCGTTTTTACCGATTCCTTCCGCCGCCGGAAGAACAAACCGGTGCGGCTGCTCTTCGTCTCAGGCACGAACGTTTCAATGGACTCCGATACCGGTGGACAACTGGATCATGAGAAAACGCACAATCAAATAATCGTGGTCATTCAACAAATAGATAGGATATACTCACGCATTAATCAGCACGTCCGGGTGATCGGTGATGGTTTTGATCAGCGCCTGGCACGACTCACGCACGCTATCCAGCACGCACATCAGAAATTCGTGCGCATCCTGCTGCTGGTTGCCCTCGAATGTTGCGCTAACGTCCTGTACCGCCCGCAGAATGTTACCGGCGTGAAAGGGTTCCACCGCTTCGATAGCCTCGTTCCGGTGCAGGTTTTGAAACAGCTCATGTAGCTGTTCGGTTACCACCTGACGGTTACTTTTCGGTGGCAGGTTTTCCTCGCCTCGTGCAGCGACGGCTGTCGCCGATGGTAGGCCGGTTGTTCCGTTGACAGCACTCACCTGCTGTTGCTGCTGCTGCTGGTTGTTGGAAGATGAGAAATTACCAGTCCCACTGGTAGCCCCCGACGACGAAATACCCAGGGAAACAAGATCCTTGCTGCTCCAGCTTCGGCCACTAGCGCCGTGGAGGCCTGGGATGTTTCGCCCGAGTGATGACGATTTAAGTTTGTTCTGGCTTAGCCGTTGGTACACGCTATCCGTGTCTTCAATTAGATGATGCAAATTGTGGATAAAGTTTGGGGCGAAGCGGAGTGTGTACAGGACCGAGTTTAGATAGCACGAGTTGCCTATGTTACACAGTGTAGCCAATGAATTATTCATATTGGCCGCAGCTACAATACTGGCTGACGTTGCTGGAGAGTTCAGATTGACTACAACTGCTGAGGGAGCCGCAGTTGCTGTGCTTGCAGCCAAAATGTTGTTCTGTTGCTCTTCGCTTAAAGACTGGGCGATTGCCAGTTCCGTTGCTGTTCCCGTGTCGACCCGACCCTGAAAACTGCTTACCTTACTTCGTGGAAGCTCTCCCATGGATGTCGCAACTGCCATATCGGTACCAGAATTTATTGAAAAGCGCCCCTGCATAGCGTTCATTTTGCTACGGGTGTAATGTGCGTGACTTGACATTTTACCGGACTCCTCTGCGGCTGCTGCCAGCAGCAGAATTGACGTGGTCGACGATGCAACCTCCGGGTAGCTGGCGGTGTTACTGTTCACACTGGCGGTACACGGCAGATGGTAGTGCTGCTGGTGGTGAATGGACATGTCGTCCTCACCAGCGCTGCGTTCTACTTTGGCACACTGCTGGGCCTTGGCTTGGGGGCGTTGAAACACTTCAGAACGGACCCGATTCTCCGTCTCCACCCGCTGGTGGAAGCTTTTCGAAAGCGACAAACGGCTGCTACTGTTGAAACAACCAGGATATGTACGGGGAGAGCACTTGTTTGTCTTTTCGGCAAATAATGAAAAAAGTAAGGGTTGAATTTGGTCAGTTTGTACAACCTCCTCTTCAGCGAAAATCTCCCCGAGCCCAACACTCAATTCATTCGATTCCCGTGAACTGGATTTTAGTGCTGGTGGGGACTCGTTTTCTTCCTCGCTGAAAACAGGAGGGCTGCACTCGATCGGTTGTTCCGAGTCGATCTTTTTCTGTCTCTTGTTTTCTTTAAACTTATCGGGGTTTACAAGACTCAAACAAAACTTTCTTTTGCGCTGCTGCTTTTTGGATTCCTCTTCCTGAAACGTTCGAATACGCAGACTAAGTAGTTCCCGAAAACGCGACCTTTTAGTGGATGGCTCACGGCCTAGCCTTTCCCGTTTGTGACCTAGGCCGATAATCCCTTCTTCCTCGTAAGAGCCTCCGTTTTCCTTGTTCCAGAAGCGTTTGAGTTTGATGTACGGAACTTGTTCCTGCGTTTGTGGTTGCGTTTGGTTGGTGCTGTTGATTGCACCTAGGGGCAACTTTTCACTTTTCGGTGATGAGCTGCTGTTGCTGCTGCTGCTGCTGCTAGGTTTACGATTGAATGTCGCGGTTGAGGCGAACGATTGCGGTGATAGTGAATCGGCTGGTGATCTCAGCTTAGGCTCCAAATTATCATCTGGATTTACATCCTTCTGCTCGAGCTCAATTGTGGCTTTTAGCATTTTTGGGTGACCTAGAAATCGGGAGAACGGAAAGAGAAGGCGAGTGAAAGAGAGAAAGAAAAACATTAGTACAGGTGATAATTATTTGTCTTGCTTCGGTATGGAACTGCAGCGGATGCATCATCTACTGCTGCTGCCGTCGTCGTCGACGTTTGTCGCATGGTAATTAGAATCGTTAATTTGCAATTAATAGCTGCATCATGCTGCCGTTTGTATCGATCGGTGGCGCTTGAGTGGTAGGCTGACCATGTGAAGAGGCAAAAAATCGAACAAAAATTGATGCAAAAGGTAGATGTTGGTAAGGATAGTACTACCAAGGTCATGTCTGTGTGGATGAAAGAATGGCGTTCATGACGGTCAGAATACTTGACATACAGTTATTACAAGTTATAATTATTTCCTCGTAAAAAGTTCTACTTTGACGTTATTGGAAATTAGAGTTTTGTATATCAATTCTTCCTTGTTGTGAACAAAAAAAAATCAATTCTTCTTCAAAACTCAATTTTCATTTATCTGTAAGAGTTTAATATACATACATTGGTATCAAACGACATTCACTTCAGGGAATCGCAGTAATGTCCACGGATCATATATCATTGTTGTGATAAATTGTTAGCACATATGCACAAATATGTATTGGTGTAATTTTGTACCATGTTCACACAGACTATTCAAGATGCAGTTTGTTCCCTTTCATTAAGTGTCCATTTCGTGCCGAAGTGATAAAAAGGTTTTTGGAAGGTGAGCGCCCAGGCCATATTTTGAAAAACCTGGGAGTAAAGCGTGATTATGTCTATCGGACCATTAGAAGGTACCGTGACACTTCCTCACTGGATGACCGGAAGAGATCCGGTCGGCCACGTTCAGCTAGGACTAAGCGAGTGGTTAAGATCGTAAGAGAACAAATTCGACGAAAATCGCACCGCTCTGTACGTAGAATGGCCGCTGATCTTAGTGTGTCCAAATCAACCATACACAACGTACTGAAACAAGATCTGAGATGCCAAGCTTTCAAGAAACGTAAAGTTCACGGAGTATCAGCAGCTTCGAAGACAAACAGGTACGAAAGAACTACTCTCCTACTATCGCGGCACACAGGAAAAGAATTCATCTTTTCGGGTGAAAAATTATTTGTTCTGCAACAGTCTCACAATGTCCCAAATGACAGATTGTGGGCCTAATCTTCGCAGAATGTCCCGGACAGTGACAGAAACGTGCCTCGGTTCCAAAGTGCCGCTTCAGTCGGAGCACCCTCTAACACAGCGAATCTGGTTCAGAACTGGTGTCAGGAAAATTTGACGACTTTTTGGCCAAAAATGAATGGCCTCCCAGTTCACCAGATCTGAATCCCTTGGATTACTTCGTATGGTCATACATGTTGTCGAAGATAAAAGAGCACAGGATACCTACATTGGCCCGATTCAAAACCGTAATTCTTCGTATACGGGACGAAATGCCCATGGAAGTCGTTCGTGCCGGCTGCGTAGGATTTGAGAAACGTTTGAAGCTCGTCAAAAGGGTTAAAGGTGGAGTTATTCCAAAACACTTGTTGTAATTTATTAATAACATAGTACCTTTCAAATCGAACAATAATTAATAAAATCGGAACAGCTGTTGTAAAATAAATGTAGTTTCAATTTGTATGAGAATATATTGAACACGGTGCACATGTAAGGAAGTAGCTAGTTTCGGAGCTTCAGGAAATGACGCAGCGGCAGTGCCTGAATAAGATGTTTAAGTCGATTTGCCGGGCAAATCACGACGTGGCGGTGGTGATGGACGACGAAACCTGTCTTAGCCTGGATGGCAACAACTGGCAGGGCACTTTGTCTTTCACATCCCACGTTTACCCCCAAGAAGGTGCTGTTCTGGCTGACAATCAGCGAGAAGGGGATGTCAAAGCTGCTCTTCTTACGCTCCGGACTGACCGTGAACGGGGAGATTTATAGTATGAAGTACCTGCCGGAAGTTGCGTGCTTCATCAAGAAATACCGTAAAGCCGAAGATGCGGTGTTTTGACCGGATCTGGCGTCGGCTCACTATTCCAAGCGATCGTTTGAGGAGATGGAGCGGCTGAATATTGATGTTTTTTTTTCTTCACCTATCGTTTATTTGACACGGCACAAATACAATTTAATGTTTAACGGCGCCAATTATATCTGATGACTTAAAACCTTTAAGCAAATTTTTTATCCTCGCTGCCGACTACGAGCTGAAATTAAGTCTATCTTGAAACTAGCATATATTTTTCAATTAATGTTTTGTAGTTGAATGGTCGTCTGATGATCGTCGAATGGCCATGAATATGCAGCATGTATGGATTTGTTCTGCTAAGCCACGATGTTATGAGCTGGGATAGGGGCTTGTAATCCTCGGGTCCTGGAAGTATTGTGCGGGGTTCAGTTGCTGGTTATGGTTCGTTGTTGTTGTTCGCTGTTGTTCAAGCCAAGATATCACGAAAGGCCTCGGGTTCTCAGGTCCTGGCGGATTCGTTTGGGGTTCAGTTGATGATTCCAAAATCGAGGTCTATGACGTGTTCTTGCCGTTTTGTTGAATGTGGATGGAAAGAAATGGGACTAGACTGGGGCGTGGATGGATTTCAGGAAAATGTATATAAGGGACATGTAGGGTAGGTCACGACTCGCCAAGACATCACGAACAGGAACAGCTGATCCTCTACCCTCGGCCCGGAGGGAAGTTATTAATTTAGACCTGGCGTCACGGTGTACAGGGCATGACCAAACAACGTGCTCTATGTCGTGATAACCTTCACCACGGGCACATATACCACTTCCCCCGAGCCCAACACGACGGAGATGCGTATCAAATCTATAGTGATTGGACATAAGCCGCGACATCACGCAAATGGAATCTCGACCTACATCCAACCCCTTGAAACACGGGCTCGTCGATACCTTGGGGAGAATATCGATGTTGTATCCAAGTTGGCAAACCCGCCCAATGTCCCCAAGTTGCGCCCCATCGAGGTTTCCTGGGCAAGCCCGAAGCGTAAGATCTACTCCAATAATTGTGTCGCGAAAACTGAGGAGGAATTGATAAATAAAACGAAGAAAGAATTAAAAACATGCCTACACGCATGTTTTCGTCCGGCATGGCGAATGTTTCGGTTAATCACCGGAAGGCAGCGCGAAAGATCGTAGAATTTTTTTGCGAGTAAGCTAACATAATTACATTCTATGGAAAATTTATCAAACTCAATTATCTGTCTCAGCTATTTTTTTACCACCATCCGAAAAAAGTCCATTTTTTTAACGCATACGTTACTTAGGTGGATGGGAATCGATCCTTTCACAATATGGCAGTGTCCCTGGTGACAATGTTTATATCTTGGCACTCCGCTTGTTTTATCGAGGAGTTCTTCGAACGCCTATTGTACATAACCGGATTTGTCGCTCAGACTATAATTGAATAATTTGCTTTACTTCTTGGGCTTGCAATCCAGGGAACGATTTGCCGGGACTCCCGGATCTCGGGAATAGAAATATTGATTCCCGGGATCCCCGAATTCCTCGAAAAATTTCGCAAGATTCAATATAGTTTCTCCAATATTGTAATAAAACTAAATATTCTATCAAATCGCGAAACCAACGTCGTCAAAGTGTATAGCAGCTTTTAAGTAGGTATTATACAAAGCAAATATTTGCTTGAAATGACGGTCAACATGTGCTAGCCGTGTAATAAAAAATTATTTGCATTAATTATTTGACAAAAATATTTGCTGTCTTATTCTAAACGAAGAATTAGGCAAATATTTGCTTCGTCTAATGTCGTTCTTTGCTAGTTAGTAACTGAGTGAATAGTTTGATTAAAAAAATTGAAACCCGTAAATCAAAGCGACCAGAAATAGATAATTAAAAAAAAAACACGGTCAGTGTAACTTGGGTCATCATCTTTGCAAGTTAATTACGTAGGCATTCAAATGCTTTAAAACTGACTTATTTAGAGTCGTATTGAACTGACACTAAAGATAAACGGTAGTGTTACCTATTAAAAGTTAAACGGTAGTGTTACCTATTAATAAGTTAATCCAACAACCAGAACAATTTTCGTATCGTGAAAGCATAAACATTACTTTGGTGCTTATGAAAACCTCTCAGTAGTATCGAAGGTGTTTTGTTTCGTTTCTCTTTCTCGAGACTGCATGACCACGCCTCCATGGCAAAAATCTACGCTCAACTCGATACAAAAGATTGCGTGTGTAGAAAGTTCAACTCCACTCTTCCTCCTAACACGATAGCAAGTGGAACCCTTATACCTGTGTGAGATACACGGTGTATCACAGGCGTAGTAAAATATGTTAAACGAAAGTTAAAATCAATATATTTATTTGTCCTACGTCACCATTTCATACAACCCCTAGGGCTGTATACCTTGTAGTATTTGTCAAAAAGATGGCTCTAGAATGCATGCCTGAAACTTATATAGTATGAATACGAAAATTATTGGCCTTTTGATTAGTTTGTACCATACATACACATACATAACCTGAACCTTCAGTTCAGTTTTGAAACCTACTCTTCTGCAAATATTTGCAACAAAAATCGATCGTGAATTTTTGATTTTAACTTGATAAGTTTTATTTTTATGTTTCATGCGAATTATTAATAATAATGAATTGTTAACGATTTTTTGATACCTTTTCATTAATAAACTTTATTTGAAAACTTATTTTTGCAAAAAAATTTCTTTTCCCGGTTCACGAGAATTCCCGGGAAATGAGATGTTTTCCCGTATCCCGAGAATATTGCAAACTCTACTTGCTTCTCAACACCACGTACCTCAGAAGCTGCTTGGGCAGTCATCTATCGTCCACACCGCACAGTGGGTCGACTCCACACAAATGCTGATCAAGCAAAAAAATGTCTTCAAATCATGGTTACATGGTTTTTATATAATTTTGGGACGCTGAGTCCGAATTTCATATTTTTTTTGCATGAAACTGCATATTTTTGACTAACGTCAAAATTATAATTCACTATTTGCTCTGTAGCTATTAGCACATCTGTTCAACTGAAGAACCAAAAATGAGACGAAATCTCTTTATTTTCAGTATCGACATCTAGCGGTGGAGAGAACGCATTTGACACTCGAAATTTTATTACGCTTATATTCCATTCATTCAACAAAAGGACTGTATGAGCTCTCGCCGCTTTTTGGTCGAGAGAATCCTTTGTTCTCCCCGGTACCGGTACAGCGAGGGTGCCTTTTCATGATAATCGTACAGTACCACCCGCACACGTGCAACGGTTTTTATGAAGATATATTTCTAATGAATTTCATTGTTGCCCAAGTTGAAAACTGAATATCTTGACTAAAGAAAATCATTTTTTTACATTGCACCTAATATCGTAAGCAGTGCTGTGTATAGCGCGTCTGATATGCATTACTTGCAATGTTAGGTATAAACGGTACGAGAAAAAAATATTGTCGTTGGTCGAGAAATTTAGTTTCCAAGTCCAACGAAAATATTCAAGTATATCAACTAACAGGTTAAAATAGTTTTAACAGTCGCGAGGTGTACGATCCAAGAAAATTTGTTGAACAATGTTTGAATGGTTGAATGGTTTTTAGTTTAATTTGTTCTATTGACGTTGATTGTGAACTGTTACTGAATTTCCGCTTTAAAAATCTCTTGAATGCGGTCCTGTCTTAACTTGATTTTGATAGATTCAACTATTGAAGATCAACTTTTTGTCTGGTCATTGAAACAAAAAAAAAATAATTTTTTGATGCATGTTCAAACTATTGGAGCGAACTGTTCGAACGATGCACTGTAAAATCAATGTAGGATGGAACAGCAAAAAATGAATGCGAAAGCTTGGGCACCGATTTGCTGCAGAGTTTTGTTCGAAGTTGCATATCTGTTCTGTGCTATTAGCAGGCGTTGTAATATGTCATGGTTTGTGCTTACACGTGTGTTGTTACATGTGACTGGTATGATATGAACTTAAAACATGATTGCTGGAGTGCTGGTGATCCAAAACATAAACAATGATTAGTTTTTGATACTTCATTAATTATCGGAATATAGATGAATGAAACTCGTAAATATTAAAATAGTGTGTTTAATTATACTGAAACATGTTTGAAAACGTTGTTACTATCAGACTAATGCGAGCCATTTGTTATTCTGTTGACATTTTGCAGTGTGCAATTTAAATTTACATTTTTGAAATCCGATATGTGCCGAACACTCGTTGTTTCTCTGCGAAAGAAGAGAAGGACTAGATGCATTTTAAGGATTTTTTCCAAGCTATCTTTTGAAACTAGTGCCAATAGTGCCAACTCTGCCGTCTAAACTTTAAACGCTGTTTTATGCAAAAATACGTAACTTTTTTAGTCCGACTTATTTTTTTTTTTTTTTTTTGAGTATTACAATGAGATTATACATTGTTCAATGATGAGCATTTATTCTACATTATTTTATAGACAACTTTTTCTTAGACATCACCAAGAATCAAGTTACCCTTTTGAAGCTCCAGCAAATTTCGCAACATTGCATTTTTTTTTCAAGAAAAACGCTAGAAAACGCCGACTCAGTGCACTTTGAAAAATCATAGAAAATTATAATTTTGTCGTAATGCTGAACTATATTTTTCGTAGTTTCTACAATCATATTTTCAGTTAGTTTAATTTTTTATCTTCATTACTACATTTACTCCTCAAAACTAAAATTAAAAAAAACATGACTTTGCTTGGAGTCGAAAAAAGAAAAGTAGTAATGCTCAAAAAATTTGGATTCTGACACTTCGATAGTGTACAACTATAGGCAAAATATAATTGAAATGAAATTCGCATTTTCAATTTTGGGTCGAAGGCCAGCGATTCCCCACTGTGCCGCTAAAATTGGCAGGTTGCGGTAGGCTGGGCATGTTGCAAGAATGTCGGGCGACAGCCCTGTAAAGATATTTCTTGAAATCAATGCGTCCGGTGATTCAACAAATCCCAACAATTAAAACTACAAGTTGCTAACAGTGTTGAGAAGTCATTATTGTGATTGACCATACAAACGATAAAAACCATAGAACGAAACGTTTTTTTTAAATTTTTGTTCTTCAGGGTAACAATTGTTTTTATTACAGTAGGTTTATCATACAAATCTTTACACAAATTTGAATTGCCATGCGCCAAGCGGAGTCACTAGTAATCGACTACCGATAAGTTTTGGATTTTTGAGGCCTCAAATGGAATTTGATCCTGTTTTTGAAAATTCACGAGAAGTTTGATCCTGTTTTTGAAGATCCACCTGCTGAAAATTCTTCCGTTACCAGTAGAAGCGCCATCACAACCCACAACTTTATTTGGCTAAAAAACAACAACCCCTCGATACTGCTAAACAGCTACTACACGATGAAGAAAATATTCCTGAGCAGTCAGACGATGAAGCGCCAGAAGCCCCTGTTCGAACCAGACGGCAAATTTCGCTGCCTTCCGGACTTCAAAGGTACTGGCTGTTGGAAAAAGAAGAAATAGGAGAGCTCCGCAGCCGCAAGGTTACAGAGTCCACTTTGATAAGCGGGTGGTCGTGGGTTCGAATCTTAGTAGAATCAGGCCATTTGGTTGTCAAAGAACTTTAGCATGGGTTTATTCTCAGGCTCCCCACTACATACCCTTCCTTCAAGCTGAATTCTGTAGTATTCCTGCTGACTTTCACCGTAACAAAAATAAGTTATAATAAAAGTGGTCTGAGTAACGTATAATAGTTCTCTTCAGTGAATTGTGATTATGGCACGATCGTGGCTGGAGGAACGAGGTTCGATAACACTCCTACCTCTTGACAAAAAAGAGTTCTACTTATAATAAAAATGACCAGAGATAAAGTACTAAATGTGCCTCTTCAGGTTTCGATGACTCCTTCCTCTTGACAAAATAAGTCCTTCTTATGGTAAAACTGATCATAGGAATATTTATCCTCTCCAGGGAATTGTAATTGGCGATGTTGACACGGGGAACAAGGTTTCGATAAGACTCCTTCCTCTTGACATAATAAGTCCCTCTTAGAATGAACCTGGCCAGAGAGGAACGTTAGGTGAAGTCTCACTCCAGGGAATTATAATTTGGCGATAATGGTAGGATAGAAAGAGGCTCGGTATTGTAAAGCAGTAAGCTTGAAACGGAAAGGTAAAATCTCACACACAAGCACGGATATAAATGAAAAAAGCGTATCATTCATTTCAATAGTGATACTGGCCAATAATATGAAGTGCGAAATACAAAAAACCCCTGGTCAATATCACAAAAGATCAAATGTCTCTGGTCGCAGTGATGAGTCCAAACAGAGAAAAAAAAGGGGAGATGTTCCATTAAGGCAACCAGTGAAAGGTTGTTCTTGACAGCAGATCCCATACTGATAAGCACCATAAACTTCTGTTTTCATCCTATGACCAACCAACTATCTGTAAGCCTAATGTGAGGGCCTTAGGGCTGTTAAACCAGATTTCGTGAGGGGAAAATCCAAGACGTTGCTTATCGATATAAATTGATTAAATTGCTGAAGCTTTATCAGGTGAGAAATCATCAATTGCCTTTTGAACTGTACTCAGTGTTTGTTTTTTTTTTTAATAGGGGGATTTGTTAGTAGCTTAAGTATTTATGATAAATATTAAATATTAAATAATGAGTATGTGTGTCCAATTACAAATGGTGACTTCTCAACACTGTTAGAAATTTGTAATTTTAATTGTTAGGATTTGTTTGCTTTCGCAATTAGGACTTATCATTCGTAGGGATTTAAACCTACTTGTCAAAAAAGGGGAAGTAAGCTTACAACTAACTTAATTGTTAACTTATTGGCTATAAAAAGAGCTTATCGTAGCAATTGAGGATTGCAACGATTCTTGTCGAAAATTGTTAATAATTTTATTTGACATTGCTTCTAATGTTTCAACACTAGTAAGTCTATGTAATTCGAGTGTACCAAACCAAGGAGGACGCTTCAAAATCATTTTCAGAATTTTATTCTGAATCCTTTGGAGCGTTTTCTTCCTTGTTGAACAGCAACTTGACCAGATCGGTACAGCATAAAGCATTGCTGGTCTAAAAATTTGTTTTTAAATCGAAAGTTTGTTCTTTAAACAAAGTTTAGAATTCCTGTTAATGAGAGGATATAAACATCTCGTATATTTGATGCACTTGGCTTGTATACTCTCAATGTGCTCTTTGAAAATAAGTTTTTTATCGTAAATTAGTCCCAAGTACTTAACCTTGTCAGACCAACTTAAAATAACCCCATTCATCTTGACAACGTGATTATTGTTTGGCTTGAGGAAAGAAGCCCTAGGTTTATGAGGAAAAATTATCATTTGAGTTTTAGAAGCATTGGGAGAGATTTTCCACTTTTGCAAGTCGGAAGAAGAAATATCTAAACTTTTCTGCAATCGACTGCATATGACACGAAGGTTTTTTCCTTTTACGGAAATGCTTGTGTAATCGCAGAACAATGACTTTGTGCATCCTGGAGGCAAATCAGGAAGATCTGAAGTGAATATGTTATACAGGACTGGGCCCGAGACAGAACCTTGAGGCACACCTGCTCTGACAGGAAATCTATCAGATTTTGAATTCTGATAGACAACCTGCAGAGTTCGATCAGTTAGATAATTTTTCAAAATTTTGATTAGGAAAATTGGAAAATTAAAAGTTGGCAATTTCGCAATCAAACCTTTATGCCAAACACTGTCGAATGCTTTTTCTATGTCTAAAAGAGCAGCTCCAGTGGAATAACCTTCAGATTTGTTAGCTCGTATTATATTAGTAACTCTGAGCAGTTGTTGAGTTGTGGAATGCCCATGGCGAAATCCAAACTGTTCATTTGCAAAAATTGGATTTTCGTTGATGTGTGACATCATTCGGTTAAGAATAATTCTCTCAAACAGTTTACTTATTGAAGAAAGCAAACTGATTGGTCGGTAACTTGAAACTTCAGCTGGATTCTTATCCGGCTTTAAAATTGGAGTAATTTTTGCATTTTTTCCATAATTTGGGAAAATATTCAATTTTGAAGCAGCAATTGGAAATTTTCACTAAAAATTCCATTGTGCTCTCAGGGAGATGTTTGATTAGTATATTAAAGATTCCATCGTCACCAGGTGCTTTCATATTTTTGAAATTTTTAATAATTGATTTAATCTCATTCAAGTTAGTTTCAATTATTTCTGCAGGTAAAAAATTCTGGGAAGAAATTAAATCAAATTGACGTGACTTCATTTTCAATTGGAATCACTCAGTGTTTGTTGTTTTTTTCATGCCCAAGGTTGGTGGCAATTTTTCGCAAATGATGAACTTTCCTAATAGACTGGTGGGCAGCGGCAAGCCTGACAAGTACTGTCCCCGTATGTGGTACACAGGTCCTCCAGGTTCATAAATCGCAGATTGTGCTGTTCCAATCAATTTTTCATCGCCGCTAAATTTTTCCGTTCGATTGTTTTCCACCCTGCAGCTTCTTGGCAGAGGAACAAACCAACGGGGTCGAGAGCAGCAGCAGCGTGGTGGAACAAGAGGCTATCGATTTTCTTCCTAGCAGCAGCAGCAGCGGCAGCATCAACCGAGCGAGAAAACATATCGTCAAAAGTCAATAACCGGTCCTCTAGCGGTTCGTTGTTTGTTGGAGGCTGAGACTGCCGGATGATGGTTATGATGACGATGATGGTTATTCCGAGATGACGCCCATTGTTGATGATATCAAATAAACGGGAAACAATTGTATGACACAACTTTGTCTGACTTTGGGCAGTGCAGTTTTCGGGTTGGTAGCCGGCGCTCTTCTTCACAGGACAGATGCTCCGCAACCTTTCGATGCCAGCTTGTCCAACTATCCAAACGGAGCGCAGCACAGCCAAAGCCAAACAGAGTAATTGCACTTTTAAATTCCCGTTTTCGACAAATAATGTACACACTCCACGTGATATTATTTTTAGCTCTGGTGCACTGCTTCCATAGTGGTATCTGGCCGCGATGCCGGTGATTGTTTGCTGCCTTCAATCTTCCTTCGCTGGTGTGGTTCGTTTATTGGTTTTTCCTCTTCTTCTAACCACTATTGAATATTTTTTTTTACGGGGCAGTCTGGAGTCTCTTATCACACTTTCTGCTGCCCTGCCGGGGGCCGTGTATGTGTGCGTATATTTTTCTGCCCTGTTTCTCAAGATGTTGCTGACTGTTGTTGCTGCTGCTACTTTGGCAGTTTTGGCAGAAATGTGCAAGATGAGATGGAAGTTATTTTTGGCAAGTAACCTGGCGTTTCGGCACATCAGACGTGCAGTGCATCTGATTTACGCTGGATGGACTGCATGGTATCGTATTCGTCCTCGTCCTGAAATCAGGTTGTGGCAAGTTACTGCAATCATCCAACCGATCAGTTCCGAAGTTGGTTATAATAGAGATGTCTTTTTGACAAAAAAACGTATCCAGTATTTCTTTTCTAGACGTTTCACACAACAAAGCTAATAATTTTCTAATGTGTGCCTTAAAAAGGGGGCTTTCGAGAATTAGATCCTAACAGTCTACTATATTTTGAATAAGTGTAAGGGCTTGTGTCTAAATGCACAAACGTCGTTCCTTTCCAATAGATGGTATGACCAATTGTTAATATTGCGAGCCATATAAAATTTATCACTTCAAATTATTATAATGTACGGGGTTTGCTCGAAGTCAGCAAAAAATATTTTAAGCTTGATTTTGTTGAATTTCTACTAAAAATATACCAATCATTTCATGAACTTTACTTTGGATGCAATGTCAATTGGCTTTGAATGTTTATACAGGTCGGACTCGATTATCCGGAAGCTCGAATATCCGGAGTATTTTTTTCTTCTGGATTTCTATAACGTACTTTTGTCTTCCGGGTCATTGGGAGGTTTGGGGTTGTTCAAAATTATAACGATGCAAACCCTGTTTTGCTTAGGCAATTTGTTTTTGGTAGTTTTCTCGTCGTTCCTTCAACCAATTCTTATTTACCAACCTCCAAAAGCAAGGTATTATGGTTTTTTGTTACCGATGAGGACAATTGCTTTTGGTTAACCGGTTTTGGATTTATGGCTGGAACATATTCCTGTCATATAATGGCCATGATCAATGCAGTACTTAGAATGACAAGCAGGCCTGTCTTGGTTGTGTTCCGGATAGTCCCGGATTATTGAACCAATACTCTTCAAGTGAAATGCAATGGTCTATATACCAATTACATAGTTGACCGAATGATGCATAAAAAGAGGAATTTTCAATTTTATTCGTACAATATATATAAATAGAAATCTCACTGTTCTAGATGAGAAATATTAAAAAAATAGCAAAAAAATGGCTCGATTATCCGGGGGGTTCGATTATCCGGAGCGAAATGTTCTCCAAAACTCCGGATAATCGAGTCCGATCTGTATTTGGAGTAGGTTTGTCTACCTTTTCAATATCTGTGTTATCAGTGCGTCTTGAACTGTCCTACAGATCAGACGTTTTTTCGGTTGCTTGTGGACTGGTCTTTGACTGCCTATAGCTTCAAAGTTTGTGTTTTGTCAGTGTGTCTTTTAAAGACTACCTGAAAGTTATTTCCCATCAGTCTTTCTCAAGACTACCTAGTTTTGAATTTAACATTTGTTTGAACTTTTTTGTATCACCTGAAATGGCTGGACGGAAAAAGAAACCTCGCATCGCTGCGGGGAGGAAAAGAGAGGCATCTCTTTCTGACACTTCGAGTGTCTGTAGTGACAATCCTTTTGATATTTTGCCTGAGCAAGAAGCTGGTGAAATGGAAGTTATTAATAATGAAACTATACAAAATATGAAATCTTTAAAAAAGGAAAAAGTTCCACCTATTGTGGTAACTATTTCTCCTGAATTTAATATATTCAAAAAGGAACTTTCAACGTTTGTTTCTGACGTTAAAGTTACCTATCAAATTGGCCGTAGAGGTGAATGTCGCTTATTAGCCGACTCAGTAAAGGGTCGTGATCGTCTTGTTCAGTATTTAACTGACAAGATGTACAAATTTTTTACATATGACACCAAGAACGCCAAGCCGTTCAAGGTTGTCTTGAAAGGTCTCACCAACGATCAAACCGTTGATGAGATCAAACTTACTTTAACAGAATTACTTGGCATAGCCCCTACCCAAGTAATTCTAATGAAACAAAAATCACGAGGCGATAACAGTCAGAGAACTGGAATTTCCCTTGTTAATTATTTAATTCATTTTAACCGCAATGAGGTTAACAACTTAAATTTTTTTGAAAAAGCACATGCTTTGTATAATGTGCGTGTAAAGTGGGAAATTTATAGGAAGTATGGCGGAGGTGAAAAGCATATCACCCAATGCCGTACTTGCCAATGTTATGGCCATGGTTCCAAATTCTGTAACATGGACCAAAAATGTCTTAATTGTGGAGACTCTTCTCACAAAAAGGACACATGTCCTGTGAAAGAGAGTAAAAATTTTCGCTGTGCGAATTGTAACGGCAACCATATGTCAAATTTTTATCAATGCTCAGTCCGTTTAGCAATTGTTAAGGCAAGGCAAGGTAAACAAAATTCAATTTCTCAATTAAAACCAACTTCAAAACAAAATTCTCCAAGCGTACCAGTGACGCATAGTTTACCTACTCCTTTGCATACCCGTTTAACTTATGCACAGGTTACAGGTAGTTCGAACATTATACCGCCTAGTGTTGGTAGTTCGAAAATGACCGTTAATATGGGTAAGCGAAACACGCTAGAAAATAATTGTACACCTATCACTCCAGCTAATATTGCTACCGAAAATATTTTTTCTAATGTCAACTGCCTGGGGCCTATTACGGCAGGTAAACTTTCTTTTTTGCAACAGGCAATGTTCGATCTTATGAACGCCATGTTGCAGGCAAAATCAATGTTTGAAGCCATTCAAATAGGCACAAATTTTACTATTAAAATTGTTTCTAATTTAAAATTTAGCAATGATTTTAAATAAAACAATTAAAATATTAAATTGGAATGCTCGCTCATTGAAGGCCAATGAGAATGAGCTATTTAATTTTTTAACAGTAAATAATGTGCATATTGCAATTATTACTGAAACATTTTTGAAACCTAACATAAAATTAAAATATGATCCCAATTACGTGGTTCATAGATATGATAGGATTCAGGGTTCCGGCGGTGGAGTTGCAATTGTTATTCATCGCCGAATCAAACATCATGCTCTTCCCCATCTTGAGACGAAAGTTATTGAAACTTTGGGAATTGAAGTTCAAACTGAACTTGGGATTTTATTTATTGCCGCAGCATATTTACCATTTCAATGCACACGCGAGCTCAAAAATTATTTTAAAGGTGATTTACAAAAACTCACCAGAAATCGTTCGAAATTCTTCATAATCGGCGATTTTAACGCTAAACATCGTTCATGGAATAATTCTCAAAGTAATTCCAATGGCAAAATTTTATTCAATGATTGTTCTTCAGGATACTATTCTATTTTGTCTCCGAATAGTCCTACATGCTTTTCTTCTGTAAGAAACCCTTCAACAATTGATTTGGTGCTAACAGATCAAAGTCATGTATGTAGTGATTTGATCACACATGCTGACTTTGATTCTGACCATCTTCCAATAACTTTTTCTTTATCACATGAATCAGTTTTAAACCCTATGAGCTCTGTTTTTAATTATAACAAGGCTAATTGGGAAAGATACAAAACTCATATTGAGAGAAATTTCAATAATGAGCTTGATTTGCAAAACGAAGTGAATATTGATTCCGCTTTGGAAGCATTAAAATGTGCAATTGTTGATGCCAGGAATTATTCTGTTCCAAAGGCTCCAAAGTGAAATTTGATTCATCAATAATTGACGAAAATCTTCAACTTCTAATTCGTTTGAAAAATGTCCGCAGACGTCAATATCAACGTTCTCGTGACCCTGTTTTTAAAACTATTTATAAAGATTTACAGAAAGAGATTAAGCATAGATTTACTCTTCTGAGAAATCAAAATTTTGAGACTAAAGTTGAAAAATTGAAACCATATTCAAAACCATTTTGGAAGCTGTCGAAGATTCTTAAGAAACCTTCAAAGCCTATTCCAGTTTTAAAAGATGGTGAACGTTTTCTTGTATCCAATGAACAAAAGGCTCAAAGACTTGCTCAGCAGTTTGAGAGTGTTCATAACTCAAATTTGAATTTTGTGAGTCCAATTGAAAATGAAGTCACACGTCAATTTGATTTAATTTCTTCCCAGAATTTTTTACCTGCAGAAATAATTGAAACTAACTTGAATGAGATTAAATCAATTATTAAAAATTTCAAAAATATGAAAGCACCTGGTGACGATGGAATCTTTAATATACTAATCAAACATCTCCCTGAGAGCACAATGGAATTTTTAGTGAAAATTTTCAATTGCTGCTTCAAAATTGCATATTTTCCTAAATTATGGAAAAATGCAAAAATTACTCCCATTTTAAAACCGGATAAGAACCCAGCTGAAGTTTCAAGTTATCGACCAATCAGTTTGCTTTCTTCAATAAGTAAACTGTTTGAGAGAATTATTCTTAACAGAATGATGTCACACATCAACGAAAATTCAATTTTTGCAAATGAACAGTTTGGATTTCGCCATGGGCATTCCACAACTCATCAATTGCTCAGAGTTACTAATATGATACGAGCTAACAAATCTGAAGGTTATTCCACTGGAGCTGCTCTTTTAGACATAGAAAAAGCATTCGACAGTGTTTGGCATAAAGGTTTGATTGCGAAATTGCAAACTTTTAATTTTCCAATTTTCTAATCAAAATTTTAAAAAATTATCTTACTGATCGAACTCTGCAGGTTGTCTATCAGAATTCAAAATCTAATAGATTTCCTGTCAGAGCAGGTGTACCTCAAGGTTCAGTCTTGGGTCCAGTCCTGTACAACATATTCACTTCGGATCTTCCTGATTTGCCTCCAGGATGCACAAAGTCATTGTTCTGCGATGACACAAGCATTTCCGTAAAAGGAAAAAGTCTTCGTGTCATATGCAGTCGATTGCAGAAAAGTTTAGATATTTTTTCTTCCTACTTGCAAAAGTGGAAAATCTCTCCCAATGCTTCTAAAACTCAAATGATAATTTTTCCGCATAAGCCTAGGGCTTCTTTCCTCAAGCCAAACAATAATCACGTTGTCAAGATGAATGGGGTTATTTTAAGTTGGTCCGACAAGGTTAAGTACTTGGGACTAATTTATGATAAAAAACTTATTTTCAAAGAGCACATTGAGAGTATACAAGCCAAGTGCATCAAATATACGAGATGTTTATATCCTCTCATTAACAGGAATTCTAAACTTTGTTTAAAGAACAAACTTTTGATTTACAAACAAATTTTTAGACCAGCAATGCTTTATGCTGTACCGATCTGGTCAAGTTGCTGTTCAACAAGGAAGAAAACGCTCCAAAGGATTCAGAATAAAATTCTGAAAATGATTTTGAAGCGTCCTCCTTGGTTTGGTACACTCGAATTACATAGACTTACTGGTGTTGAACCCTTAGAAGCTATGTCAAATAAAATTATTAACAATTTTCGACAAAAATCATTGCAATCCTCAATTGCTTGCGATAAGCTCTCTTTATAGCCAATAAGTTAGCAATTAAGTTAGTTGTAAGTTTACTTCCCCTTTCCTGACAAGTAGGTTTAAATCCCTACGAATGATAAGTCCTAATTGCGAAAGCAAACAAATCCTAACAATTAAAATTACAAATTTCTAACAGTGTTGAGAAGTCACCATTTGTGATTGGGCACACATACTCATTATTTACTAACATTTATCATAAATACTTAAGCTACTAACAAATCCCCCCTTAAAAAAAAAAAATATCTGTGTTAGAATAACATTCGACATTTCGTTTTTCCTCAATTCTTACCGCGTACGTAGAAATTTTTTTTAGCATTTATCTGTCCAATGGCGCATTGACTATTACATTCGCTGCTATGGAACTGGGTGAAATTGAACAATTTTTATATTTAACAACTAACTCACTTCATGTACATTTTTCCCGAAATAGTCCACAGGCCGTTTGGACTCAAGTTGGTAACCGGAAATTTCGTTAATCGGTGAGTTCCAAACTAAACAACACTCGTAGCGGGGTGGATAAAGTGGATTTCGAAGAGAACTAATCTGAGCCTCAACGTGTTAAAGTCGTATAGGGCTTTTAGACAGTAGACATTTTTAAACTTTTTGGCAAGCAAAACGGGAATTCAAACTGTAAAAAAATCAGTTTGGTATCGATCAGGGTCTCTCACCGTCTATTAACGCTTTAAGTGTAGGCCTACCAGGGCGCAGTTGAAAATTGCAGAGAAAGTGCGCCCTTTGGTTGTTTTATCGTGTAATACAACTGGGTCAGAATTTGTGAAACGGATCTCTAAAAATCCTTACCTTACCAAACAGTCCCAAGCCGTGGTGTGGCCTTTGCTGTACGTAAGAGTCGTCTCCATTCCACTCGGCCCATGGCTGCAGTTCGCCAGCTCTGCAGTCTGCGTAGGGTCCGCAGATCGTCTTCCACCTGATCGATCCACCTTGCCCGCTGTGCACTTCTCCGTCTCGTCCCTGACGGATTGGTTTAAAAAAATATATTTACCGGGCTGTCGTCTGACATCCTTACAACATGCCCAGCCCACCGCAGCCTGCCTATCTTAGCGGTGTGGACGATAGATGGCTCCCCAAGCAGCTCCTGCAGTTCGTGGTTCATTCGCCTTCTCCACACTCCGTTTTCCATCTGCAGTCCACCGAAAATGGTACGCAGCACCTTCCGCTCGAACACCGCAAGGGCGCGTTGGTCCTCCACAAGCATAGTCCATGTCTCATGCCCGTAGAGGACTACCGGTCTGATCAGCGTCTTGTAGATGGTCAACTTGGTGCGGCGGCGAATTCTACTCGATCGAAGCGTCCTCCGGAGACCAAAGTATGCGCGATTTCCTGCCATAATGCGCCGTTGAATTTCTCTGCTGGTATCGTTATCGGCAGTTACCAGTGAGCCCAGGTACACGAACTCATCGACCACCTCGATTTCATCACCACAAATTTGAACTCGAGGTGGGAGGTTACTGATACTGTTACTGTCTTCACGTGAAACCCTTCCTTATTTACTTCGTCTTCGATGCATTGATGACCAGTCCAATCTTTTTGGCTTCAGCCTTTAATCCGATGTTAGTATCCGCCATCTTCACAATGGTCCGAGCCACAATGTCGATATCGTCAGCGAAACCAAACAGTTGAACCGACTTTTGGAAAATCGTGCCACTCGTGTTAATCCCCGCTCTTCTAATTACACCTTCCAGGGCAATGTTGAACAGTAGGCACGAGAGACCATCACCTTGCCTCAGCCCTCTTCGGATTTCGAAGGGGCTCGAGAGTGCCCCCGAAACACGAACTACACACATCACTCGATCCATCGTCGCTTTGACCAACCGCGTCAGTTTGTCCGGAAAACCGTAGTCGTGCATAATTTGCCATAGCTTGTCTCGATCGGTTGTGTCGTACGCCGATTTGAAATCGATGAACAAATGATGTGTGGGCACGTTATATTCGCGGCATTTCTGCATAACCTGCCGAACCGCGAATATCTGATCCGTGGTGGCGCGGGCACCCATAAATCCCGCCTGGTAATGCCCCACGAACTGCTTCGCAAATGGCGATAGTCGACGGCAAAGTATTTGGGAGAGTACCTTGTAGGCGGCGTTCAACAGAGTGATTGCCCGATAATTGCAGCACTCCAGTTTGTCGCCCTTTTTGTAGATGGGACACACAATACCCTCCATCCACTCCTCCGGTACTCGTTCTCTCTCCCAAACCTTGACAATGACCCAGTGCACCGCTCTAGCCAGTGTTTCTCCACCGTATTTCAATAGCTCGCTGGGAAGTTGGTCCACTCCAGCAGCTTTGTTGTTTTCCAGCCGACCAATCTCCTCCTCCAGCTCCAGAAGATCGGGGGCTGGAATTCTGATGTCTTCTGCTCGTGTACCAAGATCAGTTGCCATACCGTCCTCGCGCTCTACTGCATCGCCGTTTAGAGGCTCGTCGAAGTGCTGCCTCCACCTTTCGATCACCTCACACTCGTCAGTAAGGAGGTTGCCGTCCAAGCTCCTGCACATATCGGCTTGCGGCACGAGGCCTTTACGGGAGCTGTTCAGCTTCTCGTAGAACTTCCGAGTGTCGCTAACTTGGTACAGCTCTTCCATCGCTACGCGATCTCGGTCCTCTTGCTGGCGCTTCTTCCTTCGGAGGACTGAGTTTTGGCTGTTCCGTGCCTGTCGGTATCGTTCCACGTTCGCTCTCGTGCGGTGTTGCAGCATTCTTGCCCGTGCTGCATTCTTCTCCTCGACTAACCGTTTGCATTCACCGTCAAACCAGTCATTTCTATGATTCGGGGCCCTTGTACCTAGTAGCGCTACAGCAGTGCTACCTATGGCGGATCGGATGCTCCTCCAGCCATCCTCAAGGGTAGCTGCGCCAAGCTGCTCTTCCGTGGGTAGCACTGCCTCCAGCTGCTGCGCGTATTCCTGTGCAGCCTCGGCGTCCCGCAGTTGCTCAATATTTGGTCGCGGCGTTCGACTTCGGCGGGTGTTATACACCGTCGATAGTTTTGAGCGCATGCACACAGCTACTAGGTAGTGGTCCGATCCGAATCTATATTCGCACTGCGGTAGGTGCGAACGTTGATGATGTCGGAGAAGAACCTGCCGTCGATTAGAACGTGGTCGATTTGGTTCTCTGTCTGTTGGTCGTGTGATCTCCAGGTCGATTTGTGGATATCTTTGCGGGGGAAGAAGGTACTTCGGACTACCATACCACGGGAGGCCGCAAAGTTTACGCACCGATGGCCGTTATCATTAGACACGGCATGCAGGCTATCTGGTCCGATTACCGGTCTGTACATTGCCTACCGGCCTACCTTAGCATTCATGTCCCCAATAACGATTTTCACGTTATCTCTTACGTTGTTTGTAACATGTTGTTTTCCGGGGCGGCTTGTTGGGCCTTCCCCAACCCCCTGTCTCGCCGGGGGACCATCGTGTCAGCTCTGTTTAGAGTCCCACGCTGCCACCAGGACGTTGATCAGCCGCTCATAACATGGAGATCAGACGCTGTTTTCAGCCGCACCATCTTGGTGAACAGACGCTCAGGTTGGCGAAGCATTTCCTCTACCGCCGGAATATGGTTTACGCGCCAATGATCGCGTCGCACCTTCTCACTTAGCTATTGTCGAATGACAACATTGCCCAGGCAACACCAACCAGTTGTATCACTAAAAATCGCGATGTCTAATTTTTTCAAATAAGTATTAAAAACTTCAAGAGTTGCACGAATTCTGACCCAACTTCAAGTCACTGGCATAAGTTAGCTTAAAGCACGTTAAAATAAAGTTGACATAGTTCATGTATAGCAGCAACAGAAATGATCCAAGATGACTTCTCTTGATGGGGAAACGAACATATTCCTGCCAGTTTAGTACGAATCGACGGGTTTCATAGATCGTTGTCGAACGTTCTGACAATAATAAATTACAAATACCGTTAGTCGGAGATCGTTTCTAGTAGCGACGGTCACGTCTTGCGGATCTAGATGTTAAAAACGCAGTCGAGAAATAATCAGAATGGGTCGGCAGTATCCGCAGTCGATCAGTTTCCAGCAAACCATTACTCACCGTGGAGAGCAATACGGTTTCCTTTCTTTGTGTTGGTCGAAGCATTCTCTGTCCTCCCTACTGGCGATGCTGATAGGCATAATGCCGAACAAGACACAGATTGCGTCGTATGACACTGTTCGGTACGCACTCGCAACCCTCAGGCACATGAACCTGTAGGTACTTTCCATGTTGCCACGATCCTGCACGAAATCCTACAGGAAACTTGAGTTTCAACACCCCGTCATACATGACATACCACAACACCGGGCCCAGGATAGAACCTTGCAGAGTTCCTGTGGTAATTGGGACATATTTCTGACCCTCCTTCCTGGTGTAAACAAGTACTCGATTCTGGAAGTATCTTTCTAGCATCTTGTACAGCCACACCGGTACATGGATGCTCCTGAGCGCAAGCACTCCTAACTGGCGCTATTGAACACATTCTTCACGTCGAGCGTGACGATTGCGCAACAGTGTATGCTCTTTCTCGTGCGCTGGAATGCTACCACAACCGTTTTGGTGACGGGAAGGATAGCATCCGGTGGGACCTGCCCTTCGGGAAAACCGAACTTGTTACTTGCCAGACCTTTTACACCCTCCGTGTACCTCACCAGTTTGTTAAGGATAATCCTCTCAAGCACCTTGCCCGCGGTGTCCAGCAGACAGATAGGCCTACATGCCGATGGCTCCCCTGGCGGTTTCCCAGCCTTCGGCAGTAAGACCAATCTCTGCCGCATCCACCTCTCCGGGAAGAGACATTCATCCAGACACTTCTGCATGATTGCTCGAAACAGTCCGGAGGCCGTTTTATCGCCAGCTTGATTGCAAGGTTTGAGATTCCATCCGGTCCCGGTGCTTTGCTTACCTTTAGGGAGTTGGCGATCACGATGAGCTGAGCTCCTCATTCGTAACCCTTACCTCTCCCTCGATCTCGACACGGCTGTCGTCGCTCACGAATTGGATGTTCGGCAGGTTGGTCGACCATCCCTGGTCTGTATCAGAGATACTGGAGCGCCGGAAGAGTCCCCCGATGATACGCTCGGGCATCACTGGTGATCGCTCTGCAGGCGCCAGCGTGCCTTTGGTTTTGGCAACTACGATTCTGTAGGCGTCACCCCACGGCACGGGTTCGTATTGGCACTCGCGCATAGCCTATCAAAGTAGTCCCAGTTGCTTGCCTTAATCGCACTCTTTAACGCCGACCCCAAATCGTATGGACTAAAAGCTTGTCTTCGTTTCTATTGAAGACAATGGAGAAAGTACTAAAGGAATATCTAAATACAACATACATGCATAAATAACCTTTATCTAAATTTCAATTTGCTTATCAAACAGGTAGCTCAACAGTCACAGTTCTTCATACGCCGGTAAACAAAATTGAAAGATCTCTTTCAGCAAAAGAAATTGCACTATGCTCTTTCTTGGATATTGAAGGTACTTTCGATAACACGACCTACTCTTCCATGACGAATGCGATGAAGAAAAGGATGTTTAACACATGCATAGTCAACTGGATTCACACTATCAGGGCTAGTAGCGCACTTGGAGCAAAATAATAGTGACTTTAGTGACTTTTTTCATTAAAATAGTGACCAAATAGAGACTAAATAGTGACCAAATAGTTACCAAACATATACAAAAGAGGGTTTTGAAATTTATTGTTGAACCATAAATGAATTAAATTTTATCTGAAATTTATGTCTTTAGAACATAGGATGTGCAATGATTTGTTCTCATAGAAAATAACTAAAATCTGTATCATAATTTCACATTGAAATAGTTGTAATAACACCTTGTTCAATATATTCGAATACAAGTTTTCGAGTTATAAGTGTTAATGAAAGTACGTGAACGAATGTATGCACTTTTGAATACGCATTGGTGTGTTGGTGGTCTGTCAGTTGTATTAAGTTCTTGATGTGCGATGTAACAAATCCGAAAAGTCGTAGTAAAACGATTTTTGGTCAGTGACTGCCCTTGCACAATATTCAAACATCTCAAACCATGTGAAGCTAGGCGAGATTTCGTTTATTAAACCATCGAAAAATACAAGGAAACATTCTCTTTGGGGGATCGTTGAAAATTCTGTCGGCCACGATCTGCAAGGATGCCGCAAGTCGTAAAATTTTGACTGTTATGAAGAAGCGTGTCCGGCGAAATGATAACGTTCAGTTTGTAATTCCCACCCATCTGAGTATAACTATTGAATCGGTCCACAATATTTTGGCCGATTCTTTTAGAAAAAGAGGCTCGATAGACTGAAAATGATACTTTCACAACTCGCTGTTCGCGAGTTCATTGTTTCTGATGAGAAACTATTTGGCCTGGAGTGTGACTGGTTACACAAAACAATCGAATGTGGGCAGCAGCAAGAGATAACATTTCAGAGTTCTAAAGGAATGTTCCTCGATTGCATAGTACAGCTTTAGTGATGGTCTCGGGAGCAATTTGCAAGCGAGTAAACTTTCTCTGATTTTCATTTACAAAGACGCCGAGTTTAATGCTGTTTATTATTAAACGGTAGTTTTGGAAAAACACGTTACCCCATGTCTTCGAAAACTCTTCAGAGCTAATTACTATATGTTCTAGCAAGACGGTGCATCAGCGCATACTGCGAACTTGACTCAAGGTAGGTATAGGGACAATTCGAGGGGCTTTTTGAATAGAAATAAATTGCCGTTAAGTTCACCTGATCTCAACTCAATAAACTTTTTTTAGATTACCTCCAACTTGTAAAGCGGTTATCCAGAAAATCTGGGAATCCGTGCCGCCTGTGACAGCTTCGAAAAGCGTTTGAAGTTGGTTAAGCTAACTAAAGGAGGGGTTTTTCAAAATATATTAAAAATAGCATTGTTCGTTCCGAAAATCTGCAAAAACAATACTAAGCCTGTTTGTCCCATCAATGATTTTCCACGCATATTTAACCCACTTGACATTTTCTAATCAAATTCGTCCCACTAAACACTCGTTTGTTTGATCTGGAGCATGGGAGAAAAATTTGCGTAGAACAGGTTATCATTATGGACATTCGAAATGGTATCTGGTAAACACCGATAGGTTCGGATGATTGAAAGCAAAATCCTACGGATTGAGACCTAAACACGACTATGCACAATATAAGCTCGAAATTTTTGAATCCACTTCAACCAGGAGCAACAGTTGATTTGAGACAAGCAAATCAAACTACAAACGTAATTCCACGCACAACACTGGTTTAAGACGCGAGTAGCTTGTAGAATAAACCTTTATATTCCTTTGCAGCTCTTAGACAATTCGTTCGTAACTATTCTGCACTGTTTACTTCGATGAGAAATTTGAAAACATTGCCTGGCATGAAACTTCTATGATGGAAAAGTTAACAAAAATGCCTTACAAACCGAACTGTCCAAATATTCTGTAAATGAGAAGCAAGCTTTCTAAAGTATGCTGTTAAGTTAAGTATAGTTAATTTATACATTTAAAGCTAACAAAGTGACTTTAGTGGCCATTTTGTCGTAAAATAGGGACTTAAGTGACTTTTTACCGTAAACAGTGACTTTTTAGTGACTAGGCTCAAAATAGTGACAAAGTCACTAAGTAGTGACTCGCTACTAGCCCTGCACTATGCTTGCACAAAGAGAAATCTCTTAGGAGCTGGGGAGCTCATCCGTAACTGTAAGAGCTACGAAAGGTTGCCCTCAAGGGGGAGTACTCTCGCCGCTGTTATGGTCTTTAGTAGTGGATGACCTTATCAAAAGCTTAGAAGATGAAGGTTTTGAAGTTGTAGGCTTCGCAGATGACATTGTCATTGTGGCAAGGGGAAAGTTTGACAACATAGTCTCGGAAAGAATGCAACATGCCCTAAACGTAACCCATTTATGGTGCATAAACCCTTCCAAGTTGTAGTAGTACCTTTCACTAAAAGGAGAAAACTTAACCTAATGCCACTTAGGCTTGAGGAAAGTATTATCCAATTGAGCGAAAGGGTTAAATTTTTAGGATTAATCCTTGATGCGAAGCTTAACTGGAACGCGCACCTAGATGGTGCAATAGCGGTCAATGCTTTCTGGTTATGTTCTAAAACGGTTGGTAGGAAGTGGAGACTAAAACCAAAAATGATAAGATGGATCTACAAGTCTAATATACTCCCGAAAATAACATACGCTTCCTTAGTTTGGTGGCCCAAAACAAAACAGGCTATAACGAGAGCAAAGCTAGCGAAACTGCAGAGACTTGCGTGTATTACTATAACGCAATTGGACGCAATCCTTCACCTGCTGCCATTGCATGAATTTGTGCAACTAGAAGCGAAAGGGAGTGCTCTCCGGCTCAAACGTCTAAAAAATGTCTTACCGGGTGACCTTCTTGGCCATCTGAGTATATTGCAACACTTCAAAAGAGGGCCAGTGATGAGTATGAACGGAGACTGGATGAAACCTATGAATAACTGCGATATTCCCTACAAGGTGCATCATCACGTTCCGATTGGGAGTGCGGGGTTCATATGGTTCATCAGGGGTCAACGGTATTCTTCACGAATGGCTCAAAAATCGGTTCAAAAACGGGTGCGGGAATCTTCGGTCCTGAAGTTCGGATATCGGTGGTTATGGGTGAATGGCCAACAGCATTCCAAGCAGAGATTTAGGCTATAATCAGGGTGGCCACTCAATATCAATTTTCGATTTCCCGTTTTTTTCCCGATGATATTTAATAAAATTTCCCGGTGTTTTATTTTTAAAACATATGAGAAAAAAATCAATTTTTACATACTTATTTATGCCTTGCAAAAATAGTGTTACAAAACTATGAAAAACATTTCTCCTTAATCGTTTTTAACTGTTCGTCGATGTTAGCAAGTGCCTTCATAGTGATTTGTTGCACAATTTTCGCCCTCTTTATTTCAAAATCGTTGACAATCTTCGCCATCTCGCGCTTTCTTGCTTCCTTCTTTGTCGACCACCTACTCTCGAGCTCGCAGTGCTTCTGTATCAGGATGCCAATGAAATGCATGGGATAAATGGGATGCATCGAAAAATGTCCTCAGGCAAAATTTCAAGCGGACTTTGGGAAGAAGAGCCTCAGAGTAACCAATGAAAAAATACACATAAAACTGTTAAGATGCATATTGCAAAATGCATGAAACGTTGAGATCTGTTCTTTCAAAACAATTTTTTTTTGAAAAACTTCGATTCTGGGACTTACAAAATTTTCGAGCTGGGGCCAATGAAATGTATGAGAAATTTTCTCATGGTCCGTATAATAAATTCAACTGACACTCTGAATAAACAATTGGAAAAAATATTATTAGCTACTGTTTGTTTTTGATATAGAAAATATCTGAGAAATCTTTAACAAATAGCTCTTCAAGGTGGCGGCTTTCCCCAACAAAATCCAAAGGTCGAATTTAGAATAAAAAAAAAAACTATTTTTTTCTGCCGAACGCTTAATATGGAGAATGTTGAAAATAAATAGTCTTGATTATTTATATTATTAACGAAATTTCAGCAAATATTGACCTAGTTTCCGCAACATGACAGACGAACACAGTTTGTTAAAAATATTTGATATATATTCTCTTTAAAATATGTCACTTGCAAATGCAATTAAAGTGATTCGAATATAAATGTGCTGCTTGTGATTAAAATGTTATCAAAAATCGAGAAGTATAAGCCGGGTAGTTCCGTTCCGGCCCGGTTCGAAATAAAATCAAGACTCGAAGTTTCCGGTCCTAGCTGACTTTTGACCGGATTCTACCAGGTGCGATGTCGAACACTATTCACAAGAAGTTTCAATACGCCTCCCGCGACGCTGGTTACTTTTTGATTTCTTTGAAAATCTGACAATATATGTCACGAAGCAGTAAGTATTCACCTGACCAAGCCTGATTTTATTTGACGCAGATCTTGCTGCGAAGCCGTTGTCGACTTTGGCTGAAACCAACAACCAGCTTTTCCCTAACCGGCAGAATCATGCCAGTTAGGTCATCGTGCAAAAAAAGCAGGTTTTCATGTTGATCGATTTCCTCAGAAACTGTTGAACAAATGAAACGGCAGACATGAAGGAGGATTTTCCCGGCGTGAAGCCTAATTTCCCGTTTTCCCGTATTTTTTTCCCGGTGATTTGAATTCCGGCTTTTTCCCGCTTTTCCCGGTAGAGTGGCCACCCTGCGAGACAGTAACTTCAGCATCATGACTAATTTTTGAAAGACCATCAATATTAAGTTCCTCTTCTTCAATCAATTCGCAATCCAAATCTTCTCCACATGTTACAATAGCTTAGCATTTTTATTTACGTTTTGTCACAATTTTTGTATTTATTGGATTGAGAGACACTAAAAAATAAAAAAATTGCGCTGTTCATCATAAATGAACATGCACGGTAAAACAGAGTTAACGAACATTGTGCTTTTTTAGCGAGAAAAAAATTGTCATTTATTTTACCTAAAGCAAATCTTAAGCAAAAAAGCGATCGTAGAACTATAAATGAATGATGCGAATATCATAAATAGTTCTGAGTTGATCTCTGTGGTTAGGTATGTGACTTTTTTTATTTTTTTTTTTTTAATTGAAATTTGATGTCACACTCAAGCTAACCCCCCCTCCCCCTGTGTCACAATAATTGAAACTTGGAAACTTCCACAGCAAAAACTGTTCTAAAATTTTATGGATTCCGCACAGAGAACAATATTGAAACGTAGAGATTTAAAATTCCAGAATCTTAAGGAAGACCAAAAAAAACTAAAGTTCAATGATTTGACGGCTAGCAAGCGAAAATTATCTTATCGGTTCAATTTTTTCAATGAACTGCATTTTTGTACCACAGTTAGTCACTGCATCTAAAATGATGAGCTTATCAGAGACTACCCAGGTATTACTCACCCGATATTCGAATGAAGAAAAGAAATGAAAGAAATTGATAACTAGATTGATTTATAACGTATGAAAACAGAAGTTGTTTGCAGGGTTGCTGGTTCACGGGGAGTCACGTTGCATAATGCACAAACTATAAGATTAGATTGCTAGGGTTTGTTCCTTGGCGGGGCTTTACCAGAACGAAGAAGAAGGAAAATTGCACATTTATCTTAATAAGGTGCCATTCTTCGTATGAAAAATGCTGGAGATGATGATGATGATGATGATTAAGGTCGTACGTCACACTTCTATAGAGTTTCAAGATGAACGGTTTAGATATAACATAATTATAGCAAAATATTCAAACCAAGAAGGCACGAACCAGACTCAAAATTGAAGAGTAACCAAATGTAAACATATCAAATTCATAGCTAAAAATAAATGAAACTAGGACTCCATTGTCTGATTCAAAATTCGCCGAATTGTTTGACTTTGAATTCCAACAAATTGTGAAAAATATCATTGTTACATTACTCTAGCGAATGTTTACTAAACCGATTAATTCGTATGTACAACAAAGCGATTTGTTTCAGTGACATTTGAAATGTTTGAATAAAGTTTTTAATAGAAATATTATCGAACTCTCTCGGAAGCAGCCTAGACAGCTGAATGCGGGAGATCGATCTTTTGGATGGGTACCCTCAACAGAAACTTGAAAAGATTAATGTCATAAATTCGTAATATTAGTGCAACACAATTAAGTTTCAGCATTTAGACACGAACTTTTCTACTTTTTTCCCTTTCTTGGTACTGATATATGTATGATACAGAATGGATTTTTTTATAAACTCAAATCGTAATTCACTTTTGCATTCCTGTCTTGACACGTAATGCGTCTTGCAAGAACGATGTTTGTACAGCAAACAGGTTCACCAATACATAATTTCATATTTTTACTACATTAATAAATACATTCTTGCCATTTATGAGAACAAAGCTCCAAACCGTAACATCACAACGCAGAACGAACTCCACTGTAGAGAAATAAAATCATTATTCCGGGCACAGAATCAATAATTGACAGCACCTTTGAAACCTTGAGAATATTGTTCTCCCCCGATACGAGTCCGGAAGGTTCACGCTCTGGTTGTTTTCCGTCGAAAAAATTTTCACATATTCTCATCTCACACTGAATCTTTTCCCCCTTCCACAAAGCTTTCCGGCTAAATTCTAAATTTTCAAAAATAAAACCCCTTCCCACTAGTAGCACTCACTTTGCCCAAAAGCAGTTGTACCGTGCAAACGCCACGTTCGTGAAAGCAACGCAATTTTCTAACACCAGAACCATCACCGCCTGCTTTGTTGCTAGCAAACATTGAAATTTCGATGTTAGTTTTTTTCTCTCCTTCACTCCGTTTTCGAGGGCAGGCACTTGTAAAACTGCGTTATAACCAGACAAAAGAAGCAACACTTTTTCACCGTTTTGCCAATTCAAAAAAATAATTCTCCTCCAGCCCAAGTAATAGAGGAAAATTTACGCACGTCAGTATAGTTTGTACACTCGTTTTCTTCTTATTGCCGCGGGATCATGATAATGATGATGTTGACGATAAACTTCGTTCCGAGTTCCGATACCGAGAAAAACGAAACCAGTGAAATTTTGACGTTTCTTCTCACTCTTCGTCGGAGATGCCACACGTACGAAGATAAACACACGCACACATGCACACACGAGACGAGTTTTGAATGTGGGAGCAAGTCAACAGGAAAAAAAAAACAAGAAGACATGTATCACACGACAGCAACGTAGAGCGAGAGAGAGCCTTTTCCGTAGACAGTCGTGTCACGAGAAAAAAAACTGGATTTTTTTCGCCCAAAACTACCAAAATCGACAGTTCAATTGCAAATTTCGCGTTTTTGGCCACTACAAATCCCAAAATGATTATCTAGCCTAAGCAACCAGCAATATTTGTATTCAATCATATCAAGGCTAGCCATTAGGCCAAATTTTCCAGTCGACTATTCGAACCCGTTTCTTCTTCGCCATTACTTAATTCCACCCGAAAGCCCGAACTTACATTTACTTCGATTGGGTTGGTTTTCCTAAATTTGCACATTTTTAAGCCGCTCTTGGTGCAACCGTATCGAGTCACAAAAGCTTCCTCCGGACGGGTGACGATAGTTTATCACGACAAAACCGCACTCGGTGCACTCGTTTTTAATCGCAAATTTTTCCTGTCCTGTCCGAGGATCACCGGTGTTCGCGATTGTCTCTTCGGTACGACTTTTACAGCACAGATTCCGTGTCGTGTTCGTATGTTGGTACGTCGTCGCGTTCCGCACTTATCGCGAGCTGTGGAAGAGAGAGACTGAAATTTTTCCCTTCATCGAATGATGGAAGTTTGTGGCAGACGGAGGCGTACGCACACTATCGCGATGGAAAAACCATTGGCGTCCGCATCGAGGAGAGAAATGGGGTCATTTGGGCGGCTGAGATTAGAGTGCTTGCCACAGGGTTGAGGTCAATTACTTTTCTGTTTAGATCTATTTTAAAATTTCAATAACAAGAGATTCTCTAGCTTCTTATCAATTTGTTATTGTAATGGCTACATTTTACTTACTTACTTTATATACTTTACTTTGTTGGCTGACCGCTGGTCTAGGGCCGAACGAATTCATAGAGTCCGGGGAAGGCCCTGTTTGCAGCTGCAACTCGTCGTTACACTTCACGGCTCATATCGTTGTCACCTGTCACAAGCGTACCAATAAACGAATTCATCAACCAATTCGAATCGCCATCTATCTCCACCTCAGCCACAACACTACGGGAACTCCCACATCCCTACCAGCCACATTTTACATTTTTTACGTCGTTGATTTTCTTGTGCCTGAATCTCTTCCTCAATGTATATCTGGAAACCCAATTATACTCGAATTTTCGTCTTTGGTATAGCGAAACAATTATCCGAAGTTCCGCGCGAACATCGAATAATTCGTTTGACTGCTTCTCAGTATTTGTATCCTGGATTACTACTGTACTAACTCATTGCATTCACGGTGTAGCTGATGTCGTGTATGGTAACTTGGGATAGACACATTAGCTTCTTTTTAAAGCACATATTTCATCTCGTCTTCTTCTCCCTTTGTTTTCGAACACATCGATTTATCCAACGTTGGGCTTACTTCAGAAAGTAACATCATGGCAATACTATCGATTTAATTCAGTTTACTTGGTTCAACAACAACTCGTCTTTAATCGGTCTCTTTTTTATCAGTAAATCTTATCCAAGGTCCTACATTTAAAAGTGACTATACAGAAACTTCTTCAGAAATATTAACAATTTTTTATCATTGGTGAATATGAGAAAATTGTCGACATAAACAGTCAAAGACATCTTATCACCCTCTATGTTGTAGTTAAAACAAGCATCAACTTTTGAATGCTCTAGTCCGGATTCCTGTTTGCTCCATACACAACGAGACTGTTTCAAATCGTAGAAAGCTTTTTTAGTCTGCAATCTGCAAACTTTTGGTAGGTTCCTTCCTGCTCGTTACCAAGCGTACGTTCATCCATCTGATTAATATCCAAATCAGGCTTAACAGCCATTGTAATCAGGTAGCAATTTATATTTGTATACGACGTGAAGGCCCCTATTATTTTAATCCAAATCGCGAAGCTCGATTCTAGAGTGAACGTATTATTTTCCATAGCTGCGAAACATCTTCTTAAAACAAAATCTAACCCTGCCGTCAGCTTCTTAAAAAATTAACAGCCGCTCGTATAAACCGATCTTACCGCACAGCCGCCGCTTTCAATTTTAACACATCCACCTTTTACATGTATCGTCATGCCCATCTTTCTTTGAACACGATTGACAGCTGTCAGAAAGCGACGGTGGCGACCTCCTCTTCATTTCCGCTGCGGGCAGACACGTACTTGCGAAACGCATGAGTTTTGCACTTTCCATCTGAAAATCGAGTTTGTTTCTGTGTACATCCTGCTGGAACGCTGCTAAAAATGGCCGGCGTAAGTATTAGCGTTGTGTTGCGGTGAAAGCGCCCCGAAATTGGTCATATTTGCTGGGCTTTTCGCAGCCAAAAATTTTCCCGTAATCGCTGGCGGAAGGTTGACGTAAACCGTTAGCTATGGGGTTGAAAGAAAGAGACGGATGATATTCGTTCACTAACAAGAGAGAGTGAAATCGCAACATATGTCTAATCTGTACCGATTTTTATTTTATTTTTGCAGACCTTATACACTTATCCAGGAAATTTTCGTGCCTACAAGGCACTGATCGCTGCTCAATTTTCCGGTGCGAAAGTCAATGTGGCCTCGGACTTCGTCTTCGGAGAAACCAATAAAAGTGATGCGTTTCTGAAGAAGTTTCCCCTTGGAAAGGTAGGTTCCTATAATTTATTCTTAGTTCGTTGTGCTAAAAGTGTTCCGTTTTAGGTCCCGGCTTTCGAGACTGCCGATGGTAAATATTTGACGGAAAGCAATGCCATTGCGTACTACGTCTCGAATGAGCAGCTACGTGGGAAGACGGATTTCGAGAAAGCTGAAGTACTGTCATTTTTGTCCTTTGCCGATGCCGAACTGCTGCCGGCCGTTCACGCCTGGGTGTTCCCAATCTTGGGAATTTACCAGTACCAAAAGAATAATGTTGAACGGGCCAAGCAGGATGTCAAAGTCGCTCTGGAGGCGTTGAATGCACGACTGCTCCGGCAGACTTTCCTCGTGGGCGAACGTCTGACTTTGGCCGATGTTGTTGTATTTTGCACACTGCTGAGTGCTTACGAGAACGCCTTCGATCCATCCTTCCGAGCTCCCTTCGGAAGTGTGACCCGTTGGTTCACCACGGTGCTAAACCAACCCCAAGTGAAGGCCGTTGTGCAAAATTTCTCTCTGTGTGCCAAGGTGGCGGAAATCGATCCGAAGAAGTTTGCCGAATTCCAAGCCAAGACTGGAGGTGCTCAACAACAACAGCAGAAGAAGGAAAAAGAAAAGAAGCCCCAGCCAGCGCCAGCTAAAAAGGAACCGAAGGCGCCGGAACCTGCCGAGGAATTGGATGCCTGTGAGCAGGCATTGCTCGAAGAGCCTAAGTCTAAGGATCCGTTCGACGCGCTACCCAAAGGCACGTTTAACTTTGATGATTTCAAGAGATTCTACTCCAACGAGGATGAGTCGAAGTCGGTTCCCTACTTCTGGGAAAAGTTTGATTCGGAAAATTACTCCATCTGGTATGGCGAGTACAAGTATCCAGAAGAACTGACGAAGGTTTTCATGAGCTGTAATTTGATCACCGGAATGTTCCAACGGCTGGACAAGATGCGCAAGCAGGCATTCGCTTCGGTGTGCCTCTTCGGTGAGGACAACAACAGCACAATCTCCGGTGTTTGGGTATGGCGTGGTCAAGAGCTGGCCTTCAAACTGTCTCCCGATTGGCAGGTAGATTACGAAGTGTACGACTGGAAAAAGTTGGATCCCAGGGCAGAGGAAACCAAACAGCTGGTGGCTCAGTATTTCTCCTGGACCGGCGCTGATAAGGGTGGCCGCAAGTTCAATCAGGGCAAAGTTTTCAAGTAAGCGCATCATCGCCACGCATCACGATCCGATCGCTTAACAACTCCGATTGGGATTGACTCTAGTAGACATTCTGCTTGTTCTGTACTCTCTGCGCCTTTGTCTGTGTTTCTCTCGTGAACCTCGCCTCCGTGGAACGGGTGATGGCAGCAGTAATTTCTCTTCCCCAATAAACAGCAGTAAGACTAACAGCACCATATGAAACGTAAACAAACCCCTTTTTTGTTAAAATAAAACTACTTAAGATGTACCGAACTACTTTTTATTTCTTTATTTGTATCCTTTATGGCCAACAATTTTTCGCGGTTTTTTTATTCGATTTATTCAGATGGTCTTGTTTTTTCACAGCAGTTGGAAATGAATCTATCGAGATTTATTCCTAAAATAGAATGGCTTACTGGCAGCCGATCAGGATCAGTTGATAATTTATTTTGCATCTTTTCACAGACAAACGAATGTGTACTTTTCCACCCTAATCTGCTACCAGTGATAATCAGTTCAGTCAATTTAGACATAACAAGTTTTAACAACCTGACGATTATGGAAGTAAAAATACATTCGATTTTAGTTGACAACCTGGATGTAGCGTCAAACTTAGCTCCGGCCCCCACAAGTTCCTGCCTCACACCATCACGAGTCATATGATTTTGAGAGACTACGCGCTGGAACATAGACACAACTGGTTGGTGATGTCTGGGCAATGTTGTCATCCGACAATAGCACCGTGATCACCACGCGTAACCCATATTTTAGCGGTAGAGGAAATGCTTCGCCAACCCGAGCGTCTGTTCAGAAAGGTGGTGCGGCACAAAACAGCGTCTGATCTTCATGTTGGGAGCGGCTGATCAACGTTCTGATGTTTGTAGATACGATAGTCCCACGGCGAGACAGGGGGCTGGGGAAAGAATTTGTTACAAATAAAGTAAGAGATAATACGAATCGGTATGGGCCTAGGCAACAAAATGAGGCGAATCACTCTGCTTTCCAGCTGAGACTTTCCAGGATGCGACAGGAAAATCTACGACGAGCTACATCCGCAACTTCGAAGTCGAAGCGCTATTTTGTTGGATAGGACAGATGGAAAAGCGGGCACCGGGTGGCTACCTCCCACCAGAGCTGTGGCACCACCAGCGAGCTTGGAACCGGCCTCAAAGTACTGGACAAGATGGGCCAACGTGTGAAGGAGCGATAAACGCAAGGATGTGCAAGTTGAGGATAAAAGGCCGGGTCAACTACAGTATCATCAACGTGCACTGCCCACATGAAGGGAGACCCAACGGGGAAAGGAAAGCATTCTACTGGAACAGGTCAACGATAGCTACCCGCGACGGTACGTGAAAGTCATTTGGGACATGAATGCTTAAGTAGGACGGGAGGCAATGTTCAGACTGGTAATCGGGCCAGATAGCTTGCACACCATGTCTAATGATAACGGCCATCGGTGCATGAACTTTTTAGCCTCCGCAAAAGTATTCACAAAACCACCTGGAGATCACCCGACAGAAAATCAAATCGACCACGTTCTAATCGACGGCAGGGTCTTCTCCGACATCATCAACGTGAATATAGATTCAGACCAGTACCTAGTAACTGTGGGCATGCGCTCAGAACTCTCGCCGTTGTATAATATCCGCCGAAGTCGAACGCCACGACCAAATATTGAGCAACTGCGGGACACCGGGGTTGCACAGGATTACGTGCTCCAGTTGGAGGCAGAATCATCCACGGAAGAGCAGCTTGGCGCAACTAATCTTGAAGATGGCTGGTGGAGCATCCGAACCGCCATATGTAGGTGATATGATCGTAAGGTGGAAGCAGAACTTCGATGAGCATCTGCACGACGATGCAGTAGAGTGCGAGGACGGTATAGCAATCGATCTTGACCCACAATGCAGAAAACTAGAGGATTCCAGCCTCCGGTCTCCTATAGGCGGAGAAGGAGATTGACCGGTTGAAGACAATAAAGTTGCTGGAGTGGACGAACTTTGTTGAAATACGGTGAAGAAACACTGGCTGTAGCCGTGCACTGGGTCCTTGCCAAGATTTGGGAGAAAGAAAAAGTGCCGGAGGGGTGGATGGAAGGTATTCTGTGTTCCATCTACAAAAAGGGCGACAAGCTGGAGTGCTGCAATTACCGGGCAATCACTCTGATTAGCACCGCCTACAAGGTACTCTCCCAAATACTCTGACGTCGACTGTCACAATTTGCGAGGCACTACCAGGTGGGGTTCATGTGTGCCTGTGCCACCACGGATCAGATATTCACGGTTCGGCATGCAAGGAAAGGGTTCACGAGGCGACAGTGCTAACCCCCCAAGTTGGTGGTGATGAAATCGACGAGTTCGTGTTCCTGGGCTCACAGGTAACTGCCGACAACGATTCCAGCAGAGAAATTTATCGGCTCATTAGGGCATACGTTGGTTTCCGGATAACGCTCTAAACAAGGAGAATTCGTCACCACACCAAGTTGACCATCTGCAAGACGGCCGTTAGACATGGATTATGCTTGTGGAGGAGTCCTGACGTTTTTGAAGATGAAGGTATTGCGTGCTATCTTCTGTGGACGAATGGAGAACGGAACGTGGAGAAGACGAATGAACCTGGAGCTGCTTGGGAAACCATCTGTCGTCCTCACCGCCAAGATTGGCAGGTTGCGGTGAGCTTGGCATGTCGTTAGGATGTCCGTCGACAGCCTGATAAAGATGGTTCTTGAAAACAATCCGTCGGAGTCAAGACGGATAGGTGCACAGCGGGCAAGGTTGATCGATCAGGTGGAAGACGACCTTCGGACCCCACGACGTACATTGAGACGGCTTGAGACTGGTTGTTAAAGCAAGGTAAGGGTGGTAAAATAATGTAAATATGTCTTTTGTCTCAAAAAAAATGCAGAACAGTGTCAGTAAAGTAACAGAGAAGCATCGGAAAAGTCTTATGTTGTCAAACGGTTGTGGAAAGGGACCAAAACAATGTCATTTTTCCAATGAAAGTGTCAACATGTACATTAAAATAGTGCCAACTCCCAGGTGCCAACAAGTGACGAAAATGGTAGACAAGAGCCACAAAACCAGAATTAATGCACTAAAGTATGTGAAAAACATGTAACCATTTGCATATGGTGGAAAAATCGAAAAAATGTCTAGAAAATTCCAAAATATTTAAATTTTCAGTGTTTACACTATAATTTGTGATTTTTCTGAAAACGAATACAGGTCGGACTCGATTATCCGGAACATCAAAAAAAAAATTTCATTCCGGATAATCGAGTTTTCCGGATAATCGAATCACACAAAAAATACTAAAATTTTGCGATTAACGAGCATAAAATAAATCTTACTTTTCTTTATTTACTTGTATGATGCAGTGGCGTAACCAGAAATTATTTCTGGACGAAAAGAGGTAAAATCTTGAGAAGCAAAAAAAAAAAATGGACATTGATTATTTTCATTAAATTCGAAAATGTCCCAAACATGCCGGAAGTGACTTTAATGGTAATAAATATGCCAGAAGGGATGGTAAAGAGAAAATTTCGTAATAAAAATTGAAAACGGACACCAAAAAAATTAAATTCCGGATAATCGAGTCAAAATTCCGGATAATCGAATTTGTGGTCCCCGTGGTTCTGTTGTTAGCGATGTCGGTCGGCTAGCTCTCCCACACGGTTGTGACATCGGGTTCGATTCCCGATCAGATCGAGGATCTTTTCGAGCTGGAAATTTTCTCGACTCAGCACTGGGGCACGGTGTATCGTTGTACTTATCCTACACATGCAAAATGTGCCAAAAAGCAATATCGATAACGAATTCTCTCATCTAATCTAGTTGATCGAGACCGCATAAGCCCCCCAGGCTTGCGTGCGATATTGTTGTTATTCCGGATAATCAAATTTCCGGATAATCGAGTCTCCGGATAATCGAGTCCGACCTGTATATGATTACTTTTGGCCTGACACGGAAAACGTGATTGAATTGAGGTTTAGATCTTGTACCGTTTTTAAGTAGTGAAGAGAAGCAAACAGTGTGAAAAACTACGAAAAAAATGCTTCATTGTGAATTTACAAAAAGACGATTAGAATTTTTTTCTCCTAATGCCATAAAACGTTAAGAAAATGCTACAAAGTGCATACAATTTTGTAAAGAGCGCATTGGAAAAATATTATTAAAAATGCTAAAAGCTGTCTAAAATTCCCATAAATCCTAAGATTGGAGATTGGATAATGAATAAAAGAGTGTCAGAAGTGGTAAAACGAAATAAGTGTCTTAAAAAGAAAGGAAGTATGTGCAAAAAAATGAAGACGCTCTGATATAAGTAGAAAAAGCGTGGAATAAAATAATAAGGGTGAGAAAAAATTTAAATGTTTAACACAAATGTCAAGTAATGTTAAAAATATAAATGAAAGTCTAAAATATGTAAAAAAGTTTCAAGAAAGTAAAAAATGTAAAGTATAAAACCAGTGAAAAAACCATCTGGGAGAATCGTGCAACAAATGACTAAAAATAATAAAAGAAAGTATGAAACAGCGCTGAAAAGGCATCGAGATAGATCGAGCAGCTAGAGCCGCTGAATAGAAACTTCATCGCCAGAAAAAAAGTCAGCATTGGGGGCGTGTGCTTCCGGATGCGGGGGACCCCCATCGTGCGACCATTGATGGTTCCACATCAAGCGTCAGGGTAGTCGGTGAGATATCGGACGCTTTCGTGACGTTAGATGGTTTGAAGCAAGGTGATGGGTTGTGGATCTTATTGTTCAACATAACATTGGAAGGTGCTATACAGAGTAGCGGCACCATCACGACGAAGTCTCACATGCTCCTAGGTTTTACGAACGATATCGACATCATTGGTATTAACCGTAGAGGGTCCAGAGGAAAGCTGCGAGAATTGGGCTTGTCGTAAACTCTGTCAAAACGATGTATTTGGTAGCTGGCAGAGAGCATGGTAGCCCGGATGTTGGTGCTGCGGTGGTGATAGATGGGGGATCATCTGAAGTTAGTCAGCCTATACAACAGAGAGTCGCCAAGACACTCACGGTTAAAGCAACTGTCACATCAAAACGAGTGATCTGTATAATGTTGCATTGCCGTTATCCGTTTTGATGTTGACAGTTGCCTTAACGGTGAGTGCTTTATCATTTCTCTTATATACAGGTTCACTATCTGAAGTAGTCGACGAATTTATTTACCTGGATACATTGGTGACGTGCGACAATGAGGTTAGCCGTGAGCTAAAAAGGTGGATAGCAGCTGCGAACAGGGCCTTCTGCGGATTGCGTAACCAACTGAGGTCCTGCAGCCTACGAACCCGTACAAAACTAGCACTCTAGAAAACACTGATTCTCCCGGTGGCCCTCTATGACTGTTGAACATAGACACTGAAAAAGGCTGATCGGCGAGCTCTTGGTGTTTCTGAGCGTAGAATCTTGCGGCCAAACCTTGGCGGCGAACTGGAAAATGGTGTTTGGCGCCTACGTATGAACCATGAAGTGTACCAGGCATACAAATCGCCGGCTATAGTCAAGCGGGTCAAAGTAAGTAAATCGCCCTTACCTTAAAGTTCCTTCCCGCACAGATGGGCTGATTTACGTGAAAATCACGCATTTTTGGGTGTTTTGATTTTTGTGTGTAGTGTAAGTATAACACTTTCGAGTTGAATGTCAATAAACTGCTCGAAAGTCATAACATCGATGTGCCTGAAATAGCAGCGACGGCTGGTTGACTTCCAGCGAGGCAGTCTTCCTTCATTCACTCAATCCGTGATCTCGGTTCGAACCAGTTGTCGATTTGTGAAGTTAGTTTTTGTGTGTGTTTCCGTGTTCGTGCGGCCTTATTCATTGCAGGCCTTCCCCGAGCTTTGTCCCGGTGCCCTCTCCCGTCACTAGTTTTTGGTGGTGTATTGTGCAGCTGGTGTGTAATTTTAACTATAATTTCTGTTCAGTTTTGTAGTGTAGACAACAAATTTGGAAGGTGTTGATGGTAATTAAATACGGATTGAACTGTGCTTGCGGGCAAACTCTAGTCAGATTTGCAATTTGCTGAAACAAGTTAGCTTCACGGTTTATGCAAGCCGTTTTGCGCTGTACAGAAATACAGAAAAGCAATCCTGCCAGAGTAGAGGGATTGCGTGTTAAACCTGTTCGATGTAACTTGGCCGAGGCAACTCATGGAAGAAGAAACGTACGGATAGTCGTACACCTCTTACAGGAGTTGCAGTACGTCTCGCTAGCATCTCTTACATTTACAAAGGAAAGATTTCTAAAAGTTACCTACTGCAACTATCTTTCGTTGATCATCATTCATTACCTCCACCTTGTTCACCCTACGAGTCAATGATGAATTTCATTGATGAGCCTCTAGAGTCTTGAATTCGGTGATACGGAACAAAATAATCGTCTAGACTGCAGCAGTTCTAGGCTTTAAGCGATTCGAACTACTGAATAAGAGAGTTTGTCCCCGCAAGCGAGTGAAGACGTTTTCGGAGTCAAGTATGTGTGCGTGTGTAGCTTAAGTTGAATGAAATCACTTTTGTTGATTATATTATGGTGTGTTGAGCCAAAAGTGAGTAGGCTGTGTAGGACATACCTACCATACGTAAACGTCGACTGTCTCTGGGTCTTTGTCTCTAGTGATATTTGTGGGGTTTCATCACATACTGATTAGTGATTTCAGTTTTATCTTCCCCCGAAAGGCGCATCCAGTGTACCCTTGGGAACTACGGACCGTCAGATTTATGTGCTGTTTTTCGCTTTGATTGGTAAGTTTTTTGATTTATTAGAATATATAAATTATAATGTTTGGTAAACTTATTCTGTCATAAAACTTATGCAAGATAAAGATTTCTGTTGTCAATAGGTTGATTTGATAAGATTGTCAATACACATCGATTGACTTTAAATTCCAGGTTCATCGTATGATAAATAATTTGGTGGAAGAATTGTACTTCCCTGTCATCCCAGTTATCGTTCCACAACTCCAACATTATTTTATTCTGGCATTGCCGACAAAAAAAACCTGTTTATACTTGAGTGTCTCGTAGAATTGAAAAAAGTAGTGGGACTTGTAACTAAGTGCACAAACGCCGTGGAATATTTTGTCACGGTGAAAATAAATCAGGTAACCAAATTTATGTAGAATGCGCCGACCCTTCGTCGTCACGTATAGATTTAAATTTCTATATCCTTCGCAAGAGCAGCAAACAAAAATAAAAAAAAAAACAGTTTGATAAAATCTGAAAAACAATTTTGCGGAACATCCTAATAGGTATCTATTTTAAAAGGTTTGTAGCAACAGAAACAAAACGAAATGAAATGATGAAACTGCAAATATGAATGCTGAAACACTAGATGAGACGTGAATCAGCCACCAAACCAGCCTTAACTTATCGCCACAAATCAATCTTTGAAGAGCCTCGTCAGCCAACATTTCACATTTTCACAATCTCTTCTGTCATAAGTTTCACTATCACCTTCGATAACTGTGTCTGGATGAAATCGGAAGTCACACTCTAAGATTTCCTGTATGAGTTATTCTCCACTTACGATTGTGATCCAAACTCGATAATTTAGTTTAAAGCTTCAAACCAAAGGACCGCTGTCTAAATCCAGGCTACTCTTATGCACCCTATGCCGCAAGTGTGCGAGTGCATCCAGCGCAGTCATAAAACGACTGCATTATGGTGAGGGTGAGGGCCGTACAGGCAGCAGCGTGCTTCTTGGAGGACTACTACCAAGGTCAGACCAATAAGAGAGTATACGAACGCGAAAGATAACAGAGCTGTGACGGTCAACTCAGCCATGCTAAGCAGAGAAGCAGTTTCCTCACCGTGTTGCCAGATGTTTCTCAGCGGAATCGAGCTTGAACCGCTCACGATTTTCGTTCGCTGCCTGCCTCGCTTCAGTGACTATCTAGGTGAACTTGGAACCGTGTGGCTACTTTCCTGCGAAGTTGTTTTTTTTCCTTCTCTTCATTCGTTTCAAAAGGCAAGCGCGATATCGATCGGCTGGATTGTAATTATCATTGGTACGAGAAGCGCACCACGAAGGAAAACAGGCTTTGCAATGTAAAGTGGAAAGTTTGGGATTCTAAACGGTTTCACGTTTAACTATTCGATGGTACCGGCTTTTCAAGCATACAAAACAGAATTATGATGGCAAATAATAAACGACTTTTGTTGAAAGCCGGTTTCCGATGATTTTCTTGCATATGTTATATAAAAATAATCAAACGCAGGAAAGGAGAAGCTTGATACAGTAAATGCTTTCCTGTTTTTTATCCTCGCCATCGCACCTCTCATTTTGGTTACCGTTTGACTACACAACAATTTTTTGGTTAATTCTTAGAGTATCGCCGTTGTTCTACTTCCGTTCTTGATAAATCGAGTGGAAGCCTGGAGATCAACATTCGTTTCGCTTGATTGAATCACACGCTGTATTCAAGTCTTTTAACAAATGATGAGTCCGTAGTTAATTTTGAACCCATCGAGGACCTGAGTTTCATTAAAACTTTTAAAATCGGCGGTAGAAAAGTTGTATCAAATAACGTTGTGATTACTGATGAAAACCTCGAAGCCGTAGTAGGTTTTGAAAATTGACAGGAATATCTTAAGCGTTCTTCGAAAAACCTCGATCATAGTAAGCATTGATTTTTGTCAAACCATTGTGTTTTACCGGTGAATAATTATGAATCTCCACGAACGATTGCTGGATCTAGTCTCCCTTCTTCCAGGCGAGTATTAAATTATAGGAAAATCCATTTTGAATCTTTCAATGCTTTTGTTCCGAACATTGATTGGCCAGCACTGTTAGACAGTAACGATGCGGACTTGATGGTAGCAAACTTTTGCACATTTGTTGGATCATGGCTTGTAGATAGTTTGCCTTTTTCAGACAACCATCTTCCCCTGCTTGGAGTAATCATAGTTTGAGAGTTTTGAAACGTAAACGACGGCCGAATTCAAGTCTCTACAAGTAGTACGTATCGGGAGTTAAAACGGACCTGCGCAGAAACTCGAAAAAAAATTGGAATTTATGTAGTTAATTCAAAACGGAAATGCTTCTCGATTTCTACGGACATGTATTGGCTAGGATTCGGATTCTTGCGAGTTTTTTGCAAAGTTTTTCTCTTCTGTATTTGCCTCCGAGTGTGCTTCAAATAACGATGCTGCGCGTGCCGCTGCTAGTGCACCAGCAGATCTTGTTGTTCTTGACATCTTCGAAATTACACATGATATGGTTACTGCCGCCGGTATGAAACTTTAATGTTCGTTCACTGTAGGTCCTGGCGGAATACCGGCCGTGCTTTTGTGCCGTTGCATTGTTATTCTAGCCGCTCCACTTTACACCATATTCAACAAATCTTTGGTACAAGGGAAGTTCCCAAAGCAGGAAGCACTCCTATATGTTCCGGTCTTTGAAAGTAGTGGTCTTTTTTCGTGCATTTCACGTCGAATTGCATCTCAGGACTTGAACGTAAAGTACAAGTTGATGTCATTTATACGGACCTCAAAGCTGCTTTTGACCGAATCGATCATCAAATACTGTTGAACAAAATATCCCGCCTCAGGGCTTCATATCGGTTCGTTAAGTGGCTTGAACCATTCCTGCGCAATAGAATTTTGCAAGTAAAGCTGGGATCCGGTGTACCGTCTGCGTTCACGAACAAGTCTGGTGTACCACAAGGTAGTAGCCTTGGGCCGCTTCTCCCCATTATTTTCTTTAACGATGTCGCTGATAGTTTTGAGATTGGTTGCAGATTAGTTTACGCCGATGATTAGAAAATATCCTGACGATTCGCAACATCGAGGACTGTTATCGTAGAGTCCGTTGCGTAAATGATCTTGAAGTTATTTCTGACCGAAAGCTGACTTGATAAACACTGCGCTGCAGTTATTTTGAAAGCAAGTAAGACAATTGGGATTCTTCGCAAACAATGCGCGTGACTTCAAGGACCCTCGTTGTGGAAGGATTGTATTGTTCACTAGTATGCCCCCTACTTGAAAACGTTAGTATGGTCTGGACTCTGCACCAGCTTTCATGGAACCTACGTCTTGAGCGTGTACAGATACGATTCATTCGACTGGCCCTGAAAGATCTACCTTGGCGTGATCTTACTAATGTACCATCCTATCCAGACCGTTGCCGCTTACTTGGACTTGACACTCTAGAAGCTGCTATCCATGATAAATAGTTCCATTGTGTATTTCCACGTATGCTGAATGCTGAGGCCCTTTTATATGTTAGAAAACCAATGCCATAGTAGAAACTTCGGTTATTATAATCCTGCTGCGTTTAGTGTGAGAGCCTTCACGAGAGTCGAGCATCTATTTGAGTTTGGTGAGCCTGGTGACGTAGGGCCAATTTCGGTAACAAATAGTTAAAGAATTGAATGGCATGGCCCAGTATTTTTCAATTGGTCGCAGTTCAGGTGCGTTCGGGGGATTGAGATGCTTAACTAAATCCGGCCAGAAAGTTGTAGGACCATTGTGTGACCTCAGAAGTGTAAAGAACGCTTTTGTAGGCACTCCTTCAAGTATACCTGCCCATTGACCGTCCCGGTTGTCACGAATGGGGTACTAACAACTAACATTAAGAGATGCTGTTGGGCCAGGCACACGTGTGCGTGGTTTGTATGATAAAAAAATATACACAATTTTGCGCGGCCACCAAATATCAAAGTTTTTGAAACTGTCAAACTGGGCCCGAACATAATAACGCGCGCGAAATCCCTGGTAAAATGCACTGAGAAAACTAGAATGCGTCTGAATGAGTTAGCTAATATTATGATTAAGCTGAAAAAAATTGCCTAACATAAAAATTGGCAAAGCTCCATGTATTCATAGCCTAAAAGCTTAAAAAAATCAAACATGAATATGAAACAAAACAAAGCCCTAAGTTTTTTCACAAAATGCCAAAGTGATCACAATCAGGATATAATCGGACTTCAGAATGTTCTATTAAAAATTGCCCATGTATAGCAATATTTGTCCAAAAACTAGGTCAGTGTCGCTTCTGTGCAGTTACAGAAAATTCGCCACGCAAGACTACACTCGAATCATAACAATCATATTTTCTTTGGAATTGCATATTGACGAACTCCAACTTCGTGTCAAATAAACTATTTAAAACTTAAAAACTCCAACTTCAAATTCCGTAAACTCGGGTTACAGCAAAACCACCAGAGAATCAGAAATTGGTTTCAGACTTCGAAGCGACTTCTTCTATAGGTGAACCAGATTCAGTTATTACAGTAGGCCAGTAGAAAATTCTCCAGAGCACATCAGGCAAGTGGGAAGACATCGCAAACTCCCGGCCTGGCTTGTACCTTACTATCTTTTCTAAAAAAGTGAGTGGTACCATAGGCATAACATTACAGGTATGTTGCCAGGTTGGCCATGATTTGTAGCTATGGTACGAAGACAACAAATTGAAAAATTCTTTTCATTATAATTGTAACTGTCTCACAATAGATCAACGATTCTGATCGCAGTGAGGAAGTCCATACAGGAAAAAAAATCACTGTAACCACTAAACTGATAAGTTATTTCAACTGTAAAGAACTTTATGGTGTTATATAATAATATGTTTTTTGAGTGAAATCCCAGAGACGAAATGTGCACGGTTACTGTTTTCATGCACCACTTGTTACCGAAGAAACCAAAAATCATGTTTTAAAAATTTTTCTCCGCGTCCCCTTCGCATTACTCTGCGTGCTTGTCATAGTCTAATCCGGGAGTGCGCTTTTTCAAGCCAATATTACATGCTTATTTCAGTTTCCAAGGAATGTACCCCAGTCTAGTAGAGATGTACGTAGTCCTACCTCAAATTATAATAATCCGTTTGATTTCGGTGCGGTTCGAATTGTTTCATAAAACAAAGATAAACTCAGCTGAACTCATAGCAACCCCTAACGTTTGAGTGCATTAAATACAAACCTTGCTAAAGTTCCATTTTTGACCTACATCAATATATTCTCAAAGTAAACGGTCTCAAACACGTTCGCGCACTTTAAATTTTCCGACACCTACCGGGTGCGTGCAGTAGAAATTCTCTGATTCCATTGTTCGTAGGTTTCGATAATTGAAAACAAATGTTCCTCACACGCGGTTACGATAACAATCAAGCTGTTAAAAATATTTGACATCTGTTCGCAACCATTATCATACGTAAGCGCCTAGGCTGACTTTCAGCCGATCAGTTGGATGAATTGTTTCGTTGAATAATAATTGTTTCAGGTCATGTAAGATTGACCGACGCTGTTTTTATGGTAGACAATTGTCGGCGGTCCTTGAGATGAAACCTGATAACGCACTCAGGTTCACTAGAAGACTAACTAATCTAAAAAATGTTTGTTCAATTTTCTTTATAAACTCTTCAAAAATAATTTTCGAAGTATCATCACGAGGTCTTTGATATTGACATCTACATATCTTCCTAACAAAGTTTAAAGATCATCGTCAATAATTGGTGTGTTGAAGTCCTTTTGAGCTTTAGGAACTGTTCTGTGTAAAGGTTTTAATGCTCTGTTGTTCCGCTCAATAGTGGAACAATATCTACCATAACAAGGGTAGGGAACATATTCTAAGCAGCTTTAGGAACCGCCTGTGTATTCAGACGAAATACTCGAAACGTGTTGGGTGAGATTCAAACAGTAGTATATCAATATGTTCTCTATCGTTTTGTCTGTCAGAATTTTTTTTCAGATTGTAAAACTAAGTTAGCAAACTTTAACAATAACCAATTAATTAAGCGTTTTTTTTCAGCACCCGGAGTGGCTCCTCAATGGCTGCAATATAGGTCGATTTATTTCTAATGATCTTTGTTCACAGATTTCTTTGTGATTAACGATATTTCTTATATTCGTAAGACAGCTAGACAATCAAAGTTTTCGTTTCCATCATTGAAATTGTCGATATTGATCAAAATGCAGGAGTTCTAGGCCTGTTTTCTTCGACCGATTAAAATAGGCGCTACTGCTTAAGCCGTTCCTTACCCTACCATGTGCTTATTAAATTACAAACGCATGACGCTTTTTCAAGGCATTGGAATCACGGCCGAGGCTTTGCGCTATTTTCTCCACTTCTGGCCTGTCACTCAGTCACGGATTTCGGAAAAATGAATCACGCTCAAGAACGCATTTAAACAAACTCAGAGCAGAACAATTGGTCAATGGGCACGAAATACTCATTTTTTCTTGAAAACTATTTTCTCCTATCATTGCTTTTGTTAGTTCCGTTTACCACTATACTGCTAATTTTTTGCTAATACCTCGTATGTATGTTTTTTTACTCATTTTAATGGAAACCGATGCAATGGCACAACTCTCGCCTTAATGCATACATTTCGGTCTAAACGGTGTGTAGAGCAGTGTCAGCCTACTGTTCCGTCTCACATCACTCCACCGCCGCACCCCTACCTATCAAAGCGACAAATGCCATACTGGTCTGGCCGGCGCAGCCGCTTATATACAATTCCAATTAGCAACTCCACGCGGTGAGGTTAAAGAGCAGCCCGTGAAACTGTTTACGTCACGGCGCCAAGCGACGGTCTTCAGCCACAGTCACGTAGGCATCGAGCGAAAAGACCGAACGCCGAAAAGAAAATAGCGTAATCTACCAATCGTCAACCAAGATAAAAATAAGAGTAACAAACGCGCGGCTCAAGATTAAACAACTGAACAGAACCAGCCATTTGAAGCTGGTCCTTAGTAGTAGTAGTAGTAGTGACGGATGCACCAACACAGAAAATCGAGATTTGCATCATAGTTTTGAATATAATTCTGAGGTTCTGATAAACACTAAAGTAACGATAATCGCTAACCACCGCCGAAAGCGCAAATTGATTCCAGGCATCTCTCGGATATCTTAAATGACGTCAGCGAAAAATTGACGTCGCCCAGCAGCGTCGGTTTACTCAACTGTTAACCTGGTAGCGTCATCAGCAATTACTATCATGTGCAATCAATTTTTTTCACCCCCTTGTTCGTCTCAGAGCTTAACAGCAAAAAAAGCGCCATGGCTAATGACCGTGGCCGTGGCCGTGAATTGCATGGCTTGTCACGGCCGTAGCATCACAATCACCGGCAACACTGTAGTTTCGTTCGTTCCGAGAATCACTTCTAGAAGATTCCTTTCAGTCAGTGCGCTAGAAATCTCACCGAATCACCCCCCTGGCAGAGGCAATCAAGGTGTGCTGAACGATTTGTTTCCCGGTATAATAATTCTGTAGTAATCGTTTCAACCAAGGGGATTCACATCTACCCGAGTACTGGCTGAACCAGTGCGGTTTAGTCGAGCAGACACAACACCGCACACTGCGGGTCAAAAGTGCAGAGATCAAGAGCCGCACGCGGAAAAACTCGTACTTACCTGTATGGAGGATTTGTTTGGCACGCGATGTGGTGCGGACGGAACTACGGTTATCAGATTACATGTTAGTTAGATAAAAATGAGCGAAAACAAAATCGGTTGCGATTTGTTATACTAACTAGCACCTTGCGTGTCTGAGAAGCGCGATTTGTTGCTGGGTCAAAATAACTTGCACTGGAGGAGGCGATGATTTAACCTACAGCTAAGCATGGAAAAGTTCACTCACTAGCAATATTTCATGCAAATGTGTTCTTTGATTTATCCGTTATCGTTCAACTGTTTCCACTCGCGTACAAGTTTTCCATAGAAACGCTGCTGATTGTTTTTCGCTTCTAAGAGTTCCGAATACCATAGAAGGAGACTGAATGATTCAAACACGATAGTATTTATTGTATCGCGAGAAGCTTTGAGATATTATCGCCAGTGATACAAAATTATGAATCCAAATGAACGTTAGATTGCGTTCAATTGTTTGCTTGCCGGAGCAAATAGGTATCATCAATGCTTACGGAAATTGTAGCATGGTGCATTAGCATCTGATACTTGAAATCACCAAGAATCATCGTTGTATATCACGGTGAAAGCACGACGTGGAGTAGCCGAATTACGCCTACAAGCAACCAACATTTGAAAGAATCATTGCGATCGCTTGAGTGCAATCGTTTACGATTCTTTCGTGAAACACTCGCTATATGTTGCTCGCTCCGCCTAAAGCAGGCAATACTGAAACAAAATCATCAAAGAAAGCTACCATATATTTCTTTGCTCAAAGTTGTCTCTTGCAAGCTTGAGAATGTGTAACTTTTAATAGCGATGGTTTGCTAGGATTGAAAGCTTATAAATAGCACGTTCAGAAATGATACCCGAATGATTGTTATGCGATACGAGTTTTTCCATCCTTGCCTACAGCTGACCAGTAAGAATGGACTTCTCTTGAGAGCATTGCAATCAAAGTTTTAATATGGGGTCTGACAAGGAAGAGGTTGTACTGCATTACGTAATTTTAGGGGAGGAGTTTTCACCAAACCCAAACGTTACTTAGGGTGGAAGGGATCTAATATCCAGATTCTTTGCGTTACTTAGTTTGCGTTACGTAGTTTACAGAAATCACTGCCGACTCTTGGAATTCTATATTTAAAATTTATCTTAGAACTCGACCCCCCTTAAAGAATCCTGAGTAAGAATCCCCAGGATACCTTTAACTCGGTGACGGAATCGTGAAAGGAATCGCAAACACGATCCGGAGGATTCCCCTCAGGATTCTCATTCAAGAATCCTAGAGCCATAAAAGGGCATTCCTGAGGATTCTTTTTTTAGGAATCGTTTTCAAGGACGCCCACGAATTCAATGTGAGGAATCCTAGAGAATCTACACGAATCGTATGTGTTCGTCCGGGCCAGTTTCTGGCGTGATACCGTCCATCTTCAGAAGAAAAGTCTGGTTACAACTTAATCATACGTTGTTCGTATACGTCATAGAAAAGGAATGCTACTGGATTCCCCTACTGGAATGCCAATGTAAACCAAGAAGACAGCATAAAACTAAAGATTGAAGTCTTTGCTTATTGTGCCATTTTGAATCCAGTCGCAACGTAAGCAGCTGGCAGCTAAACCCGGTCAAAGTATCTTCAATCAAAAGCAACTGAAATCTTTCGAAAAACAAATCTTTTTCGGCGCTACAAGAGATGTTGGTTATAACGAGGGAACTGCATGTCTCTGGATTACATTATAACTGGTGAGAGCGTTCCCTTTTGTTCAATAATTTTGTTGTTATAACCATGATTGACACTCAAACCCAGGCCAGTATAGTCCATACATGATTTGTGCGTGCTTCTAGGTTTGTTTATTTTATGATGCAAATCACGCCCATGTGTGCCTGGCCCCAACAGTATCTTTGTAGCCGGTTTACACCGGTTACAAAACATAGAGCTCAGTAAACTTTTGATGTTCACTAGAGTCACTAAACAAACTACACACACTTGTGTGTGGCCTCAACAGCCTTCTTCAGGTATATTGGTTTAAATCGAATTATATAGTATAATATTTTGCACACCTGTGCGTGACACGAGTGGTATACCAAGTCTGTTGGTTTAAACTGGTCTCAAATCAGAAAGCTGAACAAATCTATTCCTAATGTAATAAACCACACGAAATTGAGCGTGGCCCCAACAGCATTCTCACTGTCGGCTGGTCTAAACCAATATCAAATATATACAGGGTGTTAGGTAGCTTACTTTAAACATTTTAAGGGGTGATAGAGGACCCTATTTGATGAAAAAAATCCCTCTACGCATATGGTCAAAATTCATCTACTCCAGAGTTATCCACTTTTTCCAGTTTCCGGTTATGTTTGCCTTTAACAAGATCTATCACAGGCAGTGTGATAGCTAGCTCAATTCTGTTGTTTTTTTTGGGAAGCTGAGAAAATTTCGTGATCAATAGTGTCCTAAAAACGTCAAACTAGAGAAAACAAGAAGCACTTAGAAAGGAACACATGTGAAATCGAATGTTTTTGGAGAACTGAAATGCAATTTTCTCTCCGAAATCTGTGATAAACATGGGTTTTGTTGTTAACCAAATTAAACATTGAAGTCTACTATACAAGTTGTTCTTTGATACCAAGCTCCTAATTCTTTTAGTTTAGCTGCTAATCCACTTTAAAAGCAATAAGCTACGCCTTTATTCCGGACACTTCCCGGTTTAACCTTTGTTAATCCGACTGAGTAAAGATGCTCAATCAGCTTATACAGGGTGTTAGGTAGCTCACTTAAAATCCTTCGAGGGGTGATAGAGGACCCTATTTGATGAAAAAATCCTTCTACGCATATGGTCAAAATTAAACTACTGCAGAGTTATTCAGTTTTTTGGTTTCCGGTTGTGTTTGCCTTTAACGGGCTCTATCACAAGAAGTGTGATAGCTAGCTCATTTCTGTTGATTTCGTTGGAAAGCTGAGAAAATTTCGTAATCAATAGTGTCTTAAAAACGTCCAACTCACCAGTTATCATCCCTACTAACAAAAATGACCTTTTTGTGATCTTTGTGGAGATGCAGAGGTTAATACGATCTCGAAACAACAAAGGTCACACTGACATCCCTTCTTTATTTCCACCTGATTGCAAGGATGAGGCCGGCGCCGTTTTTTGATCCTTCAAAAAGTAGTGAGTCAGTAAAACTTATACAATGAGAATGATATGATCGCCAACTCTCATCTCCATTCAGTTGATTTGACGAGGAATTTTAGTGATTCCGATCAATCAACCATTGATATGTGCAGTTTAACCTAACCTATGTTTTATAACGTTTATGCTATATAGAACTTTTGAGCATGGGTTTATTCTCAGGCTCCCTCTCTATTAGGGTGGGGAAAAATGATCGGTTTTCCAGAACCAAGTTTTTTTGGTTCCTTTAGGGGCTCCAAACAACCCTGAAGTTACCTGAAGTCGATTGGTTTTGTCTCCGCTTGGCGCATTGCATTTCAAATTTGTATGGAAATTTATATGGGAAAACCTACTTTTTTGCATTTACCTTCCTAGAAAGCTCAATAATGCTCTAATGCACTACATTATGTTAAAGTATAGTATTTTAGATGCCTAACAACTTTGCGGAGGACACTGAAGAGCTAGAATGTCCCTAAGAAGAGCTATAGCTGTTCAAAGTTGAGTATGTCGATTTAAATGCAGAAAATCTTGTTTTCTGCCAACATTACCAATGTGCCGGCGTCAGTAGGATTCCCATCAGAAGTAACCTGTCGTTACGAGTTTGTACACTCAGCTGGATCAAGCAAACAAATTTAGGTCAATATTCTAGGCTTAGAAAGAATCTACAACGTGTCTCAGAGGTTACTTCTGATGGAAATCTGACTGACGCCGGTACACTGGCAGTGCTGGCAGAAAAAATGATTTGCAACATAAATTTCGACATACTCAAATTTGAACAGCTCTAGTATTTTTTTGGGACACCCTAGCTCTTTAGTGTCTTCGGCCAAGTTGTTAGGCATAAAAAACCTACCATATGAAACCTATGGTTTGAGCCATTTTGAGCTCTTTAGAATGAAAAAGGCATAAAAGTTGGTTTTTCCATACAAATCTCCATATAAATTTGAAATGAAATGCGCCAAGCGGAGACAAAACCAATCGACTTCCGATAAATTTAGGATTGTCGGGGCCTCAAATAAAACAAAAGAAACTTGGTTCTGGCTTTCTGCTATCAAGTTTCGTTTTTTTCATATAACGATTCCCCACCCTACTCTCTATATACTCACTTTTAGACTTTCCTCAAACAATGAATGCCTATCATTATAACTAACAAGAAAACGGTGATGAGTATGTTCCTTTTCCTTACAGTCGTTGGAGATGCTGAGATAAAATTAGTCTCTGACAACAACAAAACACTCTCTTTCTTCCCTCCCTTAACCGACCGTAAGGACGTAGCCGGCGCCGTTATCGATTTATACAAAAGTAAAAGCTATTGAATTGTGCATTGAAGATGGCATACTATTCCTAAATAGTCATTGAGGCTAGTGAGCTTTGTCGCGAACAGAAGAATGATTATCTGTAGTATCCAGCACTCCTGGAAAATGTTTCTAAATCGACCACAAGCTGATCGATGGCCGGCAATTTTCAGATATTATCGATGTGTGGTTAAACCAGTTGAATCAGTAGGTCTGAACGAGCAGAGGAAGCACATCCACGACGCGGTCATTGAAACTGTGCGAGTAGTAATAAGCATAAAAGTGGGAACCAGGCGTGGCGGGTGGGTTGATACCGAGTGTCTAGAGGTGAGAGGAGAACACTTATACGTTAATAACAGCAAGTTGTGTGACTCGTCAGATGAGGGAAAAATTCCGGGAAGCTAGAGCTGTCCGAAAGAGATTTCACCGCTCTAAAAAAACATGGACATAACGATTGCGTCCTTGCAGAGGCGGCTCTGAGGTTAATGAACAGCCGTAAGTAGAGCTGTTCATTAACTTACGGCAAGGCATTAGCCCGAGCGCTCGCGTTGGCGTTCAGCATGGCAAAGGCCTAAAAAGTCACATTATTGGGATTTTTTGACATAGAATTACGTCTTACGGCAACATAGGGGTGCTAATTAAAAAATTGAAAACATCGAGAGCGTTATGAAACTGTCCTGTTTTAAATGCTTTGAGCTCAGTCATATAACAAGTCGCAACCCATCCTTCAAGCCTAATGAACACCCACTGGGACTGTGTGATACAGTGGGAAATAGAAATGACTATGAGATTTGTACATTCGGGTGTCCGGTGCTAAACCAGAGAAGACTGGTTGAGGCGGAGCCATCTGCCAATAATCGATTGATTCTGGACTCATTTATTGAACCTATTTATATCGGCTACAAATGACTCCGCTTATTAACACTACACACTGATTTACGCTTATTGCTATGGATAAAACGGAGACAGATTATTGAAACGGCTGCCTGTTCGCTATGGGTAACTTGAAGCCTCTTATGCACTCGCACTGTAGCTTGGCCCTGCGTTGGACCTGTGTTGCATAACAGAATATTTGCTTTTATTTGTTTATATGTTTTTCATGCAAGGTTGAGGTAGGTTCGCTCAGTGACGTCAGTCAGTGACGCTCATCATGATAGTCACCCTAGTAGGTTTTCAACGAATTTCCTTCATTCTTACAGCAACGTGACGCCAACTATTGCACTATTGAAAAATGAAGAGTCTGTGTCACTCGCTCGAGTGCACAACGTCACGCGTAACTCTCAGTAGTTACGGATAAAAGCTAGCATGCAGAAATTAACCGCACTGAAAAGCCTTCCTAAACACCAGCAAATTTTCGGTGTCACTATTGTGAAACATCAACTGCACTTTAAAGTGCCCTGAAATCACATGATTTAAGAAGTTGATATTTTTCCTGACACTTGCGAAAGAGTTGCTGACAACTACGAGATAAACCCAAGTTTTTTTCTGATCAAAATAATTTTGATCACGTTTTTGGAAACAGCTTGCCATGGTTGAATCATGATGTTAGTTTTTAAGTAATGAAATAGTTTCTGTGTATAAGTTCAGTAAAAATAAATTTGGTTCAACGGATTAATAATGCGATAAATGAGATAATAAAGATAAATGAGTCCCTGCATCTTAAAAAAAGGACCGATCCAAGTGAATTCTATTTTGAGGAACAATCACTAGGTTCAGAATTGTATAAATTTATTTCGCAGCAAGGTTCCCTCTCAAGTGCGATACACTTTTTCAAATTTCCACAAAAAAATCATTCCACACGCAGCCTAGTAAACTGATACCAACTTCGTGGACAGTTGTTCTTTCGCCTTTGGTTTGGTTTGGTTTGACTGACAGTAGTTGCATAACTAGCTTTTTCAAGTACGAATCGCAGTTTATTCTCTTGTAAAAATCATTCTCACGCAATAAAAATCAGCTTCCTGTCACGGTTAAATAATACAAAAACAGTGACGAACAAAACTTGGCATTCCCTCTACCTACTGTTTACTGAGTGTGTGCATTGTACAGCGCTGCCGGTGATCTTCGCTCAAATATGTCCCTGAGTCAACTTTCAGTATCAGTGCTATCAGTTTTTAGCAGAAAGCTTTGTGCTTTACATATATGGGCATAGCGTGGAGTGCTTCCTGCCGGGTTAGACCAGTTATCGTGTCGTTATCTTATCGGAGGTTCACATACCATCATTAAAAGAATAAAAATTGCACATATTACTACCCCCCTCCCTCACCTAGTCCAGTCATTATGCCGTGTTTTGGTGCCACATGCTCTCGGTGACTGGTGCCCAGTTGTTGACCGGTTATCAATTTGATGAACCTGTCGGCTCACATTTTGCTAATGTCATCTTCCTTTTTTCTCTGTCCGAAAATGGGTTGCTCATACAAAATTGCCACCCTGAGTGCGCCAGCAAAAACAGTTGCGTTGCTTGTGGTGCTTTGTCTGCATATAAGGCTATCACATTCGATCAATTAGGCAAACACGTGCCCTACGATGATGCGACACAATGGTGCTTATTACGGGAGTCACTTCACGGTGAAATCAGAGTGAAGTGAATCTGGGAATCTGGGTTATGAGTGTCATATCAGTGAAGTGAGAACGGAAAAAGCGTCGTTTCGCGTGGAATTATTTCACGACCATTTTGAACGGTGAAATGATTCCACGAAGCTGCCATAAGCCTTAAAGTTGATTGATTTGTGATCTAATGGTAAATATTGGATTTATTCTTCAGTACCGAAACGAATCAGAATTTGATCCGTGCCTTAAAGCGGACAAATTTTCATTTTTTTGTTCGATGGAAAAATGCACTAGTTTGCAGGAAATTTTCGATACCGAAAAAAACATTTTTTTTTGATGCCGAATGTCTAAGAAATGCAGAACACGTCAAGATCTGGTGTTATCTGAAAAAACAGAAAAACCGACTTTCTGGGACTTAGAGATTTTTGAGGTGGGAAACAATCTCATTTCACTTGTCCTATTCTCAATTTCACTTCACTGTCAATCTCACTACACGGAGGTGATTTTTGCACCTCACTTGAGGTGGAATCGGGAATAGGTCTAAAAAAGTGAAGTGAGCGTGAGAGTGAAATATATTTCACCGTGAAGTGACTCCCGTAATAAGCACCAATGTCGGCTAGTCTCTATACTCGATCAAGCTTTGTTAGAAGTGATAAAATGATCAATCGCATGGCGCTTGCATGAATACTCGAAACAGTTTGTTTGTCGGTTTCCACCTGCTTTGTGTCATAGTCGTGCGCATGGAGGGCAAATAACTGACATGACTCAATTGATTTGACTAATATTCCACCCAATGTGACCGTCCTGTGCACGGCTACAACTGTTAGTGAATAATGCTGCAATGATTGCTCATGCTGATTGGTTAGTAAACTTGTTCCATTTTCGTCTCTCCGCTTCAGTAACAGGATGATGTAAAATCATCGTGAATTAGAGATTTTTGCATCACATTTCACCTTGACGCAATAATTAACGGCTTGCCGTTGCGGCCAACATTTTATTTTTTCTTCGCAGCCACTTTCACCGTCTCTAACACTATCGATCTACATCCAGCGACCCAGTGGCAAGAAGGAATGTTGAAACTGCACGCTGTTAACCTTGCTTATATCCTTTGCGTTACCCAGAACGCTAAACCTAAGCGACTTGAGATTCTTTCCCAACTGTGAATGTGACCATTTAAGCCGTAGAAAAGATACACAGTTCTCTGCTGGTGTCAACGAACGCAGAAGTTGAGATTTTTGCAACACTACCGGACTGCCTTCACCGTTCTAGAAGTGTTACTACAGCTCTATTACTGGCAGTCGGTCAAATCGGGAGAACTGGTTTCATGACTAGGTTGGCTTTTACTTTCGTTGTACTGCTGCACAGTCGAAGCCGTTGTTGATTTATACAATCATCATGTTCCAACGTGGCCTTGTGGCAGCCTGATAGGGAGCAAGTGGCCGCTGTAGGCACTCAGGTTTTTATTGCATTTATGCGGGTATGCTGTATCCAGTCTTTTGATTGCTAGATTCATTTTCAAGTCGATGCAACAAATTATGTTCTACTTGAGTTTAGTATTTCAAGTTTTCTCACCGAAACTAATGATGACTAATGAGACTAATTTACTCTGCCGATAAAATGAGTGAAAAAAGACTCTCGACCTAAAAGTTTGTATCACGAATATTTCTGTTTGAAGAATTTTAAAATCTTTGATCCTACAGCAAATTAAAAATCATCATGCGTAACCTCCTTTCTCGCACGAGTTCGATGGAGGTGCGTGGTGATTATTAATCGAGATATTATGGATGTGATTTTTGAGACATCTGCAGAAGCGGATGCGGATATGATGATGGATATATGACTATGTGAGTTCTAATATGGATGCGGAATATCCTTTCAAAGGCCGAAAAATGCCAAAATAGAAAATGATTCCACATTGTGCTCAGAATCGCTGAAAACTCCTTCTAAAGACGAGAAAATTCCAAAATAGAAACTGATTTCAAATTGCGCTCAGAATCGAATTTTCAAATTTCGTATTTATGGTATTTATGGCACCTGGCGTCACTAAGTTGTGTGGGGGAACATGAATCGCTGAAGGTTGTTTTGGCTGCAGGGTATTGTTAGGGATGAGCAAGTCGTTCATATGAACCGGCGCACCAAATTGAAGTTTATCGGAACATCACGATTCTCGTGTATATGATATATATTCTACAGTACAACTGTTGCGTTATGCATTCCACACATTTATTGTGCGATTTTAGTGCAAAATTTGTGCGAATCAATCGGGAAGACACATTGATTGTACTTGAACTCTTGCTTGTATGTTATTGACACAGTAATGACGTCATTTATGTTGATTCACAGCCTGACTCAAATAAACTTAAATGCAGGGTGAAATTTAAATAAAAACTGGAGAAGAGTGGGTAACTGTTACTTTTTGGGCGGAGTTGTTGATTTCTGTAGAATGATTGTACCTTAGATTTGACGTTAGTAGTTTTTGTACACTTCCTGGATGCAGGGGGCTTATTCTTCTAGACCTCTTCCATGTCCCAGGATACTGCACCTTTCTTCTTGAGCATGCCTTTCACGATTTTTCAGTTACTCTCCATTGTCAACAGTTGATTGCAGAAGTTCGGTGGGTTGATGTATTTTCAATCGGAACCATTACAGAGTAGAATTTGCGTAATGAGCCACGTAGTCTTTGTTTTCCTAGAAATTCGGGGTGATAGCGACCACGTCCCGAGTCACCTCAACGTATTAAACATTTGATGAGTTCTATTCTTGCAGCTTCATTTTTGGGATTCGTGAATGCCTACTCCACAGCTCTACTATTAGCGAAGCCTAGAAGTATGTGGGAGTTTGTGATGATGGCGATATTCCTCTGTGCATCTATCCTTCGTATAGCACCTTCCAAGGCAATGTTGAACAACAAGCTTGAGACCCCGTCACAAACGCGTCCGATTTCTTCCGCTGTCGTGACGCTTGATGTGAAACCCTCAAGAGTTATCTAATCAGTTTTGTTCTAAACCCATGTTCAAGCATAATCTGCTCCAGATCGTTGCGTTTCACTGTATAGTACGCCGCCTTGAAGCCAATAAACATATAATGTGTCTGCAAGTTGAGTTCTCGAAAGTTGTATTGTAAACGGGTAGTCACCAACAAAGGTTTCCTATCACGGTTTCTATCTATGAAACAGGATACGGAAGTGAATTTGCAGTTCCAAGGCTTGTGTTCTCCCTCAAAGCACCTGAAGCAAAATTCCGGTTGCCGGAGTTTACCCAAGGGGAATACTGACCAGCCAATCTTGAGCTTGCCCTCCTCCAGTGCCAGGTTTGCATTCTCCGACGCTGGCATCAGGTCGGAAGGTAGCCACCTGGGTCCCGCTGAACCCTTTCGGAGGCGGATTGACTCAGTGGTCACCTCCACCCCGCAATTCTTTTTGAGAGCTTATGCAACGTTGAACCTCTCGGTAGTTTCGTATAGGTTTTCAAGTTGGAGAGTCACCTCCGAGGTGAATGCCTGAACCGGTAATTAGGCCTCATTTTTCCAAGACTTCCGAGTTTTAGACTCGTCGGTCTTGGGTATGACGGTGCACCTACTTGATTCTTAGTGGTCAGTTTGTCACCACGTCGACTTTGCGCGTCCTGCTTTCCTGGTGTCATTTTCCTACCACGTTTCTACCACGGTAACCCATGTAATTCCCGTAGTTGCCACTCTGGTCGACTCCTTGGCCTGTCGGTGTGCTATCATGAGGAACTAGCAAACCAACCGCTTTTCACATTCTCGCTTCTCACGGGGACTGTGTCATTCGCTTAGCGACCTGCCTCGTAGAGCAGACCTTTTTAGACTTAGTCACCCTTCTAGTCCTCACCTCCTTTTCGGAGGGTTTCGGCCGAGTTAAAAGTTCGGCGTACTCCTGTTGAGCCTCGTCGATGGTGACCCGAAGCAGGAGAAGGCTCTGGTTCAGATTCCTGGTGATACTGCTCCTATTCGCCGCGAACTCGATGATTGTATCGAGATGGTCGGCCGCTTGTTTCTACTCTTTCCGATAGCCTTGACTAGCGAGGGGCCGCCGACCGTTATATCCAGTATGGAAACCGGCGGGTTAGCCTTTCCACCTCCGGGTTTGACCGCATCTGTCTCCGCCTTTCTCTGCGGACATCGCTAGATTCCACCTCGCAGGAAGGGATTTGGTAGTCCCTCCATTCATTCTTCGTTGATTGTGTCCCCCTTCCAGCCCATTCCTTGTACATGATGGAGTAGTGCCTATGTGATCCCATGGTGGTCTATGCCGAAGCAGTGAGGCGATTCCCGCTGCTGGTCCGGGACTGTCGGGTACTGTCAGTGGTCAGTGGTCAAAATTCTGCCCCACAAAATATTCCTACAGAAGCCGATTGTCGAAAAATTCATTTGTTGAGGCAGAAAATGGGTAACATTTCTGTCTGATATCCAGAATAATTGAGAAATCATCTAATATCTAGGTGTTTTCAACTCGCACAAACCAAAGCGTTGTTCAGATTCGTCTGAATCCATTTGAAAATTGATAAATGTTTCTTAGTAGTCCAGATGGAACCCGCATAATCAATAACCATGAAACGTGCCCAACAACGAGTTAGGTGTATAGTCACAACTGTATGGTTCACCGTTAAACCATATGGATTAACATTCGTTTATGGTTATTGATTATGCGGGAATCATTGCGTCTGATAGGTGTGTTTTCCAAATTTCGGAGTGTTCGGACGCGACTATCGAAACCCCAGTAATTCAGTTTTTGATGGCCGAAATTGGCGAAAATCACCACTTTTGAACTGAAAAAGCAATAAAGAATCTGTATTACAGAATTAAAGAATATTGCTGAAAATACAGATTTTGTTGCTATTCCGTCGAACTGAAAACAATCTCGAATTTTGAATTTTATTGAAGTATTTTTAAACTTTTGTGAAAAAAACTGATGCTATTTATGTTAGTATTGATGCAGAAGAAGCAAAATGTGGCTTGACCGAAGCGCAAAAACTCACGTTTCGAAATATTTGTCTGTACTTATATGCTGAATTCGTGAAACAAATTGGAAAGCGGTTCGATTCCACCGATCTTGTTGTAAAAACGGCAGTTTTAATTATGCTTGAAAAGTCTTGATTCCCCAAATTTGCAACAGTAACTGATCGACAAGGGCTAGATAACGAGTTTCGCACACTAAAAATATAAAATTAGCGAAGCTTAACGAAAGATAAATTTAACAAAAACATGTATTATTCAGTTAATACATTTGATTGTCGCCTAATCATAAGTTTGAAAAAATTTTCAATTCAACATTCTTAGGTTACTCGATACAGGTTTTTAATACAGAATAGGTCCGTGATACAGATAAATCGATATTTGCGGAAAAAAATACAGACATAAATGTGGCCTGGTTAGCCCTTTTGAATGGTTCTCTTTGCCACGATCTTGGTTATTGCAGTTTGGGTTTTGGGACTCCGCAAAATATACATCCCGTAGACTCTTCTCAATTTGCTCTATCTGGTCGACGTCAATGCATTAGTCGTCCAGGTAATCCACTAAGTCCTGGATAGATTTCGTTTCAGACCCGCCGGAAAATGTAGCCTTAACTTTCTTAGAGCGTATGATTCTCTGTCTTCCGTCTCTTCTCCATTAATCAATCATGCATTCGCACTTTCTTTGTGTTCATATTCATCGATACATTCCTTGAGACTTAGCGCACGGTTTTAACTGCAAATTTAGTTTACATTTTTTTGATGATTGTGCTACGGTATTTCGGTTTGTGTAAATTCGTTCTGTATTAAGATGTAAGACCTAAAGTGAAAAATCTACTAGAAACTGGACGTAAAATTCGGAAAACCTGGTATAATTCCTTGAGTTATAGGGGCAAGTGACGGAGAGAGTATAAAAAACAAGTAGACGGTTTTTTATTCCGTTAAACGTAGCAGCGAATATATCTAGCCTTCAGGCAACAGTCTGAACATATCCCCAATCTGATCCGGATGACATTGGTGAGAGCATTCCTTGTATATTTTATTAGAATTTTCTTTTTGGCCTTTTCCTCTCGCTACAATAACTTTATTAACATGTATTAGAACCAAATTTGGAATCAGACGAGTAGACGTCTTTTGTTTTTCTCGTTCGCGTAAAAAAAATTCTGAGAGACAAAGCGACTAAATAGCGACAATGTACAGATTAATTTATTTAGTCATTTATATTGTGAGTGCCAAATGTGACTGACAAGAAAAATGTATGGAAATCATTTTGTTAAAAAAATGGTGGATATCATTTTCCAGGATCCTTTTAAGTATTGGCTGTGTTGAGACGCTATCGCCTGTGTAATTCCGTTCTCCCGGAAAATAAATCTTAATGTTGCCTTCCAATTTCACCGCTACCTTACACAGGGATTCCGTTTTAAACCGTATTCCGCTTTTTCCACGTCAATCGAAATTTATTGCACAAAACTGTTCAAATTAAAAAAAACACCTGTTTTGTTCAAGTGCTTATTTCCGACTCTTAATTTAAAATATAAAAATTAAATCCACACTGACACACGACAACGGCACCTGGTCAACTGCGTACTAAGCCTATTCCCTACCTGAGCTACATACTACTATTGTTTTAGCACACTTTCGAGATGGTCTTTTGACCAGGAGTTTTCTGCCAATACATATTCGTAGTTGATTCGGTATCTTGTTCCTTTTTCTGTTTGAAACGTACAAGCCCGAGGGCAGGACTCGCAACTTCCTTGAATTACAGTGTGGTGAAGCTGCTTCTTTCTTCGTGTTTCAAGAGCTTGAGCCTCACACTTCCGCGACGATTTGATCAGCGTGCACGGAACATCTGTCTTGTCTTGTATTCTTCTCGTTCTCCTTTGTACTGTACTGCCATACTGTCAAATAAATTAAAGCGATTTTTTTATAAACCAAGCACGATATGATTCTCAAAATATGCACATTAACCAAACAGCACACGGGTTTGTCAACTTTCTTTGCGTTTATAATTGAAAAACGGGCTACTGCGTTTAAAATGCTTGACGGATGGAATTTGGCTGCAGATTTTCTGTTTGAACTCAACGGCAAGGTGCTAGCATATCCAGCTTTTTACGCGCCATAATTGCGGACGCTATAATGCGAAGTTCGTAATAAATTAACCACCCTTTTGACAACTCTGCTTACGTCAGTTTGGAGTCTTCAGACAATTTATCGAAAGAAAAATATTTCTGGCAACATTTGTGTTGCTAATTTTTCAGAAATCGCAAATCTGACGTAAGCAGAGAGGTTCGCATATTACGAACACGCATTATAGCGACCGCCATTATGGTGCGTAAAAAGCTGGATAGGTATGAGGGGTGATATAGTCATGACGAAAGTTATCTGGGACGTTTCAAACTTGTTGTACTGACATACCCATATTTTGGCATATTGGGCCATTTTTCAATTATGGACAGTATTACATGACCTCGGCGATCGACACGTACCGACTCGTGGTGGCATACAGCTCTGCCAATCACAACGGCATATTTAAGTTCTTCCAAATGCACTTTCAGCTTGCGTCGAGTTTGCCCGATATAATACTAAGGGGCAGTTCTGGCATACAATCCGGTAGATTCCGGATTGCTCATCTGGGGTCAGGGTTGATATTTGTTGACACTCTTGAGTGAAAATGAAAAAAAGCATCCATAAACGTTATTTTTTTACAATCCTTTCAGAGTTCTCCCTTTCCGCTTTTTGCATGGAAGTGAACTGTCAAAACACCTCATTATATTTCATGCGATGAAAGCAAGACAACAAAATCAGTTTATCAGTTAACGAAGATTGTCAAGGCATCGGTCAGTGTCAGTGAAAAAGTGTTTCGGTGAGGCTTATTTTGGTTGAGTGGACTGTTTGTTTTTCTTTTTCGCTTTGAATTGAAGATCATTTGGTTGGATTTGTCGTCAAATTTTATTCCGTAACCGTGAACGATGCGCGCGATCTATTTCATCTGAGTATAACAGCACGTTACTAGGACGAAAATCTAGTGTATCTGAAAGAGTGCTGCGATCTTTGGAAGTGAAAATTGAAAATGATTGGCTGTAATTTTCGAAGAATTTTGCTGGGGAAAATGACTTTTATCAGCACTGTCTGGGGTAACTTTATTCTTTAAGTTGCATAGCAAGTCTCGCAATGTGTTTTCGCTTTTGTGTACGATTTGATCATTTTGTCGTTTTGGGGAAGAACTGATCCTTTCAATTTCTTTACTCTCGAACGTGTGTGGTGATTTGTTGTTTTGCTTCGCTCACGTTTGTGCAGGATTTTGTTCACAAACCTTTCGTAGCTATTTATTTCAGTTGCTTCATAAATCTGTGATTGGTGTGCGTTTTTCGGAAGAAATTGGTCTCATTCCAACAGAGCGAAGCTATCGCATCGGATTGGGGACGTGAAATTTTCTCTCGAGTCCTTTCTCACCAGTGTTACCATATTTTCATCTGTTCTGGGAGCTGCAAAAATCGTTGTCATCTGTACTATTTCCGCAAAAAATCTGTACCAAAATCTGTACCGTTGTACTATAGTTTTTATGTTATAAATTTTACAACAAACAACTTCAATGATGTTTGTTTATCGTTCTAAGAAAACTGTGACTACACTGACTCTGTTAATGTTAGCTCTGTATTACTATAAGCTAAGACGGAGTCAATAAACAACACTCAGGCAAAATCAACAACATTCCTGATCGCAGTGAAAAGCCCATACAAGAAAAAAATGTCATCTGCACAATAACGATCTTTTGAAAGTGAGGTACAACAATTTCATTTTTTTACGTAGATCTACGTTTTACTTTAGTAGCGTGGCGTGTCGTGAAAAGTTTAACGAAAAACTACCGTGAAATGTACGTTATCTTTCCACGGATAATTCCGTGAAACGAAATCAAAAAGGCTCATCGATTTATCGAATCTACACAGAAATTATATTCATTTCCCAAAATTGTTTTTTTTCTTAGCCGTCCAGCATCGATCGAGCCCATCCAAATACAGCAACGCATTACGCGCTCGGTGGGCTTTACTGCAAGTGTCTACATTCCAGCCAGAGTGGTGTTGAACAGCTGATTGAATGCTAGATGCGAATGCTCCCCTGCCCCACTGCGTTTGTGTAGGCTGGTACGCACGTACCGCCTCACACCTAGTAGTGGCGCAACATTGCCCAAGTTGCCAGACCGGCTGGCTGGGCTATTGCCTCACGCCTATTTAGTTCCATAGTCAGTCGACTAGATCCGAGCCAAATCGAGTCTAGAGTTTTGCTAGAAGCTTCTGGAGGAATTCATGTTGTTAACTAGGAATTCACGGTAGAGAAATCTATTATTAGACATTTTCCACTTAAGCGATCCACCGTTGTTTGATGTTTACTCGTGTCCGGCTCCAATGACACATGTGCTAGTGATCAACATTCCGGCGTAAACTATAATCGTAAGCAATTTTGCCGTAGTATCTATTTACCGCCCAGAAAGTAGATGTTCTGGCAATACTCGCATTAGTGGCTTACGCAACAAAGGAACATCGATAAAAAAAAACATGTTTTCCTACTTCTATCTCTTAGGCTGCTGAGCTTAGCTCAGTCCCATTCCATGGCCATGATTCGGCAAAACTTGCGGTATCTCCGCATCTCTCCGGTCCGAAGTCGGTCCAGTGTGTTCCACTTCCTTATCAATCGGCGCGTGGTCGGATCCATACCAACCGTGATGCTGAACATCATCATCGTCATTGTTAAAAACGACGTCGCTTTTCGCAATGTCATGACAAATACGCGCAAAAGCTAGCTGCTGCCGCGCTTCCAGCGGCTGCTGTTGCGTCTCACGCGCTCAGTTTAGTTTCAGTGCTCAACGCGTGAAGACCGTGCACCGGCAAGTGTTTCTCTGCTGATATTGACTCTTTTTTATCCGCGTGTGGTGTCACTCCCAGCTGGAATCGGGCAGCCGTACTTGACCTTCCTGGTGTGTGTTAACTACAGTTTAGAGTCCAGAGTAAGAGTCACGGTCGCCATCTAATGTTCTATTATTTATGTTCGTATCAAAATCTTGGTGATGAATGTGTTGATTGGGGATATCAATTCTCGCAAGTTTAACCTTGGTGAAAATTAACGATATAAGAAAAATGGAAAACAGCGTATTGCATACGCGGAGAGACGATGAGTCTTTTCAATTCTCTTATTTCGATGAATGACGACGGTACGGTGCGGTGATTATTTTCGATCGACGTAGCGAGCGTGACTGGAAGAAGAGCATCAGGCTTCCTCGCGTACGGGAAGATGGGTGGAGGAGGAGTAACGTGGAGAAGAAGTCATAAACGGCATACAATTTAAGATCGGTTTTTGCGATTTAAGTCGCGCTCGGCTAGCATTTATTGTGTGCGGTGCTGTGTATCAAAATTTGCGGTAGGGTGAATGTCACCGTTTCTGGCTTGCCTCTGTCGATCACAAAAAAAGTCCCAAAATAATGACTCGTACTATCTACCTTTATCTTTGAATGCCAAATTCCTGCGGTCAGCGACACTCGCTTAATTGAAGGCGAAAACAATTGATCGTTACGAACAAACATGTAAAAAAGTGGTAAAAAAGATACGGCAACGCGTTTGACGTAAATAGCGCGCACTACGATTCAGTTTCGGTATCCAAGTAACCTTACGTCACCTCTTCCTTCCAACACGTGCTTGCTTGTTTGCTGCGCACGTGCTGATTTCCCAATGTGACAAATAGCATAAACATTTTAATGGCACCGTTTGCAAAAGTGAAGTGAAGCTTGGGTAATTTTGATGGCTTGGACGGTTGAAGTAATTGTTTTTTTTGTTTGTTTGTGAGTCGTGTAAAGGTGAAATATAGACACAAAAAGTGCTGAAAGATATTCTACTGTGGTCAGTACTTTCGAGATATTTTCTTCTTACTGGAATACTTTCACAAGAAAATTATCTAAGAAGGTTGACAGAACTTTATATCTTAATTGTTCTGTTTCACGGAAATATATATTCTCGATTTTTTTAAATGATTTGTTGACTTCTTTGAACCAATTTAAGTATCAATTATGAAATGTATAATTCCAGGTTTTATATCATCCAATTGAGATTTTTTTGGGCATGCTTTTATTCATCTGCTCTTAAGTTCATGTCACTCTACAATAAAAGATACCTAGTGAGTGTGCAAAAAAACGGATCTTTAGCTGGTAAATAGTAATTACTCAGATTTGTTCCATTGTCGACGCCGGTACGCGTTCAAAACTGACAAACGGTGAGTCGGAAATTAACACAGAAAACAGTTTATTCATACTTACTTTGCATTACCTGCAGGCAGTTGGCATTTTAATTAGTCGGTCTGATTAATGTATACGAAAGGGGAATTTTATTACAGTATATTGTCAATTTTCGCTGCGTTTCACTTTTCTGTGTGAATAAATCGACATGCAGTCCAGCTACAAATGGGTACTAATACAATTTTTACGATTGTATTTGCTCTTCAGAAGTTATTTGTTGTTTATTTACTATTCCATTTACAACAAAAGCAAGTCACCTGTTATTATTGTGGAGACCATTCAAGCTGTATCATCTAATAAACCGAAAGCCTTTCTACGTTGTATTATCTGTTTACCAAACATTCTAACGGCGACGTTATCGCGCACAAACACGTGGCGATATAGTTTCTAAATGCAACTTACTCTCGCTGTTTACTAACTGCTTTTCCTCATTGCAGTTTATCACCACCACCACCACATCTTTGGCAGCAGGATAACGCCGGCAAACATCGGGAGGCACCATGGACGCAAAAACCGAACCGGAAGTGCCACCGGCACCAGTGAGTGAGGAACCGTTTCTTGGTCCCCTGGACATCGTGCTGCTGCTGATACTGGTTGCCGGAGCCGCCTGGTATCTGCTTAAAAACCGGAAAAAGGACACCCAGACCAGTCAGTTCAAATCGTACTCGATACAGTAAGTGGGAAATTTGATTTTCAATGAAGTAGCAGTCTGAGCTTCTTTTTTATCCCAAAGGCCCACAACAGTCAACACGATGACCATGGCGGAGAATTCGTTCATCAAGAAGCTAAAGTCCTCCGGCCGTCGGCTGGTGGTGTTCTACGGTTCCCAAACTGGAACGGCGGAAGAGTTCGCCGGACGGCTGGCGAAGGAAGGTCTGCGCTACCAGTTGAAGGGTATGGTAGCGGATCCGGAGGAGTGTGATATGGTTTGTTGTTGTGAGGATTTGTTAAGACACGAGTAATGGATTTTTCTTACGATTTTCAGGAAGAACTGCTCTCGTTGAAGGATATCGACAAATCACTGGCTGTGTTCTGTATGGCCACTTACGGCGAAGGTGATCCCACGGATAATTGCATGGAATTTTATGAGTGGATCCAGAACAACGACGTCGACATGGCTGGACTGAACTATGCAGTAAGTAGCTTTTTTTTGTGCTTGTTTGGATGCTTCTCTTGAAGCCGACCTGTAACCTTCGGTTAGTTTTCCACTGGAACAGTGGAATAAGGTTGGTCCGTTTGTATTACACGACCGCCAAAACCAAAAAAGGTGCAAACCTTTTTAAAGCATGGGATCAGAAACAGATTGCGCTGTGGCGTAATATTGTTTTAGTTCGAGTACCGCACGTGGTATGGCCATGATACATTTATGTGTTAATTGAACTAGTGTTGATGTTTGCATTATGCGACGTTTTTCAAGGCTTTGCTTTGTGGTTGGCTGCACCTACCGAAATAGGAGATTGATTTTTCACACATCTCATTTTGACATCTGGCCAAATTTTGATTAAAGGGAATATGAACTCGTCTCAACAACACTAACAGTATTGCAACAGTAACTTTGTGTGAGCGGAATTTTCACTCATCGGCAACTGCAAAGGAAAATAATTCTATTTGAATGCTATTGACAACAAGAGGTTCTAAACACTAAATTCAATTCCGAATCTAGTACCCGTATCACTTCCATATCCAAATTAAAATTAAACTGGAAATATTTGCGAATCTATATGCTAGTCCAATTCTAAACCTAAATCGTATTTTAAATCCAGATTCAAATTGTATACCAAATATAAACCCAAACTAAATTCTTGATCTAAATCCAAACTCAAATCCTCAACTGAATCTAAATCCAACACCGAACTATTCAACGAACAATTTTGTTGCGTAACTGAAAATCAACAAAATTGCTTTTTTTAATGAAACTCAAGTCAAGACACAAAATTAAATCTCAACATAAATCAACATTCGAGTCAAAGACCCAATATAAAACTCCAATCACTTAGTAATCCTAATGCAAAATCGAATCTAAATCTGTCAATATCTCATATTTCCGTAATCTGGGTTAGATTCAACTTAAAGATGGAATTTAAATTCCAAGTCAAAGTCTAAATTATAATTCAAAATCCGGTCATTAATAACCTAATCTAAAACTTAATTTATATCCAAAGCCCTGTTTTTTGTTTTTTTTTTGTTTTTTTTTTTTGTAGACAGCCACTGTGAACCCTTAGTCTGCGTTGAAATAATGCAATACACAGCTGCACAGCAGATATTCCGAGGTCTCGTCTTCCAAATTACCTTGCGTACCTGATCCCTCCAGAGCCCAAAAAAAAAAAATGAAAATCCTTTTACCTGCCATTCCGCAAGATTTGAAACCGAATTTCATCCAACCGTCTCTCAAAAGATTACAAATTTATCATAGTTTTTGGTGCAGTAGGGGACATCTCAAATTTTTCGTTGTTCCAGATTTATCAAGGGAAACCGTGGAGTAAGTACCCTTCCAGGGACACAGACTAGATTGAAAATGGTAGCGAAACCTTGCTTGTGACATATCAAACTTCAAGTTTCCGTAAAACAACACTGTTGGCGATCGGTATTTGGCCACTCGGACGACTGATGGCCGTTCCTGGCCATTATCATCCTGGTACTCTTTTTGACAGCCAACCAATTGGTTATCACCTTTTGATCTTCCCAACGTGCCAGTTCCATTTTTACTGCACAGTTTGATATTGCATAGAAAGGTTCTGGGCCAATAAACTAAGTTTGATCCTTGTTTTGCAAGTTCGTCTGCCTTTTCACTTCCAGCAATCCCGCAATGCCCTGGAACCCATTATAAATTAACTTAGTTTGTTTGACATAAGTGGCGCAATGTTAGAATACAATCCAAACAATCTTGGATGTACATGAGCAAAATCATTTCAAATCACCTGGAAATACGCCAAAAATTTAATCGACCATTTTTGATTTGAATGAAACTTTGCACACGTATTTGGCTTAGCAAACTGAGCATTTTTCACAGGTGGAGAGATTTTTTACACCCATGAGTTACATTCTAAAAGGGCGTATGCCTTTTGGCATAGGTTTTATTCGAAGCATTGTAGCTCAGAAACCGTTGGTTGTATGGAAAAACTGTCTGAGAATGAGTTAAATAGAGCGAATCGAAAATGCATCATAAAAAAATATCCACTGTACAAAAAAAAATTTTTTTGACCAAAAAAAAATTAAAAATAAACATAAAATTTCAATTAAAAAAAAGAGTTTTTTTTTTAAATTTTTTTCTAAAGAAACGACGTTAATACGCAACTTTTAAAAAAAATTCCAGGATGGAGAAATGAAAAAAAAATTTTTAATGGTAGATTAATTTTGCAGAGAGTAATTTTGAACCAAAAAGCTCTTGGTAATAAACATTCAAAAGGCATCGGTTTTCGAGTTATTTCTAATTTAAGCTCGAAAAATTATAATTATTTAGGAAAATACACGTTTTTCTTAGTTTGTCCATGGTTCTCCAGTAAAACCATACGTTCATTGGAATGCTTGATCAAAAATATACAATTCATTCTTTGACAACAGAACGATTGGGCGAACGGTTCTCAAGAAAAGAGTTCAATTTTCTAAGTGATATAAATATACATAAGAATCAAATATTTATTTTCGAGTTTTATTATCTTAGGAACATATTTTTTTATGACATAGATACTTTACAGAACTTGTGTCACCTTATATTTTATATACATCATAAGTAAATGATTAGTCATCTTTTAAAAACAGCTTCGTTTGTATCTTATTTTCTGGAATCGGAACAAAATGTAATACTTTTGTGTGGCAGCTATTATTATAGATTTCTTGAAAATATTGCTCCATTCTGTTACTCCTAGTTCATATTCTTCATATGATACCCAACTAAATGAAATTTTTGATGAATTTTTATTACTTTTCTGATTAGACCAATCATACAATTCTTTTGTGCTTGTAATGGGATGTTAATGTTCTTTAGCTAAACTTGCATTTGCTGCCATTCGTTTTAATATGCCACCAATTGCATCGCATGGGCTTTTACCATGAGAAGTCGCAAAAAATGCCACTCTGCATCGACGTTATATTTTGTTTTGAACTTGCAAAGACTTGCAAAGTTTTTTCTATTTTTATATTGTGAGGCAGCTCCATCAGACATTAAATATCGCTTTTTTCAACTCTATTGTTGTTTTCTAAAAACTCATTAATTTGGCAATGAACACCTGAACCGCAACAGTATCATGATGGAGTACTTCCGATATTATGATGAAGCTGATATTCTTAAGTGTTCAAGATTCTGAATAGTAAACAACGAAGGGATGAATGGTAGCTTGACTATCATTCCAATAACTACACAAATCACAAATTGATAAAGACGTATAAAAATGAGCTTGACTGTTCAATATTTTTAATTTTGCAATAACGTTTTCGTTTAATTTGCGTAAGCTTGATGAGCACCGATGATCAGGAAAGGGTTTACAGCATTTGGGCTTGGTGTATTCCATTTTCACTTTATTCATCTTCACAAAATGCAAACTGTTACTAACACATCTGGAGTAGTGCAATCGTATTTATATACGAAAACAGATATTATAGGTAACACAACAGTTATTATTAGTATACAAGTAGGTAGTGTTGCACGACAAACATATTTTTGCCTTTCTCCTAGAAAGGTATAGCAATCACTTGCAAAACCGAAAGTATAAAAGTGCTCCAAAGGGCCGAATGGCATATATCACTCGACTCAGCTCGACGAGCTGAGCATTTTCTGTATGTGTGTGTATGTGTGTATGTATGTGTGTATGTGTGTGTATGTGTGTGTATGTGTGTGTGTATGTGTGTGTGTGTGTGTGTGTATGTGCAGATTTTGATACTCACTCACTTTTCTCAGAGACGGCTGGACCGATTTTCATGAAATTAATTGCAAATGAAAGGTCTTGTTGTCCCATAAAACCCTATTCAATTTCATCGTAGTCGGATTTTTAGTTTCGAGGTTATGTATCAAATAGTAAAAATCATAAAACATCAGTATCTCGAAAACTACACAACCGATTTGAACAAAATTGGTCTCAAAAGAACGGGCTACCTGGAAAACCCTTAAGTTTCGAATTTTATACAGATTGAACATGTTGTTCAAAAGTTATGAAAAGAAACGTGTTCTGAAGACTGTTTAATCTCACTCATGTTTCTCAGAGATGGCTGAACCGATTTTCATAAAATCAGAGCCAAATGGAAGGTCTAGTTGCCCCATAAGACCCTATTGATTTGTTTTGCAATCGGACTATTAGTTTGCCTGTTATGTTTAAAAATGTGAAATCCAGCTATGCAAAGGAACATATTCCGAAGACTACTTGGACTCACTCACTTTTCTCAGAGATGGCTAACCCGATTTCCACAAAATTAGTGTCAAATGAATGGTCTAGCTGCCTCAGAAGACCCTATTAAATTTTACTGTAATCGAACTGTAACTTCATCTGTAATGTACCGACTTGTGAAAATCACGAAACTTCATTATCTCAGAAACTACACAACCGATTCGATCTATGTTGATATCAGATGAGCGGGCTAGTTAAGAGTTAACTGATGAATTATGATTGAACACGTGGTTTCAAAGTTTGGCTGCCCTATACGTTCCCATTTCATTTGATTATTATCGAACATAAGCAACTGTTATATATTAAACTGTTTACAATACAACGCAAGTCTATTATCTCAAAGATACATGACTTATTTGAACATTACTAGTGTCATACGAACGAGTCATCTCTCAAACTCACAAATAACAAACTTCATAACAATTTGATATGTGGCTCAAAAGTTATGGAAAGAAAGAAAATTCATAGACTATTTAAAACTATACCTGCTTTGATCGATATATGTGGCCTTAACATAATTTAAATGTGGTATCGTACTATTTGAACGTTTCAAATTCATTGATTCCTTGCGATGAGTTTAAAGTCTGCAAATGCTTAACCAATCGGCCATGGGATATGATCAAAGTCAAATAACAACTCGTTTGAAATGATTGGTTTTAAACGAAATGACAACATCCTCGACTGTTGGCTTGTGTACATCGCTTTAACTCTAAATATATTTATATTGAGTGGTATTCGGTAATTTTCAGCAGATTTTCTGGCATCAATCTGACACCGGAAATACCCATATTGGGAGGTATTTTTGGTTGTTTTCCAGAAACTAAAAGTGGTCGTCTTCAAATTCAAAATAGTGTCCAGGGTCAATGTTTGGTTTCTATGCATCACCACGTTTACGGAAATATCCATATTGAGTATTATTCGGTCATTTCCCACCGTTGCCTAGAAGTTGCCATTTAGCAATTCAAAATGGTACCTGAGGACAATTGTTAGCTCCTTGCATCATTCTGGTTCCAGAGATACTCATATTGGATAGTATTTTAGGCTATTTTTCACAAACCGGTAGTCGCCATCTTGTATTTCAAAATGGTATTTAGGATACTGGTTAAAGAAAAACTCATATTGGGTGATATTTGGTCACTTTGGACTGTTTTTCAGAAGCCGAAAGTCGTCATTTTGGACTTTAAAATTGCCTATGAAATCAATTTCTGTCATCTGGGCGTAATTCTGGTTCCGAAAACATTCATATTGAATTGTATTTGGTCATTTCCGGCTGTTTGTCAGAAACCGGAAGTCACCATCTTGAAATTCAAGACTGTGTCTGTGATCAATTTTTAGCTTCTGTGCATCTTTCTGGTTCCAGAAATACTCATATTTAATGGGAATCGTCCATTTCAGGCTGTTTTCCAGAAACCCGAAGTTGCCATCTTACAATTCAAAATGTTGTCTGAAGTCGATTTGTGGCTCCAGTGAATCATTACGGTTCCGGAAATATCCATATTGGGTGGTATTTGGTCGTTTGCGCTGTTTTTCCGACACCGTAAGTCGCCATTTTGGATTTCATAATGGCATTTGGAGCCAATTTCTGGATTTTGAACGGCATACTGGTTAAAGAAAAATTCATATTGGGTGGTATTTGGTCATTTTCTGCTGTTTTCAGAAACCGGAAGTCGCCATCTTAGAATTTAAAATGCTATCTGTGGTCGATTTTAGCTCTTGTGTATTCTTCTAGATCCGGATATTATTATATTGGGTGGAAATCGGCCATTTTTGGCTGTTTTCCAGAAACCGGAAGTTGCCATCTTACAATCCAAAATGTTGTCTGAGGTCGATTCTGGAACATATTTGTTACCACTAAAAACATTCACCTGCCAATATGGTTCCATTTAGTTGTTTAGTTCGCGAGATGTGCAGAAATTTGTGAAGAAACATGTACTTCCAGAAGAGGGAGGGGCGTCGAACCATTATGGACAATTTTGTCACCTCTAAAAACATTCACATACCAAATTTGGTTGTATTTTCTTGATTGGTTCTTGAACTGTGCGAAATTTGTGTTTCATTTTTATGGGACCCCTCCCTTATAGAAGAGGGATTCGGGTGTCAAACCATTATGTACATATTTGTTACCACTAAAAACATTTACCTGCCAAACTTTGTTCCATTTGGTTGATTAGTTCTCGAGATGTGCACAAATTTGTGTTTCATCTAACTATTATGGACATATTAGTTACCCCTTAAAACATCCACATGCCGGAATCGGTTTCATTTGCTTGGTTTGTTCTTGAGTTGTGCAGAAATTTATGTTTCATTTGTATGGGACCCCTCCCTTCCAGAAGAGGGAGGGGTCTCAAACTATCATAGGAACCTTTATCGGCACCAAAAACCCCTACATACAAATTTTCACGTCGATCGGTTCGGTAGTTTACGAGCCTATATGGATCAGACAGACAGACAGACCGGACTGCATTTTTATATGTATAGATTACAACATCAATATTTTAGAACCTAAAGAGTGAATATACATTTATTGGATTGAAGCGTTCATGTAAATCTGTTTTTACAAATAAAAAATTGAATGAGAAAGGCTGGGTCTGACCGCTAGGTGGATTAGTTTAGGTTTTTATAAAACATTTGGCAAGGGGGAACGTGTTGGTAGGCTAAGGTTTAGCGCTTGAGTTATTGATCCAATCGTTTTGTTGTCAAAGAAAAAAATATATATTTTTGATCAAGCATTCCAATGAACGCATGGTTTTTGCAGGAGAACCATGGACAAATTAAGAAAAACGTGTATTTTCCGATATATTTATAATTTTTCGAGCTTAAATTTAAAATAACTCGAAAACCGATGCCTTCAGAATGTTTACTACCAAGAGCTTTTTGATTCAAAATGACTCTCTGCATCTTTTAAAATCACCAGAATACAAATATTTTGAAAAATGTTTATATTAAAATTTTTATAAAAAAATTAACCTACCATAAAAAAAGTATTTTTCATTTCTCCATCCTGGACTTTTTTTTTTAAAGTTGCGTATTAACGTCAAGCTTCTTTAAAAAAAATTCAACTCTTTTTTTTTAAATTGAAATTTTATGTGTATTTTTAATTTTTTTTGGTCAAAAAAATTTTTTTTGTGCAGTGTATATTTTTTTTATGATGCGTTTTTAATTCCCTACAACTCATTCCCAGACAGTTTTTCTATACAACCAACGGTTTCTGGGCTACAATGCTTCGAATAAAACCTATGCCAAAAGGCATACGCCCTTTTAGAATGTTACTCATGGGTGTAAAAAATCTCTCCATCTGTGACAAATGCTCAGTTTGCTAAGCCAAATACGTGTGCAAAGTTTCATTCAAATCAAAAATGGTCGATATTCGACCATAGGTCATTTGGCGCGATCTTGCTCACATATTCAAGCACTAAGAGCTTCCAACACTACTGTCAGAGAAAATACAAATATTTGCGTGTTTGTATTTTTTAGTCGGACTAACATTCGCACATTCAAAGATTGCAAAAATCTCTGCTTGAAACACTGTTTGATTCCAGGGCCGATGATTGTTGCACCAGTTTTTGAGCCATCTGTGCTTAGAGACCGAACGTCTAGAACTCCGACTTCCCAATCTGTACGTGACGTTTCGCATCCCTTGTAGAAAATGATATAGATATCCTGAGGTGCCATCCAGTTTCCATTTATACTCATCACTGGCTTTTATTTGAGTATGGTCCGGTGATATACAAGATCACCTAACGAGATAGTTTTTGTTTTTTGAGCACTCTCCTCTGCTTCTAGTTGCACGTACTCGTACAACGGCAGCGGATGAAGAATTGCATCAAGAGCTTTTCATGGGGTGCTGCTCATTGCTCAAGCCCCACTTTCTTCCAACGGTCTTGGAGCACAACCATAATGCAAACAACAACCGCGTTGTTGTTTGCATAATCAAGATGTACATTCCAGTTCAACATGGCATCAAGGATAACTCCTAAGTATTCAACCTGTTTACTCAATGACTTTTCTACTCCTTCAAGCTTGAGAGTTTTCAGACTGAATGTCGTCTTTCTAGTGAAAGGTACGATTATAGCTTTTGCCCCTTGCATTCTTTTCGAAACTATGTTGTCAAACTTTCCTCTTACCAAGACGACCATGTCATCCGCAAAGCCCACAACCTCGAAACCATTACCTTCGAAGCTTCTGAGAAGACCGTCCGCCACCAAAGACCACATAAGTGGCGAAAGAATACCTCCTTGCGGAGAAAACGTTGTTCTAAAGCAGCATTTGGGCATACAAAACACACGTTTCCGTTGAAGACCACACATCTCCAGGACTTTTGCTTACAAAGTTATAGCACATTTCAGCTTATTTTTTCGTTAACTTTAACAACGTACAGAATAAAGATTAGGTGGATTGGGACAGATGAAACTTATAACAGTTCTGAGCACTCGAGCTAAACTTCGAGAAAAAGTATTGACATCATGATTCTACTTGCCCCTTTTTAATTTATACGTTCTTTAAGTTATCAAAAAAAAAAAAGCTAAAACATGCTATAACTTTGTAAGGAAAAGTCCTGGAGATGTGTGGTCTTCAACAAAAACGTGTGTTTTGTATGCCCAAATACTTCTTTAGAACAACTTCAGAACCCAAAGGAGATAGGAATTTTGTTTGTTCAGCAAAAATCTTTGCTATTTTTGCACGTTCTAAAACTTTGCCGAATAAACCATTCCTCTATCTCTTAAGGGGTTATATACCTTTTTTGTTTTCAAAAAACCGGAAAAAAATTTATTACATTATCTTCAAATACAACATCTTGAGAACATTTCCACAAATTTTCATAAAGATCTGAGCAATAGGAAGAAAGTTAGAGCGATTTGCCACGCTAAACTTGAAACTTTACACGCGATTATCTCGGAATAGTTTTTTCCGGAAATTGACTTTGCCGTGATCCTGATTGCGGGAAAACTACTGAACCGATTTCCTTAATCTTTTTTTTTTAAATTTTCGTTATAAAATTCGCCTGTCCTTGAACGATCGCTTTTTAAAACATACAGTTACATTTTGCCGCCAAAAATTTTTTAATGCAATTTTTTGCGCTCAAAACGTGCATTTTTTCGGAAAAACGTTCCCGTTTGCACTGAAAACAAAATACTCATAAAAGCGATCGTTCAAGGACCCGGCACACTTCTAAACTAATGAAATAATATGAGTTTTTTGATTTCGGTTGATCCGCTGAGTCTCTATTAGGATCACCGCAAGCCTCTGCAAAAAAATAGCGTTTCGGGGAAACGCTATTTTTTTATTGGTATATCTCAAAATCAAACGTATTTTCTTGTTGTTGATAAACTGTACTTTCAGAAAAATACCACTTCGATGCAATGAAAATGGTGCTATACACTTAAAAACAGATTCAAACTTCCCTCATTTTTCTCGACCAAAAAGGTATATAACCCCTTAACACAAAAAAGTTAGTATTTTGGATATATAAAAACCTACTGTAACATATGCTCGCCGTACTCTTATATGGGTGAATTGGGACAAATAGAACCTTAAGGTTCTTATAGTGCTTCAGTTTAACTTCAAGAAAAAATATTGACATCATGATTCCACTTGCCCCTTTTTAACCTATACGTTTTTGAAATTATCAAAAAAATAAGCTAAAATATGATAGAACTTTGTAAGGAAAAGTCATGGAGATATATAACCTTTGGCAAACAAGTGTGTTTTGTATGCCGTAACAATTACTCCGAACAATACTTTCGTGTAAAATGCAATTAACAAAAGTTAAGTACAAAAAACTAACTTTTAAGTCAGTTCTGTGTAATATACTTTATAACTTTGTACCGAAAAAAGACAGGATTTTTATTTGTTCAACAAAGTTTCATATTTTTGCATCTTCTACAACTTTGCTGAATGAACTATTCTTCTATCTCTTAACACAAAAGAGTTAATTTTTTATTTCTAGTATAGTAAACTTTTCATACTTTTTGACAATTTGCGGTTATGCGGGTCATTTATACAAACAATTGTTCCGAAGACACTTTTAAACTAGGATGAAGGTAAAAGGCGCTATGGAATAAAGTTCCACTTTTTGCCTTCTTGGACCATTGTGCGGCGCCCGTGGAGGCGCTTCTACCCAGGACCCTAACTTACGGCCCGTTGATTAACGAACCGGCGCCAATGGCTTTACTGCCTCTTGCGATGAAAGGTGTGATCCCAGATATTTTTCGCCCAGAAAATCTCCCGGTGTCGGCTAGGATTGAATCTAGATTAGTTGGGTTGGTTGTGAGTGGATCACGCCACCCCACAACCATCAACACCTATGTCGGCGTCGGGATTCGAATCCAGGCGTCGAGTGTGGTTGGGGGAGACGTTTCGTCGCAGTTCACTAATATATCGGGAGTTCCACAAGGCAGCAACATGGGGCCTTTACCTTTTGCACTTTTCTTTAACGATGCTATGCTACTTGGTTGTAAGTTGGTATACGCGGATGATTTAAAGTTGTATTTCGTAGTCCGTACAAGTGACGATTGTCGGCCCGATCATTTTCGAATACCGCATTGTGGACTAGAGTTGAAAAAAGTTGACCGTGTGTGCGACCTTGGTGTTTTACTCGATGCCAAGCTTACTTTTCATTCGCAGCAAGCCAGCTTGATATCGATCGAATCGAATCGATAGTTAGGATTTATTACAAAAATTGGCCTTGACTTCATAGAATAGAAAGTGTTCGAAAAAGATTAGTCCCATTCGCATTACTTGACCTGCCCTGGAGTGATCCGGGAAATCTGCCACCGTATCCTAATCACTGTCGACTACTTGGCCTTGACACACCTGAACGTCGCAAGCTACATTTGTTGCCAAAATTTTGAATGGCGAAATCGATTCACCGTCGCTCCTGTTCCGTGCTCCTAAACGTACCTTCCGATCAACTGGCCAACTTCAAATTGCATTTCGCCGTACATCCTTTGGTTTCTACGGGGCACTCACCGCCGCAATCAGTACCTTTTTGAGTGTTGAAGATTTGTTCGAGTTCGGCGAGTCATCCCGAAAGTTTGTGTATAGGTTAATACCTCTTATTCTTGTTATTCATTAGAACTATTGTTACGAACTGCTTCGTGAATGGTGATAATCGACGATAGAATATTTGGGAGATTACCTTGAAGGCGGCTGCCCGGTAATTGCAGCACTCCAGCTTATCTACCTTTTTGTAGATGGGCCACACAATACCTTCCATCCACGACTGCGGTACTCGTTCTTCCTCCCAAATCTTGGCAATGACCAAGTGCACGGCTCTAGCCAGTGTTTCTCCACCGTATTTTAGCTCGCTGGAAAATTAGTCCACATCAGTAGCTTTATTGATTTTCAGCCGGCCAATCCTCTCCTCTACATCCAGGAGAGTTGAAACCCTGTTGTCTTCTGGTCGTACAACAAGATCAATTGCTGTAACGTCGTCGCATTCTTCTGTATCGCCGTTTAGATATCTATCGAAGTGCTGCTTCAATCAACTCGCACTCGTCACTCGGGATCCAACAATGACATTTTTTGATAATTAATCAACCGAGAAATGAACCAGCGAACTTTCAAACCCCAAACTTATTTGGATAGCGACTGAAGAAGTTTGATGAATTCTTCATTTTCCCCTACTGAGTTTCGTAGCCATTATTTTCCTCTACTTTGACAATATACATAGCAAAAACTTGTGGTGGGAAATATTTTCCAGTGTTGCTAGAACGTAGTTTATTTTGCTAATCTAGGTTATTTTCGAATAATAAACATAATTTTACACGGGGTAAAAAACCGTGTTAAAAAAAATACGTTATTTGAAAAATCGTCATAAAAACAGGTTATTTGAGAAAACTTTGAATAAAAAAACGCATTATTGGGAAAATTGACGTAAAAATAACGTGAAAGCAAAACTTGTGAAAAAAGACCTCACCGCTTTTGAAAAACAGGCGATAGTTTCTTGAAGCAAACCCGCCTTTATGTGAGAGAAAATGATTTTACAAAAAAAAAAAACAGAAAAAAAAACAAAAGGAGCCCCAGTGGGAAACCCTCTTTCTCCCTTCCTGTGTTAGCTTTTCATGATAGGTAAATATAGAGAACAAATTGAAGTTAAAAAGCCTATCACCGATCCGTTGGTGGAGGTATATAGACGAAAAGGACGGAACTTGAAGCTTTTCTCATATCTGTTAATAATACCTACAAACATTTTAAATTATTTCTTTTCCTGATTGCTGTTAGCAAGGCTAAGAACTTAGAATTTGATAATTTTAGAAAATCATCGCATACAAAACGGGTAATACCTACCACTTTGATTCATTCCCCTCTCAGTGAAGCATCTAAGCAAAAAGAATTTTAATATATATTTGCTAAACTACCAGACAAAATGGTTATACTGCGAGTACCATCAAAGCCATTTCAAATAAAAAGGAGCAAGGCCACTTCAGGAATTTTTTACAACACTCACCCCAGCCACAGAAGATCTGAAAAGGTCAGCTGGGGAATAAGACGATACATTAGCATCTCAGTGTCGTTCAAAATTTGAAAAATTGGCATGTAGATCGTCAATTTTGGGCTCCACTAAGGACTCAATTACTATATTGGACTAAGCAGTGGTTTATAGCATTGTATCAAGCTCAAATCATAGGTAAAGTCTAACTACAACTTCAAATTAAAATTACAATTCAAACACAAATTCATGGTCAAATCTTTTTTTTTATTAAAATTCATATAAACATACTCCACAAGTGTACACGAGACTGAACATTGCCGATCCAGCCACACCTGATTTGCCCTTGCCCGCATGAACCCACACAACGTGCTAACCTCGCGACAGCATAACAGGCAGTTTTTTTGCTGTCAGTCAGTTGCTAATCTGACGTTGCCGTGCTCTATCGCGTGAACTGAACGTGTGTGTTTATTAGAGATTTCGTAAGATTTCAGCGAGAAAATGATGTGATTTAGAGGTATTTTTTGTAAGTAACTAAAATTGCGAGTATCCCACCGAATGATTGCTTGCAGCTGGAGGTCAAACCTCCGCTTTCGACCCATTCAGGGTCGGCAATCGTCTCGATGCTGTGCAAGCAGTTACTGCAATCCGATATCTTCTCAAGCTCCGGTTTCACGAAATGAGTCGTTGAAACGGTGGTGGTTGAATATTCGCCAGGATCCGAAAGCCAGCGGACGCTTTCGACGAAAAGATTTGTTGGCAAAGGTAATACCGAGTACACGCGCTAGTGGTGTTATGTAATCAGACAAAATATTGTCCTGTGTTGATAATGATGATGGTGCATAATTATTAAACTGTGCTGTTTTTTTTCGTTCCAGGTGTTTGGACTTGGAAACAAGACATACGAACATTACAACAAAGTCGGTATCTACGTTGACAAACGTCTAGAGGAACTTGGCGCTACCCGTGTCTTCGAGCTGGGACTTGGAGACGATGATGCAAAGTAAGGCCCGACTATTTCTATTCTTCCGTTCTTTTCAAACCGTTTATTTTGTTTCACAGTATTGAAGATGATTTCATCACCTGGAAGGACAAATTCTGGCCGGCGGTTTGCGACTACTTCGGCATCGAGAGCACCGGCGAGGATGTGCTGACGCGTCAATACCGGCTGCTGGAACAGCCGGAAACTCCTCCGGAGCGGTTGTACAGCGGGGAAATTGCTCGGCTGCATTCGCTGCAAACGCAGCGACCTCCGTTTGATGCGAAGAATCCCTTCCTGGCGCCGATCAAGATCAACCGAGAGCTGCACAAAGCCGGTGACCGCTCCTGCATGCACATTGAGTTTGATATTGAGGGTTCGAAAATGCGATATGAGGCTGGCGATCACTTGGCGATGTATCCGGTGAATGATTCCGATTTGGTGCTGCGACTGGGCAAGTTGTGCAATGCTGATTTGGACGTAATCTTTTCGCTGATCAACACCGACACGGACAGTAGCAAAAAGCATCCATTCCCTTGTCCGACAACTTACCGCACTGCTTTGACACACTATCTAGAAATAACGGCTTTACCGAGAACGCACATTCTGAAGGAGTTGGCTGAATATTGTAGCGACGAAAAAGATAAGGAGTTTTTACGTTCCATGTGCTCTACTGCACCAGAGGCTAAATCCAAGTACCAGGAGTGGGTTCAGGATAGCTGTCGAAATATTGTGCATGTTTTGGAGGATCTTCCCTCGTGTCACCCACCGATCGATCACATTTGCGAGCTGTTGCCCCGTCTGCAGCCACGTTTTTATTCGATTTCCTCCTCGTCGAAGCTATATCCAACCACGGTCCATGTCACGGCCGTTCTTGTGAAGTACGAAACCAAAACGGGCCGTGTAAACAAAGGTGTTGCGACGACATTCCTCGCCCAGAAGCATCCGGTCAATGGGGAACCGTTACCGCGAGTGCCGATCTTTATTCGCAAGAGCCAGTTCCGGTTACCGGCGAAGACGGAAACACCGGTCATCATGGTGGGACCCGGAACCGGACTGGCACCTTTCCGAGGTTTCATCCAGGAGCGGGATTTCCACAAACAGGAGGGAAAAGAGATCGGGCAGACCGTGCTGTACTTTGGCTGCCGGAAGCGGGCTGAGGATTACATCTACGAGGAGGTTTGTTGATTTTTTATGTTTGAGTTTCTGAGATTCACTCTTTATCGTGACGTTGCAGGAGTTGGAAGACTACGTTAAGCGGGGCGTCATCAAGCTGCGGGCAGCCTTCTCTCGGGATCAAGCTCACAAGGTGTACGTTACACATCTGCTGGAGGAAGATATGGACCTGCTGTGGAATGTGATAGGGGAGAAGAAGGGACATTTCTACATCTGCGGGTGAGTAAATGGAAAATTTTCTCTTACCAGATTTTCTAAATAATCTAATATTCCAACAGTGATGCCAAGAACATGGCCACCGATGTGCGAAACATTCTGCTCAAAGTGCTGCAAACGAAGGGCAACCTGAGCGAGAGTGAATCCATCCAGTACATCAAAAAGATGGAGGCCCAGAAGCGGTACTCGGCCGATGTGTGGAGCTAATTGCGTCCGCTTCCCAGATATGCGTTGGGGTAGTGCTAAAACAAGTGTCCTTGCTTTCATTCACCAATCAATCGCACAATCTCCGATCGTCAAACCCTGTCTGGGGTAGAGAGAGAATAAGTAATAGGAACGAAAGAAAGATAGAGAAAGAGAGCGAGGTCTTTTAAACTGTGCAGTCGACTGAATGTTGTGTTTGCTATTAGGACATGCAGAAACTGGTATTTTTACTTGTTTAAAATAGGCAGTAGCTTACCTGATAGCTTTTTTTAAAATTTTCTTTATTGTGGGGTTCCTTGTTTTGTTTTCCTTTTAACTCTATACCGTCACTGAATTTTCAAGTGTCCAGCGCACTTTCACCCAAGAATACGCTCATTTACATTCAGATAGACGGCTCAGCATGCAGATCGAAGGCGTTCTTCTGATTAGTGATGAAGAACGCCAGTTCATAGATTATTATATTATGTTAAGTAAGAGAAGATTGAGGAGCGGAGATCAAACAAAAACGTTGAGTACGATACAAGTGAACTGAGAAGTATACTGCGGGGAAGTCTGTGACAAAGTAACGAAGTTGTTAGTTTACATTTAGAATTGAGAATGCAATACCTTTTTTTGGAGAAATATTTGATGGTTAGCTAATTAAGCATGGTAAAGGACTATTAACTGTTTGGTTGACGATGACTGCCTCGAAACGTTTATTTCAATACAAATATCGTATATGATAAAAACTCTTGCAAATACAACTGCAAGTCTTCGGAAACGGTCAAACAATCCCTGAACTTTTGAATAGAACTTGAGTTTCGGATTTCTATCGCATCAAAGGTAATCTTATAGCTGATAGTCAACCCATTTAGTTGATAAACGATCCGATATCCTTCTTGAATATAGTATTCTAGTGGTTTTTGCTTCGCCGTTCCAGATATCAGCTCAGTCCCCCGGTTCCAATCCAGTGCACTGCAGGCGCGTTCCAGCTCTCGAAACGCATAGATAAGTTGATGGTAATTGTCTACCAACGTTGTTCTGAAATTTACAAATTTAATGTGTTGGAAGGTTGATAATTTATCTTTAGGTCATTAAACTAGTATAAGCACAGAGAAGATAGGCGGATTTTGATACAGTTAATAAACCCAAAACGATTAGGAGCAGTTTGAGTTTTACGTTAACACTAAAACAGAAATAAAGTTCTTACACTGCGTTTCCGGTTGCGATCAGACGCTGGTTGATTTCGTGCAAACATTCGGTCTGAATGTGCTCAATTTGATCGATTGGATAGAGCGTACCGGACAAGCCAATGCCGTTGTTCTTTTCCAGAAGCTCGAAACGAACCGCTTTGGAAAGGGTTTTGTCGACTGCAGCTCGTTCGGCTCCAACAAGGTGCTTTATTTGTCTATCGATGGTGCGAAGCAATTCACAGAAAGCCGCCAGTTTAGTCTGAGTTGTGCTTTCCGGGGGAACCGGTGCTTCGCTGGATGGGGTTTTCGCCGTGGGCATGTTTGGTAAAGCTATGTTATGTCATCAAAACTTATTATTGCTTCACACGATATGAAATAATTGTTGAGTAGGATACACGAAACTGTTCTTCGTAGAGAAACTAGTTTCACAAATTGTAGAATGTAATTTACTTGAAGGTCCAACTGTTTTGGTTCAGGCTGGGTGACACTCCACCATTCATTGATACACTGAAAGAGAATTGAATCCGAAATGAAACAAACCCACTGCAACAATCATCTTTATAATCAAAGGGAATCGGGTCCCGGCGCACATTGATATCATATATTTTGAATATGTGGCTACTAAAGACAATGAGACTCTTCGTGCCAACCAGCCCCAAAACTTCTTATTAATACCCGACGACTACTCCCAGCTAACACAACAATATCAACATAAGATCTGATATCCAATGTTACCAACATCGACCATTACCCCCAAGATTTTCAAGAATCGCTTTGAAGCGAGAGTACATCCACCGGCTCTAATCGACGCCCTCTGTTACGATTTACGGTTGCTCACTACGATGACCACTGTCTTATGATGCGCAAACTCCAGTTTCCAGGAGTGCATCCAATCCCCAACTGCACGTATGGATAGCGCGGCTTTCAACTCGACCTCCCTGACTGACTCGCCGCAGACTTCTAGAGTTATGTCGTCCGCAAAGCCCACAATCACCGTACTGAAGCTTTTAAGCTTCAGCACACCGTCATACATGACATTTCACAATACTAGACCCAGGATGGAACCTTCCGTTACCCCTGCGATATATGAGACGCATTTCTGACCCTCATACTTGTTGTAGACCAGCACTCGATTCTGAAGGTCCAGTTTCTAGTACAGTGACACCGGCTCTTCGAGACTCCGAAGCGCGTAGCCGGAGGCCAGGGGTTTGGCTGGTGGTGAGGGAAAAGGCCGTCAATGATCCGCTCAAACATCGCCGGGACTGACGCGCCTCTTGTCCTGGCCGTAACGACCTTATAAGCGTCACCTGCCTTTATCGCGCTCTTAAGCGTTACCTTAGCGGATTTAAGAAATCTATCAACGGTGCAGCATTCCAGTGTAACGTTTCTGTTGTTGTCTGTTTAGGCCAGGATTGCACACCATAGAGTAGAAATTTGAGTCCTCGCAACCAGGGACTGCCAGGTTCTAGCTTTGATCTACTCTTCCATTTCATGACATCGTTCGCCACGTTGTTCTTCGATTGTACCCATCTCCACTCTTCAAGATCGCTGAGTGTTAGGACTGTCACCAATTCGGGCTGATACCAATTTATGAAACCGACGATGGTCAGAACAAATCCACGCCGGCACCGTCGTGGAATCACTCCAGAAGAAGCGTTGAGCCACCAGATATGTGTGGTACTCTAGGACCGTCGTCACGAATCGTACTCCCAATACTGCAGCTTCGAGCTCGAGTCATGGAATGGAGAGAGCCTTCAGAGGAGTCACCTTGCTTTTTGCTTCAACCAGGACTAATTAAGCACTGCCGCACTTGCACTGAGCGAAAATAGACAGTGCACGAGTACCTGCGCACTTTCAGTAGCGTCCACGAATGTAAGGATTCGCAGACCTTCCAGATTTTACGGGAACGGGAAGAAGTAGCAACGTGCAATCATCAAACGGTCCTACCCGTTCCTGATGCCCAGGTTCCTTGTATTAACTCTTTTCCGTGGACTAGAAAATAAGAGATGAGACTCAGCGAATCAAAGAGACTCATGACAACCTTGAACACCTCTCGCTTTGCCGATACGTGCGCTGCCTTGATGATGGTTTGAACATAGACTAGCAGACGTAACACTGGGACCTAGCTACATCGCCACAAAAAACGATCATTTCAAAAATTTCCAATCGAATAACAGTCACCGCGCGATAACGCCGGCTGGGGCGCTGCCATGCAATCTCATACATATTTTGTAGTTCCCAATTTGACACATGCAGGTACGCTAGCGATGTCGAAATACGAGACGAAGCGCGAACATGGCAGCAGATGGTGCTAGTGTTACTATCGTAAAGTCCAAATGATGCTTTTATTGAAAATTTGTTCAAAGTGTTATGTCTGTTAGTCTGTGGTTTGAAGATCTTCTCGTGAAACGACCGTGTAGGCGAAGAAATTCTCCTCAGAAAGCCATTTCATTCAAAGTTCTTGGTGGCCATCCCTAGCTGGCCGCGCACTCACGATCCAGTGTGCCCCTCGATTGATCGAGCGAGATCGATTCAACACGATCGCTGGTGACGGATGACTGACAAGACGGTAGGTCTGTCATCGGCTGAGTATTGTACATTTAAACAAAAATTATCAAAACGTCGCTGATGAACTGGCAGTCAGGCTCACTTCCGATGTTTATTTTTGTTGTTCTCGCAACACTGCAGCCATATCAGCCACCACTACGCTGTCAGTCCGGCTTACAAAAACAAACACATTGAAATCACTCCCGCAGTTCATGTTGTGTGAGCACGCAGTTGTTCTATGTGTTTGTAAAGTCGGAAGAAAGTGCGGAAGTCGGAAGTCAGACTTCCGAACTTTAATTCAGTGCTGACGCTACAATAAGTGTAAAAACAGAGTAACGATCTAAAAGCCGATATAACGTGTGCTTGCGACTCTACCACGGAAAATATTGTTCTTAAATACTATTTTTTAAATACTTACGTGAAATTTAACATCTAAATACTTAAAACTAATTAGATTGAACTTACCTGATGAGTATTCCTACTTAAAATTATATTACATCTATACTTAATCTAAAAAATCGTTATGATAGGGTGCTTCTAGAAATAGCCAACCAATTAACCTAAAACTTAACCTAGAGAAATCTCTGTTTTCTGATTCTAAAAACACGGTCACAAATTATAAGAGGAGACTAAACGTGAGTACAACTAAACTTAATAGCGTAACGTGTTTGGATATTACAATTACGGAAGCAACCCCCCTCAGTCTGTTGCCACTCGCAACAGTTCTGATGGCCCAGTTACGCCCAAATGTATTGCGATTGTTTTGTCTAAGAGAGCAATTGAAGACCTCTCATCGATAAAAGCGAAGACAACTTCGGAGCATTTTTCCGTGTATTTTTCCACAGGACGAACGCGGGCAACGATAAGAATTCTACCGTTTCTCAAAGATTCTCACACTAAAATTCTTCATTTATATTTAACCATTTATTTTTCAATCGAGAAGGTTCTTCAAACTCCAGCACCAAAGCACGGCTGAGTCGAGACGGTGGTGGAATTCGGGTTGATCGTTCAAAACCTCGTTGATCATCTAAAGGCGGTAAAACAGGACGTACATCTGGCCAGTCCGGTACTGATGCGGGAGCTAGTAGAAATACTTTCCAAGTAGCTCAAGGTGGAATGGGCTAAAACTTACTGGTCCACACAAAGGGAGGATTCAATATCTTTTACTTCTGCGAGAAATCGGCGAAACCTGATCCTGTAACGAAATAGCACAATTGAATCTGTGCTTGCGTGGATCAGTATTACCTCCTTGACGACTTCGACAGCCTTTTCGGCGATCAGGAAGCTATCCAGGGCCGGCGTCACATTATTTTCCCGAGTGGGATGTAAGCAATGGAGGGGGATAATTCCGTGTGGGTAAGTACCCACAGAGACATTTTTCGAATGGGTACTACTACCCACACTACCCACATGAACCGCCGGCCCTGCCACGCAGTGGTTTTCCACTATGGCTTCTGTTGCCCATGGATTCAGTTCGGTAAACTCCTGCGCGTGTTGTGCAGAAGTTGGCGAATAGTTGGCGCCGAAGATGACTACGTTCATGATGTAGACCTGAGTCGGGTCGGAAGGACTGTCTCGCCACAGGAAGCATTGTGCCTTCTGTTCTTGGACACGGATTAACAGCTGGTGGAACATCTCCCTGATGCCTCCACAAAATGCCACCAGAAATTGACGGAACATGCTCAGCACCCCTGGTAATGACAGTGAATCCGGACCCCTGAGAAGTTTCGAGTTGAAGGAGACTCCGTTTGCCACTGCCGCCGCGTCCCAATTCAACCGTACCTTATCGGGCTTCTTGGGATTGATGGTGATTCCTAGTGGAAGAAACCAGGGCCGGCGTCACTTTATTTTTCCACTATTTTTCAGTGGGTAGTAAGGAATAGGGAAGGTTCATGGGTGACAAAGGCGTAGCCTTTGGGGGCGACCTACTGATACCTGAACATAATTTTACAATTTTTTTTCAACAATAGTGTGCCAATGGAATGTTCAAGAGAAATTAGATTTTCGAATTTTGTTCAGTAGTAATGTTTCTCATGAAATTTCCCATGGAAGGTAATTATATAGGCTCATTTGCAAAAGCAATTCCACGCCCTTGCGAGTGACCGTCCGAGAGTTTATCGGAACATTCGCCATGGTGAACGAAAAAATGCGTGTAGGCATGTTTTTCAGTTCTTTTTTTTTACGTTTTATTTTCGATTCCTTCTCAACTTTCGCGTCAAAATTGTTGAAGTAGGTCTTACGCTTCTGGTTGTCCAGAAACTCTAGATGGGACGCAGCTGGGGAACGTTGGGTGGGTTGGCCGACCTGGATACCGCATCGATTTTCAGCCGCTTCATCTCCTCCAACGATTGCTTCGAGTAGTGGGCCGACACCAGGTCCGGTCAGAGCACCGCGAAGACGTTATGGTACTTTTTGATGAATGACCGAACTTCTCGCTGATTGTCAGCCACAGCAGCACCTTCTTAAAGAACTTGGTGTGTGAAATGAATTTCACCTCAGAGGTCACTTCCTTCGTGTGGAAAGTAAAATACGGAGTGCCATGCCAGTCGTTTTCATCCAGGGTGAGATAGCTTTTGGCATCGAGCACCACCATCACGTCGCGATTCGCCGGTAAAATCGACTCTAGCATCTTCTTCAGCCGCTGACACTGCGTCATCGTCTGCAGCTTCGAGACCATTGGACGGGACTGCCGCTTTCTGATGTCCATGTTCGCCAGGTACTTCTCCACTGTTTGGCCGGTTGAACCGACCTCCCGATCAAGCGTACGCAGCAATGTAGCCACTTTCCCCTCGGTCTTCCTCTTCAGCATTCTTTGGAGCTTCTTGTCGCTCAGGGTCGTCGGCCGTCCAGAACCGGTCTTCCTTTCGATCCTCTGATTGTAGTCCAACAGTGCCAAGATGTTGTAGATACCGGAAAGGGCGTAACCGGCGTCCCTTTTCCGTACGATGTTTGTTTTCGACGCGACGGAGTAACGTTCTTTAGTCGCGCACACTTCTACACGGAGTAGCTTCACTGTTTTCGCCATCACAGTTAGAGTTCGAGTCAATTTTTTTCTGCTGACTCATGGGTTACTACGATTGATGCTGCATGGGTAGTTTTGTCAGTGCGTGTAAAGGTAAACTAAAGCAATTTTTTAATGCAAACGTTAGGCGTCAGCAATCTTGTCTTTTCGAAAAAAGTCTCCATCCAAAATTAAAGCTTAATCAGCTAAGCTTAGTCGTGGAAGTCTTACATTTTTGACCAACCTAAAAATGCACAAGTGTAGATCTTGAAGTTTCCGAAATCGATTTTTTTGATAGCAAATCTCTCAGAAATACATGAACTTTGAGATCTGATGTTGTTTCATAAAAATTTGTTTTAAAAACAAAATTTCGAGCTACTGCAGAACCCACAAAAAACACTCCCAGCCCGAACATTTCTTTCATCGATTAAAAAACTGTAACTTTGACCACTTTGAGGCCCTACTTCCCGAAGTCCGATTGAGCATAGAAAATTTTGGCGAGAAAACAAAACTTTGGAACTCTATCGTAAATGAAACTCTCTATCGTAAATGAAACAATTAAAAAATTATTTCTTTTCTCTAAGAAACGTTACAACTGTACATAAATCTGTAGATTTATAACCTCTCGCTGAACGATATCCATCAAAAAATCTGTCGCTCGCAACATTACATTTTTTTTTGGATTTTATCCGATAGTTCCGTGTGGGTAAGTACCCACATGGTAAGTACCCACATGGAGTGGGTACTACTACCCAAACTACCCGCATTAAACGCCGGCCCTGGGATGAACCACATACGCTTTTTCTCGTCCATCGTCAAGTCTGCTTCGGTTGCTTTGTGTGCGTAACCCTTCTGTAAATATGCAGCTATTTGTTCACGCACTCACGATTGTAGTGAGGTGTCCTACGCAAGCTTTCGCTCCCCGGATAGAAGACGTCGGACTGCCATCTGAGAGCTGTCGGGGAGATCCGAATCGTCGTGGCGAAAGAGAAGTCGCCGTGTAGTTTCCTCTAGGATCTCGTATATCTTCGTTATATTCCAGCGGCTCGTAGTATCCGGTGACCTCAGCGTCGCCCAGTGCGATGAAGTCTCTTAGCTGATCGTTGAGTTGTCTGGATCTGTATTGGGGGTCCAGCAAGATGGAAGTTTGACCACTACTTTCAGCGAAGATAATGCAGCTAAAGCGAAGCCAAAAGCAAAGCCTGGTTGCTACATTCCGATTCGTAACTCGACCTTCTGTTTATTATACACAGGCTTCGCAGCCAACTGTTAAGTATACAGGACAATTGCGGGGCTAGCGTTAAGATCCTATTGACACTAACAGTCTCTCCCGAGTCGAGACTCGAACCTACGAAGACTGGATTGTTAGGCAAGCATCGTACCTCGAAACCAGCTGGGAGGGTCCAGATGATCCAGCCACACATCCATAAATGCTCCACCCGAAGGTGACATTTGCTGCGATTGGGTCCGTTGCTCCGACTTCGAGGAGCTTCAGCAAAACTCCGGGACGAAGGTGATCCGATCAATAGTTTTGGTTGAACCATATCGTAGTCTTCTATGGGAAGGCCTCGCAGGTGTGGATATCGTTGACAAAGTTCCCGATATTTTAAGGTTTGTGAAGTAAGTCCTTAAGCTGCTGATCGTTCGACAGCTTACGACGGTTACTGTATTGTACTCGTTACTGTGGCTGTACTCGTTGCGAACCAGGTTCCTGTCAAGTTACCTTACCCATCCACTGCAGAATCACTGGTTCTGGTGGCCCAAAGAACCTTGTAACCGGTGGTTTCAAATATACTCTTGTGACTCCATCTCAAGTTTACTTTTCAAATCTTTACGTCTTGGCGAGAAATACTGTCAACATTGCTAGAGGGGAATGTTGACAACAATATTCTTCGTCCTCATTCTGGCAACTTTCTCTCAGAAGGGTGTGGCGGACTCCAAAATGTTTAGCAGATTGCTTAAAAGGGGATATAAGAAACGGTTTCAATTGTAGTAGGCGGACCCGGCTTTAGCTTACTTGCCGCAAATTCTAGATAATAATAATTATTTTGCCTTCCTTTACTTAGTGCCACAATAAATTCGAACCCACAAAAGGGGTATCAACCCTGGCGTCTTTTCGGTTGGCTGTAAATAGTCTCATCTGTTGCCTTAGAGCATCCCACGTTTGTTGGGGTTTGTTCGGAGACACTTGCCACAGTTGACCGCGAATCAGTTCTTCCCCCTTAGTCGATTGAGTTTACGGCGAGAAAGCTGTACAGGGTGGCTTGCATCGGCTGACAGCAATAGTTCACCAGTAGACAACACCGCTGAGATCCAAACCCAGACAGTTGGAGGCAGAAGAGTTATAACCTTTGAAAAACGGTAGAAGTCTTATCGTTGACTTTTGGTATTCGATTTTTTGACATAGTTCACCTTCAGGTACGATTGGGAGAGTTTCTTCAACTTCTAGGAATCCTACAGTTGGGTTGCAGTTTGCGGGTTCCTACTTCTTGTAGGGCTGGATCACGGCCTGTCTCCTTAACTATTCTTTCGGAGTAGTAGTGCAGCAGCGTGAGTGCCCAACGTTGGAGGCTATTTGCGTTGTAAACTGGAAAACACTTCTTGCTGCCAAATAAGTTCAGCAACGGCTTGTGGTCGGTTTGAAGAGTGAATGTGCGTCCGAAAACCATTTTGTGAAAACGGGTAACAGCAAAATAGGCGCCAGATTTTTCACAACTATTATTTCGTAACCTTGACAGTAGGTCAGCACGACAGCTGCAGGTATCGGATCATGTCCCAATCATCGTCTCTATTGGAAACAGTGTTCCAGAAACATCTCGTCGCCCTAGGTAGCTATACGGTCAGGTCAATTGGGAGTCTTCCAATACAAAAGCAACAGTGAAAGCTTCAAGGGTGGCTCTTCGAGCCGCCGAACGACTTCCCATAGGCCATCCAGATAAAGATCATGCTGTTGAACTACATCGATTAAGACGAAACGAATGTCGATAGATCATTATATCCACCAAAACCAGCAACTGAAACGAGTTCTTGTAGAACCAGTTAATCGGCATCAAACATATAAAGCAGAAGAAATGCCTGAAACGGAAAACTAGAGGAATAGCCAAACCTTCTTAACCTCCTGAACAGTCACAGTCATAGCTTGTAATCACAGACTAGTAGTTCATATCCCTAAACAGGGATAGGCAGCCTTTATTCCAAGCCGCTATCTCGATGACGTGATGTGCCAGTTAAATATAAAAAACGAATCGCCTGAGGACAGCAATATTCTAGACCATCGTCAGAAAGCTTTTCACGAGGGTGTACTCTGTTTTTTAATGTATCAAATTAAAACCTTTAATTATTTAATAAAGTTATAAAAAATGTTACTACAATTTAATTAATTCCGTTTATAAAACCATTTGTACAAAATGGTTCTTTGCACGTTTTCAGTGAGACCGGGAAGCAAAAAACTTTCCGGCACGTGTTGCCGTGCCAGCAATTATCCCTCGTGCAACGCGTTTTTCTCGATTTTTATCCGATGAGCAACGGAGTTATAAAACTCAGCGTTCTACAGAAGCTCCCTACATATTCCTAACAATAATCATGTGGCGAACCGCGCTACGTTTATTCCTAATTTCCGCTACAACTTTTGCTAGTCTAGAGGACGGTACTCAATCCGATCCGGAGGGGCTACTCGTGAGTGCGGTGTCTCAAATGATCACCCGCTACGGTCCGATCACACGTGATCGATTCCGATCGCCGCTGTTGGTGGATAGCTTTGCGCTGGATCGTCGGACCCGTCAACGGCAGCAAGATTTTCTGGATGCGGTTCTTCGCAGTATCGGGAAAGAATTTCCGGTTCAGTTTCACTGTACCGGGTTGAGATCGCACAGGCCCGAACGGCCCGTACTGCATAGTTTGATTCTGATCGACGGACGCCATTCATTTCAGAAGTTTTTCGGGGATATAGATAACCACTACGACACGTCCGGTATCTTCTGGGTTGTTCTGTATGGTGCTAGCAGCTCTCGGACTGATAGCGATCGATACGAACTGGTCCGGAATATACTGGAAAGCCTCTGGCGGAAGCAGATTCTGTATGTGTTTATCTTTCTTTTCAACGAAGAGGACAGTGTGCAGCTGTATTCCTTCTTTCCTTATGGTGAGAATGTTTGTGGTTTTGTTGAACCTGTACTTTTGGACTGGCAGAAAGATAGATTGTTCCGATCGCGGCTGCAGCAGTTCTATGGATGTCCGCTGCGTGTTGGAACTTTTGAAAATCGACCGTTTATCATTATCACCAACGATTCTCAGGGACATCGCTCTCTCAGTGGCTTCGAAGGAAATCTGGTCAATGTAATATCGAGGCAGTTAAACTTTTCGATGACGGTGGTGACGCCTCCAAATAACGACCAGTTTGGCTACATTGGAGGATATGGTAACAACACAGGTCTTATGAAGCTGCTGGTGGATGGGTCTGTGGACTTCGGGGTAGGTTCTCTAGGGTTAAGAACAGACAGGATGGCACTATTGTCGCCGGGAGAATTCCATTATACTACGGATATGGTGTTTGCTGTCCCCTCCGGGAGGCCGCTTACAGCCTTTGAAAAACTTTTTCTGCCACTATCTACGGAGACGTGGTACGTAGCTTGTGCATTTTTCGTGTGTGCACTAATCACCATCGCAATCGTGAACGTGCAGCGTCGAAAAGTGCGAGAGTTCGTTGTTGGACGTTCTATCCGTGCGCCAGCGCTAAATTTTATCAATGTTCTTTTCGGTGGTCCGTTGGAGAAGTGCCCGGGAAGAAATTTTGCCCGGACCTTGTTGATGCTGTGGATGCTGCATACACTAGTTATGCGAGCTGTGTATCAGGGCTCGCTGTACAAATATCTGCAAGCTCCGAGGAACTATTCCAGTCCTACAACCATCGCTGCCGTTCAGCGTGAAAGTCTCTATTTCTACATGATGGATATAGATTCGCAGTACTTTGTGAATCACCCAGAAATTATTGACAGGTAACCCCAAAGAAACTGATCACAACCAGACAATAACACCGCACTGGTCTGTCTCTGTAGAGTTCGATATTACTCACACCACTACTCGGCGATCGTCGAGAAAATGGAGCAGCTCGCGAGGGGCGACCTGGACGGTGCTCTACTGGTACTTGAGGAGGAAGTGGCCTACCACAACCGGTTCCATTCTCCGGGGAACTCAATACAAATCACACGCGAAGTCGTATGCGCTGTTCCTATCGTGTTGTACTACCCAAAGCATTCTCTATTGAGGCGAATTTTCGACCAGGAAATCAGAAAGCTCCGAACGACCGGATTGCTAGAGCTGTAAGCATCCAAGTATGGCGACTACCACTTCTTTCGACGCTGGAAAACGGCGCCGGTTCCGAAACCACTTACCATGAGCCACATGGTCGGGGCGTTTCAGTTGTACGGAGCACTGCTGACGGTAGCTGGGCTTGTACTGCTGGTGGAAGTGACCGCCAAACGAATCGGCCGAGTAGAAATTCATGTCGATAAAACTAGGTGCTCCGAAGGTGGCACCATCGCGTGTTACATTCAATTCAGTGTAAGATAATTATCTGTAATTTAGTTTCAGATAACTTGATAGGTAAGGTGAGCGTTAGGTGATAAGTTCATATGTGAGAAAGTTAGAATACTGTCGAGAATGTTGAAATAGTCAACAAAACCAGTGAAAAATATTTAATGTCAATTAAATGTGAAAAAATGCAAACTTTTGTAACCTTTGAATGCGCACGTTATTAAAAGTTTGTCTGAAATAGTTGAATATAAGACACGACCGTAAGGTTAACTTTGAATCACGACAGGCTGTCGGCAAAAATGTTTTATTTTATTTTTTGTCGTCTACGAGGGTTCTCCTTCACTAATAGGTTCTCTCCACTACAAACCTATCACGGGTTTTGTATTTTTCTACTAAGACGCTAACGGTTCCTAACAGTAAACAGCACCACTTTTCTTGATAGTAAACTCACGAGTACTGTAGTACTGAGATGCAGGCCCGCAAAGAGAGCAAATGCCCTGGGCCTTCCGACGATGTGAAGACAGACTGGAGACCTCTTTTTTAGCAAAGCGTAGTAATTTAAAATTTTCTTACCTCTAAATTTTTCAAGGAAAGAAGGCCCCACGAAAACGACTGCCCCGGATCCCCCAACACCTAAATCCGGCCGTGCTGATATGTGGAAAACTCCAATTTAACTTTCTCGACTGAATGTGGTCGTCCTTAAAAGGACGGTTGGTTTTCGCTTCTACAAAGCTGTAAGATACTTGAAATCGCCACCTACTGTGCTGCGTTTTGCCGATTTCTCAGTAAATCATTCTCACTCTGTTCCCTGTTCCAGATCGGTTATACAAAGATTAAAGATTTCTGCCTGCTAGCTTTTATACGTGACTACTGAGTTATAATGCCGCAACACTAATGCGCCGCAGTTGTCCTGTACACTTAATAGTTGGCTGCGAAGTCTGTGTATAATAAAACAGAGGGTCAAGTACCGATACGGAATGTAGCATCAAGGCTTTGCTTTGCTTTTGGTGAACAACGAAATCATGGTGGGGTTTGCTAATGCCAACATCATCCGCACGATTGACGTCTTGATTGCCGATGCGTACGTTTCGTGAAAGTCGTAACCGTAATGCTGGGTGAATCTCTTGAATCCTCTTGTGGATAGTAGCATCCGGGCTGGTTTCCCGGCGAAATACCCACTTACAAGCGACTGGCTCACGACCTATGGCGAGATCGACCAGTTGCCAAGTCTCATTGTTGGCCATTCCACTCAGGCCAATCATCCCATTTTCGTAGTTCTTCAATAGTGGATAGAAGGTTATCTACATAATTTTTCGCATTCAAAGCGAAAGCGTTGGAAGAGTAATCTCTAAATATCGGAGGAGGGTTTCGGTGCCCCTCACTCCGACGCAACCCTAGATGTAACGACGAGACCCCTCATCGTAAGCAACGCTTCACTCTGCAGCGCAGCTTCATCTGCCAGTGGTATGGTGCTAAGCGGTCCAAGTATAGATGACAGTTCTACAAGGTATGCTACATTTTTGTCTATCCACGCACACAAACAAATCTCGTTATGAAAAATTTCGCGTTTTGTATGGAATTCGGAACATTTTTGGAAATTTCTCGTTTTATGTTGTTTTATATCTGATTTTTTTGGTTGGAGAGTGAATCTCCAGTTGAAACACACTAGATATTGATATTAATTTAGATTAAGTGTGAAAAATTGCGACAATATGTCGAAATAGAATATATAAAAATGCTATATTTCTAATAGTTGGAGCATAATCTTTGTTATTGTCATAGCTCATGACTTTTGTTACTGTATGAAACAAAAGCGACTCTATTTAGAAGCGCTATTAGAGTACAAGAAAAAAACAAAAAGTGCAAAAAGGTTACCGGTAAATTGATGAAAAACATGTTTATGTATTCCCCACAAATAAAACATGTTTCAACATCATTTCTATAACTTTTCAGAATAGTATGCTTTATAAGTTCATTTTTAATTGCAAAATCATTTCAAATTCCATACAAAATTGGAAAAAGTTCATAACGATCGCTAATACTAATGCATCGACGTGAATAGCATACCTTTTAGAACTGCCATCTATACTTGGCTAAGCGGTATAGACCATTTTACGAGACGTTTCTGAACTCAATTCATGAATGAAATTTTGACAGAAAGCTCGGAGCCGCTGACATAACGCACGTAAAAGCAGCAGTAATATCAGCAGGATCCGTGACACCTGTCAGTTCATAAAATGGTCTATGGTGACAAAGCCGAGAAACGTCATGCGGAGAACAAACGGGAAGACAATAGACCTCTCCAATCGTGCATGTATTGGTGCTCACCGTGTAAGTCGAATGGAAAACGAGGCCAACAGTGTGCTGTCAAAATGCCTGCATTGACAGCGAAATTTTTATTTTCTCCTGTTGACTTGAAAGTTAATTCATTTCTGCGCGGGTTGTGTGATTTGTTTACGGATAGTATCTTACAAAATGAATATCTGATTCCCAGTACCGAGCAATTCAAAAAAGACTACACATTTCGATTTTCTCAACCCCGCTAGAGTTGAGCAAGATTCATTTATGAGGCAAACAACCCGAATTTAGTGTGCGTGACTGAGCTGTCAGAAAGCTCTGTGAACAGCGAAGATTGAATAGATCAGGGCACACCGAGGTGCACGCAAAGAAAACTTCACTTTCTTGACACTTCCCACGGGTTTGTTAACAAGGTGTTGGAACTCTTTTTCCATTCACCGTTTAGTGATAGGAGTGAAAATGAATGATACGAGTACGAAAAAGATAGTAAAACTCTCCGCCTATGCGATTTCGTTACCACCAGACAGTAAAAGGCACTGTGCTGGAAAAACCTGGCCTATCGGGTTCGTTAACCCGTATGAAGTCGAGGGGCAAGACAGCTTTTATCTGAGTTACTCTCATGCTTGGGAGTAACTCTAATTTACTCAATATTATTCCTGAATATCCAGATGATTCACATCTTCGATTACCTTGAGAACAAGAAAAATATATGAGCGGTGAGACCGACTAACATTTATATTTATATTTGTGGTGGGGAAAAGGTTTAAGTATGGATATTCAGAGACACGAGAGTTACTCAGATTGATCTCAAAAAAACTCAAATTTGCTCACTTTTATCCGAGTTGCTCTTATGCTTGGGAGTTACTTTAATTTACTCAATATCACTCCGAAATTCTCAGATGATTCACATCTTTGATTACCTTGAGAGCACGAAATATATATGAACGGTGGGACCGAGCAATATTCATGTGTATATTTGCGGTGGGAAAGAAGTTCATGGATGGATACTCAGAGACACGAGAGTTACTCAGATTTGCTCTTGATTTTTCAGGTTTTCTTAGAAAAACTCGGAAAACCTCAAATTTACTCACTATCCTACCCCTCGTATGAAGCACACCTCAAATCGTACGACATCCCATCCTCGGTGACGGCAGACCATATCGTGGACTATTTGGTCAGCCAAGTCTCCCCGCAAACTGAAGAAACACTTACCGCATTTAAAATGTAGAGAACAAACATGTTTACACCTCCACCGAAAGTTTTCCCTAAGCTAGAGGGCATTAAACCAGAGTTGCCTCCGTTTAGCACTCAAGTTGTTTAGGTATCGTTTGGGGAAATTTAATGGAAAGTTAAAATAACTGTAATCTTTTGGTTTATTCTTAGAAACACAGTTTTCAACAACACACTTCCGCATTTTCACTTCTACAAGTCCATGTAAATAAACGCGCGATCGCTGTCAAATCTCGTTCTTTTTTTTGCAACGTTACTGGCAACGATTTATTGAAATCAGGGGCCCCCTGACAGGGGGAATCTATCTGTCAAAGATCGTGAAACCGTGACCAACATTTAACAACAAAGCGTCTGTTTGTTTTGTTATTTTTCGTTGTCGTTTTGATCGAAGTAAAATTTCATAGAATTAGGACGTTCTTTTTTAACAAAACTCTAGAAATCGCGGAAAACTTTTATTAATAATGCGTTCCGTAGTGAAATTTTGGGACAGCAACAAGTTTTTGACGAAAATTGATGATGCTTTATCGCCACACTGGTAATTTATCAAACGTAATGGACCAACAAACTTTATGGACCAAAGTTGAACTGAGATAACGCACAAATATATGAAATTTAACAGCGGTAAATCCAGACCGACGCCTATGATGATGGCGCTTGTGTTGAAAATATGATCATAAACTCTGTTTATTGTGTCGCATGTGTTACTGTACGGATTTTTGCGTGCTCCTAACTATATCGAATGTAGGACACTCCAGAATGTGTTGGAACATGTTTGAACGTGATCATTTATGTTCTGCACAAAATCCATAAAACGTCCAAAACAAAACAGTCGTTCTACGCTATCTGTATTTCTACACACCACTTACAGCAACAGTTGATCTCGCATGGACGGAGCTTATTCGGCTGTTTCGCAAGCACTGACAGCCTTTTGACGTATAATCGAGCCAGAGAGCCAGAGAAAAACAGCTACAAGCCAAATGTATGGGCACAGACTAACAGACATAACACTTCGAACAAATTTCCAATAAAATTATCGTTCGGATGATTCCAGTACTTTATGTCAGTAACACTAGCACCATCTGCTGCCGTGTTCGCGCTACGTCATGTATTTCGACATCAGCACTAGCGTTACTACTAGTGTCAAAAAGGGAACTACAAAATATGTATGAGATTGCATGACAGCGCCCCGGGTGGCTTTCTTGGCGATGACTGTTATTCGATTAGAAATTTGAAATGATCGTTTTTTGTGGCGATGGAGCTAGGTTCCAGTGTTACGTCTGTTAGTCTGTGGTATGGGAATGACGTTCGTGACAGGGATGTGGGTAAATCCCCTGATTGAAACTTGAAGTTTATGGAGGTTGTGTACCTGCGCAGCCCTGCATTTGTTTCGTTTCAACTCGAAAAATGCAGCATTGATTTTGTAAACAACTTTTTGACAGTTTCTTAAGGGATTTTGTTATGGGCTCGAGTAGAGCCACGATGAAGAAAATTCATTCCGTTCATTTTCTTCGAGCAGTTCAACCTGGTGTTGGTACCGGGTGATGTGGGGCAAAGAGTACAAAAAAAAAATATCGCCAGTGTTACGTATGTCTAAGTATGTGATTAAACCACATACATAAGACAAACGTAACACTCAGGAAGAAATCTTCCAAAAAAGTTGGTACAAAATGAACTACTCGAAAGTACCAACCTCTTTAAAAAAACCTCTGTTTGAGTTGTTTTTGAAGGCAGTGTTCCTACGCAGCCCTGCATTTGTCTCGTTCCTACTCGAAAAATGCTGCATTGATTTTGTGAATAACTTTTTGACAGTTCCTTATGGGATTTTCTTTGGGGCTCGATAAGGCCGAGAAAAAGAAAATTCATTTGGTTCATTATTTATCGAGCAGTTTGACAGGGCGAGGTACGGAGTACTATGGGGCAACGTGTACCAGAAAAAAAACGCCAGTGTTACGTATGTCTTATGTATGTGATTGAACTGTGTCGAAATAATCTTGCTATAAATCAAAGTAAATTTATATAAGCTATAACAGTTTTCACTACAAATAGTTCTTCATTACAAATTTAAATTAAAACCGTGTCTCTCTTAAATCTGAAATTAAACCTAAAGTACGTACGAATAAATTGATAAAATTAACTTAAAAGTAATTCTAACCCTAAATTAGTACAGAGAAAGCTTGTCAAAGAGGAGCGGAAAAGAAGACGCCTTACTTGAAGAGGAAGTAATCAAAAGACTACAATCAGCAGAAGATGAGCGACAGTTGGAAGAAGCAGAACAGCTCCGCAAGCAAGCTGTTATTCGTCAGCTTGTGGAAGTAAAAAGTAGAGCGGATTCGGTTGTGGATTCTAACCAAAAGGTGAATGTTTGGTTACGCAGACAGGAATGCGTGAAGATTGGCCCAACTTCATGAGCAACTTCGAGCAGTCGACCTGCGGCTATTCGGATGCGGAAAACTTAATAAGACTGTAACACATCTGTTCAACTGAAGAACCAAAAATGAGACAAAATCTCTTTATTTTAAGTATCGACATCTAGCGGTGGAGAGGACGCATTTTACACTCGAAATTTATTACGCTTATATTCCATTCAATCAATAAACGGACTGTATGAGCTCTCATCGCTTTTTAGCCGAGAGAATCCTTTGTTCTCCCCGGTACTGGTATAGCGAGGGTGCTTTTTCATGATAATCGTACAGTACCACCCGCATATGTGCAACGGTTTTTATATCGACATTTTTTACATTGTACCTACTGTCGTGAGCAGTGCTGAGTATAGCGCGTCTGATATGCATTACTCGCAATGTTAGGTATAAAAAACGGTACGGAAAAAATATTGTCGTTGGTCGAGAAATTCGGTTTCCAAGTACAACGAAGATATTCAAGTAAATCAACTAACAGGCTCAAAAAGTTTCAACAGTCGCGAGGTGTACGATCCAAGAAAATTTGTTAAACAATGTTTGAATGGTTGAAAGATTTAGATTTGATCTGTTCTATCGACGTTGATTGTGAATTGTTACCAAATTTCCGCTTTAAAGATCTCTTGAATGCGGTCCTGTTTTAACTTGATTCAACTATTCAAGATCACCTTTTTGCCTGGTCATTGAAGCAAAAAATAATAATTTTGATGCATGTTCAAACTATTGGAGCGAACTGTTCGAACTGTAGCGAACTGTAAAACCAATGTAGGATGGAACAGCAAAAAGTGAATGCGAAAGCTTGGGCACCGATTTGCTGCAGAGTTTTGTTCGAAGTTGCATATCTGCTCTGTAGCTGTAACGATACTGAAAGGTGATACGTCTTGTGCTTCCAACACAAAGCTCAAAATACCACGACCTAGCGAATCGATTTCCTCATCTACGTGGCCTTTCGTTCAACGACTACGAGTCAAATTACTCATCGGTCTGGACAATTCTAGATTATGCGCCCTATTAAGAGTGCGTGAAGGGGGACAATCACAACCTACTGGTGCAAAATGTCGACTGGAGTGTAGCATTCATGGGTACGCCCCAAGCAAATCTCAACTTCCAGCAATTTTTTGGTTTCACATCGGGTCGGTGTCCGATCGAGATCGTGAGTTAAACGAACAACTTCGAGATTATTTCGCTTTTGAACTTTGAAACAGGCCTTTTATGGAACCTATACGAAATGAATTTTCCCGACAGTTACCGTCGGTCGTCCGACGTCTGGAGGTTTCAAAGCGTTGACTTCAACGAAAGCTTGATTTGCTAACCCCGTTCCCGTTAGTCTTGAGCCAGTTCCACTAACATCCGGTAGCGGGGACTGTTCCATCAACTATCCTGATTGCCAATCGCTATGCTTCCGTCAGTGTCCCACGAACCGTTCTCAAGTTTACATTATGTATGTTACCTTTTACCTTTAGATCGTCCTGATCCCCTGCATCAGCGCAGTATGTAAAAAACACCAATGCAAATGAGTTCTTCAGGATCTACCCCAGAGCCGCCACGGCCATAAAGCAAAAGCTCTTTGTAGATGACTACCTGGCAGAGTTGCCAATAAAATTTTCGATTTAACTGGAATAAGGCTGAAGAAAAAACTGGAAAAAACTGGATCCCAAATAAATTCAGAAAAAAGGAAAAAAAGATTGTGAAGGAGCTTCTCTGTTACGGGGATTGAACCCAGTCAGTGTCAGTTTTGGATCATCACTCCGCAAAAAATTACTCATTTTAATCAGAACTGTCTTGTTTTGTTACATTTTGTTAAAATTATGGACTGAAAAATTTCCTTTAACAGCAACAAAATTTAAAATTACGCAATCAATCTATCTCAAAATTAAGTTATAGAGGAGATATAGAGGAGACAAAAAATTAATTCGGGACATCTAGTGTTGGGTTTCATATCCGATTATACTTTATTCACTGTGATTTCGGATTTGCGTTGATCTACGTTGTACTTTTTTGTGCCGAATGCTGAAAAATATCAGGGAAATTGATGTTAAATTCAGGGAAAATCAGGGAATTTTATTTTGACAATTTTTTCGCCACCCTTTGTTAAGAATTGTCATAATAATTTATCAATCTACAAAATTTCCGTTTTAAAAATATTTCCGAAAATCAATCGGAGCTTGAGTGAATAAAAAACTGGATAAAACTGGCAAATATCTGAAAAAACTGGAAGGTTTTGGGAATAAACTGTTTGACTGGATCACTTGAAAAAAACTGGAGGAATCCAGTTTAAACTGGAACATTGGCAACCCTGCTACCTGGATAACTTCAAGACGATCTAGTGCCCTCCAAAGGAGGCTTCACTCTTCGCTGCTTTTTGTCTAATGAACCCAAAGTTTAGCAAGGAATAGGTGGAGTAGCAGGGACGGAGCTCAAAAATGTACATCTAGAACGCGACGGAAAGACCGCATCAGTGCTCGAGATGCAGTGGATTTCTAGGGAAGATGTGTTCATTCATGAGGAATTGGAATGGAAATTAGGTTGAAAAAAGTTTTTTCAGCGTGTTATTCCCGATTTCGTTAAAACTTTTCACAGTTGTTCCTTTTTGATAGTAAGGTCATTTTATGATATCCGCTGTTCATGTTGAGTAGCGACTGCTGTTTAAAAAGGGTCTATCCAAAATGATGACTGATGGATAGAAATTTCTATGTCAGAAAAACGGCTTGTTTAATTTAAATGGTGTTTTCAGCAATGTGTAGGTAATAAAATTTCGGTTCACTGAAGAACAAATATGGCAAAATTATCCAAATAGACCGACTACAATCGAACACTGTTTAGAAGGAAACAAATGGCAGCTAATTGGTTCTCTTTGTATGGACACTTCGGAACTCGATTATAAAGATAAAAAGAGAAATAACTTTGACAAGTTTATTAAAACTTTCGATCCTCGTCGTGAGATGAATGACGATTGAATCACCATTCTAAATGGAATCCGCACACATATGGTGAACGGCAAACGGAATGGATGCACCTATCAATTAGCAACGATTTTATCGGATGACTTTATACACCGGGGTGAAAACATTCGCTAGACACGCGATGTCATGGCACAGTGCATTACAGGTTCAGATATATTTATTGTAATTACTTTGCTACCTGTTTCGTGTTTGTTATAATAATTGAGATTGAAAAAAAAGGTTGCATCACATCAAAAACTCCAGCAACCGTTTCAACCGGCGGCATCGGGTCGAAAGCAGTTCCAGCCCGAAAACGCCGCAAGCTATCCCGAGCGAACAGAGCAGCACCTGATAGCAACCGAGCAGGTGTTCGTTGGTCAGGACCGTTGGCAGCGGGTTGTAGTCCCTCCTCCTTCGGGTAAAAAACCGATACCCCACATACTGATGCAGCCAATAGTCAAACAGTCCGACCATCTGAATTTTTCCGATCTCCGTATCAAACTTTCCAGTTAAGCAGGACTTTTTAGGATAGTACAGACCGATCGGCTGCCGCAAAATGGTGTCCCTTGTGACGTGAACAATCCCCCGCTTGTAGAATCGTTCGTTGTAGTAGGCGACGTGATCAAAGGTGGCCAGTATGGCTACCTGCAGCTCGGTAGTGCTCTGCCGATGAAAGGCTTCGGTAACTAGTTCGTTTTTATCGGAAATGAACGTTGTCCGTTTCAGGATGTATTTCAGTCCACTGACAAATATGACAGCTCCCGGTGACATCCAGTAGGGCATCTGTTCGGCTTCAATTCTCTTCAGCGTGTCCAAGTGGGTGTAGTTTTTCTTCTGCTGCAAATACTCGAACAGGGAGCTCTGGTACAGTGACCGCATCACGAAGCAATAGTAAAGCCACAGAAAGAGCAACGTTCGGGCGAAGTTTCTTCCGGGTGTGCGACTGGAGGAACCTCCGAAGAAAATGTTTAACATGTTCAGGGCTGGCATAAGAACGGTTCGACCATAGACGAAGTTACGAATCGGGCGGGAGTAGAACTTCAACGTGTAAATTACGGTTAAACCGAACAGCAGTAACAAGCTTATCATAGTCCACGTGTTGGCCGCGAACGGTCGGAAGAGTTTCTCGAAGGCCGTGTAAGGACGTCCCGGTGGAACGGTGAAGATTATCCGTATTGTGTAGTAGCTTACGCTCGGTTTCATCAGTGCCGATCGCTCGGCTCGCAGCGAGAACGACCCGGCAGTTAGGTTGACTGCTTCGTCGAGGACCATCCGCACTGCACCTGTGGTCGTATCATTGCCGTAGATTACTCCCCACTTCATGTCACCTTGCACCGGCACTACGTGCAGACTGAAGTTCAGTCTCTGTGCTATCTCATTCAGCATATCGCCTTTCACTCCGATCAGACGCTGGCTCTGAATTATGGTGTACGGAGGATAGTCGAAACTTGCGACGTAGATCGGACATCTTTGAAAGTTGGCCAATTTATAGGGAAATATGTTAACCGCTGGAATGAGGCTGTAATTACTTTTAGTCTGATACAGCAATACCGGATGTGCGTGCCCGCAGTAGTTTTCGACGTACGGGAAATAGGTATACACCCGAAAATCAGAAGATTCATCTTTGAAACCAGTCGTAATTATGACCACATTGATGATGTTCAGCGCCCAAAGATCGGTAAACATCTGCTGCAGTTTGTGGTTTTCCAGATTGTACAAAGATGTCACTACCATCATATAATAACCAGTAAACTCATGCAAGACCGGATCCAGCCGAGCTGTAATGGTGCGGAACGCCTGATATCCGTCGATCAGAAACAGGTTGTAGTAGTAACGGCGACCATGCAGTTCGGTAGGCGTTCCAAACTTCAAGGCGATTTCTGGTGGTTTGTGTAGCAGCATTCTGTCCAGTACATCTCTTTGCAGATAACTATTGGAGATGCTGTCCTTGGCGCAGTAGCCGATAAGCGTGGATGAATATTTGGATGCGTAGTGTCGATCCAACAAAGTGACGACGAATTGTGCGTAGGTGCTTACCACAGGACTAGAGGAATAGGTGAAATGGTGCCCGGTTGCGACTGTCGCGTGTAGAACGAGCAGAATTATTCTAGGCTGCAGGAACATGGTGAAGTTTTGTCCTCACTACTGAAAGTGAGGTGGGCGAAGATCGAACTTATATGCGCTTAGTGGATGTGAAAGTCATTCAAGATAATGCAATAATTCTGGTTGTGAACGGTTGAAGGGTGCAGTGACAGTTGCATTCAAAAGCTCCTTCGTTCGACAGTTGCATTCAAACCTCCTTCGCTCGTTTAATTTCGATTCGTTGAAGTTTTTCGTATTCTGTGATCAGTGATTTTGTGAAACAAATTTCCAAAAGCTGCTGATTATGCTTGTGTTGGTGCCTTATTGTTCTGTTGCTGTTGCCGCCAAATTCGAGCAGTTTGTTTACATCTGTGCATCGTTTTTTCTATCCATCATGGGAAAGCATCTATGCGGAAAATGCTCGGAAGATGAAACTGGAATCGACCCTTGCATTTGTGGACTCTGTGGAACCTACTATCATGTTGCTAAGGATTGCTCAGGAATCAGCCGCAGCGAAATGAACAATTTTTTCACCAAAGGTGTTGCCGTCTGGATCTGTCCTACGTGTAGGACGAATTTCAAGCCGGATCAAATCCACGGCATGATAAAAAGCGTAACTTCCATTGAAATTATGCGCAAACAAATTGAGGAGCTTACGCTACTGGTGCAAGAATTGAGCTCAAAAGTAGAAAACGCCGTTCCTCAGCGCTGGCCGCAGCCAGTAATAACGGCCTGTATTGAAGCCTGGCTTAAAAACAACAAAACGACGTCGTGGTGCACTTGTTGAAGCCATCCCGGTTTCTGTTGGTGTCGTTTCAACGCCAACTCAGGGCACGAAAACCATCGACCTGAGCGATTTATCTATGCCCGGTGTTATTGCAGTGCCGCAAAAACCTAAGTTCTGGGTGAATTTGACTGGTTTGCAGCCACTTGCAACTTGCGATGATGTTGAAAAAATTGCGATCCGTTGTTTAGAGACAAACGATGGTATTGAAACGGTTAGTTTAGTCTCAAAAGAGGCATATCTGTCCAAGATGTCCTTTGTTTCATTTAAAATTGGGATCGAGCCAAGTTTAAAAGAAAAAGCTCTTCTGGCGTCCACCTGGCCGGACAAACTCAAGTTCCGGGAATTCAAAAATTATTCCGCAAAAAACGAGACTCAGGCGAATCGGTATTCGGAGGCGATGGAGGTTTGATAACCGATAAGCAATGTTTTTCTGACGGCATGAGACTCAGCCCCTCTGTCACAGGTCTGCGCTTATCTTGTGACGCCCATTATTCGGAAGATCAACCACCAGGGGCTGCTGGGGACCAACGTGCCCCCAGGCCAGTTAAGTTATTTTTTAATTCTGATTCGCAAAAAAGTAATGAAATGTCTAGATAATGCAGCTCATCCCTGCCTCAGAAAAACTCTTCGATTCTGTTCTACTACCAAAATTCTCGTGGTCTACGGACAAAATTGGAAGAGTTTATGCTGAGTGTTATCGACTGTTTGTACGACTGCGTCATCCTGACCGAAACAAATCTTGACGACGGCATCTGCTCATCACAACTATTCGGAAACAACTACCAAGTCTATCGTTCAGATCGAAGCCGTCTCAACAGTGAGAAAGATTCTGGTGGTGAGGTTCTAATTGCAGTGAAGCGTTGTTTTACATCTTCTGTGCTTACGTTAGCTATGGATGACAGCCTAGAGCAGATTTGGGTGAAGGGGGCCTTCTACTTTCCCCAAAATCTCAGGAATGAGGTCGATGTCATGGATCGACATATAGCGTGTGTTGAATTAGCAGTCAACTCAATTTCTCCACGTGATGATTTGTTGGTTTTTGGTGATTACAATCGTCCCGGCCTAAAGTGGAAAAGACATCCGTGTTCTAACCACATGTACACCGATGCTCTCCAAACTACTATCAATTCAGGCAGTGCGCACCTGTCGGACGGAATGTCACTTTTCAACATGCATCAAATCAATCACATACTGAGCAATAATGAGAGAAATCTGGATCTCGTTTTCGTTAATCAGCGAGCTATGAATGACTGTGATATCGGTTCATGTGGAGTGGCCCTTTCTTTCTTTCGGATTGATGAAAGATATCCACCCATTCTGCTTTCTTTTCGTCCTTCCTGTTCAATTTGTCATTGGCATCCTCCACTTTCCCAAGCATCTGGAAGTCTTCTCACATGTTTCCTGTCTTCAAAAAAGGTGACAAACTAAACGAAAACAACTACAGGGGTATTGCCTCTCTGTGTGCAAGCTCGAAGGTTTTGGAGTCCATCATGAACAATTACCTCTTCTTTCGGGTGAAGAATTATATTAACAGTTCCCAGCATGGCTTCTTTTCAGGCAGATCGGTATCTTATTTACTGGAGTTCTCGTCACATTGCCTGCGTTCATTAGATCAACGCCTTCAAATTGATGCGGTGTACACTGACCTGAAGGCAGCATTTGATCGTGTTGACCATCATATTTTGTTGGAGAAGCTGAGACGTTTAGGTGCTTCGGATCGACTTGTTGCATGGTTTAGCACGTATCTTTGAGAGAGACGGATGGCGGTAAAACTCGGAGCATCGCAATCACAATGGTTTTGCAATAAGTCAGGTGTCCCGCAAGTTAGCACATTAGGACCATTGTTATTCTCCTTGTTTATCAACGACGTCACATTGATGATCTTAAAATTTACCTGATCATTAAATCGATTCATGATTGCATTACACTGCAGAACTTGCTAAATATTTCCGCCGTTTGGTGCCGCAGGAACAAACTTACGCTTAGTATTGAAAAGTGTAATGTTATCAACTTCTATCGTATAACGTCACCAATATTGTTTCAGTATACTATTGACGGGAAAACTCTTGATCGCTCTGATGGTTGTGTCAAATACTTGGAAGTTTTGTTGGACACAGAATTAACCTTCAATCAGCATTATTCATCCATCATCAATAGGGCCAACAAGCAATTAGGTATGATTTTCAAAATTGGGAAATGCTTCAACGAATCTTGTACACTGCGGTGCCTCTACTGTTCATTAGTTCGTACGATTTTGGAAGCTGCCTGCGTAATATGGGATCCGCATTACGACGTGTGGACTGATCGTATCGGACGTATCCAGAAATTGTTTGTTCGTCGTGCGCTTCGGAATTTATCCGGAGAGATCCGGATAATCCTCCACCGTACGAGGATCGTTGTGCTCTGATAGGTCTGCAACCCCTTGAACAACGACGAAAGTGCTTGAAAGCAACCACCGCTTTTAAAATTTTGACATCAATTTATGACACACCGGCATTGTTAGCTCAGCTACAACTTCACTGCCCATCTCGTCCGAGCAGACAATTCAACCTGATTCGTCTGAATTTCCAACGAACCAACTATGGCAACAAGGCATCCTGAAATGTTTAATTTTTAGTATGTCCAACTGTGACTTGTTTTTTTCTTTTTGTTTAAAGTAGAAACAATTGTGTTATATGTATGAATAATTTGTAATTTATGTTTGAGAAGATGATGGGTTTTTTAGGCTCGTTTGAGAATGGACGTGTTGTTTAAACTCATATGGCCTTTTTCCCATCCCTGATGGATGAATTAAATAAATAAATCAAATCAAATCAGATATTGCTAGTAATACTCAATTTTCAATTTTAAGTTTCATACTGATTTTTTTATCCCAACAGTTGGGATAAGTTGAACACATTAAAGCTAAAATTTCATCGTCTTTATCAAACAGTAACATTTCCCTCTTATATTCTTTTAGTTAATCAGCAATTCCGCCAACGCAAATCGAAAAATTTCATGGGAAATATGCCTCAATATTGTTTGATTTTTTTGTAATCGAAAAGTGTGAAGTATTTTTTTTTGCTTCTCCACGCAATCACGAATTTGTGATCAGGTTCTATTAAATCATGACAACTGTTTACAAAACCTTTTTTTTATTACCGCGGACTCGATCATTTTTGAGCTATTGAATACAAGGCTCCTGATTATCGCTCCATTGCATTTAATTTCTTTCATCATTCCTAACTTGTGTAGAAGCATTAACCGCACAAACAACTTGCATGAAAGTTAACTTTCATGACTCGCAGTGGAAACTGTGGTGAAAATATAATAAATTTATTCGAATAGAATAGATTTACAACAGATAAAAAACTATAAAAATAGACAATGTTCCTTTCATTGATTTAGATAAGAAATGAAATGACCAACCCCAGTGTAACGGTGCGATAATGTACGAGTATTTCTAAAATATAATGATTTTTAAAAGCCAGAAAATGGAGTTTTTCAACTTTAAAGTCATTTAATAACCGGGGAAAATAGCGGGTGAGATAGGACTTTCCATTTAGGCGGTTATATTGAAATTTTAACGACCTTGCTAGTACAAGACGGAGCGTTGTCATGCAGTAAAATAACTTTTTCGTGCCTCTGTTCTTTTTGTGACTGTTTTTTTTCGCGCAGTGCTCGGCAGGACTTAGCAGGAAGCCGTGTTTGCTCTGCCGGTAGTCTGTCCCAGCGGCTCGATTGTTCTTTAGTGACCCGCTTTTCTGTTTGGTCTCCAGGATATCAGAAGTTACCGTTATCGTTTTCAGACACTCAAAGGTCCTTTCCTTACGCCTCCTCCCGTTGCTTCGCTATTGAGGTGATCGTCGGTAAACTGCTTCTACCTGTCTACCATCTTGCACTCGCTTGTGATCAGGTTTTCTTCTCTTCGCTACACATATCTGAACTCGATATGTAGTCCTTACGGGCCGAAACTCAAGCTCTTTACGATTTCTGTCCTGCTACTGGCGTTTCTTTCTTCTCAGAATCGTGGAATCGTTTCGTAGCTCAACTACTACAACCGCAGAGATAAGCTCAGCTCAAGATTGTGTTTCAAGAGACGTAATTGACTTTAGCCCATTCCTGAGACCCAACCGTGAAGTAAAAGCTGCAATAGAAAAAATGAATTTCTCTTTCGCGCCTGGCCCTGATGGCATACCTTCCTGCGTTTCGAAAAAATGTACAGCTGTTTTCCTTCGCCCGCTTAATTTACTATTTAACTTGTCGCTTCGGCGATGTGCTTTTCCTACCAGTTGGAAATTGTCGGTCATGTTCCCTGTTCACAAAAAAGGTGACAAACGCGATATACAGAATTACAGAGGCATTACTTCTCTTTGCGCTTGTTCAAAAGTATTCGAAATTATAATTTACAACGCACTCTTTGCTAGTTGCAAGCATTACATCTCGATGGACCAACATGGCTTCTATCCAAATCGTTCTACAACTACCAATCTCGTACAATTTACTATTACATGCATACAGAACATGACTGAAGGTGCCCAAATCGACGTAGTTTATACAGATTTAAAAGCTGCGTTCGATCGCGTTGACCATGGTATCCTGCTCGCCAAGTTGGAGAAATTAGGAATTGCTTCTGCTCTCGTATAATGGCTAAGATGCTATTTGGTAAATCGAACGCGGTACGTTAAAATCGGTTCCCAACATTCTACACACTTTTCGAATCTATCGGGGGTTCCGCAGGGCAGTAATTTAGGACCACTGCTCTTTGCACTGTTCATAAATCGCATCCTTATAACTGCCAGAGCCAAGCCGGAAGTTTTTTGCGGACGATGTCAAATTAATACGGATTATACGAAGTATCGCTGACTGTCACGAACTCCAGCGGCTTATTAACATTTTTTATAAGTGGTGTACCAACAACCTGCTAACAATTAGTATCCAGAAATGTTGTGTAATCTCTTTCCATAGAAAAAATTATCCTATAACGTTCAGCTACACCATGTTTGACCAAACATTAACGAAAGTTAACCAGGTTCGAGACTTGGGTGGTACTTCAGACGCATTGCTATCAATCAGGGCGCACTACAACAAGATTATTGCTAAGGCGAATCGACAACTTGGATTTATCTTTAAGATAGCATCGGAATTCCGCTATCCACTGTGCCTTCGATCACTGTACATCTCTCTGGTCTGCTCTGTTCTTGAAACGAATTCCATAGTGTGGTGTCCGTTCAACGCAAATTGGGTAACAAAAATTGAAGCCGTGCAACGGAAGTTCGTTTGTTACGCCCTACGTTTTCTGCCATGGCAAGATCCACAGCAGCTACCGGAGTATTCTGATGGTTGCCGACTTTTGGGCATGGTAACACTGCACAAAAGACGTTTTGATGCACAGGCTACCTTCGTATTCAAAATTCTTGCTGATGAGATTGACGCCCCAAGAATTTTACAGCGATTAGATTTATATGCTCCAGAACGATCACTAAGACGAAGAAATTTTCTTTCTCTGCCCCAGCGTAATGCATCTAGCAATGGGCGATATTGTATCGGTATCGGAAATAACGATACTTTTGAGACGATATTTCGATTTTTTGAATCGATACACAAGCGCCCGATACTCGACCGTATCGATACTGAAAACCGCGATATTTGTATCGATATTCTTTTATGCATACGGACCAGCTAGCTGACATCGCGCCATGTTACAAGGGCTAACATTTCAATGTGTACACGAGATCACCGCCACTTTTCATACGCTATGTTATGCTGTCTGTCAGTGTCAGTGGAGCCCACACATCGTAGAACCGCTGCGATGTTTGCTGCGATAAAGCAAAGCAAATCGGATAGAGATGCCAGCTAGTTGATACGAGCTGGAACCACTGAAAAGCTGCCACTGTCAGTATAAATATCGCACAAGTCTATTTGCACTAGCAAAACTTAGATGGAGAAATAGATAGAGAGAATGTTGTGAGCCAAACGAACTGTCTGAGCCAAGCGCTGCATAGGGCCAAATTCGAAATTTGTTTTACTTAAGCCACACATTTAAAGCCAAAAAGGAGTGCTCAATAATAACGTGTTTTCAAATACATTCAAAAATAGGCATAGCTCTACGTTGCATTATCAAGCCACAAAACTTATATTGTTTCTTTGACAATTGATTAAAATATTGTTTGTTTACATTTATACTCAACTTCATTAGTTTTTATTTGAATTAATTCTACTTTCTGCGTTAAAATGCATCCACAAACCCCTCAAACGAAATTCAACGTTATCAGAAATGATGTTTGGCTTCGATTTAGTTGGGCTATAACTGAAGTGACCAGACAGTTAGGGCTTAAGCGCGGGACACCAATTCAATTCTTAGACGAGGGGGAGAGGGTTGTGTGGTTTGGTTTGAATACTTTTCTTCGAGATGATCGTTGGTGGATTTTAATGTCACTCGATCCGAGCGAAATTTTGGGGGAGGAACGGTTATGGCATGGGGAGGTGGTGACATTCAAAATCCAAATAGTTTTGAAAGAAAAATCTATGAAAAACATGGTGCGTCTAAACGAACGCATGTCACTGTAGTAGGGTGGCAATGACTTGACTTGTATGGGAAAAATTTGATGTTTGAATTTCGTTGTGCAGTAAGATTCAAAAGATTCGTATGTACAATTTTCTTGAACAATTCTCTCATACAACACAATTGGACTTCGAAAAGTTATGCCTCAAAGCGGCCCAAGTTTCCCTATTTTAACTGATAAAGTTCATAAAATGTTCATTTCGATATCAAACTGTAACTGGGACGGTTGTCGGAATCGAATTTTTTAATGTCAAATGTTTTAAAAATGCAAAAACAGCAGGAACTGATGTTATCTAAAAAATCGAAAAATTGACTTTCTGGGCTTTTTTCGAGGAAATTTTTGGGCTGGAAAACTCTCCGTTGGCCCAACTCAGGAATTTCTAAGTCCCACGAAGTCGTTTTATCAGGATAACACCAGATCCCGACGTTTCATGTATTTTTAAGACATTTGGCATTTAAAAGTTCGATACCGACAACCGTGCCACAGTGGAGCACTTTGAACATCAAACCTGGTCAGAATTATTTTGAAGGTTTTCGGACTAAAAATGTATCATGAATCGAAAATATTGTATAATTATTAGTTGTGACTGAAAATTTTCATGGAATAATTCATCTTTGATTAATTTGTTACTATTCAGATGATGTAGGGTAGGAAACGGCTTAAGCAGTAGCGCCTATTTTAATCAGTCAAAGAAAACAGGCCTCAAACTCTTGCATTTTGATCAATATCGACGATTTCAATTATGGAAACGAAAACTTTGATTGTCTAGCTGTCTTACGAATATAAGAAATACCGTTAATCACAAAGAAATCAGTGAACTATTGCAATTGAAACAAATCGACCTATATTGCAGCCATTCAGGAGTCAGGGTGCTGAAAAAAAACGCCTGCAAAACAGATGAAAACTGCTTAAAATAGGTTCGGGGTGATTGGAATAGTGTCCCTCGAATGGTAACTTTGATTGATGATTGTTAAAGTTTGCTAACTTAGTTTTACAATCTGAAAACAAGTTCTGACAGAGAAAACGATAGAAAACAGATTGATATACTACTCTTTGAGTTTCACCCAACTCATTTCGAGTATTTCGTCTGAATACACGGGCGGTTCCTAAAGCTGCTTAGAATATGTTCCCTACATAAACATAAAAAAAAATAAACATACTCTAGTTCAGATTCAATGTAATTTTTTTTTGTCGACAATAAATGACTGAACCATTATGATTGAAACATAACTATTATTCGTTCATTAATCAATCTGAGTACTCAAAAGAGTCTGAAGAGTCCTTAGTTTGATCATCATTGTCCGTGTACGAACATTTCACTCGCAACATTTGCATTGCCTCAGACGAAAAAGAATGGCCGTTTTTTTTTTGGATTTTGGCCTAGAGCTCATAATTAAAGGATCCAAATCCATTAGCAACCTGTTGAAAATGTCTCAAAACACTCATTTATTACATAAAACATAAAACACTACGTTGCACTTGATTGTTTTGAAAAACAGTGAACAGTACGGGAGCATCGAATGCATCAACAGACAACTAAAATTTTATCGATTTCAACCAGCTGTAGCAAAGGTTAACAATACTTCTGGACGCTCATGACTTTTCAAAAAATTCAGTAGGTATCACACTTCATAATAAGACCATGCAGATCATGGTTAATAAACTTTTGCTTTTTTGACTTTTGATCAGGTTTTTACTTGAAGGACTCCTATATGCGTCTCATAGAAAATATGAGACATCTGGTGGTTCAATATTTTGAAACCGCGGAACTTTTCAAAGGCGCGTATTACACTTAAGATGAACGCGGGACATTTCGCGGGACGTTTTTCTACGCGCGACATTTTGTTAAAACGCGGGACTGTCCTGGAAATGCGGGACGTCTGGTCACTTTAGCTATAACCCAACGAGCGGGAGCCCAACTTAAACGTAGCCCAACTAAACATAGCCCAACGAGCGAAATTTGACTGTATTTCAAAAATAAATATAAGTTTTATGGTTACACTGTTCAGATCGAATATTGGCAAGTGGAAACTAACTCATGCTTTCCGTCGACACAAGTTCTCTAACTACAAGTGAAAAATAAAATTGCAATATTAATTAGTTAGAAAAAATCAGCGGTAGACTTCACTATCTTATTTTCGCTGACATATCTAACTTTTTATGTCATCAACTTCGTCATCAATTAATATGGAAGCGTGTCAATAATTTATACAAATAAGACGGGAGCTTCAGAGCCCATTGGGCCAGTGAATACAAATCTTGAAGATAAGTTGTTTAATTCATTTGTTTGCCAAAGCTCAGAATTTCTGCATTACCTGTATGTATTTGTTTGTGAAGTCATTTGATTCATGCTGCTCTAGAGAATGCGGATAGATACCAGAAAAACAACAAAAAGTCGGCACATCAAATTTTCATTGCTGGAAACCACCAAAATTTTGCTGATTTTTGGTTTGCTGTGCTTCCAGCAATCTGTTCAACAAAATGAAATTTGCTAATTATTCATTAATGCTCAATTGCTTAAAAGTGACAGGTCGTTTGCTGCATGTTCAGTAAAACAAAATACAACTTGCTGGTTGTCAGCTATGACAATTTGCTGTTCATTCAGCAAAGCATAAATCAATTTGCTGGTTAACCAGTTAGTTCAAGGGAACCATGTTTCCGTCAGGCACCAGATTCCATCCGCCCATCGGATCATAGGCAAATTACTGTTGTGCTAGAGATGTATGATTATCATTTCAACTTATAAGTTCATCTAGCCCAACAAGGACTTAGCTATGGTCCCATATTCGCTATCAGGGGCTTAGCGATGATCCCGTACCAGCTGCACAGCGATTTGGCGCGTTTTACTAATGACAGCTTGACGTAAATTTTTTGCCATATCAATTCTTTTGCTGGATTCCAGCATACATTCATTTACTGTTTTCTGTTCAGCAAATAGTCTGCTGTATTTTCGCGAATCACTGAATCGATTACTGGTTTTCAGTAAATGTAAGCATCAAAAATTCAAAAAATGATATCAGCTATTGTATCGATACTTCTGGTATCGATACTTTTTGACCGATATTTCGGGTATCTCGATACCTTTGGTTCTTCGGGTATCGATACTGAAGTATCGATACTCTCCGTCGTATTGCCCAATGTAAATGCATCATATGGACAACATGATCCCATTCGCTTTATGTCAGCAAACTTCAACACCGTTGCAGCCTCATTTGACTTTAAGGTTAAACCTCATTGAATCCAAAAATGGCCGACTTTGAGTCACCACTTCGAATTTTCGAAAGCGTTAACGTTTACCACAAAAGATCAATACAATGGTCGCAGTGGTCCAAATCTCACAAAAAATCCCTAACGTTTCGGCGAGTTAATCGGCGAAAATGGAAGGTGTAAGCATTGGTGCGGTTCGAAACGAGCTTCGGAAGTATGGTGAAGATTGCAGCCTTCAGGTCAAGCCAAAATCTGGGCCGAAGCCTTGCGCGCTTACACCAGTAAGTAGTCACGGTAAGATTAGGTCTAAGGACATATAAGAAGCAGAAAAAGCCGAAGCGGAGTCGAAAAAAAACCGCATTCGTCACCCCAAGAGCGCGAAATTTGTAGGATCAACTGCTTAGTGAAAATTTGGGGTGCGAAATAATGGACGATGAGATTTATGTCAAGTTTGACCACTTTGACTACAAAACGCTTCTGGGTGATCAATACTACATCAATTTTTACCGAATAAAAAGCCATATAAGCCATTCCACGAAAAACGGGCAACCTATCTAATCGACTATTTTTGATTTCACTGTAACTTTGCATACATGTTTCTAGGGACAAAAGCTGCCATTTTGTTCTATTGGTTCGATTTTTTGGAACACGACTCATTTTAGGGATGCTATTGAAAAATGCTATTCTGGGAAGGTGTTGATGATTACAAGTGACATATTTTGCCCATAGAAACATCTAAATTTCAGCCGTATTATACATGCTTACCCTAGCAGCAAGCACGCACCGACACGCAGAAAATCCTTTTGTATTGCTACTCAGCGACTGTAAAAGAGTATGCGAGTTCCTGCTAGCGAGTAGAAGTACTTGACTGAAATTGCTCGACTAGTAGGAGTGCTCGAAAACGAAAATGCTTTCTCCATCTACCAGGTTTTGCTTCATGCACCGCGGGGGAAGAATCTGTAAAGTATCGCATACTGGAGCCTGTGGGGTATTGGACTGAATTGGTAAGTTTTTTATAGAAGTCTAATGCAAAACCTGCCGAAGCCAACCGCTACCGAGGTAGTCCGTAGTTTTGGTGTTACGTTTTTGTAGTTTTTTGTCCCTCCACAACTATCGTAATACATCTTGAAACAATTGTACTTGGCTGGTTGTGCTCGCGAGAAGGGGACTACACGCGAGTAGAAGAGTAGGCCCGTGTGTGCATATGATCTCAGGAGCGAATGCGAGCACGGAAGACAGCGAGAAAGTACGAGAAATAGCTTGAATGAAGAATGCTCCAGTGTGTGATATCGGCAGCTACGAGAACCTCACATTTTAAATTTCGAAAGAATAAATAATCTTCGATTAGGTACTTGTTTAGTTGCTCTAAGAAGGGAAGTTTGATGTTCTCCAAAATCGGATATGAGTGCTGATCGCAATCTTTGTGCTGCCTCGACAGTGTTATTAGGAGACAAAAAAAGTTCTGGTTTGATAGAAGCGTTCTGGTTCCAAAGAAAGTGATCTAGCTGCGTCCGATAGTCAAAAATGCCTTTATGTATAGACGATTAAAATGACTGTTCTACTGACAGCTGGCGCTGCAGTAAACATGATGCTGATGATTTGGAGGCAACATATTACCGTTCCAGTTGCAAATCGAAAAAAAGAACGACTGCGACATTCGATTTTATTACCTTGTGCACAATGAGCATCATGTCGCATCTAGTGCGCTGTTTAGCGCATTTGATGCACTACACAGCGCACTAGATGCGATATAATGCGCATTGTGCATGAGGGAAAAAAATCGAAAGTCGCGAGTCGTTATTTCGATTTTCAACTTGAACAATAATATCACCTATCAAGATTTTTTTGCAGTGAGTTAACACGAGTTTACGTAGCGGTAAACTTTAAATTTCACTAGACGGCAGACTTAAACAAATAAAATGCAATTCCAACACGCTATGTACCTACCTACCCCTGCAAAAACATAACCTCAAATTAAAATCGAAACCGGATCTCATATATTTCCCTTTACATATGTATTTTCTCGACAGTAATTAGTCTACTAGATGCTGCACAAAATTTCCAACCAGCTGCATTGTTATTGACGTCAAAAACATCCATTTTACGCAAATATTGCCTGAAAAACAGTCTCCTGTGTATATGAGCCCTGGCTAAAAGTGAATCTATCATCATTTTCCTAATTCAGAAGTTCAAATCCAGAAGTCGCACGGTCGTGTTTAGTTTTGCGTTAAATCGCTAATCAGGAATAAGCAAAAATCCAAATTCATAATTTAAGCTCACGATTTCAAAAAAAAAAAAACAAACCTTTTGAAAGTCGGAAAAAGCACAACTAATCGAAAAATAGACAGAGTGATAGGAAAGTGATTTCAAAGGGACAAAAAATCATTCCGAACTAAGCTAAGCAAGGTAGAAAAACGCTCTTTGAACCGTTAATAAAAAAAAAAAAAACAAGCAACGTAGGGAATAAATGATCTCAAATGGAATTTATAAGAGCAAAAACAAACCTTCTCATATTTCAAAAAAGCTCAAAATGCTGAAAAAGGAAAAAAATAAAATGATCCTAAATTGAGCTTGGAGTGGCGAAAAACGCTTTCAAACGCCAAAACCAAACTCAGAATGGCTAACAGGTCGAAAGACAAAATAGGCTCATAGAAGCAAACATTAGTTGACATATTGGGACGGGGAGATTCTAACCAACTTTTTTGGCTACTGCTGTTGTGAAATTTTCACTGTTTAACAAGGAAGTGTTGATGATAACTGAAGAATTACAAAATTGTCCATCATTTTATCAATCCAACGACATGTTGATTATTGTGATCCATCATGTGGTTACATTAGTATTACCGTTTGAAATCTTTCATTCCAACGTTACACCTTGGTTTTGGTTTCCGCAGAATGTATCTCAATATAGTGCGGTTAGACGTAGTTCTACGTCAAAAAGTCAATAAGGAATGACGAAAAACACATCCAAAGGTCATAATAGGGGGAATAAAACTTATTATTGGTCAACAACGCTTCCTTGAAAGATTATCAATTGTGCTCAAAATGGCGACAAAGCACCTCCAAGGCCACAAAGAGAAAAAACGCTCTATCTACACTGAAAATAAAGATGAAAAAAATCACAGGAAGGTTGTATGCAAAGCCACGACCGCAAGGTTGAAGTAGAATACTTTTACAAGTAAGATAACCCGGCTGCTTCTTGCGTGTCAGTCATTTTTTCTAGTAAATAAACGTTGACCGTTCATTGGCAGTATTGTAATTTCTTTTTGTTTGATATTTTGAATGAAGTTCATTGAATATTTTTAAATTATGTGCAAATGAGAAATTGAAGTCCTGCTGAATGGTAATATGCACATTTGATACGACATCATTAAATGGGAACGGAACAAAGGCTACGGTTATGCAGAACACGAATGCCTGCGCGATGCGATTCGCCTTACCGTGGTGAAATGTACAGCTCTTTTTAAGGCGAAGTAGAGCTATACATTTCCGCCGCGCCGTTATTTGCGTTCTGCATGATCGTAACACTAAGCGACGCAAACACGTAATAATAGTCAGAGTATGCATGTAGATGAAGATAATAAACTTTGGATTACAGCGCAAAACGAGAATATATTAGGGGTCTTCACATCGAACTCGTATACGAATACGCAGCCGTAAACTGTGTATCTTCCATTACTCGTCAATGGAGGTGAGTATTTATACGACTGGGTATTTGTTTACGAGCTCGACGTGAATACCCATATTAACTCTTCAAATATTCATTTGTGTTCTTCAAATTTCAGTTGTTCAACTTAATATCCGATAAAATGTCTGTTCATTATTTGATGAGGCTCTTATAAAGGCAAAATGATGCATTCCCAATTTACTAGGTCCATAACTCTTTCGACCGTGCTTGGGAAAGTGCGGTATAACGACCAATCAGAGGTCGAATTTTGTGTTTTACCAAGGCTTGAGAATTTTCAATAGTACAATAGTTCGAATGATAAACATGCAATTTCATGCATTTGGTAGGAATCTTAGAAGATTTTCTAATCGATTGCTGTAAAAACGAAGGAAATCCATCGAAAACTAACCGATTTATTAGCATTTGAAATTGGACATATTTCTCACTTTTTTCAGTTTTAGATTTTCATTTCACATTCCTATGTAGCCGAACTTCTTGAGAGAAGTATTCTACTTCAAAAAGAAAATGATCCGATAGTTAGTGATAAAAACATTTCTCAGAGACAGAAAAAAGACCCAAGTTTGAGCTCAAACAAGCGAAAAAACCCTTTCTGAAGACCAAACAATGATCTCAAATTGAGCGTGGGCACTTTCCAAGACATAATTGAGAAAATATGTGAAGTTAGAACAGATTCCTTCCAAAATTTGCAAAAAAAAACTGGAAAAAAGTGGCCAAAATTACAGGTCCGCCAACCTGACGCTTGATGTGAAACCGTCAAGAGTCGCACCACTCAGCTTCATCAGCTTTGTTGGTGAAACAAATCCAACCTTAATCTGCTACAACTCGTTGTGTTTCACCGCATCGTACGCCACCTTGAAGTCTACGAATAGATGATATATCTGCAGGTAGCAGGAAACTCGTCTAAGATCTGTCTCAAGGTGAAAATCTGGCCCGTTGTAGATCCGTTCCGCTCGATAACCGTACTGATATTAACCGTCAAAGGTTTCCTGCAATGACCTTCCTGCAAAAGACTAGACGGACCATTTCTAGTGTTTTTATTGAATTCGAACATATTGATTTGTACGGTAAAACAGAAATTGATATTTCACACACATTTCACAGACCGTTATTATAAAAAAATGCACCAAAGAATCTGAGTACACCATTCGATTCGTTATGACGTCCAGAATGTTTGGTCAAAATTTCAAAATCATCGTACGGTACATTTTTGAGTAATGCCCTTTTGAAGGTTTTAAAGTACAAAAAAGTGATATAAAAACGTCGAAATACGTATTGTAAAGCTTGTTTTGCAACCACTGTTTTATGAAATTACTTCCAAAATAGTTTCTACACATTCCAAGGGTTATATTTCAAGACAATAACAATTGGTGGAAAGATTTATTTGAAAATCCCACAGTGCACAGTGGTCTAAAATCGAAAAATCGTGATCGTCCTATATTTGACTGTGAAAAATTGATGATTTAAACAAGGCCTTATTTTTGGCGTTTTTAGTTTTTCGATCAATCCACCTAACAGTTACATAAAAAAAATATTTTTTCTAATTTTCAATATACCAGATTACTTCCTTCAGCAAAGTTGTAAAAAATTTTAAAAGAAAACTATTGCTGAATACTGAGATGTCCTATCTGTACGTTAGACACGACAAAATAGAGTTTTTTGTGGAACACCCCTCCTTAAAATCAGTTTTTTGTCTATAACTTTTTCTATGATTGTCAAACCAATAAATTTTATAAAGTCTTGAGAGAATCTTAGTTGAATGAATGAAATTTTAGAACATTTTGCATTGTTTTGACCATTACAGTCAAAATTATATACAAAAAACAAATTTTAAGGAGAGGTGTTCCACAAAAAAAACTCTATTTTGACGTGTCCAACGTGCAGATAGGGCATCGCAGCATTCAGCAATTGTTTTTCTTTTAAAATTTTCCACAACTTCGCTGAAGAAAGCAATCTGGTATATTGAAAATTAGAAAAAATATTTTTTTTACATAACTGTTAGTTGGATTGATCGAAAAACTAAAAACGCCAAAAATAAGGCCTTGTTCTATGAAACAATTTTGCTGAAGACATTAGGTACATAAAATCAATTTTTCACAGTGAAATCAAGGACGACCACGGTTTTTCGGGTTTAGACCACTGTGCACTATGGGATTTTCAAATAAATCTTCCCACCAATTGTTAATGTCTTGAAATATAACCCTTGGAATGTGTATAAACTATTTTGGAAGTTATTTCATAAAATTGTGGTTGAAAAATGTGCTGTACAATAAGTATTTCGTCTTTTTTATATCACTTTTTTGTACTTTACAACCTTCAAAAGGGCATTACTCAGAAATGTACCGTACGATGATTTTGAAATTTTGACCAGACATTCTGGACGTCATAACGAATCGAATGGTGTACTCAGATTCTTTGGTGCATTTTTTTATAATAACGGTCCGTGGGAGCACCGTGATCTGCTTTTTATTTCTTGCATGTTACTGTTTCATCATGATTGTTTTTTATTATTAACGTTACAAAGTTTATCTAATAGCAGCTTCAGAACTCTAACCTTTTTCGAAGCCAGCTCCAAGCCAAACACAACTCCGGTGGTAGTTAGCATTATTCCGCCAATTTCGTACGCCCCAAAAAGATGCTCATTGTTTAGCCTTTTCGGACCGGTGGTTTCCTTCGGTCGTCGGAAGAATTCGTAATCTCCGTACTGGGTTACCCAGAAGCTCATTAGTCCGGAAGCTTGAATGTGTTGGATTTGGGTGTTGAACTGTTGTGTCAGGATGGACCTCTTCGGATAGTAGATGGCGACCGTGTACGTAGAAATGAACTCGCGACAGATGGGTTGGAAGCCACCTCGCCTTCGGTACAGTCGGTTGTGGTAGGCCATGTGATCCAGAGCCCCCATCACTACGTCTTTGGACTCCGGATGACTCAACAGCCACTTCAGCCGACGAATGATGTTGTTATGCTCCCGAGGCAGGTGGCGAACTCTGACAAAGCGAGAAGGTACGGCTTCGTAGTAGCGCTCGGCTGACTCGACTACGTAGTACAGAGCTTCAGTTTGATCGATTTCTGCTAGCGTCTGAAACGGAGGCAACGTTGATTTCTTCTGAAGGAAGCGATACATTGCCCCTTGGTAGAGGGCCCGTAACACCAAATTAAGAAACATCCACATAAAGAGAAGGGTTCGTGCAAAGTTCCGTGATGGGATTGAATGCATTGCTACTCCTAAGAATACTTGCAGTAGGTTTAGAAATGGAGTGCGTATATCTTTGCCATACACGAAATTTTGTACATTATCGTTTTTACATTCGACTAACGCAATCACAACGATAGCCCCCGTGACAAAAATAACTACCGCGTACCAAACATTTCGTTGAAATGGTAGAAACAGCTTCTCGAATGCGGTATAACGACGGCCTCTGGGAACTGCCAGAACCAACGCTGTTGTGTAGTGCGCGATTCCGGCTTTTAGGATTTCATTCCTAGCTGTGGATATTCCAAGGCAAGATATTCCAAAATCTACCTCTTGCCGTTGAATCATCCCTACCAGCCCGGTGCTGTTTTCCTTCAACGCGTAACCCCACTGTTCACCGTGGTCCGGTTCGACGATGGTAGTTTCGAAATTCAACTTTTTACTCAGAACATCCAGTAGATCGCCTTCAAAGCCGCTCATTCCTCTCGTATCGTTGTCCGAATATCGCATGATGGTGAAAGGCCAAGTCTCAAATGACCCGACATAGAATCTGCATCGATGGAAGGATTTTGTTTTATCTGGATACAATAGATTCAGCTGATAGGGTGAATTCAGATGAACTAAGTTTACCATACCGCAGCGTCCTTCCAGATATGGTACATAAGACCATAGTTGTACTCCGCGATTAGTGTTTCCAACTAAAACGACATTGGCAATCTGCAGTCGCCACAAATCATCGAACACCAATCGTACAACCGTTTCGTTCAGAATGTCACTGTGCACAATCAGGAATCTTCCGGATGTTTCGTACTCTTTCAACAACAGCTCCTGGTACAACAGCTGAAAAGTTTTATATTCGTCCACAAAAAAGACACTTCTCAGAAAAGTTCCATCTGCTGGACCGTCGTCAAACTGCACTGCTATGAGTCCGTTCAACTGTTTGATCATTCCGTCGATAAAATCCTCATGCAATTGCTCACCTGCCCCGGATGAGGCTCTCCGCTGTATCAAAGTCGGTTCGAACGGTTCCCGAAACGCTGTCAATAAAATAGCGACCACATTCGCCTGCATGGATGGCATCACCGCCAGGCTAGGAATATGCATCAATCCCGTAGATGGTGCTGTTACGGCCAGCAGCAGTCCGAGCAGGGTCGTCCTCGGTTGCATGATTAGTGACAATCTGTCACTGATCAATTAATGCGGTTTGGTTTTATGTGCTGCAGTCTAATTATGGTAGGCTTTGATTTTAAAACGGAGTGTGGAAGGCTAATGGCGACCGTCAGCCATCATTAGCTTCATTGTTGCTTGGACCAGCAATTATTTCATTTACTTGGGAAATGGTAAATTACAATGAAATAATTTGCAACAAAAGATTTTTCGCGTCTAAAAAACAGTTACATTGAATGAAGTTACCTCGAGTTCTAGAGAATTATTGTACGTTGCGAGGTATCTTTTATTGCTGTATAAACTCATAAGAGATTCGAAAAATATAAATCAGAGCTCTTAATTTTAAGTTCCAGTAGATATGAAATACCCTCGAATAGAAAAGTAGGAATCGAAATTGATAGACTGTATAATTATATATGTATATTATGTTATATATTAAGAAAGTAATATAACACACCAATTATTTCACCATTAGAATAGGACTAGGAATTACATTGAAAGCTTATAACGGGTTGCGTGATCCGGCTTAATTCCTTCCTTCACGCTTAGTTTTCCTAACCTGACTTTAGTTGAACATCCATCCCAGGCGATATTCGGGAGAGACTAAATACAAAGCACAACATTGTCCTAGTCCCAGTCATGCTGAGTCTACTACTGCTAGCCTTATTACCACCGATTCCATCGGCGGGGCACTTCATAACCCACGTCGAGTCTCCAGAATTCCCGCTGCGGGACGCAGCAATCGCCGTCATCACCGAGTTCTACGCAACCAAATGCAACCACATTTACATTCGACGTCGCGCCACCAATCCGAGTAGTGTCTTCATTCAGCGTGATCTGATCGATCAGCTGCTGATCGGGATTGGGTCTCGGATTACCGTGCAGCTGGAAACCTACCGGGCACAGGTCTTGAATCAATCGCGAGCGCATAACGTGTTTCTGGTGGATGACTACGAAGCCTTCCGGCGGATTAGCTCCGGGATGAAGATTCGAACGTACGACTACACGGGCAATTTCCTAGTCCTGGTGAGCGATTCATCCAACAGTAGCTACCGGACGGTGCAAGCGATCATGGATGATTTGTGGTCGCACTACATTGTCAATGTTGGTGTTCTGATGGCGTTTGATGAATACCCGGGGAATGCCTTTTACTATACGTACTTTCCGTTTGGAAGTGGATACTGCGAGGAAGTTCGACCGTGGCTTTGGAAAGTTTTCAGTGGTGGACGGTTCGTGAGTGCGACGAAAGAGTACTATCCGGCAAAGTTGGAGAACTTTTTCGGATGTCCGTTGAAGATGGCGACCTTCGACATTCCTCCGTTTATGATGCTGCAGTATGGACCTGGAGGGCAATTGGTTAACACGGATGGTTTGGATGGGATTGTGGTTCGGGTACTGAGTCAACGGTTAAATTTCACCGTAGAGGTGCTGGTGGTGGATCCTCCCGACTGGGGAGTAACGGCAGAGCTGGGACAATGCACCGGGGCGGCTCAATTTGTACGGGATCGTTTGGTGAACTTCACCATAGGATATTGGGCGGTGACTTACAGTAGGAACCGGTTCATGGGAAGCACCTTCCCCTACTACACATCCCTTGTGGCTATTGCCGTTCCTCCCGGAGAGCCGTACAACTCCCTGCAGCAGCTCTATCTCCCCTTCAAGTACATCATTTGGTCATGCGTTTGTACCATTCTGACACTAGCTGTAGTGATGATCATGGTTATTAATCTCCAACCTTCCACCGTACAAAATTTTGTCTTTGGGAGGCTGGTAACCACTCCAACATTAAACACTTTCAACGTATTTTTGGGTGGAGCTCTTACTCGCCTACCTGGTCGGAACTTCTCGCGAACCTTATTGGCCTTCTGGTTGTTCTACGGTATTATCATTCGCACCTCGTACATGGGTTCGTTATTCAAGTTCCTGCATTTACAACCTAATCGAACTGTTCTTCAGCTTATCCCTGAGTACATTACCGCTGGCTACCAAATCCGGATGGCACGAAACTACAGCTATCTGTTCGATGCCTTTCCAACTATGAACGCCCATCTACAGCAGACGACACTTAGGCAGTTCTACGAAAAAGAGATCCTTGAAATGCAACTTCCGACTACTCGCTATATTCTGCTAGCACCGATCGAGATGATCTCCCACGTTAACCGAGCCCTTACCAAGCACCAGCAGATGCTTCGCATCACCAGAGATCGGGTGTACCTTTCGAAGTTGGCAATCTATTCGCAACGTTCGGCACCGGTTCTACAACCGTTTAGTGCTCTGCTGGGGCGGTTTACTGCCGCCGGGTTGATCGATCAGTGGGCTTCTCTGTACCATCAGCCGGTGTTTTTGAAAAGTAGTACCACTTCAGAAGGACCTCGACGGTTACGTTTCCTTCAGGTTCAGGGTAGCTTCGAACTGTGGACCGGCGGGTTGCTGATCAGTGTAGTGGTTTTTGCGGTGGAAAGCGTTACCGGTTGGTGGAAGCGACGGTTGCTGCGAAAGAGGAGACGAGTCGCGCCGAGGCGTATTACTTTTCAGTTGTAGGTTAGAAATTGAATCGATGTTCGGTTTATTTATTTTAAAATGGAAAAGTAACTTTCATATTTTCGCAAAATATATAAATGTAAATTTGACCACCTTCTTGGGTCATTAAACCGATGTGGAAAACGACGGGATGCGATATATTTTTCCAAATCTGTATCAGATTTCCAGTTCGCTTCTTTTTCGCTTCTCCTGTTGCACACATTGTCTGCTTAATGAACTGCATAATGAATTGTTCAAAATGTTGAGGGGTAGAAGCCGTTGTTGAAAATAGAAATTTGGTTCGACCAAAACCAATTTTCAAATTTCAGATCATGAATCATCTTAATTTTAAGCGAAAATATTCTGTTTCACAACTAGTAATTCACCACTTATAAACTCTGATTCTCATATATCGTGTCTTGAATACTGAATTGAAAATCCATTCAATTCTAAATTTAGGTGACAATGTTTCATTTTGTTGAATTGAAGAATTAGTTGCACAATTGAATAGAATCGAACCACAAATCCGTTCAAAAATCTCTAGTGAACTTCGAAGTTTCGGCCTTTTCGCGGTGGGAGCAGAAAAAAGTGAGCGAAAGCATCGATGACTGGAAGCGCTGGTTGTTTGCAAACGTTAAAGAGAATTTTTGCGTCGTGATAACAATGGATAACGTTGGATTCTATGCTATTAAAGGGAGTCAAAAAGAGCCTCTACAGACAAAACAGAAGTAGGACATTGTAGCGTTAGCAAGTATCACATCACGACCCTTGTATTTTTGAAAAATGGGAAAATTTCTCGATTTTCTAATACTGGGTCAGAGTATCAATAGTGACAGGCTTGTGACGACTAGAATAATACACACGCTTAACGCGACCGCTCTCTGCACACGATAACCCGATAACACAACCGGTCACTCACTTGAACATACGAATTTGAAACCATACCTCACACTCTATGTACATTTCTCTTTTTGTAATAAACTGAAAATCAACCTAATTAGTCGTTGATTATAATTACCTATAGATAAATCCGAGAAGTTCCCCAAAGACTCATCTTAATGGGTGACAACTAAAATTTTGGATTTTTCTTGAGGCTCTCTTACTCAACTACAAACACCCTCAGAGAAAAATTGAAGTATGTATATGTAAGCTCTCTCTCTCTCCTTTTTATGCCAGTATTTTTTTTTTGTTTTGTTTGCGCTTGTTCAGTTCTGTGTGAAATAGCGTCAAAATAAGGAGCCTTGCACAAACACATTGTACAGTTCTAACTGAACTGCTCAAAAGGTAAATTGGCATAAAGCTCAAAGTAGGCAACTTCAAAAGCGAAAGAAAAAGAGCACAAAAATTGAGATAAAATGAGCGATAGAGAACGGGGAGATAGATAGAGTGAAGAAAAATACAAAATATTATAATATTTGGATAAATTTCAAAATAATGGAGTAAATCCCTTTATCGCAAATGTTCAGATTCCATAATTCAAACCCCAATCTAAAGTCATTTTTGTTTAACGGTAGGGCTTAAAAGTGTCTTCTTCTCAAACAAAAGTTTCAACGCAAAATTTGAGCTCAATCATAAGAGATACATTTTTTCATTCGTAGAAATATACGAAACATCGATATCTGTTGTTATTCAGCGTTCCAAAGCGAGCGGGAAGCAAAACCATTCTTCTCCGTTCTGCTTCAGAACGAGACATATGTAACGCTTCTCAAGTCTCCCCTGAGTAGCAGCAAGCACGCACCGACACGCAAAAACTCTTTTGTATTGCTACTCAGCGACTGTAAAAGAGTACGCGAGTTTATGCTAGCGAGTAGAAGTACTCGACTAGGAGGAGTGCTTGGGAAACTGTGCTCGAAACGAAAATGCTTTCTTCATCTACCCGGTTTTGCTTCGTGCACCGACAGCCGAACGTGGGGGAAGAATCTGTTAAGTATCGCATACTGGAACGTGTAGGGTATCGGACTGCTTTGGTAAGAAGAGGATTACACGCGAGGAAAAGAGTAGGCGCGCGTGTGTGCATATGATCTCGGGAGCGAATGCGAGCAAGGAAGACAGCGAGAAAGAACGAGAAATAGCTTGAATGAAGAATGCTCCAGTGTGTGATATCGGCAGCTACGAGAACCTCACTTAAGGTATTGTATGCTGTATATGAGTGATAACAACACTAGTGTTAATTGAAGAAAAAAATCACAAGTGTTGTGTGCAAAGCCTCGATCATAAGGTTAACGTAGAACTACTTAACAAATTTCAACAGTAGGTGCTAGCTGCAATACTAGTGCAAAACCAGTAGGGAAAAATGTTTTATCTTCAATTCATTCGTTTGATTGTCCTACAAAGAACAGTTTGTTGTTCAATTTATAATCGGATAGGATGCTGATGGCACCTTTGTGCTATTCCAATAGACAGCTGTTGCCATTCGCTCCTGTTGAATTATATCCAACGTACGCACCACCTGAAAATAAAATGATTTGTTCGAACAAAAGCGGGCCCCAATATAGTCCATGTTGATGTTATGAGAGGCCACGCCTGGTTTGTAACAAGATTTTGTCTTCTCCCAGTTTCGTTCAACGCAAGATGCTATGAATCTCATTTCATGTTGGCAACTAGCGGAAAAGGACGGATTGTTGAGCTCTCACACAAGCAACAATATAAGTCGTATCGTGTTGCGGCTTGGAGCGACAAGTGTTTTTCTTCTTTCGGATCCCGTTGGATGGAAATAGATAGCAGAAGATAACATTCGATTACGCTGTTGCGTGTTGCTGACAAACACGAGAATGCAAAAAGAGTTACTGCTCTTATCGAATATTTTTTGATAATGAGAAGTTTAAGTGCTACCACATTTCAATTCGCATATATAAATACGACATCACTGAACAAGAATGCAAACACTATGCGACGCAAACAAGTTTAAGAGGGTTTATGCAGATCAAAATAACATTTTACTGTCAATTCTAATGTGAAACAAAAAAATAATAATTCTTTAATCATTTATATGTTTGTCCTCAAAAGGACAATTAGTTGTTGAATTTAAATTTGTATATGATGCTGATCGCATCTCTGTGCTACCCCAACAGTGGGGATCAAGACACTCTAACAACACCTTCGAATGTTATAATTCTTATAATCTTTGATCCCAGTATTTATATCACCAAGTGCAAGCTCCCAAAACCAAAATATCTTCAAAACTCTCATCTGATATTCCCAAGTCCCATATCCCAGAGTTTTAGTCTCAAATTCCATATTCCAACTTTCTGAAATCGTACGAATCGATAGATTCGTAAGTTGAAAATCCACGAAAGCCAGTAGCTCGTGCGTCTGTCTCAACAGCGCACAATCACCGGGTGCGGTACGTACCCCGGGGTCTACGACCTCTTCCTGATGATTCTTTGCTGAGAATAGTTTTGGCGGCTCTTACGTCAGGTATTCTGGTTACATGCCCAGCTCTTAACTAATAGGTGTCCCACATCAAATTGCATTACCTTTTTGGGATGCTTTCGTTGTGCCTATCGTAGTCCAGTATTTTTCGATAGACCTTGGCTCCGGTGCGTTGGGGAGCGAAAGTGACCCAGTTGGTATTGTACCACTTCAGGACAAAATTTGAATAGTGGCACGAAGCTAGATCCAGCCAGAGGATCGTAGGTCTCTCATGTTGCTTCAACAGAGGAAGCAGATGCTTCTGTAGACACTCGTTGAGGTAGATCTTCCCATTTACAGTTCCAGTAGTAACGAACGGCGCACTCCGTTTGCCACATGAGCAGATCGCTTACCAAATTAGGTATTTCTTGACAAACTTTGAAAATCTCTGCTTCCTTCCTTCCGCCGAAATATCAAACATGTGCTGGACAGTGAAGAGCAGCAGCCCTTCAAGTTGAAAGATGAGACAATAAGGCTTCGTCAGCGTCTGGGTGTACAGATTCCAGGCCCATGATTTTCTTACCGTTCGTCACGATTTTGAGCCTTTTGCACTTTGTACGTATGCTGTCCCTCCCCCGCGACTGATGTATCGTCCGCTATTCGTACGCATGATGTTGATCCCTCCAGCGTCATTCGAATCAGCTCAACTAGTTGTTCTGGAATTATCTGCTTTAGCTCATTTCGCTTGTCTGAATCGTACGCCTCCTTGAACCCACAAACGGATGGTTAATCCGTAAGTTGTGTTCCCGTAACTTATCTAGGATCATAAAAAGTTTCGCCAACGTTCTTAATCTCAAGAACAGTGTGCGAGAAAGTATTTTGGCCTTCCTTGTGGAAAGGCTTTTCAACTAGTGGTGGATCGCATTGCGTAGTTGCTGCTCCAGAAGCTTGGCCGGGATCCCGTCCTTCCCGGCAACCTTGCTGTTTTCAGATTGCTGATCGCTTTTTTTTGTTGTCATTCACCTCCATTGTCAGAGTCCCCGAGAAAACGTAACATCCGTAATGTCCGAAAAGTGTGGACCATCAATCAAAACATGATTGATCATTGAGCAGGCAAAGGCGGAAAATAGGCGCTATAGAAAGCCATTCCTCTGATCACAGCGAAATTTTGTTAACCTCAGACCATTAGCATTGATTTCAATTCCAAGTCATGGAACTGTATTCTTTATAATTTAAAAATTTAGCTTTAACCCTAAGATCAATAATGTCTAATTCCAAATTTTTCAAATGGCAGCTATTAAATTTTGAATTACAAATCTTCAATTGAAAATTTTAAATCTTGTAACTCAAAAACTCTTCATCTTTAGGTCATTAAGAAAAATGAAGCCTTTAACAATAAATCAATAATTTTGAATCCTAACAGCTGGATGAGCAATAGAAAAAAGAAAATATCGAGTCAAAATGTATAGGGTATCGGCTCTATTATCATCAGGTGTTACTATTATCGTCCGGGGGGTAAATGATGTCCTAGAGCGTTGATTTCTTGCTTGATGATTCTTCATAATGCAGAGCATCTTCTTGCAAAAAAAAGTTTTTATGACTTTATTAACCTCCGGACAATTATTGGAAAAACCTGACAATAACAGAGCCGATACCCGCGAACCCAACGGCGTGAAACGCCAACACAGTATTAACATTTCAAGGTTTTAAAAGATGTTGTTCTCTTGACGAAAGTGGAACCGTAAATCCACAATTAAACGAGGAAAAATTATATAAATAAGTAGTAAACAGCTGAAAATATCTGTTATTAGCTTTTTAAAGAATAAATTGAGAGGCCTACGATACTCATAAACCAAGACTCTCAAATTGAGATTAAAACATTCATTATTCAAACTGGAAACTTGACAGTGAATAATTAGAACCGTCAATGAAAATCAACAACTTGGAAAGATCTTGAACTGTAAAAATGATACCAAAAACTTTAGCTCCTTTTATTTGCATGATTAAATCTATCCAGCACTGACCTAAGAGCTCTAACCCTGCTGGAAGCTAGTTCCAGTCAAAACACAACTCCACTAGCGATCAGCAGGATTGCGCCCATTTGGTACGCAAAGACAAGATATCTATTGTTCAAACGTTTCGGTCTCGGGGTTTTCTTGGGCCTTCGGAAGTCATAATCTCCGTACCGGGTAACCCAGAAGCTCATTAATCCGGAAGCTTGAATATGCTGGATCTTGTTATCGAATTGTTCCATTAGTATTGACCTCTTCGGATAGAAGATGGCGACCGTGAAGGTAGAGATGAACTCGGGACATATCAGCTGAAAGCCACCCCTTTTCCGGTACAGCCGGTTGTGGTAGGCTATGTGATCCAGGGCACCCTGGACCACATCCGGGGACCTCGGATGACTCATCATCCATTTCAGGCGACGAATGATGTTGTTATGCTCCTGCGGTAGATGGCGAACTCTGGAATAAGAAAGTGTAAAATTATGCTCAGCTAACGATGGTTGCCACGTAATTTAATACCTTTGATAACGATGTGGGAAGGCCTCGTAGTAGCGTTCACCGGATTCCACTACGTAGTACAGTGCACCAGTTTGGTCGATTTCATTCAAAGTCTGTGACGGCGGTAATGTTGACTTTCTCTGGAGGAATCGATACATCGATCCCTGATAGCAGGTGCGGAGCACCATCGAGTGAATCATCCACAGAAAGAGAAGCGTTCGAGCGAAGTTCCGTGACGGGGTTAAATGAATTGTAATACCGAACAACACTTGGAGTAAGTTCAGATATGGAGAGCGTATGTTTCTTCCGTAGACGAAATTCCGCACATCATCGTTTTTGTATTCTACTAAGCAAATAACAACGATTGCTCCTAGAACGAAAATTGCTAAAAAATACCAAACTTTTTTCTTAAACGGAAGAATTAATTTTTCCAACGATGAATACCGGCGACCTTTCGGAACAGCTAGAACCAAAGCCGTGGTGTAGTGAGCGATTCCAGCTTTGAGAATCTTAATTCTGGCTACGGATATCCCCAAACAGGATATTCCAAAGTCCACCTCCTCCCTTTGAATCATTCCCATCAACCCGGTACTGTTTTCCTTCAACGCGTAACCCCACTGTTCCCCGTTCCCAGGTTCCACGATCGTGACTTCAAAGCTCAGCCTCTTACTCAGCACATCCAGCAGATCACCCTCAAAACCACTCACTTCTCTAGTACCATTTTCCGAGAACTGCATAATGGTGAAAGGTCGAGTTTCGAATGAACCCACCTTGAATGGGAATCCGTGGAAAGATTTGGTTTTGTCCGGATATAGTGTATCCGCCGGATCGGAAGCCTCTAGTCGAATTAAGTTTACTAAACCACAACTACCCTTCACATATGGAACATAAGACCATAGTTGAACTCCGAGCTCTGTGTTCCCAAGCAGCACTGCGTTGATAATATGTTGTCTCCACAAATCGTCAAAAATCAATCGTGCAATAGATTCGTTAAGTCGGCCACTATGGACTATCAGAATTTTACCGGATGCTCCGTTCTGTTGGGCCGTGAATTCCCGAAACAGTAACTCATAAGCTTCGTAACTATCCACCAAAAAGCCAATTCTATTGTTTGGTCTTCGGAATGTTCCATCTACCGGATTAGTGAACTGCATAACGATGAGTCCCCGAAGTTGCTCGACAACCTTGCTGATTATACTTGCGTGCAGCAGTCCGCCATCAGGCGACGAAGCTTTTTGCCTTATTAACGTCGCCTCGAATGGATCTCGGAAAGCTTTCAGTAGAATATTGATTACGTGCTTTACCAGCGAATCTTGATTTGCTGTCAGTTTGGGAACGATTATCGTTCCCGAGACGGGCGCTGCTGCTACTGCTACTAACAATCCAAGCAGGCACAACCTTGATTGCATGATGGATGACAATCTGTCACCTCGTAAACTAATGCGTTTGGTTTTATACGTTCCTATTTCTAATTGATAGACGTTGACTTTAAAAACTGACTGGTACTGTGTGACACTGCCCGGGTTAATTGACGAACAATGATGCGTTTTATTGTGGCTTCCGGCAGCAATTACTGGAATGAATATGGGTTGCACAAATTGCACCTTTGTCTGACGTATAAACGGGTTTAATGCACGTAGCATTCGACAAAAAAGTTGGAGGAAACTATATTTACTAAATGATGACCGATTTTCGTGCAAGCGCTGAGATTGGGGTGTTGTGCTTTTATTTAAAAAAAAGCGCTTTAAAATACTGTCTCAAAATACTTTGGAAATATATTCCAAAACAATCACTAAAATTAAAATCCTTTAAAATATTTCTGAATTTAGCTTGCATTCATTTCTGAAAGTCAATAAACAGTTATCAGAAATTCATATCGTTTTAAAATAGTTAGATAACAAGTTATGCTCATAATCGTCGAAAAACTTTCCCAAAAAGATGGTAAAAGAGACGGTAAAATAATAAAATGAAACGCTTCTGAGGCTTAGAAAAGATTGAGAAAAAAGAAATCAGGTTCAAATCGCTAGGAAAACATGCCTCTAACGACCAATACAGGAAAGGGTTTTGAATAAAACACTATAGGCTCAGGGTCGGATTTCAATGCTGGGGGACCGGGGCAGTTATTTTCGTGTCCCTATTTTGAAAAAAAAAAATAGAGGTATGAATGACTAGAAATCTTAAATGACATAAAACGCCAACATAAAACAAAAAAAGCTTAATTTGCTTAAGCCAATTCTGGAAAAAACAACAAAAATTTAATCTCAAAATTGATTTGAAATCGTCAAGAAAAAACAAAAAAGAAAATTATGCTCTAAATCACTGCAAAACAATAGAAATTGTAAAAAAATTATCCTAACGATATTGTCAAGAATCGTTGAAAACATCTTTCAAGGGCAGAAATGATTCCGAATGTTTTCAAATATATCTTAGAATCGTTTAAATTCTGTCTTGAGGCAGAAAAGGCCTCATGTATGCAATAAATTGTTTTAAAGAAACCATGAAGAACAGGTAAAATTGTCAGTGGTGGGCACCATTCCGCTAATTCGCTAATTCGCTAACTAGCGACGCTAAAATTCAGTTAGCGATTTAGCGATTTCGCTAATTTTTGAGCTGGTTAGCGAAACTGTTAGCGTCGCTAAAATTTTGGCCTTCGAAACGCTAATCGCTTATTCGCTAAATTTTGTGGAGAAGCGACAATAGAAATATATAGAAAAACTGTGGATTGCTGATGGCGTACGTAAATTGCTCCAAAAGATGAACATACTTTACTGCGAAAGTTACTTTTGTCAGTTTTTTTACGCTAGAATGGAGTTCCAGTTATCGTACAAGCCACAGGAGCATTTTGAAGAACAAGCACAAGGTCCCCGATCAGAAAAACTAAACAAAAATGTAACAGAAGCTGTTAGTTTGTTATACAAAAAACCTTTCAGGTTGTGTTTCAAATTAGATCCCGTTAGGTGTTAAAATAACAGAAATTATAACAATAAATATTCTACTAATATCAAACCCATATCAAGTTTTGTTACTAACGTATCAGCTTTCTAACAAAATGAGATAGCATATGGAACAGTATAATAACAACCATTGTTATAAACTACAGGTTTTGATAGAGACGAAAAAAATGTGAGATTTGTCTCAAAACAACTTTGTTTCAGGATTTGTTTTTAAAACTCATTCAGATTATATTTTGATATCAAAAACATATGGGAAAATACAAAATCGTATCAAATTATGTTATTTGTATCTCGTGTTGATAGAATTTTGTAATTTTCTTGTTATGCTCTTCTGATCGGGTCTAGATTGAATTTTTGGCACACCAAGAACTTTGGTAAATTGCAATGCGCTTGAAATTATGAGAACTTTGGTTCTACTTTTTCGATTCAGATAATAATTGAATTTTCATGAAAACATTCCTAAGAGTATCTATTTTCAATACAAGCTAAATAACTTTTGTTATTCTTGTTTTTACAAAATCAAATATGAATACCGTTTCGTGAACCTCTTACTGTAAATAGCTTTAAAAAGTAATTGTTTTCGTTTGTTTAACCAAAACAGATCAAAGTGGTCCAAATCTTACAAAACATGAGCAATAAATATAGTGATAAGACTATTTACATTTTAAAAAAGTTAGCGATTAGCGATTAGCGAAAGTTCCGCTAATATGGGTTTAGCGTTTAGCGTTCAGCGATTATCGAGCTAAATTTTCCGGTTAGCGACTTAGCGATTAGCGTCGCTAAATTTTCGGTTAGCGGTGCCCACCACTGAAAATTGTCTTCTAATTCAATCCACAATTTGTAAAAATGTTATGAATAGTGAACGAGGTCAAAACTCATGAAATAGTAAAAATGGTTTGAACAAGGTCAAACATTACCGTCCGTCACACCGTCCGCGAGTAAAATGAACTCTCCAAGCTTCTTAAGAGATAATAACGACAACTCTTTCAATGCATTCTTTGGGTGTCCTGAGAAGGACAGTTTTATGCTTCATCTAAAACCGGATACGTAGATCGGAAAATTACTGCTAAGATGTGACCGTCCGCCGCACCATCCGCTAGTGAAGTGATTTGTTTGAACCGAAGCAGACTATTATATAGCTCAAAGAGGGCACTCCCAGTTGATTAAGTATAGTATTCTGTTACAATCGATTACTCCAAAAAAGAAGGAAAATCGTTGAGAACTAATTGAGTAAAAGTATTTGAAATTGAACATGATATCGTCCTTGGTTCTAATTTAAGATTTTCAATTCACTCCCATATAGACCTTTTCAAAAGACGTAGTTGTACGTTAAAATAAGGAATGTCTACTAAAGCACAGAATGTCGAAAAAGATTAAGAATAAAGTCAGAATTTATAAAAAAATGTGGAAAAAGCTTATAAATAAATGGATTTCACCATACACCAATAAAGCTCTGAAAAGATCCGAGATTTTGCACTCAAAAATGATGACATTTAGTGCAAAAAATGTCGCTTCAGCATATAAGCTAGAAACAAAGTAACATAAAGATGAATTTAGAACCGCTAAAAACACAATTAGGTTGAGATTGAATAAAAAAGTTCTAAAAATGGGTGGAGGGCCTAACGTAGTTGGTAACATCTCCGCCAACCACGCTCGTGGCCTGGGTTCGAATCCCAACGCCGACATAAATGTCGATGATTGTGGGATGGCGTGATCCAGTCACAATCAACCCAACTGGTCTAGATTTATTCCTAGCCGATACCGGGAGATTTTCTGAGGCGAAGAAGCTCTTGGATCACGCCTTCCATCGCATGAGGAAGTAAAGCAGTTTGCGCCGGTCCGTTAATCAACGGGTCGTAAAAATTCCAAAATAAGAACAAATTTATTCAAAAAACTTCTGCCAAGAAATCGAAAAAAAAACTAAAAACCATGTAAATATAAACAAAATTAATATACCATATATGTTCAAAAACGTCAAAGGAGTCTAAGAGGTGTCAAAACGATAACTTTCATACAGAATCAATTGTGTCAAAAATGTCAACAAGTGTCAAAGACTGTCAATATGCGTCAAACCGTATCATAAAGCCCAAAAATGCTCCAAATGTCAAAACCATTCGAATTTTCCTTGCATTGGTTTAAGAAAATGGCATAAATTGGTGCTATGGTTCGTCAGAAAACTTCTATTTTTGTTTTATTACCTTTTCTTTTGAACACAACACAATAATCACATCGATTACTGCGACATTTAACGCTAGTTGACTACCTTCCACTATCCCATTACAACTTCTACTTCCTATCGAAACGTCCCCGCACGACCTCACCCAGAAACGCGACAAAACATCCACCCAGTGCAAAAATCAACGACTGAAAAGCTCCTCCCAGCTGTTCCAGGGTTAGCTTCCTTAGCTGCTCATCATCCGTCTCCATCACGGCAGCGTACTTCTCATCCACGTAATGATTAACCCAAGCCTGCACCAGTCCATTAGCGTTCAACTTCAGTATCTTATCGTCGAACGGCTTCGTAAGGCAGGAGTTCAACCGCAGACCAACGCAAAGCGCATAATTGTACAACCGCTGCTTCATGATGTGAAACTTGCGTCCCTCGGTTAGCCGTGCGTTGTCGTAGAGGATCTTCTCGTAGTTGGAAATGCGAGCCCCGCGGAGGTGCCCATTCCGGATGGCGTCATCGAAGTGATGGATTCGCTCGGCTGGAATGGTTTGGACGAGGGGTTTCATCTCCGGCATGTGATCGAACACGTAAACTTCCGTCGGGATCAAGTACAGGGGGTAATCGTTGTCCACCAGCTGTCGGAGGGTACTCGGGGTCGAGCGGTTTGGTGATTGCTGAAGAATGTAGAAGAGAGCTTGCTGGTAGACAGTGCGTAGTATCAGGGCGTAGAGTATCCACAGGGTTAGGAAGAATCGGGCGAAGTTCCGCCCCGGGAGCTTTAGTAGGGATCCACCCAACAGTGAGTTGATTAGGTTGAGCGATGGAGTACGGACGAGCCGGCCGAATACGAAGTTTTGCACTTGGCGGGGCATCCGAGCGATGATGAGGATGGTAAGGAAGCTGGCAGCGAGCAGTCCGGTAAATGCTAGCCACAGTGAGTTGCTGTAGGGAAGCAGTAGCTTCTCGAATGCGGTGTAGGATTCTCCCGGGGACACTATGACCAGCAGTTTCGAGTAGTAGTAGTTTTGGGTTAGAGACATGTACTTGTGGCGGAGGTAGTTGTAGCCGAAGTATCCCAGGGTGAAGTTAGTTTCTTCCTGCATGACCATAGACATCGCTCCGGTTGACGTTCCATTTTCGTAGATCAAACCGAAGCGTAGTCCGTGCGGGACTTCCCGCGGAATGATGGTGAAGTTCAGTGTAGTCGATAGATAGTTGAGGAGGAGGGAGTCGACTCCGGTTAGGGAGGAGATTTCTCCCTGAGAGCTAATGTGAACCTGCATGAAAGCCGAGTATGTATACACGGCAACTTTCAGCGGACATCGATGGATGTCGTCCAGCTTCGCTGGATAGTGCCCGTGCGATTGACGGAATTTCCCATCGACGAAGGTGTTCCAGACAATGGGCTGTACTTTTTCACAGAACCGAGAGTTGAACGGAAAGTATGTGAACATGTCGGCCCGATTTGGAGTCCTGATGCTAGCGAATAGTACGTTAACATTGACCACGTAGCGTTGCCACATCCGCTGCAGAATTCCAAGTACGATCTTCTCGTCACGCTCATCAACGGCTTCCAGAGAGAGTAGAACAATCAGATACCGGCCGGCGAAGTTGAACAGCTTCGAACACATCGTGCTGTAGATCTCCTCGAAGGCCGGCATACCATCGACAAAGAACAAGTTAAATATCCGAGGTCTACGCAAGGGAACGGTGATTCGGTTTACAATTTGTACCGACAAACGGTTGCGGGCAAATGAACTCAACGCGTGATCGATCAGATCCTGTAGCAGCCCGGTTGACCGACCATCCGCAGCTTCCCACGAAACGAATACGGTGTAGGCTTGATCGCTAAAGTCTCTGCTGCTGGTGACGGCTGCAGTGGCCTGCCAGAGCACTTCGACTGGGGTTTCGTGATCGTCGATTGGTTCGAGGTTCTTGAAGCTAACTACTGACGAAGCGGCGTGGATCAACAGCAGCGCTGCTAGCAACATTTTTGAAGATGCGAGTTTACCAAGTGCGAAAAAAATCCCCGTTGATTCAAATTTATTTCACCCCTTCCTCGGTAATGGATAACATTGTCTAGCGTGACTAAATTAATAACCGTCTATTAGTACGCGTCGCCATGCGACAATTAGTTCGACACCTTTTAAATTCGCCCCATTTGTAGGCGTTCAGTTTGCTAGGAAATGTTCGTCGCTTTCGTACTAATTGTGAACGTTGTGGTCGGAAAATCGTCGGCGTTTTTCAGTCCTGAACAGGTGCGGTCCGATCTGCTGATGCAAGCAACTGCGAAAATTATTCAGGATAATTTTATCAGCGACGTGCACGTTGTTTATTTTTCCATATTTTTCCACACCCAATGGAGTTATCCAGTGGAGAAAGTACTTCAGGAAATACGTCAGCCACTTCCGGTCGTAATCGATACGTTGAAAGGTGTCCGAGAGTTGCAATTGAAGCGAAAGTTCAATGTTATTCTACTGGACTCGCGACAGTCGCTGTCAGATTTCAACGCTAATTTAAATGAAGAACGTTTCGATTTCATGGGTTACTATGTGATAATACTTCAGAAGGAAACGGAGCTCTATTCGCTGTCATCAACGATTCTTCAAAAAATGACAGCCCTGTCAATCTACAACAGTATAGTTCTGTATTGTAAGGATAAAATTGTATTAACAACAAGTTACTTCCCGTTTGGATCGCCCGCAAATCCTAAATCCCACCTGCAAGTGTGGAATATGCTTGGAAATTTCACCTCAACTCGAGTGGTCTTCCCAAAAAAGCTGCTAAACTTCTATGGCTCCCCCCTACGAGTGGCTCTCTTCACCGTGCATCCCTTCATGGAGGTCATTCACGATCCGAACAGTAACATCGTAGACTACAAAGGCGTCGACGGAATATTACTGAAAACCCTCTCCGGGGTTCTTAATTTCACCATTGATCCCATCGAAGTTCCGTTCAACCTACGCTGGGGAACGCTGAAACCGAACGGTACCGCAACCGGTGCTATGGAATTAGTTCTCAACGGCACAGCGAATCTCACGTTGAGTTTCTTCGGACACAACTATCTACGGCTGCGCTATATGTCCGCAACGATAGCCCACCACCAAACGGCGCTTGTTCTCGTCGTGACGCCTGGTTCCGCCTATGGAACCTTCGAGAAACTCTTGCTACCCTTCCAGCACGATCTGTGGCTCTGCATCCTGATCGCCTTCCTCCTTGCAATGCTAACAATCGTCATCCTCAAACTATTTCCCCATCCTGTGCAGCGATTCGTATTCGGACGGACCAACCAAACACCCTTCCTCAACCTGTTTCAGTCTTCGATCGGAAACTCAGTCTACACGCCGCCGGGACGCAACTTCGCCCGCTACTTACTACTACAGTGGATCATCTTCGCCTTCATCCTCCGTTCCGGTTACCAGCAGGTTATGTTCTACCACATGCAGCGCTCGAATAATCGCTCCACGATCACCAGCTGGTCGCAATTCATCGCCTCCAACTATCGAATCTACGTAACCCCAGCCGAACTGTACCTTTTCGAGGGGCTCAACAGTGCGGTAAAGTCGCGCATCACCATGATCGCACCGAGCGAAATCCCCAACACACTACAAGCCATACGCACCGGAAGCTTGCAAGGAGCTCGCCTCAACTACCCAGAATCAATCCACCATCTCAACCAAAAAGCCCTCGCCGAGAAAGGTCCCTTCTACCGCCAGTTTCAGGAACGCCTCTACAGCTACTCGATCGGTGTCTTCTTCCGTAAAGGATCCCCCCTCGTTTCAACCTTCGACCACAAAATTCAACCGTTGGTTCAGCACGGACTCGTGAAACATTGGCTCAATCATGTGCTAGACGTGAACCTGGCCACGGTCGTTAAAGCCAGCGAGAGACTCATTCGCATGAAGCCACTAACGCTTCTAAAGCTAGCCGGAGTGTTTGAAATCTACGCCGCAGGCGTCCTCTGCGCCTGTGTAACCTTCGCTTTAGAGCTCTGCCTCAGTCACCTTCGAAAGCTTTAAAAAGGCTCCATTTCACCCATTATCGATTACTAATTACACTCGTATCATTATCGAGCCGGTACAAAAGACTAATCGCCTCTATTAAGCGAACGGAAATGCGATACCGGTGCTCACTAGCAGTTATGATTTCGACCGTACTATCGACGCTGCTGCTTTTGCCGTTCAATTCCAGCCTGATTGAACCGACCGTGCCGGATCCGTTTCTCTCGTCGACCGTCGCCGAAGTACTGATCTCGAACTTTCAGTTCGATCATGTACCTACGCTGATCAGCTCGACGTCCGAGCGAAAATCACCCGTTGGATTGGTTAACGAGGTTCTAAGCCTGCTGCGGGGTCAACTGGAGATACGGTTGGATCGTTTTAGCGAATCGAAGCGCGTCAACTATGCGCTGTTCTTCGATGGGTACTTTTCGTTCCGTAAGATTCTTCAGGATCTCGGCATCGCGGATGATCTCATAGCTGGACGCTATTTGCTGGTCTACAGTGGAGAGGATGTTCCGACTGACGAGCTGCAACGGCGTGTTTTTGACGATCTCTGGAAAAGTCGGAGTGTCGATGTGGATCTGATGTGGAGCAATCAGAGCCGCGTAGAAGTGTGGACGTATTTTCCATACGCGAAACCGTTCTGTGGATCCGTTAAACCGGTATTGCTGAGAAGTTTCACCCCGGATGATGGGGTGTCACACCGAAATCTGTTCCCGGCTAAAACTACCAACTTTAAGGGTTGTCCGCTGAAGGTTGGGGCCTTCCAGTGCAACCCGTTCATGATATTTGATGACGTCGAATCGCCGAGAAGCATCAGTGGGATCGAGGGCGACCTGCTTAAGCTGTTAGCGGAGAAGCTCCACTTTGACATCAATGTCATCGTGCCCCCGAACGACACCATGTGGGGCCGTGCGGACGGTGAAAACAGCACCGGCATGATGCAGTTGATTTATGACGAAGAAGTGGACTTCGGTTTATCCAGCCTCGGGCTCGATCAAACGCGAAGTGCGATCCTGAAGCCGGGAGTGGCTCATCATGTGAGCAAGCATGTATTTGTGGTTCCGCCCGGTAGGGAATTCACCTCTTTCGAAAAACTGTTTGGTCCGTTGGCTACGGATAGCTGGATCACGGTTTCAGCATTTGTTCTAACGGGTGTACTAGTTATTGGAGCAGTGGGAATGTGTCCCAAAAAGGTTCAAGATTTTGTATACGGGAACGGAGTGACAACACCGTATCTGAACCTGTTCGGCATCTTTTTGGGCAACAGTATCACCAGAGTACCGGGAAGAAATTTTGCAAGAACAATTCTCATCCTGTTCATAATGTTCAACGTGACCATTCGTTCCGTCTACCAAGGATCGCTATTCAAATGTCTGCAAAACAGTCATAGTTATGCTCCGATGAGTAAACTCGCAGAAATCGAACAATCCGAAGGACTTATATACACAGTACCGTTCTACAGCGACCGCTACCTAATGTACATGCCGCAAGTATCGCAGCGGATACGTTTGCTACGGCTCGTTCCGGACATCATACTGTCCAGTATTGAGTGGCTGTTGGAGCAACCAGGATCACGGGATGTATTGCTCAATCCACAAGATTATGTAGCCCGGCATAACAAACTGCACGGAACACGGGGTTTGTTTGCGTATATCGCCGAGGAACCGCTCGGTCCGTACGCCACCGTCATCTACTATCCGAAACGGTCGATCCTGACGGCTGCCTTCGATCGGGAAATTATGCGTATTCATTCGGTTGGTTTGGATAAGTTCTGGCTTAATCGTTACGGGGACTATCGATTTTTTCGCCGGGAGACGTACAACCGCATCCCGGAAGCCCTCAACAATGGACATCTGCTGGGGGCCTACGAAGTGTACGGCGTGATGGTGCTGGCGAGTGTTTTGATTTGGCTGGCGGAAATGCTCTCGCCGAGGGTGCCCTGGCTTGCGCGAGCTTTCGAGGGGCGTTTATTGATAGGTTTTCGTAAGTGCTGAATTGTAATAATAAAAATTATGAGTTATCAACATCGCTAATGATTGTACTATATTTGAAATACAAAACAAGGAATATATTCGTTTATTCCTTACTTCGGTATTCAAAAAATTCCTGAAAGCACGCCCTTGTAGATGATAGTGAACAATGACGCATTCAGGCAGGTTAAGTGTTTGGAAGAGGGTTGTATTAATTTGGAACATCAATGCTACGAAAAGGAAACCTGCGTAACGAGCCTCTATGAACTGATCTTTTCGTGTGATAGTTTGGTTCCTGTGTTTTTATTCCATTTCCATGGCGACCTACCCGAGGATCGTGATTACTTCCACGCCCAATGCCGATTGTTGAATCATCTTTATTTTCAGAACCTCTATTTCAAGTTCCAAGCACTTCTCTGTCCCCTGGCGATCTTGACGATGACGCAGCGTCTGTTATTTATAAATCAAATCCTTTATGAAACATTTCAAAGCTCAAAACACGCCGAAAAAAAAGAAAAACATATTTTGTGGTCCCCGTGGTTCTGTGGTTAGCGATGTCGGTCGGCTAGCTCTCCCACACGGTTGTGATGTCGGGTTCGATTCCCGATCAGGTCGAGGGTCTTTTCGAGCTGGAAATTTTCTCGACTCAGCACTGGGGCACGGTGTATCGTTGTACTTATCCTACAACATGCAAAATGTGCCGAAAACAATATCGATAACGTATTCTCTCAACTAATCTAGTTGATCGAGACCGCATTATCCCCCCAGGCTAGCGTGCGATATTGTTTATATGTTGTTTAAATAAAAGCAACCTTACGCTTCTAACCCGACAGCGTATTGTAGTAGAATTGATACTCAATCAACGTCTGAATGGATATCGCCGCACTTAGAGATAAAATATTGATAATCCGCCGAATCGGTACACAACACGAGGGAGTACATCGAAAAAGAAGCTAAACCGGTTGGCAAATATTGTTGCTACGCGAATGGAATAGCTTATCTCCGTTGTTGTCGGACGCTGAAACCCGCGCCTGGAGGAAATGGAAAACACGCGATGCATTCGGATTGCGCATAATTATGGTCAGTGGATGTCCGAAAACAACACAAGCTTCTTTGTTGTTTTTGCGGTGCTGCTGCTAATTCTGCTAGGTCCGACACGGGCCAAATGGGGGCGTGTCTAACCTATGACAGCCTAACCAGACAGCCCCTTGTTTAGGTTAAGTTTGTTTTAATTATACCTCTCGCGGAGCAGTCGAGGTGCTCAAGAATTTACTAGGCTAAGGACACTTCTCCGCACAGCCAACGGACTGCCGTTGTCGTTGGCAAACGATTAGCGCTTCAAATTAGCTTTCATAGCCGCAATCATCAAACAAACTCAAGTGAAGTGTGTTTTAAAAACATGATTTGTGTAGCTTTACTTGTACTCGCGCCGTCGCCGTGCCGCGACGGTGATAGTTGCGAAGATCTAATAATTCAAACATTGCTCGTCACGGCTGTAAACCGGTTAGACTGCTGCCGGTTGGATAGCTGCATATATTAGAGAACGTTTGAAGATAGGTTAGATTAACAATGACAAATAGGTAAACATCCCGATAGAAGTAACCGGCTTGTAAAAGTTCTAACGTATGCAGTTGGCGTTGCATTTCCTGTTTCTGTGAACGGTTTTGTTTACATTCAACTTGATCGATGATGGCTTGCAGCTGATTGTAATGATTTGCGGATAAACGTTAACTAATCATAGCAATCATAAAACGATTTGACGTATGTCAGGAAAGGCTAAGCATCGGCTTAAATTTTTAGGATATTGCGTTATCTTACGATTGCTGTTTCGGAAAGGCTTATTGCAAATTGTCATCATAAACCTCAATTTAGGATTTCGGATTATGTTATTCTATCCAGCTTTCCATGAGCCGTTACCGCCGACAGTGCACGCAGCCCATTTTGACGATTTCTGCAGTTCAGAGGATTTTCAATCGCAGTAACGGAGTACAAAATTAAACAACGTCGTATCGTTGCATAGCATCTTCAACAAACAATAGGTGTTTTGTTATTTGAATTTCGTCGTGTGCGGTTCGCGGATCAAAATATACAAAACTGTTTATTAGAGTTGCTATGCTTCGTTGCAAAATTTTTATGTTTTCCACTCCGTTACTGCGATTGAAAATTACCCGACCTACGGAAAACGTCAAAATGGGCTGCGTGCTCTGTACGCCATTACCACTCGTGGAAAGCTGGATACGTAAGAGATATTATCAAGCAATTTTGGCAGATTTCAAGTTCTAAAATTTTGAGGGCCGTAGCCGTGCTCAATCCGGGATGTCGTAACGAAATCTGAAGCGTCATCCGTGTTTGTCCGAGAAATTATGACGTTTCGAAAACTATAAATCTCGCCAAACGTGAAATAAAGGGCCCATATGCCATATGTAAACAAGGCACAATTTCACGATTCTTTAAGAATAGAAGCTTAATCTACTCGCACAAATAACATTGTTTAATTCAAAATGAATTCCCTAAACAACAAATTCTATCGGTAAGGGTAGATTTCGCTTGCACTAACCAAAAAACGAGAAAATTTGGCTTGTTTACATATACACATGGGCCCTTTTCACATGTTTGGCGAGAAATGATATCCAACTTTTCACGAGCGGACAGTGAACGCAGCCCATTTTGACGTTTTCTGTAGGTCAGGGAATCTTCAATCGCAGTAACGGAACAGAAAATATAACAATGTCGTAACGTAGCATACCAACTTCAACAAACAATTGGCGTTTCGTTATTAAAATTTCATCGTATGCATGTGCAGTTCAAAATAAACGAAACTGTGAATTAAAGTTGCTATGCTACGGTGCCCGATTTTTATGTTTTTCACTCCGTTACTGCGATTAAAAATCACCCGACCTACAGGAAACGTCAAAATAGGCTGCGTGCACTGTCCGCCATTACCACTCTTGGAGAGCTAGATGGTTTGCGAATAGATTCGCATGAACATCTCGAAATTATTGAGAATGAACGGAAATCGAAGAATGTTTGGACAAAACCTGAATAAACTTGGCAGAAATTAATTGTGCAAAATTGTATGAATGACGAGAAGTGAAAGGTGCGGGCATTCGGAATGGGAGAAGAAATTAATGTAGATAATTTATAAAAATGATAAAAATTTAGTAGTTTTCAAAAACCTCGGTAATGTTAATCGCTTAGATCAGTCAAGCCATTCATAAGAAAATGTTTTTATTTAATTTATGCAGACTGGAAAAAATCGAACTAACAGCAAAATAAAACTTAAACAGAAGATATATGCTCAGAGTAAATGTGCAATCAATGATACGAATGAACATAGAATTGTGCCAATTTACAATCGCAGGCTCCAAGTTCAGGAGGAGCGCTGATGCCCTAAGGTTCGCCTTTCTCTGCGCGGCACCGTCCTTCGACTGTTCGACTGACCCTTATGAAAGGGCCTTTCCCCACTTCGGCTGCTGCTGCACCAACGTGTCGGAGTGACCTTGCAGCATGGGAATTCGTCGCACGAATATTTCGGCTTGAACCGTTTTCAGCCACCGGTGGACCGGTTTAACCTCTCGAATTGCAACCGGTTTCGGTGGAGAAAAGGTCGCTTCAGTTACATCATATATAATTACTTTACGACACCCGCCGCCGCTCTCAAATACGCCTAAGTATTTACATACGTACACGTCTCCGAATGTATTTCTACCTTTTACGAACAATGCCAATGTCGGTGCGGAGTACTTTTACTTTTGTGACAAGTACGCGCGCCGCGGCCTGCTGCGGTAAAAGAGAATTTGCTCAGCACTTTTAATGCCATCATTGTTTTGCTTTTTAATTTTTTTTTGTTGTTTTTGGTTAACCTTGTTCCTAATTTGTCCGGCTCGACACGATAAACTTCCCTTACAACCTGGTGCCCCGTGCCGCGCTAATCGATCACGTTTTCCCACCACACATGCTAATCAGCGCGGGCTTTTTTGTTTTGTTTGTCTCGGGCAAAGTACGCACGGCACATCTTTATAATGCTGCCCGCTTAGTGTGATAATTGTTACGATTCGGTGGATCTTCCACACCGTTAATTGCGTTGACGAGAGATAGATTACACCTGGACTATCCGACGGTGCGCTCTAACGACTTGCTGATTAGTGGTAATTGACAGATTTATGACAGTTGTAATACAAGCCGGTGGATGCGGGCTACGCGCAGACACGTACCTACTTTGATGTTGTTTTTCCAGTATTTACGTCACTAAGGAGCTCTTCAGCGTCAACCGCCCGTTGATTCGTGACGCACGCTTACCAACAATTCAAATTGTGCCCCTAGGAGATTTCGCGTGACTTCTTGAGAAGCACATAGGTTATGTCTTGCGGTAAGTTGAAATTTTTGTACTGGCATGACGAAAGGCCAGAACTGGTACCGTAGGTGATCGCTTGAGAGTTGAAGTACACCCTTAAAACACCGTTCCACTATGTGAGAACTGTTTGTTGTTTCGTGAAACAGTGCGTATAGATCTTTCACTAGCAAAGAGACAAACAAAGTATCGCGGGTGGAATCTGAGCGCAGCGAATTCGCGTTTGTGTTCCACTTGTTAGCTTGTTTATTTTGGGCGATTGATTCACGACTTGGTTCAGTTGACGTTTTTCACGTATGCTGTTTTTTTTTGCAATGAGTGAGTTGACAGTTTTAATTGTTTCTATGAGAACTGCACTTGATGTTTGAGTGGTACTCGCTGTATAGTTTTGGGTTATGTCAATTAAAGCGCTGAAACAGTCTGATAATGTGTAGAAAGTGGTACTACATACAAATAATTCAAATTTGCTTTGATTTGTCATATTGTGCTACCCGAGAGTCGTATCTGTAGAAGTGAAAGTTGAATAAAGTAGGCGAATTTTCAGAGCATACAGACATGGACTTTTCTAGCAAAAAATTCAGTATTCATCCAAACCAGAAAATTTGGCAAACTCGTTGCATCCTGCGGTTTGGAGAAAAATAAATTGTCAAATTTAGTCACAGTGAACATGATTATTTGATTGCAGTATCCCACCTTGTTTTCAGCGCATTAAAATTATTCAATTGAAGTAGGTATTGTTTTTCTGCCACTCTCGAACGTTGCTAATATTAAAAATATGGAAATCTCACTGTTAATTTTATGATCGCAGACGACAAAAGCAACGATTGTAAATGTTTTAGTTTCTTCACCATTCCCTCGTCTTAAGCTTTATACTGTGTTTATATTGATTTCATAATGTGACACACCAATGACATTCTTTCAATCCTTTTTTCAAACGATTTTTCCGAGTTGTGTTGTTGCAATAATCTAGATGTTTATTTTATATTACACATATTAAACAGCTCATTAACAACAACGAACAAATTTCAAACATTATTCGAATTAGATTTATAGTTAAAGTATGATCGCATTAAATGAAATACAATTTCAGCATCACTTTTCAACCGCTTGAAATATCAGCGCCACCGCCATTTCGGCAGTTGGGCAGATTTGAATTTGTACAGGGAAGAATATCTTTAAGGAGAAGTTGGTAAGATCGTTCTAAAGTGTATTAGAGACTTCAATTATTATTAAATACGAGTCACTAATGTAAATTAGTCTGGAAGTGTGAATACATTGTATGGCCAATAGATATAATAATGTATTCATGCGGGGCTTAGTGTTTATGAAGGCGATGTCGGGATGTACGTGTATTACCAGGCATTCTTGAAATAGGTCGTTGGATGAACACTAGAGCTGTCACCTTTCATCTCCAGGGCTAAAAATATTTACATCTTTATATTATGTAATATATTAAAAAATAAAGTACTTCAAATAGACATAGAAGCAGATAGGTTTTTTCCATAAAAGCACTGCCGGCCAGTGGGAGATGAATAGTAAACACACACATACACACACACACACACACACACACACACTTTTTAACCGCTTGAAATAAATGTATAAATTTGCAAGGTAAGAAAATTCAGCATTGCTTCAAAACGTGTTTGTGGACTTGAGAAATGTCAATTGTCATTTGTACTTGGCAGAGAGACGAAACAATTTACTTTGATCCAGTGTATTTCCTGATTACTGTAGCTTCGGACCCGGCGTACTTGGCTAGCTCTCGTGGTGGCAGCGAGAGGATAAACCTGGCTTCATGCTTGTCATTCTCCTCAGTATGTGAAAGGAGAGGAGAAAAAATTCACCGCGCACTTCCCTTCCAGTATGTGCCTGCGTGTAGCAAATGCTTTCACCACACTGCTTCTTTCTCACTCCAAAGTGTCTCAACCAGCTTACAGAGAGACAGACACACTTCCAGCTCACCCCACATCTGATAGAAACAAGAGCGGTGAATCACTCTACAGATAAAACGCAGAAGTGCACAACAGTGTCCACTGGCGAGTAGTCCGGAAGGTGAAAAAAACCTACCGGCCAAAAATGTAGTCCTCGTGTAGCTACGAACGAATTCCACCAGAGTAAATTCGACCGGCACGAGCAACGCAGTCTATTTTTTTTTCTCCCAATCTCTTTTCCTCTTCTGCCATGCTCAAGAAACCAGCTGTGGAACGCACCGCAGATAGCTCTGCAGTGTAAATATTGTGCGTGATGTCCACACGTGTGAGAAAGTACACCATAGTTCATTGTCTCGCAAGAGAGAGATTTCAGATTTCACCGCAGTGCGTTCAGGTAGCTCAACAGATAAAAATCGTTTGTCACTCTTTTCTAGCATGAGCGTATTGATTTGCTCTTTAGTGTGACGGCAGTTGTCTCCGCAGTGCAAGATGTTCTCCTGCACTCTAGAGGTTTACTGAGGAGAAAAGACAAGCATGCCTGGCTTCTCTACCGCTTGTCCATGCCATCCTAATGACGAGTTTGTTGAAAGTTGAACAGTTGACGGAAAACTAATGCACTTCTCGCGCAACGTTCGTCTTTAAACCAAACAAAAACGATGCGCAGCGAAGCTCAACCTTGTTTACTTTTTTCTATAATACCGTGTGCGTGGCCCCGCCCACTTGTTGCGTTAGTCCTCTCCGTAGGTATTAGGGACAATCGCACGGGTACCTTGCTGCGGAAGTGTTGGAATTGCCGGGGAACGCTGCTAAAGATAATAGAACAAGAATCCAGCTTTCCACTAGCGGTAATGGCGGACAGTATACGCAGCCCATTTTGACGTTTTCTGTAGGTTAGGGAGTTTTTAATCGAAAACCACCAGCAGTTTAAAGGCCCGAATACACACACGGCGTAGTTATGCCTTCTCCATACAAATTAGAAGGTGTAATCGCGCCCTCCGCTGGGACGCCTTCCAACCAGAGCCTTCTAGCTGTGCCTTCTAGTGAAGAGGGTAGTTGTTCGCCGCCTTCGACTGCGTGCTCAACTGCCTTTAGTGGAGATGCATCATGTCTTCCACACGGTCTTGTGTCGCCTTTTTTTGGCGAAGGCGCTGGCAACGCCGTGTTGTAACATTTTCCGCCTGCTGGTGATTCTAGAAGTGTGTTGCTTTATTTTTTCTTCCAACAAACATAAACAAAAATGAATTGGGTGGCATGACGACAAGAAGGTTAGCTCACGGCGGGGTTCGAGACGGCGTGATTGCGCCTTTCGTGTAGACGAGCGGAAGATGGTAGATGCTAGAGGGCACATTCGAAGGTTTCAAGAAGGTACTGACAATTTACGTCAGGAAGGCGTTGCCACGCCGCGTATATATTCGGGCCCTAAATAATCATGTCTGTAAATGTGTGCACTTAGGGAACATACTTAAATGACGTAGCATTTTTTTCATGATTTTCAAACCCCCCTCTCCCCTCGTAGCATTTGGTAACAAAACTTTAACCCCTCCCCTAAAATAACGTAGCGTTTGATTGACCCCCCCCCTCCGGTATTGAAAAAAACGTACAAAAATACAAGTGGTAACATATATACAAAAACAATTACTTGAACAAAATTTCCATGTACAATTCAATTAATTTATCACTCATACACTTGTGATGTTAACTTCGTTCTGGATTAATGCCTTCTACTTCGAAGGGTTTGTGTTTTGGTACGAGAAGGAATTATGTTTATACAACTTCACGTAATCTATGTCTGTAAAAAAACACAGAAAACGTTCTGGAATTCGCAGAAAAACTAATCTCTGCACTTACCAGCTACAAAGAAAAAACGATTTTGTTTTCAAAAAAGATTGTGTTTGGAAATCCAAGTGATTGTTTATGTAGCAGAGCTTTCAGAAGATTTCAGAATGCCACAGATAAAAAGATTTCCACAGCTCTCGCTGCAAAACTTTGTGCAATGTTTTAGTGTGTTGGGTTAAGTCATAAGTCATTTCGGTTTTTCTTTGATATTCAAAGGCAATATTTTTATAGACGGAAATAATTTCATTCAGTTATGTGTTGTCCTATTTTTTCGATGACCTTTTGCCATCTCTCGCGTCGTGTAATGGCGGTTTGCCTCGATTATTGTGTTTATTTTGTCGTCCTCAGCTTCAAAAAGAGTACCATCACTTGAGACAGTTCCAAGAATTCCTGTCACAAATTTCCATTTCATCACGAACCCGGCTAACAGTTACAAATTTGTAGCAAAAGTGACGTTATTGCTTTTAAATCAACAAGTAAAAATTTTCCGTGTGGTTGTTCAACTATTGTTACTTCGACCAATGTAATACAATATTATGTGTTATTGATAATATAATTTTTATTCTAACTCACTTTTCTCAGAGATGGTTGGACCGATTTTCATGAAATTAGTTGCAAATGAAAGGTCTGGTTGTCTCATAACACCCTATTAAATTTCATTTTAATCGGATTTTTAGTTTAGAGGTTATGTATCAAAATGTAAAAATCATAAAAAATCATTATCTCGAAAACTACACAACCGATTTGAACAAAATTGGTTTCAAATGAACGGGCTACCTGAAATACCCTTAACTTTTGATTTTTGTTAATCTCACTCATGTTTCTCAGAGATGGCTGGACCGATTTTCATAAAATCAGTGTCAAATGAAAGGTCTAGTAGCCCCATAAGACCCTATTGATTTGTTTTGCAATCGGATTATTACTTTGCCTGTTATGTTTAAAAATGTGAAATCCAGCTATGAAAAAGAACATATTCCGAAAACTTCTTGGACTCACTTACATTTCTCAGAGATGGCTGACCCGATTTCCACAAAATTAATGTCAAATAATAAGTCTAACTGACTCATAACACCCTATTGAATTTTACTGAAATCGAACTGTATTTTCGTCTGTAATGTACCGAAATGCGAAAATCACGTAACTTCATCATCTCAGAAACTACACAACCGATTTGATCAATATAATTATCAGATGAGCGGGCTCATTAAAGGGTCACTGATTAATTATAATTGGACACGTGGTTTCAAAGTTTGGCTGCGCTATACATTTAAATTTTATTTGATTATATTCGAACTTTAGCCACCGTTATGTATTTAATTGTTAATAAAACAACGAAAGTCTATTATCTCAAAGATTACATGACTTATTTGAACATAACTAGTGTCATACGAACGAGTCATTTCTTAAACTTACAAATAACAAACTTCATAAAAATTTGATATGTTGCTTAAAAGTTATTAAAAGAAAAGAAATTCAAAGATTTTTTAAAACTGTACCTGCTTTGATCGATATATGTGGCCTCAACATTATTTAAATGTGGTATTGACTATTTGGCGTTCCAAATTCATTGATTCCTTGCGATGTGTTTAAAGTCTGCAAATGCACGATGAATCGGCCATAGCATATGATCGAAGTCAAAAGACAAATCGTTTGTAATGATTGGTTTTATCGAAATGACAACATTCTCGTTTTTTGGCTTCTTTACATCGCCTTAATTCTGAATATGTTCATATTGTGTGGTATTCGGTCATTTTCAGCAGATTTTCTGGCATCAATCAGACACCGGAAATACACATACTGGGAGATATTTAGTTATTTTGGTTGTTTTCCAGAAACTAAAAGTGGTCGTTTTTAAATTCAAAATGGTGTGCAGAGTCAATGTTTGATTTCTATACATCATTTCGATTACGGAAATATCCATGTTGAGTATTATTCGGTCATTTTCGACTGTTTTCTAGAAGTTGCCATTTAGCAATTCTAAATGGTGCCTGAGGTCAATTGTTAGCTCATTGCATCATTCTGGTTCCAGAGGTACTCATATTGGATGGCATTTGGTTATTTTAGATTGTTTTTCACAAACTGGAAGTCGCCATTTTGGATTTTAAAATGGTATTTAAGATAATTTCTGGCCTCTGAGCGTCATTCTGGTTGAAGAAACACCCATATTGGGTGTTATTCGATCATTTTCGACTGTTTCCCAGGAACCGCGAGTCGCCAACCTAGAATCCAAAATGGGGTCTGTGGTCGATTTCATCTGCTGTGTATCATTCTGTATCCGGAGATACCCATATTAGATGGACCCGGAATGGAACCCGGAAGTTGCCATCCTACATAATGGTGTCTGAGGTCAATTTTTAGCTTCTTGCAACATTCTGGCTCCAAAGATACTCATATTGGGTGGTATTTGGTCACTTTGGGATGTTTTTCGGAAACCAAAAGTCGTTATTTTGTACTTTAAAATCAATTTCTTTCATCTGGGCGTAATTCTGGTTCCGAAAACATTCATATTGAATGGTATTTGATCATTTCCGGCTGTTTGCCAGACACCGGAAGTCGCCAGCTTAAAATTCAAGATTGTGTCTGTGATCGATTTTTAGCTTCTGTGCATCTTTTCTGGTTCCGGAGGCACTCATATTTAATGGGAATCGTCAATTTCAGGCTGTTTCCCAGTAACCGAAAGTTGCCATCTTACAATTCAAAATGTGGTCTAAGTTCGATGTGTGGCTCCAGTGCATCATAACGATGCCGGAAATATTCATATTCGGAGGTATTTGGTCATTTTCAGCTGTTTTTTCAGAAACTGGAAGTCGACAACTTAGAATTCAAAATGGTATCTGTGGTCGATTTTAGCTCCTGTGTATCATTCTAGATCCGGATATTATTATATTGGGCGGAAATCGGCCATTTTTGGCTGTTTTCCATAAACTAGAAGTTTATCTTACAATCCAATGTTGCCTGAGGTCGATTATGGAACATATTTGTTTCCACTAAAAACATTCACCACCCAAATATGGCTCCATTAAGTTGATTAGATCGCGAGATGTGCAGAAATTTGTGCTTCATTTGTATGGAACCCCTCCCTTTCAGAAGATGGAGGGGCGTCGAACCATTATGGACACATTTGTTTTTTTTTTTAATACAATCACATACCAAATTTGGTTGTATTTTCTTGATTGGTTCTTAAGCTGTGCGAAATTTATATTTATTCATTTGTATGGGACCCCTCACTTCAAGAGGAGACCTTAAGCCCTAAACCTGAAGAGTAAATATACATTTATTGGATTGAAGCGTTCATGTAAATCTATTTTCACAAATAAAAGTTTGAATGAGAAAGGCTGGGTCTGACCGCTAGGTGGATTAACTTAGGTTTTTTTCTAATTTGGTGAAACAATATTTTTAGTTCATGCGACGGCCAACAGGGGACGAACTCTTCCATTGAGGTAAGGAAGGTAAGGAAAATAAACACAGTTGTCTATTTTATTAGCGAAAAATAGGCAAACAACACGTGCTTTTGGGTTGTAGTGTAGATCTCCGAAAACAAGCAAATGTCATTTAAATTGTTATCAGTGAAAGAAGGCATCAATTTTCGAAACATGGGAAAAAGTCTATCGAAAAGTCTATGAATCCAACTGAAACTCTGCACAGATTTTAAACAGCGAAAATTATGTGTTCGTAGTTTTTCTACCAGATTGAGTGTAAAATAACACGTTTGTGAATGGGCTTTCCAAAGCACTACTATTTATCTTTTCTCTTTTTTGTTTAGTAGCAAATGGATTTTTCATAGCTTTGTCTTGATTTTATCAGGTTCGTTTTTGTTTTTTCGTTTCATTTAACCAATTCCATCGTAGTTTTACTAATAATCAACAAATCGAGTAAGTTTCACGGCCCTTCAGTGAATGTACAAAATTTCAAATATATTTTTGTTATCTCTCCAATATCAAGAAAGTTCTAGGAAAAACAGTTCGAAGTTGTTGGGAAGCTTGTTCCTCATCCAAATGAATATAATATTAATTCAAATGCAATTTTGTTATAATATATTGTGCAGATAATAACACTACTCGGAAAGAAAATCCAACACGCTTCGCAAGCGTCGCCATTTCAGGGAGCAAATTTCCAGCAAAAACATCCCGAAGCTCACCGCCCAAAGAACGGAACACACTTGGTAGCATCCGCTCAACTGTCGGATGTTCATCGGGAGCGGCCGAGGGTCCCGGATTTCCTTAGGGAAAAAGTCATAGTTGCCGTATTGTCGAACCCAGTAGTACATCAAACCTGCGGTTTGAACCTGTCCGATAATTCGGTTGAACTCCGGCACTAGAACCGACCGCTTCGGGTAGTAGATCACTATCGGCAGGGAAACTACGTAATCCCGGGTACTTCGCACGAATCCCTTATCCAGCCGGTGTTTGTTGTGGAAGGCGACGTGCTCCGTAGTGACCATCGCGACACCGTCACGCAGCTGTTTGGTAGATATTTGATCCAACGCTGCATTGAGACTGTCGTTTCCCTGTGGGATACGCCGGACGCGGTTTAAAATGCGCGTGTTATTCTGGAAGAATCGCTCGGAGATCTGAAGCATGTGGTAGTGTAAATCCGAACGTTCGATCTCCTTGACGGTATCAACGGGATCATGGTTTGAGTCGCTGCGCAGATAGTTGTACAGGGAACCTTGGTAAACAGTTCGTATTACAAGGCAATGTATCATCCACAAAAGCAGTAGCGTCCGAGCGAAGTTACGCGTTGGCATCCGGCTGATACTGCCGATTAAAAATATGCTGATTGTGTTGTAAAAAGGTGTTCGATTGTCCGCTCCATAGATGAACTGCCGAGTGTTTCGCGAAGCCAACCTCAATAGGAAAATCGTAGTACCAGCTGTGGTTACGGTGACTCCTATGGCCAACCACGAGCTCCTGTCGTACGGTCGAAACAGTTTCTCGAATGCCGTGTACGGGTGACCGTCCGGTACGGCAAACACCACATGGGACGCGTAGTGCGCAAGACCAGGCTGCAGAATTTCGTTGCGATCGGCAATCAACCCCAGACAGCCGGCCCCAAAGTGAACACTTTCGTCCTGTATGATCCTCATCAAACCGGTGCTTCCATTGGGTCGAGCAACACCCCATTGGGCACCGTCCGGTGGTATGACGCTTTGGAGGCTAAAGTGCAGCTTGCTGGCGATTGTACTGACGAGATCACCCTCGAAACCCGCTACGGTAGAGTGATTGGGAGTTGGTTCGACGAAGTGGATGAAGGGAAGTGACTCGAAGGTTCCGAAACGAAGGGGACAGTCGTGGAAGTTGGTGAGATGGTGCTGGAACAGTTGCGATCGGTTGGACGGTTGAAAATTGCGGATCGAAGGGGTTCCGCATTTGTTCCGTGCGTACGGTGTGTAGCTGTAGAGTAGCGGAGACCGGTTTCCGTTGGAAACAATTAGCACTGCTTTGGTGATTCTTAGCTGCCAGAAGGTTAGGAATGTGGATTCAATTTCTGATTTGTTAATCTGCTGATAGGCGATTGTGTAGTAGCCGAAGTGGTTGAACTGCGGAGTTGAGTAACGCTCTGCATTCCGCAGGAATTCGGAGTAGTTTTCAACGAAGGCCAGCACGTATCTCCATGACTGGTACCCAGTGAGGTTGGAATCAATCTGAATCAATCTGGAGTATTTCAGCTGACCGATCACTTCATTCACTACGCTTTCGTTGTTACTTTGTATTAGTAGGGGAACCTGACGTTGGCTGTAGTACTGATCGATGACACTTGCTATCAGATCAACAAAAGGGTCTGACAACTTTTCGACTGCAAAACTGCACTGGAACAGCAGAAGCCAAAGCAAAGCCAGCACCCACGGAGCCATGTCACTATTAGCAATTGTGTCTAGCGGAAGTGTGGAGTCAATTTATATACAATTACTACCTTATTCCGTCAATTCAGTACAATGGACTGCATCGATTAGCCGTCTAATTAGTGGCAATCTGCAGCACACGTGTCAGCGCTTCCCAGCGAACGGAAATTAACACGATGACAAACATCCACCGGCTAGATGGTGATTACTGAGCTGCTGGAGCCTCGTGGAAGAATGTCACTTTTTATCAAAGAAGTTGTAGTCTTCGCGGCGCCGCACCCAATATTCTCCGAGACCGGTGGTGCTAATTAGTCGAATTTCCCTATCAAAGACCTCCTTCAGGCTGGAACTTTCTGGATGGCAGAGCCCGACCGGGTAGGTGAACGAATTCGTTCTTTGGTCTTCTCCTTTTGTTGTAGGCTACGTGGTCTTGGGTGCTCAGAGCAACACCTTCGATCAGTTAACGGCCTAGGTTATCGATCACGTTACCTAGGCTATCCTTCTCCGGTTGGATGTTAATCACTCTATAGATGAGTTAAGTTGGATTAGTTTGCAGTGCGATTGATGCGCTAGACTTTATTTCCGCTCCAAGACGTAGGGCATTGTGGCAAAGTCCATCATGTAGTAGGGAACCTTGGCAAGGTCATCGTTCTTAACGGCTCGTGGTTCATCGTACGTTGCAGGTACAGGTTGAGTGAACTCTGGTAGAGCATTCGGATAACAAAGCACAGCAATATCCACAGATACAATACAGTTCGCGGGAAATTCCATCTCGAACAGTTTGATATTGCTCCGCCGAAAAACACCTGCAGCATGTTGAGGACTGGAGCGCATTCTGCGTCCCCATAAACAAAGTTCCTCGTCTTTCGAGAAGAAAACTGTAAGCCCAATATCACTGCTGCTAGAGAGATTCCGGTTTTCCCACAAATCTAAACCCACTGTAAACCATTAGGAGCAATTTCATACCTAACCGTAAAGTTGAGCCTTTCCGCAAGCAGACTCAACAAATCGCCCTCGAAATCTTTGACAACGAGTCTGGAATTGCTGGCTGTTTTAGGTATAACTGTGTATGGCTTTCTCTTGAAGGTTCCTCCAATCAGCGAACACCCGTGAAAGGTCGTCGAATCGATACGGGTACAAATTCAGGTCCTTACCTCCTTTCCAGACTAGAAGTTGAACCTGCATGTACTGTCCCGGCTTGTAGGCAAAGTAGGTGTAAACTTGAGTCCTATGATCTTCGCAAACCAGTGCGTTAACACTGTAGATATCGAAAACAGGATATAAGCCTCGAAGGAATGACCTAAGGGACGGTGAAGAATTGTGGCAATCGCTTGCGGGTAAACTACGGCAGAAGGTGTCGGTTTTAGAGTAAACCGCAGCTCGGTACCGGCCAGAACCAGAAACAGGATCAATAGAGCTTGGAACAGTTTCATCGCTGTAAGGCGTTTGATGGGTTATCAATCCCTTTAGAAAGGTTTTACCCGCGATAGGAATTCAATGACGTTGCACCGTTCGTTCCGTGCAGATTCTTTTGTCTATGCTGTGTACTTAGAAAGGCAATAACGGACAATAACCAGCGAAACAAAGGAAAATGATTAACCTTAATTGATTTATTCGTTCGATATAGGCTTCCAGATAGCGTCGCAAATTTTGCATAACAAAATTGTTTCCTAACAATCAGTATCAAGCAATAGGCTGTAAGAGACTGTGATATTAGATATCTTGCGTGATGATGTTACGTGTAAAATTAGATGACCCTTGCGAAAAAAAATATTTAAAAAAAAAAACAAACAGAAAAGAGCTTCTTTTATTATAAGAATGTTAGTGCCTGAATCCTATTTCATGAAAGTCTTGTGAAAGAAAAAGATTTTTTTTTATCAACGAACTTAAATTTTACATATTGGTATAGACCAAAAGTCTTGTGTCCCGATGGAAATTATTCTTCGGCAATTGGTGGCCTAAACATTGAAAAAAAAAAAAAAAAAAAGAAAACACTTAACTCTGTTTGCATCGTTCGAATCCGGGCTCTACTGGTGTTCTTTTCGGTGGAAGCAGTTTGAAGGAGTTTCAATTCAACTCTCTCCATGTTTGGTTTCGACTATTTTCGATCATATGACTTTTATCCTGCCTGCATGCGTCATTGTTTACTCTTTCTTAGCTACACTGTCTACGTCGTGGGTGTGCTTCAAACGAATGTCCGAAGTAACCCAACAATGAAACAAAAATTCGCTAGCCGAATATGCAAATTAATTTCGTGCCATCGTTGCGCGCCATTTATTCTTGATCAGAGGCGTGGGTAAGAAATTTTGGCGAATGTCACTAAGAATGTCCAAGAGAAGTTATTTATTGTATCTTTTGTTCTGAAATAGGTTCCAGTTTTCAGACGGGAGTTAGACATCGACGGCGACTATCACAGAGCTACAGAGACAATATAAATTTCAATATTTAATATTTTTATACGACTTTTGATCAAATGTAAATAAGTCGCCAAAGGCGACAAAGTAAAGTCTCACGCAATGTGCGTACCGCAGTTATCTTTAAACAACAACTGATTTCACGCGTAAACAAAAGACAGAAGACACGTGTCTTACACCTCTCTACTCGTCAGCCGAAAAACGGATCGCGTACGCAGCACTCAAATTTGGGCTGATCATCTGGGGGTGGCAACGGGGGCGTCGCGGCGCGACCTGAGCTTTTGGGTATCGCGCATGCCGATCACGCACTTTAACCGTTCTGCCGTGGGCTACGTCGTTCGCACGATCGTCGTTCGCTCACTCGATCTGGCCGGGTTTCGTGCAGTCGTCTCGCGTCGTCAGTCAGTTCCTGTCAGAACGCGGATCAGATCGGTCGCATGAGAGTCCGCCGTGCGCGCTTGTTGTTACAAGTTCATAGTAGGCTGTTTGTTGTTGCAACGCTCGAACTTACCTCGAATGTCAACCGCCGCTCCGCTGTGTGTGATTGTGCAAATATTTGTGTTTAGCAAATTAAGTGGATATTTTTATGCAGCTCTACTAAATAGTGGGATTCCAGCTGAGCCATGCAATTGAAAGTGGCAGCAAGTGGATTTCTAGTAATTACGCTAGCTTTGACGTCGATCGGCGGTGCCAGTGAGGATTATCTGTCGGAATCGGCGCAGGGTGCGCTGCGATCGCAGCTGCAAACCGACGGGAACGCGCTGATACCGAGCTTTCCCGAGCGGACCAAACGGCTGCTGATCAGCACCGGTAACGGTGACAGTGAAAGTGATTTCGATGAAACTCGAAGAACGAACGGCGTCGGCGGCGCTTTTAGTAAAGCAGATCGTGCACTGCTGGGAGCGCTGCGAAACGCGATCGATAGTTTAAATGGAACGGGATGCCGCCGGGATCTGAATCATACCTTGGATGCCATCCGACGGGGGAAGGCTTGGGCCATTGCAAGTAAGTGTAGAAGATGCTTCGGAATTCTAAAAAAAATACAACAGAAGGATACACAAATTCATTCGGAAAGATAAGATCAGGCACGTTTGCAAAACACAACCGGCTTCTGGTCGAAAACAAAACGGGATTGGCTTTCCACTCAGACTACTCACACTTTCCCAAACTTCGGTCTTTTTTGGTTTTTTGGGGAAACGTTTTGAGCGATTATGAGTTTCGATTTTCGTGTGGGTCTTTTCTAATATAATCATATTCTATTCTCAAATCAAATTAAAATTTGTTTTTCATTGTGCAGCGTTTTTTCAATATCATATTAAAAGATGAGATCTTATTTTGACACAGGTTCAATTGAATGTTTGAAGTGGAAATAAACAACTGAGTAATTTACTTGCTACTTTATGATATCAATAGTACAAAGTAGCATTCGAGATTGACGTAGGGAAACCAGTTTGTTTTACATTCACGTAATAGAAATTTGATTTTAATTTCCGTGTAACGTGTGAGGAAAAAAATCCGAGCAACTTTTAAATTGGTCTACGATTTCGAAGTGCTGCACGAATCGAAAAATCCTTTTCCACAAAATGAAGATCCACTTTTATATAACAGGTAACATGACCGGTCGATTCTGTCAAGTGACGCCTTAGTTGAGATAAAAGGCATTGTCGGAAGAAGACCGTCGTAATTTGATTTCCAATTTTTTGTGAGAAAAATAAAGAAAAATCTTATAGTGGAGTGTTCCACTATTTTAAAGATCTTGGATATAGAAAAATGTTATATACATTATCGTCAAACTCTTCGAGAATGGAAATACCTCCAAAAGAAAAGCTGGTTCCGGACAAAAATGCACTTTGCAAGAGAGCCAAGTTCGACCTAAATTGAGGGCGGAAACGCCTGGTCCGTCGGCGAAATCATGTCGTGAACTGGACAATTAATATCAGATTAATCCAAAAACGGTGAAAAGTATCTGTATGAAATGGGTTTCAAACTTAGAATATAAGTACCATGAAAATGACAAAGTGGTGTTTTGGCCAGACCTTTCATTGTCACATTATGCTAATGCAACTTAAGCGGATTTGCGGTAAGGCAATATTGGGTTTATTCCGGAAGGATAAAATCCTCAAAATGTGCCACAGCTGCAGTCTATTGAAACTTTCTGAGCAAATTTAAAGCGAATGGTCTACCATAAGCGTCGATTGTTTGATAGAAAAATCAAGAAGGAGCTCAAAACAATTGAAACATCCGGAATTCAGGAAGCTATAAAGCAAGTACCCCATAGAATCAGGAAATCAGCGCGATGTGGAGCTGAATTTTTCCCATGAGGTTTGCTACTGAGTTACATTACTTGAATGAACAAACACGTATAGAAAAATAAGCTGCGCATGATTTCAATTTGGAATTGAAAGGTAGTTCGGATTTTTTCCCTCATATGTTAGTAACTCGTATTTCATTTTAATCAAGTATTCCATTAATATTATGGTCAAAACATTGGTCGCAACTTGCTGGAAGCTTTTAGCCAAAAGTTTACTTCGTTATTGACAACCCCGTCAACAAACACGCCAAGGCTCCCTTCTGAACTCGTGCTATCGTGATTGCTGCTAATTTTCGAACCAGATTGTCGTGTGCGACCCTGAACGTGAGTTTGAATTTCGATCCTAATGGCACGGTTCACATTTCATCTGCGCTGCGAGCAGATCGATGATAATGCCGGTGTCGTTTTGGGAGGCTCGTGGTCACTGCATGCATTGATTTATCTCAAGTGGTTAGATTTTTTGTGGTTTATCTGTTACCTTGGTTGGGAGGACGGTTAGGATGATCTGTTTTAAATGTATCTATATCAATGAATTGGAAATGCAACAATACCATAAAACAGATGTTTCGCAGAAATATTAATTTCAATATTGTTCATTTATGCATGAGTTTTTTTTTGTCTTAACTAAAAATGTTCGTATTAAAATAAAAACCAGGACGAGATTTTCTAAGGCTCATTTATCAGGAAATTCGATTAGTCGCAATATGATTATATTTGTAATTTAAGATTCCATTTGAAAACATATGGTTTGGTTTTTAAATAGCTGGCGGCTTTTGTTTTATTAAAAACGCTGTGGTCTGCCAACCCGTGATCTACTAGAGCAGGGGTTTCCAGATTTTTTTGCTCGGCATCAATTAAATCAATTAAATTGGATTATTCAATTGAGTAAGTAAGCTTTCTTAGAATTCGCAAGCTATGTAATATTTGGTTTTATTTGTGACTAACGTAGCCGAACATCTGGTTCTGCATTAAATCTGGGTCGATACTTAGTCTTTGTTGCTAGGTTTATCGAGAAACCGGACTCGCACATGTATGTACAACATGTACAACGCTTCGAATAATCTTGAGTTTTTGGGTCGATTCAGGGACAAGGAGGACATCCAGAGGCCGGCATTCGACTCCAGTCGTTTATAAATCCAGAACGGCAACTTCCGATCTGGAAACAGCCAAACGGTAATTGCGGACTCGGGATGATATTATTAGGCCGCAAATAGACCCTAGTTATCACCTTAAATCTGTTCAGAACTTTTACACCGATAGGCAAAAACAACTAGTATGACGGAAAATACGAGGCAGCGCACAGTGGTTCGAATTGTACGGCAAGGGCGGTCATAAATCATTTTCGTATAGTGTTGTTTTTGAAAACTACTGAAATCGACAGAATTAAGTGTTTTTTGACTATAACAAGCTTTTTGGGACTGCCATCATTCAAATTGTTTCAATTTTCTGGCATTCCAATGCCAATAAAACATTGGTAAAAGTTTGATCATTGAATTTCAAAATGCGGCAGTTTCTGAAAGTTTTGCCTTCACGAAAAAAGTCCCTTGCAAAATTTAGGGTTAAGGGGTTATTTACCTTTTGGTCGAGAAAAATGAGGGAAGTTTGAATCTATTTATAAGTGCATAGCACCATTTTCATTGCATCAAAGGGGTATTTTTCTGAAAGTACAGTTTATCAACAACAAAAAAATACGTTTGATTTTGAGATATACCAATTATTACTGGAGTAATGGCCGTTTCTCCGAAACGCTATTTTTTGCAGAGGCTTGCGGTCCTTTGGTGTACAAAAATAATTGGAAAATAACGTACTGCAAATAGTTGAATAATAAAATCGAGAGATGCATGCGAAAAATCGTCATGAAGGCCGTACACCGCTCTTGTTCCCGCATCATGCGAAGGTTTTGTTGGAAAGCTGATTACGGGTCATGCTCAAATGTTCAATTTTTTTCGGTCATTACGGTTTGCACGACTTGAAAAAAAAAAGATTATAGCTTTTGAATCATTCCTGTTAATGTTGGTGTTCCTTGCGAAGATAACTTTTCCAAAGACTCGAAAGAGCTTTCCCGTAGCAACGTAAGAGCGACGAACCCGGCGAGCAATTACTATGCAGCCTTTTGACGCGCTTCTACATTTACTAAAGGCACCAAAATTTATAGAAAAAGTTTAAAAGCTATGATCTTTTTAGGGCAACTTTCTTCCGTTTTTCTTGACCAGTGTAATTAATATTTTTTCGTGAGAAATAAATCAGTACACAAGTACATTTACTTTTTTTGACAGCAGTAGAAAAAAGGCGAAATTTTAGTTGTCACCCGTTAAGTATGGTCTGGTGCAGTTGTAAAATGTTCGCGTTTACCGTGGTATTGTGAGAGATGGATGATTAGCGATTGTTAGGTTTCTTGCATACCGATGCTGTGATTGTGACACGGTTTCAAATTTAATGTTTCCCGGTGGCCGGCTGCTCAGAGACCGCGAAGTATCCATAATGTGCAGGCATTTGTTTTCAAAAAGCGCATCACCGACCGCGATGGATTCAAATCAGTACCTTCTCACTAACACTAACCCTTTTCTTTGATACTTGTGGATGTTGCAGGGGATTCTTCAGTCTCTAGTAGCAGCAAGTATGAAACTAACATTCCTGAAGGTACGTTTAGACTATTTGACATGTCGGTCTGACTTTGACCACTGCAGAAACCGAAGGTTGATTTTTTTTATCGTTCGACATACACACTTAAAATAAAACACCGAATTCGGTAAAATTTACCGGAATCTCAACAGCTGAACGTTCGGTGAAATCTTCGGTGTTTCCGAAAGTTACCGAACAGTTTGTGAAACCACCAACCGAGTGGTCGGTAATTTTCGCAGCTTTTTGGTAATGTTTCAAACCGAGCAGCCAGTAAAATTTACCGAAACAAACTTTAAAATGAACAAAAATACCGAACGCACCTGTAAAAAATACCGGTGGCAGAAAAGTCGGTTATAAATGAGCCTGCCGGTACCGTCTAAAATCAAACTAAATCAACCAGATCACTTACGAAAAATGTTAGCGACTCGTACATTCATTAACACTTTCCAAATTATAAGTATCCTATTTTCACACACAACAACAATTAAAACAAATCAGCAGCACCAGTAGAAAATATTCGCGTCTTGCACGGTTGCACGTATGAGAAAAATGGCCACCACATTCGCAATTTGGCATTTTTACAGGTTGTTCGGTAAAAAGTTATACAAATTTCGGTGAATGTAAAATTAAGCAAATATTTCGGTAACAGTTAACAGAATTTTGGTAAAACTTACAGATCTTACAGAACAGTCGTTAATTTGATGCTTTTTTGCAGGAATACCGGTATTATTACACTTTACCGATGGATTATTGTAAAAAAAATTACCGAACGACTTTTTTTGGACTAAGTGTGTACTTTGTCGAACCTGTTTGTATGGCGGTGTTTACTCTGCTTGAACAAGACGAATTCTTTTATCCATTTCAATATTTGCCAGCACATAAAAAACGAAAATGATGTTTGTTATGGAAAGCCAAAACAAGAAACTAAAAAAAAAATCAAAGGTCGCTATGTTCTTGGAGTCGAACGAAAAATAGAAACGTTCCTATTTCATTCGACATCTCGAACCAATAAGGTATATTACAAAGGAGTGGCAGATACGATCTCAATATGCGATCAGAGGTGGCGGGTAAAAAGTTGTGACGTCACAACAATCGTTTACGTTCGGCACTCAGTGCGGATATTCGACAAATTGTTCTTTTTACGATTTTTTAACCTACTACGGTTGAGAGCATGAGCATGAGCATGATTGACCGCCCGCGGTTGCTACTCCGTTATTGCCAGATCAGCAGTTATTACACAGAGAACCAATAGATGATGCTTGGGACCAACATGCATCCTCAATGTGTAAAAGCTGGTGACCTTAATATATTTATCAGGCAATACCAGCGCCGGCCGCATCCGAATGCAGGTCAAAGAAGGAGTTTGTATAGGAAAATGTTGACGTGATACTCGCTTTATGGAAGCCAAGAACACCTCTGCACTTCCACGAGAAATCACTGGGATGTTGGAGAAAGGGCAAGGTATACAGCAGGGTTCGTTTTGGTGAACGATGCGCTGATTTCGAGCGTCGGGTTCTTTACAACAAGTGTCGCGCCATTGAGTTCATTACATCCGCCACGATATTCATAATGCGATTCGAACTTATTCAGTTTGAAAATGTAACACCGCAACAATAAATCGTACGCAAGGATACTGGATCTTTGACCGAATCGAGACAACTTCAAATGATCGGATATCTCCTCGTAAGGTGATCCTCTTTATACCAAAGCTATTGCGCGTTGTTGATCTATCTAAAAATAGGCCACTTGAAATGTATAAACACGGAGTCTCTCTAGGTACGGTCAACCGGATATTTTCTATATAACAGATCGACTAACGACGTCTCTCGTATTCACTTCGTCTGCTCTAAAAAAAACGATCCCGCGAAAAACACACCTGAAAAACGGAATATAAAAATGATGCGCGCTTATTACGGAAACGAACCATGAGTATCTTTCTTGCCAAACACCGCGATCCTCTGCGTACGACGCGCGTGAAGTAGCCTTTACCACTTGTAGCAACCAGCTATTTGTTAATCTCGAGTACACGTTGGCCGCGATTCTTTGGAAGGTATACATCGCGTTTTCGTTAGTCACGATATTTATCGACCGAACGAAATCTTCGGTGAGACATGAACAAGCATCTGGGTAAACTCCACGAAATCACTTAATTTCGAAAACGTTCATATGAGCAAAACTCTCCCGAACCGGAAACGCGGTTTACACCGAAGCATTACGCACGACCGCTATTTTTCCTTCTACCGACGCAGACGCTCGGGGATACGACATTTCGATGTGAATATAGTCTCAAGTTTATTAACAAAATGCCGAACCAGTCATTATTGGAACGTATTATATAAAACATCTGCCCAAAAGCTATAAAAATCGAAAAAGTGAAGCATAGGATTTTGGCTATCATAACTGCACCATAGTCCTCAAAATCGAACGTATCTTCTTGTTGTTGTACGATTTTTTAACCTACTACGGTTACCAAAAAACGCGATTGCCATCGTGTTCAGTTAAACTTGGTGATGTTTCGGTTTCGGAGCCAAAAAGTTAGGCATGAGCATAAATGCTTCTCCCAAAAATCTCAATGATGAGAAACGCTGGCGTTTGTTCTGTCGGGTACCAGATCTTCCCGCAAACTTTTATGTTTGCTCACAACATTTCCGCGCGGAGGATTTTGAACATAGGTTTCAGCCCGATTGCCGGCGCATTTTAGCATCGGAAGGTAATGTATCAATCTGTCCAAAAGTAATTGTTTACGTTCAGCCGTTCCAACAATTTTTACACTTCCACCGGTGAATCTATCATCACGGACGGTGCGAGCCAGATCCGCGCTGGTAGCAGAGCTACCACACAAGGCAGATGCACCAGCTGAAGAATGCGCTCCTTCGGTCGAGCAGGTCAAAGCACAGGCGAGAACGTTTTTCGACAGGGGCCGGCGGTGGCTTGTTTGATGAAGCGAGTCAACCAATGACTGAGCGCTCTACTTACGACGATATTCATCCACAGATCAATTGTCAAAAAGAAACTAAAAAACTCAAAGACCTACGATCCATCGTTGATCGCAAGAGGTTGAAAATACGAAATACTCAGGCATAGCTATTGAAGTAATTTAGAGAAGAGAATACGTTATCGTTTTCGTCAGTCAATTTTGAAGGATTTCGTAATCTATGACAATGTCTGGGAGACACACATTGTTTCTGATATTATTAAAGTAGAAAAATATAATGCACTCCATACGATTTACGATTCATATTTCAAACAAAATCCATACATGTTTCTGCGCCAAACTGTGTATAATTGGTTGTTGTGACGTCACGATCTCAGCACGCGAAAAATGTTTCTATCTAACACTTGCAACCACGCTCATCTGCCGCTCCTTCGTATATACCTTATTGATCTCGAACGGCATGTCGAATCACAGTATCGAATAGGTGTAAACGTAAACCAACATTGCATTCGATATATTGATGAAAAAATCGGATAGTGTAAACATACCTTTAAAATCCCTTTCTCAATAGACTATCTCACCGAATCTCTTTAACCTCACTTTTTTGACAGTTAGTGGTAACTTTGTTTACCTTTTGGACTTTGTGTTTTTTTCTGATGGAGCAATCGTGTGCATAGTGGAAATCCTGCTCAATTTATAATTGTTCTTAGTGCACTGGCACCTGCCGCACAAAATTTAAAGGACATTAAGATCACAATTAAAATGATCTGCCATAGTTGAGAACGAAACTGCATCACCCGAAGGTAAACAAAGTTACCAGTAGCTGTCAAACTCAGGTGCGTGACGTCACCGTGCGATGGTCTATTGGTCTGCATGGGCGTGGCCAGCTACGTTGTTGATCATTTAAAAGAGGGATCACCAAGAGTTGCACACTGTGAATGATTTACTACTCCCAGGAATAATTTTTTTTTTATAAAAATTAACATATTATCGCTTAATTCTTTGATTTAAAACGGTTTGAAATAAATGTGGTTACTGTACACCTCAGAAAGGGGAGGAATAATATCAATACGATCAACTGCCTCACGGAACTCCATTATCAAATATAAGAAGAGAAAAAATAATAAATTTTCTATTAAAAACAGATCACAACACTGCGTTTTTACTAGAATTTAAAAAATAAATTAATTATTAATTACGGTTAGCTCAAGGTTAGCTCAAGTTACGGATGATCAAGCAAATTCCATAATGAGCAAGCCCACACGTGCCCGCGACAAATTCAATCCCATCATTTCATTCTGGCAAATTAACCTCTAAGAGAAAAAACCTGACCGTCTAGATCGACATGATTCGTTAGCTCAGGTTAATGACGCGACGGTCTCTCTCGGACAATATTTTTAATCGTTAATCATAGCAGCCGTTGTGATCGGAGCAAGCTTTCGCAATCTGCGGCCTGAATGTTTTAGCTTGCACCGTTTACATTCTCACTAACATTATAATTAAAGTTGATCATTTAAAAATTGTGTTTTTTTTCTAGTGCTGGACTCAACCGCCAAATCCGCAGCCGGCATCGAGTATGGCGATGTGTACCAATTCGGTCATTTCGACCAGTGCATGGCCATCAACGGGGAAAATATCCGCCCTCAGTACTGTCTGGTGGATGTACACGCCCAAGGATACCGGCTGCGAACCGTAGTGTCACGCAAACCGATACCCGACAACTATACCGTGGTTCACTGGGGCATGTGCCTACCTGCCAGCTGTCGGGAAGCGGACGTTGTCGAGTTGATGCGTCAAACCACCGGCTATCGAGAGGTCACAATGCCCCCCCACGGTTGTCATCGAGAGCAAGCCACGGTGGTATCGACTACTGATATGGTTTTCGTAACGGTGATTCTTCTCTTCGTGGCGATGGTCACTGTTAGTACGGTGTGTCATTGGAAGTGCCGCTATGTGTGCCGGGGCTCGGATAAGGAGAGTGTTTGCGGCCAGGTGTTGAAGTCGTTTTCGATTGTGGAGAATTTGCGCAAACTTGGCCAGGATAGCAAGGATGATCACGGGCTTGGTTGCATCAACGGAATTAAGGCTCTCTCGATGGTGTTTATTCTGGGAGGACATGCGCTGCTGTTCATCGTGGGTGGAGCGATGTATAATCCCGGATTCTTTGGAGAGGTGAGTGAATGACAGACATAGATATGTAATTTTATGTTTATTTAAAAAGAGTGTACTACAAGCCATAGATCTGAGCATTGTAGTTAAAGTAGCTCGTTCGGTACGCTTCGATAACCATTTGAATGTAGCGCTGGCCGATTCCTCCCGCTACGACATAGCCCTGGCCCAGGTTGGAGCTTTGATTTACGACAACCTGTACGTAGCTGACCACTGCTCCAACACCGGACTGTGGATATCTCAGTGTCAGAGCGATATCCTGCAGGATACTCCATGATTGACCGTCCTGAAGAGATCCCACCAGACGGTCACCTATTGGGGAATGAATCGGAAACTTAAGAAACGACAATTACGACTAGCGGTTCATACTGACCATTAACTCTGCCTCCAAGAGTGTAGACAAATTGCTGCCGTGGGCTTCGGGCCACCTCCATCGGTATCAGGTCAACATCTGGATTGGCCGCCTTGAAGGCGGCAATATCTTGCACAACTTCAATCCTAGATTCAATGCCACCGGCTGGTTGTTGGACTTCTTCAGCCAGGACGAAAGCGACCAACGCTAGAATAACAACTCCGAGAGTGATGAATTTTGCCATTTTGCTTCGATTGATTAGTTCGATTCGATCGATTAGAGAGGTTTGGTGTAACTGTTGACTGCAGTGTCCAATCGGTTGTTATTTATATATAAATCGAAACAATTCGTGAACAAACAGAACAATCAAGTGGATGACTTCATCAGGTGGTGTCACTTTCGCACGAAAGTGTGTCGAAGGCCATTGTCGAAGGTTCTTGAGAAACGGAAGCGCATCGATAAGAAATTGATCACAGGAAGCGCCGTGCTCCGATTTCATCTTGCGGTTGACTGCAGTTGCGAGGTAAACAAATCTTATCGGAAGGCTTTAGGTAAACAGCAATCAAATAATTTGATATGATAGCTGGCAGTAGATTGGTTCAGTCCGCATTATGCGTAGAATACATTGTAATCTGAATCTTCGCTCTAACTGGTTTGTTTATTACCCGAAAGGTGAATCAGTTGTTTTTACACTGATAAATCTTCCAGTTTCACTTCACTGATTGCAAATATACGACCCTCATTACCTCAGGGAATTAAACTTAAACTTGAAATTAAACTTGTGTTAAGGCTTGTTTCAATAAAATTTATTCTATTTGATTTTGTTTTCAGCAAACAAAACTGCTTCGCAATGCCTTCCTGCTGAATTCTCCGCTTCTGGTGGACACTTTCCTGCTGCTGAGTGGATTCCTCTTCGCCCGGTTGCTGCTCATCGAGCTGGATAAACGCCGCGGAAGGGTAAACTTCTTACTGCTCTACATTTTTCGATACATCAGGTAACTTTTCTTCCATCTGACAAACACGAAAAACGGTTGATTCAATGGTTGATTGCAGACTTACGCCAGCCTACGCAGCGATCATCGCCCTGTACGCCACTTGGTTACCCCGGCTCGGTAGTGGTCCCCTGTGGGATCAACGAATGGAACCGGAACAAGCGCGCTGTCAGGCCAGCTGGTGGCGAAATGTATTATACATCAACAACTACCTCGGTACAGATCAATTGTGTATGTTCCAGTCCTGGTATCTGGCGGCTGATACACAACTTTTCGTCCTTGCCCCGCTACTACTATACCCGATGTGGCGACTGCGTCGTCGACTCGCCCTAACACTAGCCGGATCGGTGGCACTCGCCTCCGTGGTAATTCCATTCTGTGTAACATACTTTGGCCAGCTGGATCCGTCTCTAATGTATTACCCGGAGTAAGTGGTGTGAAGCTTAAACAACCTAACCTAACCTATCCTAAAATTTGTTTTATTGTAGTGAATTGATCGACATCCAAGCAAACAGTTATTACGCTGGTGCTTATGTCAAAACTCACATGCGAGCGACGGCCTACGTTTTCGGAATCATCGCCGGTTATCTTGTTCACCTCATGCAGGAGAAAAAGTAAGCCTCTTTTTAACATTTCGACAACAAAAAAGTCCGACTATTTCTTTATTCTAGCCTATCAATCGGCAGATACAAAGTGGCCCTTTGTTGGATCATTTCGACCATAATCGGAACGGCATCGATGTTTGGGGTGTCAATTTTCTACAATTCGACCGGTACGAAGGACTACCTATACAATGCTCTGTACGCAGCGTTGCACCGATTCGGTTGGAGTCTGTCCAACGGGTGGCTGGTGGTGGCGTGTGTGACCGGTAATGCCGGTCCCCTGAAGAGGTTCCTCTCGTCCCGGGTGCTGGTTCCGATCAGTCGGTTAACCTACTGTGCCTATCTTACCAACGGGCTAGTCGAGTTGTACATTAGTGCGTCGCAGCGGACCGCGCAGCATTCTAGCGTGATCGGATTGGTGAGTTCACGATTTTTTGTCATCTAAAATTGGTCATGTTGCTTTGCATGTTTGGTGTTAACTACTATGGTTTCGGTGGCCTTAAAAAGTCTATTATGTTTGAAAACCATTCGATTGTTTTGGTGCTGTCCAGTTATCGACATAATCAATATTCTATAATCATTTTCATAACTCATAAGTGACAATTGAAATATTTACAATAACTTGGGGCCGATTGCCTCTAATAAAACAGTTATATGCTAGGCCATTTCATCGACTGTGGATTTTCAAAATTAGCAACCTGGAGTTAAATTTTTTTTTGTATGCCTGAAGGGCATTTGGCAGAAGTGCCCCTACGACAGGAATGATTGTTTTTTTTGTGGCTAGCCCCGATTGTTTTACGTAGAATACAGGATGTTCGAACTCATTCATGGAGTTAAGCTAGTTGGCTGTAAGCCTGTGTCCCAATTCGGAACAACAAGGTTGATGAAACCAGTGAACGTTTTGGAATTGGTGCTCCATACCTGGTATAGAGTTGAGAGGTAACTTCCGAAGAAGTTGAACCTCGATGAAGAAAGAGCTCCGCAAAAGCAGAGCAAATGCGCTGAGCTCTCAGGTTCAGCGTTGCAGAAGCGGCAATAGTCGGTTGGGACTTTGCCGATTTTCTTTAAATGATAGAGAGCGGGACAGTGTCCAGCGAGGAGACCCGTGATGAGGCGTAGTTCACTACTAGTTAAATAAAGTAGCCTTTTAATTAAATTAAGTAACCGCAAGATTGGGGTAGATAAACTGTTTAGCTTGTCTACAACCCTGCGCACATTGCCAATGAGATGTTATTTCTAGCTTTTTCTATGTACTTAATACGCCTTGAATGGTGAATATGGAGGTACCCAGAAACGGTTCCGGTCCAAAGAATTGCTGAGCAGATCCTTGTCTTGCTATACAGACTCTGCTTGAAAGATGGTTAGCCACTTTCCAAAAAAGATGGATTCCATGGCTGTAGTCGGCGTTGTGCGTAGTGCACTGGTAACTGAAAGACAGGCCAGTTGTTGAACTTTGTTAAGTTTGCCTGTGCTGTCGTTTCATTTATCTTAGGCCACCATACTAGGGTTGCGTAGGCTTTACGTGGCCGAGCAATGATGATGTAAGACCAGAGGCTATGATGACTGTTTTAGTGGGGTTAATGTTCAGCCCTTCTTCTAAGCACCGCTGGGAGGTGGTGTTAAGAGCTGTTTGTATTCGCCTAGAAAGAGTTACATCTTGGCATTGGAGAGAGAACTCCTCCCTGAGGACACCCTTTTACTGCCTCAACTATGACAGACGTATCTCCAATGCAGCTGTGATCTACCTGCTCGAAAGCATTGCTTGAGGTATTATCGACTCCTTTATTTTGTAGAGCCCTGTGAATTGATGCAAAGGACGTGTTATCGGAAGCTCCCTCAATATCAAGAAAGTCGCAGACCACTGTTTCTTTATATTTCAGTGTCTTCTCGATCTTCGTCACTAGGCAGTGCAAAGCGTTTTCTGTAGATTTGCACTGTTGGTAGACATATTGATGCTTATGCAAGGGTCAATTGTTCAGAAACTCGCTGCGGATGTAGTTACCCGCAATATTCTCCATCAACTTGAGAAGCGTTGACATCAGACTTATAGATCTGAAAGCCTTTGGCAATATTTTATCTTTTTTGTCCGGCTTGGTATCAACACCACCTTAGCGTTCCACCAGCAGACCGGGATGTGTCCCAGAGTAAAACTGGCTCGAAAAAGGTTGATGAGTTCGGACATGATGACTTCGTCCGATTTTTGCAGGAAGATTGGTAGAATGCCATCCGGTCCCAGTGACTTCATAGGCTAGAAAGAGCTTAGTGCCCAGTTGATAGAAGTCTCCGTGAACAGTCGACGAGCAAGCGCTGTGGAGTCACGTGACATCATAAGTCTTGATCCGAGGCTTTGTTGCTCATCAATGTTCGACCCGGTGTTCACTGTCGAGACAGGAAAGTGAGTGTTCATATGAACCTCCAGCGTTTCCTTAGTAGTGACAGTTCCCGTCTCCTCTTTTTAATTGCCCAAGACCATTCGTGTGATTTTTGGACATCGTTTTTTGCAGTCGCCTAGCCTCAGGCAGAGTCTGAATGTCCTTACAAAATCGGACTCTGGATCTCCTTTTGGCTTTGCGTAGCTCGGCGTTATATTTTATAAGGGATGCTCTATAAGCATCCCAATTGGACGTGATTTTGGCCCTGTTGAACAGACGTCTGTAGGTCACTAGTTGTGATATCCAGTTTAACCGGAGTTTGAATATTTATATGGCAGGATGTCCTTGAGCTAACCAAATGTTCCTTGAAGAAGTTCCAGTTGGTTTTCTGAGGATTAATAAAGTGTTCTTCTGTAAGAGGAGTAGCCTCGATGTCAAATCTGATATGTCTATGGTCTGATAAACTAGGTTTATCAGAGACATGCCAGTTTTTGACCTTCTTCGTCATCGAGGCGCTACATAAAGTGATATCTAAGACCTCTTGTCTAATAGCATTACTAAAAGTTGGGTCGTTCCCTACATTGCATACATTAACGTTGTTAGAAGTAAGGTATTCAAGCAGGTACTTACCTCGTGTGCTCACATTCGAGCTTCCCCAGATTGTGTGGTGCGCATTGGTATCGCAGCCGACAATGTGTAGATTATTGATGCGTCGACAGTACCGCACAAGCGCTGTGACTTCGGATGGCGGTATATCGTCCACGTCTCCTGCGAAATAAGCGGAGGCAACGACCATTTCCTGTGTGCCGTTGGTCGTCTGGACTTTCACCGCACTGGCAGAATTTTTCCGTTGGATGAATTCTGTAGTAGCCTGATAGTTTTATTCGTTGTTTTTAAAATTTCCAACTCGCACGCCATTTTGCAAAATTGTAGTCTTTGCTGGATACAGCCATTTCAAGCATATAACGCTAATTCTAAGATCTTAGACTTTAGAAAAATTTAAAACATTAGATATATATAAACTCTTTTGCCCCTTAATAATTCTATGAAGTTAGCGTCTATGGTTCGCAGTAATTTTACTAAGCGAATATTGAACAAACAATCACACAATTGGCATACCGTCGATTTCGTTCGAAACTGGCACAACACATAATTCATAGTTTAGAGAAAAACGGGTATGAAAGTTAGCGTTGGAAATTACCATTCACATTTCCACGAAAGTTTAAAACTCCTTATTCTCATTAAACCTATTTGGGTTCAGTGTTGTTAGTCTCACCTCACACCTCAAGTGAGGTTCTCGTAGCTGCCAATATCACACACTGAAGTATTCTCCATTCAAGCTATTACCCGTTTTTTCTCCGCTGTCTGCCTTGCTCGCATTCGCTCCCGAGATCAGATGCACACACGCGCGCTTGCTCTTTTCCTCGCGTGTAGTCCCCTTCTCACGAGCACAACCAGCCGAGTACAATTGTTTCAAGATGCATTACGGAGGAACAAAAAAAAAATATTTCAAATAGGGTAACGGACTACTTCGGTAGCGGTTTGCTTCGGTTGGTTTTGCATTAGACTGCTATAAAAAAACTTACCAAAGCAGTACGATACCCTAATACTTTCCAGACTCTTCCCCCACATTCGGCTGCCGGTGCACGAAGCAAAAACGGGTAGATGAAGAAAGCATTTTCGTTTTTGAGCACAGTTTTTCAAGCACTCATCCTAGTCAAGCAGTTTTAGTCGAGTACTCCTACTCGCTAGCAGAATCTCGCGTACTCTTTTACAGTCGCTGAGTAGCAATACAAAAAAGTTTTTGCGTGTCGGTGCGTACTTGCTGCCAGAGCTGCGGAAAGTCAATATCATACTACTGACATTACGCCAAAATGATGCAACACCAGAATCAGCCAACTACGATGCATGGTTCATTACAAAAGAGTTTGCGATGTTTCGATGATTCTGTTAGCGTCAACTCTCACTCTCATTTTTTTCTTGCTATCTTTCTCCATCATTCGGGTATGGCTGTACTGAGATTGAACCAGCAGAATTATCAAGTTCATTTTGACAGCATGATGTTATTAGGATATCAAACATAAAATCAATGATTTTTCTTCAATTGATATGTATGATATTGATATATGGTCGGCGTGCGATCAGACTGAACTAAGCGCCGTTTTCTCAGATTGAGTTATTGACACCCAGTGGATATGAGTAGTAATAATATATCTATTATGAAGTAACGAAATCGTTTGAGCATTTGATAACGATATTATAACAAAAATTCTCTGTAGCAGCTTGCCTACACAGCAATCGCGGCGGTAAATGTCTTTCGACGCTTGGTTCGGTTTGGCTGCACGCCGATTAAACGCATTGTCAATAAACAACTATGAGGGCTCGAATACACACACGGCGTAATGACGCCTTCTCCATACAAATTATGAGGCGTAAACGCGCCTTTCGTTGGGACGCCTTTCAACCAGAACCTTCTAGCTTTGTCTTCTAGTGAAGAAGGTAGTCGTTCGCCGCCTTCAGCTGCGTACTTGACTGCCTTCCGTGTAGACGCATCGTGCCTTCCACGCGGTCTTGTGTCGCCTTCTTTTGGCGAAGGCGCTGTCACGCCGTGATTCCAGAAGTGTGTTGCCTTATTTTTTCTTCCAACAAACATAAACAAACATGAATTAGGTGGCATGACGACAAGGAGGTTAGCGCACGGCGGAGTTCGAGACGGCGTGATTGCTCCTTCCGTGTAGACGAGTGGAAGGTGGCAGATGCTAGAAGGCACATTAAAAGGTTTTAAAAAGGTACTGACAATTTTCGTCAGGAAGGCGTTGTCACGCCGTGTGTGTATTCGGGCCTTTACTTCGTTTTGTAACTGAGCGTATTTAAGTTTGGTACATTTTGAATCTGTATGATCATTCATTTTTATTCTCAGTAGAGAATATGCTTTTTAACACCAATTGTAATAAACACAACACCAATTGTAATAAACAAATTCTATTAATTTTTTTCAAATGATCTCATATCTGAAAAATAATATTCCATTTTTAGTTGCTCTTTGAGTTTATGAATTTGACTCTTGAATATCGTGCTTGTTGTAGCTTAAACCAAAAACAGTGTTAGTTCGCGGCAAAAAATGAATCGCGGGTGGCAAAACAGAAAACTTTTAACTATGTATGGGTATGTATATTTATATACAGATCCTGTTAAATTTTGGCACGTTTCAACTTTGAAACTGTTCAATTTCAATTTAGTCATGTTTGGTTTTGTAACAAAATCTAGTTAAACAAATATTAAATTAAAATCGATCATCCAAATTATTCTCATTTCAATGATCTTACCAATGGCAGAACAAACGCTAGCGTAGTTATCCCAATACAGCAAAGCAAATCAAATTTAAAAAATCCTGATAGCAACAAACTTCAAGCTGGCACTGAAATAATCACGCTACTAAACCGATTTTTGATGTTCCAAAAATCACTTAGATTTGCATTGCAGTGATATTTCCGAGTGAACTCTGTACATTCACGACGGTTGACAATGGAAACCCGAAAATGGCAACAAAAGAGACAAGATATTGATTCACTTGTCGGATCTCCACGCTTACTGTGATGGTTACTGGCTATTCATTAGAGAAAAAAACGAGTGCGATGATATTTTCTTTCTCGTCATAGTCAACATTTTGCTTGGATTAATCGCAGCTCTGCTTGCTGCTACTCAGGGGAATGCATGAATAAGAAGGATTATCTTGAAAGCGTGTGTGCAAAAGACTTAAAAGCGTAGCATATGTCTCGTTCTCGAGCAGAAAGGAGGAGAAATAATTTATTTTTGAGACTTTTGAAGATACGTAAGAGGTAAATCATGAATCAGTAGCCAACACACGCAAAGAAATCATATCCGTTTGTAGTGGTGTTGTTAAAATCGAGTTTGACCACTATTCGCAATGTTTGAGCGGGCACCAGAAAATTCTTAACTACACGGTGACAAAAAAGTCCGGTCACACTTTTTTGGGGTCGCCTGTAGCCTACACGTTGCATCTCTCTGGTGCCATCTCTATGTCAAATGAAAGGGTTAACTTTGCTGCCCAAAGTGGCAGAGTTTCGTTTCTGTGCAGTTTGTTTACATTGAGTTGTGAGCCATGGCAGAGTTAAGAGCAGCTGTTATCGCTGAATATGTGAAAGGGTACAAACCCGGACACATATTCAAACACCTAAAACCGCTCGGAATAAACCGGAAATTCGTGTACCGGACCATAAATCGGTACCTAGAGACCGGAAGCACCGAGGACAAGGCACGATCTGGACGACCAAGGTTTGTGAGAACTCCAAGGCTGAAAAAGATTATACGAGACCGGATTCGCCGGAATCCCACCCAATCTGCACGGAAGCTGGCCAGGAACCTTAAAATGAATCGAGAATCAATCCGCCTGCTTCTGCGCAAGGATTTAAAACTTGCACCGTACAAAAAACAGGTGGTTCATGGGGTTACCAAAGCTACAAAGGACAAGAGGTACCAACGGTCGCGGGAGTTGCTCGGTTGGCGCGCAGATGACGAGATTATTTTTTTGGACGAGCAGCTGTTCGTTTTGCAGCAAACAAGCAATCGCTAAAATGATCGAGTTTGGAGTGTGAGCCTCCAGCAAGCTCCTGCGGACAAGCTGAACGTTCCCCGGTTTCAAAATAAGACTTCAGTGATGGTTTGGGGAGCCATTTGCCAGAGAGGTAAACTGCCTCTCATTTTTATCGATAAAGGGGTCAAAATCAACGCAGCGTACTTCCTGGACACGGTTTTGAATAAAAATGTTCTGCCTCAAGCTGAACTATTGTTTGAAGACAATTACTACTGCTTCCAGCAAGATGGCGCCTCATCCCACACCGCAAAGGTTGTTCAGGCGTGGTGTGAGGAAAACTTTGCCGGATTCATTTCGAAGAATGAATGGCCTCCGTCGTCTCCAGATCTGAATCCACTGGATTATTTCGTGTGGGGATACATGATGTCGAAGCTGAACGACTATAAAATAACAAATTTGGAGCAATTCAAGCGAGTTATCACGAAAATCTGGGACGAGATGCCGATGGAGCACGTGCGTGCCGCTTGCGACGACTTTCCGGACGTATTCAGTTTCTGAAGGGATGTACCCAATCACATTGTGAGTTATTGTGCTCGTGGTTAATCAAAGTTATTGCCTGCTTTAGTGAAGCTGTAAAGCCAGCACTTGTAATACTGTACCGAATGCTGTACAGAATCTGTGTAAGCTGAAGTGCAGGCTGAATTCCCGCTAGCAGTGGTGAAAAACGAGAAGCAATTTGTGAACTATTTGCTCAGTTTTCTACCATTTTGCCTTCGTGCGTAATATAACTTACGTTCATCTGCTTCGTGCTGTCGCTTGAGCTCTATTGTCATTTTTACAATCATTGGATGAACACAAACAAGGCGCTAACACGTTCAACAGCAGCAAAAATGAACAAAAACAAAACCTCACTTTCGCTGCCGGTTGGAATTAATAAGAACGAAAACAAAAAACGTTCTAGAGACGATCTTGATCAGACGCTTGATCAGCCAGAAACTTACGAAGATCTGCTGGCGAGTATGAAACTTATAATAGGCGAAGGAAATGCCAGGATCGAAAGTAAAATTGAAACCAGTAACAGCAAACTTGTTGCCGAAATAGCTACTCTTCGAAGCGATTTACAGCTATTGAGAAATGAATGCAATTCGAAAATCGGTAAAGTATCTGCTTCGCTCGCTAAGCTAAATGTTGACGTTAAACGAAACGAGAATGGCATCGAAAGACTGGACAAAACTAATGATCTGCTTCTCTCTGATGTTCCATACACACCGACGGAAGACACGCATTCAATTTATCAGAAGGTAGCGCTAGCTATTGGTTACTGCGATTCGGATGTTCCATTCGTTTACACCAAGCGTTTGGCCCGGATTCCAATTACGACCGGAACTTCACCGCCTATTTTGCTACAGTTCGCCTTCAAAGCTACTCGTGACATATTTCTTCGCCGCTACCTTTCGCAGAGAAATCTCAACCTTCAACAGATTGGTTTCAATTTGAACAAGCGTATTTACATAAATTTAAATCTAACTGTTACCGCACGTCGAATTAAAGCGAGTGCAGTAAAATTAAAGAGGAGTGGCCTTATTCGGAATGTCTTCTCCAAAAATTGAACTATTCACATCAAATCGGATGAGTAAAATGTGCATTCAATACAAAATAATAAGAAATTCAAATGCTTCCTGTAATAATAATATCTTTCCTTCCATCCTTAGTGTTAATTTAGTATATAGTAACTATTTTTCTTTCTTTGTTGCCGGATAACCAATCAGATTACATTGTGCGTACAAATGAAAGTTTTTCCAATATTCCACGTGCTGTAATGCAAGCTGCTTTGCGGTCTGATAACATCAACGTGTGTCATATCAATGTACAAAGTCTATGTGCTCGCTAAATGAGTAAATTTGATGAATTCAAATCATGTTTCCTAGACGGCAAAATAGACTTGATCTGTGTAACTGAAACGTGGCTTTCAACGGATATTTCCGATGATTTAATATCAATTGATGGATACAATTTGATAAGGAATGATCGAAGCTATAGCCGCGGTGGGGGAATTTGTATATATATTAGAAAAGATCTCAGCTGTAAAATTTTATTAGCCTCTATTTTACCCGTAAATCTAAGTAATACTGACTCAACTGAATATATGTTCGTCGAAGTGAGACACAACAATGATAAATTTTTGTTGGGAGTTTTCTATAACCCTCCACGAAATGACTGTTCCGAATTACTGAATCAAATAATCCTTGAACTCTCGCTACAGTATACCAACATAGTTCTTGTTGGCGATTTCAATACGGATCTAAACAAAACGACTACAAGAACTAGTCGTTTTCGTAACGTGATTGAGCAATATGGCTTTCATTGTATCAATCAACACCCAGCCTATTTCTATCCAAATGGTTGTTCACTATTAGATTTACTCTCAACTAATAACCCCGATTTTATTTTTAATTTCAACCAAGTTTCTGCGTCGGGCTTTTCTAAACATGACAAAATTTTTTCTTCTCTTAACATAATTCGTAGGGCTGAGGACGTTAATTTGTATGGAAACTATAACAGAGTTAATCTGGTGGATCTATACTCTGCGGTAAACTCAATTGACTGGACTTTACTATATAGCATTAGCGACCCAGATGTGGCTCTCGATTTTTTGAACACGATTTTTACAACGTTATTTAACTCATTTATTCCCATTCGAACTTGTTCCCCAGAAAGGGATGCTTATTGGTTTAACAGTCATATCCGTAATGCAATAATTGATAGAAATACTGCTCATAAGCAATGGGTGTTAAGTAAGGCTGCAGCAGATCATCTACAATATAAAAGGTTGCGAAACAGGGTTACCTTGTTGATAAATAAAGCTAAGTCGGATAGTCTCAGCTCAACGTTAGGTACTATAAACTCGAGTAAACAATTGTGGAAAAAGCTAAAGCAACTAAAAGTTATTAAATCTGGCTGCAACAATTTTCAAAGTGAAAATACACCGGATGAAATTTATGTACATTTTAAAGGAAACTTCACTAGAGACTCTGAATTTTCATCTGTATTTCCTCAAAATGCTAATGGGCTTAAATTTACACAATGTAATGAGTTTGAAGTTTCAAGTGCCATAAATTCCATCAATTCTGATGCAATTGGTTTGGATGGCATACCTTTGAAATTCATTAAAATGATTTTACCGTTTGCTATCACACCCATTACATACCTATTCAATTTAAGCATCACTACCGCAAAATTTCCCAGAGCATGGAAAATCGCCAAGATAATTCCTATTCGGAAAAAATCCAGAATTTATTTGTCGCTTCAATCTACTCACTGCCCACCAATCTGGTTTCAGAGCCAAACACAGTACCACTTCAGGCTTATTAAAAGTGAATGATGATATTCATAGTGTGATAGACAGAAAAGGAATAGCATATTTACTATTAATTGATTTTTCAAAAGCGATTGACAGAGTATCACATGTAAAGCTACTAAAGAAACTTTTTCAATCAGTTTAATTTTTCTTGCGAGGCTGTTTCTCTGTTAGAATCGTACTTGAAAAATCGTATGCAGTGTGTGGAGCTCAATAGCAAACTCTCAAGTCGTTTGCCCATTGTTTCGGGTGTACCGCAAGGATCAGTACTTGGACCTCTACTTTTCTCCTTATTCATTAATGACTTGCCCTCTGTACTGCTACATTGTCAAGTCCATATGTTTGCAGATGATGTACAAATATACTTGTGCTCAACCGAAAAATCTGCGATTGAAATGGCTGCGCTAATAAATGCAGAACTGCACAACATTTTACAATGGTCCATAGCTAACTTGCTATACATTAATGCTACCAAAACGAAAGCTATGTTCATAACAAGACGTCAAAGACCCGAAACCTTACCAAACCTTACAATAGATGGCGACATAATAAACTATGTCGACTATGCTACCAACCTAGGCGTAATTTTACAGAATAACTTAGAATGGGACAGACAAGTTAATATGCAATGTAGTAAAATCTATGCCGGTCTGCGACATTTAAAAATAACTGCTAATATGTTGCATGTTGATTTGAAACTGAAAATGTTCAAATCTCTGCTACTTCCACATTTCACTTATGGGTCTGAGCTTATAATCGCTGCTTCTGCACGGGCTTTGGACAGGTTACGTGTGGCACTAAATTGCTGTGTTCGCTGGGTTTTTAACCTCAATAGGTTCGCCCGAGTAACACCTCTACAAAACCAACTTCTTGGTTTCTCTTTCGAAAACTTTTTTAAATTCCGTTGTCTTTCAGCTGTATTTAAAATTATTCATGTCGGTCCCGAGTACCTGCGTGACAAACTACAGCCGTTTCGTAGTTCACGTGTTAGGGATTACGTCTTGCCGCACTTTTTTACTTCGCAATACGGTAAAACATTCTTTGTACGCGCAATTGTCTGGTGGAATCAGCTTCCTACTGATGTAAGAAGCATCATTTCTCCTGCTAGATTCCGCCATGCTTATATCGAAAGGTTGGAAGGAAGGAATTAGATTTGTAATAACTTTGAATTGAAATAGTTTAGATAACATTGAATTGAAATAGTTTAGTCAGATTAAAGTGTGAAATTAGATTGTGAAGATTGTGATGAATGTGAATGATTGGATTGGTTTTTTTTTGCTTAGTGTAGAAATTTATAAGAAGTAATTCTTACTCTACATGCTCAAATAAACAAGTAATAGTAATAGTATGAAGCTGGTTCGATCAGAGAAAGGTGGTGTGATTCCGAGATATCGTCTGTGAAGTATCTTTATGAGTTACTGAATAAAGCTATGAAAGCCAGATTCAGATTTTCTTCTTATTCTTTGAAATATTGAGATTTTTCTGTGTGACCGGACTTTTTTGTCACCCTGTATATTCAATGACGAATCAAACAAAAGTGGTTTTGTGAAAATTGGTGAATATTTAGCTAAACTTTTTTTTTTTTATGAAAACCAGAATGTTTGCTTTTATTGCACAGTTATTTCACGGTGCTACAAATGGTGAAAAAATGCAAGAACTTCTTAAGGGGTTATAAACCTTTTTAGTTTTCAAAAAACCGAAAAAAAATTATTGTATTATCTTCAAATACAACATCTTGAGAACATTTTCACAAATTTTCATAAAGATCTGAGCAATAGGAAGAAAGTTAGAGCGATTTGCAGCGCGCCTCGCCACGGCCGCATAAGCTAAACTTGAAACATTACACGCGATTATCTCGGAATAGTGATTTCCGAAAAATGACTTTGCCGTGATCCTGATTGCGGGAAAACTTCTGAACCGATTTCCTTCATCTTTATTCATCTATTATTCATCGTTATTAAATTCGCCGGTCCTTGGACGATCGCTTTTCGAAACATACAATTACATTTTGCCGCAAAAAAATTTTCAATGCAATTTTTAGCGCTCAAAACGTGCATTTTTTCGGAAAAACGTTCCCGTTTGCACTGAAAACAAAATACTCATAAAAGCGATCGTTCAAGGACCCGGCACACTTCTAAACTAATGAAATAATATGAGTTTTTTTATTTCGGTTGACCCGCTGAGTCTCTATCAGGATCACCGCAAGCCTTTGCTAAAAACTAGCGTTTCGGGGAAACGGTCATTACTCCAGTAATAATTGGTATATCTCAAAATCAACCGTATTTTTTTGTTGTTGATAAACTGTGCCTTCAGAAAAATACCCCTTTGATGCAACGAAAATGGTGCTATGCACTTAAAAATAGATTCAAACTTCCCTCATTTTTCTCGACCAAAAAGGTATAAAACCCCTTAAGTGACCTAATGTAGGTTGTAGGTCTTGTTGAATGTAACATTCGCTCATACTAGTAATTCTCCAAACACCTCTAAAATTTGAAGTTATGGTCAAAATACGGTTTTTGGACTTCAGCGCATACAATTTTTTTACTCAGTCATTTCTTGACCGATTTTCAACATTTTAGCAGTTTTGGAAAGGGGACAAACAGAGTTTTTGAAATATATACAGATTTGTACCAATATCACTAAAACATGTTGAATTGTTTGAGTTTAAATCTAAACTTTTAAGCTTTTCCACGCTATTTTTCAACTTAACTTGAATTTTGTCATCTGTTTATTTGATTCGTTATTGAATATACTTTCAAAGTTTTAGTATATTTGTAGTATCTTTCTCACAAAACAACAATATTGCACGTTAGCCTGGGGGCTGATAGCGGTCTCGATTAACCAGATTTGTTGAGAGAATTCGTTATCGATATTGTTTTTGGCAAATTTGGCATGTGTAGGATAAATACAACGAAACACTGTACCCCAGTGCTTAGCCGAGAAAATTTCCAGGTCGAAAAGATCCTGGATAGGATCGAGAATCGACCCCGATATCACAACCGTTTGAGAGAGCAAGCCGGTTAACATTGCTTACCACGGAGCCACGAGGACCACATAAATTTTCTCACATAAATAGGAGGCAAATTTCAAGTTAAGTTGAAAAATTGCGTGAAAAAGTTTAAAAATTTAGATTCAAACACAAATAACTCAACATGTTTTGGTAATATTGGTACAAATCTGTAAATATTTGAAAAACTCTGTTTATCCCCTTTCCAAATCTGCTAAAATATTGAAAATCGGTCCAGAAATGACTGAGTTAAATACTACAAGGTATACAGCTCAGGTGACGTAGGACTAAAAGTATACATTATATGCTGCGATAAACTGTTCATAGGCAACACTACCGTTTATATTTGATGGTCGTTATTGTAAAACTAACGATGCATGAATACATGACACTATGATACACTAGTAGTAGTTACGAAAATTCTCATAAATCTTATCTTCAAGCATCTATAGTTCTGAAAAGAACCGATTCCATAATCTTCACTTAGAAATTCGTGCTACAGAACGCTAATGATCGCACCATCGTTAGCATTGAATATTTTGCTTGACCGCGCATAATAAAGTTTGCTCTCTGCTGTGCCCTCCAGTAGCTGTGCCAGCTAAATATTCTGCAGCGTACGATGGTAATTGTTGCTGCCGTATGCAAAATAAAGGTAACAATATGTTCCGCAGTGACTGGAAGTTGACTCGTATGCAGCTCTCGTTTCTCATGTCGCGTACCTCTAACAGCTATACTCCACTCGCTATTGTGTGACAAACTAGACTGAAGCTGAATTTTCAACACGCAGTCTTTTGTATCGAGTTCAGCGTAGATTTCTGCCATGAGGGCGTGGCCACGCAGTTTCGAGAAAGACAAACGGAACAAAACACTTTGTTGAATCAAAATATGTAGGCAGTGGAATTTATTCCGTCCATTTTATTGTTATCCGTGCTCGGGAAGCAAGCCAGTAGCGAGGGAAATGTATGGGAAAGCTTGACCTTGTAACTTTTCACCTTTTTATCACCATTAAGCAGTAAAGCAACAATGTTGAACATTATACCAAACAATTGTTACACATTTTATCTATCCACCGACATATAAATGACTAAGATGCATTAAATCGTTCGCTTGCTATAATCGTTTGAAATCTGACGCAACATTTGCCAGTTTCATTTTCAATTTCACAAAATGTAAACTAGTATAGAAAACAAAGACCTGTAACCTACACTAGGTCACTTCAGAAGTTCTAAATCGCTGTAGCACCCGCTATAGCTACCCACACACGTGCAATAGTAATCCATACATACGAACGAATAATACATTAAATTCGATAGCGTGCGCGGGAGCAGTTCTTTCGTGTTATTACTGGTAAGCGCAGACTCCATGCAACCAGTAATGAGAATGGTCTGAGGTTGGTGAACTTCGCTGTAACCAGAAACATGGCTATCTATAGCACACATGGCCTCTCCCTAATGGCGATGTGGAGGTGCAGGCCATAAAGCAAAGGACTGTGTGGAGTCTCCCAAGTGCATGGTATGTTCCGGGAAACGGGACGCCAAACACTTTATGGGAGGCCCCAGGTGCCCAGCCGGTAAGCCGGCTGCGAAACCACGGGCGTAAGGGTGACGCAACTGAACCTGAACCATTGCTTCGCGGCTCAGCAGCTGCTACACCAAGCAGCCACTGAGTCGTTGTCGGACATCGCCGTCATATCGGATCCCTACCGCATCCCTCCCGGAAACGGTAATTGGGTTGCGGATAAGTCCAGTTTGGCGGCCATATGTACGACGAGCAAGTTCCCGGTTCAGGAGGTTGTCTCAACCTCAGAAGAAGGGTACGTAGTTGCTAAGGTAAACGGAGTGTTCTACTGCAGTTGCTATGCTCCGCCACGTTGGTCTACCGAAAGGTTCACCCAGATGGTCGACCTCCTATCCATGGAGCTAACGGGCCTAACGCCGTTGGTGGTGGCGGGCGACTTCAACGCTTGGGCTGTTGAGTGGGGAAGTCGCTTCACGAACCAGAGGGGCCAGATCCTGTTGGGGGCTTTTGCAAAGCTGGACTGATCAAGAACTGGAGGGTAGACGATGGCTACACTAATAGCGACCACCAGGCGGTCTGTTATGGTGTAGACAACAACGAGAGGCGGCAAGCGACGGGTAGAGCCAACACTCCGACCGTTCGCGGGTGGAAGATACCGCACTTTGATGCCGAGGTATTCGAAGAGGCAATGAGAAGGGAGCGCGAGGGGGGCAGTTGGCTCCGCCCGACTGCTGACCAACTAGTTGCTATGCTATCGCGGGCGTGCGACGCCACCATGCCTAGGACTCGCCAACCTAGGAATGGAAAGCCACCGGTTTACTGGTGGACGGACGCGATAGCCGACCTTCGCAGTGCGTGCCTCCGTGCAAGACGGAGGATGCAGCGTGCGCGAAACGAAGAAGAGAGAACAGAGCGCCGCGCAGCATTCAGTTCGGCAAGATCGATGCTAAAGAGTGCGATAAAGGCCAGCAAGAGGGCCTGCTTCGATAGGCTATGTGCGAGTGCCAATACAAATCCGTGGGGTGACGCCTACAGGATCGTAATGGCCAAGACTAAAGGCGCGCTGGCGCCTGCAGAGCGATCACCAGCGATGCTGGAGCGTATCATCGAGGGACTCTTTCCACGCCACGAGCCAAGTCCTTGGCCTCCGGCAGTCGAGTCTCACGTCCGACGTTCCAGTATCTCAGACATAGACCAGAGATGGTCGGCCAACCTGCCGAGCATCCAATCCGTGAGCGACGACAGCCGTGTCGAGGCAGGGGAGGAGGCAAGGGTTACGAATGAGGAACTCATCGTGATCGCCAAATCCCTAAAGGTGAGCGAGCCACCGGGACCGGATGGTATCCCTAACCTGGCGATCAGGCTGGCGATAAAAACGGCCCCCGGGCTGTTCAGGGCAGTCATGCAGAGGTGCCTGGATGACTGTCTCTTTCCGGACAGGTGGAAGCGGCAGAGACTGGTCTTATTGCCGAAGGCTGGGAAACCGCCAGGGGACCCATCGGCATATAGGCCTATCTGCCTGCTGGACACCGCGGGCAAGGTGCTTGAGAGGATCATCCTCAACAGACTGGTGAGGTACACGGAGGGTGTACACGGTCTGGCAAGTAACCAGTTCGGCTTCCGGAAGGGCAGGTCCACGCTGGACGCAATCTCTTCCGTCATCAAGACGGCGGAGGTAGCAATCCAGCGCAAGAGAAGGGGAATACGCTACTGCGCAATCGTCACGCTCGACGTGAAGAATGCGTTCAATAGTGCCAGTTGGGACTCCATAGCGCTCGCGCTCAGGAGCATCCATGTACCGGTGTCGCTGTACAAGATTCTGGAAAATTATTTCCAGAATCGAGTACTTGTCTACGACACGGAGGAGGGTCAGAAGTGCGTCCCAATTACCGCAGGAGTTCCGCAAGGTTCTATTCTGGGCCCGGTGTTGTGGAATGTCATGTATGACGGAGTGTTGAAACTCAAGTTCCCTGTAGGGGTTGTGATCGTCGGCTTTGCAGACGACATAACGCTGGAGGTTTACGGCGAGTCTATCGAGGAGGTCGAGTTGACGGCCGCGCACTGTATACGCAAGGTCGAGGACTGGATGCGCTCCAGGAAACTGGAGCTCGCGCATCATAAGACGGAGGTCACGGTTGTGAACAACCGTAAATCGGAGCAACAGGCGGTGGTCAGAGTCGGAGACTGCACCATCACCTCGAAGCGATCCCTGAAGCTCTTGGGGGTTATGGTGGACGACAAGCTCACGTTCGGGAGTCACGTCGACTATGCCTGTAAGAGGGCCTCATCGGCTATTGCAGCACTCTCTCGTATGATGTCCAATAGCTCAGCGGTTTATGGCAGCAAGCGAAGACTTCTTGCCAGCGTGGTTTCGTCCATACTTAGGTATGGTGGGCCAGTGTGGTCCAGAGCGCTAGGTACTAACAGTTACCGTGGTAAACTGGAAAGTACCTACAGGCTCATGTGCCTGAGAGTTGCGAGTGCGTATCGTACGGTGTCATACGATGCAATCTGTGTCTTGTCCGGCATGATGCCTATCAGCATCGCCATCAAGGAGGACAGAGAGTGTTCCGACCAACGTGACACAAGGGGCATACGAGGTACCAGAAGGTCATTCTCGATGCTCCGCTGGCAGCGGGAATGGTCCAACTCCACAAAGGGCAGATGGACGCACCGACTCATACCGGAGATATCCGGCTGGGTCGGGAGCCGACATGGTGAAGTGAACTTCCACCTGACACAAATCCTGTCAGGCCATGGTTGTTTCAGGCAATATCTGCACAGGTTCGGACACGCGGTGTCCCCCATGTGTCCCGAGTGCGTGGAGGAGGAGGAGACTGCTGAGCATGTCTCCTTCGTATGCCCCCGTTTCGCAAGAGCGAGGTGCAACATGATGGCTGTGAGCGGGCCTGGCACTACTCCGGACAATCTAGTCCGGAGGATGTGCGACGACCCGGACATCTGGAACGCGGTCTGTGCGGCCGCCTCTCAGATTGTTCTGGAGCTGCAACGTGTGTGGCGGGTCAACCACCAACACGCCAGTGGTAGCTAATTACCAGTCTCCAGGTAGTTAGCTAGGAGGTTATAAGAGTAAAGAGGGTGCATCACGCACAAAAGCCACTCCCCGACGTAATACTTAACCGTCGTTCCGGGAAGACCAGGGCTGGAGACTGGAGGGGTTTTAGTGGGTCGGGACAGGGATCAGTAGGTGTCTGGGCGAGTGCAACTACCCCAGCATCTCTCCCCTAGTCTCATCCCCACACCCTGAGTTCTCTTCTCAGGTGTCTGTTTGCAGATTTCCCCGCCACCTTAAAAAAAAAAAAAAATGGCGAAGCTTACTCGCAAATCAACCACATCCTGGTTGACGGTTGACATTTCTCAGATGTCATCGATGTGCGGTCCTTCCGAGGCCCAATTATCGACTCAGACCACCATCTCGTGGTGAAACGATTCGCGCTCGGCTGGCCAAAGTATACGAATCGAGCACTTCGAGGAGGATACGGTTGGACATTCAGAGGTTGTCAGTTGACGGAGTTGCTACTGAGTACACTCGGAAGGTTTACGAGCGTATTGGTGAACCGGTTGGAGATCTGAACGAATAGTGGAAGCACATCTACGACACGGTCAGCTACACAGCGCGAGAACTGTTGAGCACGACTGCAGGAACCACACGCAACACGTGGTTCAATGCGGAGTGTCAAGAGGTGACAGATGAGAAAAATAGAGACCGTGCTCGCACAATGGTGGCAGCAAATCGTGTGACACGCCAGATGAGGGAGAGTTATCGAGAGGCTAGAGCGACCGAAAAGAGACGCCACCAACGCAAGAAACGCGAGCACTGCAAACGATCTCTTGCGGAGGCGGAAGAATGCTTCTTCAGGCACGTCACGAGATGTTTCAATAAGGTGGTAAACGAAATCAGGAGCCGGACTGTGCCAATCCCTGCCATGTGCAACCGATGACACTGGTGGCCATGCGTTGGAAGCAACATTTCGAGACTTTATTCAACGGCGAAGAGGATAGAGCAGTCGACAAAAACAGAAGAGAACTAGAGCCTTTGTTGGAGATTACCAGTGCGGTTTCCGGGAAGGGCGATCTACAACGGACCAAATGTTCACCTTGCGTCAAATCCTTGACAAGTTCAGTGAAGTAAACTTGCAGACTCACCATCTGTTTATGGTTTTCAAGGCGGCATACGATTCAGTTAAGCGTCCGTTCGTGACGTTGGACGGTCTGGAGCAAGGTGACGGGCTCTCGAATTTGTTGTTTAATATTGCCTTGGAGGGTGCAGTACGGAGATCTGGCGTGCAACGGAGCGGTACCATTATTTCGAAGTTTCATATGCGCCTTGCCTTTGCGGATGATATTGATATCGTCGGTATTTACCGCTGAGCAGTGGAAGAGACATTCGGGAAGCAGCGAGAATTGGACTTATCATCAACTCTGCGAAAACAAAGTACATGGTGGCTGATAGAGAGCGTGGAAGTTTGTCGAGTCTTGGTACTGATATTGTGATAGATAGGGGCATTTATGAAGTAGTCGACGAATTTGTGTACCTTGGTACTCTCGTAACGTGTGACAACGATGTGAAGAGACGGATAGCGGCCCCAAACAGGACCTTTTACGGTTTACGTAGCCAGCTGAGGTCCCGCAATATGCATGTCCGCACGAAATTTGCGCTCTACAGGACGCTGATCCTCCCGGTGGTACTCTACGGCCACGAGTGTTGGTCGATAAAGGAGGCCGACCGGCGAACACTTGGAGTCTTTGAGCGTAGGATCTGGCGTTCCACACTTGGTGGAAAATTGGACAATGGTGTGTGGCGCATGAACCACGAGGTGTACCAAACATACCAACACGCGGGTATCATCAAGCTGCTGAAACATGGCAGGCTAAGGTGGGCTGGCCACGAGGCACGAATGCCGGAGGAGCGACCGGCGAATATAATATCCAGCAGAGAGCTCGATAGAGGTCGGCGGCTCCGTGGTAGACCCCGTACTCGTTGGATTTGTGATGAGAAGGAGGACGCCTAATCGGCAGGTGTTAGGAGCGATTGGAGAAGACTAGCCCAAAACTGAGTGATGTGGATTCGGCAGTGGCTCGTTAACGACCTGTTGTCATTAAAGTAAAGTAAACTAAGTAAGCGTGCGCTTTTATAAGTGACTAATGTTTGCCACCACCCGCTTTCTGCTACTCCACAAAGAACAGTCCGTTTTGCCGGTCAATGAACGAATGAGAAGTTCAACTCGATCGCGTGCGTATGATACCGGAATAGTTTGGAATTATGGGGTGAAATGTTCGAATGGTATCTTATAAACCAAGTTTTCGTCAGTTATTTGGAAAGAGGGAGGAGTTTTGAAGAAAAGGGAATGGTAAGGGAAGTAAAAAAGCATCAGAAACAGTCATTTTGAGTAAAAAAAACGACAACAACAACAACAATTCGTTTTCAAAGTCAGATTGATTGTATCCGTTGGTGTGATTGGTTGCTCGGTATGATTTAGACAATCGATGTTATTTACCAATTTTTCAATAGTGTATCTAAGCTATAGGTTGTTTCTGTTGCATGAATTTACCCGTAAAAGAATTTGTGATCGGTTGATGACAAAAATGAAATGACTGATATATAAGCGCTCAAAGCCTGACCGCTTTTCTCTGGTTTTCCCTGGTTGAATTACTAGATTTTCGAATTCAGGCGCCTAACTTCGATATAGATGTTAGCCTAACGTTAAACAGCAAAGTCTTGGTGCTACTTTTCGATTCGGAACTCGACCTTCTGTTTATGTACAGAAAAATTACGGGGCTAGCGCAACGTTCCTTCTGAAACTAACAGTTTTTCCCGAGTCGGGACTCGAACCTTGCGACGACTGGCTTGATATACCTGCATCGTACCCTAAGAGCAGCTGGAAAGGTTTTAATATAATGACACACATTCGTCAACTTCACAGCTTCCAGAGGACTGGCAGTCCAAAGTACCTTCTTTCCACAAAACCACCTGGAGATCACCTGACCAACGTACAGCAAACCAAATTGACCATGCAGGTTCTTCTCAGACATCACAAACGTACGCACCAATTGCGGTGCGAATATTGGCTCGGACCACTACCTAGTTTCGGTAACTTTACGCTCAAAATTGTCGACCGTATACCACGCGCGACATCGCCGAGCCCCGCGGCTTAACATTAAGCAGCTCCGGAACCCCCAGACTGCGGAGGAATGAGCGCAACAGCTCAAAGCGGTACTACCCACGGTGGAGGGGTTTGGTGCATCGCCTCTCGAAAACGGCTGGTGCAGCATTCGTACAGCTATCGGGGAGACGGCAACGACGACACTAGGAGTGGCAGAAACGATTGGTATGACGGGGAGTGCGAGGTACCGGTGAATGAGGAGAACTGGAGCTAGATGATAGAGCAGACAAACGATAGAGAACAAGGCCAATTACAAACGGGAACGGAACGACAGAACCACGATTCTCAGACAAAAAAAGTGCCAGCAAGAGGATCGTGAACATGAGGAGCTGGACCAGTCTCGCAGAAGCATTGGGCCGCCAACATGTGTAACGACGCGGACTGAAACCTTCTTACGGATGCCAGCGAGGTGGTCGACAGGTGAAAGGAGTATTTCGATGGACACCTGAATGGCGATACAGTAAACAGAAGCGGAGCAGGAACTGACCTAGGAGCACCAGGACTGCCGAGCGAGCTCCTTAAACTCTCCCAGGTCCTGTTCCGTCGTCTATTACCTTTAACCAGGAGGTTCGTGGGCCAGTACCAAGCGGGTTTCATGGGAGCCCGTGCCACCACGGACCAGATCTTCTCGATCCGACAGGTGGCCTATGATACAGTCGATCGAGAACAGCTATGGTAGATCATGCACGACAACGGATTTCCGGATAAACTGACTCGACTGATCAAGGCCACCATGGTGCAAGTGATGTGCTGCGTGCGTGTTTCGGGGATACTCTCGAGTCCATTTGAATCGCGCAGAGGGTTAAGACAAAATGATGGACTTTCCTTTTTGCTGTTTAACGTCGCCCTTGAGGGTGTGATCCGGATGACTTTGACATCATTGCACTTTGCGGCGGCGGAGGAAACTTACATGCAGCGAGAGACTCCGAGGAGAACAACAACAGCCTCCCAACTCAAGTCTCTGTAGACGGCGATGAGCTTGAGGTGGTCGACGAGTTCGTGTATTTGGGGTCACTGGTGACCGCCGTCAATAACACCAGCAAAAAGATCCAGCGACGCTGGAAATCGTGACCAGTTACTTTTCGCTTCGGAAGACTCTTCGATCGAGTCGAGAGCGACGACGCACGAAGTAGACGCTGTATAAGCCCTTGATAAAACCGGTAGACCGGTAATCTAGACAACAACGCTTCCCGCGGAGGACCTTAACGCCCTTGAAGTTTTCGAACGAAAGGTGCTGCGGACTATCTACGGGGGAGTACGGTGCATGAACCACGAGCTGCACGCGCTACTTGGAGAGAATTGCACACCTGGCGAAAGTCAATAGGTTGCGGTGGGCCGGTCATGTAAGGATGCTGGACGACAATCCTGCGAAATCACTTCTCTTCAGCAACCTTGACGGCACCAGAAATAGAAGGGCGCAGCGTGAACGATGGTTCGACCAGATTGAAGGAGACTTCCGGGTGATAAGTCACCTCGAGAACTGGCGAAACACAGCCCAAAACCGAACAACACGGCGACAACTTCTTGATACAGCAAGAGCTACCACGGCTCTCGTCTGGCTGGTAAGGTAAACAAGGTTCTGAATAGCCAATTCGGGTACTAAACTCAACTTGGAGAAATGGTTTTCACCCTATTTTTAGTTTAGTTTGGGCTTAAGATTTCGGAATATTAAGTTTTGAAGCTTGGAATGATAGATTTACGAGATAACTTGACAAATTAACAATCGCTACTAAAACACTAACAAACTTATACACTTGAAAAAAATGTAGAAAATCTGGTGAAGGAATTGGCTTGTGGTAACCTCGAAATAAGTAGAAAAAAACTTACACAAATCACTCGAAATTCGATTCATTCTCCTTCCAGACGGCCGTCACCCTATCGCACGTGGTTCTTACCTTCCTGACGGCGCTCGGGCTCTGCCTGATGTTCGAATCCCCGATCCATGGCCTCGAGAAGATCCTGCTGCGAAGACGGCAGCGATGTCCAGGCGGCAGCTTACCACCGCAGCACCACCGGCACGGCAAGGTGTCGACAACGGGGAGTGACAGCACGGCCAACACGCACAGCACTTCGGACGATTCGAGCGCGTGACCAGCGGACATTTCTTTTCTCTGTTAATAAGTTAGAGTGTTAGGTTTCGTTTTTGTGTGTAGTTTTAATTCGTTCGATGACTATGTCGCTGCAGGCGTGTGCACACGAGGCAGGGTTGAACTTCTTTTTTTTGTTCTTGCTCACTAAGAATAGCGCGGTACGTGTAAATACGAGTAGCACGCCGACCCCCTGTTTCCCCTTTTTCGTACCGGATAAGGCTAATAGAGACAATTTACTTACCAACACAACTTAAAACATAAAACTGTTGTCTTTTTCTTGAGCGTTGGATGCATCAACCAAAGCTTAGTCATCCTGTAGATCCCAAGTGCGCCATTGGCGACGCCTCGTCGTCGGTGGAGGACTGTATGAGCGGCTCGAGGTGAAACGGAACGATGCCGTTGCTGTGGTTTTCGGGGATGGTTTCGATTCCGGCTGCTCCGATTTCGGCGGTGATGGCGATGCTTTAGCTTGTGCTCCTCCGCTTGTTGGTCTTCTGATAACTTCCCTCTCTTCATCGATTTCCTCATCGCCTTCTTCCTCTTCATCTTCCTCTTCCTCCTCCTCTTCCTCTTCCTCCACAGTGGCCTCTTCTTCCTGTTCCTCGATTGGTGGTTCGGGTGTTTTGGCTTTGAAGACCGGCTTTGGGGCATCGCTGGGATTTGGTTGATAAGGGCTTTGTTTACCATTTTTTGTTATACTTCTCACTCTAAAAGCTAAAGCGTTAATGGAAGACCTCGATAGTCGAGCGAAAAAGATAGATAGAGGAAAAGAGCGTCCTAGTAGCTGTTTTGGGGAAGGTCCTCAACAAGGGAAAGTAGGCGTTCTGCTTAAAACGGCTCAAGCCACTTTTTATTAACTAAGCCTAACAGATAATGGATAAAAGTCGGGGTAAAAGCAACACTCACCTCTCCTCTTCGTCATCCCAGAACCCTTTGGTAGGTGTGAATGGCTTCGGTTCCGGCTCCGGTGTGGTTTTCCGCTTCCATACGGGTCGCACAAAGTCGTCATCGTCCGTGCGCTCGTCAAAGGGACTAACGAAATCATCCTCCACCGTTTTTTCCTCTTTCGGCGGCGTAGCCGCTCCCGAACCAGTTCCATTTTCCACCACCTTTTCGGTACCATCCTGAACCTCCTCTTGAGCGGCAGTGTCTTTCTTTTCCATCCGGTCGAAGATTCCGGACCTATCCAGAATGGCTTTAATGTTCTGAATCGGCAGGTCGTATAGCAGCGTAAGGGCAGTGCCACCCGCCAGCAGTAGGCAAATTTCGGTTCGATTTAGGAAACCGGCAAAACTGAAAACCTCACTGCCACGGGTAGATCCGGCAAAGTAGAAAAACACAAGAAACTGAATCAGTGAAACCGAATAGGATATTTTGCTTAGGAAAACCATTGGTCGGCTGCTGAGAAAGCGGTTCAATAAACTCTCCGGAGTTGTAATGCAATAGTAGATAATCCAGCAAACGGCGAGGGCCCAGGAAAGTGGAGCGAGTGCCGCATACTGGGCAGCATCAGCCATCACGTACTGGAAGTCCTTATCAGCAATATCGAGCGTGAATCCAAAGCACCAACCGACGGCGATTGCCATCCCGAGCCAACCGCTCCAGTTGATACCACGATCGTGCTTCTGAAGTTCGGTTTCACGCAGCAGATAGCCCAAACCGAAACCGGCCAAATAAGGAGTAGCCCGGTGCAGCGTTTCTGAGAAGCTAAGATTGACGGTTCGATAGATTTGCGTCAGCCGGATGCCGTGGTAAATGTACGGTGAAAGACGATCCTCTGTCGTGGCTACAAAACGTATCGCGGTGGAAAGTCCGTGCAAGGTCACGAAAGCTGCCGCTCCGTAGAAGGGACTTTTGGTGAGAACGATTAGTAGGAAGGGAGCGAGAATGGACAGTTGCATTTCGATCGCCAGCTGGAAGGTGTGAGGAGCACACTGGAATAAAAATTTAAATGATTAAAAGTTGATTGAGGGTTGAGAAAATTTTATTACTTACTCCTTCTTCGATTGGGTACCAATTCTGTACAAACAGTATATTGTTCCAGAAGTTGAACTTGCACAGGTTAGCATTTTTCACAACAACATCGCCCCATTGGGGTCCACTGCCGAGGTGCTCCCAGATCCAGGAGTAGAAAATCAATACAGGAATCAGCGGCAATGTTAATCTAAAAGAAAATAAAAAGACAGAGTTTTACCATGAGTAGAAGTAGAAAGAGACCCTTGAGGAGAAATATTTCTAAAGTTCCATCATACCCTAGAATAGAAACTAAACAATCTGAAAGATTGTTTTGGAAGAATTCAGTCTTATCTTGTATCGAATTTCTAGTTTTTGATTTGAAATCGAGTTCCAATGTATTCGAAACTTCACATTTCAATTAAATTGAATTCTCAATGTGGTTTAGATCCAGTTTGAGTTTGTATCCAACTCTGATTCCTTTCTCAAACTCAATCCGCAAGTCTGTTCCTGGTTTTATCCAAGATAGAATCTCAAATTATATTTCATAAACTCATTGCAAAATCCAGTCTCAAATATAATTCTAAATAAAATCCATAATAAAGTTCAGTTTTATCCCAAATTGTATTTCAAATTGAATCCTAATTCTAACCTCGAATACATTTTAACATGACAATCCCAATTTCATTCGCAAATTCAATTTCGTATCGAAGCCCACACTCAATTCAAATACAGTTCCGAGTTTGGAATTTAATCCGAACCTAATCAAAGAACTAATTTCGAATCCAATTTGAAACAAATCCGAGGTAGAAACTGAAATCTAATTTAAGTCCTCAAAGCCTCAATTTAAATCCTCAATCTGAATCATTCCAGAATAAAACCTCAAATCTCTAAACAAAACGAACTAAATTTTTGAATACGTAACTTAGTCTGCAAGAGTCAGAAAAGTAGCGAATATTAAATTTCAAATATTTAATCGACACCCTAAGTAAACGATTTTAAGGGAGAAACATGGTTCCTCAATAACCCTTCAAATAAAATCATATTTCGATGTAAAATTGACGTATGACTTTTAAATAAAATGCAAAAACCAAAAAAGGTACGTCATTCATGGATGTTGCCTTTCAAAAAAACATTCAATAAAACTTTTAAGTGCTAAGCTGTAATCACAGCGATTTCATTTAGGATCTGCTTAAAAACACATAATTTCGGGGTTCGGAAAGAAAGAGAGAGAGAGAGAGAGAAAGAAAAATAATGAAAGAGAGAGAGAGAGAGAGAGGGGGGGAAAGAGAGAGAGGGAGAGAGAGAGAGATACACTCTCAAAACGGATTGCATTGGAGTAGAGATAGAAGTGCGGGAGAACTGAAGAAAATTTAAGAAAACAACATAAAAGATTAAATATTTTCCTGCTATCATCAGCGATTCCAGGTAGGTAATCACAAAATACTTTTCCCACAGCCAGACGATTGTAGTTGCATAGTCTGAAACAGTATACACTAAGGTCGCTTTTCACGCGGGATTTTTTGCGCGGATTCCGGAATTTACGCGGTATTTTTTTTGCGCGGATTTCGGTTTCTCTTCACTCGGATTGCAGAATTTACGCTGTTTTTTTTTCACGCGGATTCCGGAATTTACGCGGTTTTTTTTATGCGTTTTTTTTTTATGCGGCACTAATCTCCCGCCTAAAAAGCGACTTTAGTGTATCTTTCCGACATTGCTTCGCCAGAATGAAGTGTTGATATTAGACACCCTGCATGGCATTGAAGTAAATAGGTAACTACGAAAAATAGCGATAAAATTTTCAAAGCCAAGAATTAAAACGCTAAAAAGGACGAAAAGGAAAACCGAAAAAAAAGTTATTTCTCTCCGGTTTTTCGGTAGGTCGGGATTTAGTAGAATTTGTCTATTAGAATTCATCTAGCTTGTATTCGGACAGTCGTTGCAGTTTTCTCCGCACGTACTTATATATTACAGGTTCCTGGCAATGGTTTAGAAAAATAACTTAACCTTTGCAATCGGACTTTCGAAAGTCGTCCTTTCAATTTTCTGACCGATAAAAAAAAACATTAAATTTTGATATTTTTCATCGACTTTCTGGCAGTCAGTGAGTTGTTGGGCTGGAAAAAAACAAATCGATTTTTCTAAAAAAGGAGTGTTTTTGGGCTGACGCCAGATCTCGATGTTTCATGCATTGCTAGACATTTGGTTCGTATTAAACCTAGTTAACCGGCAATGCTCTATTGTCCCTCGTCTATAACCTCTTCGTAACCACTGTCTAAATTAAGCTATCTCAGTGCAACTTGATACAAAAGACAGCCTTAACCCTCTCCCGCTCACAAGGTTTATCATTAAAATTTATAGCTTAACGAGATAATTCAAGCTGAACACTTTGTAGACTAACTAAAATTACTGTCAACTGTAGTATTTTGAAGAAAATGCCCAGTGATGCTCTGAGGCAGCATATAAAAGTTCATGGAACAATCGTAAGCACAACAAACTATTTTATGTCAAGATATGATGATGCTTTAGAGTCACCATGAGCGGGAAAGGGTTAAAATTCAATTTCATTCTTGTTTTGGATACGGCAGCAAGTGAAACCGTATAGCTGCACATAGCTTCTGCTGTTGTTCATTGCCGTTACCAGTGCCGTCTGTAGAGGTAAACGTCATGTGATGGAGAGAGACCATTAAATTGATTAACCCCATTGAGTGTATTACCAAACCTATCACAAGAAATACATTGACTTAAGACAGGCTGTCGTATTCTACGTTAATTTTGCGGTCGTGTCTTATAAACAACCTCTTCAACTTTTTTATCCCGGTTTGTTATATGATACTCATTGATTTAGATTGCTCTCTCTCATCCTGCCTCTCTCTTCAATATTCTCAACTTTGAATATAGTTTAAATTTGGAACTGTTGAAACTGTTAAATATTGTTAAGAAACAGAGCGATCTTTGATATCCAATGGACCAATTGAGCCTGTAGTTGATGAGTAATAAGAGTTTGAAAATCATTTCTCGAGATAAAAATTGAGAGGATTAAAATGTGGGAAACAGAAGTTAAAAAAAAATTGCAATGCAAAAAAAACAAAACAAAACAAAAATCAAAATGAATTCATTCCTTTGTTTGCAACTTGCAATAACGTCGTCCAATCCAGAATATTAGTCCGACCTGCATAACGTAGTTCCGCCAATTTACTCAGTCCTTGGCTACCTGCCTCCATTCCCGTTGGCACTCAGTGCTTTGTAGATCGTGCTCCATCTGGTCCACCCATCTCGCTCTTTGCGCCCCTCGTCTTCTTGTTTCTACGAGTTCTGAAGCGAACATCAATTTTGCAGCGTAGCTATCTGGTATTCTAGCTACATGTCCTGCTCAACGTACCCTTTTAGATTTGGCCACTTTATCCGAAGAGGAGCTCGAAGTTCATCCTACGCCTCAAGATTTCGGTCTCCTACCCCCCGCCAACGATGGTCCTGAGCACCCGACGTTCAAAAACCCGAGCGCTCGCCTTTTCCGCTTCTCACGGCCGTAGAGAACGACCGGTCTCATTAGCGTTTTGTACAAAATACACTAGGTGTGGAGACTAAGGTTTTGCGACCGTAGATTTCCGAGGAGCCCATACGGCCTTTCCAAGCATAGTTTTCCCATGTTACGAATCTAATGCACGTTGAAAAATTATGCTTGGAGCGGCAGCATTGAAGGTACGACTTCCTTCCGATAATACGCCTTCTGATCTCTCGGCTGATATCGTTCGTTCTCAGTTACCTACCAGAGAGCCGAGGCACATAAACTCGTCTACTACCTCGGACTCCGTATTGCCTAGTCTTGTCATGTCATGCTCGGACCCGCCTTCCAGCATATACTTTGTCTTCTACGTATTAATCTTCAATCTAATCCTATCTGCTTCACGTTTAAGTTGGGTATATTGGTCTGCCACCGTCTCAAATTTTCTGCTGACAATATCCACGTCATTCGCGAGGCAAATAAATTGACCTGATCTGTTGAAAATCGTGCCCCGTATGTTGAATCCCGCCTATCTCATGTCACCCTCAAGCAGCGTTGGAGCCTCGTCGAAGCTCCCTGTGGGACTCGAAGAAGTCTGATGTTCCACCCGAAATCCTCATACAACACTTCACATTCTGCATCGTAGCCTTTGTCTGTCTTGTCAGCCTCTTGTCGGTTTATTGTGCCGAATGCGGCTTCAAAATCAACGGAAAGATGCTGTGTAGGGACTTTGAACTCGAGGCACTTTTAGAGACGCTGCCGCAGTGTGAAGATTTAATCAGTGGAAGGCCGTTCTTCCATGAAGCCGGCATGTTAACTTCCTACAAATCTGCTGGCTAATGGTGACAGGCGTTGAAAGATGACCTGGAAAAACACTTTGAAGGCGGTATTTTGGGGACTGTGAACGCTCGATAGTTCTCGCAGCCTAGTTTGTCGCACTTTTTGTAGATGGGGCAAATATCCCATTCTTTTCGCTTCTCCGGTAACTATTCTATCTCCCAGATCTCGACGATCAGCTGATGCAACGAGCCACGTCTCCTCTGCTACTGTTGTGGTCTCCTTGTTTGCACGCCATTCAGGTGTTCATCGTAGTGTTACTTCCACCTTTGGATCACCTCACGATCGTTTGTCAAAATGTCTCCATCCTTATTCAACACATTTTGGCTCATGGGGCAAAGCCTCTGTGAAATTCATGGAGTTTTTGGTAGAATTCTCGTGTTTCATGAGTGCAGTGCAGCTGCTCTAGTTCGCTTTTTTCCTTGAAGAGTTGAACTTGCTTTTCCGTTTCAGTTTATATCGCAGCACTGTTGCTCGCGCTATGTTTTTCTCGCTCAATATCTGCCGGCATACTTCGTCAAACCACTCGTTACGTCGATTTGGTTGCACGTGTTCCAGGATTTCCTTCGCAGCACTGCTGATAGCTGTTTAAACGGCTTTTCTTCAGGCTCACCGTCTTCTGGCAGCGCAGCTTCGACCGATGACGCGTACTACGCTGTGAACTCGTGTTGCTCCAGTCGCGCGACATATTCTAACCAATTTGAAACGTAAGTAAATTTATTTGTACAAGTTTGGGCTTTCTAACCGCGACGTCAAACCTGTGAAATTATGTTCAAAATAATTCATATCAATTATATTTTTTGCGCAGTAAGTTTTTCGTTATTTTTGTTTTGTTTTATTATTACTGCCGACCGTCTCTTTTCCTCTAAATTTGTATAAAAGCATTATCCCTTTCCAACCGAACCTGTTCAAACCTGTTATATCTCTCTTTCAAACTCAAATCCATCGTTTTATCGCTCACAACTTTGGTGTCGCAATTGCGGCTGCCTTAAAAAAACCGGACTAAACCAGTGCTTTTATATAGGAATTACTTAGATTTAAGGTTTGTTTCACGTTACTGTTTACCTACACTATTGTGTGTGCTCGGTCGGAGAGGGTTATAGTATAACGCATAATGACATATGGAATTGACGTCGCGGTTAGAAAATCTGTTGCGCGCAATTCTTTGTGAACTTTTTTTAGGAGCGAAACGGTGTTTTTCTTTAACTGTGCATGTTTGAAATGTTTAGAATTTATTTTCATTGAGTTGCACAGCGGGTTAAGTAAAGTGATTGTGTTCAAAGCGAGGATTGGTGATGGAGTTTCCGCAGCAAGTCGAAGTATTTGCCAAGGATTTGCAATAAAGTGTAGAAAATATGATTCTATTTTGACCAGGTATAACGCAGCAAGACGCAATGGCGACGGGAACGACAGATAAGTAAAATTGTATCTTACACTGTACAGAGGGATAATGTCATGCTAGTTTTCTTCCCACCAAAGGAGATTTTGTTATCCTACGTTTACTTATATAACTTGATATATTTTATGTGTTTTGTCATAATTTTATCGACTTTGCGACGCCCATAATTGCTGGGGTGAGCCCCATTACCTCCAGCGTGACGGATGCTAGCATTTTCCAATAAGATCACATTTTTCCAACCGCTAATTTTCTAACAAGATTATATTCATTGTCTCACTCTCACGCGACGGATATTCAAGAGTGAGAGGACTGTATTGTTTAATTGACGGTAGCGAAGGAGAAGCTAGTGCATGAAAGGGTCTTTTTTTCCCACGTGGGTACGGACGAAAAAACAACGAAAATTTGTTTCTTTTAATATTAGTTTGGCATAGATCAGTCATTCGGGAATACCAGCAGCGATGCCAGACCTACTGAATTTTTGAAGTAGAATACTTCGCTCAGGAAGTTCGGCTACATAGGGATGTGAAATGAAAATCTAAAACCGAAAAAAGTGAAAAATATGTCCAATTTCAAATGCTAATAAATCGGTTAGTATTCGATGGATTTCCTTCGTTCTTGCAGCAATAGATTGGAAAATTTTTTAAGATTCTTCCCAAAATATGATAATTGTAATTTTATTATTCACACTATTGTACTATTGAAAATAGTCAAGCCTTGTCAAAACGAAAAATTCGACCTCTGATTGGTCGTTATATGCTTGCTTCCCAAGCACGGTCGACAGGATCATATACCTTGCAATTGAAAACATGCTATTTGGCCTATATAAGAGCCTGTTTCAGCCGGAGCCGCTCATGATCAAACATCATCATTCGCTCTCACACTGTTGAGAAGTACAGTTTTATTTCTGAAAAGCCGGGTTAGTTAAAAATTTTATTCCGTTTTGTGCGACAGTTCGTCGCTTGCATCGCTGTGTGATGTCAAAGAAAAAGAGAAGAGCAGGCTCGAGTCCTGCGAAACAAAACTCTGCTGCTGAAGGAGGCAGTAAAAAGAAGAAAACAGGCGGAAGCAGTTGCACTTCAAAAAGCGTGGCTGACTGCGACACGGTGACAAACGTTAGCGACGTTGGAGATTTTGGCGGGCAGACTTATGTTCCGGATTCTGCCAGCCCCATTACGGTGAAAGTGAAGCTTCCCCCGCTGGTAGTGAAAAACGTGAACCTCTCAACAAGCTCATTAGCGACTTTGCATCGCTGGGCGTAGCAGCTGAATATAAGTTATGCGGCATCGGTACGAAGGTTATGCTCCACACGAAGGTGGATTTTGAGAAGGCCACGAAGTTTTTGAAAAATTCTAAATCTGAGTTCTTCACCCACGACATTCCTGGGGAAAAGCCATTCATGGTGGTCATCAGAGGCTTGCCAGGTTTCGATCCCAAGCTGATCGGTGCCGAAATCAAGGATCGGTACAAATTGGCCCCAATTGCTGTCTATCCGATCAAACGCAGGAATGAAAATGAAAGGAAATACCCGGACTGCCTCTTTCTGGTTCATTTCCCAAAAGCATGACCAATGCCCTTCGTGCGTGTCGCAACAAGCCCGAGCAAATCCATGTGCTCGGTAAATTTATTATCCAGTATGGATCGTAAACCCATCTCCATCGTCACTTGGAACGCTTGCTCTGTTAGAGCAAAAACCATCGAGCTTTCTTCGCAAGTACAACATCGACTCACAGAGACCCACCTGAAATCCGGCGACAGTTTTTGGCTGCCGGATCACAACATCATCCGTCTCGATCGCACCAACTCCTGGGAGGGTGGTATCGCGATCATCGTCAGAAAGGGGATGAAATATAACATCTTGCCGCACATCCGCACCGCCATCATCGAAGCCCTTAGTGTGGAGGTCAAATCAGCTACCGGGTTCATTTGGTTCATCGTCGTCTACTGTCCTCGCCAGTGTAGTATCAGCAACGGTACAGCATTGCAGTTCAAGAACGACCTGGCAACCATCACCAGGACCAACTCCCGCTTCGTCGTTGGGGGTGACCTAAATGCTCGGCACGAGGCCTGGCGAAATTATCGACAGAATCAGAACGGTCGCCAACTCTTCGAACACTCGCAGCATGGCTTCTACACGGTGCAGTTTCCGGATGAGCCGACTTTCATCTCCCCAGCGGGGAACCCTTCAACCCTGGACTTTTTACTGGCCAACATCGAGCTCTCCAAACCAATGGCCCACAACGATCTTAGCTCAGACCACCAACCTGTCGTTGCTGAGGTGGGGATCGGTGTTGCTCCTGCCAGCTGTCTGCGGAAAGACTACCACCATGTCGACTGGGAGCGCTTTGCTCGAATGGTGGACAACAACATCGACGAGGCGCCGCCGCTTGACAGCGTGGAAAACATCGACCAGGCGTTGGAGGGTCTCCAACTGAAGCCTATACCCGGCTGCTAATTAGATTGCGTAATGTGCGTAGACGCCAGTTCCAGAGGACCAGGGATCTGGACATAAAGCTTGAGGTGACCGATCTGAATAGGCAAATTGCTTCCAGGATGGTCTCACTCCGGAATGAAAATTTCGGACGCGTAGTCCAAAGTTTGGACGACCGCTCCAGGCCATTCTGGAAATTAGCCAAAGTACTGAAATCGTACCCCAAATCGGTTCCTCCCCTCAGGATTGGAGAGAGGCTTCTAGTTGCGCCGGTCGAGAGAGCAAATGCGGTAGGCGATCACATTGCCTCATCGCATTTGCTTGGCTCGAACATGGCTAGTCCAATGGAAGACCAGGTCGAACAGTGCATCCGAAACCTCGAAAACTCCCCTTGTACCGTTCCTCAAGAACATAAAATCACAACAGAACAGGTTTGCTCAGCGCTGATGAGTACTAAGAACATGAAGGCTCCTGGGTTTGATGGGGTCTTCAATATGGTCTTAAAAAAGCTCAGCAACAGGGTTCACCTGTTGTTGAGCTCTATCTTCAACAGATGCTTGGAATTGCACTACTATCCAAGCATTTGGAAGATAGCCAAGATCATACCGATCCGCAAACCCGGGAAAGATCCGACGTTAGCATCAAGCTACCGTCCGATCAGCCTACTCTCATCGCTGGGCAAACTGTTTGAAAAACTGATCCTCAACCGCATGATGAAGGTGGCTGAGGTAAACAACATCTTTCTCCCGGAACAGTTTGGGTTTAGGAAGGGTCACTCCACCACGCACCAGCTGGTGCGGGTGATGAACAACATCAGAAGGGACAGGGCTGTATCCAAGTCCACAGCCATGGCATTGTTGGACGTCGAAAAGGCGTTTGACAATGTCTGGCATGACGGTCTGGTATACAAGCTCTGTGCCTTCAACTTTCCACCATATTTGACAAAAATCATCTGTAGCTAGCTTCGGCAGAGGTCGTTCAGGGTATCGCTGAATGGTTGTTTATCAAATACTTTTTCCATCCCAGCAGGGGTCCCGCAGGGCAGTCTGCTGGGCCCTTTGCTGTACAGCTTTTACACCTCCGACATTCCTTCCCTAGGAGATGGCTGCGTGTTCTTTCTGTTCGCAGATGACACTGCAATTGCCGTCAAGGGAAGAATGCCTCGTGAGATTACCAACAAACTTCAGCGATGCCTAAACGCCTTTGTCGAATATGCTAACACCTGGAAAATTAAGATCAACGCTTCCAAAACCCAAACAATAATGTTCCTTCATCGACAATCCCCTAAACTGAAGCCCCCTCCATCATGCGTTGTGGTCATGAACGGTACCGGGGTTGAGTGGTCTTCCGAAGTTACCTATCTTGGGCTGCTATTCGACGAGAAGCTTCTTTTCCGATCGCATGTGGAGAGGACACTGGTTAAGTGCTAAGCTTTGGTTCGGTCACTATACCCGCTTATTTGTCGCAGATCTCGCCTCTCAAGAACAAACTGGCAGTCTACAAACAAATAATTGCCCCCGCAGTCTTTTACGCGGCTCCGGTGTGGGAGTCATGTGCACAAACTCACAGGAACAAAATACAAATTGCGCAAAACCGAATCTTACGGATGATCCTCGATTGTCCCTATGACACCAGAATCTTAGACCTCCACCAAGAGGCAGCCACTCTAAAAGTAGATGCCAAAATCACAGAAAGTAAATCTAAATTTGTAAAAAAATGCCGGCAATCAGAATACGCTTTAGTAAGCGGTTTGTACATAGTAGGTTAAGTTAGTTCTAAGCTGTAAATAGTAGTTTTAAGTAATTTCCCTTTCTTTTCTTTCAATCAAGCGCCACCAAAGTGGACAATCCAAAATTTCTAGAAATTAGAAAGCTTAGTAAAACAGAAACCAAAACTCGCAAACCAAAGATGAAAACAGTAATGTAAATCACCTAAACTTGTAAAAACATGTATCATACCCTACAAAAGCATAAAAATACAGATAATTTTTGATTCATTCATTCGGAGCCGCTCATAATAGTTCTAGACAGCGACAACAGCAGTCGTCCTTCTCAGCAGCAGCACTAGCTCTGTGGTTGGTCACCACGTCTCAGGAGCAGCGCGGTTTTTCTCAGCGTGTGTCGCCAGACAGCCATTATTCCCCCCGTGTTGGGGCAGCATGAAGATTACCATCAGGAAATACAATTTTGGAAATCAAAATGCCTTTTTGAAGGCAAATAAACAAGTCATTGAAAGTTAATAATTTTTGTCAACGCAAGCAAATATTCTGTGTTGCATCCTAGCAATTTAAATTTTTCGCACCCGTCTAATTTACTGAATGTGAAATAGCTTCCACAGTGCATGTTGTCCGTGTATCTTAATTCCCCCAATGTTAGGGCAGCTCAAAGGTTGAATTAGCAACCGATTTTGAACCGCAACATGCTTTTTTCATGGCAAATAAAAAAATAATTGAAGGTTAATAATTTTCTGGCATCAACACAAGCAGACATTCTGTGCGGGATGCAATCAAATTCTGTTGTAGTTATCTAATTTTCACTTTATTTAGTAAACCCCCCCACTGTAGGGGCAGCGCAAAGGCTGCGATCAGCATAACCGACATTGAATAATAAACTGCCCTGTTAGTACGCATTCACAAAAGCAGTTAGTTCGACTATGCAGAGCTAATATGAAGTCGATTCAATCAATCAGCATAAACAGAATTTCGTCGTCTCCCAGCTGCCAAGTTGCAACATGATGCAACACGCAACAGCGAGCAAACGAAATCGCTTGATGTTACAAACCGCAATAAGATACGGGTTAAAACCGTAGCGTGTGTGAGAGCACCATCGGTGTTTATTCGCTGGATACACTATCTACTGTCTACTGAACGCAATAATCTGCTTACATGCGACATGGGGACGGGAACATTTTCTTCAACCAAGCTACACAACACGACACAAAACATGTTATTTTGTTGCTTCAATGAGAGTGCTATCGGTCCGGCTCGACAGAATGTTCACAAGAAATCATTTTTGTGCATCCGTGCTACGAAACTGAGGAAAAACTTTAGAAACTGAAAAAAGAGGTGGAGCTTATCAAATGATCGCTCTGAACCAGAATGAAGTCACACATATTTTTCAAGTTATATCATTCCACCACGTACGTAAAATAATTCATTCCGATTTTCATCCCTATATAAGAGCCTGTTTTAGTCGAAGCCGCTCATAGTAGTTCTGAACAGCGACGACAGCAGTCCTCCCTTAGCAGCAGCGGGAGCGAGCAGTGGGTACCATCGATAGCGGATAGCGACCACAACTGTGGTATGGCTGTGAATAAGCGTAGCAGTTTCAGCGGATCTCACCATCGATAGCAGCAGGGCCAGCAGATGCAGGTACAGCGGATACCAATGGCGGCCACAACTGTGGCATGGCTACGGATAGCGATGCAGGTGCTCAGCAGTTGGGCCAGCGTATAGCGGCCACAAATGTGGCATGGCTATGCATAGCGTAGCTGTTGCAGCGGGTATATCAGCATCGATGGTAGCAGGTTCAGCTGATGCAACGACACTCCCTTCACTAAAATGCTGTTTCAGTGTGGTAGCGGGAAGCATCAGCAACAGGCTTGCATGAATTGAATACATCAGCCAGCAACTTTCTCTAAGGCCTCTGCCATAGTAGACGCGAAAAGCGGCGCGAACCGATTCGCTCGGCCGTAGGTTGATGTACAGCTCTACTGATGGCTGTACATTAACCTACAGCTGAGCGAATCGGTTCGCGTCGCTTTTCGCGTCTATTATGGCAGAGGCCTTATGGGACAGTTGTATCAGTTTGTTCAGAAGAATACTATTGTCGGTAATATTACAGAGATGCGATTGCGTAAATCCGATTTTGAATTGAACAATTGTTCTTTTGAGAACAAATAAAACACTTATTTGAAGAGTTAATAGCTTTTGGTACCAATAGCAGTATAGTGACAGCCTCAGCGGTAGATGCAGATGCAGCCGGTACTTCCCTGAGGCCGTTGTAAAGGTAAATGGGAGCAGCACGGCGAAACAGTTCGGGTTATGCTGAGACGCGCGTCATTTTTCGTTGTTGATATTCCCCACATGAAACGACGCGCTTTCGTATGATAGCGGTGGTATTAGCGGTAGATGCATTTGCCAACACTTCCTCCAGTAAAGCCGTGTCTAGTTTTCAATGTGAAAACACCTTTCTCATTGTGTTGACCGTGCGCCTTAGTCCTCACTATCAAGGTAACACAGAGATGTAAGATAAACACTACATTCTATGATAAATTGAACAATTGTCCTTATAAGGACAACAAATGAATAAATGAAGATTTAATTTTGAATTAGAATACTTCTCTCAGGAAGTTCGGCTACATAGGGATGTAAAATGAAAATCTAAAACTGAAAAAAGTGAGAAAAATTTCAAATGCTAATAAATCCGTTAGTTTTCGATGGATTTCCTTCGTTTTTGCAGCAATCGTTTAGAAAATCTTCTAAGATTCCTACCAAATGCATGAAATTGCAATTTTGTCATTCGAACTATTGTACTATTGAAATCTCTTAAGCCTTGTCAAAACACAAAATTCGACCTCTGATTGGTCGTTATACCGCGCTTCTCAAAGCACGGTCGGCAGAGTTATGGACCTAGTAAATTGGGAATGCATCATTTGGCCTATATAAGAGCTTCATCAGATAATAAACAAACATTTCGTCGGATATTAAATTGAACAACTGAAATTTGAAGAACACAAATGATTATTTGAAGGGTTAATATTTTCTCGTTTTGCGCTTTAATCCAAAGTTAATTATCTTCATCTACATGCATACTCTGACTATTATTACGTGTCTGCGTCGCTTAGTGTTTGGCTACGGTCATGCAGAACGCAAATAACGGCGCGATGCGATTCGGCAAGACGAAATCTGTTGAAATGTATAGCTCTACTTCGCCTTAAAAAGAGCACACTACATTTCACCACGGTAAGGCGAATCGCATCGCGCCGGCATTCGCGTTCTGCATAACCGTAGCCTTTGTTCCGTTCCCGTTTAATGATGTCGTTAAATGTGCATGTTACAATTCGGCAGCACTTCAACTTCTCATTTGCACAAAATTTAAAAATATCCAATAAACTTCATTCAAAATATCAGACAAAAAGAAATTACAATACTGCCAATGAACGGTCAACGTTTATTTACTAGAAAAAATGACTGACACGCAAACAGCCAGGTTATCTTTCTTGTAAAAGTATTCTACTTCAAGCTTGCGGTCGTGACTTTGCATACTAACTTCTTGTGATTTTTTTTGTTAGAGAATTATAATAACATTGTCCATTGATGTGAACTTTTGTTATAAAGTCGCCATCTTTGAATTCAAAATGGTGTCTGTGATCGAATTTTAGCTTCTGTGCATCATTCTGGTTCCGGAGATACTCATATTTCATGAGAATCGTCCATTTCAGGCTGTTTTACAGAAACCGGAAGTTGCCATCTTACAATTCAAAATGTTGCCTCAGGTCGATTATGGACTAAAAACATCCATATGCCAAATTTGGTTCCATTTACTTGGTTACCCTCCCAGCTGGTCTCGAGGTACGATGCTGGCCTAACAATCCAGTTGTCGTAGGTTCGAGTCTTGATTCGGGAGAGACTGTTAGTGTTAGTAGGATCGTAGCAATTGTCCTGTACACATAACAGTTGGCTGCGAAGTCTGTGTATAATAAACAGAAGGTCGAGTTCCGAATCGGAATGTATCACCAAGGCTTTGCTTTGCTTTATTTGGTTGGTTTTCGAAATGTGCAGAAATTTTTGCTTCATTTGTATGGGACCCCTTCCTTCCAGAAGAGGGAGAGGTCTCTAACTACACTAAAGCCCCTTTTTACGCGGGGGATACGTGCCGCGTAAAAAAACCCGCGTAAAAAAACCGCGTAAAAAGCGACCTTAGTGTATCTTAGTCACCTTTCGCGGCCCCTAAAACTCCTAATACAAAATTTCACACTGATTGGTTCAGTAGTTCCCAAGTCTAAATGGATCAGACAGACTGACAGACAAAGCTGCATTTTTATAAGTTTAGATTTACAAATTCGACGATAAATTACATATGAACTAGTTCACGTGGAAATTGAACGGCCCTTGAGTGTTAACGTAATTAATGAATGACTTTATATCAATATAAAGCATAAAACAACAAGCTTTTTTTCAACAGGGGAATCAAACGTACCCAAATGAGGGATCAAGTCTCTTCTAGTCTATGATTTTTTTTTCATTTTTACACGTTTCATAGAAATACCTATTACTTCTTTTTAGAGCAAAATACTTTACGATACTTATGTACGTCTGGCTCTTATTACTGCCTACAGCAGAAACTTTTTTTGAATGTATTTTCTTACAATTTTAATGAAAATAAGAAGGGAGGATTTCCCAGCCAGTAATACCAGATATAAAGACAATTCCCTCTACTAACCTTAAATACCGTCCGACGATCCTCCTGAACCAGGCCACCTTTTGCTTCTGCTGAAACTCTCCAATCATGTGATAAGCGGCGAGGAATCCACTAACCACCAGATACACATCGGTGTACAGCATCAGCACCCTCAGCAGCACGGACCACGGCGAGTTGAAACTTTCGGTAAACTCATTTCGATTGGTAAACGGTTGAAAACCCATCGGAATCAAGCGTAGGGCACCGAACAGCACAACGGTAGCGAGAGCCCGCAAACCCGACAAACACCCGATGGTGGGCTTCCCGGCGAGTGTTTCGTCCTCTCCACCAACCAGCTGTCCGAGGGTTCGTTTCACCGAAAAGGACATTAGCATTTGGTGCAGCAGATTGGGGTCCGCTTCGCTAACGGCTTCGTCGTTCGATTTCACCCCCTTCGGGTGTGGTTCGATGTGAATGATTCCGAAATCGTTTAGGGAGGCCACCAGTGCTATCACTAGGACGAAGGTGTAAAAGCCGCTGTAATAATTGGATAAGAGTGAATTAGGGTTAGATAGAGTTTATGGGACACTCACAGTGAAGCCACAAGCTGCCAGTTGTCCCGGAACAGCTTCGGCCAGCTGGCATTTTGACGCACATGACAGTTGCCTTCTTCGATCTCCAGGAACAGCTTGATGCCGGTCGTGTTGTACGGTTTGACAAAGTGCTTCACGATGCTTCCAGCATCCTCGTAGTCGCAGGCCGCCGGTAGACAGATACCCCAGTTGATGGTCGTGAAACGGGGTAGAAAGTGATCCGGCTGCAGATAAAAAATTGAAAGAAATGAATTGATCGTTTTGATTATGAGTTTTTTGTTTGAAATTTACATCATTTAGTGTACTCTTAATGAAACCTCGACCCTGCAGCAGATGCACCGGTAACTTCAAATCGTCGTCCTCGGCGACAACATCGATATGGGCTAGGCAGTATTTTCCGCGCATTCGAACCTGTTCATCGGCTTTCACGTTGATCTTGGTGGCGATTCCGGTGCACAGGTCGTAGTCACCCAGTTGATTAGCGTTGCCGCGTAGTAAACCGGAGGTCACTTTAGCGCTGGCGTCGATCATTTGAAGTGCCCAGAGGCGCTTGCCACGCAGCTGACGCTGGAAAATTTGCCCTTGCTTGCGGCATTCGTTGTTCTTTAGACGTCCGTAGTCCGGAACAAATGACGGTATACGGAGTAATAGGGATTCGAAGTCTTCAGGGGAGATTTCGATGCGTTGCTTGACCACTTTCGAAGGCGTCTGCTGGAGCTTTTTCACCTTTTTAGGGTCCGTTTCGATGGTATCTTCTGCTGGAAGGTCGCTCGCAGGGAACAGCGAATTTAGTGGGCTGGTGTTCAACAACTGGACAATTTTAGACTCCTTTTTGGCTTTTGTTTTCGAGGTAGGCTTGACTTCGGTGCTACTATCCTCTTCTGCGGATCCGACGCGACGCACTTTGATTTCTTCGCTGGTATCTTCCGTGTCTGTGTTGATAAGGCTACTGACAAGGTTGATTAAGGGGTTCTCTTTCTCCCGGTCTTCGTCTTTGTCCCGTTTTCCGCCGTGGTCGTCTTCGTCGGAATCTTCCTCCCAATCGGTGAGGTCTTTTAACCAGCCAAATAATCCACCGGATTTTTCTTCCTCCTCGTCGTCGTTCTGGTCGTTATCTTTCACGTCATCATCGTCCTTGTCTTGGTCAGATGATTTGCTGGTTAAATCTTTTAACCAACTCAAAATTCCTTCGTCCTTTTCCTCATCGTCATCATCATCGTCGTCGTTGTCATCGTCAGAGTCATCAACTTGTGAAGAAACTTTTTTCTTCTCACTCTTTGCTTCCACTTTTATCTTATCCGTTTTATCTTCCTTCAGTTTTTTCGATCCTAGCAAGCCAAACAAATTGAAAATAGACTTTTCTTCCTCACCATCATCTTCATCGTCATCATCATCATCATCATCATCGTCCAATGTTCCATCATCTTTCGGTTTCACATCTCGAACCCCTTCGCTAGATTTCCCCTTAACATCCGTCCGAAATCTGTCCTCCCTCTTCCGCTCCTCGGACGGAGAAGACTTGTAACTTCTGCGAACTCTCTCAAACTTGTACTTCTTTTCGGCCGCTTGTTCTTCATCATCATCATCGTTCCCCTCGTTATCGTCGTCGTCGTCGTCGACGGCCACTCGCAGTCGCTTTTTCTGCTTCACTTCCGTAACGGCACTTGACCTCTGCTGAATCCGCTTTTTCGTTATCGCCATCGCCATCCGCTGATCGTCGTCCACTTCGTAGTCACGCAATCGAAACCCATCGCCGGAGGTGGCCAAAAAGCACAGCACAAACCAACCTGCGACCAGCAACAGCAGCCAAGGACGAAACAAAACGGCCATCTTGGATCGTTTTTTTTTTATTTTTTATCAACACTTTATTACTACTTCATTTCATTGCTCGCTGCAGCCCCTCAAATTCGCGTTCACAAGCGCGGTTTGCTTTGATTTCGATCCGGAAATGCCAACACAAAAGGGTCAAGACAACAAATAAATGCGCTAAGGTCACACGCGAAAAACCGAACGGGTGAAAAATAAAGCGAACCGCAAAACTTCCTTAAATAACCGAAATCGATCACGGATCGAGCGAGCGTGAGAGAAACCGTGATCGCGTGTGTCACTGGTTCGGACGGAATGGCCAGGCCAGTGACAGTGACAGTCTGCACTGGTCGGTCTTTGGTCAGTTTCCTGCACGGTTGAATCTAGGGAGCGAGAGAAATCTCTCTTCCGCGTGACCGGACGCACGAACTCGGAGCAAACAAATGGCGTCTGACCGGAAATAGTGGCTTAAGTACAATGTGCATTTCACAGACATCTAAAATCTAATCTATATCGAGTTTTATAGTCGAACCTCAACCACAGCCAGTCTCAATTTCAATTCAATTCCATTTTATCTCCAGCTTCAATCCACTCAAAACTTTTTCGTTTTATAGTGTGAAAACAAGAAAAAATAAATAATATGGAATATTGTTTTTTATAGATTGAAAAATAATTTGACATTGTAAGTACAATTTCTTATCGTTTCATCACGTTTTGTGTGTTAGCGAAACAACTTTGAATTTCATTTTATATTCCAAAGAACTTTTCGTTGTTTACTAAAGATGGCGAAAAACAAATTGTTCAATGTTGCCTGCATATTATAGCGGAATTAATCCACTAAAATTTGCAAGTAACGTGGGACATTTTTGCCGAACATAATTTTGTGTTCGCGAGAGTCGCCGAGAAAAATGTTACTGCCGAGGAAATTCAATGATAATTTTAGACATTTTTCGTATTCACCACTGTCTTTCTCTATCCACTATCCACTCACACTTTATACACTCTGCGTCCCACCCCACCAAGAACCTGTTGGTGTGGTGAAGAAGGAAAACACCCAACCGGTGTAAATAGAAAGCGGGAGTCAAAATAAAAGCCGAGAAAACGTCGAAAACGCAGCTAATAATAGCGAATAGGGGGCTTCCTAGGTTTTGATTGCGAATCGCACTCAAAATAGATTCCCAAGGCGTAGCGACAAGCAGCGATCGATCGGTACCAAGCTAAAGTCAAGAATTTGTCAACATTGTTCACCCTTGGATGATCTGCGACGGATTTCGAGAATTTAGGCGCTGTGACCCTATAGGCGCCGACTGAGGTAGGTTTTAATTGCTCTAATCAAAATGAAAATAATAAAATCAATTATTTCACGCTGGTTACACGATCAATATTTGATTCGATAATAAAAAATTGATGATCCTAATTAGAATTACTTAAAAGTTTGCGCTCGTCTGGGTGGGCGCGGTTCGATCCGATGATAACCATCAATTATACAGAATGATTATTGATTATGTTTACCGGGTCTATTAACTTAGGCGGCTGTTTGTTTTTACGCTAATTCGTGCAATTGGAGAGAGGAAGAGAGACCGAAAGGATTCGATTGGCACATTGGTGTTTTCACAAAATGAATTGAGCTGTCCGAATCGAATTGATGTTGCAATTAATTGCGGGTTGCGTTTCGACTACTTTCCGTGCGGGGGCCTTTCTCCGCGGAGACGCTTCCGTTCGGCGGTGCTGCCGTTTGCCGGACCATTTCGTGACGTGATAGACTTGAATGGAAACGAAGTGTGCATAAATAAATTGAATCCAGCGATGTGTGTCAGATGGTAATTTGAATTCTTTTTTTTGAGGGAGTATAAATCGAGTAACGATGGGGATGTGCTGAGCTAATGATGTCTGGCTGTACTGGGGGAAAAAATACGCAGTTAAGCCGTTTCAAAATATTAATGTGCATTGTTGTTTTATTGAACTTGTTAAAATACGAAGCATCCGAACACAAGATAGATATCTCATAAGTTAAAAAATTTCCTTATTTAGTGGAATTCCATAGACTTGAGAAATAGGTTATCCACTGGGACCAACAATCATGATTGTGAAATAAACCGAAAAAACTTGAATTAATCCACCTATCGGTCAGACCCAGCCTTTCTCATTCAAACTTTTATTTGTAAAAATAGATTTACATGAACGCTTCAATCCAATAAATGTATATTCACTCTTTAGGTTCTAAAATATTGATGTTGTAATCTATACATATAAAAATGTAGTCCGGTCTGTCTGTCTGTTTGATCCATATAGGCTCGAAAACTACCGAACCGATAGACGTAAAAATATGCATGTGGGGGTTTTTGGTCCGATAAAGGTTCCTATGACAGTTTGAGACCCCTCCCTCTTCTGAAAAGGAGGAGTCCAACACAAATGAAACATACATTTCTGCACAACTCAAGAACAACCCTTAACAAATGAAACCGAATTTGGCATGTGGATGTTTTAAAGGGTAATAAATATGTCCATAATGGTTCGCCCCTCTCTCTTCTGGAAGCACATGTTACTGCACAAATTTCTGCACATCTCGCGAACTAATCAACTAAATGGAACCTTATTTGGCAGGTAAATGATTTTAGTGGTAACAAATATGTTCCATAATCGACCGCAGGCAACATTTTGGATTGTAAGATGGCAACTTCCGGTTTTTGGAAAACATCCAAAAATGGACGATTTCCACCCAGTATAATAATATCCGGATAAAGAAAGATACACAGGAGCTAAATTCGACCACAGATACCATTTTGAATTCTAAGATGGCGACTTCCGGTTTCGGTAAAACAGCGGCAAACGACCAAATACCACCCCAAAAAGGGGGGTATTTTCGGAATCGTAATGATGCACTGGAGCCACAAATCCGGTTCCAGGAAAACAGCGGAAAATGATCGAATAACACCCAATATGGTTGTTTCTTCAACCAGAATGACGCTCACCGACCAGAAATTATTTTAAATACCATTTTGAAATCCAAGATGGCGACTTCCGGTTTGTGAAGAACAGCCTAAAATAACCAAATACCATCCAATATGAGTATCTCTGGAACCAGAATGATGCAATGAGCTAACAATTGACCTCAGGCACCATTTTGAAATGCTAAATGGCAACATATAGGAAACAGTCGAAAATGACCAAATAATACTCAACATGGATATTTCCGTAATCGAGATGATGCATAGAAACCAAACATTGACCCTTGGCACCATTTTGAATACAAAAAATTTTTTGAAACAGATATGAACAAAGCGGTTGATAATTGTTTATCATCACTGTACGGTGTTTTAGACTCAACTGTACCAAAATCAAAAAAGAAAATGGCTAGCTCAAAAGATCCCATTTGGTTTACCAGAGGAATTAAAAATTTAAAGAATAGGAAACAAAAAGCTCATAAAACTTACAAAAAACTTAAAGGCCAAGGAAATTTAGCCAGATATTTGAACATATGTAATGAACTAAATACTTAAATATCTATAGCGAATGAGAATTACAACACAAGTGTAGAAAATAACATTAAATCAGACCCAAACAGTTTTTTAAATTTGCAAACGATAAAGTGAAGTCTAATAACTTCCCATCTCGCATGCAATATGAAGACTTTGCCAGTTCTGACTCAAAGCAAATCTGCAACAAGTTTGCGAATTTTTTTCAAACCGTTTATAAAAACAGCGACGAAGTCAGAAACTTTGAGTACTTTTCGCACTTGCATGAACAAATGAATAACGTATCTGTTAAACAAATAACTGTTCAAGAAATCCTCGCTACACTAAAAGAACTGGATGCTTCAAAAGGTCCAGGACCAGATGGAATTTCACCCTCACTTATGATAAATCTCGCTTTTGCTTTCGTAAAACCCTTGTTTTGGCTTTTCAACTTATCCCTTGCGTCCGGACAATTTCCATCAGTCTGGAAAAAATCTTTTATTATACCGATTTTCATGTCAGGTAAGAGATCTGACATCAAAAATTATCGTGGCATTGCAATAATATCATGTAGGGGAACTGCTCCATTATTCATCTTATTAAGCCGATATTCACGAAGAACGCACGGATTAAACACCAAATTTTCACGAAATCATTGAACAAATAAACTTAAAATGCTTACGTGCTCTTATAAAATCGTTTAGTATTGTATATTTAGTAAAATTAGCTAGATTTATCCTGAATGTTGTAAAACAAACCATTTTTCACAACGCTTCCATGTCCATCTCAAAACTTGAATCACTGCTCAATTATTAATCTCATGACGCCCCCATATTCATCACACTGTTTATCATGAATGAAACACACTATCATGAATGAACGTAGCCGCAGCCCGTCGTAGTAGGTTACCTAGATATCCGCTGCAGTTATTTATGTGCAAAATTGGTAACCTAGGTAACCACTACAGTGCTGTAGATTTATGTCAATTATGTCGGAATAATTCAACATTTTCAGCATGACTTTTTCGTATTAAGGGGTTATATACCTAATTAGTTTTTAAAAAACCGAAAAAATTTTATTGTAGAGCAAGATCGCGCCAAATGACCGATGGTCGAATATCGACCATTTTTGATTTGAATGAAACTTTGCACACGTATTTGGCTTAGCAAACTGAGCGTTTTTCATAGATGGAGAGATTTTTTACACCCATGAGTTACATTCTAAAAGGGCGTATGCCTTTTGGCATAGGTTTTATTCGAAGCATTGTAGCCCAGAAACCGTTGGTTGTATAGAATGAGTTGTAGGGAATTAAAAATGCACTATAAAAAAAATATACACTGTACAAACAAAAATTTTTTTGACCAAAAAAATTAAAAATAAACATTAAATTTTAATTTAAAAAAAAAAGAGTTGAATTTTTTTTAAATTTTTTTTTCAAAGAAGCTTGACGTTATTGCGCAACTTTTCAAAAATAGTCCAGGATGGAGAAATGAAAAATAATTTTTTTTTGGTAGATTAATTTTTTTTATGAAAATTCTCATTCAAACATTTTTCAAAATATTTGTATTCTGATGATTTTAGGAGACGCAGAGAGTCATTTTGAATCAAAAAGCTCTTGGTAGTAAACATTCTAAAGGCATCGGTTTTCGAGTTATTTTAAATTTAAGCTCGAAAAATTATTAATATTTCGGAAAATACACGGTTTTCTTAATTTGTCCATGGTTCTCCAGCAAAAACCATACGATCGTTGGAATGCTTGATCAAAAATATACAATCCATTCTTTGACAACAAAACGATTGGATAAATAACTCAAGCGCTAAACCTTAGCCTACCTACACGTTCCCCCTTGCCGAATGTTTTATAAAAAAATATGTTTGTAGTGCAACACTACCTACTTGTTTACTAATAATAACTGTTTGTAAAGTACGCAACCAATAACTACTGGGTTACTATAATATCAGTTTTCGTATATAAATACGATTGCACTACTCCAGATGTGTTAGTAACAGTTTGCATTTTGTGAAGATGAATAAAGTGAAAATGGAATACACCAAGCCCAAATGCTGTAAACCCTTTCCTGATCATCGGTGCTCATCAAGCTTACGCAAATCAAACGAAAACCTTATTGCAAAATTAAAAATATTGAACAGTCAAGCTCATTTTAATACGTCTTTATCATTTTGTGATTCGTGTAGTTATTGGAATGATAGTCAAGCCACCATTCATTCCTTCGTTGTTTACTATTCAGCATCTGGAACACTTAAGAATATCAGCTTCATCATAATATCGGAAGTACTCCATTGTCAAAATGACGAAATTTTTGAAAACAACAATAGAGTTGAAAAAAGCGATATTAATGTCTGATGGAGCTGCCTCACAATATAAAAATAGAAAAAACTTTGCAAGTCTTTGCAAGTTCAAAACAAAATATAACGTCGATGCAGAGTGGCATTTTTTTTGCGACTTCTCATGGTAAAGGCCCATGCGATGCAATTGGTGGCATATTAAAACGAATGGCAGGAAATGCAAGTTTAGCTAAAGAGCATGAGCATCCCATTACAAGCGCAGAATTGTATGATTGGTCTAATCAGAAAAGTAATAAAAATTCATCAAAAATGTCATTTAGTTGGGTATGAAGAATATGAACAAAGAGTAACAGAATGGAGCAATATTTTCAAAAAATCTATAATAATAGGTGCCACACAAAAGTATTACCCTTTTGTTCCGATTTCAGACAATAAGATACAAACGAAGCTGTTTTCAAAAGATGACGAATCATAAATATATATAAAATATAAGGTAGAACTGGTTGAATATGTTCCAAAGATAATAAAACTCGATAATAAATATTTGATTCTTATATATATTTATATCACTTAGAACATTTAACTCTTTTCTTGAGAACCGTTCGCCTAATCGTTTTGTTGTCAAAAAATGAATTGTATATTTTTGATCAAGCATTACAATGAACGTATGGTTTTTGCTGGAGAACCATGGACAAATTAAGAAAAACGTGTATGTTCCGAAATAAATATAATTTTTCGACCTTAAATCAGAAATAACTCGAAAACCGATGCCTTTAGAATGTTTACTACCAAGAGCTTTTTGATTCAAAAAGACTCTCTACGTCTCTTAAAATCATCAGAATACAAATATTTTGAAAAATATTTGAATCAGAATTTTCATAAAAAAATTAATCTACCATAAAAAAAATATTTCTCATTTTTCCATCCTGGACTTTTTTTGAAAAGTTGCGCATTAACGTCAAGCTTCTATAAAAAAAAATAAAAAAAAATCAACTCTTTTTTTTTAAATTGAAATTTAATGTTTATTTTAAATTTTTTTTGGTCAAAAAAATTTTTTTTTGTACAATGTATAATTTTTTTATGGTGCATTTTTAATTCCCTACAACTCATTCTCAGACAGTTTTTCTATACAACCAACGGTTTCTGGGCTACAATGCTTCGAATAAAACCTATGCCAAAAGGCATACGCCCTTTTAGAATGTAACTCATGGGTGTAAAAAATCTCTCCACCTGTGAAAAATGCTCAGTTTGCTAAGCCAAATACGTGTGCAAAGTTTCATTCAAATCAAAAATGGTCGATTAAATTTTCGCGTATTTCCAGGCGATTTGAAATGATTTTGCTCTGTATTATCTTCAAATACAACATCTTGAGAACATTTTCACAAATTTTCATAAAGATCTGAACAATAGGAAGAAAATTAGAGCGATTTGCAGCGCGCCTCGGTACGGCCGCATAAGCTAAACTTGAAACTTTACACGCGATTATCTCGGAATAGTGTTTTCCGAAAAATGACTTTGCCGTGATCCTGATTGCGGGAAAACTACTGAACCGATTTCCTTCATATTTTTTTTTAAATTTTCGTTATTAAATTCGCCGGTCCTTGAACGCTCGCTTTTCGAAACATACAGTTACATGTTGCCGCAAAAAAAAATTTTAATGCAATTTTTATCGCTCAAAACGTGCATTTTTTGGGAAAAAAGTTCCCATTTGCACTGAAAACAAAATACTAATAAAAGCGATCGTTCAAGGACCCGGCACACTTCTAAACTAATGAAATAATATGAGTTTTTTTGATTTCGGTTAACTCGCTGAGTCTCTATCAGGATCCTCTGCAAAAAAATAGCGTTTCGGGGAAACGGCCATTACTCCAGTAATAATTGGTATATCTCAAAATCAAACGTATTTTGTTGTTGTTGATAAACTGTACTTTCAGATAAATACCCCTTTGATGCAATGAAAATGGTGCTATGCACTTAAAAATAGATTCAAACTTCCCTCATTTTTCTTGACCAAAAAGGTATATAACCCCTCGAGAGAAACTGATTTGGCAACTTTTGATTTTCTTTAACGCAGTGAAAATAGATAAAAATACATACAGTTGAAATTTAGGAATTGTAGAAATTCATCTCATATATTTCTGCTAATTCAAGCTTGTTTTAGGAAATTTGAGGTAAACATTTCAAAGATTAAAGTATTCTTAGTGTAGTGAGTGATTTTGTTTAGTGATGAAAATAAAAAGTGGTCCGCTAGTGATGAAAAAACTTTGGTTGGCGGCTAAACGAGTCCCATTGTAGCCTTATAGAATGATGGACGGGTTTTGTTTCCTGAAGTAGGTGATTGAATTAAATGAGTTTTCGAGTGCAGATGCCGGACTATAATATCAAATTCAGTGCTTTTAAGTGAGTTTTTTGAGGATTATACTTTATGAGGAATCTAAAGAGAATTAAGAAGAATCCATTCCATGGATTAGCAGATTCGATTAAGAAGAAAATATGCGTTTTTTCCTGTTTTCAATTGTGTTTTCATGTTTTATGAGATGAATACATGGGCTGAGATGAATAATGGAGCAGTTCCCCTACAGCTTCAAACTTCGAACACTTCAGAATAAACATCGAATTATCATAGCTTGTGTAGGGCCACTTTCAGGGGAATAGCTGACGTTGAAAAAAGTGACAGTCAGCATTCAGACGGTCTGCCTGTAGTAACGCATCCTATTCCGTTGCTTGTCGTCTCACGAATCCCTTCTGATATCCTTCGCTATCCTCTAACTACTACACTCTCATTCATTCAAAGTATATCAATAGGGAAGGTAACTGGTATTTCACCGAAGCAAAAATCTTCGGATAAAGGAATGACTAACACAGTCAGGTTTCTTTTACGCGGTTTTTTTACGAGGTTTTTTCAACGCGGATTTTTGAATTGACGCGGTTTTTTTTACGCGATACCGCGCTAATTCAAAATTTTTTTTACGAATTTCCGAATTAATGTGGGTTTGGAACCAGAAACGTTTAAGTGTTAATCTAGTAAAAGACATAGTCCAAAAAATACTCTCCACCCACCGAAAGATCCGGAATGACCGTCAAAGAGGACAAATAAATACTGTATTAAATACTGGTTCTAGAGTGTCTCGGGTTTTTTCTAAAGCCCTTCTTGCTGGACTACTTTACGCGGAATTTTTAAAAAAACGTGGTTTTTTACGCGGATTTTTGAATTAACGCGGTTTTTTTACGCGGATTTTTGAATTAGCGCGGTTTTTTTACGCGGATTTTTGAATTAGCGCGGTTTTTCTACGCGGATTTTCGAATTAACGCGGTTTTTTTACGAGGTACGTATCCCCCGCGTAAAAAAAACCTGACTGTATACTACAATCCCCCCTTGGAATAAAACTAATTAAACTATAACCTGTTGGTTTATTTGTTTACTTTCAATATGGAATATAATCGTCAGATTTGCTTGGGGCCTTCCGTGTTCTCTTCATTAGTCCTGCTGTAAAAGTAGGATCCTCAGTGTCATCGTTTTCCCGAACCTGTGGATCAACCGGCTCGGTAACAGGGTCATCTGGCGAATCATCATTATCATTATCGACAACTTTGTCTAACACCTTCTTCAAATGAGCTGAGTTGCGTCTAAACTCCTTACCAGATCTTGTAGATTAGATGATTGTATCAAATCCAACTTTACTCTGTACGATGAATTCCTTGTTGCTAAAATAAGTGTCCAGTTCATTACTTTTTCGCATACGTTTCGCCAGTACCGTATCGCCTTCATTTATTTTAGAGCTTTTGGCCCATCGTTTACCATCTACATATTCTTTCCCTTTTTGTTTTACTATTGCATTACGCTCACGTACAGCACCGTCCTCGTTGAAAATCATGATTGATGGAACCTTGCTTTTGATCCCCCTTCCAAACATGAGTTCTGCGGGTGATTTTCCTGTCGATGGATGATTCGTCGAATGATACGCTAAGATGTCGTCACGCAATTCTTTTCTCCAGTCCTGGCCCAGTTCCTGTGCAATGCGTAGTCGTTTCAGAATCGATCTATTCTGCCGCTCCACTTCGCCGTTAGACCGAGGCCAGTAAGGGATAGTATTAAAAATTTTAAATCCAGTACACTTACAAAACTCCTCTGTCTCCGTACACTCAGCGCTAAACTAAGGAGCATTATCAGTCTTCATGAACGATGGAATACCAAACCTTCCAAACATAAAAGCCAGTTCTCCTACCACATCAGTTGCTGTAGTAGTCTCCATTTCGCAAACCTCGATGAATCGGGAATAATAATCGATCACCACGAGCAGGCTTTGTCCTTCCGGCAATGGACCGAATCAATAGCTAATGTGTGCCAAACATATGACGGAAGTTGGCTGCGAGTCATTGCTTCCGGTGGATCCGGTGCTGCTACAAGAGTACAACATCTACAGCCTTTTACGTAGCTCTCCACATCGCCGTCCATTTTCGGCCACCACACGTTTGACCTTAGATGATTCTTCATCGTCGTTATTCCCGGGTGACCATCGTGAGCAGTAGACAGCATTCTTGTACGTAGAGATTTCGGAATTACAATCCCATCACCCCTGAGCAGAAGATCTTCAAACTGACACAGTTCAACTCTCACCACCCGATATTCAATAGGCAAGCTATATACGTCATTAAGCAGGGAATCCAACACGATTTTGATTTCAGAATCCGACACAGAAGCCTCTTTAATCTCTTTCCACGTGAGCGCCGTACAAAAAACGAGTCGACATAGTTACTTCTTGAACTATTATCTCTTCATTAGCGTCAAATGGTTTGGGAGCTTGTACCGCTAGACGGAAAAAAAGAATCAGCTACATTTTCTTTACCAGAAATATGTATCACCCTATAGTCGAAAGTTTGTAACCTCAAAACCCACCGTTTGATTCGCGCGCACGGCTTGGAGCGGATTGCAAACCAAAACAAATAATGCTTTGGAATCTGTCAGGATATCGAATGATCTCCCTAGTAAATTAAACTGAAAACGCTCTATTGCCCAGACTAACGTGTGAGGAAAAAAATCCGAACAACTTTTAAATTGGTCTACGATTTCGAAGTGCTGCACAAATCGAAAAATCCTTTTCCACAAAATGAAAATCCACTTTTATGTAACTGGTAACATGACTAGTCGATTCTGTCAAGTGACGCTTAAGTTGGGAAAAAGGTGTGGTCGGTAGAAGATCGTCGTTTTTGTGAGCGAAATGAATAAAAATCTAAAAGTGAAATGTTCCACTATTCTAAAGATCTTGGATATAGAAAAAAACATTTATATACATTATCGACAAACTCTTCGAGGATGGAAATACCTTCAAAAAAAATCTGGTTCCGGACGAAAATGCACTTTGCAAGAGTGCAAAATTCGAGCGAAATTAAGGGCGGGAACGCCTGGTCGGTCGGCGTAATCATATCGTGAGCTGGACAATAAATATCCGATTGATTCAAAAACGGTGAACAAGGGTGCTTATTACGGGAGTCACTTACGGTGAAATCAGAGTGAAGTGAATAAAGTCCTATTACGGGACTCACGTAAGTGAGAAAAACGTCGCAAAGTGACATCTGCCGCGGAATCTGGGTTATTATGAGTGTCATATCAGTGAAGTGAGAACGAAAAAAGCGACGATTCGCGTGGAATTATTTCACGACCATTTTGAACGGTAAAATGATTCCACGAAGATACCATAAGTCTTAAAGTTGATTGATTTGTGATCTAATGGTAAATATTGGATTTATTCTTCAGTAACGAAACTAATCAGAATTTGATCCGTGCCTTAAAGCGATCAAATTTTCATTTTTTTGCCCGATGAAAAAAATGCAAACTAGTTCAGGAAATTTTCGATACCGAAATAAACATTTTTTTTTTGATGCCGAATGTTTTAGAAATGCAGAACACGTGTTATCTGAAAAAAAAAGACGGAAAAAACGACTTTCTGGGACTTAGAGATTTTTGAGCTGGGAAACAATCTCATTTCACTTGTCCTATTCTCAATTTCACTTCACTGTCAATCTCACTCCACGGAGGTGATTTTTGCACCTCACTTGAGGTGGAATCGGGAATAGGTCTAAAAAAGTGAAGTGAGCGTGAGAGTGAAATACATTTCACCGTGAAGTGACTCCCGTAATAAGCACCAATATATCTAGACTTTTTTGCAGCCTACTGCATAGGACACGAAGGCTTCTTCCTTTTACGGAAATGCTTGTATCGTCACAAAACAGAGATTTCTCACATCCTGGTGGTAAATCAGGAAGATCAGAAGAAAAAATATTATATAAGACTGGGCCCAAGATACTTCCTTGAGGTACACCAGCTCTAACAGGCAATTTTTCAGATTTACTATTTAAATAGTTAACCTGAAGAGTGCAGTCTGTCAAGTACCTTTGTATCATTTTTGTGATGTAAAAAGGAAAACGGAAATTAGACATTTTAGCTATCAAACCTTTATGCCAAACACTGTCGAATGCTTTTTATTTTTTTTTTTTCTTTTTTTTTCTTTTTTCGATGTCTAGAAGGGCAGCTCCAGTGGAATGACCTTCAGATTTATTAGTTCGAATCATATTAGTTACTCTAAGTAACTGATGAGTAGTTGAATGCCCATGGCGAAATCCAAACTGCTCATTTGCAAGAATTGAATGTTCATTGATATGTGCCATCATTCTATTAAGAATCATTCTTTCAAAAAGTTTGCTTGAAGCAGAGAGTAAACTAATTGGACGATAACTTGATGCTTCAGCTGGATTTTTTTCAGGTTTTAAAATTGGAGTGACTGGCATTTTTCCATTTTGAGGGAAAATATGCTAACTGACCAATCAGAGTTGAAAACAAGGTACAAGGTACCATTCAATGTGGATATTTTCGAAACTGGGATGATATCCAAAGTCCAGAAATCAACCCCAGTCGCCATTTTGAATTTATTGAGAAAACCATATACAACTGTGCAGGTTGACAGCCAGTAGTGCGGAGCCAACCGAAAACGCTTTACATGCAATCTAAACAACCGGTCGGCACTTCGATTTTTATACTAGCAACATTACAATGAAGCATCCGTCATTAAGAAGCCAGTTTTTTTCGAAAAATTCTTCAGTGTTTTACCAAGGAGACGCTGTAAGATACAGTAACATTTCATTTCCGGTCAAATCTTGAAGAAGATACTCGTAGTCGTAGTAACGATCATGCTTTTTACGAATTCCTTTAGCTCCTTGTTCTGATCATGTTCCAAAATGGAGGCCGTTCTTTTGCGCTCTATCTGCAGTAACGTTCGGGTCCCTTCCAGTTAGCCAGTCACGCGGACTGCGTGGAAGTGTTTCAATTAGTAAGATTCAAGAGATTACACTATTTATTTATCTGATACAATAGTAGTGGTAGTAGTAGTAGTTGCAGTAGTTGTAATAGTATTAATAATAGCAGTAATAGTAACAGTTTTTTGTTGCTGTGTTGTCTCGATGTTGGCCTTGATTTTTCTTCTTCTGTCACGAGAGTTTACTTGCTTTGTTTCGTTACGCCAGCTTTCCAGCAGTGCATGTATTTTTTTTTCAAAGTTCGTCGCATGACATACTGTGACTGTGTGGGTGTGTGTTTCTAAACTTTTTTTTTACTCTCCATTTTATGGGAACAAAAAATTCACGACTGTTACCTACGCTTGTTTTCTCTTTCTTCTATTGAATAAATTAATTTAAAACAGAAAATTTACAGCCGTAAGGTACAAGGGTGCTTTCCTACAACAGGTCTGACCCGAACAATCAAGACCCTAGTTCTATATTTAATAGGTAAATAGTTTGACTAATTTCATTCCGCTAGAGTGGAAAAAAATCCTTCGGAAAAAGGCTATCAGTGTGAGTGGGGCGTGTGTTTGTGTGTTTCTAAACCGTAAAAAGGGATTAACAAGTTAAAATAAATAGTCTATTGCCTATATTCGCAGAATTCCACTACATATTACCTCCTGGATGTGAGAGTGTGTTTGTGAAAACCGATCAAAAAATCTTACCTACAATTAGTGCTCTTGGTGGCTAACATGGGAAGGAAGAGGAGGGATAGGGATTCGTGTTCAATAAATAAGTTAAAAACAGTTGATCAACAATTAACAGATTATCCTAGGTGTGTATGTATAGTATAGATTGGAATGTTTTTGTTTTCTCATTTCGATTCGCCTCTGCATCAGAGCAGTATTTTTTAAATAGTTGCTTAGACTCCCCCAGGGGGAGGTAGAAAAAAAATTATAAACGAAGAGAGAAGAATTGATGGGATGAATAACTGCTGATTGGTCTGTTAGGAGTGAGGAGGTGCTTTCTTAGTGCATTTCCCCTTTTTTTTACTTTAAAGAACGATTTAGTACAAAATATGATAGTCCCAAAAATAGATTTGACATTTTTCTCTGTGTATTTTTTGTTGTTGTGGTTGTTGTTATTTTTATTATCGATTAAGAACGAAATTTCTGTTTGAGATTGATTGCAATCAACTCCAGTTGATCTTACACTAGGCTTTTATCGGGTGAAAAAGAACTGAACTTCAACTACGGTTTTTGGACCCTTTATCCTAGCTCTTTACACTAAATAGTTTTTTTTTTTGCTTAGTAGGTTTGCTTAAATCTTCTCAATTGTGTAACTTTCCTAAAATACTAGCAATATTTGTTGTGTTGTTTTGTGTATCCTCTTTTGTTTTTTTTTTTTTGGTTTTAATTGTTGAATAATTTGCCGTGCATGGTGAAGCACCCCCCATTGAAGGGTGCAGGATTTTAAACCGGTTTTTGCATGATTTAGAGGAAAAACAAGGTTGGCGGTAAATCGATGAGTATTGATTGATTTAATTTTCTCAGAAACAGATTGATGTTGATTTTTTTAGGTTCAAAAAACGTGCTTACAAATCTTTTTTTTTTTTTTTGGTACTCTTTTTAAAGGTTATGTACAGGGAGGGGCGGCGACTGTCAGATGTTTGTTTTTCTGTGAGCAGCCCATATCACCGCTTAAATTTAATTTTTAGGAAGAAATAACATTCACGTCTAGGAGATCACATTTTTTGTTTTATATTGGTTTTAGAGTCATGTTTTAGAGTTTTGGATTTGCGGTTTGCGAGCTGTCAGTTTTTTTTGTTTTCGTTTTCAAGCTAACTGTCGAGGATTTGTCAGATGTGACGTTTTTTCGTCGCTTGCTGTAATTTGCAGTTCACAAAAACTGCCCGAAAAAATGGTCGCCATTTTGGAAACGATCAGTCAGGTGATTATATGAAAAAAAAATTTTTCCTTGCCATTGCAGACATAATAATATATGTCGGATTACTTTTTCTGACGATTACCAAATGACAATCATTTTTTCGCTCGTTCTTTATCCACTGTGCTGCTATCTTGAGGAAGAAAAAATCAACTAAAAAATAACAATGACTGCTTGTGGATGCTTATGTGTATGTGTGTGAGAGATGATCGAAACACGATGGAATTTGCTGAGACTGAGATTTTGACCGAAACAACGAACGGTCGGTTTGCGATTGTCATTAGCTTTTTTTTTGCTTTTACACTAGGAAATAGTTGCATTACACTATATACAATATATACTGTGTTTTTGGCGCGTATCACACATTTGCTCGGAAACCCTTTTGATGGGGGGTCCTAACTCTTTGAGACGCAAAAGAAGGCGTTTTATCTCGTCTTATTATCGTCTCATAATATCATTACTTGCTATTATTACTCTGAACAAGACTGAATTATGAATTATTCCAAAAAACAGAACAGTTCAATTCTCGGATTGGTCCATCATGGAAAATGTGCGAACTTTTGGTTGGCCCGTCTACCCTTTGAATAGAGCAAGACGAGTCGGGAAAGTTCACCGTTATCCGAGGGGGAGGGTGGCGGAAGGCTGAGCGAAAATATCTCTAGCAATGGAGGAATAGTTCGAATGCAAAGTCTAGGGGCACGAAGACTTTCCTTCAAACTATTGGTCCGATTTTAATTGGTTCGAAATTTTGGTCCACTATTTTTTCCGGAGGAATTTTTTTTCGCTACTCAGCAGCCCATGAACAGGAAGAGTCGTGGGATCCGTCCCTGCCAAAAGAATATTTCGCAAAGACGGAGAGCTCGAGGTTAGGTTTTGAGACTTGTGTCTCTGCAACTGTACAGAACGACTCTCTCGCTAGGCGGCATGAGGTGCGAATTCTACGGAAAAAACAGCACGAAAATTTCCTTTTTTCGATAGCTTAAACTCTACTCTTATCAAATAATTATTTATATACAGCCGCCCATACGCGCAAGAATGTACAAAGTTTACTCATTTACGACAAAGTTCTAAATAATTTGCTTCACAGGGAAATCACATTTCAAGTATTTCGGTAATGCTTCTCATTGTATCTTATTTCAGTTGATTTTTTGTTTGTTTTGCTAGTCTACTGTTTTAGAGTTCTAAATTTACCTTGTTGAATGATCGTCCTACACCACCAGCTAAGCTAATCTTACGAATTATATTGTAATAATTGACATCAGTTTTTTTTTCTGCTGCTTCCTCTCTCACTCGCGAAAAACGAACAAGCCATGCTCACTCCCGTTCACACCAGGTGGGAAACTTAATTTCACTCTAGTTTTCAGTTCTTCCATTTTCACGAGACATAAACAAAACTTACAAAATGACAGCTTTAATATAATCGCACAGCACACATGCCTACTACCATTGTTTTTATTCGTTCTCACTCACCACTCATTCGTGAACGCACTCTCACAGCTTTCATTCGCAAGCAGTGACAGCATTTGGTTAAACTTTCGCAGAATAACCGCGCATTTTTTCTAGTTTTATTTGCCTTGAACGGGGTTTTTCCATTTCATTTTGTATGAGATGAGCCTCCATTGTCTTAAGTGTTGTATTGGTTTCTGACTTTCAGTTCAGCAGTTCAGTTCACACTTTCAACGTTTTTGTTTCAAAGGTATTTCACCCAAATTCTACTATGATTTCAGTGAAAACCTTGTAACAAGGTTTCACTGTAATCCAAGTGGGTGCTAAATTGGCCTTTTTTGCTAAGATTTGCTTTCAATAATGGTTTTTTCATCTTCTACCTTCTAAGAAATTCATCGATTCATGGAAGAGAGAACAATCTATTTACAGCTGTTGTAATGAACTTTGGAAAAATCTAACTACTTTTTGCTCGCTGCTTTCTTTCTCCGCTATTGATTTCACTACTTATTATTATTTATTGAGACTTTGAAAAAACTATCTAAACTCTGTTGAAGATGATGACGATGATGATGATGTTAGGAGAAACTAAGCTTTTTGATATGTATTCTATTTTTGCTGGGCTCCAGATTCGTTTCGGCGCTAAGCGCCAGATTGCAGCCAACAAACCATCCACATCTGACAAATCCCGACGCAATGAATAATATTCGCTCGTCTAACCGCTTTGCGTTTTGAGATTCTTGCCGTCACGATTGAAAATCGTTTCTACTATTTTAAATATAGAGGTCCTCCTGGCCGGTTGCCCTGTCGCTTTGATCGTTATGACAGAAACTCAAGCCTGCAGGCGCCTTCGTGCGCCAGCTGGTTATTAATGTTAAACCATTCGTTAAAATATTCTGACTAGAAGTGAGGAGATAATAAATGAGAACATTTTTCTCCTTCTTTCTCCTCCGCTCTGGTTCGCTCGAAACGAACCGAAGAAGCTGTGTGTAACAAATTTAAATCATCTTTATAATTTTTCAAACCGGATGCAATAATACGATTCTATAAATAGCAATAAATAATAAAAAGGACAGCTGAACTCGGTGTTGGTGGGGATGGTGGCTAGCGACTTCCGCTTATCAGCATCGACGACGGTTGATGTTAGCAGCTCTTCCGCCGGAGGCGGCGGACGAAGATCACGCACTGCTCTGGTAATCGGCCAGCTGGAATTGCTCTTGATCTACAAACGAAGGGAGGAAATAAAATTAATCAGAAAAAACGCGTAATGTTATTTATCACAGCTCACTTACTCTCGAGATAGGCAGCCAGCTCACGGTCCTCGGCTTCCAGGGCCAGCAGCCGAGGCGTCCGTCCGTTGTTGTCCTGAATAATAAGACTGGCACCGGCTGCCACCAGCATGTAGCAGATGCTGCGTCGCTTACCGCTGGCTGCCTTGTGGAGGGCCGTCTGGCCACTGGGAAGAGGAATTGGAAAATACAATTTGAGAAGTGTATTTGATCGCAATCGTAAGCTCAAGCTGAGGCTGGTGTCTTTTGTTTGGGAACAAATAAAGCCAGTTCAATTTACTTCTGTAGTTGTGAAAACGTGTAGCACAGACTAACAGACGTAACACTGCAACCTATTTCCATCGACACAAAAAGCGATCATTTCAAATTTTCGGTCGCATAACAGTCACCGCGCGACAACACCGTCTGGGGTGCTGTCATGCAATCTCATACATATTTTGTAGTTCCCAGTTTGACACATGCACGTTCACTAGCGCTGATGTCGAAAAACAAGACGCAGCGCGAACACGGCAGCAGATGGTGCTAATGTTAGTAACGTAAAGTACTGAAATAAACCGAATGATGATTTTACTGAAAATTTGTTCACAGTGTTATGTCTGTTAGTCTGTGCTTGTAGATTTAGTAATCGACTCCTATATTGCAGACTGAAACTTTAATGTTGAATTTTAGACTTTTTCACGTTTTGAAATTATGACATTATGACTTAAAGATCTACATACTGCTAACTTCGGAATTATGATTTTTTTGTCATTTGACTTTCGTCACTCTCGAGAGTATGTTCAATTTAAAACAAAGAATATCGAATCCAGGTTTGAAACGCAAAAGAAAAATCCATTCCAAACCTTTTTCTGAACGATTTGTTAACAACGTTTGATGAAGAATGTTACAATTTCTAATGCATACAGTTTTTTAATTGATTTCATTTTAGTTTGAAAATACACTATATCAATTTGGTTTAAGCTTTCTACACTGACATCCTTTTATATGTCGATTTTTTCTCCCGATTAAGTTGGTTTTTGCTTATCCATTTTTTCGCTTTGTCTAGAAAAGAATTCTTAAAAATTTATTATGCATTCGCCGAGTAATTTTGTCGTAAGGCGGCATCCATAAACTACGTGACGCTTATAGAGGGGATGGGGGTATCCCTGAGCGTTACGATTTGTTACACAGGGGACGGGGGAGGTGAGGTTAGTGTTACGTAACAAAAAAAAAATTATGGTGGGGGGGGGTAGGTGCTGAAGTTACGTTTGGGGTCTTAAAATCGGGTTTTTTGCGTTACGTAATTTACGGATGTCGCCTTAAGAAACAAAATTTTGCTTCATTTTTTTGGTAATCGAATAATATATTCTAAGCTGTAAATTATCGAATTAAATCCTTGAAAATGTTAAACAAATATACTAGAAAAAAAAAATCATGAACAATTATTTCGGTGGTTCCCAACCGGGGGGCCGTTAAGCTTCGTGAAACCGGATTTTCAACTCCTAGTTAGACTTGCAGGACGATATAAGACTGAGAAACTTGTATCAGAAATTCTCGCAAAAAGAGCCGCAGAGCTCTTTGTGTTTACGAAACAGGGGTCGCGGAGCCAAAAAGGTTGGGAACCACTGAATTAATTGAACAAGGCGGTAACCAGATTCTTAGAACAGAACGTTTCTAAAATAGCAAAAACTCATGACTTTTCCAGATTTTTCCAGATGAAAATAAAAACTCTTGGTTATTTCGTTTTCCTGCTTCTTATTTCGTTATTCTATTTTGATGAATATATACATATATTTTTCTGTATTTCTTGTTTCATTTTTTCCTTCTATTCTGTTCTTTAATTTTTTTTTGTTCATTTCCTATACGCTTGTCGATTCTTGTTTTTTTTTTGCTCATATTCTATTTGGTATATCTACATATCTTTTTTTCCTGCACCTCGCTGTCAATTTTATTTATTACTGTTTTTCTTTTTGTCGTTACCTGGTTTGGGTAACATTATAATTTCTTCCATAATTTGATACTTCCATATTTTTAGAATTCATTTATTCATTGTTTTTTTTTTCATCTATCCTATGAATTTGATTCAGAAGTTTCTCTATTTTTTGTTACATTGAGATTCTGATTTTTTTGTTACATTCAGCTTATTTATTTTCTGTTTCTGTCTTTCTTGTTTATGTATTGTATAACTAGCTGAATACCCGAGCATGCTCTTAAAACAGTTTAAATATTGGTGGCTATTTGCCTAATTTAGAATTTGTAATTTGAATTTTGAACTGTTCTGTTGGCGTCCATAGTTTTCTGCTTTTTTGCTCTCAAATTCCACACGTTTAATTTTATTAGTTTTTTTATTCATTTGCATCTCCCATTATTATTTTTCATATTTTTGTCATTTTTTCGTTTGTCTATTTTTGTTGTTATGCTTCTTTTTATATGTTGAAAAAACGTCAAAACATCAAAACGTTTTCTCATTTCTCGGCTTTTTACCATCTTTTTTTTTACTTTTTTTCGCTTCTATGTCTTCTTATTTTTTATGTTTTGGGTTCTTAGTATTTTGATATTTTTGACTAGATTTTAACTTTATGACTTGATGACTTATACTCTGCTGACATCGGATTTATGAATATTTTTTTTTAATGTTTAGTTGTAATTCTGGGTTTGTTTTTCGCTTTTTTTAAGCTTATTAAAATTTTTCTGCTTCCTCATGTTTATTCCTTCGAATTGTTCTATGCCGCAAATTTCAATTAGGAGTTTTTAAATTTAAGAACTTTTAAATTCACGACTTTTTGAGTTTAGTTTCGATTTTTTATTCAGCTGATTTCCGGCATTTCTTTTAGTTCTATGTTTTTCTTAAATTTTCTTTTCTAATTTTTGTTTTTCATATCTGTCATTTTTATAGGTTTCATTCTATAAAATTTTAAATTTTTCTGCGCTCTGTTTTTTCAATTTTTCTGCATCACTATTTTTGTTTTATCAACTCGTTTTTTGTCTTTTCTGCTTTTATTTGGATTTTCATTCATTCAATGTTTCGTCTGTTTTTTGTACTTCTTTTCTTATTCTACTTTGCACTTTGGATTACAGAACAAAACTGAACTGATTGGTTTTTAGTTTTGAATCAAATTTCAGTTTGATCTCATGTTTCTCGTTAACTGGTTTTACCTTCTTTCGATTCTGTTTTTCTACCTTTCTGTTTTTTTTTTCTATTTCTCTGCCATTCCGAATTTATTTTTCATTATGTCTTTGCTACTTCTCCAAGTCTCTGATGTCTGTTTTTAGTAATAGTAAATTTAAGTTGTGTTTCTGGTTCTGATTTTTGCCATTGCTCTATTTTATTGTTATTCATTGTTTTTCATTCTATCTTCGATTCCTATTTTCTTTCTCTTCCATTTTTGCTTTATTTGTTTGTCTCCTGATGCAATTATTTGTTTGAATAACATTCTTTTTTTTCTCCATATAATTTTATGCTTCATCTTTTTTTGGAGTAGAACTACGTCTTTCCGTAAGGGTCAATTTTGAGATTTCTCTCGCATCTTGTGAAACATTTTATATGTAACATTTCAATCATGTATAGCGACGCAAAAATCGACACCTAGGTTTATGGTTTATGCATCATTCGATTCCTGTATTTTATAAAAATTATTATTAGCATCTGCAACGGCATCCCGCGCACCCTTTGTGTTTCCAATAGGGTCCCGTTGCATTAGACGAAGGATAAGAACCCAGAAAGAAGCCAGTCGGCTACCAAGCTTTTTCTACATAGAAAAAAAAAAACAGTGACTAACGCATGGCCTTCGACAAGCAATGCGCTCACATCAGAAGTCAAAGCCCTCCGTTTTGACTTTGGGAACGCTTAAACAACGTGTCACCAGTAAGCAATAAAAAAAATAAACGAAAAGGTAATGAATAACAAAAATATCTCTAAAGTCCATCTGGCTTTCTGAGACATAGAAAACATTGAATCACTGGTGAGTTACGGATCCACTCTAGGGTTAGCAATCCTACCCGATAAAGAGTTGATCTTCGTTTAGAAGTAATTCCGTGTGGTAACAACATAATGTAATAGTTACTATTGAAAAAAAAAAAACGAACCAGTCCAAACTTATTTCACTTCTTTCATTTCAAATCTGGCTTCAAAAGCAAAAACACCAGCAGCAGCAAAGGATGGAGAGGATGCAGACAGCAAGCAGCAGAATCGGTTGTGTGGAATCAGGCGGCAGGGATGGTGCCCAACTTGTTCGTCGATTCAATGTGCGGCAGAAGTAGCAGCAGCAGAGGATAATTGGTTGTGGTGGCGTGGAAAGCGAAAAGCAACCGGGTGCGGCAAGAGACAGTACAGTTTTTTGTTTGTCTTTTTCTGTTTTTTGAGCAGTGATTGCTCCTACACTAACTAAACTGTACTTATCAGGACAAACAAGCAATTGGAAAGTTGATGCAGTTTCTCTTGATAATACAGTCGAATCGCTGAATAGAGACATCGCAAGGGACCGTCATTATAGAGAAATGTTGCAATAAAACGAATATTTTTTCTGAATATGGAGCAGAAGGGAGATTTGTCGCTATATAAGTTGTCGTAATAGAGGGCTTCAACTGTAAACATCATCGATCAGTTTCGTGTAACACTGGCACAACTCAAATTTTGCATTTTTGTGTTTTTGATGGCTAACACAGTTAGGTTTTATCCCACGGAACCCCGTGTCGTAATTAGCTTAGCTTAGCTTAACTTTTTGCACATAGTGGATAACACTTCGTGATTGATAGGGCTGGGAGCGAACGACCATTCTCATTGTACAAGTTTCAGTGACTCAACAATTTTTCTATGATTAATAACGGCGCCGGCCACGTCACTGCAATCAGCTAAGAAGAGATAAGAGATATGTTAGTGTGACCCCTGCTGCTTGGAAAGCGTGTACATCACTGCATTTTCTCAAAGATGACAGTAAGGAATTTTTTTTAGTAGGGAAGGGTAAACGTTGGATCAGGATTCATCTTGATGAGTGATGCGATCACATGGGCGATTCTGTTCTATCGATTGCGACAGCGACGACGCGCGTCCATCTTTGACCGACCCCAGAGACGTATAAAGTTATTACATTACAAAAAACGGAGCGATGGATATGTGTATCACGGTTCTATCGATGCGAGAGCGACGTTGTCTCAGAAGCATACATTGGTTCTCTACCCCATCGTGAGAAAGCAAACACTTGGTCCGGATAAGTGAGGTTAGGGTGATGATGGTGATGAGGAGCCTGAGGTGGTGAGGAGCTTTATGTCTTTTGATAATCAGAAATGGCCTGCTTCTAACAAGATTCGAACTCACGACCATTCATGCATCAAAATGGACTCTGTAACCCTGCGGCTTCCGGCTCCTCTCATCCCCACGGAACCCCGCATGGTATTCATAACAACTTCAGAGTTAAAAGTAGAAGTGCCTTCGCAATACAAATCGAAATTTCTGTATGAAGTTAGTAGAAATAAGGTTTCAATTTGTACATCGTTCTTCTAATGTGTGCCTGATAGACCCAATAAACTTTAATAAAAAAATGGAAGTCTTTGAAGCGAAAGTTTTCCTGAAAATTAAAAAGTTAAATCAAATTGACACTAATTTTTTTTAAATTTTTTTTTTCGAATTTTGAGTTGTTTTAGTGTTGCACGAAAGCAACGACATAGACACTGCATACGAGCTTTTGAAGAAAAACCGCTCGCAAATGTGGAAGTAAGAGCTCGAGTATTGGCACACTATTCTCTACAGGACAAATAAGTTCAATAATTGAAATGTTTGAGATTTTTCTCTTCAAATAATACATCCGTTATAGACAAAATGCGAGAGTACTCACGAGCTTTTGAAGCAAAATGCTATAACATGGTGGTTATAACATACAGTAAAGTATTTTTCACACGATGGATACGAACCGTGCAAAAAATGTGTAAAAAAATCACGTTATTCGGAAAAACGACGTAAAGAAATCGTGTAAATAAAACGTGTAAAAATGGAACTGTGTAAAAAACACTCTCGAAATATCGTGCAAAAAAGTGTAAAAACCGCGTTATTTAAAAAAAAAAACGACGTAAAAATCGCATTATTTGGAAAATCAAGAGAAAATTAATCAACTTTCTAATTGCTTTTTTGTCCAGATAAGAACACTACCGAACTATACCAAACAGTTATATGCTTTAAAAAGCCACAGGACAAAGAACAATTAGAATTGTAAGTAGACTAGGTTTTAAAAATGTGGAACTTGTTTTTAAAATATGTGAATTGTTTAAACAATATAGTTTTCCCTGATGAAGACACCAACCGGTGTCGAAACGTTGGACGAAATTAAATAATTGGTTATAAAATTAAAGGCCGCTTAGCCGAAATATCCCGACAAGAACAGTTTAGTTAGTGTTGGAGCAATCACTGCCACAATAAAAAAAAAAAAAAAAAAAAAAAAATGAACACAAACAAAACCGAAGCCACCTTCCACTTATCTAATGGTCCTTTTCAGTGCCACCACTCTTGCTCACTGTGTTGTTCGTGAATGAATAAAAGCTCCTCGTTGTTCTACTTTAATAATCCGGTTGTGTGTCGGCTATAACCTTTTTTTTTGTTTTCTTTTCTTTTTCCCGTTTCTTTTTCTTCTGTCGCACTCGGCCTTTTTCTCATTTTTTTAGAATTTCTGTTTTCTTCTCCTCCTATTTTATGTTTTTTTATGATTCTTTGTTACTTTTTTTGACTGTTTTCACGTAAATTGTATATTGTTTGTTTATTTTTATATTTTATTGGATAAATCATCTTTTAGGTTTTCTATTTTCCTCTTATCTGGCTATCTGGGTTTTATATTTATCAATTTTTTGTTTGGTTTTTTGTTTTTCAATTTTATAAGAATTAAGATAAGGTTAGTAAATAATAGAAAAGAGTAGCGAAATCTCAGATGGTTTTGTTTTCTGTTGTTTATTTGTTTTTGTTTATTTGTTTTATTCATGATTCATATTTTTTGGTTTATTAATTTTTTTCTTTCGTTTTTTGTTTGGGTTTTAAATTTTTATCGGTTTTTCTAACTTTCTCCATTATTTTGTTTTCCCGGTTCATAATTTTTTGTTTTGTTTTGTTTTTTTTTTTTCATTCTGCTTTTCTATTCTTCTGCAACCCTATTTCACTTTTTTACTCCGTTCCGTCATTGTGTTATTGACTTTTATCTGCTTTCAGTTTTATTCTTATTTGATTTTTGAGTTCAAACTCTTCTGTTTTTCTGTTCTATTTGAATTATTAAGCTTCATCATTTTTTTTCGATTAATTTTTTTCTATTGCTGTTTTCTGATGATTCCAAATTTTCACTTCACTATTATTCCTTTTTTGGACTCCTTGTATCTCTATTTTTTTCAGCTAAAATTTTTGTTAGTTCTCCATTCATTCATTTTTATGTTATATTTTCTGTTTAATAACTTCCATCTCCGTTGTAAAATTCAAATGCTTTGCAACAATGGTTTTCCAATCTTTAAATTGATTTTCGTTTTTATTTTTATATTGTACTCTCTGTTTCGGCGTTGCTTGTTTACTCGGTTCGTTTTTGTTTTGGTTTTCCTGCTGGTTTTCTTTTTTAATTTCATTGTTTTTTGTTTTAGAACTTCATTAGGACAATTTTGAGTTTTGAAGTTTGGAAAGAAGACAATCAAATTGTTCTCGTGTCGGATGGAAGCAGATACCACGAGGGTGCAACTGTTGCGTGTTACATATTGTCGATGTGCGGCTGGTTAACGTTAACTGGTGGCAGACATGAATATGAACATGGAAATTCTGCCGTGATAATAAACTAGAATCTTTTTTTTTTTCAAGACGTTTACTGTATCCTTTTTAGTTCAGCACTGTTGGCAGGAAATGCCGGGCTTTTCTGTTTGAAATCACAGTAACATCGAATTGTGGTAAACATCGCACTACTGACTTTTAATCACAGTTTCACTTCAATAAAAACTTTCATTATGCTCTTCCAAATGCATGGCCTCGAAATAGGCCGATTAATGGAATTGCATTTGTTATGCGGTAAATTTCAGTTATCTCATAAATGCATCATGCTCAGACCGCGTATGATCGTGTCTTGGATACCTCTGCCGTAATTTTTCTAAATGCTGCCAGACTTTTTCTTGTCTAGGCTTAAGTTTATGTTTTAACTTTTAACGCTCTTCAGATATTTTTGCTATATTTGCCATGTTTGTCATTTTGGGTATTCTGTTTATTGTTTGCCATGTTTAATTCTCAGTTTGGTTTAAACGGGTTTCTGGTAACACTGTATTTTTTGTGTTTTCGGTTGATGTTTCTCTGTTGGTGTTTTTTTACTCGGTTTTCTATTTCCATTTTTTCCTTTTCAATTTTGTTCATGTTTGAAAACTGGTAGATTTTTCTTTGTTTTTAAGCTATCCAGTCTATCTGTTCATTTCTTTTTATCGTTTTTTCCATTTCTGTTTTGATTTTATGTTGGTTCATATTTTATTTTATTTTTCCGTACTTTTTGTATATTTTGATCTTTTCTTATTTTTTTTAAATTTTCGTCTTTTTGAATTTTATAATTTATTATTCCTAGAACTTTGTAATTCTGTAGTTTCGTGTTCTCGGGTATTTCTTGCCACTTTATTGTCAACTTTAGGTAAGTGTTCTTTCATGATTTGTTTTTTACTTTTTTTGTTCTCTGTTGCTATCTTGGAAACACTTTTTTCATGTATTTTGGCACTTTTCCATCTTTTTTTTTATTTTCGAAACAGTTTTTACATCAATCTGATCAATTCTTTATACATTTGTTTTGTTATTTATTCGGCACATTCATTTTACGCATTTTACTTCAAGCACAGGTTAAACTGTTTTATGTTTATAAATACTGGCCATTTTTGACCTTTTTAAGGAAATATTTCGACAACTTTCGTAAAAACATACAGTACTGGACAAAAAGAAGTACGCACCCACTATCCTAATGTTGAACTCCCTGTATCTTTTTTAATATAAGGTATATGAACTCGATGAATTCGGATAAGTTGTAGTATTTCTTATATACTAACGATTGGTATAATAATATTGTCGAAGAATTGCATATTAAATTCACACTTCAGCATAATTGTAATTAAGCTCTATTTTCGCTTGGTCAAAATAAAGTACGCATTCTTTATATCATCATCAGTTTACTATTTCTCAGCTCAGATAATTTATTTTCTAATGTGTCCTACTCCTCGTAAGTCCAATAAGATTCCTATTGCTGCAGAGAAACGTCGAAACAATGTGTTTGATTATTTGTTTATCATTATTAATGCGCGGTACAATCGCGTCAGGAAGGTCTTTCTTATAGAGAAATTGCTCGAAAATACGATTTAAGTGAAGCAGGAGCACGAAAAATATGCAAAAAGCATGGAGAACTGGGAAGCGTAGCCGATCGGACCGGTAGAGGAAGGAAGCGGAAAACTACAACTAGCGATGATCGAACTAGGAATTTCTCGAGAAGTGGCAAAAAATCCTCTCGTTACCAGCCGAGTGATTCGTGAAAATGCTGATTTAAATATCTCTGAACGAACTGTGCGCAGAAGACTACAGGAAATGGGTTATAAGAGTGGATTTGCCCAACGAAGACCTTTGATTCGAAAGGTTGACAGGTTTGTTTACTTCGTATTCAGCATACATATTTGGCTGAGGTTTATTTCTGCAGAATCAAACGCCTCAAATTCGCTCAAAAATACATCGACAAGCCGATAGAGTTCTGGAAACAGGTTATCTGGAGCGATGGAAGTAAATTTGAACTCTTTAGCCACAAACAACGAGCACGAGTTTGGACGTAACCTGGTGAGAAACTTGCCGATAAAAATATTCAGAAGACGGTCGAGCCCGGAGGTGGCAGTATCATGGTGTGGGGGTGCTTTGCTTGGTCGGGTGTTGGTAATATTGAAAAAAATGATGGCATAATGACGGCAGACTATTACATCAGCATTTTAGAGAGATATCTTACAGAGTCGGCGCGAAAGGTTGGCTTAGAGAAGAAGTTCACTTTTCAACAAAACAACACTGCTTATTTCCGTGCTTCACGTATCAAGCTATTGGAATGGCCATCACAAAGCCCGGACTTGAATCCGATAGAAAATTTGTGGTCGATTTTGGATCAAAATGTCGACAAGGGAGATGTCACCAACCGCGACAAACTGTTTGAAGCTTTGGAAAAAGCTTGGACAAATATCGACTCCCAACATATTGAAAACCTTGTTGAAAGTATGCCTCGACGCCTGCAATCCGTGATCGAAGCAAAAGGTGGCCAAATTAAATACTAAAATAAAGAAAAATCAGTTTGAACGTTGAATCACTATAATGCGTACTTTATTTTGTCCACAAGAAAAATGACAATTTCCAATTATAAGCTCTTTTTATGTTTATATGTCGTTCTCATGTCACTTTATCTAACATTTTTCGAAAGTACACCTCCAGTACTGTCTTTTGTTAGAACACTTTGATTATCCATCTGCCTTAGATTCTACTTAAATCAAGAAAGTTTGAACATATCACAGGTGCGTACTTTTTTTTGTCCAGTACTGTAATATGTTCTGACACTTCGATGACATTTTTGACAATTTTTGAGCACTCCCCCTTTTTTTAATTCCCTCATGCATGTTTGGCACTGTTTTGATATTCTCTCGCCGATTTTGTTTGCTATTCCTGAAATTGAATATTTTCAGGATCCAAAATGAAAACATCTCAAATTTTGAAATACATTTCATTGTAATTTCAAAAAACGAAATTTCGAATTTAATTGGTTAAATTCGAACGCCCAAGTAAACATTTTCAATTTTCAACTTCGAATTCAAATCTCATAATTCGTTTCTTATAATTTTGTTTCGCGTAGAACTTACGTACGTTTGGTAAATTTTCTGTTTCTAACTGATGCTTTCTGATGCTAAATTTAAAACTGTAAACGGTCCTATTTATTTTGAAATCTGGATTTCAATGTTAAATTAAAATTTAATATTTGGGTTTATTCAATATTTTAAGTTCATTCAACTTTTGAGGCTCGAAAAAAAATAATCATTTCGGAAAAATAAAACGAAATTGATTTTCTTCTAATTATTATAGGCCAGGTTTGAAATAAAAACGCTTTTCGTAGAATCTCGCGAAACTCAACCAAGCACGAAATAAATTTGATTACAGCTACGGCGGGTTAATTTTTGCCACGAAATAACAGCACTTTCGTTTCCCAGAAGACTTCACTGTCTCACAATATGTTACGTGCCTAGCAAGAGACTCGAAGACCTAGAATACTAAGAATGGAGAAGAAAAATAAATGACTCACGTTTCGTTGTCGATCATGTTAACGATGGTGTTGGGCGCGTACGAGATCAAATATCGCACGATGTCCTTGTGGCCGTAGCGTGCCGCGTAGTGCAGCGCCGTCTGACCCCCGGAATCGATCGATAGCAGCGAGAAGCCCTGCATGTGGAGATCTTTTAGCTTTGGAAAAGAATAGAAAAAATTACCAAATGAATTTTATCGTTTTTTTTTTTCAGGGAGTTAATTGCGTGACGGCAGTCAATTAGTTGCTTGAATGATTTTTGAACAGCAGCTCAACTCAACAATAATCGGAAGTGGGATTACCAGAAAAACTTCGCGAGTTAAGTCCGGCACGACAAGAGTCACAAAGCCCGGAAGCAATAAACACAGAGCAGAAGTTTTCCCTTCGGGCGTTGAGAAGATTGCAGATCCATCGGAAACGGAAGCACTGTCAGAGCTAGCTTTCGAATAAACTGAAAACTACACTGAGGAGAAAGCAAGCGATTTTTACGCCGGAGTGAAGCTCTTACTTACCATCACTAAATCGCCGGTTTTAGCAGCCTTGATTACCGCATCCGTTGTCTTCTCCAGCAGATTGCTGCTCGTGGCATGGGAAGCGGAGTGGTCGAAATTCCCACGGACCAGATTCCGGTGCGTTGTTGTGTTTTCCACACCCCCAGAGAGACAGAGAGAGGCAGAGTTATGCAAATGTTTGAACAGGCGTCCGTACAAGTGGTCCAGTTGTGGCCGGTGGTGTGGGTTTGACGGTTTCCACCGATCGGCGGCAAAACAATTTCCGGGTGAGAGAGAGAGAGAAAGGGAAGTGAAATGTAAAAGCAGGTGTACAAATTAATTTACGCCAGTGTCGCCACTGCACCCACCGCCCGTAATCCGAAGCTAACAGTTAGTTTACTTGCTACGAAGGGGGTTTGATATTATTTACATTATCAGAAGCAGCAAGTCGGAAAGTGGATCGGATGCAGCATGCAAAACACAAAGCACAGAACCGGGACGTTACTCTCAACAGACAAGCGGACGTCGTTCGCCTGGAGATTGGTGCGAGAGACGGGATGCACATAATCTACATAATTCATGCTTGCTTTCGATCGCCATCGCCGGGAACGGTAAGCATTATATTATTACACAGTTTTATTCTAGGTAGAGGTACATTCGAGCAAAACACAGTGATTAAAAGCATTTTCGCGAAACCTAACACTGTTGCTGCCCGTTGCCGTTTTTGCTTTCGCATTGGTCAGCGGATTCGGGCTTATGAATTTTTAATGTATAGATGATACTGGAATTATGTTTGTTGAATTCTTTGTCTGGCAGTAGCGTATTATTCCGTTATGAGTTCTCGGAGCTCCGGACGCATATTTTTGGTTTTTTTGGTGGAATAATTCTGCTTGGGGAAAAATCAGCAGCAGCTTTCAGTGAAATGCAAAACAAATCCATTGAAAATTTATACCTTTTTTATGGTAAACGAAATAGCTTTTCAGGTTTGCTTCAGATCGGAGAAATGGTGACCGATAATGTTTCTTTTTTTTTTTCTCGAAACCGATGGGACAAACAAAAAGCTGTTCAACAGGCGAGAATGATTTTGAAAGCTGAATTGACACGAAATAAAAACTCAACTGACTCTGAGCTAAAACTGAATCAAAACTAAATTGAAATTAAGCTGCAACTTATTTGAAACTAAAAAGCAATTGAACTAAAAGTGCACTGTAGCCGAACTCGAACTAAACTATAACTAAACCCGCACAGAAACTAAATTGAAACCTAGTTGAAAATAACTATTTTTCCCTTTTTAAATATTTTTTTTTAAATTTTCTGTTGATTTTTAATGTTTTATATTGTAAATCCGACGGCTTTTGGAAACTTTAAAAATGTCTAGTAACATTATGCGAAAAATATCGAACAGAACAAAAATATGACAACAAACGTGAATGTCTCCAACAATCTCATAACTGTGAGAAAACCAGAATGAAAAAATGTCAAAGATGACATTAAAAACAGAAAAGACATAAATAGTGAATATTCATGACTTTTCTAACTATTTTCGACACTTTAAACACTTTTGGTGTCTTTCTGTTTTTTTGTTGTTTAGTTTTTTATCGTTTTTGATTTTTACTTTGAATTTTTTTTGTTGTGACACTAATAACATTTATGACGTTTATAACATTCAAGACATTTAAGCTAAATTTAAAATTTTATCATTTGCCACAAATTATTGACAATCAACAAAGTTTGACATAAAAAAAAACAACGATTCTGACATTTTTAACGTTTTTCTATATTTTAAAAGTTTTACTGTGTTTGATTTGCTCTACATTTCTGACTTTTTTTATATTTGGCATCATTGTTGTACGTTCTTTACACTTTACGCTTTTCGATATTTATGGCTGATCCGGTTTTTGGTGTTATTTTTTGTGGTATAAAGTTTTGTATATTTCTAGACATTTTAACATTTTGTAAATTTTTGTAATTGTTTTTGATATTTGGCTGACATTTTTTGTGTTTTTATATTTTTTCTTTCTTTTTTAGACACATATTATAATTGATTTTGGTCAGTTTTTTTGTTATCAAACATAGGTAAGAAGTACAACAACAGTGGCGGAACTAGACCGACGGAAAATAAGCGAGAATAAAAAAAAAGTACAATAAAATGCATCAATTTTATTGTACTTCTTAACTTTGTTTGATTTTGGAAGTTTAGAACGTTTTTCACAATTTTGAACTATTTTCACATTATTGAAATTGTTTCGTTTTGTCTCCTTTTATATTTTCAACTTTAATACATTTATACATACTTTTTGATATTTCTGTGTGTACTCTTATTTTTTTTAGTAGACTGCGTAACAGTAACAGATCTCTGCAACCGTTCCATTTTTGCAGTGAAAATTGCGAATGATTCCGCTGATAGTAACCGAGATCACATCTGGAAGTTCGCGTCCGGTGAGAGAGCTCCGACTGAAAGTTTCGATCACACGCAGACCTTAGATATACCGTACGTAGATGTGTGATCGAGGTGTGTTAGAAACGGGACGCAAGAGTAGAGGGTGATACTATTCTGGACTCTGGGAACGTACCTTCCCAGCAGTTTAACCAAATAAAACACCAACGGAGATTGCGGGTTCAAGTCCCGTCTGGTTGAGGTATAATTTTTTCACAGCCTAGTCAACAAAAACAGGACAAAAATTACTGAAAGACTTTCGTTTTCTTGTCGCTGTTGTAACTTAGAAGGTTCTCTACGATAGGACTTCTAGGTTGCATGCTCTTGCTAGATCGTTGGACATGTTCGTTTCCGTTTCTGATCTGCTGCGAAGGCCCCGAAGTAGGTACCCTTTCCATGACCTGAACGAAAGGTGTGTTGACGGAGTTCGAGGAGACCGTTAGTGTCTAGAAAATAGTTCAAGCATCTGTTGACTATTTCTGCAATGGTCTTCGATACACAGCTCGTTAATGAAAACGGTCTAAAGCCAGCGGGTCCAAGTTTTTACAGTATTGTTTGGGGATGGGGGTATTCAAGCTGTGCCTTCAGCTCTGTAAAAGCGGTTGAAGAGTAGAAGCAAACAATTTTTTCACGGTCACTGTTGGTAGCAATGGAGAATGGAGAATTGCCCCAAAACCACTTCTGAAGGCCAGAAAAGGTCAAAATAGAAAATGATCCCAAATTAAGCTCAGAATCGTCAAAAACCCCTTCTAAAGGCCAGAAAAGGCCAAAATAGAAAATGATCCCAAATTAGGATCAGAATGGCCAAAACTCCTTTTAAAGGCCAGGAAAGGCCAAAACAGAAAATGATCCCAAATTAAGCTCAGAAAACACCTTCTAAAGGCCAGAAAAGGCCAAAATAGAAAATGATCCAAAATTAGGCTCATAATGGCCAAAAACCTCTTCTAAAGACCAGAAAAGCCCAAAATAGAAAATGATCCCAAATTAAGGTCAGAACCGTCAAAAACCCCTTCTAAAGGCCAGAAAAGGCCAAAATAGAAAATGATCCCAAATTAGGATCAGAATGGCCAAAACTCCTTTTAAAGGCCAGGAAAGGCCAAAACAGAAAATGATCCCAAATTAATCTCAGAAAATCCCTTCTAAAGGCCAGGAAAGGCCAAAACAGAAAATGATCCCAAATTAAGCTCAGAAAGCACCTTCTAAAGGCCAGAAAAGGGCAAAATAGAAAATGATCCCAACTTTAGCTCAAAATCGCCAAAAAAAATCCTTCTAAAGGCCAGAAAAGGCCGAAATAGAAAATGATCCCAAGTTAAGCACAAAATCGCCGAAACCCCCTTCTAAAGGCCAGAAACAGCCAAAATAGAAAATATTCCCAAATTAAGCTCAGAATAGCCAAAAACCTCTTTTAAAGGCCAAAATAGAAAATGATAACAAATTAAACTCAGAATCACCGAAAACCCTTCTAAAGGCCAGAAAAGGCCAAAATAGATAATGATCCCAAATTGAGTCAAAATTGTCAATAAGATAGAAGTCATAAAAGGTGAAAAAGCAAAATAAAATAACAAAATACGAAAATAAATCGCAAATGTCAAAACAGATAAAAAAGTATCAAAAAATGTCAAAAACCGAATATGTAAAATAAGCATGAAATGTCGTTGAAAGTACCGAAAAATGTCTATGAAAGATGTTGCCAAAAAAGAAATTTTAAAATGAGTAGAAATGTATTAAAAAAAATCTAATATCAAAAATTTTAGTAATGGTCAAATGTATTGAAAAAGATCAGTTATGTGAAAAAAAATCAAAATAATTAGATACATGTCAAAAGAATGGAAAGTTGATAATGCCAAAAATATCATGAATATCAAAATTAAAATAAAATATTTTTAAAATTACAAGAATTTAAAAAGGAAAAACAAATAAAAAAAATGAATCAAAATTGTTAATTAAGTCCAAATGTTTTGAAAATTATTGAGCCAGATCGAGTGTTTAACAAAATATCGGAAAAGAAAATCGGAAATGTCTACAAAACATGTATAGTACGTACAAAAAGTAGAAAAGGGATAAAATTTTGAAAATGTCAAATACGTTTAAAATGCTAAAAAGATAAAAAAATGTTATAAAAGATGACAAAAAGAGCAAAAATCAAAAAAGATAGAAAATATTAACGAAAAAGATGATTTCCAAACAGAGCAAAACAGATAAAATGATGAAAAATGTTTGAGAAACTTTAAATATCTTTTGAGATAAAAAAAAAAAAAAAAATTCTAACTAATTATGATCTTTTTCCGCCAAAAACCTTACAAAACTTGCTTTAATTTGAAATAATCAGTAAGTTATTTTGATATTTTAACTATTAACGAGAACAAGTTTAGAGCACAAGTTGATACAAAAGGTGCGTAACAAAATATCAAGATTTGTTATCATCCTGATATTTTTGACTGATCGGGTAATTCATTTAATTCCATCTCGTGACTTCAACTACCAAGAAAATTGCAGTGAATTTAGACGAAATTAAGCCGCAACGCGGCGCTGGTGTTAGTTGAGTATTTTGAATTCAATTTATCTCGAGAAACTCAGGGAGTTGCTATCTCCGGCAAAGTTGTTGAGGAGGTCAAAAGCTTTTAGTTGTAAACGCTAACTTCGACCGCAACGCGGCCTTAGTGCATAAGAGGCTTTGAGTATTTTCAACCTATTTTATTTTGCGGCTCATTTAAAAAGTTGCCGTCTTTCGCATAGTTGTTCAGGAAGTCACAAAGTTTGTTTTGAAATTTAGTTACTACGAGTGTTATGAACTTAATTTTTTTAGAGAATCCAACGAAAAAAATTTCTCAGAAGAAATTACATAACAGGTGTTGACTGTAATGCTCGAACAGGAAAAAATTAACGATTTCAGCTGTCAAACCATCTCGGTGAATTTTGGTGCCCCGAATGTATACACAAGTGGGTCAAAAGTCTCCACCAAGTTCCCCTCCACTCACCATGAAAGTAAACCATGCGCTCCCTTTCAGTGTCAAATCAATGGAGACGCCGAGTTAACCTTTGTACAGTGTTATTAAAAAACGAATCTAGGGGAAAATGTTGATCTAGAGCCCAATAGCAGTATTCTAGAAAAATATTTTTTCCCCTGATGAGACACTTTTTTACGTTATCAAAAATTAAGGTGACAAAAGTTTTCAATTGAATTCGATATCTAACATTAGTATTTTTGTAGATAGAGAGCACCTTTGAAGAAAAAAAAGCCGATTTTGAGCTATTTTATTTTATAAGTCTCTTAATGTTGATGTCTGTCCGTTTCCTATAAATTCATGAATTTTTGAAGAAATGTACAAAATTGTACAAATCCGTTCCCTAGAACGCTGTACAAAGCTTAACTTGGCGTCTCCGTTGGTTTGAAAAAGAAAGGGTGCGCATGGTTCACTTTCGCAGTAAGTGGATGGGACTTTTTTTTGCGCACACTTGTACACACACTAAAAGCAAAGCCTTGGTGCTACGTTCCGATTCGGAACTTGACCTTCTTTTTGTTATACACAGACTTCGCAGCCAACTGTTAAGTGTGCAGAACAATCGCGGGGCTAGCGCTATGATCCTACTGACACTAACAGTCTCTCCCGAGCCGAGACTTGAACCTACAACGACTGGCTTGATAGGCCAGCATCGTACCTCGAGACCATCTGGGAGATGGTGATGGGACACACACTAGGGGCACCAAAATTCACAGAGACGGTTTAACAGCTAGAATCGATCATTTTTATCAGTTTGAACATTGGGGCCGATAATTCTTTCTCTTTAGTCGATCAGTGCACAATGGTCCGGAAACCGAATTCAGGGGGAAATTTGGATCTAGAGCTCGATAGCAATATTTTATTCCGGAAATACCCATATAGGGTGGTATTCGGTCACTTTCTGCGGTTTTTCAGAAACCGGAAGTCGCCGTCTTGGAATTCAAAATGGCATTTTGAGACAATTTCTGGCCTCTGGGCGTAATTCTGGTCCCAGAAACACCCATATTAGAAACCGGAAGTTTCCATCTAAAATTTAAAATGGCGTATGGAGTAGAGTTTTGGCTCCTGTGTATCGACTTGACCATTTTAGGCTGTTCTCCGGAAAACCTGGTTGATATATCTGTTTAATTTGTATGGGAACCCTCTTTTTGATTTGTATAAGATCCCTTCCATCCAGAAGTGCGACCATCATGAAAATATTTTTTGCTCCCAAAAACCTCCACTTGCCAAATTTGGTTCCATTAACTGATTAGTTTTTGAGTTGTGAAGAAATTTGTGTTTTATTTGTATGGAACCCCTCCCTTACAGAAGAAGGAGGGGTGTCACACCATTATGGTCATAACTTTTACCGCTCAAAACATTCACCTGCCAAATATGGTTCCGTTTAGTTGGTTGGTTTTTAAAATGTGCCGCAAATTTTTGTTTCATTTGTATGGATCCACTCCCTTCCAGAAGAGGGAGGGGTAGCGAATTAATACGAACATATTTTTTACCCCTAAAAATATCTTCATGCCAAATTCGGTTTCATTTACTTGATTAGTTCAAGAGTTGTGCAGGAATGTATGTTTCATTTGTATGAGACCCCTTCTTTCCAGAGGAGGAAGGGGTCTCAAACCATCATAGGAACCTTTCTCGGCCCCAAAAACCCTGCATACAAATTTTCACGTTGATCGATTCAGTAGTTTCCAAGTCTATATGGATCAGACAGACAGACAGACAGACCGGACTGCATTTTTATATGTATAGCTTATAGATTATTACTTCAGAAACAACATTAATATTTTAGAACCCTAAGAGTGAGTATACCTTCATTGGATTGAAGTGTTCATGTAAATCTGTTTTAACAAATAATAAGTTTAAGAGAGGCTGGGTCTGACTGCTAGGTGGATTACTTTGAGTTTTATTTCAATTTACACCCAATCAATTTTGAAGACGACTGTAACTTAAAATTTCAAGGGAAATACGGCTTTTTCAGTCATAAGGTTGTATCAAACGCTTATGTCCGACGTTTCGGCCTTTGGACTTGGCCTTCCTCAGGGGATCTATAAATTTATTAAAGACATTTATAAAAATAGTACATTTTTTTCCTTCTCTTCAAAAACTCTGACATTGTTTTTTTCTTAAAAAACTTACATAAAGTTGTACCGTTTTTCGTTCAGCGTACAAAGCTTTACGATAGGTTGTCATAGCTATCGATAGGTTCTTCTTCAAAGTACCTTTATTGAAACGTTAGAATTAGTTTGAGCTTAGTGGTCATATTTAATTCCCTAACAAAAAAAATCGTGAATATCTCCATTCTACTCAAATTTATAAATTGTTTTTCATAAAACATTACACATTCATAACACATTCGACGGAAGAACTTTTCTAAAATATGTTATTTTTATGTTTGAGTAAATTTAATTTCTAAATCTCCCAGGTTGTCTCGAGGTACGATGCTGGCCTAACAAGCCAGTCGTCGTAGGTTCGAGTCTCGTCTCGGGAGAGACTGTTAGTGTCAGTAGGATCGTAGCGCTAGCCCCGCAATTGTCCTGTACACTAAATAGTCGGCTGCGAAGTCTGTGTATAAATAAACAGAAGGTCAAGTTCCGAATCGGAATGTAGCACAAGGTAAAAAAAAAAATTTCATTCAAAAACATGACGAAAATTTGAATAATTTTACATAGTTTGATTGTAAAAGCACACAAATTTATATTTTTGGTATTTATTTGTCTTAACGCTAGAAATAATTACCTTCTCTTTGGTTCAAAAAGGTCAAAAATCTATCAGCTGGTTGAAAATTTATGAATGTTCTAAAATAAAATACATCGAATAAAACCGTTGTTTTATGGCCAGTTCAGACTGATCCGGAGTGATTCAAAGATTTTGTGACCCACGAAGCTAAAATATTTAAAGTTAAGATATTTTTAGTGAGAAATTCCGGGATAGGTTAAGGACAAAGTACGAAGGATTGCGTGCGCTCTGATTTCTGAACAACTTTGTTGAAGACCGCAACTTTTGTAGGAAGTCTTAACCGTTGAATAAGTTATCCTCAGAATAGGACGAACTTCGTGCTCACCAGTGCCACATAGCGATGAAATAGACATTCTTCCATTCAGAAGGCCTTGTTTTTCTGAACAAGTTTATTAAAGACCGCAACTTTCTAGGTTGTCGGAAACACGACATATCTGCGTATTCCAGATAATGTCAAATTTTTTGGGGGGATGCACAGTGGTTTAAAACGCGAAAACCGTGATCGTCAGCCTTTTGAGTATGAAAATGCCATTCAAATGCTATAGTGTATTCGACAAAGTTTTTGTACATCTTAAGGGGCATCTTTTGATGCAAATAAATTTTTGATTAATTCACCTAAAAGTGAGATAAATTTTTTATTTTTTTATTTACTTATCAAATCAAAATGAGGTCTTCAGCAAAATTGTAGACAATCTTATGTAGAAAAACTTTGCTCAAGACACTTTGATTCTATCTCTTGAAAATCGAGCACATACAGGTAGTTTTATACACAAACATTCTAAAAGTTTCTAAAAATCGAAAAATACCAAAAAACTATTTCTGATGTGATTTCAGAGGCCTACTTTGTTCAAGACATTTTTTCATATTTATGAATTACATCATTCTACCGAACATACCTTGGGCGAATTCTCAACTTTTTTATAGGGTTTAGGACATTTTAGATAAAAAATGCACTTTTTCAAACTAAAATTTATCGAAAAACTGCTAAAAGCTGCAAAAACAACAGTCTTCACTCGAAAGATAGAGAAACTAAAAAAATATTTTTTTTCACCCACGCCCAAGGCTTTAAGGGACTGCAAGAAACAAGTGGAACCACCTAGGAAACCTAGTACTTATCCCCATCTTTCGAGTGAAGACTGTTATTTTTGCAGCTTTTCGAGAAATTTCAGTTTGAAAAAGTGCATTTTTTTATCAAAAATGTTCTAAACCCTATAAAAAAGTTGAAAATTTGCCCAAGGTATGTTCGACAAAATGATGTACTTTATAAATATGAACAAATGTCTAGAACATAGTAGGCCTCTAAAATCACATCAGAAAAAGTTATTTAGTATGTTTCGATTTTTAGAAACATTTAGAATGTCTGTGTATAAAACTACCTGTATGTGGTCGATTTTCAAGAGATAGAATCAAAGTGTCTTAAGCAAAGTTTTTCTACATAAGATTATCTACAATTTTGTTGAAGACTTCGTTTTGATTGGATTAGTAAATAAAAAAATAAAAATTTTATCTCACTTTTAAGTGAATTAATCAAAAATTTATTTGCATCAAAAGATGCCCCTTACGATCTACACAAACTTTGTCCAATACACAATAGCATTCAAATGGCATTTTCATACTCAAAAGGCTGACGATCACGTTTCTCGCGTTTTAAACCACTGTGGGATGGGGTTTGTTCCAATACTCTATGAAGCGATCTGGTTGTTGTGAATTCCCGTTACATTCACATTGCTGCATGATTTTACGCGATCGACATTTATTTTACTTAATATTACATTTCTGATAATTAAGATATTGTCCTTTTTTTATTTTATTTCAATTTTCGATGGTTTGAGATATTTTTTTCAACATGTTTTGTTTTTTTGTACTTCGTGAAACTTCTGAAGCTTTTCAACATTTACAACTCTTGTTTCATTTTTCGATGGTTTATTTGACAAGTTTTGATGTCCATATGCTGTGTAAATTCGTGTTAATTTTTTGATTATTCAAATGTTTTTACGTTCTGACATGTTTGACGTCTTTCGGCGGTGTTTTTTGACATCTTTAATATTCTCAGCATTTGTTGTAGGGGAACTGCTCCATTATTCATCTCATTAAGCCGATATTCACGAAGAATGCACTGATTAAACAACATATTTTCATGAAATCGTTTAACAAATAAACAAAATACGCTTACGTGCTCTTATAGAATCGTTCAGTATTGTATATTTAGTAAATTTAGCTAGATTTATCCTGAATTTTGTAAAACAAACCATTTTGCACAACGCTTCCATATCCACCTCGAAACTTAAATCAATTATTCATCTCACGACGCCCCCATTTTCATCACACTGTCAATGCACTGTTAATCATGAATGAATCACATTATCATGAATAAACTTAACCGCAGCGCGTCGTAGTAGGTTACCTAGATATCCGCTGTAGTTGTTCACGTGCAAATATGGTAACCTAGGTAACCACTGCAGTGCTGTCCATTTATATCAATTATGTCGGAATAATTCAACATTTTCAGCATGATTTGTTCGTATTAACAGAAACCGATTTGGCAACTTTTTATTTTCTTCGAGGCAGTGAAAAGAGATGAAAATACATACAGTTGAAATTTATGAATTGTAGAAACTCATCTCATATATTTCTGCTAATTCAAGCTGGTTTTTGGAAATTTGAGATGAACGTTTAAAAGATTTAAGTCTTCTTAGTGTAGTGAGTGATTTTGTTTAGTGATTAAAATAAAAAATGATCCGCTAGTGATGAGAAAAACATTGGTTGGCTGCTGAACGAGTCCCGTTGTAGCCGTACAGAACAATGCGCGGATTATGTTTTCTGAGGTAGGTGATTGAAATAAATGAGTTTTCGAGTGCAGATGCCTGACTATTATATCAAATTTAGAGCTTTTAAGTGAGTTCTTGAGGTTTCTACTTAATCAGAAATCTAAAGTGAACTAAGAAGAATCCATTCCATGGATTAGCATATTGGTTTAAGAAGAAAATATGCGTTTTTTCCTGTTTTCAATTGTGTTTACATGTTGAATGAGATGAATATACGGGCTGAGATGAATAATGGAGCAGTTCCCCTATTTTATTTACAATTTTAAGATTTTTATGAGCAATGTAAAAAAAAAATGAAAAATTAACGACATTACAGCTTTTTCAAATGAGATTCATCTGATGAAATAAACTTTTATTTTATTTAAACCTAACATGGAAAATATAGCAATAATTCACATTTGTAGCACAATTGAGACAAAATTTGGACTCTACCCAGAACCTTTGAGCGTCAACTCCTCACAGATGCAAGCGATTTTTTTACACAAAAACAAAACACAAGCGCTGCCCATTTAACAACGAAATCTACGAATCTAGAAGCGCACATCGAAAAGGAACAGGAGGCTTGGCGTCGCTTGGCGGCGACTCGGGAGGCCTGAACGTCGACGGCGGGGAAGCTGAACGAATAGTAAATAATCACCTGAATCCGAAGGCGTCTTCATTCAAGCCGAACAATCGCTCGTGGAAGCTGAACGCGGTTTTTCGTTTTTTTTTTGTTTACGGCGCGTAGGTGAGGAGATATTTTAGGTCGATTTTTTTCGTACGTTCGTTCATTTGGTTGTTGATAGAGTGAACAAGTTTCGTGCACATATTTTGTTTGGTTGGTTGGTTGTTTGCGGAGGTGAGAGGTAAAATAAAGAAAGAGAAAGAGAGAGAGGTGGTGTATAGAAGATATAAATATGTTAGCTATTGAAGAGATTAGTGGAAGCGTTTATTTCGCTGAAAGATGCGTTGCAAGCTTGAATGAAAATCCGTACAAAAAGAGGGTGGGGGTGGCAAGATGACTGCTGCGTGTCGTTTTTTTTTTTCTTCCGCCGTCCTACAGGTCTGCCGGTTGCAAAACAAGCTTCAAAAGCACGTGTAAAAGAAAAAAAAAGAGCGCGATGGCACTTTGAGAGTAAAGCACCTTTGAAGTTTACTTTTCTACCGGCAGCCGTCTAAGGCGAAGGAACGAAAGTCGAGTGTGTAAACATCATTTGAATTTCGCTTCTAATGAAGAGCAAACATGACACGTGGCAGTTGCTTTGCTTTCAATTATTTCTATGAAGGTGAATGTGTGGAGAATATATAAGAAAAAATAGGATTGAATTAGAAGTAAAATGAAATTGAAAAGCTTAGAAAAAAAAGCTGAAATCAAACCTTTTGAAGTTGACTAGTTGATCGAGACTCTGGCCATTACCGAGACCGCCACCAGATCCCGAACCGACGTCCTTTGGACTCCCCCGCGAGCCTTGGGAACCTTGCGAACCTGTCGGAAATTAAATAAAATAGTTAGAATCCTTCGAAAAAAGTGTCCACTGATAAGGTTTTGCCTTACTTTTCCGCGATGGAATGTCTAGTGCCGGCGATAGGGTACCCGAGCCCGGTCCTGACAGTGACCGGTTGAAGAACTTCACACCCGGTGACTGTGGTGTTCCATCCCTGGAGTCCCGATCGCTTGACTCCAAGCTGCTACTCAGGTGGGGCGGAATGGCGCGCATCGCGTTCTCATCCTCGGGCGTTTGCGGTAGTGTTGCACATTCCTGGTCCAACACAAAGATACAGTCCGTGGCGATGTCGGTGATAAAGTGGAGATTCTCCTGCGCTCGGTCCACCCGGAAGAATCGTTCCGCCGTGCAAGCTGTTTTGGGATGCAAAAAAAAGTAAATTTCTCCTCGGATGCTTGAGAAAAGGGAATTTTACAATCGATAAAGCACCAATCCGGGGACAACTTCGGACTGTCCGGTTGCTCCTCGCAGTATTTGTTGATCAGAACTCGAACTTGCTCGAGATCCGTTACGGGCACATCCAGCGTGCCCAGATTGACGGCCGACTGCTTCAGCAAATCCTTATCGTAGTGGTTCTGCTCGTAGTCGTACATCATGATCTTCATAAGGGTAATGTTGAGAGATTCCAGTTTTTCTTGTCTGCGAGCAAAAAAAAAATTAGATGAGTAATGAAATGAGAGAGTGTGAGATAGGGGGGAAACATACGGCACGTTCGCCCTTCCGGGTTTCCGTTTCGCCAGCATCACAGCCTTGTTCAGTAGGGTCAGTTCGATGATGGACGGCTTCAGCTTGCACGCTTCGCCGTCAACCTGCATCGGGATCGTCTTCGAGGTGACAATCTTGGCCGATTTGCACTGGGCAATGCACGTCCCATGGCCGCCGGCCTGCAGCAGCGGTAATTGATAGGTGGTTAGTCCTACAACTTCGATTAGCCCATCGTCGGTGGCCGGATCGTACTGGCCACCGGATTTGTTCCACGGGTGGGTGCCGCCACCGTAGCTATGAAAATGTAAGTATTTTGTTTAACGTTTCCCATTGTTTTCATAATAAAAAATACTTACCTTGGAATGTTCAGAAATACTATCGCGTGCACCTTGTGCTCCTTCAGCTTCGATGTGAGATCCTTGCCGTCGCACTCCAGCGTAACAAACTCCGCCAGTCCCTTCCACTTACGTTTCAGCAAATCCTTACCACCCATCTGACCGTAGAACATTTTGTTCCGCAGTCGGGAGTTAAACTTTTCCGGATGCGCCTCTGCAAAAAGAACGAACAATAAAAACCAATAAAAATGCAAGCCCAAATGCAACGCTTACCTCTGGCCTCGTGAAACTCCAGCGCGATGTGAGCGTCGACGCCAAGCGAGAAGTAATTGTTCACCACGTTCAGCGGCAAATTGTCCTTGCCATCGTCAGCGTTCGCGACGGCCGGATTCGGGTCCACTTTGAGGTTCCATCGATCGAGCAGCACCGTATCGGAGTTACCGATGTTGGCCAGAATTTTCCCAATCGGTTCGTCCGTGTAGCCCTGGAAAGATTTTAATTGAACCGTCAGGCGCTCGCAATGACTCGATTTACTCGTTCGATTTAACTCCGTCTGGGGGGGAAAACGCGTTCAGAGCAATCAAGTTTTCAATCAATTTATTTTTATCTCTTCAAATCAAATATTATTACATTTCTGGTCACAAGGACGCATGTGTGACATCCTTTCGCTGAACACGTTTTTCCCGTCGTCGTCATCGTCGTTAGAATGGCTTTTTGAGTTTCCATTACATAAAAGTACACAGACACAGTGCACAGACCAGTCCGTGGTCGGCATTGATGACATCCAGAGAATCCCACCCGCCCAGACTCGATTTTGTTCCCCTTCCCCACCCCCTCCCACACCCGACATTAGGAAAGCATCTCCTGTGCTGCTCGCTGGCTGGCTAACGGGACGGAAAGAGCCTCGGAATTTATACCGGCGATAAACATCAAAAGCTTGAGCAGCTTGGTTGATAATTGCGATTCTGTTGCGATGACTAGTTGTTGATTTTTTTTTCTGCGGAATTTGCTTGTGCCATTTTTGTGGCCGCAAATATGCGCTTCGTTTGATGTACCGGTACGTGACCGGTTAATTCTACCCGATCGTTAGTGGAAAACTCCCGGTTGCTATTTATTCAGGCGCAAACGACATTGCACGAAAGTGGTTTGCTGATTGCAGTTTTATTTTGTAGTGCATTCCACAGCACATTCGCTTTGCATTGATTTACTGTTTTAGGTGCCATTTTGGTTTCCAGACCAAGAGGCTTGACATGGAATTAGGTTTTTATTTTTCCGGATCTGAGGCATCCTAGAAGTTTTTTTTCGGAGCAATGTAAAATTAAAACAACGCTACGTTTTACAAAAATTTTGACAATTGTTGACCAGCGCAAACACGAATGTGTTGCTATGACAATTGTTAACCAGCGCATGCGCGAATGTGCTGCTCTGCGCAGTGCAGCTAGATTGACAATCTTTTTAATTAGTAACAATTTTAATTATTTAAAAAACGATGATAAAAAACCCAAATTAATCCACCTAGCGGTGAGACCCAGCCTTTCTCATTCGAACTTATTACTCGTTAAAAAAGATTCACACGAACACCCCAACTTTTGATCGTGGTATAATCGAAACGTCATTGTATTCACATATAGATCGGACTCGATTGAAATATCATTTTGGATTCCTCTTTTATAGTGGAATTTTTTTTTATTTCAAATCACATTTGAAAAAAAATTCTAAAACTAAAACGCCGTCAGAAAACGTCCATAAAATACGCTTGAAAAGAAGCGAGGGAGGTATTTCTGATGAAGTGTTGCCACCCATGCGAAAAATTCTGAGGACAAAAGAAGAGGGTTTCGAAAATATTTGTTCTTTTTTTTTTTTTTTAATTCTCGTTTATTTTCCGTCGGTCTAGTTCCGCCACTGTTGTGGCCAATCACCGACGCCCAGGGAGGCGACTACACACCCAGGACCCTAACTCACGACCCGTTTATTAACGGACCGGCGCCAACGGCTTTACTTCCTCATGCGATGGAAGGCGTGATCCCAGAGATTTTTCGCCTCAGAAAATCTCCCGGTGTCGGCTAGGATTGAATCTAGACCAGTTGGGTTGGTTGTGAGTGGATCACGCCACCTCACAACCATCGACACCTATGTCGGCGGTGGGATTCGAACCCAGGCGTCGAGCGTGGTTGACGGAGACGTTACCAACCACACTAGGCCCCCGCTCAATATTTGTTCTTATTCTGCGTAATCTATAGACGTTCCATAATCGCTTCATAAAATAAAAGAAAGGAACTTAAAAAAAATTATATGAATCAAAGGAAAAAAACAAATACCAAAAAAAATATTATAAATAAAAGAATATAAAAAACAGATAAAAATGAAAAAATTTAAAACAATCAAAACAAATTTCAAAGTTGAGCAAAAATTAATAATAATAAATCAAACATAAATAAAATCACATAAACAAAATTTGAAAAATTTAGTAAAAAACCAGTTTACGTCTGGAGTTAAAAGTCAACTACATTTACATAAAAATAACTTCATGCCATAATTAATTTTTGTAAGAAATTTGTTTTCTGACTTTCCTTATAAATTTATTTAAATGAACTTGGAATTTAAAATGACACTCCTTAACACAGTTCCTCTTGTTAATATTATTCCCTTCGTTTCTGAGGTGCATTCGTGTACCATTCAGTATGAGTTTTTTGAAACCGGTGTTACACAGAAGCCAGAATCTAACCTCAAACACCATTCTAAATCCAGATGACTACTCTTGGCTAGTACAATACCAAGTTTGAATAATTTTTTTTTTGTTCACACAACATTTATTTGACACGGCACAATACAAAGGCAAATTTTTTATCCTCGCTGCCGACGAGCTGAAACTAAATCTATTACTAAAACTAACATGGTTTTTTTTTATCCGAGATTCGTTTCGCTGTTAAATGGACTCTTCAAGTAGCTATAAACAAGTAGCATGTATGGCAAGTTTCGCTGAGCGAGGATATCACGAACTGGCACATAGGGCTGTATTCCTCGGGCCCTGAGGGTATCCAAAAGTAGATATCTGGCGCCGCGGAATTCAGCACACACCCAAACCACGTGTTCAATGTCTTGGTACACCAATCCACGAACACAATGATTACCGCTCGCCAGCCCAATGCGAATGAAATCTCGTCCTACATCCAACCCCCGAAACCAAGGTTTGGTGGAAACCTTGGGGATGATGCTGTGTAGCAACCTCCCCAGTTCTCCCTTATCCCACGAGGCCTGCCAATTGATAAGTGTATTCTGACGTGAAAAATTTAAAAACTCATTGTAGGCAATTGGTCTGTTGTAAATATCACCGTTTGTTGCGCCCACCTTAGCAAAAGTGTCCGCTTTCTCATTGCCCGGAATGGAACAATGAGAAGGGACCCACACTAAGGTAATCTGACTCACTCAGATGTTCCCGTATTTTCCCCAGGAAATACGGAGAGTGCCTTACATCCTTCATCGATCGGAGAGCCTCAATAGAACTGAGACTGTCCGTAAAGATGAAGTAATGGTCCGTGGGCATTTTTACAATAATCCCTAAGGTATACTGAATTGCAGCCAATTCTGCGACGTAAACAGAAGCAGGATTATCGAGCTTATGGGAGACGGTTAAATTGTTTTTGAAGATACCGAAGCCAGTGGACCCATCGAGAAGTGATCCGTCAGTGTAGAACATATTGTCGCAGTTGATGTTTCGATATTTATTGGAAAATATTTTGGGGATCTGCCGCACGCGTAAATGATCCGGGATTCCACGAGTTTCTTCTATCATGGCTGTATCGAAAAACACAGAAGAATCAGAAGTATTTGATAAGTTGACACGATTTGGAATATTCGAAGGAAGGTTAATATTTTGGGACATGTGATTGAAATACAATGTCATAAAACGGGTTTGAGAATTAAGTTCGATTAACCTTTCAAAATTTTCAATCACAGGACGGTTCAAGACCTCACATTTGATAAGAATACGAGAAGACAGGCTCCAGAAGCGGTTTTTCAATGGTAGAACTCCAGCTAAGACCTCCAAACTCATCGTATGGGTCGATTGGACATCGTATGGGACATCATCTCTCAAGAGATTCCATTGAAGAAAAAACGACGCCACGCTAACACTAAACATCCAGTCTGGTTTAACAAACAAATAAAAAATTTAAAAAACCGCAAACAAAAAGCCCACAAAATTTTCAAAAAACACAATAGCAGTGAAAATCTAGTAATTTACTTGTAAATATGTGTTCAACTGAACTTTGCCATCAGTGATGCATTTGAAGAATTCAATGCAAAAACTGAACTAGAAATTAAGTCTTGTCCAAAGAACTTCTCCAATTACGTCAAAACAAAACTAAAACCAGACAATTTTCCATCAATAATGCAACTCGATGAACATGTTGGTGATAACTCGGAGAAAAATTGCAATCTCTTTGCAAAATTTTTCCAAGAAATCTATACCACATTTTCCGAAGAAAATCGCGACCGCGATTATTTTGTATTTTATCCAGAATATCCAAGAAACATTGCTGTCAATATGGAAAAGCTCATTTTTAGTGCCTATTTTCAAATCTGGGCGAAAATCTGACATACGTAATTATCGTGGAATCGCTATTATCTCTTGCATTCCAAAACTCTTTGAGGCAATTGTCAATGAAAAGATATTTGCTCAAGTCAAAAATCGAATAACTGACAAACAACTCGGCTTCTTCAAAGGCCGCTCTACATCCACAAATTTACTTGAATTCGTAGATTACTCATTGAATGCAATGGATAATGGGAACCATGTTGAAGCTCTCTATACAGACTTTAGCAAAGCAATTGATCGTATTGACATACCAATGCTACTTTTTAAACTGCAAAAAATTGGAATTGAGTCTGGTCTCCTGAAGTGGCTTGAATCATATTTAACAAACAGGCAACAAATAATAAAATTTAATGTAAAAAAATTAAATCCCATTCAAGTTACTTCAGGTGTTCCCCAAGGCTCCCACTTAGGACCACTTCTTTTTATGTTGTACGTAAACGACATTTCCTTCATCCTCAAAAATATTAAAGTTCTAATATATGCCGACGACATGAAGCTGTTTTTGGAAATACAAAGTCAAGAAGACATCAATGTATTTCAGAATGAAATCCACACATTTTACATCTGGTGTAAGAAAAGCCTACTTGAATTAAATGTAAAAAAATGCAATGTAATATCCTTTAGCAGAAAACTAACAACGCCCAAAATTGTAATTGCATTAGGGGATCAGAATGTGAAGAAATGTGATAAAGTTAGGGATTTAGGAATAATCTTAGATTCTAAACTTAATTTCATCGACCACTATAACACTATCATACACAAGGCAAACAACATGTTAGGGTTCATCAAACGCTTCTGCTACAATTTTCAAGACCCGTACACTATCAAAACTTTGTATATTGCCTATGTGAGGTCAATACTGGAATACTGTAGCATTGTGTGGTCTCCTCGTCCTGGCGTACATGAAGAAAGAATAGAATCAGTACAAAAGCAATTTCTACTATATGCTCTTCGTAAGCTAGGTTGGACCGCACATCGTCTTCCGTCATATGAAGCACGCTGCATGTTGATTGACATTCAAACATTAAAAGAACGGCGAGAGTACGCGATGGCTTCATTTGTAAACGATATCGTTTCGCAGAACGTTGACTCAGCAGTACTACTTTCTAAATTGAACTTTTATGCACCCATTCGATAACTTCGACACCGTAGTTTATTTGCTCTTAACCATCATCGTACGGAATACGCAAAAAATGGACCTAAAAATAGTATGATGAATTCTTATAATCAACACTGCGAAGCCATTGACTTTACGATGTCCCGGTATAAACGGGACGATACGCGATACGCAAATAACGATATTGTATTCGCTCCAGTTTGATCAAATGTGTGTTTGCGGAAGCAGAAACACCCGTACGCAATAACAGACTATATCGTTGTTTGGTAAAGCCTTATAAGATCTCCTGGATGGGCTCCCCACCATTGTCCGGTTATTGTACGAAGAAAATTCACTCTTTGTTGACATTTTTTCATCAGATACCTCACGTGACAACCCCAGGTGCCTTTAGAGTCGAACCAAATACCAAGATATTTGTGTACCAAAACCTGAGAAATCGTTTTACCCATTAATTGTGTTTCAAGCTAAGCAGGTTCATGCTTCCTAGAAAAAACTACTATCTCAGTCTTCTCCGGAGAGAATTCGATACCTAGCTGTAAAGCCCAAGCAGACAAATTGTCCAAGGTATCTTGCAATGGTCCTTGCAAATCGGCAGCTTTGGCTCCTGTAACAGAGATTACACTGTCGTCTGCAAGTTGTCTTATCGTGCATGAATTTGCCAGACATTCGTCGATGTCATTTACATAAAAGTTGTAAAGAAGGGGGCTTAAACATGAGCCCTGGGGAAGACCCATGTAGCTAATGCGAAAAGTTGCCAAATCACCATGCGTAAATGGCATATGCTTTTCGGACAACAAATTATGCAAAAAATTGTTTAAAAGTGGTGAAAATCCTTGTCGGAGTTTACCCGAAAGAATGTCAATAGAAACGGAATCAAAAGCTCCCTTAATAGCCAAGAACGCAGACGCCATTTGTTCTTTGCGAGCATACGCCAGCTGAATATCTGTTGAAAGCAACGCAAGACAATCATTCGTCCCTTCGGCACGGCGAAAGCCAAATTGAGTATCTGATAGTAGACCATTTGATTCGACGGAGTATCATTTTTTCCATCAATTTCCGGATACAGGATAGCATTGCAATCGGCCTATAAGAGTTGTGATCAGAAGCTGGTTTCCCTGGTTTTTGGATGGCGATCACCTTCACTTGCCTCCAATCCTGCGGTACAATGTTTTGCTCCAGGAACTTATTGAACAAGTTCAACAAGCGCCTCTTGGCATTGCCGGGTAGATTCTTCAACAAGTTGAATTTGATTCTATCTAACCCAGGCGCGTTATTGTTACAGGACAGGAGGGCAACTGAAAATTCTGCCATCGTAAAAGGTGATTCTATCGCGTCGTGACCCGGAGACGTATCGCGAACAAAGTTTTGCTTAGGAACAGAGTCCGGACATACTTTCCTGGCAAAATCAATATCCACCGACTTGAAGACTCCTCGCTTTCTTTGACCGTTACGCGATTCCGCATTCTTCGGGCTGTGTTCCAAAGAGTGCTCATCGATGTCTCCTCCGACGTTTCGTTTACGAACCGACGCCAATATCCGCGTTTCTTTGCTCGGACCAAGCTTTTAAACTTGGTCTCAAGCTCCAAATACCGCTTAAAGTCGTCGGGTTTACGTTTCACCCGAAAGAAGGCCTTAAACGCGTCGGATTTTTCCGTGTAGACATCGGAGGACTCTTTGTCCCACCATGGAGTGGGAGGCCGTTCTTTGATCGTCACGCCGGGATATTTCTTCGTTTGGGCTTGCAACGCGGCGTCGAGAATCAAGCCCGCGTGGAGGGTGTATTCTTCAAGTGGTGGGTGATGTTGAATCGACTCGACAGCTTCTGAAATCATTTCCTCGTATAACTTCCAATCGATATTCCGTGTGAGGTAATACGGAATATCAACTGATCGCGTGCGAATTGAACCATTATAAATTGAAATTTGGATAGGCAAATGATCGCTACCGTGGGGATCAAGGACTACCTTCCATATGCAATCCAACCGTAGCGATGTTGAACATAAAGATAAATCTAAAGCACTGGGGCGCGTTGGAGGTTTCGGAACGCGTGTCATATCCCCGTTGTTTAATATTGTCATGTCGAAGTCGTCGCAGAGGTTATAGATCAAAGAGGAACGGTTATCATTAGAAGGGGAACCCAAGCCACGCCGTGAGAGTTTAAATCTCCCAAAATCAAACGTGGTGAGGGAAGAAGTTCTATTAAATCAAAGAGCAGCCGTTGCCCAACCTGTGCTCTGGGAGGAATATATATTGAGGCAATACAAAGCTCTTTACCTTGTATTGTCATTTGACATGCGACAGCTTCGACGCCTGGGACCGAGGGGAGGTTAATACGATAGAAAGAATAGCACCTCTTAATCCCTAGAAGTACTCCTCCGTAAGGGGTGTCTCGGTCAAGGCGAATTATATTAAAATCATGGAAGTTAAGATCTACATTTGAAGTGAGCCAAGTTTCACAGAGGGATAATGCATCGCATTTATGATTATTAATCATAACTTTAAATGAATCAATTTTGGGGATGAAAATAGAGATAGAATCCTTCATCTCAGCCGATGAATTAGCCATCGAAGGATACGATCGCTGCAATGAGGGGCCATTTCGCAGTCAATTGCTTCAAAAACGTTTTAACTGTTGGTAGAAATGCCAGCAGAAGACTTTTAAGAGGATCAGTTATGTTAAAATTTTCAAAAATCCAGTCCACGATATCTAAAAACTTCAACAGTCCAGATTCTGGCTGAATCTTGGACGAAAAAGAAGGAACAGTTGGTTTTTTTATGTTTCTGGAAATGCCGGAAACTCCTTACTTGAATTTAATTTTGCCAATACCGGAGGAGTTTTCTTTGGATTTTCTACAGCACTTCTTAGTTTCTTAGTATCAGTCACTTCAGATGGAGACCTTCTCTGTCCTTTCCTAGGAAGCCTAGGAGAAGAAAGGTTTTTCCTCTTCCTAGATTTCCCGGGTTCAACAAAAGAAGATTCCCCAACTGAATCGTCAGAATCAGACTCATCGGATGGCAAGACCTCGAAGAGATTCGGGGAAACCAGTTTGGTGGCAGCGGCCTCTTTGAGCATTCCTGCGAAAGTGCGCTTAGAGCGCTCTTTCAGAGACCGCTTGATCTTGTCTTGGCGCTGTTTGTACGCGGGACATGCAGACAGCTCATGCGGAGTTTGCCCACAATAAAGGCACTTTTCAGCACCCTTATTACAGGCGTCATCCGCATGTTGCTCTCCGCACTTGCCACAACGTGCTTTATTGCCACAGTGGGAGGCCGTATGGCCCAACTGTTTGCACTTGAGGCAATTCATTACCCGCGGTACAAACAAGCGCACGGGTAGACGCACCTTATCCACGAGCACAAAGCTCGGCAGAGCAGACCCGGCGAAAGTCACGCGAAAAGAGTCTGATGGGGTGTAAGTTTTTACACCCTTGTCGAGCGATACTGAATGTAATTGCTTACATTCAAGTATCTTGGCTGTTGGAAGGCTAGAATCCTTGAACAGGCCTTTTCTAGCCTTCAACAGGTCCTCGACAGTCAGACTCGATACGCTGACCACACCGTCAATCTCAACTACGCGAGCTGGAATGTACACGTGGTACTCCCGCGTGAAGAGCTCACAAGCAGCAATCTCGTTTGCTTGCTTGAGGTCGGGCACCAAAATACGCAGTTTATTCGGGCGTACTTTAGTTATTCCAGTCACGGTTGTAAACCGTGCCAGATCCCTACAAATTTGCATTGTGTTTAATGCTTTAACTTTCGGCCGGAAATACAGCCCCAATACCAGCTTTGCCCTCCGGATACTGCTTAAGCCGATGGGTAGCTTCCTGCGGGGCTCCATTTTTAACCCTTGGAACTTTGTATCCGGGAGGGCTAGGCGGTAGAACGAGCGGGTTTCCATCCCCGCGTTCGTCATCCATGTTGGACGCGTGAGCCACACACGCAAAATGCCAATCAGCAGATAATATTGTAGAAAAAAAAAACAAGAAAAAAAACTACTTAGCTTCTGCAGCCGCTCTCCACCACAATCAGCGCACGGGCGATGCCAATCTCCAGTCCTTCACACAAGAATCCGGTAGCAAAAGCTGCAGCCGTTCCAGCCACACAGCAGCACCAATACAGCCAAACAGCAGTGCGCCGAGTACTGGATCTCTCACAGTAGCGACACAACGCCTGAGTCTGTGGCGTACGGTAGCAAAAGGCGAAGATGCTTTCTTTTGTCTTCAATAGACGACGGCAACGAGCAGCAGTGCACACGCGACACAATGCACGGTGACATTGAAGGCGGATTACTGGTCGGCACTATCGAGATCGAAATAAAATTGCGACCGAACACGACGAGAGCACAACTCGGAATGAGATTCGGAATTGTACTGAGACTTGGGTTTATAAATAAACTAGAGAATGAATTCAGAGGTTCATTTTCAATTCGGATTAACTATTCGATTCGGAACTTAGAGTTTGACGTTCTGGATTCGATATGCATTGGATTTAAAATTAGACTTAGAATTGCATTCACAATTAAAATTGGAATCCGATACAGGATTGGGATTGGAATCTGAAAGGAGATTGGGCAAAAATGTATGAAACTTGGTATTCAGTTGTATACCGATGTGTTATATATGGTTCGGAAGGTCTCGAAGAGTCGAGAAAAAGTTACTATGGGGCCAAAAAAAATCTGCCGTGGGAAAAAAAAAGTTAAAGCCCATTGAGGCACGAGTTCTAGGGTTAAGCACTTTCAACGAAAAAACATAACATCTCAAAATTTTGTTCGGGATTGGAATTAGAATTATCTTGGAACAGGGTATGAGATTATGTTGATGGCGGTTTTTTTATGAGGATCGGATTTTGGTTTGTATTGGGAATCGGAATACTGGATTTTTTTTTTTTCAATTTGAATTCGATAAGGGATTGGAGAAGAAAATGGATTCATCAATCAGATTGGATTTGTTTTAGGAATTAAACCTGAGATTCGATGTGGCGTTACAATTGAATTAATTTTTTTTATGAATTTTAAATTCCATATAAAACTACAATTACTACTATTCATAATCAGAATGGTATTTTATTGAATCTACTTAATTTTTCTAGTATCAAAAAATATAATAAAAATGTGAAAAAGATTAAGATTTAATTTTGGATTGGATTAGGGATTAAGTAAAACGAACTTATGAAAATTTGCTCTTTATCATAAGAGAGACTAATTTTGTCAAGAGTTAGTCAGTAAGCACCACACAAAAAAAAGGAAAGTGAGGAGTTTGAGAACAAACCCTTGCTAAAACCCTTTGACATCGAATGGCTTTTAAAGTCAACAGTTATTTTTTGTAATTTTTCAAGATTATTCTCCATTGTATCACATTTTAAGTTACATCAATGGGAGTATCCAGGCCAGGATTTGCTCCGGGCCTTCCGACGTGAGGGCCGCCCCTAGTCCTGAGCCAGACGTGAAGACAGAGTGAGGACTTTTTTTTTATTCGTCACCTTTTTCCAGCGAAGCGAAGTCATTTTAAAATTTGAAATTATCTTACCTTTAATTTTTCTAAGAAAAGACGGCCCCACGGAAATAACTTTTCCCCGAAGCCCCTAAATCCGGCTCTGGGAGTATCCACAACATGTCTTTTAGTGATTGAGTATGAATGAAATGGTTTTTCTTAATTTTTGTTCGGGTTGAAATAAAGGGTCACAAAAAAGCAATAGTTTGCATTTATTTAAAGGTAAATGGTCTTTCGCATATAATCATGTACTTTTGTCGAAAACTGTTCAAGAATAGTTACAAAATATATTTAATGTGGTTCCGAATTGGATAAAAGATTTGAACCGGGATAGAATTTCGCATAAGCATTCTAATTGGAGTTGGGACTGTATGCCAAATTGCTTAGTACTCAGAGTTGCATTACATATGAGAATTAGGATTTAATTCAAGACTGGGATTGAAATCGAGATAGTGCTTGGGACAAGTATTGAAAATTTATTTGGGATTTAATTAGATTTGAAATTCGTATTTGAATATAGAAATAACGATCAAGCGTGTGGTTTTATTGTTTGTTGTTCTTGAGATTGGAATGAAATAAAAATTTGGGAATGTAGTTAAGATCTTGTTGTAAATTGTGTTTGAGGTTAGGAGTTGAAGAAAGGAATATGTTTCGAAATGACATCTGGGATCTGGTTCGGATATCAAAAATTGATTTTTCTTTTAAGATTATTTGGAAATTTTCAAATTTGTCAATATTTGAGATTAAAAGCTTAGGACTTGTTTTAGAAAATTGTGACTGAGATCTAAGATGAAAAAGGATTTCAAATTCAACTTTAACCTACAAACACACAGCAAACAAAATTATGGGTTGAATTTATAATTTAGCCCTGGGAGAATAGTCTGCGTCAATTTGTTTCAGCAAATAGATGCATTTCCAATCATTTGGAAGTCGGGAGTCAATTTGACGCATGATTATCCTTTCATGTATACCGGAATATGATTACCTTTTCAGGGTTAAACAACCTTTACATCGGTAAAAATTTAAGGTTACATTTGGTATTGGATTTTGAATGGAAATTGAAGATACAGGTTGCGATTAAATTTCAAATTTGATTTGGGATTTAATTTGAATTTGTATTTATAATTAGATTTTCAGTTATATCTAGAATTGAATTTAAAACCAATCCCTAAAAATATAAAAAAAATAATAAAAACAAATCGAGAAATAATAAAAACAAATCAGAGCTAAAACATATCTTGAGTATGTTTTTTTAGCAGTAGTTAGATATTTCAGTTTTTGCAATACAACAATCAATAAACTCATGACGGCGGTACGAAGTTTGCCAGGTCAGCTAGTTTAATATAAAACTGAATTCAGTATTGGGTTCGAACTGAACTCTAGATTAGAATTGAAATTTGTTTCGTATCAGATAGGATACAACTTTGAATTGTAGTTTAGTAAGAATATGAAACTGACCTTGATATTTATACATAATTCGAGAAACAGAGTATACTTACACCACCCCAGCCGAGCGCCCGAGCCAGATCGTTGCCGGTACCGAGTGGCAACACTCCGACCGCCGGTGGCGGTATAAAGTTGATCTGGTCGAGCACCGAAAGGACCCAGCCAACAGTTCCGTCGCCACCGCAGGCCAGCACCCGGAGCTGTGGCACTTTGCGAAACATTTCCAATCTGAAATATACGTGGAGCAAAAATTGAAATAGTTTCGAAACCAACAGTACGGTAGAAGTCACAGCACATACCCCATCTTTGGTCCACCTTGCGTCAGGTCGAATACCTGCCGAGGATTTAGCAGCCACTGGAACTTTTGCAACAATTTGGCACCCTTGAATGAGGAGAAAACAATAAAAAAGTTTTTGTTAATAATTTTTTTCTTCTAGAAGGTTTTTCGACAAAAAACTCACCTGATTACCGCCGGATTTCGGATTGATAAAAACCAGCACCGGCGTGACGTTTGCCGTCGGAATGGGCTTGATCACAAAGGTTCGCGGTTCCTTCGAAACCGACGCCTTTTTGCCAGTCTTCTTCTTCTTTTGGGGTGTTTTCCGAAGCGACGACTTGAAGCTTCCCTTGCGGGGCAGCTTCACGATCCAGGACGGTGGCACAACGATACTCCGGTGGGTGCCTGTTAGAGGGGAGGAATGGCAGGAAATCAATCAAACAACACTTTCAAAGTCTTTGATTCTGCTTTGTGCTCCTTACCAAGGGTGCACTCCTCGCCGATCCGTTCCGGGTTGAAGCATGCTTCCTTGTTATGATATGATGATTTACACCAGGCACATGATAAAGCAACAATTTCCTTAGAACTAAACGAGAGCTTCGCTTGTAGGGACTGCATCGGGACCGAGAAAGAAAAACAAGAATGTAATAAACACCATTAGTAACTGCTGCCTTGTCATATCCTTTCGGGGGAGGTCGGGCTTCGAGCTGACTCGACAATGAGGGAAATTTTAATCAGCTCAAGTGGTAAATGGACAGAATCAACGTCTTCAACTGGGTGTGAATATCCTTTTTTATGTTTTTGTTGAAAAAGTTTCTTTTTTCAAGGGTACAACAAAAACTGGACAATGTTGGGCTGCTATTTTAACGTCTTTGTTTTGTGTTCTGTGGTGTGAACTTTTCACAGCTTTTTTTCTAAGAGGTTTCACTTCTAACAAAAAGTACCTTTTTGTTCTGGGTGTAAAATATGCATCCTTTTCATCCAAAGTATTAGTTGGAAGTGAATGCGAGTTTTAAAATGCCAAAGGATAAAGCAAGGAAAATTACCACAAAAAATTGAGGGGCTGCGAAGCGCAGCATTTAAATTTAGATTTCAACAAACGACATGCAATTTCTACTTTCCAGCCGGAGTCGGAATGTCAAGGAGTCAACGAGTGCCACGTGGATGAAAAGGTTGCTCAAGCCTGTAACAACAACAATAGGAAAACTTAATTCCAGCCGGCACAAACCGGGGCCAACTTTTCGCATTTGAATAATTTAATTCGTGACAATTTCATTTAACGTTGTCTGACACACAACCACACACACACAAACACAAGATAAATTTGGTTTACCAAACAGCTAAGTACAGGCAGGGTTTTTGCAGTTCGCAATAACTAACCAATTTTCCGAGAACGAAATAAAATGACCAATTCCAAGTTTCATCGACAATAGCAGGAAAGAATAAATTAGCGTGTAGCGAGGGTAGCAATTTTCCCGGTCAGGAACTGTGTGGTTTCATGATTCCACGAACCCACCCCTGGCATCGACTGCTGCTCTCCTCCTGCTTTCAATAACAAACGTCCAGCCCAGTTGAGCGTCAACTGCAGAATGAAGAGCCTTTACATTTTAAGCCTCCTCTCCTCTTAGCCCAATTTAAAGCGGTGTGTTGCGGTTCGATTGCTACGTAACTACTGCTAATGGGTTGTTCGACTGCTGAAGCGCTGTCAGTCAATCGTAAATCGGTAAGTGGTTTTGGATTTCGACAGACTAAAGGGGGCGGAGTAAAGATTTGCATTCGGGTTCGAGATGCTTTTTGGCTAGCTACAAAAGGGTTTGCTTCTAAGCTAAGCTTAGTTAACTATCGTTGGCCAGAACTGGGGTTAGTATTTGAATGTAAATAGACCTGTACATTACAATCTCCAACTAAATTGCTCTAACCCTTGTTCGTGAAATATTATTGTTTCGAATGAGAACGTTGACTTTTAAGTTAAATGAGAAATCATTCTAATATTAGTCATTCTGTAAACTTATTTGTAGGATGATCAGAATTCCACTGCACCTACCACTGACATTGCAGCCAATACCGCTGTTGGTACCCGATGCTACCCGGGGCTCCATAACTATGACCATCCTAGTAGCCATCTAACAATAAAAGGATCGGTTTGAGCAGGGACAGGCTCTTATACAAATCCAAATAGTGCATACTAGGTATATAACTCTGTCGACCGTGCTAGAGAAAGCAAGCATCGAACTATCAATCAACACAATTTACAATAGTTCGAATAATCATAATATAATTTCTTGCATTTGGACAGATGCATAAATGATTTTCCAATCGATTGCTGCAAGAACGAAGGAAATCTGCATGCATGTTTTTCCCTTTTTTTGCAAACATCGATCTTCACAGTGTTTTACCGAAGTAAGAAAGCAGCTGATGTTCCTGTCTATTCTTATTTTTACAACTATGAAATAAACAAACGGCTTCAGTGAAAACAAGCGCACTTCGAGCAGTGCTTCAATTTTAATCGATTGCGAAAGGGAGCTGAATTCGAGATTTCTTTCTTCGCAATCTGTGCTGTGCTTCTACCTACTATGTTTTTCCTGGTAAAACATTTTCGAATGGCGACTTGCTGGACTTGGTGCTCGATAGCGATAAAGTGCATTGCACCGTAAAATATTGATGCCCCAACAGCTGGAATATTTTTCCCTGGCTTCGATTCGACCCACGGGAGCGTATAACTAGCGCACACCGCTTCGTTCCGTTCCGGAACGGAGGGGATTCGATTGAGTGAAAAGTTTGCTTTCTGCTTTTACAATTTATGGTAATAAAAATATGATGTGGAACAAGATCGAACGAAATCAGCAACTTTTTAAGCTTTTCTCTTCGCATTATGATAAAAGTACAAAAAACGGGAAAACTTTCAACTAGATCAAACCCACCCTCGGGTGGGTTTCGCTGTTCATTGTAGAGCGCCAGTTACATCTTTTTATTTCTTTTCTAAAATAATGATGCACTCTTCTGGATATCATTATTATACCCGATGTTTCATATCTTAGGGAGTAGAAGAAAGGGTCGTAATTCGTATTCCCCGGTGCTGATTGTAAATTGGATTGAAAAGTACTTCACGTCTCCACCAGTACCGGGCGACTCCATCGCACAGCGATTCAATTTACCATCAGCTCGTACGTAAGCCATCAAATGTGAATGAATCCGAAACCCAGCTGCGGTGTTGACCCTGAACCACTAACCCGGAACGGACGGATTTTACGCCTTTGACCCTGACAGACTGCTGCTGCAGTACCTCTTCACTGCTTCGACACTCCTCTGGGACCACCGCCGGAGCTCCAACTGCAGACATGCTCGGAATGCTGATGCTGTGATGTTTATGCAGTCAGATCGGGGAGATTTTCCTTCGCTTAATAAGCATGCAGTACCGAGAATGAGAAATTTTATTTCATATTTTTTTCGTTTCTTTTCTCTCATCGCGGGATGAGTACCACTGACACAGGGAAAAGAATTCCAGCATTAAAGTCAATGGTTGCGCTCTGGTTTGCTGACTCCGCTCAAGTACCAGTGGATAAAAGTTGCCCTCATCCCGTTCCACAGTCCATCCTTGCAGAGTGCAGAAATAATTCACTCGTCAAAAAGTAATAACACACCAGCCAGCCAGCAGAGACACACAAAGGAACGTTTGCTTTCCGTGCGATGATTTGTTTTGGTGGAATGTATGCATTTAACTAATGTAGCGCTCTCTTTGTTCCCCAAAAGCATGTATTACTGCGCTATACTGGGTCGTAGAATTCCGAGTACCGCGCGTTCGTGCTCGTGTTGGCTTCCAACAGACGAGCAGACTGCTGGGGGTTTACGACGTTGCCAAGACAAAAAGACATTAGCGTGATTCAAATTAAGCAAACATAAATAAATCAGCTTTAGTTGAAATATGTGTACAGAGAATGAGCCAGAACAAACTTGATACGTAGAATACACTCAGAATCGGAAAAAAAAAACAGTTATTCATCTATCATGGCATTTTGTCCGTCTTTGGTTTCCATTTTATGGATCTTGGCATCTTCCTAACAGGCAAGTGTTTGGAAGATAATAACTAATCATACAGATAAAAGCAAAGCAAATACTTGGTGCTACATTCTGATTCGGAACTTGACCTTCTGTTTACTAAACACAGACTTCGCAGCCAACCGTTAGGTGTACAGGACAATTGCGGGGCTAGCGCTACGATCCTACTGACACTAACAGTCTCTCCCGAGTCAAGACTCGAACCTACGATGACTGGCTTGTTAGGCCAGCATCGTACCTCGAGACCAGCTGGAGAGGCTCATACAGATAAGCAAACTTCAATTTTCGCTCAATTGGATGAGTCGATGAATTAACTGAAACAAATGAAACGTCTTGTATAAAACGTCTGGAAATCATCATAATAGGAATGTCCAATCTAAATTCAAAATTTTAATATTTTTGACACATTTTTGACGATTTTTTAAATTTGATTTTGATATATTGATATAACATATTTTTGGCATTTTTTTTTCCACATTGGTGGTATACAATTTTCGTCGTTATTTTCTTTTAATTATGACAACAGACATAACATTTCAATCATGGCATAACTAAAGAAAATTAGTCAAGGAATCCGAAAAAATATAAATTTGAAGCAGCATTGTGCATTTGAAATTTTAAGTTGCATTTTTCGGCAAACGAGTATATTATGATTACAAATTTGATAATTCCATCATGTTCCTTAGAAAAATTTTCACGAAAAACTCTTATCACCCCGAAGTATTATAAGCAAAACACAAGTTACAGCATTTTTGAGAAAAAAATCAATTTTTTTCTGGTTTTAGGCATATATCTTTTCTAAGTTGTTTTATATATTAGGATATCATATATCAATTGACATTCTATAAATTGCATTTTGTAGAAAAATAATCAAGGAATCTCAGAAGTACATGAATTTTGAGCAGCACTGTTGCCAGATATTAATTCTTGGATTTGAATAACGAAATTGCGTTTTTCGGCGAATTAGTATATTCTGATTTCAAGGATTTCGGTGCGTGCGCTCGACTGCGGTTCGTTTTTCAAAAGTTTCAGGCCAATCTATCGACCGCTATTGTTCTCGACTGCGCCAACCAGTGTTGTTAGTCTCGCTCGTAAGCAGCATACAACACCTCATGTGAGGTTCTCGGTGTCGCCGCTTTCACACAGTAGAGAATTCTCCAATCAAGCATTTTCTCGTTCTTTCCTGCTTTCTTTCTTACTCCCGCGATCATATGCACACACTCCTGTCTACTCTTCTCGTGTGTACTCGTGTATACCTACTCCCCAACTCGCGAGAACGACCAGCCGAAGACAATTGATTCAAGATGCTTTGCGATGGTTTCAGAGGAAAAAAATTTCCATTTAGTCGAGTACTCCTACTCACTAGCACGAACTGGTGTGTACTCTTTTACGGTAGCTGAGTAACAATACGAAAGAGTTTGTTCGTGTCGGTGCGTGCTTGCTGCCACTCAGGGAAATGCATGAAGAAGAAAGAGTATCTCCAAAGCGTGTGTGCAAAAGACTTGAGAAGCGTAGCATATGTCTCGTTCTCAAGCAGAAATGAGAAGAAAGGTTTTGCTACTCGCTCGATTTGCAACGCTGGCGCCAACAAAGGTGATACGAAATTAGGCGGTTTCGTACTACCGGTGAAAGTGATAATCATATCCGGCAACGGAGTTGTAGTGTAGTGGAGCGCTCTTCCCGCAAACGCTTGCCATAAATCTGTGTGAGTGAGTGCAAGGTTAATTAAAAAAAGCAAGAGAAGCACGAGTGCAGGAAGATCGTTGATCTCCCGTGCGACGCTTCTCGTACTAACACAGTAGTTCTGATAAGGAACGGGAACGACGAGGATCACAAGATAAGTATTAGTGTTAGTGACATTTTGCTTGTAATTTTTTCGTTTTCCGATTGATTTGTAGCAAGAAGCGGTAGAAGGGAATCAGTGTTGCGAAATTTCGACTGTCAACTGATTGGAGCTGAAAGTAACTCTCGCTTTTTCTCGTGCTTGTGACCAGAGATGCCACATTTCAATCTGTATTTTAAATTTGAAAAAATCTTCTACAGATTTGCGGTTTAAAAATTTGCATCAAATTTGTAAATTTAGTGAAAAACTCGTAAGGAAAATTTTGCAAAAATTATTATGGCTTTGGATGCATGAAACTTTGTCAATTTTTCTATTGAATAGACAACACTCGCATCGAAAACAAAGAGAAAATTGGCGTGAAATGTCGTGTCCCCTTGTGTCTGCGTTGGTAAGAGGGAATAGAATGGTCCTGCATAATGCATCGGTGTAAACGCGTATCCGGGCCGGAGAGTTTTGCCCATGTAAATATTATTTCTCTGTGGCCGGCGCAGTAGTAGTAGTAGTAGTAGTAGTAGTAGTAGTAGTAGTAGTAGTAGTAGTAGTAGTAGTAGTAGTAGTAGTAGTAGTAGTAGTAGTAGTAGTAGTAGTAGTAGTAGTAGTAGTAGTAGTAGTAGTAGTAGTAGTAGTAGTAGTAGTAGTAGTAGTAGTAGTAGTAGTAGTAGTAGTAGTAGTAGTAGTAGTAGTAGTAGTAGTAGTAGTAGTAGTAGTAGTAGTAGTAGTAGTAGTAGTAGTAGTAGTAGTAGTAGTAGTAGTAGTAGTAGTAGTAGTAGTAGTAGTAGTAGTAGTAGTAGTAGTAGTAGTAGTAGTAGTAGTAGTAGTAGTAGTAGTAGTAGTAGTAGTAGTAGTAGTAGTAGTAGTAGTAGTAGTAGTAGTAGTAGTAGTAGTAGTAGTAGTAGTAGTAGTAGTAGTAGTAGTAGTAGTAGTAGTAGTAGTAGTAGTAGTAGTAGTAGTAGTAGTAGTAGTAGTAGTAGTAGTAGTAGTAGTAGTAGTAGTAGTAGTAGTAGTAGTAGTAGTAGTAGTAGTAGTAGTAGTAGTAGTAGTAGTAGTAGTAGTAGTAGTAGTAGTAGTAGTAGTAGTAGTAGTAGTAGTAGTAGTAGTAGTAGTAGTAGTAGTAGTAGTAGTAGTAGTAGTAGTAGTAGTAGTAGTAGTAGTAGTAGTAGTAGTAGTAGTAGTAGTAGTAGTAGTAGTAGTAGTAGTAGTAGTAGTAGTAGTAGTAGTAGTAGTAGTAGTAGTAGTAGTAGTAGTAGTAGTAGTAGTAGTAGTAGTAGTAGTAGTAGTAGTAGTAGTAGTAGTAGTAGTAGTAGTAGTAGTAGTAGTAGTAGTAGTAGTAGTAGTAGTAGTAGTAGTAGTAGTAGTAGTAGTAGTAGTAGTAGTAGTAGTAGTAGTAGTAGTAGTAGTAGTAGTAGTAGTAGTAGTAGTAGTAGTAGTAGTAGTAGTAGTAGTAGTAGTAGTAGTAGTAGTAGTAGTAGTAGTAGTAGTAGTAGTAGTAGTAGTAGTAGTAGTAGTAGTAGTAGTAGTAGTAGTAGTAGTAGTAGTAGTAGTAGTAGTAGTAGTAGTAGTAGTAGTAGTAGTAGTAGTAGTAGTAGTAGTAGTAGTAGTAGTAGTAGTAGTAGTAGTAGTAGTAGTAGTAGTAGTAGTAGTAGTAGTAGTAGTAGTAGTAGTAGTAGTACAGTAATCACCCGGTTATATCTCACCCTGATGATTTTGGGCATGATATAATAGGAAAAGTGATAAAACCGGGAAATTTTTAATTTTTTTTTATTGAAGATGTTAAATCAATAACTAAATACGTAAAATCAGCGATTTTATTTTTTTTGGAAAATTTATCTGTAAAAACTTATGAAAAAAGCTGCAGTTGTTTTTTCATAAATCGATACATCTAAATAATGACAAAAGATAGAGAAAAGTTGTCAAGGGATGAATTTGAGAAAACTGTCTAAGCTTTTATAAAAAACATTTAAAAAATTCAATTTGAGATCCTGTACTGAAAAAAAAAAAATTTAAGAACAAAAAGTGACTATAAAAAATCGATCATCAATTTTTTTAAAACATTTTTTTAGATAGATAATTCAGTTGCCAAAAACTTTTCTGAACAAACCTGAAAAAAATAGATAATCTAAAAACAATCGATGTAAAGTTGCAAATAAATTACAATTAAGTTTTTTATTCGTTCATGTTTTTGTTTGAATTGGTGAAATGAATTACTTGCTTTTTTGTAGTGCAGTACCATAAGCAAAATATTAGATGTTCTCACAACACTAAACTTTGCCGAAGACAGCATGCTGATATCTCTTGCATATTGCAACCAGAAAAATCTTAAAATGTAAATAACGATTTTTAATGCCTTCTCATAGAAAACTTTATGTTGCTTGCAATATGTAAGAGATAGAAACATGATGTCTTCTGTAAAGTTTCTTGTTTTGAGATCATCTAATACTTTGCCTAAGACACCAAGCGTCTGGAGGATTGATCACCCAGCTTTCTACATCAAAAGATGCGTTTTCAAATATTTTGAAACTTCTCCGAACATATTATACGGTCATAATGAACATTTGTATCACTATGCAATTATTCGCACGAAAACAGAAAAATGTAACATTGTGCATCGGTTGAATTTTTAATGTAAGCTACATCCAGAATGATGTTATTCTACACAGAATTATGAAAAAAAAATCTAAAATATTGAAGCGTAATAGAAAATCAGTTCACCCTGACATTTTTTAATGACATGTTTTATGATGATAAAATCGGGTGAAAAATGTGATAAAATCGGGGCAGATAAAATCGGGTACAGATATAATCGGGTGATTACAGTAGTAGTAGTAGTAGTAGTATCGTTTTTTCACATCTTTTACGCTAATTCGGGATTGTTTTAAAACTGGTCGACATTTAACTGTAATATTTCATTTTTTCCGGTTTAAATTTTTGGACCAGTGTTATTCAGCTATATCAATTTCAAAACAAAAAACTTAAAAAAAAACGATTTCAAAATAGGTCAAATAAACTTTAGAAAAATAATAGTATGCGAAGTTCCTTAGTTTAGTAAGGTCTGCACACCTTCAAAACAAAACTATTTAATTTGAGAGGGGGCATGAAATCCTTCAATATCATTTTCATATGCTTATATTCTTGTTACCACTGAACGGGTTTTGAACACCAATGTATTGATTGATTATTGAAGTATTACGCACAATATTATCGAGTTGTGATGAATATGACACCAGTGCAACTGTAACAAATTTTATTCACAGTTTAAATTTGAAAAATACAATCACCTCGCTTTAAGATGTTTATTCTAACGTTTGTCTCAAGTAGCCCAGCCTTTTTTTCAAATTACATCATTCTCTCAGTTTCGCAAGCCGCAAAAACTTTTTTTTTCGTTAGTTCTATTTTATCGTGCATGTTTGTTTATTAATGATTCATTCATTTTTTAGTCTCTCTCAATCCTACTTATATGTGGAGAAGATTTGGGTTGCGAATCAATTGAAGAAGAGGAACTGAATATAGATGGTCTTTCAGAAATTAGTAATAATGCTGCAGTTACTGCCACGGCTTTCTAAAACGTGACGTATTCAAGTAGAGGGGTCAAGGAAGTTGTGATAGTTTGTGACAAGGGGGAGGGAAGAATGTTTTTTTCTAAATTTTGGGGGCCATCGTTAATGGATCAATATTTCGTGTAATGAGTTTCTTAAAAAGAATCCAGCGCCAAATTTCAATTTAAATCAGAATGGTTTTGTATATGTATTTGAATATAACATTTATCGGGAGTAACACCTATGTGGTAACTTGAAATTTTGATGAATAACAATTTACATAGACCTTCGTTTATGTATAAAAGAATCTCTTTTTTCAAATTCTTCCAAATTCTTTCAAAATCTTATACAAAGTAAATATTGTCAAAAATTAAATATATAGAGTTTTGAACAGGTTAAAAAATTTAAAAAAAAATCAGTATGTTGAAAACGTAGATAATATTACTTGGGAGTGTTCTAAGCAACGCTAGCAGAAACAGAAATTCCTTTCATCGCTATCATAAATGATTCAACAGATCGTCGATTAAAAAACGGAACCCCCACCCATCGTAAAAGTCAAGTACTTCCACCCAGCTGGACAGTGAAATCCAGTACCGGAAGAAGAAAAGCCCGCATTGTCGCATACCGACCTGACCCGAGATTGAAGACCCCAGCTATCGGCGTGGGTTTTACCTAATGAACTCTTGTTAAAATCTCATTCCGAAACCATACCGCGCTTCGATAATGGATGGCAACTGGTAGACTACGCAAGTAGTAGCACGGAGTGGATCTGTAATTTATCAACCCCGGCACGGTCGGCGAACAGGATGACTCTGTTTCCGGGATTCTTCTGTTCGCCCGTATGCCTCGCATAGAAGGTAAAAGCGAAGAAAGGGATTTGCATAGCAAATGTCAAATCCTACCGGCTCTTTCTCTCGCTATTTTCCTCAATTCCGCTGCGTTGGAACTGCGTCCCTTCTACGGGTGGTGGGGTGGGGTTTGGTTGATAGATTACAGCCACTTACTTTAGCAGTGAATGGAGAGCCTGAGTGTATGCAAAAGGCAGTATGGTCGCACATTCCTGCCATATTGCCCTTTCTTTGCATAGAGTTTTGCATAACTTGAGGGATTCTCCGAACATAGCAGCGAGAAACTACATTATTTCTTCACTTTAACGGTATTAAAGTGATGTAGTTATTTGACTTGATTGTTTTCACTACGTCAGTTGTTGGTCCAATATTGATTCCTTGAGGAACTTTATCCTCAAGTAAAGTTATGTTTCAATTTAAAAACTTTCAGCCTACTTTTGAAGTTCAAGGTATTCTTATCTGTAGGTAGAAAAAAGTCCCAACCAAAAAAGTCCCAACCTCTATCTGATGGAGTTGATGAATTAGTCTATGAAGCGAAAAAATATGTTTACTTCGCGAAAAGACTGATAGACCGTTGCCACCGGATTCGGCTAGACTAGACTGACTGAACGATGCCATTTTATCATTTTGCGTTGAATTTGCATTACCACCGCGCGAATATATTTCTGTTTTGTTCCTCCACTTCCGGCCGATTTGTTTTCTCCGCAACTGACTGATGGCAAAAACTTCCCCGACTGTTGCTGATTAATCAATCTCCGGTTGAGTTTATCATAATAAAGAAAAATGTTCGAAACAAAGTCTGCTTCTCGAAATATTTAATTGAGAAACTGAAACTTGCCTTCTTTCGCTGAGCTCGTGCTGCTCACGACGAAAAATAATAAACTTAGAAGACAGTGGGTGGAGAAAAAACCTATTCACCACATCATTGTTAAGCCATCATGATATTATTTTTTGCTGTCGTGTGAAGTAATCGGAAAAATAAAAAAAAAACACAAAACGGAAGATGCGCGTCTTATCTACCATCGCAATATACTTTTGTTCCGTGACTTTTTTTTTGTTCGTCTAGCCTTGTTGCTTACTATCGAGAATTTGCTAAATTTACTGTCGCATTTCTTTCGAGGAGGGGCCCAGTATAGGATAGAGAAGTAACAGAATGCTTTTCGTGTTTTATTTAGTTGCTGCGATCCGGTAGTGGAAAGAGGAAGTGTCTTCTTGGGGTAGGGAAAATTTACCCAGAGTGGAGTGCCTTCCGTTCAGATTATCGCCTGTGTCAGCAATCAGGATTTTTGTCGTCTTTTCTTTTTTCAACGAGCAATTGAGTTGAGTTGAACACAGTTGATTTGTCTCGTCTTATTAGAACTCAATCAAAACTGATGTTATGTAGGAAAAGACAATGATTATTTGAATGCGCACGAGAAACTGTTTATTTTCTGATGCCAGACTTTTTTACGATCAGCTTCTAGTTGATGACAACTAACTTACAAAGGAATTCTTTGTGCTTAATGAGGCAAAGGTGATCGAACTCTCAGCCAAACTAAAAATAGCTGAATAAATAGTGATATAAAGCAAAATATCATATATATATTTTTTTTACATACGTGATGAATTTAATCTAATTAACACTTTTTGATATTGTGTTTCTCGTGGTTTATAAATGAGCATCACGAATTTTACCTAACTCAACACAAGCAAAATTATGTTTATTTGCTCATAATTTCTTAAATCCACCAAAATGAACAATGTGATCTAATCCAGTCAAATACTTAAATTCTACTCTGAAAATAATTTCGAAGGCTTACCACACAGAAGCTTCAGATAATATGTCAAACAAATTTATCTATAAATTCTGACAAACGACGGTATTCGTAGAATTAAAAAAAAAACATTTGTGGCAGAACAAATTGAAAAAGCCTGAATAAATCTTAGCGAATGAACGATTAATGAAAAACATTTTCCACCTTTTAGCAGAAAATCAAAATCGAACTGTTACAGTGCTGAACTTTAGTTCTTCAACTTTAATGCAACACAAAAAATATAATCACCGGTGTACCTTGTGAACGCTTCCACTGCGAAATGGCTACAACACTTTTAAGGAAGTCAGAAAAGACGAGAAATATGAATAAACAATGATTCAGAACACCACTCGCCCCATTAAACAATAGAAAATGTAACATGAAAGAGATATCCGCTGTGTGGTACCATTGTTTATTCGTTGCGTGTCGAGCAGAAGACCTACCCTAGTGTAGGTTTGCTTTCAAGTCATCAGTTTTAACTTTTCCATAAGCTTTACCTTCGAGACATCAAAATAAACTTGGCTCATGAAAGCAAACATTAGTGGATCCGTTGGGAAAGGAAGGTTTTATCTCCATTTTTTGTAATGCGGATTCAAACGTTTGGTGTCTACTCATGGACTCCTGCGGTGACGATATCTGCACCCAACGTTGGAGCATTGTTCGTCTTGCCAAGGCGATTTCTCGAACGCTCCGTTGGAGTATTTTTTATTCTGTCACGTCGCTCATCGTAGGATTAACCCAGCTATCCGGTCCTGGAGGCAGCAGCCCCGGAAGTTCAGTTTTTCGTATTGTCTTTTACCGTTAGTTTGCGATAGAACATTTGATGATATTTTGCGTCACGGGGTGGGCTGTTTTAAGAACTTCGCCATGAAAAATGTAAAGACACTGTATTGCAGGCTATTGCCTTCGGTATCCACCGAAGAAGGATTTACCATTTCCTGTTCCACTGTGTTTGAAGCATTGATCTAGTATGCAGTGCACTCTTCTGAACGGAGTAGCTTCACTTTTTTCGCCATCACAGTTAGAGTTTGACTGATACAGCTGTCTTTTTCTTTGTTAACTCATGGGTTACTATGATTGATGATGCATGAGTAGTTTCGTCAGTGCGATTAAAGATAAACCCATGAAAAATCGGCAAATTTTGTTCATTTTTTCACCGCAAACGTTACATAGAAACCTTTTCAACTAAAATATATCACTTAAGTCAAATGTGAGGACGCTTTCGATTAAGAGCACGAACGCGGCCAAATAAAACACTGTATACTGCTGCTACCGCTATACTACTTAGTTAGGACCATCCTAGTGGTCATTTACTAGTAAAATGATTGATTTGAACAGAGGCAGACTTTTGTATAGCCCAAATGGTACATTCCCGGGTTACTAGGTATATAATTCTGTCAGCCGTGTGAGGGAAAGCAATCATTAAGCAACCAATCCGATCATTCGAAATCTGCATTTCAACAAGGCTTGACCATTGTCAATACAGTTTTTTGCATAGTTAATTCTCTAGTGCCCAAGTTAATTTTTGGACGGACTTCGAAAAAACCACTATAAAGTTGTATAAACATTTTTTAAGTTCTTATTGAAGCTTTTTAGAGGTTCAACTGAAGAACGTCTAAAGGCAGCACTGGGCACTAGAGGGTTAAGGTCTGACAATTTTCAAGGCTAAATTATGCGTTTAGTGTCGTATGAAAGCAGATCACAGAAGACACAGTATTTCATTACTCTGTTGCTGGGTGTTGAAAATTGCTGAAGCAAAAAAAAAAAAACATTCACTTCGTGCTGAGCTAAGAGCTGAAGTCGAATTTACAACCGCCATTGTGAATGCATTTGAATGAAGTGTAAAGAATGAACAAGATAATATAAACTCTTCAATTTAGTATTACATTTGCCCTCAAAAGGACAATTTGTTGTACAATTTGATATCGGATCTGATGCTGATTGCATCTCTGTGCTATCCTGGGGTTACTCATGATTTCGTATGCTCGATGTTTCCAAAATCTGTTTTACCCACAGAAAGTAAAAATATAGAGGTTCGTTCAGTTGTAATTTTTTACCTTAGATTTCATCGACGTTAGTAATGGAAGAAAAACGCGAAAAATACTTGATCCCCTTTATCTTTTCCAGAGCTAACTTGAAACTGATGTTCTTTAAGAGTGACAAATAACAATAAAATTACTTTTAGGCTAATAATTAATATAGTTCTATTATGATTATTAATAATGTTTTAAATACCACAAACATGTGTGCAATTGCATAGCACACATTTTCTCAAGTTATCTTGTTATCTTGTTCTATTATTCATCTCAGCCCGTATATTGCAAACAGGGAAAAAACGCATATTTTCTAACTAAATCAATCTACTAATCCATGCAGTGGATTCATCTTAGATTACATTTCTCATAAAATAGAATCCTCCAAAACTCACTCAAAAGCTCTAAATTTAATGTTATAGTCGGGTATCTGCACTCGAAAACTCATTTATTTCTATCACCAACCTCAGAAAACAAATTCCGCGCATTGCTCTATACGGTTACAACCCAATGTTTTTTTCATCATAGCGGACCACTTTTCATTTTAATCAATAAACAAAATCACTCACTACACTAAGAATACTTAAATCTTTGAAATGTTCACCTCAAATTTCCAAACACAATTAGCAGAAATGTATGAGATGAATTTTTACAAATCCCAAACTCCAATTATAATTTATGTAAATCGACAGCACTGCAGTGGTTACCTAGGTTACCAATTTCGCACGTAAACAACTTCATCGGATATCTAGGTAACCTACGACGGTTTGCGGCTACGTTCATTCATGAAATTGTGATTCATTGATGATTAACAGTCCGATGAATATGAAAACTTCGTGAGATGAATAATTGAGCAGTAGGGTGTCCCAAAAAAAATCGATGTTGAAAAAGTCAAGGTGCTCAGCCCTAAACTGAAAGATAATGTTATTTATAGCATTTTTGTAGAACATTTCGACTTTCTAAAAAATTGTTTTCAGGTTGCCCACACGTGATATATAAAAAAATGGCTTTTTTAAGCTACAAACCCACTTTTTTGCACTTTTTTCAATTCAGTTCGATTCCTACATTTTTTCGTACATTTATTTTTTATTTTTGTGGGATTGTTTTTGAATATCTTGCCTGGTTTGGATTAGCATTGTATTCAGTTTTTTGACTCTCAGAGGCCATTAAACATCACAAAAAAAAATATTTATTCTAATAATTTTTAGATAAAACCCTTCAAAATACAAATAAAAAAAACTTTGAGCAGGAACTGAAATTTTACGACGAAAATTTACATGAAAAAAAATACTTGATATCTCATCGAGGAGCTGAGATGTTGGCATTTTTCTATGTGATGGAAAATTATGCATTTTAACAAATATGTTAAACTACTGTTTTATTTTGGGCGATAAAAAATAACAATGTTCAGAAAACAAATGCGTTTTTGGATGGCTGATAACTTAGTAGAAGGTTTCAAAATTTGGAAAAATCTGCGAAAAAAGTTAGAACGAAAATTATGATCTTTCGTGCCTTCTAATAGAAAACTCAATGTTGCTCGTAATAAGTAAGAGATAGAGACATGATGTCTTCGGTAAAGTTTCTTGTTTTAAGATAACCTAAAACTTTGTCGAAGACACTTTGCGTCTATCTCATTCTGAATAAAAAGTAAATTTTTTATCTCACTCATTGGTGGATTGATTGCCCTTCTTTCTACATTAAAAGATGCATTTTTGAATATCCCGAAACATCTCCGAACACACCGCATGGCTATAATCAACATTTGAATCACTATTTAGGAAATTATACGCACAAACGGCAAAATAAAACACTGTGCAATGGAGATATTGAGCTTTAGTGGCTTTAGTGTTTGACAAAATGCATAGTTTTCCATCGCATGTAAAAACGCCGATATCTCAGCCCCCCGATAAGATATCAAGGATCCTTTTTCATGTAAATTTTCGTCTTAAATTCCGCTTTGCAGTAAAGATTACAGTTCTAGATCAAAAAAAAATTTTTATATGTGTTTTGAAGGGTTTTATCTGAAAATTATAAGAAAAATTCACTTTTTTGTGATGTTCAGTGGGCTCTGGGAGTCAAATAATTAATGCGATGCTGAACCAAACCATGCAAAATATTCAAAAACAACCCCACAAAAATAAAAAAAAATATATGGAAAAATGTAGGAATCGAACAGATTTGAAAAAAGTGTAGAAGAGTGGTTTTGTAGCTTGAAAAAGTCATTTTTTCATAAATCACGTTTGGGCAACCTGAAAACGACCTTTTAGAAAGTCGAAATGTTCTACAAAAATGCTATGAATAACATTATTTTTCAATTTGGGGCTGAGCACCTTGACTTTTTTGGCATCGATTTTTTTTTGGGACAGCCTATTGAGCAGTGATTTATGTTTTGAGGTGAATATGGAAGCGTTGTGAAAAACGGGTTGTTTTACAAAATTCAGGATAAATCTAGTTAAGTTTACTAAACTTTCAATGCTAAGCGATTCTATGAGAGCATGTACGCGTAATTTGTTTATTTGTTCAAAGATTTCGTGAAAATTTGATGTTTAATTCGTACATTCTTCGTGAATGTCGGCTTAATGGGATGAATGATGGAACAAATACCTTATGTGAGAAAATATGCCAAATATGTGTCGACAAAAAAATTTAAAACGATTTCAAATCAATCATAAAAATAATTTCACATATGTGCTTGAAACCTCTTTTGTCATTATTTTTTTCAATTTTAAACTTCAAAATTATTATGAGAACTTAAAAACAGAATAAGTTATTATCCCATTAAGACTTACACGGCGGATGTAGTGAACTCGGAGGCGCGATATTCGTTAGTATGAACCCGGTACTCGAACTCAGCGCATCGTTTACCAAAACGAACCCAGCTGCGAACCCTACCCTTTTTTTCAACCTCTCAGTGATTTCTCGTGGAAGTGCAGAGGTGTTCTCGACTTTCAATAAAGCGAGTATCACGTCAACATATTCCTATACACACTCCTTCTTTGACCTGCATTTGGATGCGGCCGGCGCTGGTATTGCCTTATATAAAGATTAAGGTCACCAGTTTTTACGCATTGAAGATGCATGTTAGTCCCAAGCATCATCCGTTGGAGTAGCAACCGCGGGCGGTCAATCATGCTCATGCTCATGCTCATGCTCAGATTTGCCTTTGAGTTTGATTAAAATTTTAATAGCTTGTTTATTGCGTTTCAAAATGGGAGAGTTGAAATTGAATTTAAACTACAATTATCATTTTAAGACCTTCTAAATCATTCGTCTTCCTTCATCAGGAGAGTTACAAGTAACACTGAATGAATGTATGAACTTGCTGCCAGTAAAAGAATTTTTGTGTCCCAAGGCACATTATTCATTCCTGCTCTGCTAGGCCTTTTTTGCGCACAATTTAAATTCTACATTGTGCTCATGAAAAAAGAGCAAAGTTCTGTTCTTCGTCTTCCCATTCGGGATCCCTGAAAAGCTGAAAGCTTCTTTAAAACAAAACGCTGCTTCTTCAGTGAATCTTACATCTCATCATCATTCCGCAGCTATTTGAACAACATGTTTCTCATTCCTCTCCCTCCGCGCCGGCCACGCGTACCAACAACAGAAAAGCACTTGACTACGTTTGTTTGGAGGCAGAAGCGCCCGGAAACAAAGCGGCTGCGAAACTGTGTAGGCTAAAGTTTTCCATTTGGACCAAGCCCTCTCCCTCTTTTCAGGTTGGAATAGACTGGAGCAATGTAATTACGTGTTGTTGCTTATTCAGTTGCCCGTTGGCAACCGGTAGTACGCTCGGAAAAAACTTTACAATTCTCGTGAAAAAAAATTGGAAACAAAACAACCGCTTAGGAAGCCAATTTTGAAAAGTTGTGCTCGGGCAAAAAAAAGACACTTAAGCTGCCGGAACTGTGTCGCTTTCTTGTAAATTTAAGTTTTGTCGAAGTACTTTTTTTCCGGTTCCAAACTTTACTCAACCTGTCAGGTAAATCTGCACAAAAACGGATTATGACCAAACCTCTCGTCGCTATAAAGTGATTGTTAAATTTTCTGTTTTACGGATGGTAAGAACCTTATTCACCAGAAAACCGACAATAGTAAAATCCTTAATCTACAGCGCAAATCTGTGCCTCAGTTAGGGGCCAATTCGGTGAACCCTTAAGTACAATTTAATAGCTTCCCTTTTTTACCCCCCTATTCGGCATCACAGATTATTATAATCATCACTGGGTGGTAGGATGATGAAGACATGATCCGTCACCCGCACCATCGCCCCGAAATTATTCGTTGAAATTCGTCGGGGTGCGTCATTGCGGAAGGAATTATTATTCGTATTTATGTCACACGCGCTAATTCACGCGATTTAGGCTCAGGACATAATCCACCTCCCGCCCTCTCGAACAGTGGCACACTCCAGTTTGACCTAGTTCCTTTCAGCTGTCGGTGGTGTTGGGGGCCTGAAAGCTTTTCCGCCTTCGGTGGGCTATTTTGGAATCAACCAGCAGCCACTCGCGTGAGAGTTGAGAGCCAAACAAATTGAAACCGACTCGTCCGGGGGCCAGCGTGGGGACGAGAGGGGCTTTCGAATGGTGCAAATTGCAATTTAGGCCATCGTTTTTTGTTTTGTTTGTTTGCTTTCTGCAAAGGATTAAATTGAATTGCGTTTTGGCATATTTGCACAATAGATTTCAATTGACGTTAAAAGTGGGTTTATATCGCGAGCTGCTTCGTTTGTCAAATTTGCAGCTTTTCAGTTTTGATTAATGAATTTAAACTTGATTTAATTACTGAACCGATCGACGCCAAAATAATACCACGATTAAATTACACGGGTTGCAATGGGGGCGCGTGATGATTTATCCTGTACTATCATGAAATATAGGTTACGGGTAGGAAGATGTTGAAAAAATTAAAATCATCACGCACATTCACAGTCCCATTAGCGGATGCCATTAGCAACCTAATCGTGGCGATTTTCAGCTTTATTTTCTCGAGAAATTTTATCATCATCAATTTCATTTCGAACGATGAACACGATGAAAACGCTGGCAGGAGAAGGGAAGCAGGGGTAATAAGATACCACCGGAAAGACTTTTCCGGTGAATTTCCCCGTAGCAACAGCAGCGCCGCCGGCCCTCGGCGGCACAGTCGGTCGGTCTCGCACGGCCCAGAAACTTGCAGGCGCGCTGAAAAGTTGTGTAATTATTCTGCCTGGACTTGTTTGTCACGTCCTCCTCCCGCTGCTTCTGCTGCTGCTCCGGTTTGTTTCGGTCCGACTGCCGCCGGAACTCGGCACCTGTGGGCGAATGAGCGCAGGCAATACCAATCAAAAAGTTTATTGGCTGTGACGGGAAATTTGAGCCCCAAGAAATATGACTAATTGCCTGGTGGCGAAACTGCCGACAGGTTTTTGCTTCCGGCTCTCTGTTGTTGTTTTTTTCTTCTTTTTAGAAACTTCATGAAACAGCGAAATAATTTCAGAAAGCTGCAACTTCCCCAGGATGTTAATCATTCTTCGATGCAGACCAGGCGAGCAATTTTCTTTTCGTGTGATTTCGATTGGAGGCGTTCATTGCAAGATTTTTAGCGCACAATATAGTAATATGATAGGCTGTTTTTTAATTAGATTACATAAAACCTAAGATAACATCGAGTAGTGAAGATCAATTCAATCAGAAAAATGGGAATAAATTTTACTGTTTGAAATACTCCATGACTCTAAAACATCCAGCATCAATTAGCTAAATCGCAAGCAATTTCCATACAACAAACCAAACTCACCTTTCCGCACTGCTTGCACTTGCCCTTCTCGGTCCGCCGGTGGATCCAGTGGTGTGTGGTTTTCGTCTGCTCCCGGTACTGCCGCACGCCAACGTCCCGGAAGGTCGGTTTGCACTGCAGCTGGGTTCGCTCCATCAGCGCCGAGATGCAGCTGGCGTGGGCAATTATTTTGCACGCGGAACACTTCATCCGGGGACCGTGTTTCTGCACAAGAACAAAAAAAAAAGAAATTTACACTTTAATTAAATTTCTATCTCTATAAAATAAAGTCAATGTTTCCACCACTCTTACACAAACCGAATCTAAACCACGTTCACGTAGGCTATCGAAACCCTACTTGACCCGTCAATGCGAAGGCAATTGAGGGCAAATCGAATTATCTTCGATCGCGATAGGTTACCGCAAAGCAGCTGCATGGGAGGAGAGAATAAAATCTAAGATGTACCGGTATTGAAATCGATTCCTGCTACCACCAATCAGGATTGTGCAGGACATTCTTGCAGCGCATTGAATTTCACACACGTAGCTTCTGCACTCTGCTGTCACATTAGGGGTTCGTGTCTAAGCTAAGTCTAATTCTTTTGAGAAAAATCATTACTTGACTTCAAAGACAAAACGGTGATATCTGTATGACAATATTGGTCAAAGATCTATATTTTAAAGATATGTGGCATCTTCTGTTGTGACCGCAGCTTCAGAGGCCGGTTTCAAAATTTTCTAGCCCGACTGCTTACAGTGCGTGTTGAGAATTGAAGGGCGCAGACTGGAAAATTGTCAAGTTTCTTGAGTATCTGTACAATTTTTGTCATAGAGAAAAAATAACGACATTTTTACGACTTTTTTATTGACAAATTTTCAACAATTTTGGACGATTATTATTGGACGATTCTGAGCCTCATTTTATTAAAAAATCGGGATTTACTTCCAGTCTGTTTCTTTAAGACTTTTTGGCAATTTTACACGACGATTTTCCACTGTTAGACACTTTTTATTGCTGGTGCTGGTTGAATTTGACATGTCCATAACGTGATTAAACAAACCGCTTTGACACATCAGCGAATTAACTGTGGCGTCATATACCTTTAGTTGTGTAAAAATATCCGATTTCAAAAATGACGACGGCTGAAACGCATCGAGTGTTAAGAAAAGTTTACGGAAATGCTGCTCTAAGTGAAAAACGTGCCGTTAAAGGTGCGTCGCTTTAAAGGTAACGTTTCGGTGTTAGGTGTTACCCGCCAAACAATTTACGAGCGATTTCATACTTTGGGAATGATTAAAAAATAAGGACCTCGGGTTCCTTAGTATTTGAAGCCAAGAGACGTCGTCGGCCCCTTTAAATTTCACTTCATTTTCGTTAGATTTTGGACAGCTCTCAAATAATATGACAACTTTTATGCTTGGTTTGATGATAAATTTTGACGATTTTTACCAACATTGTTGATTTTTGGCCTCCTAATTTTTGTTCGACAGTTCTTGGACAAATTTCTGATGAAATTTTTTTGCTATTTTTGTATGATTTTTTGAATAACAACTTCCAGACGACTTTGTACCTTAGTGAAGTTTTTAAACAAGGTTTTATCATCTTATTTTTTTTCTATTAGATTTTGGACAACTTTTGACGTAGAATAACGTTTAACGACAACATATGGATACGATTTGAAAAACCGAAAGCATCGAGTGCGTCACGACTGTGACATTTGTCCACTTTCAAATGTTTGAAATTCAGTCAGTTTTCAATTGATTTCCTTCATTATTACAGCAATTGGTTGAAAATTATCGAGGCGTCAACCAAAATACGTAAAATTGTGATTTCGTGATAACTAATTACTACAGCAACTCTGACTCTATCTGCAGCTGACTTTAGCGCAGCAAGGCTGAGCAGGCGACTCATTCGAGCGCAGCGTTCCACAGCAGACGGACCAACAGGCAGACTGTAGCACTGCACAGTATTGCTGAACATGTCAGGACATGTTAGCAATTTTGTCCGGAACTGTTGCGTCGTGTGTATTTTAGCTATTTGGCCACAGCTAATAGCTTGTGCGGAGCAGTGAATAACAAGAGAACTAGAGTCATCCCGTGTCATCGGTAAATGGCAGTCCAAAATTATCGCTTCTTTTCAATGTAACCAACAATGAAAAATTTGAAAAAAAAAATTAAAGAGAATTATCACTGAAATTTACGGCTTCACACCAATAATTTGATTGTTTAATTTTAAAACATATCTTTATGACATTTAGACATTTTTTGGTGATATTTGGCATTTTTTATATGTTTTCCGGTATAGCAAATTATACGTCAAAACTGAACAAGAATCAATGATATATTGTCGATTTTTTTTAATGAGATTTTGATGCGTCTCTGATTTGTTTTATTATACGGGTTTTGAAAATTTCGTAGTATTTTTATTATTATCTGGAAGACTTTTTTGATTGTGATATTAATTTTCTTTTCTTTTACATAACTGGTAATTTTCAATTTCTGAAATAAAATCTTTTCTTCTCCTTGACTTCAATTTGAGATTATTCTTATTTAGATCTTTTCTGGAACCGTTTCTCGAAGGTTTTGAGCTTAATTTTATAAAAAATCTGAATTAATTTTTTTGTTGCTTTTCGACAACTGTTTAGTAGTTTTTTAACCAAACTTTAAATTTTTTAAATTTGAACGTGCGTTCATTTTATGCTCCAAAAGTTTTTTTTTACGATTCCAAAATTAGTATTTAACGGCTCTTTGACAGGTTTTTGACTACTTTTTCTTTATTTTTTTATCTTATTTAACTCTCTAGTGCCCAAGGTAATTTCTACCCGGGCTTGATAAAATAACTATGAATCATTATATTTTAGAGGTTTGACTGAAGCCCGCCAAATGGCGGCATTGGGCACTAGAGGGTTAACTTCGAATATTTTTTTAAATTATTTCCAACCACTTTAAGAAGACGTTCTATCATCGTTTTTAACAACTGCCTATTGACTGTTTGGTTCTTCATTGGACAACTTTTTAACAGCTCTTTAATGTGTTTTTTTGGAAACTTTTTGATGAGTTATCGGTGACTCTTTGGTGACTTTCGTACATCAGTTTTTTTCACGAGTTTCAACAATTTCAACTGAAATTTTTCGACCTGCAATCAAATCATATGTAATAACGATTTTTTTAAATATCTATTGATTAACTTTTTGATATTTTTCTGGAGGAATTTTTTGACGGTTTTGAACATTTTAGTGTTTGAAGACTTTCTTTTCCATTGCGATTATTAGATCATAGTATCGTAGTAACTTTTTAAGAAAAACAAAACAGCGCAATTAGAAAATAAAAGAGAAAAGGAAATCCAATAATGGGAGAAAATTCAAAATCGAAATGATTAGCAAAATTATAAAATAGAGAAGGTAAAAAGGGATTAGAAGACGATACAAAACAGACAACAAAGGAAATGAAAAAATTAAGAAGAAAAAAAAATGTGTAATGAAAAAAGTGTAATAAAAAAAAGTAACAAGGAGAAAAAATAAGGAATAAAATAAGGAATTATTCGAAAGTCGAAAGTAGAGTAGAAAAATAAGAAATCAAACAATTGAGAACCTAAAAACTACAAATGAAAATATGAAAAAGTAAAGAGAAGGAGAAAAAAGAGAAAGAAAAACCGGAAAACGAAAAGAATAATTAGTAGAAAAAAAACAAAGAAAAAACTAGAAGACAATGGAAATAAAAGCAATTATGAAACTAAGGTGAAAACGAAAGTTGAATTGTAAACGAATAAGTAAGAAGGAAGCAGAACAAAGATAAAACAAAAACAAGTAAATAAATGCATCGTGATACAAAAAACGAAAAAGAAGAAAAGAAAAACTGTAGAAAAGACAGAAAAGTATAGTAAATATGAAAATAGAGAAAAAGAAAATAAGAAAAAACGGTAAAAAAGGAAAAGCCAAAGAGGTAAATTAAAGTGAAAAATATATGGACAACACAGAACATTTTTTTTTTTTTTTCAACATAAAATGTAAAATTAATCGTGAATAAGAATTCGATGCAGTAGAAGTGAGTGCAGCCCATTTCATGATATTTAAATGACCTTCACCGTTGGCTTTATGATATTTTTGGTGACTTTTTTGTTTTTTTTTTTTATAACTTCTGAGAATTTCCGGGACCATTATAAAAACTTTTCCATTTCCGATTATTTTTCATGCTGTATTTAATTGATTCTCATTCTGTTCAATTTTTCAATAGCTCCTAAGGGCCATTCACATTACACATCCACGAATGTCCACGGATTATATTGGTAGTCCACGAAGGGGAATGGCGGAGTTAAAAATCATAAAAAAAATGTCCACTTAAAATGTGGATGAATAATTTGATAAGAATAATCACTTCGCTTCACGACCTTTCTTACTCATTTTGTAAGTGGCTCGCCTTTTTTCAAGTTATGTCATTCTCTCACTTTTGCGAAACGCAAAGACTTGTTATACTCTTTTATACTTTTTGCCGTTTTTTACGAAGTCTTGGAAATTTTTTTCTTCATGTAGATTGTTGGTTTTTGTACAACTTTTTTATTTAGTTTAATTTTCATTTCAATGTTTTGATGTTTTGATTAGTTTTTAACGGTTCTATGACAAATTCTTTTTGTTTTGCCACAACTTTTTGATTGATTGTTTTTTTTTTTGTAATTTTAGACGACTTTCTATCGTCGTTTTCGGCAACTGTCTGGCGACTGTTTAACCTTTTATTTATTTAATGGGAACTTATTGATGAGTTACGAGTGAATTTTTGGCGACTTCCTTGCATCTTTTTAATAAACTTTAACTCATTAGCGACACGGAGTTCGACAATTCTTTAACAGCAACTTGATTGCTCTCTGAGGTTTTTTCGGGTTATTTTTGGCGACTCCTGAACGCACTTTTTTTTTTTATTTTTGAAAACTTTCTATTGCTTGCAGACATTTTTTACCATTTAGTGTCGTTTCGGCGAGGTTAGCGTGTTTTAATGAGTCTTTCTAAAATATTTTGATGACTCTGAGCCCATTTTCTGACGATATTTCACGACTTTCCAACAGCCTTAAGGTGCATTTTTGGTAATATTTCGCGACTTTGTGTAATACTTTGTGATGAGTTTCGGACGAGTATTTTATTTAATCTTGTCAAGAATTTACAGTATTTCTACAAATTCTCGCTATTTAATATTTCATTGATGATAATAATTTTGTTGCCTGTTGCATAGTTGCGAATTATGGCCTTCATAAGCATTGGTTGTCTTTTTCGTGCCTAATATAAAACCATTTTTTTCACCTTCGGAACCGTTTCTGAGAATTTTGAGCATTTCAGTGAAAATCTGAATGCTTCTGTTAGTTTTTGATAACATTTTGGCCCTTTAATCGACAAATTCCGGTACCGAACGAAGAAAAACCCCAAACAAAATTTTCGTCAAACATGTGTCATGCTTGATCAGAGCTCGAGAAAATTATTCAAAATTTTCCACGTGATTTCCTAGCGTCCCTTCAGCAGGCAGCAGGCACATAACTTTGTGGTCCGGAAACAGCGAACTTCCACTGCGGTTATGAAACCACGACAAAGTCAATTTTGCATTTATACCTTTGCTCCACTTACGACCCCCGGCTGTTGGCTGCTGGGGATGTCAAAGAAGTGGAAACCGAGGAATTTCATAACCCACCCACAACAACTCACTTGAGGCATAACAGCAGCAGTAGCAGCAAAAGTAAGTGCAGCACACCTTATGAGAAATGCCTTCTCGTGTTATGATACGCTTCTTGCTTACCGACGGCACTGATATGAAGTACATACGACACTCTTCATTCCTGGTCGGATCTGGATAGAATGCCAGTGTCGGGAAGCGACTGTCAAGAAAAGCCTCTCGAGCGATTGTGTGTTGCGGCAAGTGGGTGCTCCAACTAGTTCCCGGTTGGGTGCATTCTAGGTTTAATAGTGGACATTCCGAATGTTACAGTTTTTATTGCTGAGATCTTCTAGGTAAAGCTACACCAATCCCCAGCTTAGTGTAATAGTCGATAATCATCGCTGCGAGACCCTAATTTCCACGCCTCGAACCTTGCGAAACCTTCGATAATTCAATTAGTTTCTTTCATTGCACTATCATTTAGAATGCCCTGGGGGGATGAATTCTATCTTCGCCGACACGGTTCCAACACGCGCATCAAAGAATGATTGAAGGTTACGACGGGAGGCCCAGCGTAATAAAACCCAGCGCAACAAATATGAGAGTCTCAACGAAGGCAATTTCGGACTCGTTACCGTCTTTTTCCCATTTCCATTTAATTTCCTCAATCTACTTCCACTCCCACATAGGAGTGTACAACATCATGTGTCCTTTTTTGCGCTTATTCTTACGACTGCGACTGATATATGTGTGTGCCTTTTTTCTGTGTACGGCTTCTTGGTGCCTTTGATACGAGACGGTAAACAGGACCAAATCTAATAAAAGTGTAATAAAATTGTGGCGAGCGAAAGAAGCGAAAAAAAACACATAATCCACTGTGTCAATGACATTAGTCCACACAATAAATATATATATATATATATATATATATTTACATTACGATTGGGCGAAGATGCGTGCGAATATTCTCTCTCTAGGTTCGCTGTCCTAGGATGACCAGCTTCGAAGTTATAAGTTACAAGAAGGCAGAAAAAAAAGATCACCCTAGCCCAACAAGTGATAGCGCAATTTTTTCGGATTAACAACTGTATTAGGATTGGATAGAGGCGGGAATTGAGTATTATAATGGTGCGAGAGATATCGGTGAACCTTGGTATTCGATCGGTAAAATTACGGTGTTATTTGAGTTTACTCAGTTATTTATCATCGCTCATTACAACTAAAATTTTTATACTTTCGGTATCAACCATTTGATTTAGGGATTCATGTAAAAAGTTCAAGGCATAACTAATTTTGACATGCGTCTTGTTGTGGAATTTAGTACTGCCTCACTAGCTACAACTCTGTCCCATCATTCCGACAAAGCTCGACTACAATTACGATAAAAGTATTCTTTCTTTAAAGTGTTGAATCAAGCCATTAATGCTCTATGTCTTCATATCAGCAGAACTGCTGTTCAGCCAAATCATGTACCATCCAACGGAGCAAGTAATAATCGGACGGCATAATATCTGGAGAATATGGCGGATGAGGTAAAACTTCCCATTTGAGTGTTTCTATGTAAGTTTTAACGGCTTTGACAGTATTAAGCCGAGCGTTGTAATAATGTAAAATCTCTTTTTCATGACTGCCAATGGTACAGTCTTTTTTTTACTGTCTTCTGTTGCTATTTGTTCGTGATACCTATTCGCGCTGCCAGTCCGATAATCACATTGAGAACGTATTGGCAACAGAGCATCACAAAAGGAAACGAAAAATGTACTCCGTGTTACGATTCGTCATTATTTGGAAGATTGTCTTTAGGATTGCGAATGTAGAAAAGAGAAGAAGCTGTTTTTTATACAGACGTTCGTGTTAGCACTACATAAACAACGCGCTTCGGTAACAGTACTGCAGGCTGCAGGTAATAACGCAGCAGTAGCGCCTGAATCACTACGTGGCAACGAAGAGACCTGCCTCACCGTGGATGGCAACGACTGGCAGGGCACTTTGTATTTTACTTCACCCACGAAAGGATGTCAAACCTGCTCTTCTTTCGCTCCGGACTGGCCGTGAACGGGGAAATTTATTGTACGAAGTGCCTACCGGAAGTTGCGTCGTTCATCAAGGAACACCATAAGGCCTAAGATGCGGTGTTTTGGCCGGATCTGACGTCTTTGAAGCGACGAAACCAATCACGGCACGTTGTTGCACTCAGAGCAGCAATATCGTGAACCTTTTTTTAACTCTTGATGCGCTTCAGCCGCCGTTTTCATTGAATCAAATAAGAAAAGTAACACTTTCCGCAAATGACGATTATTTGCAAAGTGTAAAATTTTGTCATAACTTGTCAAATAGTTATCGAGATGGCCTTCAAGCAAGAAGTGATTCAACCAAAAGTTATGGGCGTGGTCGTGGAAAATCCAGGCCAGTCCCACAGGTAAATCGCGAAACATTTGGGAATCGACCGTTCGACAGTATCTCGTGTGGTAATATTCGTCAAGGAGACCCACACGACTAAGCGGCGAGCCACGGACTCCCTGTTTTGAAGATGAGGAAAGTGCCCAAACGAACCGATAAACAGAATACGGTGACCAAATCCTGCGTCAGGAAACTGTACTGCGAGTATTTGTCGGCAAGTCCAAACTGGATGTTCGAAAAAAGTTTTAGAAGAAGATAGTCAACAAATTTGCCAAGAAGTACTTATTGTGACATGTGATCTGTGAGTGAGACTAGATCAGTAAGCCTTTCATAATGACCGGCATCATCAACGGTCAAATCAATGACAAAAAATGCCTTGTGAAGAGCCTGCTGCCCTTCCTCCGGTCCCACGAAAGTGACACTCTGGTTCAACCGGATCTGGCATTGGGGAGTAGTGTGGAAACCAACTATGTTGTTTTTGTGCGGATTGTGGTGTCGTTACTGCAGATTTACTTGAATGGTAAATAAATTGGTTTTAACTCACTAGAAACTTTACCAAACTTGTTGACTTGATAAAGTCGTCCAATATGTTTTCCATTGTCTTTAACAGAGCACAGGAAAGACTGACGAGTCTAAAGGCTTTGAGAATGGATTTGTCTCTTTCTACCGCATTTGGAATGAAGCCAATATCATCTGAGTTCTGTACTTCTTTTTCAAGATTTTCAAGACCTTTTGAATGATCTCTTGGATGAATTTTGTTTCAATTCTTTCAAAAGATTCGCGGAACGTTACATTTAGTAAAGCAGCGGTTAATCAATCACGAGCTTGCTTTGTTTGCCCCGAAGCTTATTTTGCTATTCTACAGCTTTTGTTTTTTTTTTAAATTATGTTTGAACTAGTTTCAACAGAAGCAAAGAGATTTTATTTGCTATGTGATACGAATGTTCAAAAAAGGAATCTTATTCAATGAAGCTTTCACACACGCAGCAATATAACCCGTATTATGTTGCGGTTTGAAACGACAAGTGGTATCTTCTGTTCGTGTCGGATGGAAGCAAATAGGAGAAGGTGCCACGCAACGCTGATGTGTGTTGCATATCAATATTTGACATTTGAACCGGAACCAGACTCTTATAGATATTCCTGGTTAATTAGGTATAATATTTTATCGCCCGTGCTAAGTAAACCAACTCAGCTCTGATTGCGAAAGCTGCCTTTCAACGATGAATTTTTTTTGACAAGGTGGCGTGGAAATCTACTCACAAACACCTGAGCTCTCAGAAAGTTGGGTTGAACCACTAAAACCCATCCAGTTTCTAGCTCTTATCTTACCGGAACGACGATTAAGTATTACGTCGAGAAGTGGCTTTTTGTGTTTCATGCAACCTCTTCACTGTTAGATCTCATAGCTAACATAGACGACCTCCGTCTTATGATGCTCTAACTCCATTTTCCTGTAGTGCGCCCAGTTCTCGACCTTGCGTATGCTGTGCGCGGTCGTCAACTTGACCTCTCCGATCGACTCGGAGGTCTCTTCTCCGTCTACAATGAACTTTAGTTTCACACGACACACAAGCATCGAGAGTTTAAAATATGGGCATTGATACATATTGAGGTTATAGGGATGAGAGCTTTCCTCATTATTAGAAAGTTTAAGAGAGGTCTTCACGAAGAAGCCAATCATAAAAAGGCAAAGTCTGAATAGCTCAGAAACGAGCATTTAGAAACTATGCACGGTCGGTCAAGGGCAACGAGCCAACCGACTTTGGACCTTTTGTCAGGTGTCCATAAGGACGAAACCAACAACCAGGTGTGCCGATGTGTACGCCGAAGACACCAGACGAGCATTATAATAGTATCCAGATAAGCTGATGGATTCCTTCGAAGGCCAGACAGGCCCTAGATGAAAGGAGGGATCTCTCCCATTTAGTTCACGTATCACGTCAACATTTAAAGTAACTTAATTGTTACAATAAAATAGTAACAATATTAGGCATACCCAAAGGCCAGCGTGACAGGGCAATGTGAATCTTTCTCTTCCAGAAGACTAACAGCATACCGTAGTGGGGGAGGATGTAACGTCACCCATCATTCATCCCCTATTAGCTTACAGTTCCCCGGAAAAGAACAAGTCTCCTACTGGGGGATAAAAGCAAATGTATATTATGCGAACTAATACACAGCCTTCTGCTGTGTGTAGCTTGGGCGGAAACAAAGAACTGCGAGAACCTGCACATCCTTGTGCATGTAAGCAAACAGTTAAAAGTAAGGCCTGAAACATGCTGAACGCCATCGCGAGCGATCGGACCGTAGGTTAATGAACAGCCGTAAGTAGAATAGCAAAATATCACAGGTTCTTGCTAGAGGGTCTAGTGCCCCCTACAATAGGTTCGGATTCTCCAGATGATGTTCAGCAAATACCAGTCTTTTTGCGATTTGTTTCTGATGCGAAAGGAGTTTGTCTGGTAGCACGAGCACGGTATTTACAATCAATCAAGCGGTCCTCGATCGTTTTCCGTTTTGATGGCTGTAGATTAGGGTGTCCCAAAGTGCAAAAAAGTGGTTTTGTAGCTTGAAAAAAATCATTATTTCATAAATCACGTTTGGGCAACCAGAAAACGACCTTTTAGAAAGTCGAAATGTTCTACAAAAATGCCATAAATAACATTATCTTTCAATTTGAGACTGAGCACCTTGACTTTTTCAACATCGATTATTTTTTGGGACAGCCTACTGTAGATGTGAGGAAAGCATCTTTTCACCAAACTCAGTATTCGATGGTTATCCCTAGAACTAGTTTTCCTTTTCCACCCTCGTGTCCTTTCGGTATTTCAGGGCTTTTGTTACCGTATTTTGTGAGCAGCCGATAGTTGCTGCTCTTTCTTTAAAAGTTTTGCCTTCATATTAAAGCTTTTCAATCAGCCGTTTTGTATCGGAGCTGCAATGTTAATCGCGAGCCATTACCTTTAAGCAAAAAACCAAATTTTGAAGCTAACCCAAGTAACACGGTTAGTCTTTAATAAGTTTAGGTAATTGATATATAACAAATCTTGTCACTATAACAATAACGTATAAACTTATAAACAACTTGTTAACAACTCAAAAAGCGCAAGGGGCGGAGCCAATATAAAACATGTATTCAACTTCAAATGAATTGTTCACACGACTTATATAAAACAACTTTATAACGACTATAACCACCATTCTTACATTTCCAGTACCAACAAATGGTGGCCTGTTATTAATAGGTCATAAACAAATTGCACAAATGAGTTGAAATTTCACTCGCTGATGATTGTTTCTAATACATACAAAACAGATGACCCACGAAAATAATCATGGCTCTTCATTTGAGAAATTATCAAGACAATTCATTGATAGAATAGGGTGTTGGTATAGTGATTAAATACAATAAATCAACGTGCGATTTCAGATTTGTCGTGAATATTTGCCTTGTACTGCGTTAAAATTTACGCGCTTCGAAAATACCACAATATGATAGTAATCAATATGATATTTTTTTTAAATTTGAAATAAAGAAAAAAGTAACAGATGAACTCTAGAGGAATGAGCCTCAGGTATATATTTTCGATAGGATTATGTTATGAAACGTGCTTTTAGCACAGAATAATGGTGTTGAATATTATTTTAGCACGCCGCTTGCGCTAACGAGGCAGCCATGTTGATTATTAGCATTCGTTGAATGGGTACACCGATTGCCCAAAGATTTTGTCCGTTATATGACCACTATCTATAAAGTTTATTTCGGTAAAAATATCGCAAAATAATTGAAGAAAATGTACATTGAAACAACAAGGTGAACTAAGATGTCATGCACTATGTACTAATTATTCGAACTTTCTTACTCTTTTAGCAAATCAAGCGAGGAGTAATTTCTACCACAATTTGGAGATGGAATCGTGAAACCAATTAAGCAAGGCTATATAAAGCTACCAAAATCCATAAAAAAAATTCGCCGTCACCATCTTGATTATTGTAGTAGAGAAAATAATATAAAAATTCTCCTAACTAAACCACGCATTAAATAATATATTTTGGAATTTAAGTAAAACAGAAATATTCAAACATTGATCTGAGGTTATTAACGATGATCAAAATAATAATAATAAAACCGAAGATCGTTGAGCAAGACAAAAAAGAGAATTGAAACAAATCATGGCCGAACAAATCAAACGATTTTCTGGTTTTAAGTAAATTGAATGATAAATTTATTGATTATAATTTACTGTCAAATTTATTATTCATGTTTAATCAAACATAAATTCTCTGGGTGTTTAAATATTTTATATAATTTTGAATATTATAACAGTATTTTTGATCTGCACTGTATTTGATGAAGAAGAAATAGTTCACACCATCAAATCACATTTACAACTGATTTAAAACTGAACTACAACTTTTGCGGGCATTTTTCAATTTTGTCTCCACAATACGTTTTGCTGTCAAACACATATTCACCACTGTTGTCTCTCTTGCATTCTCAAGAAAAAAACTAGTTATAAACATGTTATAAATCAGATTTTACAGCAATTCGTAATGTATTTACAACTTCAACTTGTTATTTCGATTTAAAACATCATTCCGATTTAAAACATCAATGCGAGTGAATTAAAACCCAATGTTTTCCCTGTAACTTATTTATGACTTATTTATAACTTTTTCCTTTCATTTTTTTCGTAAAAGATGTTGCATGTGTTACTTGGGAACTATATCATAAGTTTTTCATTGAAATATCAGTACAGACTTACTGTTTTCACTCACAGGAAACAGCAAATCAATAAGCAATTTGTATTAACAGTCACGACACGATATATAGTTTACTATACACCTATTAGTTTTTCCTCTAAAATATTGGTCAATAAAACTTTATGTTTACTCACAGTCAAAATACCACGGATTTCGACAGGTAGCATTGTTCATAATATAAGCAATCTCATACAAAAACGGCGTTTATGAATGCCTTTTACATGATAGGTTAAAATTCAGATGACTTTAAAAGATTTTTTTTTTTTTTATTTTATTTATTTTTTTTTTAAGGGAGGATTTGTTAGTAGCTTAAGTATTTATGATAAATATTTAGTAAATAATGAGTATGTGTGTCCAATCACAAATGGTGACTTCTCAACACTGTTAGAAATTTGTAATTTTAATTGTTAGGATTTGTTTGCTTTCGCAATTAGGACTTATCATTCGTAGGGATTTAAACCTACTTGTCAGAAAAGGGGAAGTAAACTTACAACTAACTTAATTGCTAACTTATTGGCTATAAAGAGAGCTTATCGTAGCAATTCAGGATTGCAACGATTTTTGTCGAAAATTGTTAATAATTTTATTTGACATAGCTTCTAATGGTTCAACACCAGTAAGTCTATGTAATTCGAGTGTACCAAACCAAGGAGGACGCTTCAAAATCATTTTCAGAATTTTATTCTGAATCCTTTGGAGCGTTTTCTTCCTTGTTGAACAGCAACGTGACCAGATCGGTACAGCATAAAGCATTGCTGGTCTAAAAATTTGTTTGTAAATCAAAAGTTTGTTCTTTAAACAAAGTTTAGAATTCCTGTTAATGAGAGGATATAAACATCTCGTATATTTGATGCACTTGGCTTGTATACTCTCAATGTGCTCTTTGAAAATAAGTTTTTTATCATAAATTAGTCCCAAGTACTTAACCTTGTCGGACCAACTTAAAATAACCCCATTCATCTTGACAACGTGATTATTGTTTGGCTTGAGGAAAGAAGCCCTAGGCTTATGCGGAAAAATTATCATTTGAGTTTTAGAAGCATTGGGAGAGATTTTCCACTTTTGCAAGTAGGAAGAAAAAATATCTAAACTTTTCTGCAATCGACTGCATATGACACGAAGACTTTTTCCTTTTACCGAAATGCTTGTGTCATCGCAGAACAATGACTTTGTGCATCCTGGAGGCAAATCAGGAAGATCTGAAGTGAACATGTTGTACAGGACTGGACCCAAGACTGAACCTTGAGGTACACCTGCTCTGACAGGAAATCTATTAGATTTTGAATTCTGATAGACAACCTGCAGAGTTCGATCAGTAAGATAATTTTTTAAAATTTTGATTAGAAAATTGGAAAATTAAAAGTTTGCAATTTCGCAATCAAACCTTTATGCCAAACACTGTCGAATGCTTTTTCTATGTCTAAAAGAGCAGCTCCAGTGGAATAACCTTCAGATTTGTTAGCTCGTATCATATTAGTAACTCTGAGCAATTGATGAGTTGTGGAATGCCCATGGCGAAATCCAAACTGTTCATTTGCAAAAATTGAATTTTCGTTGATGTGTGACATCATTCTGTTAAGAATAATTCTCTCAAACAGTTTACTTATTGAAGAAATTGAAAATTTTCACTAAAAATTCCATTGTGCTCTCAGGGAGATGTTTGATTAGTATATTAAAGATTCCATCGTCACCAGGTGCTTTCATATTTTTGAAATTTTTAATAATTGATTTAATCTCATTCAAGTTAGTTTCAATTATTTCTGCAGGTAAAAGATTCTGGGAAGAAATTAAATCAAATTGACGTGTGACTTCATTTTCAATTGGACTCACAAAATTCAAATTTGAGTTATGAACACTCTCAAACTGCTGAGCAAGTCTTTGAGCCTTTTGTTCATTGGATACAAGAAAACGTTCACCATCTTTTAAAACTGGAATAGGCTTTGAAGGTTTCTTAAGAATCTTCGACAGCTTCCAAAATGGTTTTGAATATGGTTTCAATTTTTCAACTTTAGTCTCAAAATTTTGATTTTTCAGAAGAGTAAATCTATGTTTAATCTATTTCTGTAAATCTTTATAAATAGTTTTAAAAACAGGGTCACGAGAACGTTGATATTGACGTCTGCGGACATTTTTCAAACGAATTAGAAGTTGAAGATTTTCGTCAATTATTGATGAATCAAATTTCACTTGAGTCTTTGGAACAGAATAATTCCTGGCATCAACAATTGCACATTTTAATGCTTCCAAAGCGGAATCAATATTCACTTCGTTTTGCAAATCAAGCTCATTATTGAAATTTCTCTCAATATGAGTTTTGTATCTTTCCCAATAAGCCTTGTTATAATTAAAAACAGAGCTTAACAGGGTTTAAAACTGATTCATGTGATAAAGAAAAAGTTATTGGAAGATGGTCAGAATCAAAGTCAGCATGTGTGATCAAATCACTACATACATGACTTTGATCTGTTAGCACCAAATCAATTGTTGAAGGGTTTCTTACAGAAGAAAAGCATGTAGGACTACTCGGAGACAAAATAGAATAGTATCCTGAAGAACAATCATTGAATAAAATTTTGCCATTGGAATTACTTTGAGAATTATTCCATGAACGATGTTTAGCGTTAAAATCGCCGATTATGAAAAATTTCGAACGATTTCTGGTGAGTTTTTGTAAATCACCTTTAAAATAATTTTTGTGCTCGCGTGTGCATTGAAATGGTAAATATGCTGCGGCAATAAATAAAATCCCAAGTTCAGTTTGAACTTCAATTCCCAAAGTTTCAATAACTTTCGTCTCAAGATGGGGAAGAGCACGATGTTTGATTCGGCGATGAATAACAATTGCAACTCCACCGCCGGAACCCTGAATCCTATCATATCTATGAACCACGTAATTGGGATCATATTTTAATTTTATGTTAGGTTTCAAAAATGTTTCAGTAATAATTGCAATATGCACATTATTTACTGTTAAAAAATTAAAAAGCTCATTCTCATTGGCCTTCAATGAGCGAGCATTCCAATTTAATATTTTAATTGTTTTATTTCAAATCATTGCTAAATTTTAAATTAGAAACAATTTTAATAGTAAAATTTGTGCCTATTGCCTGTTGCAAAAAAGAAAGTTTACCTGCCGTAATAGGCCCCAGGCAGTTGACATTAGAAAAAATATTTTCGGCAGCAATATTAGCTGGAGTAATAGGTGTACAATTATTTTCTAGCTTGTTTTGCTTACCCATATTAACGGTCATTTTCGAACTACCAACACTAGGCGGTATAATGTTCGAACTACCTGTAACCTGTGCATAAGTTAAACGGGTATGCAAAGGAGTAGGTAAACTATGCGTCACTGGTACGCTTGGAGAATTTTGTTTTGAAGTTGGTTTTAATTGAGAAATTGAATTTTGTTTACCTTGCCTTGCCTTAACAATTGCTAAACGGACTGGGCATTGGTAAAAATTTGACATATGGTTGCCGTTACAATTCAATTTTTACTCTCTTTCACAGGACATGTGTCCTTTTTGTGAGAAGAGTCTCCACAATTAAGACATTTTTGGTCCATGTTACAGAATTTGGAACCATGGCCATAACGTTGGCAAGTACGTCATTGGGTGATATGCTTTTCACCTCCGCCATACTTCCTATAAATTTCCCACTTTACACGCACATTATACAAAGCATGTGCTTTTTCAAAAAAATTTAAGTTGTTAACCTCATTGCGGTTAAAATGAATTAAATAATTAACAAGGGAAATTCCAGTTCTCTGACTGTTTTCGCCTCGTGATTTTTGTTTCATTAGAATTACTTGGGTAGGGGCTATGCCAAGTAATTCTGTTAAAGTAAGTTTGATCTCATCAACGGTTTGATCGTTGGTGAGACCTTTCAAGACAACCTTGAACGGCTTGGCGTTCTTGGTGTCATATGTAAAAAATTTGTACATCTTGTCAGTTAAATACTGAACAAGACGATCACGACCCTTTACTGAGTCGGCTAATAAGCGACATTCACCTCTACGGCCAATTTGATAGGTATTTTTAACGTCAGAAACAAACGTTGAAAGTTCCTTTTTGAGAATATTGAATTCGGAAGAAATAGTTACCACAATAGGTGGAACTTTCTCCTTTTTTGAAGTTTTTATATTTTGTATAGTTTCATTATTGGTAACTTCCATTTCACCAGCTTCTTGCTCAGGCAAAATATCAAAAGGATTGTCACTACAGCAGACACTCGAAGTGTCAGAAAGAGATGCCTCTCTTTTCCTCCCCGCAGCGATGCGAGGTTTCTTTTTCCGTTCAGCCATTTCAGGTGATACGAAAAAAGTTAAAACAAATGTTAAATTCAAAAGTAGGTAGTCTTGAGAAAGACTGATGGGAAATAACTTTCAGGTAGTCTTTAAAAGACACACTGACAAAACACAAACTTTGAAGGTATAGGCAGTCAAAGACCAGTCCACAAGCAACCGAAAAAACGTCTGATCTCTAGGACAGTTCAAGACGCACTGACTTTATAAGAAATGCTCACGCGTTTTCCACCACTGCATATGCCGATGGGTTCCCAATCAGTTTCCCAGGTTTCGTCAATAAGGATCAGTTTCTACCCGAAACAACTCGGGAGTTACTTTTATGGCCGTCTTAATAGCCAGGTTCGGGATTCCATCGAGCCCCAGTGCCTTGCCTACCTGTAGGGAGTTGGCGATTACGATAAATTCCTTATTCAGCCTCGGCGTGACTGCTGTCGCTCACGAAACGGATGTTTCTGGACTTCCCGAATACTTGTTTCACACAACTGGAAGCGAGATGCCAAGTGGTCGTGGTTTATACGAATTTGAAAACCGCATTCAACAGAATCGATCATCGTACCCTATTGCGTAAAATAAAGCTGCTTGGTGCCTCTTAACCCTCTAGTGCCCGAGTTAATTTTCAGACGGACTTCGAAAAAATCACTATGAATCTTTAAAAACCTTTTCTAAGCATTGATTGAAGCTTTTTAGAGCTCTCACTGAAGACCGCCTAGAGGCGGCACTGGGCACTAGAGGGTTAAGAGGTTAGTTGCATGGCTTAGTTTATATCTGTGTGATCGACCACTTGGTGTGAAATCGGGAGCGGGTATTCAACTTGTTCGGTGTACCTCAAGAAGGTAAATTGGGACCGTTGCTTTTTACAATATTTTTGAATGATGTCGATATTTTACTTGGTGATGGTTGTGAACTCATATACGCGAAAGTCCTAAAACTACATTCCGTCTTGAAGTGCATAGAATATTATCATCGTTTGCAGCAGTTGCTGGATATGTTTGTAGAATGGTGCCATCGTAATAAATCGTAACTCGCAGCCAATAATGTTCAATCACCTAATCGATGGAGTCGTGCTCAAGGCAAACCGTCAGTTGGGGTTTATAACAACCAAAATAGCCAAAGATTCCAATGACCCGTGTGACCCGCTTGAAAGTTTTATATTACTCGCTAGTGCGACCCATCTTAAAGAATGCTTCACTAGTTCGACTTCCTCAATAACTGACCTGGAGTCTACAAAGTTCAGTTCAAAAACGATTGGTCTGAATTGCTTCAAGAAACTCGCTGCGGCGTGACCCACCGAACTTGCTTCTGAACAATGAAGTTGGATGCCCCAGATTTCTGCCATTTCTTAGTATTCGTGTCCTATCGTGTGCTCTTCGAACTTTTACTCTTTTCCAAACATGTTTTCATCGCACTGTGTTTAATTTTAATGAGCCTATATGATCGATGATACGTTCCTTTACTTATGATGAAGATTTCTTTGAATTTTGGCGAACGTTCCAGTTGTTTCTCAAGTAGAGTAGCGAAATCCGTTTATTTTACAATATGACGCTGATGATACTGATGAATTTATATTTGTGTTAGATGGATAAAATAACTAATAAATTATTTACTAGTCAGTCCCCCTCTCGAGTTCTCTTTTTATTGCCTCCTCAAATACCTCGGCATTGAAACGGGATGTCTTCCACCCACGGATGGTTGAAGTATTGGCTCTACCCGTTGCTTGCCGCCTCCCGTTGAACTGATGATCGCTTTTGGTTTAACCACCCTCTTCCCTCCAGCTCGATATCAGTCCTGGACAAGAGAGCGTCACGTCAATGACCGACTTCGCATCATTTCTGCTGAATGTAGTTATGGTCCCAATATTGGCCAGATCTAGGTTAAGCTTCGCCAAGGCTTCCAACGAGATCTGACCGCTCTGGTTCGTACAGCGACTTCCCCACTCAAGTGTTGCAGTCATCTGCCAAGCTGACCCGTCAGATTCATGGCTACAAGGTCGATCACTTGAACGAACCTTTCGATAGACCAACGTGGCTCCGTTCACCTCGACAATCGCGTATCCATTGTTTGATGTTGAAACATAGTTTGAGAGAACCTGCTCGTTGTCCATACTGGACTTATTCTAAACCCACTCACCGTTTTCGGGAGGGATACGGTAGGGGTTCGATACGGTGGTGTTGTCCGAAAACGGATCAAAGGCTGGTTGGTATGGCAGCTGCTGCGCCTCGTAGCAGTGGTTCAGGTTCAGTTTTGTTACAGTTACGCCCGTGATTTGGTAGCCAGTTTATCGGTTGGGCACCTTTAAATAGCTTGGCGTCCCGTTTCCCGGAACATGCCAAGAACTTGAGAGGCTTCCCACTACCTAAACGCCTCAACAATTGGCTCCTGTCGGCCCCCTCATAGGTCCAGGACTTATGCCCTATTTGAAGCACCTGAAGCAAACATGCGGTTGCTGGAGAATGCTAAGGGGCCAACTTCAAATTTGGCTGTCTTCAGGTTCAGATTCGCACTTGCCGATGCTAGTCGGATAGTTGCCACCTGGGTCCCCATTGGACCCTTTCGGAAGCGGATCGACTCAGTGGTCACATGCATCTCGCACTTATTCTTGAAGGCTTGTGCAAGGTCGTCCCCCCGGTGATTTCGTCCAGGGTTTCAAGCTGAAGAGTCACTTTTAAGGCGAGTACCCGAACCTAGTGCTGTTTTCTAGAACTTGCTCGGCTACCATCTGGAAAGTAGCGCCATTATTTGTCGTGTCTCTACGCAGCTCAAGAATCATCTCCCAGTGCGAGATCAACGGATGCTCCGCACATCCAATCCTAAATCCTGGAGCTGAGTTTCGCTCCTCATTTTCTTCAAGACTTCAAAGTACTTAGACCCGTCCGTCTTGAGTATGAGGACGTCCCCCCTGCTCTTCGTCTTCTTAGCCTTTGGTGGTTGTTTAGTAGCCACTCCGCCATCGGGTCTCCTTGGTGCCCTTTTCCTACTACGGTTACCCGCAGTCGCCGCTCCGGTCGACTCTTTTGACCTTGAGCAAGGTTGGTGTGCTATCCTGGAAATATAGCACAGCCGCGTCTAGCAGATTGCTGCGAAAGAGGCGTCATCTTTTTACAACTGCTTGAATGCAGTTGTTCTCCTCCTGGTCCTAGCCTGCTTCTCAGCCCCTGTGGGTTATCGCTTACCACCCCAGCTTTCACGGGGTCGATTTACCTGGCGGGCGGCGTAGCACTGGGGTACTTTCCCAAAAAGGGGTTAGATTGGGTGGAAATTTAATCTAAACAAATAAATAAATAACGAATTAAACAAAACAAATAAAAACAAGAAAGCCTAACTCTAACCTTCCGTCCTCCTCGCAGCAATGGCGGGTTTTTGTGGCGCGATTCCGGGGAAGCACCGCTTTCTCCTGGGTGGCGGTCGTTTGCTCCGGTTTAATGAGCTCGCTGGAGTACACGCACAATTTCACACTCACCGGAGCTGGGTAATTCTTCCAGCACAACTCAGGGAACGGCGGAAGCTAACTCGGCACTTAGCTTAGCTTAGCGAAATTCTTCCCGGCGGCGGTCAAAACGCGACTTTCTTTTACGGCGGTTCAGAGCGATCTCCTCTGGTGCCGCATAGAAAACACCCAGCATGACGTTTCTTTTTCCATCACTTCGAACCAACACAACCGCGCTTGGCTTCTACGCCGTTAATACACCTCTCTTTTTCGCCGCGGGAGGAGAGACGGGACCTAATTTTATTTCACTCGCGATACAATTAACACCGAAAATTAAAACCCTAAATACTAGAACACCTATCACAAACTTCTAAATAAAATCTAACGAGTAAACTACGATTTAAAATTAACATACAGTGGCGAGTATGTTGCTTGCCACAACAACAAAAAATCAAAACAAAACTCCTACACACTGACAAGCAACATATCTTTACACGCTCGGCGTTTATCACACAAATTTGGGTTAATTGCAACCTCGAGGGTTGCACCCCCTCCGCTAGAGCTACGCGTTTCGCGTGCTCTGTTTTGGCCTCATCTATTGTGTCCCGAAGCAGGAGGAGGCTCTGGTTCAGGTCACCGGCGATTTGAGTTGTTTGGACGCCGTGGCTACTCTCGGCCTCATATTCATCGGCTTTTGGACGGCCTTGACTAGTGTTTGCCTACCCGTCGTGGTGGCATGCAGCTCTGCCTTAACAAGGCTTGAAAATTCTCAAAGTACAATCATCAAAATACAGTTTTCTGCATTTGGATACGTAACTATCTGTCCAATCATTACCTGTTTCATTTTTAGATTTTCATTTTACACCTTTGTAGCGGAGTCCTGAAGTCTTCTACGTCAAAAGTCGATCAGCACGCAGGATTTCATCCATGGCTACTACTACCAAATCAGCTCTTACCTAGAGTTTGGTAGAGTGTGTCTTTGCTTATGAGCACCAAATACCCTGACTTAATCCGACAGCAGACAAATTACAACTTCAGGATATTTCTAGGGTATAATCGCTACCCCCTTACCCACAGCACTAATAATTGGATTTGTATTAGATTTGGATTGGATTTGATTTAAAAAATGTTCGGATAGGATTTAGATTAAATTTTGTTAGAATTGGATGTCAGTCAATTGATTTGAATTGCCCTCGGATATAACATTGGATTGGATTTGATTTGGTTTGGATTTCGATTGAATTTGGATTGGATTGGGATTCAATGTAGATTGATTTTTTAACGTTTTTTTTTTCCTGTATGGACTTCCTCACTGCGACCAGAATCGTAGATCTATTGTGAGATATGCCCGGGTGTCTGCTGTATCCCGCACTTCTGTTAATAGCAATACCGCTATTGAGAAGTGGCATGCTTATTATTATTTTTGATCAGTGCTTGTGTGTAATGTACTTCCCCTCGTTTTTACACGCCTACTATTCTTCTATACCGAGCCTTCTTCCTCCTGCCAAATATCGCCAATTATATTTCCCTGGAGAAGTTTCGTCGTGCGTCCTTCTGGCCAGTTTTATTGATAAGAGGGACTTATTTTTTGTTAAGAGGAAGTCACGCAAAGGTATTATAGAATTCAGCGTAAAGGAAGGGTAAGTGGTGGGGAGCCTGAGAATAAACTCATACTTAAAGTCCTTTTTGACATCGAATGGCCTGATTCTACTAAGATTCGAACCCTCGACCATCCGCTTGACAAAGCGGACTCTGTAAACTTGCGGCTACGTAGCTCCCCTTTTAACGTTAAATAACATCTTAATTTAGTAGGGTGGCATTCCAAAAAACGACAGAATGAAGGATTTCAAACGCTTACTACTTCGTTACCACTGAACAGATTTAAGTCGTTGATATCTCGTTGGACAGTAAACAACTTACTCTAGTTTGTGAAATCATTTTTACTAACATTTATTCTTAGCAAAATGATTAAAATTCATGGCAAACTTGATTTTAATTCAGCCTATCGCGTACCCGCAACGTTGCAATCCAAGCCCTTCTCGAGCACAGCCAACACTGAAGCATACAAACGATTTGTAGTTTCTGTTGTTGCTTTGTTCGCTCGTGTGCTCACTGGAAGTATGACTGTCATTAGTCACATATAAAAGTTAGCATGCAGCAATTTAGTCTTCATTAATCATCGGCAAAACAGACGGTTCTTTCTGGAGCAGAAGAAAGCGAATGGTGGCAAATATAAGTCGCTAATAAAAGAATCGAATTGAATTTCTCATTCGTTCATCGACCGGTAAAGCGGAAGGTTCTTTCTGGAACAGCAGAATGCGGGTGGTGACAAATATTAGGCCTTGGCCAGGGTTGACGTGAACAAGCAAGCGAGCCAATTCGCCCTGCCGTGCGTCAAAATACAGCTGAAAGTAGAGCTGTACATTGAAGCACGGCAGGGCGAATTGGCTCGCTCGCTCGCGCGCGTCCGCCCCGGCCAAGGCCTTAGTCACTTATAAAAGCGCACGCTATCGAATTGAATTTCTCATTCGTTTATCGACCAACGAAAGGTCCTTTCTGAAGAGCACGCCATCGAATTGAATTTCTCATTCGTTCATCGACCGGCAAAGCGGATGATTCTTTCTGGGTGGTGGCAAATATTAGTCACTTACAAATAAAAGCGCATGCCATCGAATCAATGAATTGCTTTTTGACGTCCTATATTTCGCGGTACAGTTAATTTGAAATGTCTTGTGATCTGTAGTGGAAGTTTTGTTTTTGAGGAAATACTGTGATAAAACGATTAAATTCTCGTGAATTTCTAAATCCGAGTAATAAAATACGTAAACTCTGAAATGTGCGTGAAAAACGAAATAAAATTTGAAAATCGCGAAAAAACCCTAACGTGTAAAATGTGATGTGAACTGAATAATTATGAAAAATACTAAAGAGTAGAATCACGATGTAAATCAGGAAAAAATCGTGGATATTCGGGACATTGAATTTGGAAAATCAACTTTGAACCCACACGAAAGAACTATCATCTTCTGAAGAAGGGCGTGAACAAAAACGCTTACAAAAACGCATAAAAATGACTTAAGTGTGTAGCTTTATTGCACACCACCAATTCCGCCCCAGAATAATTATTCCGATTGATGTCCCGCAATAAAGTTTTGATCATCCTTCTGCTTTTTTATTGGATTTGCATTGGATTCGGAATTTGATTTGAGGTAGGATAAAGATTGGAAATAGGAGTCGCATTCAAAATTGGATTTAGAAGGGACCCAAGTGGGGTAAAAGGGTTTTGGATTTCATTGAGTTGAGGTTTGATATAAGTTTTAAGAATGAGTATTGAATGGATTTTGGGATTTGGCTTGGAGATAGAGCCAAATTTGGGAGCTGAAATTGGAATTAAATGATTAGGTTTGTTACAGGATTTTGGATTATAAAATATGACTGTATTTTGTTTATCAGATCTAGGCTTCAGTTTACACAAATCTAGAACTCGAGATTAGGCTTTGTACTGAATTGAATCTCGTATCCGACTAGCGATTCATATAAAACTAGGTTTGTGATTGGCATTTAGTTTAGAATCCTAGTCATATGAAAAACAGCTTTAAAATTGGAATTTTATTCAAGAAATTGGATAAGAATTGGTATAGATTTGGATTACCTACTAATGGATAAGAAACCACAATTGAATTTGAATGGAATCAAAATCATTTCACATTGAAAATATGACGTAAATCAATGAAAATTTGAACGCTGCAGACAGAACCTCTATTGTATTAATTATCAGCACATAGACGAAATCTTCTTTCCCAAAGTTGCTTACCAATATAGCGAACGTAAAGACAATTGAACAAAAGGCCTTTGTTCTCACAAAAAAGGTTCACTCTTCAGCGCACACGGAGGCTTAACCATCGAAGAATGTGCCTTAAATTGACACGCTCTTGAATACCCGAAGCAAAACAGAAAACTGAAACGAGAACCACTATTGGCACAATAAACTGAAGGAACGCCTGTCACCCGCTTGAAAGTACTTGAAAAGCAAGGGAAAACACATCACATCTGGTGCACCGGCAGGCAGTCAATCAGACAGGCAGTCAGGCAGCAAACCCCCAAACCAGCACCAGCACGGATGGGTTTTCCCAATCAAATATTCAATATTTTTTTATTCAATATTCGCTGGAAATGAATTCCAGCTGTCTAGATGGGTTTATACGTCTTGCTTTCGTCGCGCAATTTTGGTTTGAGGTTATGTTTCAGAACAACTCCTCGTCAAAATGTTACTAAGTAAATCGGTTTTGAACTTTCACTTACCGTGCAGTCATTATCACCCAAGTAGCAGCAATCACCGGACACGGATGTGGCCACCCATAAATGATCTCCGGAGACAGCATTTTCGCTCCAATCCGGTGTACACCGGATCTGCCGTCCGTGCGGGTCCGCACTGGATTTCCTGAAACGATAAACCAAACGGAGAAAGGGTGAAAACTGAGCATATGACAACACTTCCTGGGGCTCGAGGGCACGGGTTAATTTTCATTTTGAGGAAATTTATCACTTCATAGTTCAGTGCGATTGCCGCGAGAGCAATTTTGGATGGCTATGTGAGTGACGGCGGTGGCGGCGTTGGTAAGAAAGTCATACGAGAAAGTTCGCAAGAATTAACCTTGTAGTGTCAGACGTTTATTGGATGTCGATGACTTGAAACTAGCATTCAGCAACCAAGCCACTATTTAATTAAACTTTACCAGAGCTGATGAAGTGGTAATTTATTCATTAAATACCTGAGTTTAAACGGAAGCAGGGACCGATCCCGGTAGCGGATAGCTTTTCTCCGGTTGGCCCAACCTCGTCCGAAGCGCTTAACCGGACCGGCAGCAACGGTAGGAAACTTCCGAAAGCCAAGCGCTCGTAAAGGAATGGTCGATCCACTGGGAATGGTTGCTACCGGAGGGCACGGGTCTGCGCTACTACTACTGGTGGCAACTGGACAGCTGCAACTTCGCCGGTAAACCCGAGCACTGCAAGCTGGCCGATGGCGAATACTGGCAGCATTGGACAACTGGCGGCGGACCAGGCAACTGCCAACGACACTCACCGAGCAGGACTTTGCAATGACGGCCGATCGACGCCGTTTCTTCGTTTTCTTCTTCTGATTTCCACCGGGAAATAGCGAACCGTAAAAGGGAAAGCACAGGCTGCTGGTTGTGGCACTGATTATCACCATTGTGCGTGTTTGTTTTTCATAATTTTTCTTCTTCTATTTTGCACTCCCTACTTGCGTTCCAAATGAAATCTCTTGCGTCGTTGTGATATTTATAATTGAGGAGTTTTGCTGCCATCCAATCGTCGACTGCAGACTGCAAAGGAGTTTTTTTTACACTAGACTAAACAGCATTACTTTTTTTTTTCTTCACAAATGACAGCATTACTTGAACGGTAGATTAATAAATAGTTCTCCTCCAGAACTAATATTGGGTTTTAAATTGACTCGAGCGCAAAAAAATTATCCCTGAAATTATAGCACAGAAATTCTTCTTCCAAATTTTGATTTTTTTTCAGATAATTTTTTTCTTGAACTGGTTAAATATTTTACGGTATTCGGTTTAAATCCAAAAAAATTGATTAATTGATAAATTCTACATGTGAGAAAATATCAAATATATTGAGACATAACGTACAACTTTGTACGACAATAAATCAAAACCAGCAGGAAAAGCAGGAAAATTTCTTGCAGCACATATTGAACGCTGGACAAATAGATAGCTTTCTTTAAGAGCCTGAGATCGGTTCCGCAGGGAATTTACTTGGAACAATTTTTCTTCATGATAACATAAAAAGACAAATCAGTATTTCACGTTCAGTCAAAGTTTTAAAAAAATATCTTATCATCGATGATGATGATGATGGTCCCGCCACATACCCCTACAAAGGTTTGAGCTGGACGATTTATCTATAGATAATTAATGTAATCACAATTTCAATCAGTTATACAAAAAAAAACGAACTGATTCCATTGCCAGATATAAACTTCTTCAAAAACTGTTTACTAGATTCACATCGGTAAAGACGTGAATTGCTGTAGAGCTACACAAAGCTAGCACAGGGTTTTCATGACCTTCAGTCAGACTAACCACAACTACTTCATGTATATTCTCTAAGCATTTAAATAACAATTTAAGTTTCAGTTGTAAAAGAATCCATTTATATCTGACTTCCGCGCGCGAGGCTCAAACTTATGTAGTCACTTTCTATTATTTTTTTTAAGCTACAACAACATAAAGGAAAAAAAAAACCATCATCACCACCGCGACGAACACAGTAGTTTTGTCATTATATGTTAAAAAAGATCCAATATAAAATATAAATAAAATTCTACAACACAATCATATCCGTTCGTAAAAAACTTCGTCAGTTACAGGCTTCAATTAAACAATCAATGAATAAATTGGTTTCAAAAATAAATATTTCATCCAGAATAAATCCGTTGTTTAAACTTCGTCATATAAACTCTCGTCATTGTTAAAAGCTTTTAAATTTCGTTCTGTACAACAGAAACTTTCACGTGTGAAATACATTGTCTCTTGAACTCCGCAAGTGTTGGTGCACGTTTAACATGTCTTGGCATCGAATTGAAAAAATTTATACCTTTATAAAATAATGAATTCTGTGAAGCTCTGGTTGAAAAGAAAGGTGTTCTTATTTCATCCGCGTTTCTAGTGTTATATCTATGAAAATCTCTTCCTCTTTCAATTCGATCACACAAATATTGAGGTAGCAAACCATTAATTATTTTAAAAATGAACACCATAGACAAATAAACAATTCGTTGCTTCACGGATAACCATTGCAAAGCGTCCAACATAAAAGCAGAGGAAGTTAATCTATCACAATTTAAAATCAAACGCATTATTCTATTCTGCAAACGCTGTAACCTCAATAATTGTGTGTTATTGGCCAAATACAAAAAGGTAGGGCAAAAATCCAAATGGGGCGAGACGATTGACTTGTATAGCTGTATTTTACTACTAATTGTTAATTCGTTTTTCAAACGGCATAATATTCCATACTTCTTGGCAATTTTCTTGATGACATTGTCAATGTGAGCGTTGAACTTTAGGTTGTCATCAATAATCACGCCAAGATATTTAATCTCCCGAACGCGACCAATTGTCTCATCATCTATTATAACAGAGACATCGTCATTTACCACGGTGCGCGAGGAAATCAAAAATTTCGTTTTATCAATATTCAATTTCAATTGCTTATACTTCAGCCATCTGCTTAGAGAACGTAAATCTTCATTCAAGTGTGAAACATCTTCTTCTAAATTTTTAGCTGCAATGAACAACACGGTGTCATCGGCAAAAAGATTTAAGTCACAAAAACGTAAAACTCGTCGCATGTCATTTATATACATAATAAACAAAAGGGGCCCTAATACACTTCCCTGTGGAACTCCAAGATCATTCTCCACGGGATCAGATACAGAATCATTGAAAACAGTCCGTTGAGTTCTGTCAGACAAATAGCTTTCAAACCATCTGAATGCAGTACTCGAAATTCCAAAGCGCTTGATTGTGTTCAACAATAAGGGCCTAGAAATTTTTTCAAAAGCGCGTTTCAGATCCAAAAAAAAACTGCAACTATTGTGTCTCTATTTTTTAAGTTATCTTTCCATTTTGCAAGAACTAAATTCAACGCGGTTTCTACCGAATGGCCTTCCCGGTAGCCAGATTGTTCCGGAATTAATAACGAGTTACTATTTAAATATTCTAACAGCTGACCTTTAACAACAAGTTCCAATATCTTTTCTAACGTGTGTAACATATTGATGGAACGAAACTCTTCGGCTTTAATCGTTCCAGCAACCTTTTGAATCGGAACAACCAACGATTCTTTGTACACTTTAGGCACGTGCCCAGTTAGTAATGATTCATTAATAAGGTTCAGCAGAGTGTGACCAATAACATTGAAGCAATCTTGAATAACCCTAGCATTAACATTGTCTACTCCAGCCGTTTTCCCTAATGAAAAACAAATATTTTTCAGGTCATCCATTGTGATTGGGCGAAAACCATCAAATCTACTATTAACGTTAGTCGACTGTTTTATTTCATCCGGTTCATCGACCAGGTCAATTGATTGATTGATCAATGAAACACTATTGATGAAATAATCATTTACCTTACTAGCAATTATTTGTTCTGTTTGCTCTAATGTGCCATCAAAAGTTATGGACCGCGGTTTACAATTACTAGGTTTTAATAGAGATTTCAAAATTTTCCATAACTCTTTGCTGTTGGTTTGATGCTGAGTAATCTTTCTCTGGATATATTCACAACGCGTCTTTTTTAACGCTTGTGAATATTTATTACGCGCGATTGTGTACTCATTCCAATGACTCTGACTATTCGATCTACAAAACATTTTGTACAATTTATCCCTCTTGCGCTTAAGGCGCAAAAGATCCAAATTGTATCAGCTGTTCGCGTTCTTTAAGGATACAAATTTATGTTCAACTAATTGATTCGTACACGTTTTCAAAATACTAGTAAGAACAGCTGCAGAATCATCTAAATTACCGGACGCGATTGGAAAATCCAAGCTTCTTTCAACAAGATTCGAAACAGCCTGTTTCGAATATTTTCTCCAGCATTTCAATTTTTTAAAATCATTATTCTCACTCAAGTTGTCTAATACAGTGATTACTAATGTCTCATGATCGGTTATTTCCATATCAGAATCCGTTACTGAACAAATGGAATCCAAATTGGAATAAACATGATCAATCAAAGTTCTACTTCGCTGGGAAATACGTGTAAATTCATTATCGCTTTGTTTCAAATTGAAAGATTCTACTAAACGCTTCATATGATTCGAATTTGTATTATCTCGCCAGTTAATATTGAAATCGCCAGTCAATATATTCAGTTTACTATAATCGAGAAATTCATCAAGCCAATTTTCCAATATTTCAAGGAAACGGTGATCACTAGCATTGGGAGAATGATACAAAACACCAAAATTACCCACCTTCATACCACGTACTACTGTTATGCCCAAGAACCAATTGCCATCCTTTGCTTCGTTTCGGCAAAGCTCGAATTGAACTGATTCTCTGACATAAATAGCAACATCGCCAGTTTGTCTAGAATGTGATAAACAAGCAGCCACATTATATATATATATTATTGACGTCCAAATTCATGTTACGCTCTTTATTCGTCTTTAAACAATTAACGCATTTCAAAACAGTAGACGTGCATTCAGATGTTTTGTGTTTTAGGCTACACCTGGAACACGTATCACAATTTTTGCAATCCATGCTCTTGTGCCCAAATTCTCCACATTTGAAGCATCTCAAAACATTTACCGCGGGAAATACTAAGCACCGATCAAATTCTACATTTACTTGCTTAGCCGATAACAAGCTGTTATACGTTTCCAAATCAACCTCTATTACCGCGCTATACTTGTTATACCGAAAGCGTGGATTTTCATACGAGTTTATCACTTTTACATCATTAATTTTGATACCTTCATTTTGACTCTTTAAAAAGTCAATGAAAACATCAGGAGAAAGATTCTCGCTCATGCCCACTATTTTCAATCTCGGCACCGACGTGGGAACAACAGCACTGTAGTTTTCACCCAGATTGCTTTCAATGCCATTTTTCAACTTATCAATATTTTCGCCAACAGCGCGCGCATTCAACAATAATGGAACCATCTTTACCGTTCCTAAAATTACTCACTTTGTGTGTTTTTGGATCTAATTTTGTTTTCAAAAACTTTCGAGTTTCCTCGCAAGCTTGTTTGGACTCTTTCGGTTTGATCACAATGACCGGACGAGTCTTATGTTTAATGGGCTTAAAACCATCATTTATGTTATTATTATCACTAATACTCGTTTTAATACTTTTACGGCGACCCTTCACGACTAGCGCAAAAGTCACGCCATCATCAAAAACATCATCACTATTATCGTCATCAATTCTACGCTTCTTGCCGATTTGGTCCGATTCAGAAGAAACCGTCCCATTCCGCGCGCGGGCATCATTAATTGCAGCTTTATTTTGACGCGTATTTAATTCCAAACCCGAATTGTTCAATTTATCAAATTTCTCACAAAATAATTTTTCAAGAGATTCATTTACATTTAATCTTTACTGTTCCATACCGAAATTCAACGCGCTGTTTATCTGGGCCGATATTTGATCCCGCATTCCAATGACCGAATCAGAGAGAGAAGATAATTTCTTCATCTCTTCTTCAATACGCTTGATGTCCGGTATCAAATGTTGCCCACCACAACACTGGTTTGATAAACATTCGTCACACTTGAAACAAAGATTATCATTTTTTGTAACAATCTTTGCCGTTGCCTTGGTGAGTCCTGTACACTTGTAGTAAACAAACGTGCACAGTTGAAGCCCACACATTTCAACGGCAAATCCGATAGGACAATCGCCGTACCACAGCCAGAGCAAATCATCGCACACAACACACGTTAACACGGGACGCGTTTCAAGCCAGTTTTTAAAAGGCCAAAGCAGAAAATAAACTCCGGAACTTTTTAAATCAATTCTATTGTTGAAAACTGGGAACTTAAGGTTGCTGTGGAAACAAAAGTAAGCGCAAAAACGTCTTGTTTAATTATTCTTGATTTGATTTCTTACCTTATAATTTTGATAGCATTTTTCAGCGAATTTCGAATCAAGTTGAAATTATTTTCTATTTGTATTTTTGTATCAGATAGGGTATCGAACGTCTTCGTCAGTAGTTTTCTTCAGCCCCCTTTTGCATAAGATTGCTGCAGAAAAACTGCCGAAGAAAACCACTGACGAAGACGTTCGATACCCTACATTCTTGAATCTTGACATATTTCCATCTGCCTGTCTTCTCAGGGGTTTGGTACCCTCAGAGGCAGTATAATATGTTATGTTCAGGCTTATTTTGGAATAATTTTTGACGTAGAACTTCGTCTTTCAGGAAGTTGCGCGCTACATAGGGGTATAAAAATAAATCTGAGAACGGAAAATGGGACAAAATTTGTCCCCTTTTAAATGCGTATACTGCCGTTCCAATCATAGTAGTCCCATGTTCTACACAAACCTTATGCACACTGGGACAACTATGCTTGGAACGGCAGTATAAGCCGGTTAGTTTTCAACGGGTTCCCTTCGTTTTTGAAGCAATTGATTGAAAAATTTTCCACGCATTCGGCAATTGTTGAAAATTCTTCTTTGAATATGCGAGTTATTGTACTATTGAAAATTGTCAAGCCTTGTTGAAACGCAGACTTCAACCGTTGAATAGTCCCTCGTTGCTCCCTTTCCCTAATACGGTCGACAGAATATTATACCTAGTTATCTAACGGATGATGCGACCGTCGGACACTATTCAGCATTAGCGGGTAGCAGCGACATCAGCAGTGGATAGCGGTACCGGCTGACTATTCGAGACTGCTTTCGACTCAAACTAATCATTTATTAGTGATTGGTGGGACGGACGGTTTTGGCAATAGCACATGCATTCTGTATCCTAGCTATTAGGACACTGTCTGTCGTTCAATTATCAGTTTGAAAACAATTTTCCACTGCATTGTCAGCGTGCTGCCAGCGTAGCACAGAAGTGATCGCCATCTTATCCAGCTAAAAGTTGAATACCGAACTGTACTTTTTGAAGCAACCCAATACATTATTGAAGGTTAAACATTTTCTCAAAAGGTTTAGCGCTAGGATTAAAAGTGGATGTTATTTTGTTCTACATGCACTCTGACTGTTAAAACATATTTGTACAGCAAAGTGTTTGTTGCATTCTTGTTCTGTTAGTGATGCCGTAGTTTTATGTGCAAGTAAAATACGATAGAACTTCAACGCTTTGTTTGCACAAAACCCCGAAAATCGATGCATACAATAGCAATACATTACTTCTGCCTTTATTTTGAATTCTCACCTCTCTCCTTTTTAAGTATGAGGAAGAAAGTCGAAATATTTTCAGTCATCAGTTTAATTTCGTTCAACAGTCGAACTGCGGCGGGCTACAACGAAAACAAATTAGAATTTGACGCAACAACAGACGTCCACGTTCCTATGGTAATAGGAGACACAGAAACTGTGGCGGATTAAATTGAGAATCTGGCATATTAAATAAAATTCCTAACGAACTTTTGCTCTACACCTCAAGTGACATTGAAACGTTAAAGCAAAAAACATCAAACTGTTCGTATCAGGACAACCAAACGAATGAATAGAACGTTGTTGAGTAGTTCTACGTTAACCTTGCGATCGTGGTTTTGCAGGAACCTGTTTAATTCTTTTGATTTGATCTTTCTAATGATTCTAACCATTTAATGTTTTTTTTTTACTGTTTCAAAATATGGAAAGGTTTAGAGAAAATATTTAGTTGAAATGAAATCGAAAATGTCTCGAAAGAGCCGAAATTATGCTATGATCACAAAATATGTTCATAAGGCTTGAAAATGTTTTAATTTAAACACGAAATAACCGAAAATGCTTCTAAAGGCCTCTTCAGCCCTTCGTTTTCTCGTCTTTCTATCTCTCTATTAACATTCTTTCTCTCTCTCCGACTTTTTGAGTCGTTAGAAGTGTTAATTTTAAAGTTAATATCTGACCATTTTCAATTCAGTCTTTGAAGTATTTTTGACTTAATTTATTTTCTTCTTCTTTCTTTTTTTCTCTCACCCCTAACTAACACGCAGAGAATACTGAGTAAGAATCCCAAGGATACCGATTAACACAGTGACGGAATCGCGAAAGGAATCGCAAACACGATCCGGAGGATTCCCACTCACGATTTTTATTCAAGAATCCTAGAGCCACAGGGCATTCTTGAGGATTTTTTTTTAGGAATCCTTTTCATAGACGCTTACGAATCCAATGTGAGGAATCCTAGAGAATCTATGCCAATCGTATGTGTTCGTCCGGGACTCTTTCTCTCTCTCCATATTTTGTTGTTTTTCTCTCTTATTTTCTTTCGATTTTTTCTTTTTTCCCTCACCCTTTTCTCTCTTTTTTTCATACGCTGTTTGCGTATCTTTTTACCCTCGCTCTATTTTTCTCGTACTTCTTTCCTCTTTTTTCTCTCCTTTTTTTCTCTCTGTTTTTATCCCACTTTTTCTGTCTTTTTTTTCTCTCACTGTTTGTATCTAGCTCTTTTTCTTTAATTTGCTCTCGTTCTTTTTCATTTTTAGTCTCTTTTTTCTCACTCTCTTTCTCTCTCTCGAGAGAAGATAGAACGTTTTTATTGTTTATATTTCTCGTTTTTTTTTGTTTTTTTTTGCTCGTTCTTCTTCTCCCTTTTTCTCTTTGTTTCCATCTTTGTTTCTCTTGCTCTTTTTCAATCATTTTTCTCCCTCGCTCTTTTCATTTTTTTCTCTGTTGCGTTTTTTACCTCTTTATTTTCTCGATCTTTTTTCTCTTTCAGTCTCATTTTTATCTTTGGATCTTTTCCTCTTTTTTTCTCTTGCTATGCTTCCCTCCTTTTTTGTCTGGCTCTTTTTTCTTATTTTCTCTCCTTTTTTTCTCTCAATTCCTATGTCTATTTTTTCTCTCGTTATTTTTCTCTAGCTCTTCTCTCTAGCTCTTCTCTCTCGTTTTTTCCTCTCTTTTTTCTCTCGCTTTCTTGTTTTTTTTTCTTCCGCTTTTTTTGTCTTTTTTTAACTCGTTCCGTAATGCTCGCGCTCTTTTTTCCTTTCTTTACTCATTTCTCTCACAAGCTTTTTTCCTCTTTTGTATCTCTTTTTTCTCGCTTTTTCACTCTTTTGTCTCTTTCTCTCGTTTTTTTTTCCTTTTCTCTAGATACCTATTTTTTCGAGCTTTGTTTTTTTTTATCTCGCGCTCTTTTCCTCTTTAGTCTCTCCCACTCTTTTACAATTCTTTCCCTCTTCTCTTTCTATTTTTTCCTCTTGTTCTGTTTCACTGCTTTTTTCTTGCTCTTTTATTGTTTTTTTTTCTCTCCCCTCTCGCTTTTTCCTCTTTCTCTTCTTTGTCTATTCTTATCACTCATTTGTCCTCCCCCTTTTCTCTTGATTTCTTGTTTTTTTCTCTCGCTCTTTCTTTTTGCCTTTCTCCTAGAAAGGTATAGCAATCACTTGCAAAACCGAAAGTATAAAAGTGCTCCAAAGGGCCGAATGGCATATATCACTCGACTCAGCTCGACGAGCTGAGCATTTTCTGTATGTGTGTGTATGTGTATGTGTGTGTATGTGTGTGTATGTGTGTGTATGTGTATGTGTGTGTGTGTGTGTGTGTTTGTGTGTGTGTGTGTGTGTGTGTATGTGCAGATTTTAATTCTCACTCACTTTTCTCAGAGATGGCTGGACCGATTTTCATGAAATTAATTGCAAATGAAAGGTCTTGTTGTTTCATAAGACCCTATTAAATTTCATTGTAATCGAATTTATAGTTTACGGGTTATGTGTCAGAACGTAAAAATATTGAAACATCATTATTTCAAAAACTACTGAACCGATTTTCACAAAATTGATTTCAAATGAACGGGCCACCCGAAATACCCTCAACTTTTGAATATTATAAAGATTGAACTAGTGGTTCAAAAGTTATGAAAAGAAACGTGTTCTGAAGACTGTTTAATCTCACTCATGTTTCTCAGAGATGGCTGGACCGATTTTCATAAAATCAGTGTCAAATGGAAGGTCTAGTTGCCCCATAAGACCCTCTTGATTTGTTTTGCAATCGGACTATTAGTTTGCCTGTTATGTTTGAAAATGTGAAACCCAGCTATGAAAAGGAACATACTCCGACGACTACTTGGACTCACTTATTTTTCTAAGAGATGGCTAACCTGATTTCAACAAAATTAGTGTCGATTGATAAGTCTAGCTGCCTCATAACACCCTATTGAATTTTACTGTAATCGAACTGTGACTTCGTCTGTAATGTACCGAAATGTGAAAATCACTAAACTGTATTATCGCAGAAACTACACAACCGATATGATCAATATTGTTATCAGATGAACGGGTTAGTAGAAATGGTACCCGACGGGTTCGGGTCGGGTTCTGGTTTTGAAAGTTTTTGAAAGTGTCGGGTACGGGTCGGGTTCGGGTTTTGAGAAAAAAAAATATATTCGGGTACGGGTCGGGTTCGGGTTTGAAAATGTCGCGTTCAGGTCGTGTTTGGGTATGAAAACCCGAAACCCGTTTATAAAATCTATGAAATCTCGGGTTCGGGTCGGGTTCGGGTTTCGCTATTTCGGGTTCGGGTCGGGCTCGGGTTTTGACCGAAAAAAAATCGGGTTCGGGTCGGTACGGGTTTGAAAAACATCAAACCCGACCATCTCTACGGGTTAGTTAAGGGCTAACTGATGAATTTCATTTGATTAAAATCGAACTTAAGCAACCGTTATGTATTAAATTGTTAATAAAACAACGAAAGTCTATTATCTCAAAGATTACATGACTTACTTGAACATAACTAGTGTCATACGAACGAGTCATCTCTCGAACTTACAAATAACAAACTTCATAACAGTTTGATATGTGGCTCAAAAGTTATGGAAAGAAAAGAAATTCAAAGACTATTTAAAACTATACCTGCTTTGATCGATATATGTGGCCACAACATAATTTAAATGTGGTATCGTACTATTTGAACGTTCCAAATTCATTGATTCCTTGCGATGTGTTCAAAGTCTGCAAATGCACGATGTATCGGCTAGGGTTTGCAATATTCCCGGAATTGATTTCCCGGGAAACGGGAATAAAAAATCTCATTTCCCGGGAATTCCCGGGAACCGGGAATGATAAAAATTTCTTAGCAAAAATGATATTTTAATAAAAGTTGAATTATAAAAAGTATCTGAAAATCGTTTACAATTTCATTATCAATTCAAATGAAAAACGAATTACAAAACGAAACTTAATCATGTTTATATCAGAGCCTCTTCGCTAATTTTTATCAAATATATTTACTGTGCCATTACACGATGCGAATTATTTTTAAAAAATAAACTGCATAATCAATCTAGTTTTCATTGGCGTTACAAACCCTTTTGTAATTGGTATCACCATTGATTAGAGAGTAGGATTCCATGTAAGAATTTTGATTGTTCAACTAGAACGTTATTTAGCCTCTCGGTAGTTTTCTTTGAAAGACCGAGACAAACCGGAAGGAAATGATAGAATAATTAATTATCTGTTCAATATGACTCTAAATAAGTTAGTTTCAGAGCATTTGAATGTATACGCAATAAATCTCAAAGATGTTTTTCGTGTAAAAACGCGGCCACGACCCAAATCATGCTGACTGAGTTATTATTGAATTATTTATTTCTGGTCGCATTGATTCACGGGTTTCAAATTTTCTTAATCGATTTAATTGAATTCTTATAAATGGCAAAGAAAGAAATCACTATTCGCTCAGTAGTGAACTAACTTTTAAAGAATGAGATTGGACGAAGCAAATATTGGCCTAATTTTTCGTTTAATGAATAAGACAGCAAATATTTTCGACAAATAACCGAAGCAAATAAATGGATAGTACTCGGCAAGTAAATATTGACCGTCATTTCAAAGAAATATTTACTTCGTATAATGCCCCTTTTAAAGCTGCTATACACTTTAACGACCTTAGTTCCGTGTTTTGATAGTATATAAAATTTTATTGCAAAATTGTATGGGAAATTATATTGAAACTTGCGAAATTTTTTGCAGAGCTCGGGAATCCCGGGATCCCGGGAATCAATATTTCTGTTCCCGGGATCCGGGAATCCCGGGAAAAAGTAATTCCCGGGAAATCGTTCCCGGGATTGCAAACCCTAGTATCGGCCATAGGATATGATCAAAGTCAAATAACAAATCGTTTGAAATGATTGGTTTTATCGAAATGACAACACCCTCGACTTTTGGCTTCTGTACATCGCCTTAATTCTGTATATAAATTCATGGGGGATATTTAGTTTTTTTTTCTTCATCTATAAGATATTTAGTTATTTTGGTTGTTTTCCACAAACTAAAAGTGGTCGTCTTTAAATTCAAAATGGTGTCCAGGGTCATTGATTGGTTTCTATGCATCATCTCGATTACGGAAATATCTATATTGAGTATTATTCGGTCATTTTTGACTGTTCGCCATCTTGGATTTCAAAAATAATTTCTGGCCTCTGAGCGTCATTATGGTTGAATGTTTTTAAAGGTAATAAATATGTCTATGGTGGTTCGACGCCCCTCCCTCTTCTGGAAGGATATGTTCGTGGGCAACAGCCGAAAATGATCGAATAACACCCAATACCGGTAATCGCCATCTTAGAATTCAAAATGGTGTCTGTGGTCGATTTTGACTCCTGTGTATCATTCTAGATCCGGATATTGTTATATTGGGTGGAAATCGGCCATTTTTGGCTGATTTCCAGAAACCGGAAGTTGCAATCCAAAATGTTGCCTGAGGTCGATTATGTAACATATTTGTTACCCCTGAAAACCTTCACATGCTAAATTTGGTTCCCTTTACATGGTTAGTTCTCGAGATGTGCAGAAATTTGTGTTTCATTTGTATGGAACCCCTCCTTCTCAGAAAAGGGAGGAGCGTTCAACTATTATGGACATATTTGTTACCTCTTGAAACATCCACATGCCAAATTCGGTTTTATTCGCTTGATTTGCCCTTCCAGAAGAGGGAGGGGTCTCAAACTATCATAGGAACCATTATCGGCACCAAAAACTCCTACCTACAAATTTTCACGTCGATCGGTTCGGTAGTTTTCGAGCCAATATGGATCAGACAGACAGACAGACCGGACTGCATTTTATATGTAAAGATTGCAACATCAATACTTTAGAACCTTAAGAGTGAATATACATTTATTGGATTGAAGCGTTCATGTAAATCTATTTTTACAACTAAAAGTCTGAATGAGAAAGGCTGGGTCTGACCGCTAGGTGGATTAATTTAGGTTTTTCTCTTTTTTCCTTAGCTCTTCGTTTTTGATTTCTCTCTCTAGCTTTTTTCCCCTTTTGTATTTTTTTTCTCGCTTTTTTTCTCTTTTTCTCTTTTCTTCCTTTATTTCTCGCTCTCAAAAGATTTTATTTTCTAAAGCTGTTTTCTCTTGTTTTTTTTGCTTCGCTCTAGCTTTTTTGCCTATTTTTTCGCTCTTTTGCTCTGTTTATATCTCTCTTTTCTTTTTTACTCTTTTTTGTCTTTCTCTCGTCCTCTATCTAATTTTTCTTTTTGTTCTATTTCTATGCTTATTTCTTGCTTCTTTTTCTTTTTAGTTTTTTTCTTTCCTTTATAGCCTTTTCCTCTCTCGCTTCTTTGTCTATTTCTCTTCTCGCTATTTTTATCTAGCTCTCATCTCTTATTTGTCTCTCTCGCTCTCCCCATCTTTTTTCTCTGTTTTTCCCTCCCTTTTTGCTTTTTTTTTTCTTTGGCATTTTTGCCTATTTTTTACTCGCCTTTTAACCTTTTGTCTACTAGCTTTTTTTCTTGCACTTTTTTCTCTCTCTCTTTTTTCGATTTCTCTTTTTACTCTCTCTCTTTCTCTTCTTTTTCTCTAGTTCTTTTTTGTCATTTCGCTCGCTCTCTCTCTCTCTATCTCTCTCGCTCTTCTCCTCTATAGTTTGTTTGCCTATTTTTTCCTCGTTCTTTTTCTCTCATTTTGATCCCTAGCTCTTTTTTTCTTTCATCCTTTTTTCTCGTTTTTTTTTTATTTCTCTTGCTCTGTTTCTCTCCTTTGTTATTGTTCTTTTTCATTTTTCTGCCCTTTCTCACTTTTTCCACCCTTTTTATTTCTTCTCTAGCTCTTCTCTTTCATTTGTCACTCTCGCTTTTCTCCACTTTTTTTTACTCTTTTCCTCTCATTTTTTGTTTCATTGTTTTCTCTCGATCTTTTCTCTTTTTTCTCACGCTGTTTTGTATATTTTTTTACTCGCATTTTTTCTCTAGCGCTTTTATTTTTTCTCTAGCTTTTTATCTCTCTCTTACTCTTTTCCCTTTTTCACTCTCTTTTTTCTCGATTTTTTTCTCTCGCTCTCTCTCTTTCTATCTTTATTACCTCTCTTTTTTTCTCGCACTTTTTCGTCTCTTCATTTTATCACGATTTTTTCTCTCGTTTATTTACTCTCTAGCTTTTTTGCCTATTTTTACTCGGTTTGTTTCTCTTTTTTTATCGCTCGCTCTTTTTTTCTCTCTTTCGTCTTTCTTTTCTTCTCTCATTTTTTTTGATCAGTTTCCCTCTTTCGTTTCATGCTCTTTTTTCTTTCTCTTATTTCTCGATTTTTCCTCCCTTTTTTCTCTTTCACTTTCTTAGTCTGTTTCTTCTCTCGCTAGTGTTATTTTCTTAAGCTTTTTTCTCTCATTTGTCTATCTCACTCTTCTCCTCTTGTTTTCTTTTGTTTTCTTGTTTTTCATTGATCTTTTCTCTTTTTTTCCCGCGCCATGTTGTCTATTTTTTACTCACACTTTTTCTCTCGCGCTTTATTCTTCTCTCGCTTTTTTTTCTCTAGCTCTTTTTTTCTTATTTCTCTCTCTCGGTTTTTCCCTCTTTTTTTCTCTCTCTCTCTCTCTCTCTCTCTCTCTCTCTCTCTCTCTCTCTTTTGCCTCTCTCTCCCTGTTTTATCTCTTGCTGTTTATTCTATAGCTCTGTCTCTCTATTTTTACTCTCATCCTCTTGTTGTTTCCCCTCTCTCCTCTCTTTTTTCTCCCTTTCCTGCAGAAACATTTCCAGCGATTTTGAGCATAATTTGAGATCTTTTTTTCCCAATTTTTTCTGGTTATAAAAGGCGTTCATTTGATTAAGTTAGGATCATTTTCTCCATGGTATTTTTTGGCACTTGAAAGCGTTCTCGAACGGAAATGATTTCGGTTGTGAATTCTTTGTTTACCTTATGGTCTCCAAAGATTCTAGAGCTTTAGAACCTGAATCGATTTTTTCCGTTTTTTTTGTTTACTTTTACTGACCCTCGAGGCCTTTCGGAGCGTTTCAAAGCTTTTTCTGAGCCTAAATTGCGATTATTAGTTTTAGTTTTGTGGTTTCAGAAATTTATTGACCTTTAGAAGCGTTTCCAGCAGTTTTGAGAATATTAGAATTATTTTTTCTGTTAGTCAGAGTTCAGAAACATTTTTCAGTGCTTGTATTTTTGAGTCTCTCTCTCTCTTTCTCTGATGGTTTGGAACGGTTCTAAGTAAAATTGAGCTTTACATCACTTTAAAATGCTATAAAACGTAAAATCAGAAAATGATCCAAAATTACACTTGAAATTGTTTAAAAACACCTCTTAAAGCAAAGAAATACAAAGAAATTCTTCAGAATCGTGCACCGAAATTAAACTGAAATGCTTATGAAATGCTAAAGTAAAGATATTTCATGTTTCTGTTTCGGGCGCTTTCAAATTCAAGCTTCATTTATGAGTTTTATCGAGCTTTATTGGTCTTTTTATCCATCTCCAGAAGATCAAACTTCAGAAGGGACTGCTTCGAGTCCGGTTCGTCGGAATGAACTACATTTTTTCTAAGTCACACCTTCTGTTCTCGTTCATTTTCCGACTCTCGTTAAAAACTACATACAATGCCCGCTTCTCAAAATTTAAAATGCAATCATAAAAAAATTTCAATAAGTTCGTAAGGCTATCTCCAAAGGTTCCAGAAAACGATTTCAAGCTTAATTTTAACAATTGGAAGATTTTATGCTAAATTTTCATTTTTGATAAAATATTTAAAAAAAATTTTATCAGTCTTTGAAAGCGCAATTCTAAGTGATTCTAGTAATAACATTGTGGAAAATTGATTCGTGTTTGGACTTCTCTGGCTTTTTGGGCTTAATTTAAAAAATTGAAAAAATGATTTGTTTGTATAAATTTTATCCTCTAGTTTAGTTTTTCTAGATTGATCATTTAGTTCGCAATAATTTGTTAGTGTGATTTTGAGCTTAACTGATTATCAATCTAGGAGTTTTTACGGCCTTGAAATACGTGTTTTCTATTATTTTTTTCCTTTTTTTATTTGTTTTTATTATTATTATTTTTTTCTCTTTTCAAATTTTTTTCTTTTTTTTTTTGCTAGGCTATTAAAGGTAGAACGAAATCAAACTCAAAAAATAAAATATAAACAAGAAGCGAAGTTTACACTCCACTATGCGCGTTTGCCAGGCGCTAAATCTAAGAAAATTTATCAAACATACTAGTTTGATTGTTCCACAAGGCAGCAATATGGGATCCATTCTGTTCTGGCTACTTTCTAATTTGTTCTATAATTCTACATTGCAGGCCCACAGCAAACACTATAATAGCGGATTTCAGCGTCGCGACACATGAGGGAGGTGAAAAAGAATCAATTAGTCTGATTACACTCCGCACTGCCGAGACAGACGGAACTAAATCAATAATCCATTAATTTTCAACCACATTTCGTGAGTGCATGAAATGACACACACACGCGCACGCACTTTCCCCATCACCTGAATCAATCGGCCGTTATCCCTGATGTGAAACGCTCTACTATTTGGAATATAAAGCCCTCATTATACTCATAATGTCGGCGATTATTTGTCAGAAGTTATGAATTTTGTTTGAATAGAGAGCCATGAGTGCAGGTGCGGTGGCACTCATTAAGCTACTGTTTACATTGCTGCTGTCGCTTCCCGCCTGCAAACATGATGGCTCCGAACCAGCAACCGCGTGCGATGTTTGGGTGTGCCAAGAGCTACTGACCCCACCGGCCGGACCCAAACAACTGGCGCCATCGATGAAGCCTGAGTTTATGCAACGCAAACACACGAACACACGCGATTTGGTGGGCCATCTGTTGGGCAGGCTTTGTGTGTGCGTAGTTCACCGGTAAATTGTTGACCGTGGTAATGTAAATTGTTGATTCCGAAGTCCATCCGGTGCCGTCCACACAGGGCGGTTCGCAGTTAGGCAAACTAGAAATGAGGCTTCGCTCGTGGAATATTTAATTAGCGTACTTCCCCTTCCATACAGGGTCACAATTATTTTTCACTCGAAACTGGATTGGAGCAGTCATGCTTTCCGGGAAACGTTTAATTAAAGTGCTTTCGATGGAAAATCGAATTACGTTTAATCAAATGAAACAAAAAAAAAAAGAGTGTATACAATCATATTAAACGCAGACCCAACCGAAACCGACAGTCTGCAAACTGCTGCAAGCTGTTGCTTTATTAGCTGCTGACAACCGAATACGGGGAGGTCTTGTGTCTGTCGATACGCCTCTTCTACTTCCGAGCATAGCTCGGAGATTGCAGAATTTACGATAGAACAACAGGAAGTAGTGTGGAGGGGGACGGGTAAACTCCCTAGCAATTTACGGCACCGGCAGTAAGCAAGTAGGCAACAAACAAGGATCAACCAACGCCGTACGGGATGTTGGTAGCGATTTACCATCATCAGTACTGCTGTTGTCGGTTTCCGCTTGTGAATCCAACGGATTTGGGCCCTTGTTGTACAGCGCTTATCGTCGCCAGGAGAGTCATAACGACAGTTGACACCTGCTGCCACCTGTCGTGGCTTATGTTCATTAAATTTTGCACGCTCGATGAAAGGTTCCGTTCGAAAAGGGGAAGTTGTTTTTTGGGTTTTGGGTTATTACTCGCCGATAGCACATTGGAATATTGATGTTAGATTGATTGAATTGACGTTTTCATGTTTTACGCATTACTAATAATCAATCACAAGATTGTGCGAATATTGATGAAATATCTTTGATTTCTTCTGTATGTCATGACTAAATAGAATAAATAACTGTAGATAATCCTAGAGAACGTCAAAGAAGACAATTTTTAAACAATTAAATCAAAAAAGTTCGAAGACAATTTTAAAATTATTTTTAGACAATCGTTAGTTGAAACAGGTCTCGTGACAATTTTGAAATATTTATGGAACACTTTTGAACCCGTCCGACCCGTTTGATCCCGTATGGATGAGGTATATTTTACTAAGCTTGTATCAGATTTTTCAGTTCGTTTATTTTTCGTTTCTCCAGTTGCATACACTGTCTGACTTAATAAACTTTTTAAACAGTTTTGTAAAAGTTTCCAGGCCGTTTTTGAAATTAATTTGTTATAATTTTCTAGACATTTTCAAGACCATCTTCAGACAAACTTTTCAACTATTTTGAGATAATTTCAAGACTATATTATATTTATTTTGAAATTATTTTGAAAAATTTTATTTAAATTTAATTCTAGATATTTAAAAAAAAATCCCAAAAAAAATGTTTCAGACAATGTTAAGATCATTTTAAAACAATGTTTGAAATAGAAATTTTCAACCATTTCGAAACAATTTTAGTTCAGCTTCATAATAATTTTGAGATTATTTTGCAATAATGTATTGTATTGCTTGTATTGCAGACTGAAGCTTAATTGTAGACGCAGATTCAGAGGAGAAACCATCACAGGAGCTCTCTACCGATGACAAATGGTGCATTTGAACCAAGCCTTATAGAAAAACCTGCCACTTAACAAAAAAGACATGTTAAAGTGATTTTTTGAATGACAACGCTTGATCACATACTGCTAACATCGTCAAAACGAATCTGAAATTTGTAGATGAACATAGACCAGAATTTTTGTCGAAAGTTTGTTCAATACATTATTTTATTTTGGAATTCCTTTGAAAAAGGCCGCAACCTACGGCCGAAACGTTGGATGTGAAGAAAAATACTGTTTAAAATTATTTACAGAGACTGCAAAGCCGAAAATCCAGATCTAAAATAACCAACGTCATGGAAAAGCTAGATTTTTTCATAATAAATCCTCGAATTACCAAAAATGGCGGATTCCTCCCCTGATAAAACCATTTCGAGGTAAATTTAACACTATTTCATGACAGTTTTCATCCATTTCGAGGTAATTTTATGTTGAAATTATTTGGACTTTGAGAATATTTTGAAATGTTTTCAAGACAATTTGTAGAATAATTCAAGGCAACTTTGAAACAATTTTAAGTCATTTTGAGACAGTTTCAAGACATTCGTTAGCAGTTTTTTGAAAAATATTATAGATAATTATTTGAAAATTATACAACAGACCCTTTGACGACAATTTTTACCCATTGAGACAATTCTATGATAAATTCGATAACATTTTGAAACAATTTTAAAACCATATTGAGTTGATTTTGAATAATTTTGAGACAATTTGGGGACAAATATTGCCATATAAAATCGATTTAAAGAAAAATTGGAGACAATTTGTTGACAGTTTCGAAGTGTTTTATAATTTTGAATTTTTAGTTTGAGAATTACGTCTCACAGCAACATTCTGAAATAGAGGTGCAAATTGGAATACTGAAAATATCGAGTGCCTCATGAAAACTGTTCAATTTCAAATGATGACAACCCAACCAGTTTTTAACGGATTTCCTTTATTCTTGCAGCAGCTGAGCGTAAAATTGTGATTTTATAATGCTGAGTATTGTGAAGTTGAAAACGTTGAAACGAAAGCAGATTTCGAATAATTAAAGCTGAAAACAAGACTAAATACCATAGAATATGATTATCACCGTAATCGGGATGGTGCATAGGGACCAGAAATTGGCCCCAATTCCCATTCTTAATCTCTTTAGGGCCGACACATTATTTTCAGAGAATTATTTTATGAGTGTTGTGTGTACTGTCATATATACATACTAAAACAATATAGTCAATCGCAACGTTAGCATTAGAGAGAGTTGAAAGAGAACTATTACTAAAATTTATCACTTCAAACCATCAATTTGATTAATTCCAATCGCCTTGGTTAATCACCTATTGCAAGAAATACATTGACTTAAGACAGGCTGTCGTAATTCTACGTTAAACTTGCGGTCATGTCTCATACACAACCTCTTCAACTTTTTTTCCATAGCTTTTGCAAGTTCATCAAAGCGAGCATTGTATCTAGTTAGGGAACTAAAAAATAAATGAACTGAAAAATATGATACAGACTTGGAAAAATATATCTAAACTGGAACTTTTCCAATTTTGAAACAATGAAACAATTCTGATCATTTTGTGTCAATTTCAATCTGTTGAAAGATAATTTCAATACAATTTTAAGACGATTTTGAATTAATTTTAGATAACTGGTCCAAGTATTTCTAAATTTCAAGAATTTTTTCAATCATTTCGGGTTAGTTCTAAGACAATATTAAAACATTTCTGGAAAAAATTTGGAACGAGACAATTTTTAAACAAATCTGGGATACTTTTAAAACAATTACCAATTTTTGGAAATTCAACTAATTCGAGACAATTTGATTCCAAATTTCGAACGATTTTGAGGAAGCTTTGGAAACATTTTGGAAAACTTTGACAATTTTGAGACCATTTTACGATAGTTTTCAATCACTTTGTGATATTTTTGAGACAATTTTATTATAATTTATGTGTCAATTTTATTTATTATATTTTTTTTGTATTTTTAAACAACTTCTAGACAATTTTAAGATAAGTTTGAAAAACAAAATTAGTGTACTGCTTAAGCATCATCAACATTTTTAAAAAATATTTACCGAAGAATTAATCAATATTGATATAATGGAACAGCTTCAGGATCGACTTAAAACTGTCACCGAAATTTTGAGCTTATTTTCAAACGATTTCAAGAAAATTTAGAGACCAAATTCTATCGTTTTGGGACAATTTTATAACAATTTTGAGATTATTTTGGAACATTTTTTGTGTCAATTTTAGAATAATTTTCAGACAATTTGTAGAACCAGTTTCAGGTTGGTAACTGTGAAACAATTTTGGGACACTTTTTCTACAGCTTTTAAATAATTTGGACACACACGCAACATTTTTCGTTTCCATTACTCACCACGGTGACACAAACCTTTCTTCTCCGTCGTAGTCGTGGAGATGCAAAGATAAAATCTGTCTGCGAAAAGAACGACAGTTACTTATCCTTCATTGCAATTTCCTTACTCAACCTAACGACCATAAGGACTATCTATAGAAAGCGGAAGCTACTGACTTGTTGTATATTGTAAATGGTAAATTAATTAAAAAATTTCGAATCACTTTTAAGACCATTTTGAAAAAAACTTGGTGACAATTTGTAGACAATTTCAAGATTTAAAAGGCAACTTTAAAATAATTTTGGACACTTTTCAGACAGATTTCAGATAGTTCGGAAATATTTTTAAAACAATTTTGTAGGTCATTTTTAGACACTTTTAGAACATTTTTGACGTGGGACTACGTCTTTGTTTTCTTTACTGGTATCCATTCTGTAAAATTGGGAATGATTTCAAACGATAATAACAGCATAACCACATGATGGATAACAATAACCAATATGTTGTTGGGTAAATAAAATATTGAACAATTTTGTAATACGCTAGTTATCATTATTTTTTTATTGCAAAGCGGTAAAAATCGATAAAAAGTGTCAAGGACAAATTTACGCGAACAATGAACCGATCACATGCGAGCATTCCTAGCACAGACGACATGAATAGACACCAACCTTTCCTTGTGATATTCTCTGTATCGATGTCCAAAAAAATTTGACAGAGTCTCCCCGTCCCAATAGGTCCTAATTGCTTCCATTAACCTAGACTAATTTGATGTCTCGAAAGTAAAGGTGTTTCGAAAAGCTTAAAACAACCCCTTTTTTGAACAATTTTTAAACGCGCAATAGAAACTGATGTATTGTAAGAAAACATGCTGGTAAAAGCAACAGTACCGTACAGTATGTGTGGAGCAGAGCGCCGCTAGTTTCTCGTCGTCTATCATTGCAGCGGGCACGACCTCTATTCGCGTGCAATCAAAACTGCAATGCTGCCACTGATGATGATTGAAAGTTTATCTCATGAATATGATTACCATAAAAACCATAAATTACTTAACAAGAATTGAACATTTTTGCAACAGTTATAAGTTATTTTATTCATTTTTTTGTTCGATATTCACTAAATAATCATGACCGATATAATATTGAACGAGTAAGTTCCTAATTTATAGAAGAGTAAGAGCCGGTGAGTGCTTATTAATTTCTTGTCCATTTACTAGGATCTATTCAGAATCTTTTTTAATTTCAATACTGTTAGATATTTTATTATATTTTTAACTTTACAAATGAAATAATTTACTTTTATTAGCTGTCTTCGTAATACAGTGAATGTAATTGTGGGCAAATGAAACAAACTTGTGAAGCAAAAAACAAAAATGAGTTCTTTCGAGTGTAGTTAAATGTATTTCTGTAAAAATGAAGGGGAGGCTGGGAAGAAAAATACGTAAATTACTGAACAAACGAATTTATTGTGTCTGTAATTACAGTAATTACAGTGTTTAGTCCCACGTCACCATTTCATACAACACTAGGGCTGTATACCTTGTAGTATTATAATAATTTTTTGTATAGAGTTAACCCCAACAATTTTATAAAAAATTGATTTTATTTTAAAACAATTGAAAAACTTTATTGGGGTAGTTTTCAATCATTTTGCGATGATTGCGAGACATTTTTTTGTAATTTTGAGATTTTTTTGAAACAAAGCCCAGACAGTTTTGAAATACTTTTTGAATAATACTGACAATTTTAGGAAATTATTTTTTTTACTGGATACTTAACAAATAATTTTGAAACAATTTTGAGACCGTTTCTAGACAATTTTTAATCATTTTTATACAATTTTTTGATAATTTTGTTAAATTTTTATAATAATTTTAGAATAACTTATAAAAAATTTATAAAACTTTTTCAGGGTAATTTTGAAACAAGCTTTGGGCACAGCTTTTAGAATACAGTCAGGTTTTTTTCCGCGGTTTTTTTTACGAGGTTTTTTTATACGCGGATTTTTGAATAAACGCAAACGCGTTTGCTATTATTATTTTACGCGGATTTTTCAATTAACGCGGTTTTTTTACGCGGTTTCTTTACGAGGTACGTATCCCCCGTGAAAAAAAACCTGACTGTACTTGTACATACGCGCCACTTTTTTCATTTCCGTCACTTACCACAGTGACACAAGCCTTCTTTTTCTGTCGCAGTCGTGGGGTTGCAGAAGTAAACTTAGTTTCCGATAACAACGACGATTACAACTTCTTTTTTCACCCTAGCGACCACAAGGACGCAGCCGGCGCTGTTATCGATCTATGAAATGCGGATGCTAGTGAATTGTTGTATATTGAAGATGGTAAAGTAGTTGGAAAATGTTGAGAAAATTTGGTGATAATTTCTAGATTATTTTCAAACATTTATGAGACAATTTATAGACAATTTTAAGACAATTTGGAGACAATTCGTAGCACATTTTTGAGACAACTTCAAAATAATTTAGGGACATCTTTCAGACAGATTTTATACAAATCGAAATTAATTTTGAAACAATTTTGGAAGAAATTTGAGTTTTTTGGAGACAATTCCAGAATATTTTTGTAACAATTTGAGATATTTTCATGAAATAATAGCCTCCATATTATGACAATTTAAAAACTATCTTAAAGTAATTTTCATTCATTTTGAAATAATTTTAAGACAATTTTGTTGAATATTTTGAAACAAACTCTAGATGATTTGTAAACAATTCAAGGACAATTTTGAGAAACTATTTTTCATTAACGGTTAATTTACAAAGAATTTTGAAATATTTTCAAGACCATTTCAAGTCAATTCTTAATCATTTTGAGATAATTTGGTGATAATTTTGAAACGTTTTTGAGACAACTTTAGTACATTTTCCGACAATCCGTAGCACATTTTTAAAGTAACTTTGACACAATTTTGGGACACTTTTTTGACAACCTTCAGATCACTTGGATACACGCGCAACATTTTGTATTTTCGTCACTTACCACGGTGACACAAACCTTTCCTTTCCGTCGCAGTCGTGGAGTTGCAAAAGTAAACCTAATTTCCGACATCAACGACTATTCCATCTCCTTCCTAACAACTTCCTACCTCACCCTAGCGACAACAAGGACGCAGCCGGTGCAGCTATCGATCTAGACGAAGCGGAAGCTACTGAAATGTTGTATATTAAAGATGGTAAAGTAATTGGAAAATTTCGAGTCAGTTTTGATAAAATTTAGTGATAATTTTAAGATTATTTTCAAACAAATATGAGACAATTTATAGATAATTTTAAGACAATTTGGAGACAATTTGGAGACAATTCGTAGCACATTTTTGAGGCAACTTAAATATAATTTAGGGACATTTTTTAGACAGATTTTGTACAAATCTAAACTAATTTTGAAACAATATTGGAAGAAATCTAAGTTTTTTGGAGACAATTCTAGGATATTTTTGTAACAATTTTGTGTTTTGAGACAGTTTTTAATCATTTGAGATATTTTCATGCCATGCTGGATTCCATATTATGACAATTTAAAAACTATCCTAAAGAAGTTTTCATTCATTTTGAAATAATTTTAAGACAATTTTGTTTTAATTTGGAGAATATTCAGAAACATACTCAAGATGATTTGTGAACAATTTAAGGACAATTTTGAGAAACTATTCGTCATTGACGGTTAATTCACGAAGAGTTTTGAAACATTTTCAAGACCATTTCGAATCTATTCTGAATCATTTTGAGAAAATTTAATGAAGATTTTGAAATGTTTTTGAGATAACTTTAGTACATTATTAGGAAAACTTTGACACAATTTTAGGACAGTTTTTAGACAGTTTCAGAATTTGAGAACACGTGCAACATTGTTCATTTCCATCATTTACCACAGGTACACAAAACTTTCCCTTCCGTCACAGTCGTGGAGATGCAGAGGTAAACTCTTAGTTTCCGATAGTAACGACTGCTACTTTTCCTTCCCTACAACTTTTTTTATCACCTTAACGATCGTTAGGAAGTAACCGGCGTCGTTATCGACCTGTACAAAGCAGAAGCTACTGAATTGAATAATTTTGAAACAATTTTCGGAACGTCCTGGAACAATTTTCTGATTAGCTATGAGAAAAGTTTTCAAAACAATTGTAACATAATTTTGTGATAATTTTCAGACAATTTATAAACTGTTTCAAACTGTCTCAAATTTTACGGTGTTTTCGTGACAATTCGTAGACCATTTTGTGACAATTGTAAAATAATTTGCCGATTTTTCATTAAATAATTTGAAACTATTTTTGAGAGAATATTGGAAAAAAGTCTATCAATTTGAATTAATTATGATTTTGAAATCATAATGATAATTTTAAGACCCTTTTCAAACAATTTTGGGACATTTTTTAATAGTTTCAGCCAGATCTTTGGGATTTGAGAAGGATTAAATAAATTTTCAGATAATTTATTTAAGGGTGATTTCGTAACAATTTAAAGAAAAAAAAATAAAGAAAACAATTTTCAATTAATTAAAAAAATCTTTCGAAATTCAGGACAATTTTAAGGCTATTTTGAATCAAACCTGGAACAGCTTTTCAACAATTTGGGACAGTTTTTTGAGATTTGATTGCAACTTTGCTACAGTTTCAAGTTATTTTGAAACATAACAGTTTAGAGACAACTTCGAGTTAAAAACAAATAAAAAGCTGAAATTATTATTATGTATAAGAATTTTGACAATCAACGGACAATTCTTTAAGTCAATTTTGAGTAATTTAGGTACAGAAAATCATTTTTTTCAGATACAATTTAGAGTTTTTTTTGAGCCAATTTTACGACAATTTTGAGACAGTTTAAAATTTGTTTGAGATAACTTTTGAACAATTTTAAGACAAATTGATGATACTTGAAGATTATTTTGATACATTTTCGCAACAATTCGTACGTTATTTTAAGACTATTTGAAACCCACATTCGAGCAACCTTTTTAACAATTTTGCCAATTTATGAAGAAAATTATAGATGTTTTGGATAATTTTAACAAAAGAGAAAACTTTTATAAATCCGAGCAATTTTGAAACAGCTTTGAAAAAAATTAAACAATTTTAAAACGATTTTCTGATAGTTTTGAGATTATTTTGGGCCAATGTCGAAAACATTTGTACACAATTTAAAGATAATTTTGAGAAAAAAATAATTGAAGTAATTTCAAGGCCGTTTTGAGACAATTTTGAAACAACTTCTGGACACTTCTAAAACAACTCTAGAACACACAGCTGTTTAAATTTTCAAATAGTTTTGAAACATTTTTGAAATAATTTTAGGTTATTTCGAGACAATTTTCAAACGATTTGGTGTGACGCTTTGTTTTCAAACAATTTTAAATCGTTTTAAGACAATGTTTAACCATTTTAAGACAATTTAATGATAAAATTGTTTACTATTTCGGTACACCGTTGAGAAAATTTTGGTCATTTCAAATTCCGACCTTTTTCTAATTAAAACAATTATATTGTCTCCAACAAGATTTATGGCAGTTTGTAATAACTTTAAAAATTTCGACACATTTTATAATTTAAACTAAATTCGACATATTAAAAACGAAGTTTTCGAGACAATGCCTGAGATAGGTTAGAGACTTTTTGGAGCTATTTAAGGACAATTAATAATCTGGGAGCAGTTTTGTAACAATCTAGAACAATATTTGGATTTTATACAGCATCCCACATTTCCTTAGTAAATAATTCGATTAAACATGGTTTGTATAAAAAACATAATGTAAATAATAATCTAAATAAGTTCAAACATGTTTTACCAGAATATTTAATCATTTTCGATGCAAAACCATGTGTGTGTAATTTCTTTTAGAATCTCTTACGTAAGTTTTATACTTTCCCAGCAAAGTTGACAATTCTCACATGTTAGTAAAATGTGCCAATGAAACCTTAGTGCCAAAAGGGATTTTTTTACAAGCAAACTGGTTATTAATAAAATTATAATATAATACCCAGTCCCGCAAAATCGTCCCGTTTTCGATTAATACTCATCAAAAATTCTCCAAAAAAGTTTAAGGATATTAAAAAGCACCGTCTCTCTCACTTTCTACTAGCAAATACTCGCCGAATAACTGCTAACTCATTAATCACAATTCAAGCCACTCACTGTGATTAATCCACATCGAAAAACTTAGACGAACGACGGCAAAAGTTTGAACAACACTAAATCCGGTTCATATCACGCGTCTTAGATCAGATAGCATGACAAACAAAGTTAATGTTCGACACTAATTAAAGGCGACACTATCGCTTGCTTAGGGTGGTAAAACACCAAAAATAAAAACACTTGTTGATGATCTCAACAGCGGCGCCCCAGCCCCGCCGTCGTCATCGTTGTTGTTAATGTGGGAGGCGGCGGCGGCGAACGGCAAACATTGTTCCACTAGCGAGCGGAAAAGAACAAACCTTTTCCGAAAGCCCGCACTTTCTGCGCTTATCTTATCGTTGTTTAATTCCGTCTGTGGCTTGTAAACCGGGATTACGACACGAAGTAGTGCCGAAAATTGCTACACTTTTATCGGAAAACGGTTCACTTTTCGTAGGAGGGATTTTCGTCGAAGATCGCATCACTTCACGATGATTACTGGCTGCCGTGGCTTAGTGGAACGACCTTGAGAGCCACGTGCCGGATGTCGCCGGAGGAAGAAGGTAAACACGACGCTCGAAGTCAGATAACGATTACCGTTCACTGCAACACCTCCACAACCTTCACCTCTTCCGTACACTGTTCGGTTTCAGTACGACCGGAACGGGCCCGATTGCCGCAAAAACTTTGTCAGCGGGCGCGCGATAAAAACCCCGGAGGAAGCAAACTTTCGACGTTCGACGCACAAAACTTGGTCCGATTTGTCGATCAAACTTTTTTTAGCACACTTTTACTGAGCTACCGTCTAGTCTAGCGCAATTGCTGCTGCTGTTGTTGTTGCTGCTGTCACTAGCGACGACAACGACGAAAACACAAACAATTTCCGCACAGATGGCCGCGCTTGCCCTCTGCTACTCACACTCTCTCTCGCTTGCTGTCTCGTCGTGGCTCGTTCGAATGCTACAACAAATCGCTTCATCACCGCCGCAGTAGTCGGCCGTTCTGCACGGTAAGTTTTGCTTAACTCGCTTTTTGCTTTCCACTTTAGTCGCAGCTCAGCACGACTGAGGGGGGACTGTGGGGCCAAGCGGCTTTCTTGCTAATTTTAATCTTTTTCACTTGTGCTTCTAGTTGGTTTAAGATGAGTCACTGGGCATTTAACTAGTTTAGTTTTGTTGTTGCAAGCTATTATCGTGGTTTTTGTCATGATTCACACAGATTTGTATTTTATGGCTGACTTTCATACTACCTCTTTTTGTTGAGTATATTATTGAAATTTATATTGATTTTTCTTTACTCGGTTTGTTTTGTCAGTTTTGTCTTTTTCTAAACTTATCTTGCCTCCAGTCAACACCTCAAAAATGACAGATACTCGATTGGAAAGATGCTTGATAAGCCCAATGAAATAAAAAAAGTTGAGCTTCCTATAAATTGTTCCGGAAACATAGATGGAAGGCGAATCAAAAATATGGAAGGAAGGCGTCAAAATATCAGTAAGAAGTGTTCAAAACACGCACAAAAGTTGCCAAGTATAGGCATGTTTAAAAACTGCAAAAAGAAGGCACTAAAATTTTGGTTCGAAAATATTAAAAGGTTGTCAAAAAGTCATTAAAAATGATCAAGCCGTTGAAAATCACAGCCGTCGCTCCAAAATCACAGAAACAGTTGTCAAAGTGCTGGGAAAGTCTTAAATCGTGAAAAAAAACTATAAAAGAGAGTGTCAAGGTTTATTGAAACACTTCAGGAAATCGTTAAAATGTGTGTGTGTGTGTGTGTGTGTGTGTGTGGAACCTTTCTAGATCCCACTGTATGGCAGTGATATAGAGAAAAAAAAAGACAGTTGCAATTATATTTCAATTCTGAAACTGTCTTAGTTTCGGGTTCTAGAAGGTGTTAGCTCTACCGACCTTTCAAAGACCCTTTACAGAATGACTGAGTACTTGCAGTACATTCCGGAGTAATTTTCCAATCGGTAAGCCCCGCCTCAAAATGATATTAAAATCTTACAGATTTTATTATTATTTTCAGACTTTCAATTTGTTTGATACATTTATATCAAAATAATTGACCCGTATTTAATAGCATGTTATATTTATTGACAAGAGGAGTGCCAACTAGTAAAATGAATAAATCTTACCATATATACGTACCAAAATATAACCTATGTATGTACCAAAATATTACTTAAAATCTGATGACAAATTGCCAAATTTGTAATAAATAATGTATCAATCGGTTGTCAATCGGGAAGAAAAAAAAAGCTCAAACCGTTTTGTTCATTTCGTTGGTTTTTTGACAGCATAAATGCTTAATTTAGCAACAATTAAGTCAGGTGATAGCGAGAGTGTCGTCGGAAGGCAAATGAAATAAATATTTAATAATAATAAAGTGTTATATTTCAACATTTATTTGAGTGCAAGTTACAAACGTCATAACTTGCACACAAACTTTAATCAAAGATTTTTCTTTTTTTCGTCTCGGTGTTATTTATTTATCGCACCACCTCTGCTAACTGTGATAACCTTGGACATAAAAAGAAATCGAAATTTGTATCAGCCTAAACTAAGACAAACCCGCTGCAAACGACCGTGGCGCAAATCCCATACGCTAATTCAGCTATTTCAACGAATAATCTTCATGGCACTACGATACACATCAAGTAAAAGTTTATCAGCACACACGACATAAACTTCAGGAAATCGTTAAAATGTTACCCAAAAAATTCCGCTTGAATAAAAAAATAATTGGCAAATCGTCAGATAGCGTCATTGAAGCAAAGTTGTCAAAAAAATTCTTGAAAATAAGGAAGTCGCCGAAAATCGTTAGGAAAATGTCCAAAGTTTTGTTTCGGGCAGTCGATAAAAATTTTGAAATCTTGAATAAAACTCATTTTTGCATACGTTGAGTGTGTTTTCGGCTTAACACTCCTAAAAATTATAGAACGACGATATTCAATTCTGTCCGACGTTTCGTTACTGATCAGTGACATCTTCAGGGTTTGTTTAAATTGTTCCTTGCCAAAATGAAACGATATAAGTCACTACACTATTGTTGATATAAGTTCGAAACATTTCCAAATCATCGAAATAAAATTTGCCAGAAAGATGTAAACTCATCTTTTTAGAGGCTTAAAAAATAAGTCAAAAGATTTACCAAAAAAACCGGAAAATCTGAGAAATAATACCAAACCATTAGAAAACTAGCCAAAAGACATCGGAAATCACCAGGAAGTCGTCCCAAAACAATTGATCAGTTGGTCAAAATGCTTTGAAAGTTGTACAAAATTGGGTTAGTTATTCATATTTCCACTAAATTTCACGAAATATTAGAATAATTTCACAGAATTAAAAAACGCTAGAAATTCTTTACAAATTTGTTGAGATGAATGTGAAAAAAATCTCGCCAAATAGCTAAAAATGCAAATCGAAATAGTTTGAAAGAACAAAAAAAATTATTGAAAAATTCGTCAAAGGATTATTAAAAAAGGCAAAAAGTCATCACAAAACTGTTACAATTCTTCAATGAAAATATCCCCAAAAATTGGTAATTCAGTCCAACTCATTCAAAAATGTTCAAAACTGTCAGAGGGGAGAGAAAACTAGCAAAAAATCTTAAAAATATTTCATAATCTCTCGACGAGCTATAAGGGATTTCGTTTCAAAATTTGCAAAAAATCTTCGAATAATCTCGTAGAAGTTGTCAAAAAAAAAACTCAAAGTCGGATCGTTGTAAATTTATATTTATTATAAATAATATAAAAAAACGACGAAAACAGCTAAAACGCTATCAAAAGTCTTCAAAAGTTATTAAAAAGTTAACAAAAATAAAATAAATCAATCCAAAAGATTCACAAAAATTCAAAAATCGTCAAAAAACATCATTGTCAAAGTATGGGCAGCAAGTTATCAGAAATCTAAAAAAAAATCTATAAGAACCAATTGAAGAAAATTTATCATGAGAAGTCGCCTGAAAGTTGTTTAAAAGATCAATAACATTATTAAAAAAAAAAAAAAAAAACAATATCAGCCTTGAGGCTAATAGCGGTCTCGATCAACTAGATTAGTTGAGAGAATTCGTTATCGATATTGTTTTTGGCACATTTTGCATGTGTAGGATAAGTACAACGATACACCGTGCCCCAGTGCTGAGTCGAGAAAATTTCCAGCTCGAAAAGACCCTCGACCTGATTGGGAATCGAACCCGACATCACAACCGTGTGGGAAAGCTAGCCGACCGACATCGCTAACCACAGAACCACGGGGACCACTGATTTACATTACATTATTGGATAAATCATAAATGCAGCAGTATCAAAAACTACAAAGGTGTTGAAACATCATTAAAAATGTTCAAAGAGCGCCAAAGGTGGAGAAAAATATATTCAGAAACTGCAAAATATAACGAAAATAAAAGAGAAATATACATACGAAAAAATATAGAACAAATCATCGAGTGATTGTAGAACAAGAAAACCCCTCAAAAGTTATCACACATCTGTTGAGCAATCGTTAAATGTAGAAAAAGGCTCGTTAAAATATTCAAAAAAAAAAAAAAAGAGAAAAATTATTGCCTCAAAGTCGTTTAAAAGTTATCGAAATCGTCGGAAAAGGCAAAAAACGTCAATAAACTCAAATCAGTTGCTGAATAATCATTGAAAAACCACTAGAAAAGGTCCGCAGTTTTTCGGATAATCAATCAAATCTCGCAAATACCAGAACAAACGCTTATTGAATACGTTGGGTGCATTTTCGGTTGAGCAGTCTTCAAAGTTATAGACCGATGTTAATTCATATGGTCCGACGTTTCGTCACTGATCAGTGACATCTTCAGGGGCAGTATATCTGTTCATTGTTCTTGTCAAAATTTCTTCTCAAAATCATTACACTAATGTTGAAAATGTTTCAGACAATTGGTAATTTCAGTTAAAAAGATGCCAGAGGTCATGCCCAAGTCAAAAATATATCAAAAAACTGCAAGAGATGGAATAACATAAAAAAGTTTTCTTAAAGTCAATGAAAGGTTGCCAAACAGTCGTTAGAATTAGTCGAGCAACCAGAAGTTTACATAAAATCATGGAATTATTACCGAAATTAGGTTGTAATGTGAAAAATAAATTACCAGAAAATAGACGAAAACAAAATCGTCAAAAGATGACCACAAAATTGCAAAATGAATGGAGAAGTGGATTGTGAAGAATAATTGAACAAAATGAAACTGAAGAAGAGGAAAAAATCACAGTAGTCCAGGAATTCAATCTAGCGGAACGAAATTAATAACTCCGGATCGTGTTGGTTTTTTTGAGATAGTGTTTTCGGCAAAGTTTATGAGAATAAGGGGCCATTCAATAATTACGCAATTAAATAGAGGGGAGTGGGGTGGGGGTATGCAATTTTCTTACGCTATCTTACAAGGGAGGGAGGGTGGTGAATTGATTATCTTACGTAAGAAAAACATTGTTAATGCAGCTGTTCAAATAACTATGTTCATGAAAGCGTGAACGGTAAAATTCATGAAAAGAAAATTACGGAATTACTCGAATAAAAAACAGAAGAGGAATCGAAGCACTGTGCTTGCTTCATAATGATAAAACTAGAATTAAAACTATATATGCTGGCAGTAAGATCTTACTAGGAGAGGGGGGGGGTCTATAAAAAAATCTTACAAGGGAGGGAGGGGGGTGGGTTGAAAAAGTGGAAAAATATGCTTATGTAATTATTGAATGGCCCCTAACCAAAGAATATTTCTGTATGAAAATATTTGTACTAAAAGTGTGCTAAACTAGTACTTTTTTTTCTTCCTTTTTCTTTCAATTTACTAAGTTGTTCATTGACCAATAATACGAAACTCTTCCAAAGTCACAACTATTCAAGAAGCCAAAGTGTATAAAATATTGATTTATTTTTGGACAAAATGGACAAAAAACTTTCATTTTCATTCTATTTTTTTTTGATGATTGATTATTTTTTTCAAATTTCATATCTCAATTAGCGCAGCACACAACTCTCAGAGCTGGAAAAATATCAAACTAGGTGTATGTAGACAAAATATCAGCCGGAAACTCCTTGGAGCTTTTACTCTGTGAGTAATTTTGTAATATATCACAAAGCTAGAAAAAACGTATTTCCAATATTATGCCAAATGTCAGCAGAGATGTATAAAAGAATCCAAATGAAAAAACGAAGAAAAATTTAGTACCAGTTTAGTACACGTTTAGTACAAATATTTTCACACAAAAAAATATTCCTTGGTCATTCTCATGACACTATCTCAAAAAACCAACACGATCCGGAGTTATTGATTTCGTTCCGCTAGATTGCATTTTTGAACCACTGCACAATGGTCCAGAAACCAAATTTAGGGGGAAATTTAGGTCTAGAGCTCTATAGCATCATTTTAGAGAACAACTTTCTTCTACAAAGTTGTTACATATGATGAAGCGCTCACTGGAAAATTATCAACAAACGAGGTGACCAACATTTTCGATGCAATCAAATATCTAACTTTTTTATCTTTGTAAATAGATAGAAAAAAACTTTGTTCTACAATGTTATGGCTCCATTAATTCTAAGTAACTTTGTAAAAAAAGTTTTTCTCTATCTTTGAAAACAACCGATTTATATTGAAAAAACACATTTTGCGCTGTAACTTTTTATTTCAAGTTTCATCTCAAAACTGTCTTTGAACGACTTTTAGAGCTTTTTAAAAGAAACAATTTGCAATGCTGACATCGTAAATATCTCAATTTCGCTCAAAGTTATTATTATTTCTCATCAAAAAGTATGCGTTTTTCATTTGTATGTCATTCTTTTTGGGGCAAACATAAAAAATATCTCTTGGTCTCATTTTGAAGGGCATACTTGACTCTATAAATGAAGGAATTTTTAAAAATATGTTTTCTTTTTAAATTTGAATAAATTCAATTTATAAACAAGACGAAAATTTCAATAATTTTAAACATTATGCAAATAAAAGCACCCAGATTTTTTTTTGGTATTTTTTCTTATAACTAGAAGTGATAACCTTCAACTTGACCCAAAAAGATCGAAAATCGATCAACTGGTTCAAAATTTAAGGATTTTTTTGAAATAAGATACATCGAATATAGCCGTTTTTTTGGTCACCCTATTTCGGAGCTAGTCCCCTAACAACCCATCGAAACAACAGTGTTTGATTATTTTCAACATAGATCCATCCTTGCGATTTTGAGCACAATTGAAGCACTATGCGTGACCAACTTCGAACTAGGGTGACCATAAAAAAGGACTGTTCGATGTATTAAATTTTAAGAAAATTTATAACTTTTGAACCAGTTGATCGATTTTCAATCTTTTTGGATCAAATTGAAGGTAATTATTTTTAGTTATAAGCAAAAATATCAAAAAATAAATTTGGGTGTTTTTATATGCATAATGTATAAAATTATTGAAATTTTTGTCTTGTTTCCAAATTGAATTTACTCAGATTCAAAAAGAAAACATATTTTTTAAAATTCCTTTTATTAGAGAGTCAAGTATGCCCTTCAAAATGAGACCAAGAGATATTTTTTATGTTTGCCCCAAAAAGAATGACATACAAATGAAAAACGCATACTTTTTGATGAAAAATAATAATAACTTGAAATTGAGATATTTACGATGTCAGCATTGCAAATTGTTTCTCTTAAAAAGCTCTAAAAGTCGGTCAAAGACAGTTTGGAGAAAAAAAACTTGAAATAAAAAAGTTATTACGCTCTGTTTTTTCAATATAAATCGGTTGTTTTCAAAAATAAAGAAAAACTTTTTTTACAAAGTTACTTAAAATTAATGGAGCTATCACATTGTTGAACAAAGTTTTCTTCTATCTATTTACAAGGATAAAAAAGTTAGATACTAGATTGCATCGAAAATGTTGGTCACCTTATTTTTTGATAATTTTTCAATAAGTGCTTCACCATATGTAACAACTTTGTAGAAGAGAGTGGTTCTCTAAAATGTTGCTATAGAGCTCTAGACCCAAATTTCCCCCTTAATTCTGGACCATTGTGCACTGTGGAATGGCAAAATCTACGTTCGAAAATCAGAAATATCCTCGAATATCATACAGACTAGCAGAGACGCCGTTAAAATGTCACGAAAAATTGTAGAAAACTCCTGAAAAATAGTTCATTAAGGCAGACAATGTGTGCAGCAGGGGAAGCGAAAAATAAGCGAACTGGAAATATGATACACGGGACTTTTACCCGCAATATCCTGAAGAATAGAATACAAAAAAAAAAACGTACAAAAACACCAGTCAAAACATTTCCTCAAAAGATTTCAGAAAATTCAAAAACCGTCCACCGGTCTACAGTGGTTCAATAAGGCAAAAAGTGGAACTTAATTCCATACCGCTTTTCACCTTCATCCTAGCTTAATAAAGTCTACGGAACAATTGTTTGTATGAATGACCCGTATAATCGCAAATTGTCAAAAAATATGAAAAGTTTGCTAAACTAAAAATAAAAGAAAATGACTTTTTTTTGTTAAGAGATAGAAGAATAATCTATTTTCTGTAAAAGTTACTTAAAAGTTAATTTTTTGCACTTAACTTTTGTTAGCTACATTTTACAAGAAAACGTTGTTCTAAAGAAGCATGTGGGCATACAAAACACACGTTTCTGTTGAAGATCACACATCTCCAGGACTTTTTCTTACAAAGTTATAGCATGTTATAGCTTTTTTTTCGATAACTTTAAGAAAAAAAATCTCAAAAAGCTTGAACAAAGAACTGTTGAAATTTACTATCAAAGTTTGGCGGAAAATTGTGAAAAAGTCACCGAGTAAATCGAAGAAAAGTTGTCACAATATAAATGATTAAGTGATAGCGATCGCAAAACACCTCGCGAAAAAAAATTTTTTTAAAATTTTTTTGGATTGCATGAAATTTAAAAAAACAGCGAATTTTTCCTTAAGTAAACGTTTTTAAAAAAAACATCTTCGAGAACGTCTAAACACCGTTTTAAAGTTATGACACTGCAGTTAAAGTTAATCAGAAAATTGCCAAAGCGTTGTAAAGAATCATCATCAAAAATTGACAATCTGAATCGGCCAATTATTTCGACAATTGGCGAATGAAACCTTGTTGACTAAATCGCTAGATTTATGAATAGGACACAGAAAATATCACAAAAAGTTCAGTGAGTGATTCATAAAGACAGAAAAATAATTAAAATTATGAAAAAAAAACATTCTAAAACCATGAAAAAGTCAGAATTGCAAAAAATAGAAAAAAACAAAAACTTTCGAAGGTTGTTCAAAAGTCGTCAGAAACGGACAAGTAATCAATCAAAGAGATGTCTTAGAGTAATGACGAAGATTTCGCAATAATAGCCAACAGTTAAAAAACCAATATTGATAAATCGCCAGAGAAAATCAAAAATGAAAGATAATGTCACCAAAAGTTGTAGATGAATCGAATGTCAAACAGACTGAAAAATTTTGAAAGTCAATCATAATCACCAGCGAGTCAACCTCAAAAAGATGTCTAAATTGTTAAAAAAATCTTGAAAAACAAAAGAAAATAGAACGGTCTTAAAAAAAGGTCAAACAGACGATTCGAACGTGATTATCATATTGGAGAAATATCCCAGGAATTTTGTAAAAATCGTTTCATGTATTGTTCCAAGTAAATTTTCTGTAGAGCCTCATGGAAGCGAAAAAAATCACAAAATTCGTCACGAGATAATTCAAAAAATTAGATTGATTGAAGTATAAAAAAAGCTGCTAAGGAACAGAAAAATATTAAACGTATTTAGAAAGTGTGCAAATGGTCAAAAATTTACTTAGAGCAAGCGCACCGGTGAGTTGCCATTTGAGTTGCTATTTTCACAACGCTGGACGTTGCTATTTTGGATAGCAACCGATTTTCGCACCGGTCGTTTCTAATGAGGATAACCAATTCCACTATTTCTTTTTCACACCGGCAGTTGCCAATTTCTGAAGACCGTCACTAGCCAGCGTTGGCAAAATGTTTGTTTGCGATGCATTTCGCATATTTTTTGCGGATCTAGTAATAACCAACTTATCCGTCAGTCAATCGTTTCCGGAATGATCTACGTTCTTTCTACTTTATAAAATGTTCCTTCCATTTCACCTAACTTTGTTTTAACTTTGTTTCCGTTCTCCCAAGTTATCGATAACATAATTCTTTTGCAGATTTTTTTACTTGTGCGTACAAAAATGTTTTCATCCTTATATGTTTATTTAAAGTAATTCCGTAAAACTGGGCACGTCCCGCAACGTTGGCTTAAATGACTATTCTACTGTAAGCTGGCCAACTGTCATTTTGTATTCTGTATTTCATGCTGTCTCGGTTCCCACAGTTTGCTATTATTATTTGAAAATTTGCTGCAAAAAGAACTTAAATATATAACGCGTAAATTGTTTTCGATTATTTGATTGATTCTAGTGATGAAGAAAGTGATTTCGCAAAACAAATTTCCTTATACGCGAATAAAAATGGTTTTTGGAAAGATTCGGGGTGACTCTCAGCCTAGTAAATAGCCAAATATTGACCGCCATACGGAGGAAGGTGCCATCCAGCGTTTTAACAACGGTCTATAGCGATGACCATTTCCAACGCCGCTTTCGAACGCATCTTGAAGTTTGAGTTTTTGAAGATTGAAACAGTGGTAAAGGAGAAAAATGGTTTTTTATACAACAACCGAACGAAACGGGAAAATAGTTGGTAATACTCCCGAGCAGATTTGCTTAAACCTTCCAGGTTTATTGAATAATATTGGCCAATCTTGTGAGGATTTGAGCTTTCCGCATCGTTTAGGTTGCAGATCAAAATGCCAACCAAAATGGTCATCTCAATAAAAAAATCACAGGAAGGTTGTGTGCAAAGCCACGACCGCAAGATTGAAGTAGAATACTTTAACAAGAAAGATAACCCGGCTGCTTGCGTGTCAGTCATTTTGAAAACGGATTTGTTTCGTATATAAACATCACACTGCTGTGCATTTGCAGCAGCATCAAACCTCAGTTGCAGTTCATTAATAACTATTCATTATGCTTTTCCAAAAACATTTAGTAGCCTTGAAAAAGGCCGATTGCTGCAACTGCAATTTTCATTCAATTATTGCATTAATCCTTCATGGCCATATACCCGCTGAAACTGCTGCGCTAACCGTAACCATGCCACAGTTGTGGCCGCTATACGCTGCCATTGGTATCCGCTGTCCCTGCATCAGCTGGCCCAAACATGTAACGACCAATCAGAGGTCGAATTTTTCGTTTTGACAAGGCTTGACTATTTTCAATAGTACAATAGTTTGAATGATAAAATTACAATTATCTTCATTTGGGAAGAATCTTAGAAGATTTTCCAATCTATTGCTACAGAAACGAAGGAAATCCATCGAATACTAACCGATTTATTAGCATTTCAAATTGGACATATTTTTCACTTTTTTTCGGTTTTAGATTTTCATTTCACATCCCTATGTAGCCGAACTTCCTGAGAGAAGTATTCTACTTCAAAACCATTACAAAATGTTCACTTGCCCGAAAAAACACCCTGTGCGAAATTTCAGCTGAATCGGAAATAAAATTGAGTAGTGGTTCACGCCGACACTTGCGTCCTACGACGTGTTTAACAAGCGAGGCAAAACACTTCGTCTTTCGAGGCCGACCAATTGAGTCCGCATTCAAAACACTCATCATCTTCGTAATATTATTACAAACATTCACTATCGAGCACAAAAAAAAACAACAGTTTGACATTTCATCAAATAGCAACGATTCGGCTCGTTGCTATCGCGTTGCCAAATTTAATAACTCGCTACTACCCGAGGTGGGGATTGCTATTTCCCAAACCAACATAGCAACGCCCTGTGTGGTTGCCGCGTTATGGTGGGAGTTGCCAAACTAGCTTTAGAAGCTTCAATTTAGCCACCGGTGGGCTTGCTCTTAAAAATAGTCGAAGTAACAAAAATTATCGATTTTTTTTTAATTGTAAAAAAGTTGTTCAAATTTACCTAAGTTTTATTCCAAGTTATATGAATCGAGAAAGATTTCAACAACTAATGATTCTGTAATACAAACATTTTTTACTGCAAACAACATTTTACACCCATTCACCCCTTCTATCACTCGTACTCTTTTCGCTAGAGCAAGAATAAAAGGCAATACAATGCAAGCAGAGATACACAATCGTCGGTATGAGAAGTCGGCACTCTAGATACACAATTGAAATCGTCGCAAAAAGAAGATAATCATCCAACATTCCGATGTTAAATTAATTAAGATTAGTTTGGGCTCAAGTCTGTGGCAAATCTTCGCAGAGTCTTGATGATGCAAATAATTTCGCACCAGTTGCGCTTATACGCCCAAAGGGAAAGTTACTCGAGCAGAATACACGAATCGCACACACTCTTCGGTTGTGGTTAATGGCGACAATAATAAATGGGCATAATGATGACGCATCGGGCTGTGGTTGTGTCGCGACTCGACGCGGTGACACCAGTAATAGTAGTGGCTGCATTGGCCGTTTTGCGATTTAGAGCATAAACACAGCGATAAAACTATATGTAAATTTTTTACCCCGTAAAAGCAAGCCGTTTTCGTATTCTAATTAGTCACGCAACGTGTTTGAATCAAGCCTGAAAAGTGGTGTCTTATCACGTGTGTAATGCAAGACACATTTGGCAACTGTTGGGAAATTCTCGCGTTCTCATTCTCGCTCCGACACAGGCTGTTACAGCGCGTTTCGTTTGACTAAAGAAGGTCTTCACCGTCACGAACTAGTGAACCGTGCGAGGTTATTTCCCGATTAGGACTGCGGTACCGCATTCCGAACTGGTTTAGGTCATTTGTTACGGTGGGAGAAGATGGAGCGTGAAATAAAACAAACAAACGACAGAAATATGTATCGCTTCATCATACACTTTCTGACGATTTTTACACGACCGCGTGGAGCGGCCGCCTTTAGCTTAATCTTTTAACGCCGGCCGTGAGCTTATTAGATATTCCTCTCACAGTTGATGAAGACATGCGGTGCGTTTTACTAACTGTGCTGTCAAACTGACGCGAATTGGATTATTTAAAACTCGATACAAGAGTAGCGCCTATTCTAATAACGTATGATTGAATCAATCAATGAGTTGGAATAAGTGCGCAACCAGGTATGACGTACGAGACAATCGAATCGGGCAAAAGTCATGCGGGAGCACTGCTCTAAATGGGGAAGAAATTCTATATCGCAACCAATCAAAATAAAACTGGCAGAAGCATTCATCCGTGCGAGTTGGCGGCGTTGCGGTTTGGGATGTCAAGTGAACTGACGTGAGTGTCATAGTACATGGGGGGTAACCTTGGAATTGGAGTTTGATAACGTCACCTAGGCTTACTTCAAATTATATTAAATTAAACTGTAAGAATTCTATTTTAATCATCCTAGGAATTAGATTGGAAATTTTCAGGATTGCAAAGTAATTTAGTTAAAAAAGATTATTCGAATTTTTCTTCATTTTTTTTGAGAGTGTTACTTTTGTGTGATGCATGAAAAATGTTGAATCGTAAAAGAAGTAAAATTCAGTAATAAATATTGGGAGAGTATTTTTTCTGTATCAAGTTCTGAATTGTCGTTTTGATCACATTCTGCGATTAAACTGGGTATCATAAAACACAGTACCGGGTTAAAGCTGTGTGGAAAGTTCCAGTCATGTTACCCTCAACTGTGCATTTAAAAAAAACTCTTCTTCCGCAATTAATTACATCGTTCGAAGTTAAAAAGGCATTCTTCATCGACTGAATATTAATCAAAGCCGGATTCAAACCGATCCTTTCAATTTGCCGAAGCGAAATGCAAAATAGTGTTCCCTCTACGCTAGCTGGAATTCATTCAAGTGACGCGCTTTCAATTTACTGGTTTCGGAAGTGTGGTCAGCTTGTGTATCCTCCATTGGAAAACTCTCTGGAAAGCCCTTCTACTGATGAACCACACACACACACCAATCGTGGACGTGTTTTCATCCGCTTGAGAGAGGGGAGGTGTAGCAACATGCCAATCTCCTGACCAGAATTCCTTTCAAAGTGAGGATTCTAGCACTCTACTATCCCGCACTAGAAGGACGCCGATGGTTTTCATCCGATCGCATAAAACCAAACGCAGCTCGATACGAGAACCGGCGGTCAGCCATTTTTTCAATTGAATGTAATCTATCACTTTGGCTAGATAAATGTGTGCGTGAATGTGGATTTGTACCGGTCACACGAACGGACGGGGCATCCTTTTGTGAGGTTTGAAAGCTTTTATTGCTTTTTGCTTAGCGGAACAGTACATTCCGTAACGAAGAAGGATTACTGGTGGGTTTGTGCGCCGTAGATTGGCGATATTCATCGCTGATAGGTTATCCGAAAGGATAAGCATTCATGCCGATTTCAGCGGTCGTTTGTCTGTACCTTTCAGTTTTTGTGGAAGTTTAACTAAATCACAGTTAAAAAGCTACCCCCGCAATATTGGGACCGGAGCGTTCTTCTGTATCCTAACAATCAGGGGAGCTCTCGCATGGATAAGCTCGAACGCCCAGAGGGTAAACATTGCCGCCTAATTTCGCACCTCTCCAAAGGGCACCAAAGCTGGCAAGTGCCACAGTTTGCCAAAGGTCTGTTAAAAATCAAAGAAAATCTTCGCGCCTTCCCCTCCCGCAGACACTTCTCGAAGCTTCATTATGCTTCCGATGTTTATTCCATCCCACTCCAGGCTATGTGTTCGGGACAACCCTCATTGGAAACAGCGCGACTCCTGTAAGTATGCAATCAAACATCACGCCCGTCTTTCGCGCGCGAGAGAGATAGATAGCATGAATCAACATTCAACAACGTTCCCGGGCCGGGACAGATAATATAATGAACTTCCTGAATTTGGCTTTGCACTTCGTACCCCCCTGACGATTGTTTAAGATGATGATGATGATGATGATGGTGATGATGGTGATGACAGTAATGAACATGGCCCGATTTTGCCTTCTTAAAAGTCAGACCGTCTGCGTCAGTTGGGCGTAATTTACACTAAGTGTGACTTTATCGGCGAACGAGCAAACGAACGGTGCGGTACGGTAACAGGTCTTGTTATTAGCACTTTGATGACGCGTTTGTGGGAACAGGTTTATGTTTATGTGTGTGGGCATATGAGGGAAAATCGAACCAAACGAGCTTCAATTTGCCACTCGTTAGGAAAGCAAATAAACTATTGCTTCTCTTTTGGACAGTGATGCCAAGGTTGCCAGATTTGTTTTGATTTTCCGAAGCATTTCGATTGGCAACGCTGCTTCTGGCAGCAAAGTGTGGTGCCCATTTCATTCGTTCCTAGTTCGAACAGGAAATTCCTGAAATGGATCCTTTATGCTAGGCTTCTCGTGCGGTGGATTGACGCAGCAGTGGGAATCGGATGCTGCCGTCATCATCGTCGTCTTGAAGCTTTTCCAAAGAGAGAGAAGCTTGGGCTTCGTTAGAGTAGTTGCACAACCCGTGAATCTGTGGATGATGCGGTGATTCCGAGAATGCATTCTATTCCCAGGTTACAATTGTTGCTGCTATATTTTGCTATATTTCGCAAGTTGTTTTTTTTTACTTCAATAGCTAACATGCAAGTCTGTCCAACTGGAACAATCGTAAACAATCGCTTTTGAGCTGAGCTTCTCTCCATGCTGAATCATCGTAGCAGTTGATGATTTATTATAGTTTCATAATGGACTTCCATGGAAAACTAGGTTTAGTACATTATCTTCAGTTGAGCGTAAATTGATGAAAACTCCCCAGGTGTCAACCACTGTCATGCAGACAATTTGAAATCCATTATGGACTGCGATTATTTCCAGATTAATTGCGAATGAATAAGTTCTTACCCCTGAAAAGTTTTGAAGTAAACCATCGACTCCAATGCGATTTATTTTAATAAGCATTTATCTTCTTTATCAAAGTTGTTGTTCTGTTCAAACATAGGTAATAAAACAGGCTAATCGTGTAACGTTGGTAAAAATGTTATTCTGTTTAAATTTTCTAATCCTCTTAAACCGAATCTCCCGAAAATTCTGAAACATTTCAAATTAATGCTTAGGATGCTTACAATTAAATTCCCATTGTTTAATTTAATATAAATTGAAATAAGCCTAAATGACGTGATCAAACTCTAATGCCCAACATTCCTCCGATCTGCACTGACATTCACGTCAGTTCAATTGACATCAAAAACCACAACACCGCCCGCCCCCGTGACACGGATGAACACTTCTGCCAGTTTCATTTTCGTTGGTTGCGATATTAATTTTCTTCCCTATTTGGAGTGGTGCTTTCGCATGGCTCCCGCATGATAGGATTGTCTCGTGCGTCATACCCAGTTGCGTTCTTGTTAACATTTATTGATTATCAAGATATATCAAGATTTTGAAAAAAGCGGATTAGAGCTGATTGACCCGGAAACTAAATGTAGGGCCCTGTTCGTAGAGAACATTTTCAGTTCTCTAGCTGAAGGCGGAACTGCTGAAGAAGACTCCGATGAAAACCTCACGCGCAATGCTAGAGAATGGATAGCTGAGGGGAAATATGTCAAAGAACATTTTGATCTACCAACCACAAAACTGCTGTATCGTCATTTCTTGAATTCAATAAGAGAGATTCCAAATATTGAAAACACTGTGTCTGCTGATTGGAGAGTAATTTGGGGGAATTTTTCTTACACTTTTCTTTCCATCCACGATCGCTCGAAAGTTTATGAACGACATAGAATCGAACCGCGAAAAACTTCAGGCTTATAACATTGGAAGTATAACTTCTGTCAATTGGGATAGATGTGGCTTGATTGATTCCAATCAACATCGATTGAAACAATGTCCAGAAGCAAAAAAAAGTTCGGGAATGGTGCAGCCATGTTATTGAGTCAAGGTTTGGAATAGATTGCCGTGATCTGGAAGATGTCCTTCAATTGGAAATAAACGCTAAAAATAAAAAGCAAAAAAGCTGCTCTATGGCTGACAGTAAAGATAATTGCCTTTAACTTAAGAGAAACAGAACCTTCGATCAGTGTTGCTGATATTCGCCTCAGACCACTCATAAGCACTCACCTTGGCCAAGCTAGTTCGAAAAAAGCTTCCGTTTTGCTCGTTTTCTTCCACTCCTCCCGAAGCGAAGCCATCGTCTGCAAGGAGTGGATTTGACGAGCATTCATGTTGAAGCTTAGTTAAAAATTCGTAGTGAATGCAACTGGCCGTAGCAATGAGCCCGCCGAGTGAAAGAGGAAATCTCAAGCGAAAATTTTTGGAAGCGGTGGAAGAAGTAAAAGAAATCAATGGAAGCAAATACCGTTGCTTGATGGATTTAGACTCTGAAAGATCGTTCGTTTTTATGGGGATGGAATTCATTCACAAATTTAAAATGCATGAACTTTCAGAAATAAACCAATATTTCCAAAATAAACGAACTTACGCTAAAACACATTCGTAAAATTTTGCGCATGCCCTCGCACATGTTATTTGACATTCTACGTGTTACATGATGTTATATCATATGCAACATGTTATAAATCACATGTGGTATATTGCACTACATTGCATCTACAACCTATTACATGTCACACGCACACGTGATCAGGGGCGGACGAAGACTGATTTGAGCTGCAGGCGAAAACTTATTTTGGCGCCCCTTTCGTTTTTCGTTTACAGTCAGTTTTTTTTACGCGGGGGAAACGTACCTCGTAAAAAATCGTGTAAAAAACCGCGTTAATTCACAAATCCGTGTAGAGTAAACCACCACGGGTATTTCTGATCTTTCGAATAGCGGAGATTTTTTTATTAAATCTTTTACTCAATGAATACTCAGAAGTTTTTGATTCCCAACCCGCGTTAATTCGATTTTATTTTAATTAGCGTGGTATCGCGTGAAAACAACCGCGTTGATTCGAAAATCCGCGTAAAAAACGCATTAATTAAAAAATCCTTTTACTTCGATGCCAAATGTCTTGAAAATACTTAAAACGTCGAGAACTAGTGTTATCTCGAAAAAATATTTTTGGCAAAAAATCGACCTTCTGGAACTTTTTTTGGGCAACCGAGGACTTAATATGGAATATTCTTAAACTGGCTTCTAATCATTTGCAAAAATCATTCCAAACCAGATGTAAATTATTTTAATGTACATTAGGTATCATAAACTCGTTTTCCATTAGGGTGGTTTGTAAGTAATTAAAATAAAAATGAGACCAATCGAGGAACAGCGTGCTAGAAAGTAATTTTTTATTTGTCCAAATTTTTCACATTTTTAAGCTTCGCTATAGTTTACAAAGCTAATAAATTAAACTTTATTAAATATATCCTAATAATTTATTAAAGCGTAAATTATGTTTTTATTTAAGTCTTTTCAATTTTTTTCAACTATATTGTGGTTGGAAAGATAAAATATGTAATGTTTGTTTGAAAAAAAAAAACCAAGCGTCAATAAGCAAGCAAGACAGAAATCTCATAATGACAAATTACGACAGTCTAAAATTTTGGTAATTTTCTAGAACGCCGTCAAGCTCATACCAACATGAGATTAGCTGTAATTAATTTTGAACATCACTAGAATTTAGTATGGCCTGTTGACAATTGGCGTTTTCCCGAGTGCTACTGTGTAAAACTTATACTAAAAATCTTCAGTTGACGCAAAGAAACTTGACGAAAGAGTTTCCAGTTCAATCGATCAAGGCTAAGTTTCGCGAAACTCTAATGATCAAGAAATCATCAATTTAAAAAATCATGACTCCTCGTCAACTACGTGGGAGTGAAAAATAGCAGATTCAATTAATTTTTGACATGGTGTTTATTATAGAAAGAAACATGTTTGGCAAATTCACAACGATTTTCGCAAGTTTCATTTCTGCAAAGTGCACTGATGTTACCGTTTGTGTCACTTCTGGCAATTTTGGGACATGTTCGAATTAAGTGAAAATAATCAATGTTCATTTTTTTGCTTCTTAAGATTTTACCCCTTTTTGCCTTTGAAATAATTCTTGGTTACGTCACTGCATCATACAAGTGAAATAAAAATAAAAGAAAATATTTTTTTATGTTCGTTAATCGCAAATTCGAATATTTTTCCTGTGATTCAATTATCCGGAATGATTTTTTTTAACATTCCGAATAATCAAGTCCGACCTGTATTGTATAAAAAAACAAATTTTCATTTAATTTATAATCAATGTTTCCAAAAAAAAAAACCAAAAGTACATATTCAGTGGTTGAGAAACAACATGTCACTCTAAATTTGACAAAAACAACACCTTAAGAAGTCAAGTAAAACTTCACTAAAAATCACAGGAGGGTTGTGTGCAAAGCCACGACCGCAAGGTTGAAGTAGAATACTTTTACAAGAAAGATAACCCGGCTGCTTGCGTGTCAGTCATTCTTCCTAGCAAATAAATGTTGACCGCTCATTGGCAGTATTGAAAACTCTGTGCAAATGAAGTTGAAGTACTACTCAATTTCAGTTTGCACATATAAATACGACCTTACTGAACAGGAAAAGAACAAACTCTTTACGGCGTAAACAAGTTCCAACAGTCAGAGTATATGTACATGTGAATTCAAATTAAGATAATTAACTTTTGGTTAAAGCTCAGAACGAGAAAATATTAAATCTTCAATTCATTTGTTTGGTTGTCCTAAAAATGACAGTTTGTTGTTGAAGTTAAAATCGGATATGACGCTGATTGCATCTCTGTGTTACGCCGATAGCGGGAGTTATGGTGAACTTGCGTATGACGAAGGCATCGTATTACTTGTTTTATTAAATGGGAGAAAGAGGAATATTGTAAAATTTTGTAAACATTTAACTCAAACATTATTACCAAATCGTAGTCAGGCACTCTGACAACAAAGTTGAAGGCTGTTTTTACGCTGAAAATCAGACAGCCAGCAGAAGTTTTGATTGCCAAAATCCAGAATGCCGAACAGCCGTAAAGAGAGTTGTTTATTTACCTACGGCAAGTTTCTCGCCCCATCGCGCGTGTTCGCGTTCACCATGGCAGAGGCCTAACTGTCTTTGTAAACGCGTTCTAACAGGGCAGTTTAGACAACTACAACAGAATTTGATTGCATCCCGCACAGAATGTCTGCTTGTGTTTATGCCAAAAAATTAATAGCCTTCAATTATTTGTTTATTTGCCTTGAAAAAGGCATTTTGCGGTTCAAAATCGGTTGCTGATCGCAACCTTTGAGCTGCTCTAACAGTGGGGGAATTAAGATACACGGACAACATGCACTGTGGAAGCTATTTCACATTCAGTAAATTAGACGGGTGCGTCAAATTTAAATTGCTAGGATCCAACACAGAATACTTGCTTGCGTTGTCAAAAATTATTAACTTTCAATGACATGTTTATTTGCCTTGAAAAAGGCATTTTGATGTTCAAAATTGAATTTCCTGATGGCAATCTTCATGCTGCCCCATCACGGGGGGAATAATGGCAGTCTGGCGACACACGCTGAGAAGAACCGCGCTGCTCTTAAGACGTGGTGACCAACCATAGGGCTAGTTCTGCTGCTAAGGAAAGACGACTGCTGTTGTCGCTGTCTAGAACTATTATGAGCGGTTTCGGCTGAAACAGGCTCTGATATAGGCCAAATAGCATGTTTTCAATTGCAAGGTATATGATTCTGTCAACTGTGCTTGGGAAGCAATCATATAACGACCAATCAGAAGTCGAATTTTTCGTTTTGACAAGGCTTGACTATTTTCAATAGTACAATAGTGTGAATAATAAAATTACAATTATCTAATTTTGGGAAGAATCTTAGAAGATTTTCCAATCTATTGCTGCAAGAACGAAGGAAATCCATCGGATACTAACCGATTTATTAGCATTTGAAATTGGGCATATTTTTCACTTTTTTCGGTTTTAGATTTTCATTTCACATCCCTATGTAGCCGAACTTCCTGAGAGAAGTATTCTACTTCAAAAACTCGTTCTGCATTGTTTTAATTCAATAAAACTGTTCTTACATGCATAATAGACTTTGTTCACAATTAAAAATAAGGCCGATTATTTGATCATCCCTAAGATGTGATCCACAGTAGCGATCATTTCCCCTTATTATTCAATACGAGATCGGTAATCAAAATTTGTATGTGTGTAGGCATGACACGATCACACGACGATCGTGATCCCAATTATATTCACCACTGACCCATCATATCGCGTTCAATTCGAGGGCAGTGGCAGTTCGGTTTTGATAGCGAGAGATAACGCATGTCGTTCAAACATACTAGCAATAAAGTGTTAGAAATTGGCTGAACCTAATCGCTAAAATACAATTTATTTTTCGGTATTAGTCGCGTATTATTTCAAAGTCACCCGCGGTCCTTGTCACATTCATAAACATTTTTGGTCCTTCGAACCGGATACTGTGAACCGGTGGGACTGTACGGTGATTAGCGGACTAGTGAAAGTGCGCGGAACAATTGAACAATAGACGCAGTGGAGTAGATCCGCCATTACGATCGTGGCTTGTAGCGTGGCGTGGGTTAGCCGCCATCGCGATTGCAGTTGGAGTGCTTTGTTGGATATAACGTGGTTACGGTGATGGATTATGGTAGCGGCTAATCAACGTGAGGACATCGATCGGCAGTTTGGACGAGCTCAGTTACTACAAAAATCAGCGGTCAGAGGGAAGTAGACACTTGCATGTGATCTGTGGTGGCATCAAGCATGTGATGCTCATCAAAAAAGGGTAGAAAATTAAAATGATTTGGTGGAAACTGGTACTTTCATTGCATGCGAATTTTGTGATCCCTGCTTAGATTGACGGTTGGTCTTGGTTCTGCTGGCTATAATTTCGCTCGGTTGTTCACCTGGTTGGTTCCCCTAGCTGCAGTCAAATTGGGTTGATTCATTTTCTGTCATCCGTGGGACGTCGAGTCGAATCGCGATCGCGTATTGTCAACGGTGAATCACAGTGAACCATTTTTTATGGAATATTAATAATAGACTAACTGAAGTGAAGCTATACTAACATAGTGAACATTACCATTTGATATATTAGTTCGAGAGTGCAAATAATTAAGTATGGCTAGTGATTTGCGTGATTTAAAAAGGCAGGAGAGGCAGTTGTTGGCAACGTTCGAGGGTGCCAGAAAGTTTTTACAGAAATTCAAAGCAGAGAAACATATAGGGCAAGTTGAGAGTCGCCTAGAGCTTCTTGAAACGGCAATGAAAAAGTTTTACACCGTTCGTAGAAAAATAGAATTGCTGGTCGAGGATGCTGACGAAAAAGAATTAACTGACTCTAAAGAAGCTGCAGCTGAACGGGCTACGCGGGTGCAGATGCTTGCTGAAGGGCGTGAGGCCGAAAATGTCGAGGTAATGCAATCTACAGAAGACCTTTATTGTGAGCTTAAGTCATCGTTGCAAGCTCTGCTTCCCAAACCGATCGAGCAGCCAGTGTCGTGTCCTACACCGACCATAGTACAGGCTGCTCCCGAGACGATGTCAAGGGTCAAACTCCCCGAGATACGGCTGCCTAGTTTTAGTGGCAGAACTAGTGATTGGGTTACATTTCGAGATATGTTCCAAAGCCTGATTCACAACAATAATCAACTCAGTGCGATGGACAAGTTTTCGTATCTTCGCTCATCCCTTGTAGGAGAATCCCTTCAGGAAATTGAATCCATCGAGATGACGGTAGCCAACTATGAAATCGCATGGGATCTGCTAAAAAAGCGCTACGAGAACCGCAAATTAATAGTAAAAGCGCATCTTGATGCATTGTTTGCTGTGGAGCCAATGAAGCGGGAGAGTTACGACGGCTTAAATCAAGTGATTAGCGAGTTCGATAAAAACTTGCAAATGTTGGAAAAGGTGGGAGAAAATTCTTCGCAATGGAGCACTGTTTTGGCACATATGATGTGTTCGAGATTGGATCAAATCACGCTGCGACACTGGGAATCGCATCATAGCTCGAAAGAAGTTCCAAAATACGACGAGCTAGTTAGTTTTCTTCGGAATCATTGCTCCGTCCTTCAATCAATTGCTCCGCTGAGACCAGCACATGCGGAGGTGAAGAAGTCGAAGTTCACCGTTGTTCATGCGTCAACACAGTCGTTTAAACGATGCCCATTTTGTGGCGAGAGCCCGCATTCCGCTTTCAAGTGCCAGAAATTTTTGAAGATGAGAGTTAGTGAACGATATGAGAAGGTGAAACGAAGTGGGTTGTGTTTGAATTGTTTTTCCCCCACGCATTTGGTTCGAGTGTGCACAAGAGGTGTGTGCCAGCATTGTCAGACGAAACACCACACGCTTCTGCATAACGCGCCATCGTCTGGTCAAAGGTCTGCAACGTCAGCAGCATCGCAGAATGATTCCTCCGTCCCACGAGTCAAATATGGTCCCCAGGCAATGAACACACCGCAAACACAATCACAAGCCCAGAACCAAACCACACCTACTCAGCACACAAGTCAATCTACAAGCTCATACCCTATTGCCAACACAAATTCGCAACATACACCAAACACCACAGATCAAGTAATCAAATCCAACTGCTTCAATACCAACATCTTTGCCTCGACAAGGCAAGTTTTACTCTCCACCGCCATAGTGCGTGTGTCAGACATGTATGGAAATATCCAGCTAGCCAGGGCATTATTGGACTCCTGCTCGGAGTACTGCTTTATAACCACAAACCTCTCTCAAAAGTTGAAGTTAGTGGAAGGTGCCAGCTACCTGTCTGTAGCAGGTATTGGTGGTTCTGTAGTCAAATCTACAAGAAAGGTTGAAGCAACGATTGCGGCTCGATCATTCTCAATTTCATCATACGTGGAAACTGTTCAATTACATGTACTTCCAAGGCTCACATCCAAACTACCCTTGCATGCAGTGAATTTGCAGAATTTGGCGATTCCGGATACCATAACACTCGCAGATCCTGAATTTCATCAACCGGGTCCGATAGACCTCATCATTGGGGCGGAATACTACTACGATTTACTGATGAATGAGCGGATGAAGCTTACAGATGACGGACCCACTCTTCAGAAAACTGTTTTCGGATGGGTTGTATCGGGTCGTATCCCTGGTAGTAAACTTGAAGTTCCTAGAACCATTACTCACTCGTGTTCGACACATGATCTTCGGGAGCTGCTAGCAAAATTTTGGGAAGTAGAATCATGCAACATCAAGAGTACGCATTCAGTAGAAGAATCGACCTGTGAAGAACTCTATGAACGCACGACGGTACGTGACAGTGAAGGAAAATTTGTAGTAACACTTCCCAAGAAGGACTACGTAATTAGTCAGTTAGGGGATTCAAAATCCATCGCACTGAAAAGGTTCTACGGACTGGAGAGACGATTCGCTACGAACGAGGAGTTGAGAATTATGTACAGTACCTTTATGAATGAATACATCTCCATGGGTCATATGCAACAAGTACACGAGGAAGCGAGTGACTATCCCTCGTACTACATGCCTCATCATGCGGTCTTAAAACCCGATAGCACAACAACTAAGCTGCGGGTTGTATTCGACGCTTCCTGTCGTACATCTTCGGGAATATCCTTAAACGACGGACTCATGGTAGGACCCGTTGTGCAGGAAGATTTACTCTCCATCATTCTTCGGTTTCGATTTCGTCAATTCGTATTGGTGGCAGATGTTGCCAAAATGTACCGTATGGTAAAGGTAGTCGATGCTGATCAATCACTTCAGCGCATACTATGGAGAAGTTCTCCAACCGAACCTGTCAAGTCCTTCCAATTAACCACTGTTACATACGGGACAGCCTCGGCGCCGTATCTGGCAACCAAAAGCCTTCAAAAGTTGGCATCTGAAGGAGAAGCCACACACAAAGCTGCAGCGAGAGTAATCAAAAAGGACTTTTACGTCGATGATATGCTGACAGGTACAGATGATTTGGAAGAGGCAAAGGCACTAGCAGCAGAAATCATACAGCTCATGAATTCAGCAGGCTTCACGTTGAGGAAGTGGAACTCCAACAGCGCAGAACTCCTATCGACTATACCACAGATTCTGAGGGACGATCGAGCTACTCTCGAACTTGATTCGTCTACGTCACCCATAAAAACGTTGGGGCTGATATGGCAACCAGCTTCCGACAATTTTCTATTTGTTGTTCCTCAGTGGAACCCTGACCCAACAATCACCAAACGGGTGGTACTGTCGGATACAGCTCGTATATTTGACCCCCTTGGCTTGATCGGTCCTGTCACAGTTCTGGCTAAAATTTTCTTGCAGGATTTGTGGAAGCATAAGGCCGATTGGGATGATCCGTTACCAGAAGATCTTCAAACATTCTGGAATGAATACCGCAGGAATATCGCAGCTCTCGAAACCCTGACGGTTCCAAGATGGACATGCTACACCAACGATTTGAAATCGGTAGAGCTACACGGTTTTTGCGACGCTTCGGAGGCAGCCTATGGGGCTTGTCTATATCTGCGGTGTGAGATGGAAGATGGCTCAGTCACTGTGCGTTTGATCACCTCTAAATCTCGCGTTGCTCCTTTGGAAGACCTCTCTCGCAAAAAGAAAAAACTCTCCATTCCTCGCTTAGAACTCTCTTCAGCCTTACTTCTTAGTCATCTATATGAAAAACTGCGAAGTAGCATAGAATTACCCGCTAACGCCTATTTCTGGACAGACTCGATGATTGTAAAGTGTTGGTTATCTTCACTGCCGTCCCGGTGGCAGATATTTATAGCGAATCGTGTATCAGAAATACAGCATCTCACCAAAAATGGAGTATGGAGTCACGTTGCTGGTGTTGAGAATCCAGCGGATATCATTTCGCGAGGAATGACACCGGTACAGCTTCAATATCAATCTTTGTGGTTCAATGGTCCGTTGTGGTTGCGTCAAGATCATGCTACTTGGCCGAACTCTTCAGAAACACAACTTGATCTAGATAAATCACTGTTAGAGGAGAGAACATCAGCTCTTCCCGTTCGAGTAATGACCGCTTGTGAAATTTTCACGTTACGTTCGTCGCTGCCAGAACTCATCAGATTGGTTGGCTGGTTACGTCGCTTCATGTACAACTCGGCAAAAAGAAATCGCGAGAACCTACGCACAGGTGACTTGTCCTCGATTGAATACAATGAAGCAGAAAATGCGCTCGTACGTGTATCTCAGCATGAGAGTTTTCCAGAAGAAATTTCGGCCCTTTCCAAGGGAAAACCACTAAAGCCGCCTTCAATAATATTGTCGACAAACCCCCGCCTGACGGATGGTATACTTCGTGTTGGCGGCCGGTTGAGTCACGCACCCGTGTCAGAGACCCGTAGGCATCCCATAATTTTACATCATCAACATCCGCTAACGAAGCTAGTACTTGAGCACTATCACCGCAAACATTTTCACGCTGGGCAGCAGTTGTTGATAGCTACAGTACGCGAGAAATTTTGGCCCCTTCGTATTCGCAGTCTCGCTCGCCAGGTAATTCATCGCTGTATCTCCTGTTACCGAAGCAAACCAACGAATCACGAACAGTTAATGGCCGATTTACCATCGGTACGTGTAACACCTGGAGCAGTATCTTCGTCGGTTGGACTAGACTTCTGCGGTCCATTTCAAATTAAATACCCAGGTCGTAAAGGAATTCCAATCAAAACCTTCGTATGCATTTTTGTCTGTCTAGTGACCAAGGCAGTGCACATGGAAGTTGTGGCAGATTTATCTACACAAGCATTTATAGCTGCTTTGAAACGATTCGTTGCGATTCGTGGGAAGCCCCATATCATCATGTGCGATAATGCTACCAATTTCATTGGAGCGAACAGAGAACTCGAAAAATTACGGTCACAGCTTAGCGAACAGCAGTTCCAGTACACCACTAGCAAGTTTGCTGAAGAGGAAGGAATTGATTTCAAGTTCATCCCGCCTCGCTCCCCCAATTTTGGAGGACTATGGGAGGCGGCCGTTAAGTCCTTCAAGACCCATTTTCGTAAAACCATCGGAATCCAAACACTAACGTACGATGAGCTACACACCGTGGTTCAGCAAATTTCAGCCATCCTCAATTCTAGACCGTTGACACCACTGAGCAATGATCCGAACGATTTTTCGGTGCTAACCCCAGGTCATTTCCTGATAGGCAGACCACTCACGGCAATTCCGGAGCCAGATTTGCAAGAAATACCAGAAAATCGTTTATCGCACTGGCAACGAACGCAAGCCTTCGTACAGCAGCTGTGGCGAAAATGGAAATCACAATACCTCTCCGATCTGCACAACAGAACTAAATGGACTCAAAAACGTGACAACATTAAGGTTGGAACCATGGTCCTAGTAAAAGAGGACAATTCACCTCCTCAGAAGTGGCGGTTGGGAAGAATAGTCAACATATTCTCGGGCCAAGATGGAAACATTCGGGTGGTAGCCGTCCGGACTAAAGATGGTGTCTTCACAAGAGGCATCTCGAAAAATTTGCATCCTCCCTATTCGGGATAACGATATGTCCCACACAGAAGAGCGTTAGTCTTCGGGGCATTGGTGCTGCGGCACCGCGGAGGTCTCCAAGCGGAGGTCCTCCGCATTCCAGTTAAGTAGTTGTTTAATATTAATTTGCAAAAAACTCAAGAAATGTTCATCTCCCGTAGCCACCTTGTCCCGGGTTCCGGGGCAATCGTCGCCAAGAAGTCATCATTAGTTCATCATAAAAGCCAGTCCGTTCCGTCAATCATCTTGTACTTAGTCTGCCCTGTGACGTCCAGCATGTTTTTGGATCTCGGTTGGTTTTGGTATCGCACACAATTTACTCTTTAGTTTCACTTGACGTCAGCGCTGCAGCAAACGTAGGACTCTTCTGAGCACTGTGCGCACAGCTCAGGTAAAGGCATCCGCAAGACAGGTCATCAATTGGATTGATCACCCATACCGGTGGCCTCAGTCGTAGCAGACGCAAAGGAGTTTGAATGCAGTTATACTCTACAACGCGACGCGCAAGTCGCCCTCATCGGTGCCGTGGGCACCCGCGGAGGCCAGGAGGCCTCCGCTCCAGGCAAGTCATGTTAAAGTGCTCATTTTCGGTTTAAAAAGCACCCTCTCATTTGTAGCAACGTGTGATGCCATCATCCCCCAACCGAGAAGGACGTTAGTAGGAGTAAAAACACCCTCGAGCAGCTATGCACACTCATCAGTGTATCCCTACAAATCGACATCAGCAAACAGTTGCAGCCTCCAGCATGCAGTACACCTAGCAACAGATAGTCTTCAGTCGACTAGTAGATCACCCAGGCGTCTATCCGAAAGTAGCAGATAGCAAGACGTCAATCCGAAAAAGTAATAGTTACCTCGTCGTGAAGCAGATGCGATCCTTTCATCAAGTAGAATGCAACCAGTTCCTCATTGGTCATCGGCGATGTGCATTTCCGCACGGAAGCAGCACAACAAGTATACAGTCCACCCAAGATATTTTCGAGCACTATGTCCAACAGAAAAAGGGACATTTATTAGCCATAAGCGAATCAGATATCGAATTGCAACAGAGAAATAGCAATCAGTTAGTTAAAGTTTTTGCTGAATAAGATAGTTAAATATTTGAAATTTAATAATTTCAAGGCGGCCGGTATGTTCACAATTAAAAATAAGGCCGATTATTTGATCATCCCTAAGATGTGATCCACAGTAGCGATCATTTCCCCTTATTATTCAATACGAGATCGGTAATCAAAATTTGTATGTGTGTAGGCATGACACGATCACACGACGATCGTGATCCCAATTATATTCACCACTGACCCATCATATCGCGTTCAATTCGAGGGCAGTGGCAGTTCGGTTTTGATAGCGAGAGATAACGCATGTCGTTCAAACATACTAGCAATAAAGTGTTAGAAATTGGCTGAACCTAATCGCTAAAATACAATTTATTTTTCGGTATTAGTCGCGTATTATTTCAAAGTCACCCGCGGTCCTTGTCACATTCATAAACAGACTTGATGATTTATTTTCATTAAAACAACGCTTGCTCGAAAAAATTTACAATTTTCGTTCTCAGACTTTGGGCGGACCGGAAGCGAGCCAATCGCACTGGATATAAAACAGACCGGACCGAGCTTGTTCCGATTCTCGACCGAACTGGGTCGAAATCTGGAACTGTGGATTAAATTTTAGTTTTTAATCTTTTCGCTCGCACATTTGGCGCCCTCCAATGATTGACGAGCAGGCGACCGCCTGCTTCGCCTTCGCCTAAATCTGCCCCTGCACGTGTTGGTATAACATCGATCAATGTACGTAGACCACTCTGTTCCGGAACAAAATGGTCATTCTGTTACGAACGAAATTTCAAAATGGTTAAAATAATATCCATATTAGGAGGTATTTAGTTATTTTGGTTGTTTTCAAGAAAGTTAAAGTGGTCGTCTTTAAATTCAAAATGGTGTCCAGGGTCAATGTTTGGTTTCTATGCAAAGCAAAGCCTTGGTGCTACATTCCTTATCGGAATTCGACCTTCTGTTTTACTATGCACAGACTTCGCAGCCGACTGTTAAATGTACAGGACAATTGCGGGGCTAGCGCTACGATCCTACTGACACTAACAGTCTCTACCAAACCGGGACTCGAACATACCACGACTGGCTTGTTAGGCCAGCATCGTACCTCGAGACCAGCTGGGAGATTTGGTTTCTATGCATCATCTCGATTACGGAAATATCCATATTGAGTATTATTCGGTCATTTTTGACTGTTTCCTAGAAGTTGCCATTTAGCAATTCAAAATGGTGCCTGAGGTCAATTGTTAGCTCATTGCATTATTCTGGTTCCAGAGATACTCATATTGGATGGTATTTGGTTATTTTAGAACGTTTTTCACAAACCGAAAGTCGCCATATTGGATTTCAAAATGGTATTTAAGATAATTTCTGGCCTCTGAGCGTCATTCTGGTTGGAGAAACACCCATATAGGGTGTTATTTGATCATTTTCGGCTGTTTCCCAGAAACCGGAAGTCGCCAACCAAATTCAAATCCAAAATGGGGTCTGTGGTCGATTTCAGCTGCTGTGTATCATTCTAGATCCGGAGATACTCATGTTAGACGGGAATCGGCCATCTTTGGCTTTTTTCCAGAAACCAGAAGTTGTCATCCTACAATTCATAATGGTGTCTGAGGTCAATTTTTAGCTTCTTGTAACATTCTGGCTCCGGAGATACTCATATTGGGTGGTATTTGGTCACTTTGGGCTGTTTTTCAGAAACCAAAAGTCGTCATTTTGGACTTCAAAATTGCCTGTGAAATCAATTTCTGTCATCTGGGCGTAATTCTGGTTCCGAAAACATTCATATTCAATGGTATTTGGTCATTTCCGGCTGTTTGCCCGACACCGGAAGTCACCATCTTAAAATTCAAGATTGTGTGTGTGATTAATTTTTAGCTTCTGTCCATCTTTCTGGTTCCGGAGATACTCATATTTAATGGGAATCGTCCATTTCAGGCCGTTTTCCAAAAACCGGAAGTTGCCATCTTACAATTCAAAATGTTGTAACAGTGCATCATTAGGATTTTAGCTTCTGTGTATCATTCTAGATCCGGATATTATTATATTGGGTGGAAATCGGCCATTTTCGGCTGTTTTCCAGAAAACGGAAGTTGCCATCTTACAATCCAAAGTGTTGCCTGAGGTCGATTATAGAACAAATTTTTTTCTATTAAAAACATTCACCTGCCAAATATGGTTCCATTTAGTTGGTTAGCTCTCGAGATGTGCAGAAATTTGTGTTTCATTTCCACTTCCAGAAAAAGGAGGGGAGTCCAACTATTATGGACATATTTGTTACCCTTAAAAACATCCACATGCCAAATTCGGTTTCATTTGCTTGGTTTGTTCTTGAGTTGTGCAGAAATGTATGTTTCATTTGTATTGGACCATTTTGTATTTGTATTTTCCAGAAGAGGGAGGGGTCTCAAACTATCATAGGAACCTTTAACGGGACCAAAAACCCCTACATACAAATTTTCACGTCGATCGATTCGGTAGTTTTCGAGCCTATATGGATCAGACAGACAGACAGACCGAACTGCATTTTATATGTATAGATTACAACATCAATATTTTATAACCTAAAGATTGAATATACATTCATTGGATTGAAGCGTTCATATAAATCTATTTTTACAAATCAAAGTTTGAATGAGAAAGGCTGGGTCTGACCGCTAGGTGGATTAATTTAGGTTTTTACTAGAGGAAGCGATAGGTGAATTTGCCAGCACTTCCTCCAGTGAAAACCTCTGTCGTAACTTTTAGGTAACTATCCGAGCAGAATTGTACAAAACTGCTGAAAATTGTCACCTCATTAACATAAATCAGAGTTATAGCATTAAATAATTTCTTTGGAAATTCGTTCATCACGAGTACGAATAACAGCGGTCCAAGTTGCTTCGTTGAGATACACTAGTATTTACAGTGAACGAGGCAGAGACGTGTCCCTTTTTTGACGTAGGACAACGTCTAACCGCACTATAACGAGATACATTCTGCGGAAAACTAAAACCAAGGTGTGACGTTGAAATGAAAGATTTCAAACGGTAACCACATGATAGATTACAATAATCAATATGTCGTTGGATTGATAAAATGATGGACAATTTTGTGATTCTTCAGTTATCATTATCACTTCATTGGTGAACAATGAAAATTTCATAAAAGTTTTAAGGTCGAATTTTCACGAACAATGTACCAATCACATGCGAGCACGCCTGGCACAGACTTCACGAGTAGACACCAACTGCCTGCTGTGATATCCTGTATAGCAGTGGCAAAAAAATTGACAGAATCTTCCCAACTCAACTAATGTTTGCTTCCATGAGCCTAGACTAGTTTGATGTTTTGAAGGTGGCGCTTTTTCGGAAAGTTCGTAACCACCTCCACTATCAGACATTTTTAGTTCTGCTGTTGGAATGTTATTAAAACTGATGTCTTCAAAGAAAAGATGCTGGCACAGGCAACAATACTGCACCGAGCAATGTATGAATAGAGCGCTGGTCACTCGTTGTCTATCAGTGCAGAAGAACTCTATATTCATTTGTGTGCAGCAAACCAAGTGAAGACTATATTGCCGCTGTCGACGCACAGTGATGCGTGTTGGGTTAACGCGTAGGTGTCGTTTTGCGATCTGGAACACAATTGCCGTTTGATTTATCTTCTTCTTCTTGATTCGTATAGTAGCAAATGTTAGTATTCAATATGATTATCCAAATGAAAGTGCCGCAAATACGCTGCGCCACCGGGGACAACAAAACTCTGTACGTGTCGGTAGAGGCAGATAGCAGGGTATGCAAATTTGGTGCATTGTACAGATGAAATGCGTTGTTTATTTTTGATCTATATACACTGTTTTTCTGAGATTTTTCAAAATAACGAAATATAAAGTATTCAAAAGACAATAGAAAACCAGAGTGCTCCATACTGATCTTTGAATTGGTAAATAATAAATGAATTCAATATGGCAATCCTAGTTGCATCCCGCGGTGGCGGTATAGAGGAAATCCAAATTCATTTCATCTTCATATTAGAGATCCCACATTTGTATGTGTATTTTTCAATTAAAATTTTTTTGCATTACCATCTTCAAGATAATATTACTTGTAATTGAGCAACACTATGCAAACAATAATTTCTGAGGCTAAAGTTTGTTTATCATGCTAGCCCGGTTTATTTTTAAAAATAACAGACATATGACTTTTAAATATGGTTTAAATATGGTGACTGTATTATAAAGAAAGGTATTTATGAATGTTAAAGAGAATATGTTTGACGTAAAATTACGTCTTACGGCAACATATACAGGGCACCAATTTCAATACAGGGATCCAATTTAAAAAACCAAAAACATCGAGAGCGTCACGAAAATTGTCCAATTTCAAACGTTTTAAACTCAGTCAGTTGCCAACCGATTTTCGTCATTTTTGCAGTAATCGATTGGGAAATCAATCAAGCACCCGTCCAAATGTAGAAAGTTGTAATCTGATTGTTCGAACTATTGTACTATTGAAAATTGTCAAGCCTTGTCGAAACGCAAATGTCGACTTCTGATTGGTCGCACAACGCTTCTTTTCTTAACAAGGTCGACAGAATATACGTAGTTGACTAGGAATGCGCGCTTTGTGTTTTATGTATAATCCATTCTATGACCGTACCGATACTACACGCACGTAGTTTGCTGATCGTGACGAAGAAGGAAAAGCCGGGTTTCAATTTCTGGCTGATCGCGCTGGGCGCGTTGATACTTAAGCACCTGTCTATCTGGCGGCTGTTATGGAGTTTTCGGTAGCTGCAGAATTATTGGAAATCGCAGGCAATTCTACTAGAGAAAACGGAAGAACAAGAATCATCGGCGAATGGTTATCCGAAATGATGATAATTGAACAAACTTGCCAGTGTTGTTACTGTTGTGAAATATAATGGCACCTTTCGGTTCTCTACAATTATGTGATTGAAGTAGTTAAGATTTTTCATCATGTGCAACAGACTGAAAACCGCAAATTTCCGCATTTGCAAGCCAAGTAAATTTAACATTGCCTCAAGAATATATTGGTGGCCCTGAGAAGGGCCGGTTGTAAATAATACTTGTTCTCGTGCTAGATGGCAGCAGATAACAGAAATGCAGCACTTACGCTATTGTGTCTTAAAACAAACTATAAGACATCACAGCAGAATTTCGACCTTCATACTCATGTCTACCATCGGCAACGGCAATATCAAACACGCTATAATCTGTTTCCATGCGACACGGGAACGGGAACATTTTCTTCTTCCAAGCCGCGGAAAACGACACAATACATGTTACTTTGTTGCCTTTACGAGAGCTCAATCGGTCCGGCTCGACATAATGTCCACAAGAAATCATTTTTGTACATCCGTGCTACGAAACTGAGAAAAACTGTAGGAACTGGAAATAACGGCGAGGCTTATCAAAAGATTGCTCTAAGCCAGAATGAATGAGATGTATTTCTCGTACATTAGTAATAAAATTTTTCGAACGTTTTAGAATGGTATAACTGGAAATAATAAACCTCTATTATATATAATAAACCTCTAACCTATATGTTAAATCATTCCACAACGTTCGGAAAATTGTTTATGTCAGAGCGGATATCGCACGATACCTGACCATGAAGCGTTTATGCGAAAATTGAATGAAAATTACAATTGCAGCAATCGGCCTTTTTCAAGGCTACTAAATTTATTTGGAAGAGCGTAATGAATGGTTAGTATTAAACTGCAACTGTGGTTTGATGCTGCTGCAAATGCGCAGCAGTGTGATGTTTATTACGTTTTGGCGATACTGTGCATAACAAGCAGTATATACGAAACAAATTGTTACTTTTAGTTGAGACCGTTACGTAACTGTGATGTTTGCTCAAAATTGCAAATTTGGAAGGGGGAGCAGGATGTCCAGTGTTACGTAATTTTAGGAAGGGGGGGTCATATCGAACGTTACTTATCGTTACATAGGGGGGAGGGGGTCTGAAATCTAGATTTTTAGCGTACGTAATTTGTGTACGACGCCAAAGGATATATGAAACTATTGTAGTCCTACGTCAACTATGCGGACGTGTCTAGGATACCACCCTTCTACATTTTTAAATATATCTTTATTAACATTCTGGTAGGGCTGATCTGTTTGACGTAAAACTACACCTCTCATGGGGCTCGGCTACAAACGGGTGGTAAATGAAAATCTCAACAAGCAAAAATGACGAACATTGTCCTTTGTGAATTTTGCGTAGTTTTCAGCGGTATTCCTTTGTTCTTACAACAATCTAACAAAATGCAAAAAGTTGTAATCTGATTATTGGAACTATTTAACACATGAAAATTGTAAAGCCTTGTTGAAACGCTGATACCTAGCAGGGTCGACAGAATTATATATTTAGTAAACCGGAAATACACTCTTTGGGCTACATAAGAGCCTATCTCTGCTCAAAACAACCAGATTACTAGTGGATGGCCACTAAGACGTACTGGAGCAGAAAAAAAACAAAGGCGAAAAAACTGCAATGGAATGTGTAAAAAGAGCAAAATAAAGAAAGAAAAAAAAAGAAACAAGGGAAAAGCTAGCCATTGCAGTTACGCGATAAAAGCTCCCACCCATGCCAACGCGAACGTCAACCATGCGCCTCCATTCACTGTTGAATCGGTGGAGACGCTAAGTTATTTATTTGACAGCCTTCTAGGGCAGCGGTTCTCAACCTTTTTTTGTCCGCGTACCCCTTAGCGATATTTTTTATATCGATTGTAGCCCTTCGCTTGGAATGTTCTCGCAGAGTGGTAGTCTACTTCAGGTTTCAAATTGAGCTAAGGTTTGTTTGATTGCTACAGTCATGTTTCAAGAGCAAGATTAAGCAACGCATGAAGTATTTTAAAGTAAAATTGCTTTGTCCGCCATTACTGATTTTTCTTTCGCGTACTCCCTGAAGGCTCTCGAGTACCCCCAGGGGTACGCGTACCCCAGGTTGAGAACCGCTGTTCTAGGGGATGAGCTCGGGGGTAAATTTGAATCTAGAGCTCGATATTCTAGAGAAAAACTTTCTTTCACAAAGTTGTTATGGTGAATATTTTCCTGTAATTACAAATTACGGTGACCCAAATTTTCGATGAAATCCTGCATCTAACTTTCTTATCTTTGCAGATAGAGCTGAACGATATCTTACAATATTATAGCCCCGTCAATTTTGCGTAACTTTGTAGAGGAAAGTTTTTTTCTATCTTTCAAATTAACCGATATAAAGCTATTTTACTACGTCACGCGAACGTTAATCGTGCGCCTCCTTTCACTATTGAATCGATGGAGACACCAAGTACATCGTTCAAGGTAACGAGGTTAGGGGGAAACTTGGATCTAGAGTTGGATGGTTATCTTCTAGAGAAAAACTTCCTTCTACAAAGTTGTTATATATGATGAGGCGGTTATTTTTATGTTATCAGAAATTGGAGTGACCAAAATTTTCTGTCAAATCAGATATCTAACTTTCGTATCTTTGTAGATAAAATTGAAGATCGTTCTACAATGTTGCTGTTCCGTTGATTCAAGTCAACTTTGTAAAAAAACTTTCTTCTATCTTTAAAATCATAATAAGATGACAAAGAAACATCAGATGTTCAAACATTACAGAAAATGCATAACATATTTTTTCAAGTGATGTAATAATTTAAACAAGTCACATTTTCACATTTTTCGCTGGTGGGAAACAACAAAAAACATCTAAAAAAATTAGACCATATGCAACAAAAACTTTTTTTGTATTTATTTAAATTTTCTGATATTGCTGTGCTACCAAATATTGACAGGGTGATTATAGAAAATATAGATTCAAATATTAGAATTGTTATTTTGTTATTAAAATGTTTCTTAAAATATTGTAAATCGGAGGGTATGCATTTTGCCTCAACGATGCTTATCACCCCTGGTACCGCTGCAGGAAGATTGCTGCTCGCTCGTGAGATGCATCTCGCACTAACACTATGGTTTAGAGGAGAGACGAACATCAAAAGATAAGTATTAGTGTTCGTGAATATTTTGCTTGTGAGTTTCTTGTTTGATTTGAATGAAGGAAAAAATCGATCAATGGAAATCAGTTTTATTAGGTAAAGATTTTCTGACGGCTTCGTTTGTGTTTATGATTGCAGCTTCGTAGAGGCCTCGGCCGTTTGCAGTGTGCGCTGAGAATTTTGTGGCGCAAACTGAAAAATTATCGGGAGCTTGGGATTTCTTCTATTAAATTTATTCTTCAATTAGCATTTCTTCGGAATATTTTTAAGATTTAGCCAGTCAAATTAGGTTCACAAAAATTATTTTATTGTTCTAGGCAGCATATTTTTCAAAATTTGTAACTTGTTTTATTCGTATTTGATCAAAGATATATGGTTGATTGATCATTAAGTTTAACAAAAACGTATTTTTTTACTATGTTTTTATCCAAATATTAAGAAAAGTTTGATTGCCGATGCTTCATTCTGTGCAACTAAAAATATTTCATCCCGAATTATCACACCCCCAACGGCCATCCTCTCGAGTTTAACGGGAAATCGGTAAGCTGATAATGGCGGCATTAGGCGCCATTGAAATTATCATCCTTGTCCTTTGGCCCCCGTCGAACGCCTGTGCGTTTGGTTGGCCGAAAGAAAGAGTAAACAATCTTGAAAGCTTTTAGTTGTAAAGTTACATAAAATGTGTGTTTGTGTTTATGCGTCGTTACGTTTAGTTAGTTCCTTCCTGGGCTCTCGCGGAATCGAAATAAATACAAGGCGAAAGTTTGGTACTCACCTAAGAAGGGGTAGATATTTCACACCGGAAACAGCGCAGCAACAGAAAGTGGGGAAAAGAGAAGAAGAAAAATACGTTTTATTAGTAAAAACGGCTACTTCCGCGTCCTAGTCGGCGGTTGGTTGGTAATTAAATCTGCTCAAACGAGCGAGCACAAAAAAGGACTGTATACAACTTGGATCATGATTGCTCGTGCGGCGATGCTCACGGAGAAAAAAAGGAGAACAATCTGTAAATAGAAAATAAGAAAGAAAAAAAAAGTAATGCAAAAGAAAATAATAAAAAAAAAATACGAAACAACATTTTAATCAAGCGGAAAAATCTGCTTTGTGCGAGGCTTTCGCGTGGGCTCGAAAACAAACAAGAAATGTGAGTAGGCATGCGAAGCTAACCGGAGGTCATGCAATTAATTGCCTGTTCTGAAAAGAAACACAAAGAGCGGAACAAGTTTACTTCTGCAGTACTAAAGGCAGCAGCAGACCAAGGTGAAGCAGACCTATGAAATGTAAAAAAAAAATCTTTCTTCCGTACGCCGCCGCAGTCATGGCTGGAAACTTTTTGGTTTTCCTCTTGTCGGGAGGCTTTTGATCGCGAAATTGCAACGAAATAAACAACTTGAATGATTGGTTTGGGGCATGATTTCTTGGAAATATTTCTTTCTTGTTGGAAAATTTACAAAAATAAGTTTAATGCAAAGACAGCAAAGGTTAGTGGCAAAAAACTAATTCCTAGAAATCGTTGAATATGTATTAAACAATGTTATTGAGCTCAAATTTCGAATCTGGATTAGATTTGCATAAGGATTAGGTATTAAGATTTGACTGAAATTAGAACATTTTAATCAAGCAAATTAGAGTTTAGATTTGAATCCGATTTGAGTATTTGAACTTCAATTTGAACAATTTAAACTTTGATTTCGATTTTGTAGTTTTGGCTTTTTTTATTTCCTAGTTACTTCTCCAAGTATTTTGTTACTTGTTTAATTTTTTTTCTACGCTCCGTTTCTTTTCTACTCATTCGTTCATAATTGATATTTTCTCCTTAGTTTTCTAGTCACTTTTCTCTTTTTCATATACAAGTAGTTTTTTCTCTTTTTTTGGATTTCTCTCTCTGTTTCTCTTGTGTTAGCTACATAGCTCAGTGTAACTTCTCTCTTTTCTGCTCTTTTCTTTTCCCCGTTTCCCCTGTTTTCCTTCCTTCTTTCTCTTTGGTTTTTGTTTAGTACTAGTTATTCATTCATTCCGTATTCATTTTTATTTGTACATCTTTTTCTATTTCCGTTATCTCACGTGTGTTACTTTTCTCATTTTTTCTATTTTCTGGTTTCCATTTCTCTCTCTTCCATTCTTTCTCTCTCTTTTCAATTTCTTCTCTCACACCCCTTCTCTTTTTATATGTTGTAATTAAAATCATCGATAACGAATTCTCTCAACTAATCTAGTTGATCGAGACCGCTATTAGCCCCAAGGCTAATCGTGCTATATTGTTTTTAATTAAAATCATAAAAATTTGGTTTTTGTTTCAGATTAATGCTTAAAAGAAATCCACGCAAATGCTTTAAAATATGTATAGATTTCTGTAATTTCAGTTGCGTTTTATCTTCCTCGATTTAATTTTTTGTTTCTCATCTTATCTAAATTCTAAATTTATTATATATTTGAATTTCTTTTTTGCAGTTTTCTCTGCTTTTCAATATTTCTTTTTTTCTTTCTAGTTGCTTTTCGATATTTTTCTCTGCTCTGTTTCGTTCTCACCTCTTTTGTTTATAGTTTAAGTTCTGTTTTCTACTCAATTTCCTAGTTGTTTTTTCATTTTCTATTCGTTTTTTTCTCCTTATGTCGTTTTTCCCTTTGCTTTCCTGCTTTTTTCTTGTTTCTCTCACTTTTTCCCTTCTCTGTCTTTTTACTTCTGCTTTAATACTAGTTTTATTTTCTCTGTTGGTACTATGTATTCTTTTTTTATTCCATATGTATTTTTTTTCTTTTTGCTTAAACTCTAACAAACCACTTTTCCCCTTTTACTTTCGCCTTTCAGGTTTCCATTGCTTTTTGCTTCCCATTTCTTTTTTACCGTCTTTTATTACACATGTCTCCTTTCTTTTTCTTTATAATTTTTGCTTTACAGTTCTATCTAATCATTCTCTGTTTTTAATTTTCTACTTCCTCTTTAAAATTCTTATTTCATTCTAGTATCTGTTTTTATCTTCATTTCCCTGTTCTGTTTGGTTTTTCACTTTTTAGCCATTTTTTCTCTCGTTACTCTTCATTTTTTTTAATTTTTTTATTATTCTTTTTTCTTCGTTTTTCTCTCTGTTCTGTTAGTTTTTCTCTTTTAAAACTTTTATTCTTAACTTTTTCTCCTTTTTCCTTTCCGTATCTCTTTGATTTTATTTAAAACGAGTTCTCTTTTTTTCTAGTTTCTACGGAATATTTTTTCTTATTTCCTTTTTCTATTCGTATGCTTCTGCCACAATCTCTGTTGTTTCATTTATTTTCTTTTTTCTTTTTCCTTTCCGCTTTTTGTTCCTTTTTGCTTTTTTTTTCTTTTTGTCCTCTTCTGTCGCATATCTTTTCTTTTTCCATTTCTGTTATAGTTTTTCATTTTTAAGATTATCTCTTTCTTGAATTTCTACTTTCTCTATTTTGTTTCTATTTCATCTCAGTTTCTATTAACATCTTCTTTTTCCTTCTCTTTCAGGTTTTCCATTTTTTCTCCATTTTTTCTTTAGCTCTTTGTCATTTTTTTTCAGTTTTTCTTCGTTTCACTCTCTGTTATGTTAGCATTTTCTTTTATATTCTCTTTTCGTCTCCTCTCCTCCCTTTCTTCCTTCCCTCTCTCTATGTTTTTCTTTTGATACTAGTTTTTTTGTCTTTTTTAGTTATTCTGATTTGGATTACTATATTATTAATACTATAATATTATTTATTAATTAATATTTTTCTGATTAAATTTTCGCTTGGTCATCGATTTTTCTTTCTTCAATCTCTCTTATTCCATTGTTCCTTTTTTTCTTTTTTTTTCTATTTTCAATTGCTTTTTGTTTTCTTTTATTACGCATATCTCCTCTTGTATAGTTTCTCTGTTTAAGTATAATCACATCATTCTTTCTTTTTCATTTTCTACTCACTTTTTGTTCGTTCTTTTTCTATTTCATTCCAGCCTGTATTAATTTCTTTATTTTCCTTTTCTGTTCGGTTTTTGTTTTTTTTTTAATTTTTCTTTCGTTATTTTGAATTTTATTATAATCTTCTTTTGTGATATTTTTTCTTTTTTTTTAATCTTTATTCTTTTTCTTTTCCGTTTTTTTCTTTTTCTACTTCTCTATCGCTTTAGTTTTCCTTCAATACTAATGTTTTGTCTCTTTAAGTTTCTATGAATATTTTTTTTCTGATTCTATTTTTATTTGCGATCTTTTTCTCTTTCCCTAATCTCTGTTGTTTCATTTTTCTTCTTTCTTTTTTTCTTTCTGCTTCTGATTGCATTTTGCTTTTCTTTATCTTTTTGTCCTCTTTTATTACATATTTTCCCTTTCTTTTTTCATTTCACTAATAATTTTTCTTCTTCCGATTCAACGCATTTTTTTAAATTCTCTACTTTTTTTTGTTCTTGTTTCATTTCATATCCATTTCTTCATTTTCGATTTCTTTGTAGGTTTTAAATTTTTCCTCCATTTTTCTCCACAATTTCTGTTTGTTCCTTTTCATTTTCTTTGAGTTTTTTTTTCGGTTTACTCTCTGCTATGTTAGTTTCTCTCTTTTTATCTTGTTTCATTCCCTTTTTTCCTTCTCCATTTTTTTGTTATTTTCTCTAATGCTATTTTTACCTTTTTCAGATTTTTTGCATTAACTTATCTGATTCCATTTTTATTTGTGCATTTTTGTTCAATCTCTGTTCATTTTTCTTCTGTTTTTCTCCTTTTTGCTTTTCATTTCTTTTTGTTTATTTTTTTACTTTATTCTTTCCTTATTTCGTTCCAGTTCCTATAGAATTCTTCGTTTAACTTCTGTTTATGGGTTTTCAATTTTTTCTCCATTCGCTCTTTTATTTTTGTTTCTATCTATCAAGTTTTGTGATTCTATTTTCATTTGTGCATTTTTTTCTCTTTCCGCAATCTCTGTTATTTGGGGGAGGGGGGGGGGAGGGGGTTGTATCAAAAAATCTTACGATGTCTCACAAGGGAGAAGAGGGGAGGGGGGTTGAAAAAGTGAAAAAATATGGTTACATAATTATCGAACGGCCCCTTATCTCATCCTTTTTTAAATTTTCTAATTCTTATGTTTTGTTCTTATTTCATTTCAGTCTCTATTCATTTCTTCATTTTTCATCTCTTTTTGGTTTCTCATTTTTCTGTTATTTTTTTCCTTCATTTGTTGTTTGCACTATTTTGTTTTTTTTTTTTTTGACTTTGTGCTATTCTTTCTGTTAATTTTCATTTTTTTTCGGCTATAATTATTGTAATTATATTTTTTTTATCTAAATTATGCTCATTTTTGCACAATTCAACTATCGGATTTGGAGATTCGGATTGCATTTTATCTGAAAACAATTATCGCTTCTATTTTTGTTCATTTTCATTTTGTTAATTCATATATTCGCAAATATTTTAGATTGTATTTAGATTGCTTTATTCATTTTTCATTTTGACTTTTCCGCTTCACATATATTTTCTCCTCCATCTATTTATTTGTTTTGTTTTCATGCTTCTACTTTTGCTTCCATTTCGTTTCTGACTTAATTTTTTTTATTCAGTTTTTCTCCAGTTTTCTCTACCTTATTTATTCTTTTTACTTTATTCTCTTTTTTTCCTCTCGTTTTCCACTTAATATCCTTTCCGTTTTTTTCTTCCTAAATTTAATTTTTGTTCCCTTCTCTTTACCTTTTTTTCTCTTTCTCTCCGCTTTTTCGTTTTTACTTTTCTGTTCTTATTTTTTTTTTCTCATTTTCTTCCTTTTTCCTTTCTCAATCTCTTTGCTTTGCTTTTTTTACACTTTTTTCTTTCGGGATGTTTACATTTACATTTACATTTTGAATATTTTTTTATTCGTTTTTCTTATCTTTGTTTTTCTCTTGTTTTCCTTTAACTTTCGCTTCTATTTCGTTCTTACACTTTATTGCTGCTTCTTTCTGCTTCTTTTTTCTTTTCACTTAATTTTTCCTTTTCCATTCTTACTTTGTTCTATCATTTATTATCCAACTTTTGTTTCCCTTATTCCCGTTCTTTTGTTATTCCTTTCCTTGTTAGGTTTATATCAGCATTCTATCTCTTTCCCGTTCTACGTCTTACTATTTTATCCTTTTTTTCTTGTTTCTTTTTTTTACATGTCTTGTCTTCTTTCTTTTGCTTTCGTTCTCATTCATTCGCGCTATTCTGTTTTCTAATTTTTCTTCTTTATTGGATTGGATGTGTATTGGATTTCACTAATGTTTTATGTTGTTTCTTTACATTTTGCATTTTAACTTTACCATTTAAATAAATTTTCTCCTCTTTCAATTTTCGCCATTTGCATTTTTTTTTATTTCAGGGGGTTGTTCTTTATTTTCTTTTGTTTTTTTTTTAAAATTTTCGCGATAATGTTTTTTTCTCTTTTTTTGTTCTGTTTATTTCCGACGTATTTGTATAATTTAGCTTCAGTTTTTTATTACTTTTATTTCGCGTTTTATTGAATATTTCTGTTTGTTTTGGTTGGTTTTCTATTTTTTTTATTATCTTTTCTACTCCTTATTCTTTTTAATTACTTCTCGTTTCCCACTCATTTTTTTACTTTTTTTCCTTGGACCTATTTTTTTTTTATTTTTGCTCCTTCCAGTTTTCCGTTTGTCGTTTTCTGTACCTCCATTGTATCTCCATTCCATTCTCCTTTCATGTTCCTTATTCTTCTCCTTTCGTTTTATTTTCTTTCTTTTCTCCTTCTCTATGTCTTTTTGCTTCATTTCGTCTGTTAGGTTTTTGATTATCACAAAGAGAAAAACATATTCACTTTCAAAAATATTTTTTGTGCTATCTATTAACCTACTTTTAACTTTAAAAGCTACTGCTAACTTAGAATCATTTCAATTCCTGAAAATAATGGAAGTATTTGTGTATAATATAGCTTCCGTTTTTTACTTAGTTTTAATTCGCTTTTTATTTGATTTTTTGTTTGTTTTGATTTGGTTTTTTTCTGATTTTTAAATTGTCTTTTCTACTTCTTATTCTTTTTATTTCATTCTTGTTAATTCATTCTTATTGTTTCACTTTTTTCCTTAAACTTATTTTTTTTTAATTTGTCCTCTTCTGTACCATTTTCTTCCAATTTCTTCTTGTTTTCTTCCTTTTTCACTTTTATAGCTCTTTGATTTTTGCTTCATACTTTTTTTTTATTTTTGCTTTTTCATTTATTTGATTCTCTTCTTTATGTTGCTTCTAGTATGCTTCTTTTCTTCATCTAACTTTTATTTGACACGGCACAAATTCAAATTAATGTTTAACGGTGTCAATTATATCTTGTGTCTTACTCTTCAAAGTATCTCCTTAACTAAAAGCAATATTTTTCATTCTCGCTGCCGACTACGAGCTGAAATCAAATCTAACTTAAAGCTAGAATGGTTTTCGTAAGAAGCACTGCTTTGTTGTTTGATGGTTATCCATTGCCATAGGTAAGTAGCAATTTCTAGTATGTGTTCTAGTATGAATTCATATTCCAACTTCCGTTTCCTACTTAGTTTTCATTTGCTTTTTACTATGTTCTGTTTGTTTTTGTTTTTTTTTTGTTTTTCTATCTCTTTTTTTTTCTCTACCCTACTTCTATTTTTTTTTTATTTATTTTGGTTTCACTTTGTTTTTCTATGTTTTTTTTTCAAAATTGCTGTTGTTTTTCTTCTTCTTTTTATTTTTCCTTTCTCCACTTTTTCGTTTCTCCTTTTCTGTTCCTTATTCATCTCCTTTCGTTTTTATTTTCTTCCCTTTTTTTCCTCTCTATGTCTTTTTCTTTCATTTTTTGTGTTCGGTTTTTGATAATAATAAAACTCTTTACTTTCAAAATTTTTTTTTTGTTTTATCTGGTTACTTACTATTAACTTCAAAAGCTACTATTAACTTAAAAACTAAACATTTCAATTCCTAAAGGTAATGGAAGTCAACCAGAGACTAAACTGTATTGTTCTACCTTTTAATGTCTTTTATTTTTATGTTTTCATGTATCAGGTAAAAGGAATCAATTTTTCATTCGTTCGTCGTTTTATTCTTTTCCTTCTTCTTCGTCTCTTCTATTTTTTTCTTCCGCTTCATTACTTCTTTCCGCGTTTAACTTTTTTTTTTCTTCTTCCGTTTCCTTACATACTTTTTTCTTCTTTTATCCCTCAATTTTTGCTTTTCCTTTTTCCATTCGTTTTTCTTTCTATTATTTGTCTGTTTTATGTCATAATATTAATTTTTTTGTTCTATTTTCTCACTTTTCTTATCCTTTCATTATTGTCTCATTTTGTTCATGTTTTTTTTTTGCTTTTCACTTTCTACTTTTTTTCTTTCTTTTTTTCCTTCTCTATTCCGCTGCTTTGTTTACTTTTTTTTATTCTTTATTCATTTATCTAAATTTGGCTCATTTTTCACCATTTAACCACAGACAAACAGACGTGCCACTCGATGACATTTTCACGGACCAGAAAAAAAAACGATTATTTTGAAATTCTGCTTAGTTGGCAACAATGCCGCTAGTGTCGCCATAAGCAAGCGTGTACATTAGGGTGTCCCAAAAAAATCGATGTTGAAAAAGTCAAGGTGCTCAGCCCTAAATTGAAAGATAATGTTATTTATAGCATTTTTGTAAAACATTTCGACTTTCTAAAAAACTGTTTTCAGGTTGCCCAAACGTGATTTATGAAAAAATGACTTATTTCAGTTACAAACCCAATCTTTTGCAATTTTTTCAATTCTGTTCGATTCCTAAATTTTTCCATATATTTTTTTATTTCTGTTGGGGTTGTTTTTGAATATTTTGCATGGTGCAGTTCAGCATTGCATTCAGTTTTGTGACTTCCGTGGACTCTGGACTCTGGACTCATTATCAAAGACAAAAACTATTTCAAGAGAGTAAGTTAGTTGGCAATAAGCTCACATGATGGCGCATGAGTGTACCGTTTTGAATAAAGACGAAGATTTTTCAGGTTTTTTATTTCGTCTGTTTGTCTGTGATTTAAGCTTGAATTGAAATTTAAATGAATTTAAACTTTTTTGGATTTAGATAGGATTTGAGTTAGGTTTTGAATTGAAGAAGATTTGGATTGAAGTCGAATTTGGCGTAGATTTGGATTAAAGTGTGGCTGGATTTGAGTTGGGTTAGGATTTCATTGAACTGGATTTTGATTGGATTTCCATTGAAATTGTGCTGGGTTTAAATTAAATGGTGTTTCGATTGGATTTAGATTGCATTTGAGTTAGATTCAAATTAAGTTAAAAATGAATTAAAATAGAGTTTCCTAAAAAAATTAAGCAAAATGTTAGGTACAGCATACAGTTGTAAATAAAAAAGCCCTACATCACTTCAAAAACCTTACCCTCTGGCACCATGGCTAACGGCACCGGTGGCCGCCGTCCCGGCAAGGGCCAGTGCCTTGTAGCGGGCCTGCTCCTCGGTCGGCAGCACAATGTCCACCGACCGGGATCGGATCGCTCCGCTACCGGGCACCGTCAGTAGCGTCAGCTCCCCCTCCGGTGGTTTCAGTTCTTCCGTTTTGGCACCGGTCACCTTGGTGAAGCAGGAATCGACCGACGCGGCCCGATCCCGCTTCAGGTCCGGCACCTGCAGGTAGATGTCCCGCACGAAGTCGGTCGCCGCCGCCGACGGCGGATGATTGTCGTTGTGTGCCGCAGCCGTTGTCGCTTCCGGTGGTTGTTTGTTGTCTTCGTTGTCATCGGAGGAAATGGGCTTCGACGAGGAGGCTTCATCGTCATCGGGATGCGCGATGATCGGAATGTCAAGGGGCAGCTCGGTGGAGGAAACATTTTCCAGCGAGGCACCGGTAGGTTCGACAAAGATCGCTTCCTGGCGGGAAATCGACCTTCGGCGGGTACGCGTTGGACCACCAACGCCGCTAAAGGTGGCATCGTCCACCGCGGGTGAACTGGGAGGCACTTCGATTGTCGGGGACGGAGGAAAATAGGAGCTAAATGAGGTGACCGGAGGTGGTGAACCGAGCGGTAGAGCTACGATCGGTGGAGGCGAACCGAGTGGAAGCGAGGGGAGCACCGGATAGCTGGTATCGAACATTGGAGGTGGCGGCAGGACGGGACCCGTACAGTCCACCTCCGGTGCCACCAGATCTCCAAAGTCTTCCTCCGGGTCATCTCCGTTGGTTGGCGAAAGGGTAAAGGTGATCCCACAGGGGGACACGATCGGCGGTGGCAGCAAAGTGTTGCATGCTATGCTGCAACTGAACCCGTAATCCTGATCGTCGTCGTATTCTTCGTAGTCGTCCTCTTCCTCGACCGCCTCTTCGCCACTGCTGCTCGACGAGGAAGAACTATAACTGAACGCTTGTAATTCACCACTGTCGTAATACTGGCGCTGTTCGACTCCCGTAATCCGACGATACTCCTCAAGGTACAGACAGTGAATGCAGGGTGGTGGTGTTTTTGAGCTTGATTTTCTCCGTTGGAAGCGCTTTGGCACGTCCAGAAAGGCCGCCGCTACGGCAGCTTGGGAGTCTTCGACGGCACCGGTGAGATCGAAGCTGCGCGAACGCTGCCCACTAACCTGGGGTACCTGTAGCAGCTGTCCCGAAGAGGGATCGTCCGTCGAGGTTTGCTGTACTTTGAGGAACTGGTTTGCGCGCTGAGCTTCGAGCTGGATTTCGTCAAACGATGCTGAGCGAACCTAGGAAATGAAATAAAAGAAAAAGTTTTGATTTTTGATGAAATCTTAAGCACTTAGGGAGCATTACCTGTTTGGGCACTTCCAGGCTGCTCTGTGTTTTCATCTCCGCGCCAGTCGGGGTCCGTGATCTAGTGAAGGTGTTCCGCAGGCGGTGCATAGTGCCGTGGGGGAACAGTGTGAATCGCTACTCCCTCGGTGTCGGCGGCCGTCCTGCTGTTGGTGCTGCTGCGGCTGCTGCTGTAGAAGCGACGGCGGCGACAACGGCGTAGACGATAGTCCAACTGGGGAGCTATACTGGCCGCAAAAACGACGCGCACTCTGACAGCTCCTCCATGGTTCCAAGCGTACAACGACGCAGCCACTGACCGTGGATGTCCGGTGGAAACTCCTGGCCCTCGCGGATCGGGTGGTTTCTAATCTGCTGTGTTTGCTTTTAAAGTGGTTTACTGTTTTTCGCGGCGGCGGCGGTGGAGGCTGTCCTTGGCACTGCAAAAGAAGACAGGAAACGAATAGAACGTAGTTAGTCGGGTAATTAATGGGAATATATTAGGCCATGCGAGATTTGAGGGATTTAATCGTCTGATAAGGGTTAGCTTGCGATAAGCACAAGCCGTTTGTTGCATGGCTTCAGAAAAGGTCGACATTAGTCGAGTTGGAAGTGGGCGAGGTAATTATTCGGAAAATTCAAACAGAGAAGGGCTTTACCGGGAGAGAATCCACCATTGTTGTGTGTGTGTGTGCCAACCATTTATGTCAATCAAAGTGGGATTTGTTCGGGGTTTGCCTGGCACAACCCACCGAGGCGGCTCCGGTGCAAAAAATGATTGATGCTAATGGAAATTTTCCCGCTGCCAAAGCTGGAAAGGCACCCGCCGCAAATCCCAGGAGAGAAATTACCGAAATAAATATCTGATTACAAATTATGCCTAAGCCCAGAAGAATATTCCACCCTTCCCCGTTTTACCATTACAGCACCACATCGCACCGGAATCGGAAGAAGGAATATGCGCGCTGTTACGAGCGGCACTGACTGCGAAATGATCACAATCGTAAACAGCTTCGACAATGATTGCGCGCGCCTGGAAAGCGGAAACCATGACGCACAGGATGGCACAGGTCTGATTCATTAAAGTTTATTTCATTCCCGGTGTTCCCGCTGTTTATGGGCTCTTCTTCTGCGAACAACAACAGCAACAACAACAACAACAGGAACGAGGACGATAATAATGACGAAGAGTATGACAACAGCGACGACGACGGTTGACGATTATGGCACTACGGTAATGGGACGACTATCATCTGTGTGTCTTTCTGTCTGTCTATGGGTGGCTTCCATGGGAAATGCAGGTGCCGTCATCATTTTCCATCCGCGCTCTGATGAAGAGGAGTTGTCGAGTTGCAGCAGCAGAAAAAAAACAATGAGGAAGGACCATTTCATTCATTCGTTTACTCATTCATTTGGCTTTCTCTGGTCGGGATCGGCAAGCCGGGAGTGCGTATAATTTATTCATATTTTAAAGTAAATACTGTTGTGAAGTGAAACGTTTGCGCCCGACCCGGGCGTGTAAACTGCAATATGAAGTGCAATTGTTTACAACAATTGGAATAGCTAATGACATCACCCTTCGCGCGGCTGTTGAAACAATGGTCAAAGCTCGACTGGGCAGTGAATCCACTGGATTGTGGATTGGAATTTTTTATATATCGAATGCGTTCTATTGACACAATCAAACGTTATGCATTTTTATAACAAATGAAATGGAAATACCTTCGTGGATTTGTTTTTACGGTTATAATTGACTGAACCATTCCCCAACGTTTTCATTCCAATTTAATTGCCCTGTGATGAACGGGAGGATTTTAAAACGGCAGAATCAAAGTATTAGTTTATGCTAGGGATTTTATTTTCGCAATTTAAAATACATTTTCCATCATGTTTTTTTTGCAGTTTTCAGATAATATTAGGTTTTTTCCCTTTTCACATGTTAAAGTAATCAGACGTGTTCTACTCTTTTTGATATTTTCACCGGGTTTGACAATTTTCAACAATTTATACCTTTTCCAGCCTGTTTTTTTCCACCGGCTTTACCATTTTCGTTTTTTTTTAAGTTTTCTACACATCTGACTATAATAGACAATGTTACCATATTTATCTTCTTGGGTATTTTGACCTTCAGTTTAAGCATTTCATCAAAATTTCAAAATTTTCATGTTGAGTAATTTATGGTTTTTATGGTCATCATCAGTAGCAGCATTGCAGTTTTGCTTGCACGCGAATAAAAGTCGTGCCCGCTGCAATGATAGACGACGAGAAACTAGCGGCGCTCTGCTCCACACATACTCTACGGTACTGTTGCTTTTACCAGCATGTTTTCTTTCAAGACATCACTTTCTATTACGCTCTAACAGCAGGTTTATAAATTGTTCAAGAAAAGGGGTTGTTTCGAACTTTTAGGAAAGCCTTTACCTTCGAGACATCAAATTAGTTTAGGTTCATAGAAGCAAATAGGAATGGGCGATACTGTCTGAAGCTTCCATACCTGAGTACTCGAATACTTTTGCACAAAACGATACCAAGTATCGTGGTATCGGTATAGAAAGTATCGATGCCAAAATACACAATGCTTTCGGCCGAAGTATCGATACCGCTGGTATCGATACTGGTATCGCCTGTCTCCATTAGAAGGCATTGGTGGTATCGGTATCGTTCCAAAGTATCGTTGGCAAAGTATCGATACCGCTATTCATTGCTGGCAACGAGTATCGATGCCAAAATACTCGATACTTCGGCTCCAGGTATCGATACCGCTGGTATCGATACAAGTATCGCCCATCCCTAGAAGCAAACATAAATTGACCTATTGGGACGGGGAGACTCTGTCAATTTTTTTGGATATTGATACAGAGAATATCACAGGGAATGGTTGGTGTCTATTCATGTCGTCTGTGCTAGGAACGCTCGCTTGTGATTGGGTCATTGTTCGCGTAAATTCGTCCTTGACACTTTTTATCGATTTTTACCATTTTGCAATGAAGAAATAATGTTAATTAGCGTATTACAAAATTGTTCAACATTTTATCTATCCAACAATATATTGGTTATTGTTATCCATCATGTGGTTATGCTATTATTGTCGTTTGAAATCTGACGCAACAACTTCCAGTATAAAAAACAAAGACGTAGTCCCACGTCGAAATCCCTTGAATAACAGTGTTTAGTCGCACGTCACTATTTCATACAACCCTACCAGGTAGTATTTATCACACTCGCGCAAAGCACTTCGGTTTTATCATATTTCTGAGATATAAAGCAGACATAATAACAAACACGAATTAATCCACCAGCGATAAGGCTAGATGCCTTTCTCATACGAACTGTTTGTTGTAATCGTTGTAATAGGTTAGCACAAACCCTTCAGTTCTTAGAAGAAAAACAAACGCTTCATGATAACTTCTGCTGAATTTATGCTTCACTCTGAATGCTTACGTTTCGGTAGCCAACATTACAACTAACCGAATATTTGAAATCTAACATTCACGCTTTCAAGAAAAAGTTCTTTATTCGTTTTAAGAATTCTGACTTGACAGGTGAACAAATTTACAACTGTATCGCATGTGGCTTGTTTTTAAAATCGATTATTATTGGATGAAGCGAGAATTTCTCAAGTCCGCGAGTTTCTTGCTCAGATAAATTTTACACGTGGCGTTCCTCTTCTGTTTATACAGATGTTGCTGATTATTCAAATCATTTTCTGCGTTTCTAACCTATTCTAATGTTTTTGACATTTTAGTTTCTCTTTGAGTTTCTTTGTAGGACTACGTCTAACCGCACTATATTGAGATACATTCTGCGGAGACTAAAACCAAAGTGTAACGTCGGAATGAAAGATTTTAAACGGTAATACTGATGTAACCACAGGATGGATCACGATAATCAATATGTCGTTGGATTGATAAAATGATGGACAATTTTGTGATTCTTCATTTTTCGTTATCACTGCATTGTTAAACAGTGAAAATTTCATAAAAGTTTCAAGGTCGAATTTTCACGAACAATCGCATGCAAGCACGCCTGGCACAGACTTCGTGAGTAGACACCAACTGCCTGCTGTGATATACTGTATAGCAGCAGCAAAAAAAAAAAATAGAATCACCTCGTCCCAATAGGTCAACTAATGTTTGCTTCCATGAGCTTAGACTATTTTGATGTCTTGAAGGTGAAGCTTTTTCGGAAACTGCGTAACCACCTCCACTATCAAACAGTTTTACGTTCTGCTGTTGGAATGTTATTAGAATTGATGTCTTGAAGGAAAACATGCTGGTACAGGCAACAGTACTGCATCGAGCAATGTATGAATAGAGCGCTGGTCACTCGTCATGTGTCAGTGCAGGAGAACTCGATATTCATTTGCCAAGCTGAAAGACTACATTGCTGCTGTCGACGCACAGTGAGGCGTGTTGGGTTAACGCATAAGTGTCGTTCTGCGATCTGGACCACAATCGAATTGCCGTTTGAATTGTCTTCTTCTTCTTGTTTCGTATAGTAGCAAATATCAGTATTCAATATGATTATTCAGGTGCCGCAAAATACACTGCGCCACCGGGGACAACAAAATTCTGTACGTGTCGGTAAAGGCAGATAGCAGAGTATATAAATTCGGTGCATTGTATAGATAAAATACGTTGTTTAGTTTTGAACTCTTCACTCTGTTTTTCTCATATTCATTAAAATAACTAAATATAGAGTTTTTGAAAGACAATAGAGAACAGAACTGTACAGTACGGTACAGATCTTTCAAAAGGTAATTAAACGAGCTGTACAGATAATTATATTTTGCTAGCTAAATGAATTTAGTTCAATATGACAATCCTACTTGCATCCTGCGGTGGCGGTATAGAAGAAAACCAAACTCATTTCATCTTTATCATCGATATTAGAGTGCCCACATTTGTATTTACATTAACATCTTCAAGATAATATTACTTTCCATAATTCTACTTGTGATTGAACAACACTATGCGAACATTTATTGCTGAGGATAATGTTGTTTATCGTTCTAGCCCGTTTTTTTTTTTTGAAGATAACAGACATACGATTTTCAAATATGGCATTTTCGTTGTTTTTTGGTATCTTGAAACTGTTTCATTTTTTCTGGTTCTGTTTACTGATAAGCTGTTTAAACTGACCTGAATTGAATTTAAACATGTTAATAAAATTTTATATGTATTATGTAATAATGTAAGGTATTCATCAATACTTAAGATATTTTTTTCCAAAATAGAGTACTGCAAATTGATAATAAAAATACAGACCCTGTTTGATTTTGGAAACATGCCTGCTGCTCCAACATTTTTTATCTTTTTTTGACATTACTTTTTATCTCTAAAGATATTTAATGTTTCTCAAACATTATTCATCATTTTAACTGTTTTGATCTGTTTTGAAATCATCTTTTTCGTTGATATTTTCTATCTTTTTTGGTTTTTGCTCTTTTTGTCATCTTTTATACCATTTTTTTTATCTTTTTAGCATTTTAAACGTATTTGACATTTTCAAAATTTTATCCCTTTTCTACTTTTTCTACGTACTATACATGTTTTGTAGACATTTCAATTTTCTTCCCCGATATTTTGTTAAACACTCGATCTGGCTCAATAATAATAATTGAAACATTTGGACTTAGTTAACAATTTTGATTCATCTTTTTATTTGTTTTTCCTTTTTAAATTCTTGTAACTTTGAAAATATATTGACAATTTTGATATTCATGATATTTTTGGCATTATCAACTTTCCATTCTTTTGACATGTATCTAATTATTTTGATCTTTTTTCACATAACTGATCTTTTTCAATACTTTAAACCATTACTAAAATCTTTGATATTTGATTTTTTTTAATACATTTCTACTCATTTTAAAATTTCTTTTTTGGCAACATGTTTCATAGACATTTTTCGGTACTTTCAACGACATTTCATGCTTGTTTCACATGTTCGGTTTTTGACATTATCTGATACTTTTTTTTATCTGTTTTGACATTTGCGATTTATTTTCGTATTTTAATTTTTTTTTTGCTTTTTTACATTTTATGACTTCTATCTTATTGACAATTTTGACTCAATTTGGGATCATTATCTATTTTGGCCTTTTCTGGCCTTTAGAAGGGGTTTTTGGTCATTCTGAGCTAAATATGGTATCATTTTCTATTCCAGCCTTTTCTGGCCTTTAGAATGGGTTTTCGGCCATTCTGAGCTTAATTTGGGATCATTTTCTAGTCAGGCCTTCTCTGGCCTGTAGAAGGGGTTTTTGGCCATTATGAGCTAAATTTAGGATCCTTTTTTATTTTGGCCTTTTCTGGCCTTTAGAAGAGGTTTTTGGTCATTCTGAGCTAAATTTGGTATCATTTTCAATTCCAGCCTTTTCTGACCTTTAAGAGGGGTTTTTGGCCATTCTGAACTTATTTGGGGATCATTTTCTATTTCAGCCTTTTCTGGCCTTGAGAAGGGTTTTTCGGCCATTCTGAGCTTATTTGGGGATCGTATTTTATTTTGGCCTTTTCTGGCCTTTAGAAGAGGTTTTTTGGCCATTCTGAACTTATTTGGGGATCATTTTCTATTTCAGCCTTTTCTGGTCTTTAGAAGGGTTTTTCGGCCATTCTGAACTTATTTGGGGATCATTTTCTATTTCAGCCTTTTCTGGCCTTTAGAAGGGTTTTTCGGCACTTCTGAGCTTAATTTGGTATCATTTTCTATTTTGGCCTTTTCTGGCCTTTAGAAGAGGTTTTTGGTCATTCTGAGCTAAATTTGGTATCATTTTCTATTCCAGCCTTTTCTGGCCTTTAAAAGGGGTTTTGGCCATTCTGAACTTATTTGGGGATCATTTTCTATTTCAGCCTTTTCTGGCCTTGAGAAGGGTTTTCGGCCATTCTGAGTTTATTTGGGGATCATATTCTATTTTGGCCTTTTCTGGGCTTTAGAAGAGGTTTTTTGGCCATTCTGAACTTATTTGGGGATCATTTTCAATTTCAGCCTTTTCTGGCCTTTAGAAGGGTTTTTCGGCCATTCTGAACTTATTTGGGGATCATTTTCTATTTCAGCCTTTTCTGGCCTTTAGAAGGGTTTTTCGGCCATTCTGAACTTATTTGGGGATCATTTTCTATTTCAGCCTTTTCTGGGCTTTAGAAGAGGTTTTTTGGCCATTCTGAACTTATTTGGGGAGCATTCTCTATTTCAGCCTTTTCTGGCCTTTAGAAGGGTTTTTCGGCCATTCTGAACTTATTTGGGGATCATTTTCTATTTCAGCCTTTTCTGGCCTTTAGAAGGGTTTTTCGGCACTTCTGAGCTTAATTTGGTATCATTTTTTATTTTGGCCTTTTCTGGCCTTTAGAAGAGGTTTTTGGTCATTCTGAGCTTGATTTGGTATCATTTTCTAATCCAGCCTTTTCTGGCCTTTAAGAGGGGTTTTTGGCCATTCTGAACTTATTTGGGGATCATTTTCTATTTCAGCCTTTTCTGGCATTGAGAAGGGTTTTTCGGCCATTCTGAGCTTATTTGGGGATCATATTCTATTTTGGCCTTTTCTGGCCTTTAGAAGAGGTTTTTTGGCCATTCTGAACTTATTTGGGGATCATTTTCAATTTCAGCCTTTTCTGGCCTTTAGAAGGGTTTTTCGGCCATTCTGAACTTATTTGGGGATCATTTTCTATTTCAACCTTTTCTGGCCTTTAGAAGGGTTTTTCGGCCATTCTGAACTTATTTGGGGATCATTTTCTATTTCAGCCTTTTCTGGCCTTTAGAAGGGTTTTTCGGCACTTCTGAGCTTAATTTGGTATCATTTTCTATTTTGGCCTTTTCTGGCCTTTAGAAGAGGTTTTTGGTCATTCTGAGTTAAATTTGGTATCATTTTCTATTCCAGCCTTTTCTGGCCTTTAAAAGGGGTTTTTGGCCATTCTGAACTTATTTGGGGATCATTTTCTATTTTAGCCTTTCCTGGCCTTGAGAAGGGTTTTTCGGCCATTCTGAGCTTATTTGGGGATCATATTCTATTTTGGCCTTTTCTGGCCTTTAGAAGGGTTTTTCGGCCATTCTGAACTTATTTGGGGATCATTTTCTATTTCAGCCTTTTCTGGGCTTTAGAAGAGGTTTTTTGGCCATTCTGAACTTATTTGGGGATCATTTTCTATTTCAGCCTTTTCTGGCCTTTAAAAGGGGTTTTTGGCCATTCTGAACTTATTTGGGGATCATTTTCTATTTCAGCCTTTTCTGGGCATTAGAAGAGGTTTTTTGGCCATTCTGAACTTATTTGGGGATCATTTTCTATTTCAGCCTTTTCTGGCCTTTAGAAGGGTTTTTCAGCCATTCTGAACTTATTTGGGGATCATTTTCTATTTCAGCCTTTTCTGGCCTTTAGAAGGGTTTTTCGGCGCTTCTGAGCTTAATTTGGTATCATTTTCTATTTTGGCCTTTTCTGGCTTTTAGAAGGGTTTTTGGCCATTCTGAGCTTATTTGGGGATCATTTTCTATTATGGCCTTTTCTGGCCTTTAGAAGAGGGTTTTGGCAATTCTGAGTCTCATTTGGGATCATTTTCTATTTCAGCCTTTTCTGGCCTTTAGAAAAGGTTTTTGGCTATTCTGAGCTTGATTTGGGATCATTTTCTATTTTGGCCTTTTCTGGCCTTTAGAAGGGGTTTTTGGCCATTCTGAGCTTAATTTGGGATCATTTTCTATTTAGGCCTTTTCTGGCATTTAGAAGCGGTTTTTGGCTATTCTGAGCTTGATTTGGTATCATTTTCTCTTATAGCCTTTTCTGGTTTTTCGGCAATTCTGAGCTTAATTTAGGATCATTTTCTATTTTGGCCTTTTCTGGCCTTTAGAAGGGGTTTTTGACGATTCTGAGCTTAACTTGGGATCATTTTCTATTTTGACCTTTTCTGGCCTTTAGAAGGGGTTTTCTGAGCTTAATTTGGGATCATTTTCTGTTTTCGCCTTTCCTGGCCTTTAGAAGGGGTTTTTGGCCATTCTGAGCTTAATTTGGGATCATTTTCTATTTCATCCTTTTCAGGCCTTTAGAAGGGTTTTTTGCGATTTTGAGCTTAATTTGGGATCATTTACTATTTTGGCCTTTTCTAGCCTTTAGAAGGGATTTTTGGCGATTTTGAGCATAATTTGGGATCATTTTCTATTGTGGCCTTTTCTGGCCTTTAGAAGGGGTTGTAGGCCATTCTCAGCTTAATTTGGGATCATTTTCTATTTTGGCCTTTTCTGGCGTTAAGAAAGGATTTTCGACCATTCTGAACCTACTTTGGGATCATTTTCTATTTTGTTCTTTTCTGGCCTTTAGAAAGGATTTTCGGCGATTCTGGGCTTAATTTGGAATCATTTTCTATTTTGGCCTTTTTTGGCCTTTAGAAGAGGTTTTTGGTCATTCTGAGCTTATTTGGGATCATTTTCTATTTCAGCCTTTTATGGCCTTTAGAAGGGTTTTTCGGCCATTCTGAGCTTAGTTTGGGATCATTTTCTATTTCAGCCTTTTCTGGCCTTTAGAAGGGTTTTTCGGCGATTCTGAGCTTAATTTGGAATCATTTTCTAATTTGGCCTTTTCTGGCCTTTAGGAGGGGTTTTTGGCCATTCTGAGCCTAATTTGGAATCATTTTTTATTTTGGCCTTTTCTGGCCTTTAGAAGAGGTCGAAAGCAGTAAAAAAGAAAGTGTCGGAGTCCCCAAGCGTTTCGATAGAAGATAGAAGTAACTTTCGTACATTGACCTTAGCTCGGTCGTAACAGATGGCGGATGAGATATAGTAGGCGATAATGAGAAAATGCTGGATGCCTTCATCTTATTGACATTTTGGACATTTCTGTTCTACGTTGGCATATTTTATCAATTAACTTTTTTTTTTAACATTTCAAAGATTTTTTATATATCTGACATTTTTAATACAGACCTCATTTGGTTTTGGTACATATTTAAAAAAAAAAAATTCAAAAAAGTTTGAATTGAAAAATATTTTAAACTTATCTTTGAAGTAAAAATTATTTCTCCTCCCACGACTTTTTATCAAAAGTTTTAGAAATGGTCATGTTTCATCACAAAACAAAATTGAATATAGGATTCAACCCTTTCTTGATTTAACTACAGTATTAAATACACTTTAGTATTCAATTTCTAATTTTCTCAACTTCGAATCAAATAACTTAGAACCCGATGCATTTACGAAGATAATCATCATAAGATGTTTGATTTAAAAAAAAATTAATCGTTCATCATCATGGAAATATAATTATTCTTAAAAATATAAAAATTTCAAAAATGCTTTAAAACCTAACCTTTAATAAAAATTGTTTTGCATTATTCTATTCTGGGATTTTTGATCAAAAGTTTCTTTGAATAAAAAATAAAGAAAGATTCCACTTCTCTTGTAAATTAAAAGTGAGTGTTGACCTATTTTTTTAAGTAAATATTTTACAAACTATCATTCGTTCCCTATAATCCATACTGGATCAGGAGTGAAATCTAGCGGAACGCAGTTAATCACGCTCAACCTTATCGGCTTCCAATTTTCTACAAAGTTTCTTGGTATAGCTAGAACTTCAATTTGAATGCTTCAATTATTTTGCGATTCGATCGCAAAGGTGGCATTGCGGTGCAATTTTTTTCTCTTACACGCTAAAACTTTACGGTCTTCGTGCAAATTGTAATAAAATGAATTTTAAAAAGTTTTGCAGGAGACTATTTTGTTCCAAATTTCAGAAATCTACGAGTTTTTGTAAAATTTGTCTAAATTTTACGTTTTTTTTGGGACTAGTGTAGGATTGATAGGATACTGTAGGATTGAATTCTAAACATACATTGCCTAGATTCGCCAAATAGTGCAAATCGATAGTCAAACTCTCGGAAACATCCGGCCGACGAAGGACCTAATCGATAATTCTATAAATAATTACCAAGTTGAAACAAAAGGGTAAACATTGAACTAGCATACAGCTGTGATGCTGCAGGGTTGAGCGCTGGGAAATTACTTTCCCTTTGCCGTTAGCATAAAAAAAACCCTGCAACAGAAGGTCGAAGGTAGGAATGCGTGTGAAACTTTTTTTTGGAGAGCCTTCATGAACAAAATAAACTGTTGCAAAATATATCATAATAAGGTGTTTTTCCCCGCAGTGTAACACACCATTAGGGGTCCATTCTGATACTTTTGACTGGCAAAGCTCACGCACAGTGGAAAAATAAATTTGAATTAAATGAGAAATAATGGTTGGCTTTTTTTCGCCCTCATTAGCCTCCCGGGAAAATTTTCCACCACTAAAAGCTGTTTAATGTGTGCAAAATGCATTAGTTTCTCATTTCTCTCGACCACACCACTAACTAGGGGAAAAACTTCTCATTCATCCCCCGCCCGATGATTTATGAGTATCCTTTATGTTCAACAGGGACAAAAAGTTAGCAAAAAGCTCCGCAGTCAAAGCGGAAAATCAGAGCAACGCAAATATGTTAATTGTCAATTTCTAGATAATCTCGTCCGATTAATCAAAATTAAAAGCCGGATTATGCTAGCATTAATTTGCGCCAGCTTGAAAGAAGCGATTCTGTCCCTTGTGCCTCGGTCGTCGGAGTTTTCGGTGCCGCCGCCGAAAGATCACCGCAGGAAGTATCAAGACAGCCCACTTTTTGATAGTGTGCTTGGCGGAAAGCTAATGGGTTCCTTTCGAGCCTCGGTATCCTCCTACAGAGCACCCGTGCCAGGGTTTTTATTTGATATTCATAAATCCCGTTTCTCCCTCCCCCTCGCGACGTCTACCACACGGGCGCTGTTGCGCTGCCGGAAAATGCCTTCAAAACGGTGGTTTAACGGCGCTTGTTGTCGACATGACCTCGCGTTGTTGTATGAGTGTCTACTAGGACTGGCTGGGAAGGAAAAAGAGAGGGGGTTAAGAGGCCTGTCGAGTAGTAGGAGGTCTGTATCGTACGATTATAGGTCGCCCAGCCAGTGGAGCATGAAGAAGTGAGTTTAACAACCCCTTGAGCTGCGGGTGCTGGAAAGTTCAGGACGTTTTGCTCTAGCCAAGGGAGGGGGAGAGGATTTGAAAGATGTTTTTACGTATTTTATGCTAATATAATGTTGCATGTCTCCTGCCAGGCACCAACCCAAGCCCTTTTTTTGCGGGTAAAAGGTTTCGATTGCAGGTTGTTGTTGTTCGTGTGTTTTTTTTTTCTTTGTTACTGCTTTCTCTCCCTCTGTCGAATGTCGAACCAACTTCGGTGAAAATTGCCGTGCGGGTTGCGTTTCCGTTTTGCAGCTCCACGTGCGGTGTCAGACCTGCCTTTCCCCTTCCAGTCCCGGTCCCGGTTGTCGGTTGTCGGTCTGGGGGTTTTCCATATGTTTGCCCCACAGGAAGCCTGTGTTGGTTTCGGAACGGATGTTAAAAATTTATGTCCGAATGAATAATATAATCATTATTATTAAAATATGTGAACATTTCTCGCCCTGTCATAGTCGTGTCCGAGCTTCGGCTAGCGTTATGCACTGTGTCATGTTTCAGCAAAGGATTTCACAATAAAAATTATTCAGGCCGAACGGGTTTCGATTGGAAAAGCGGTCTAGTGTGTGATTGTTATTTTATAATCTGCACTGGTGTAGTTTTGAGGAAGGTCATTTCGCAGTAGAAGAGTCATCGAAATGGAAATTTTGTTCTAGTTAAAAAACTGTAATAAATGCATATTCTGCTTTTGATGTTATTGGAAATGGTTTGCATTATAGTCCGATTTTATCGATTACAGCGATTTAGTTTTTTACACAAATATTGTGATTAATGTTGTTTTTATTATCTGTCATATGGAAACAGTTTTCGATTATTTGAGTTCTGAGTTAGCTTTGCTCTAATTTCTCCTTCTTCGCTCTTTTGGCCGGTTTTATGTATCTTCAGGTTTGAGTGCAATAAAAAACCTACTTCTCGTCATAACTTTTTTGCCGGTTTCGATGTTTTTGGACCGAATTTCTTACCTTATCTGGCTACCTTGAGCGGGTGGTATTCCAATCGACACCAAAATTGGGATTTTTCCGAAGAGACAGTAGATGAATAATTTCCCCAGTTTTGATCAAAATCTGTGATGATCGTGTCCAAGTGTGTACTTTTTCGTGATCACTTCGTATGGAATGACCCATATGTTCTATATGCCAAGAATTCAAAAATGATTAAAAAGGTTAAAAGAAAGTAAACAAGAATAAGAACTATTGAAAAAGTTGAAATATACCATTATTTTCGAGCAAGATATAAAATGTCAATAAAAAGAATTGAGAACAGATATAAGCTGACACAGTGAAACTTGCCAAAAAGAGTTTATAATTATGAAAACATAATAATCAAAACGTTGAAAGGCTTGTGCATTACAAAGGTAAAAAATATAAACCGGGTAGAATTTTATTTGTATCTTAAAAGATTTAAAATGTTACGATTGTCGATCGTCTAAAAAGATTACAAATATTTCAAAATAACAGAAGATTTGTGTTAAAAGCCACGACCGCAAGCTTGACGGAGAACTAAATAGAACTGCTTGTTAACTACATAGAACTGTTGCGTGTTGCATATTGCAGCTGTGCGACTGGGGGATGAAATTCTGTTCGAAGTACATGGAAGCAAACAGCAGGAGATGCTGCATTCTCAGTCATGCAACGCTAATCCGTGTTTCATATTGATATCTGATATCACCGGGGATAATTGGGGCCCAGGGACGAGTTTTCTTTTACTTTATTTTATTTTTCATTTTAATTTTTTAATTCCATCTGATCTAAAACGATCTACATGAAATGTGGTGTTTACCCGACGGCACACACGCAAATGTTCACTATGCTGTACAGCTGAAATATGCAACACGCAACAGCGTAATGAATTGTTGCGTGGCTGAGATTCTGAGCTCAATTTAGGATCATATTCTATTTTGGCGTTTTGTGGTCTTTAGAAGCACTTCCCAGCGATTCTGAGCTTACATTTATCTGCTTCCATCCGACATGAAAAGAAGAAATTGCTTATCGTATCAAGGTGCATGTGCGAGTAATCCGTTGGACCTTTTTCGCTGGCTGCCAACATTAAATATGATTTGAAACAGAACTTTAAAAGAAGGTGATGCCTCCGAAAATTTCTAAAATTTTAAAATTACTAGCAAAGCAAAGCAAAGCCTTGGTGCTACTTTCCGTATCGGAACTCGACCTTCTGTTTATTATATACAGACTTCGCGGCCAACTTTTAAGTGTACAGGACAATTGCGGGGCTAGCGCTACGATCCTACTGACACTAACAGTCTCTCTCGAGCCGAGACTCGAACCTACGACGACTGGCTTGTTAGGCCAGCATCGTACCTCGAGACCAGCTGGGAGAGTATCCCAGCTATCGAGAACTAAAACCGAGCTCGTGATTGGTTAGCCGGTGCTTTTTCATTTTATTTTCCTGTGTTCGGATGTTCATTTGAAATTATACAAAATTAATCTAACTTTAATCAAAAGTTAGGGGTGTTCTACTGAAAATGCTGCATTCGCTTCAGAAAATTCATTACATTTCATTCAAAATGTGGGAACGCCTTAACAAAGACGGTTTCTTCGACTTTACAGCAGAATTTTAAATTCCATTCTCTTGACTGCCGCCAGTCAGCACCAACAGCATTTCGGTTTTCCCCAGCCGCACAGCTGTAATATGCAACACGCAACAGACCTATTTAATCAATATATTAATAGACAATTTTTGATCTAGTTGAAACTTTGCACAGATGTTTTGACGTGGGACTACGTCTTTCTTCTCTATACTAAGGTACATTCTGTGAAAACTGGATTGAACATGTAGCGTTTTTGGTTGGCGGAATGGAGGATTTTAGATGCTTATAGCGCTCAAACAACTGTTCCGATTTCAATAGTTAATATACCGTTGGAAAGCTAAAATATACAAGATTTGTATAACATGATAATTTTAGTTACCATTTTCTTATTACTCCATGAAAATTGCGGAAAAGTTTAAAGGTCGAATATCCACATACATTTTTTATACGATTGGTATATCTCCCTAACGCAGACTTCAAAAACATAGACGAAATGATTTCACGCGTTCAGTCATTGGCTAGCAATGCCAGCCAATTGGCATCGCATTCATCATCCAACGTTAGCGACGAAGAAAGAAAGCAGAGATGCTTCCACTTGATTGGTTCTTCCGCCAATCACCCAAGTTCCATACAATGAGTGACGCTATAAAAGGACATTCCGTGTTGAGAGAAGATCATTCCCTGGTCGACCGTCAAGGCGAACAGTTCGGCTTCCCTTCGATCTGAGTTGGACCCCACCAGTGGTAATCTAATTCAGATATCGTTGTTGGAATACAGCGCGAAATTGGACGTGAACGGCATCGGGGACCATTGGAAGCCGTTGGAAGGGACCATTGGAAGACTTTGAAGCCGTTTGGGTGCTGCCGATAGAGTAGGTATAGTGTGTCGTATATCAAGCGTGTGTGTCTGAGTACCGTATAAGTGTGTATGTGTGAGTGGCGTGTGCGTGTATGTGTGTGTATGTGTAAGTAACGTGTGTGTGTATTTGTAAGTAACGTATGTGTGTGTATGTGTAAGTAACGTGTGTGTGTATGTGTAAGTAACGTGTGTGTGTATGTGTAAGTAACGTGTGTGTGTGTCTGTGTGTGTGTGTGTGTATGTGTAAGTAACGTGTGTGTGTATGTGTAAGTAACGTGTGTGTGTATGTGTAAGTAATGTGTGTGTGTATGTGTAAGTAACGTGTGTGTGTATGTGTAAGTAACGTGTGTGTGTGTATGTGTAAGTAACGTGTGTGTGTATGTGTAAGTAACGTGTGTGTGTATGTATGAGTAACGTGTGTGTGTATGTGTAAGTAACGTGTGTGTCTATGTGTAAGTAACGTGTGTGAAAGTGTGTCTGTGAGTGTGTGAAAGTGTGTCTGTGTGTGCCACCATAGTTCCACGGTAAGCCTACGTTTGTGCACTCAAACACATACTCTTTAACTTTTTGTGGGTTAGTGATGTCATTTTGTGCTATTAGTTTTTTATTTGAATCACGAAATCACGACATTTTTTGAGAAGGGCTTATACAATATATAAATATACCAATGATTCCAAATATATTTGAAGCGAAGCGGTTTGTCCGATCGATCTGACGGTTTCGGCAAAATTGTAGATAAAAATTTTGTCCTTTTGAAAAAAATATACACCGTGAAAAAAATTGCGGAGAAAAGAATAAAAAAAAAATATTAGTATTTTTTATAAGTCTTTTTTTTTAATTTTAACAATTACTAAATATCCATCACAATAGATCCAATGTCTCTGGTGCCGCAGTGATGAGTCCAACCAGGCTTCAGAATACTCCTCTTCGTTGAAATGTGTGGATGTAAAATATTGCTCTTGATACCTGTAGGCAGCAAACACGTGCAACATATGCATTCAACTCATAGTTTTGCTTGATTTGATACAGTTCTTAAGTAAAAAACATCAAAGATAGCCATTTTCACAACCACGAACTTTTATAAACGCAAACCAAGAAAGAGCACTGTGATTCATGGTGCAAATAAAAACATTAATTTACACATCTCCGATTGACTGAGCACTGATTTCAGCTGCTCATTTCTCAACGGAGTGAAAATTTAAAATCCAATTGTGGTTTCAAACGAATCCTTTATAGAATTAAATTGCTCTCGGGTTTTGTGGGATTTTTTCTGCTTTGCCTAAAAATGTAGTTGACATAGCTTGGCCACTAATAAACATTGATATTAATGCGTTTCGCGTTGACGGTGTTAAGAGCCTTAAAGGTTGATCTCATCTACGCGAACTTTCATATGTAATTATCGAAATGTGCGTGATGAGAGGAGCGAAAATATTTCCTTATTTCTTGTTCGCCTGCAAAAATTAAACAAATACCAGCAACGCCGTCAACGCGAATATTGAAAAACAGACTACATTACCTCATGGTTAGCACAGTAGCTGGCAGAGCAAGAAATGACACTACACAGTTGTGAGCAGAGCAAACCCACCCGGTCGGCACAAATTGTTAATCAGATGTTACTCTGATTGGTTCTTTCTACCTCCGTTCAAAAAGAGCATATTTATAATAGCGAACCATGGAATAATGCAACAAAACAGCGTAGTAGGACATTGAGCACAGAACAGGATTCCCCAACGAACGATTGCAATATTTTCACCAGCTAACTTGATCGCTCTAGCATGTTATTTTATCAGGGGAAAATGATAGAAGAGTCGGTGTATTCGAAAGCCTGGTCCACAAAAAAAGAGAAACAGAGAAAAAAAACATTGATGGCGGAACTTTGCTGAACATTAATGGTTATATGAAAACAAAAAATTGGAAAAATCATATAAATCAAATGAAATTCAGGCTAAGGGAGGGTATTTTCGGTACCGCAGAAAAAAATCTAAACAGCGTCTAGGATTCTAAATGCCGTCTAAGACCTATATCAGGGCAGTTGATATCATCATGGTTCCAAAAATATCCATATTGGAAGGTAACTTGCCTTGTTTCAAGCTTTGATTGGTCGAAATTTGTGTTCAAAACATGGCTCAATATTTGTCAGCAGTACAATAGTTAGCAAAACAAAATCACATTTTTGATGTCATTTTGATGGCTGCACAGTTAATTTTCTAATCAACGAAACGTAAGAATGAAGGAAATCCTGAAGGAAAACTAACTGAGTATTCGGTATTTTATAGCGCACAATTTTTGTGACGTAACACGTAATCCTACGTCAAAACTAAAAGCTCAAAGTGACACCTCTAGCTCACAAAAACATTTATGAAAAGTTTCAGTCAGATAAAAAATGGTCTATAAATATAATAATGGAACTGGTCTATTGCGTGTTGCATATTGCAGCTGTGCGGCTAGAGGAAAACATGCAAGCGAATGAAGTTCGGATTGCTGCCAAAAAACAATTAAGAGCATTGCAATAAATTTTCAGAATCAAATCCAGAGCATTACAATTTCCGTATGAAATTGGATTAGTTTCGTATAACAACAAATGAACATCCAAACACAGAAGAATAGTTGGAAGAAGAGCGGCTAACAAATCACGTTTTGTTTATTCTAGACAGATATTGTGGGCGACAAGCGAGAAGAAGAGTCTTCTCGTGTCGAATGGAAGCAGATAGCAGATAATACAGCGCACACTAAGCCACGCAACAGTACAATTCACTATTGCGTGTTGCCTGTTGCTGTAGGGTGGGACAAAAAATAAATGTCAACTCCCATGCACTTTTCGTGGCCCTTATGGTTCCTATAACAGCTGGGTGAATTTTTAGATCGATCGGTTAAACTATATTTTTGCGCCCGATTTTAAAAGTTTCCATACCGTTTTTTCTCTAGAGATTTCCAGTTGGCTTCTAAAAATATATCGATACATGATATTTGTAGGAAATTTTCCTAGAAAAAACTCTCCTGAAGACCGTTAGGCCCTACGATGCTTGTATAAATAGTTTTCAACCCCAAACTGATTGAATGTCTGTCGAACGGCTCAACATGGAATTTTTGACGTAGGACTACGTCTAACCGCACTATATCGAGATACATTCCACGAAAAATAAAACCAAGATGTAACGTCAGAATGAAAGATTTCAAACGGTTATAGTGATGTAAGCACATGATGGATCACAATAATCAATATGTCGTTGGATTGATAAAATGATGGACAATTTTGTGATTCTTCAATTTTCATTATCACTTCATTGTTAAACAGTGAAAATTGAATAAAAGTTTCAAGGTCGAATTTTCACCAACAATGTACCAATCATATGCGAGCACGCCTGACACAGACTTCATGAATAGACATCAACTGCCTGCTGAGATATCCTGTATAGCAGTGGCAAAAAAAAATTGACAGTATCTCCCCGTCCCAATAGGTCAACTAATGTTAGCTTCCATGAGCCTAGACTATTTTGATGTCTTGAAGGTGAAGCTTTTTCGGAAAATTCGTAACCACCTCCACTATCAGACAGTTAATCAACAACGCTATGCAAATATTAATTGCTGAGGCTAATGTTGTGCATCACTCTAGCCCAGTTTATTTTCGAAGATAACAGACATATAACTTTCAAATATGGTATCTTCGTTGTTCTTTGGTATCTTGAAACTGATAAAAAATTTCTGATTGATTCTGTATACTGATAAAATGTTTAAATTGACCTGAATTGAATGTTAACATGTTCATAAAATTCTATGTCAATAATAAAATTTTCTGTAAATATACATTTTCTACTAAAACTGTAATTCGTTATCGATATTTTTTCCACGAGCTTGTAACTGCAGGAAAAAAAATTATATGACATCTTCGCCGCTTTGTGATCGGTGAGTGAGCCAACTTCAACAAGACAAATAGATATAGAAGGAAGTTTAATTTCTACTAAATCGTACTCAATTAAATATTTTATAGAAGGTTGCCTTTTCGCGTATTAAAGAAAATTCGCTGTATTAGAATGAAAGGTATCAATGGTCCAGAAACCAAATTTAGGGGGAAATCAAACTTTTTTATTTTTGTAGATAGAAAACCTTGTTCTACAATTTTATAGCTTCAATACTTTTAAGTAACTTTGTAAAAAAAGTTTTTCTCTAAAAAATTGCTCTAGAGCTCTAGACCCAAATTTCCTCCTAAATTTGGTTTCTGGACCATTGTGAATGTTAAAGAGAAAATTTGTTCTTCTAAGATAGAGTGTTGCAGAGAAATAATCAAAATACAGACCCCGTTCGATTTTGGCAACACGCCAGAATTTTTTCTGTTGCCAAAATCGAACCATACCAAAAATGAACGGTTCTTTTTTCATGACTTTTTTGACTTTTTAAATGGTCAAAGACGACCTTAACAGTAGAAATGGCCACCAATGAACTAGGTTTAGTTCCAAGTCTTTTGAGGTGTCGCTTGATGAATTCGGGCTGACGACCTAGATACTTGATATTACCACCCGAACCAAAATACCTTCCTTTTGGAAGATGTTGAGCCTAAATTGGTTAAAATAAATCAAGCAAACTACAAAAGTAAAACGAGCTCATATCAAACATAGCTTTAAAATAAAATTATAAAATTATTGTAGTCCTACGTCAACTATCCGGTCGTGTCTTGGATGCCACCCTTCTACTATTTCAGCTGAATTTTTCCAGTTTGCTATTGCAAACTTGCTTAAAGATGAGAAATAATTTCGCGTGAAATTAAGCTTGATTTTGCCCATAGTATCTTCGGAAAAGCATTTACGATAAATTTTACGCGGTATCATTACTTATCACATGGTTGAATTTGCTACAGCAGCATACTGCAGCAGTATTGCTAGAAAAATTCAATGGTGAGCCGATCAGTGAACCGGTGGGAACTTGGTCGTACGCTGACTAGGAAGAAAAAGCTGTGACAACGGCGTTGGCCGCGAAGTAAAGTAACGGATAGCAGCCGAAAACAGGACCTTTTACGGTTTACGTAGCTGGCTGAGATCCCGGAGCATGCATGTTAGCACGTTAGGACGCTGATTCTCCCGGTGGTACCCTACGGCCATGAGTGTTGGTCGATGGAGAAGGTCGACCGGCGTTCACTTGGAGCTTTAGAGTGTAGGTTCCTGCGTTCAATACTTGTCGGAAAACTAAAGAATGCAGTGTGGCGCAGGCGCATGAACCTCGGGGTATTCTAAGCATACCAACATGCGTATATCATCAAGCTGATAGAATACAGTGAGCTGGCCACGTGGCACGTACTCGTTGGATGTGTGACGTGGACGAGGACTCCCGATTGGCGGGTGTTGGGGGCGACTGTAGAAGACTAGCTCAAGATCGAGTGAAGTGGAACGGTTTTTAGATTCGGCAAAGGCTCTTAAACGACCTGTCGCCATAAAAGTAAGTAAGTTCTGTCGACCGTGCTAGGGAAAAGAAGCTCAGCTTTGATTGGTCGAAATTTGCGTTTCGACATGGCTGGATAATATCCAATAATACAATGGTTCGCATAATTAAACTACAATTTTCTAGATAATTTTTCAATCAATTGCTGCAAGAACAAAGGAAATTCGTTGAAAACTAACCGGCTTACAAACGGATAGATTTCGTCCCTTTGTTCGTTTTGAGATTTTTATGTCATTTTTATTCTGTGAGACGTAATTCTACGTCAAAACATGTTTAGAAAAATGAAAAAGGCATCAAAAATATAATAAAGATCACAATTATTAGAAAAAAAAATTCCGGAAAGAATAGATGAAGATAAAACTATCCAAAAGAGACCAACAAATCGGAAATTCAAGAATTAATAAGGAAAAAAATGATTAGAAATGTCGCTGAGGTCAGGAAAATTCAAAGCTCCTTAATATATCAAATATATTACAATAAATAAGTTTAAATGTCAGAAAAAAAATCGAAAATGGTCGAACTGATCAAATATTATCGAAAACGAAAAATGCCGAAATCTATCTCAACATATAAAAATGCAGTTCTGTCTGTCTGTTTGTCTATTCCTTAAAGAGTTGAAAAGTACTAAACCAAAAGGCATGAAAATTTTTATGCAGGGGTTTTTGGGGCCGTAGTAGGTTTTTACGATGGTTCGAAACCCCTCTTTTCTCTGGAAAGAGGGGTTCCTATTCAAATGAAACATAAATTTCTGCATTACTCAAGAATTAATCGAGAAAATGGAGCCAAACTGGGTATGTAAGGGATTTGGGGTATGAGAAATGTTTCTATGATATTTTGACACCCCCCACTTCTCGTTAGAGGGGAGTAAAGAGGGTCCAACAATATAAATTAAATACATGCTTCATCCAACTTTCCCGAAAAACAACCTAAAATTATCAAGATGATGCACAGATGCCAAAATATACTTTAGATGCCCTTTCCTAAATTCAAGGAAATAACTTCTGATTTTTGGAAAACAGTCCAAAATGGCCGAGTAGCCTCCCACCCTCAAAAAAAAAAATTTCCAACGATCAAGACACAGATTTTTTTTTTATTCTCGCTTATTTTCCGTCGGTCTAGCTCCGCCACTGTTGTGGCCAATCACCGACACCCAGGGAGGCGACTCCACACCCAGGACCCTAACTCACGACCCGTTTATTAACGGACCGGCGCCAACTTCCTCATGCGATGGAAGGCGTGATCCCACAGATTTTTCGCCTCAGAAAATCTCCCGGTGTCGGCTAGGATTGAATCTAGACTAGTTGAGTTGGTTGTGAGTGGATCACGCCACCTCACAACCATCGACACCTATGTCGGCGGTCGGATTCGAACCCAGGCGTCGAGCGTGATTGGCGGAGACGTTACCAACCACACTAAGCCCCCGCTCAAGACACCGATGACAAAAAAACAAATGAAAATGCAAAAGACGATCGAAAATGTGATGATAAACTAGAGTGAAAAAAAAAGTTAGAGCGCTATCTAGAGAAGACTGAAAGATTAAAGCGCTTAAAACATTCTTGTGAAATCTGGTTCCCCTACCAAACTCGGTACTGAATGAACTTTTCCGTTAGCAAACGTAGAAGCAACGAACCCGGCGAGCAATTACACTGCAACCTTTTGATGCACTTTAGCGATAACTTCAACAATGTAAAAAAAGTTCAAAATGATCAAACTATTGGAAAATGTCTAAAAAGATAACAGCTCTTTTATCACGCTGCTTCAGAATAAATTCTAGATCTAGAATAATGTAATTTTAGTTATAAAAAGTGCATTGGAAACATAATTCTTATTTAAACATTGTGTCCTTACTGTATGTGTACAGTTTCATGAAGTCAATTTAATTACTCATCTTTCTGGATAGGGCAAAAAAGTGTCATATTTGTAACAATTTGTTTGTGTTACAATTTTGTCAACAATTATAATTTTAATACACTTCCGAGCTGTCCTAGGAAAGCTAGTGAACTGTAGTCATACTTACCTTAGCGAATTTGCATACTTCATTTTTCCAAAATTTAATCTAGAGCACCATTCTAAATAGGTCAAACTTTTTGAACCTTTCTTTTTATAAGTCGATGTTCTAATTAATTCAATGACAAAAGATAGACAAAGTTGTCAGGGAGTGACTTTTAGGAAGTTGTTCTAATTTTCATTTCAAATTATTGAAAAATTGCGTGGAAAAAGCATTCCTTTTAGTCCAACACTGTTTTACGATAAAAATGTTTCATAGACACATTCCACCAAAAACTTTGACGCATATTCCGCATTGTTTTTTTTTTTGTTATTGCATCGGTTTTTGCCAATCCGAACGTGGAAAGGAAGTATAAATATCCTGGTCAGCACAGGAGCTTTTGACGCGTTTTCGAAATGGTTAGAGGCATCAAAATTCACAGGAATAGTCAAATAACTACAATCTTTCATTTTTTAGAAAAAAACTTTTTTTCAAAGTTGCGCAAAATTGACGAGGCTACAACATTGTAAAACATCGTTTAACTCTATCTTCAAAGATAAGAAAGTTAAATGCTGGATTTTATCGAAAATTTCGGAAAACCCTAATTTATGATTACGGGAAAACGTGCGCTCCAGCATATTGCACAATTTTGTAGAAGAAAGTTTTTCGCTAAAATGTTACTAACAAGCCCTAGATTTAAATTTCCCCCTAAACTCGTTCCCTAGAACGCTGTGCAATGGTTATTTGGCGTCTCCATCGATTCAACAGTGAAAGGAGGCGCACGGTTAACGTTCGCGTTGGAGTTCGCGTTTTTCTCTTTTTTCGACCAGTGTCATACGCTTGACGCTACTTAGACACATGTTTTGAATGAATTTTACTTTTTCTCGAAAACTGGGATCATTTCGCAAAAAAGTCATGTTTGGAGATGTAATTGAAAACTATTCAAGTACAGGCTTCATACTAACATTACCTTCGCCGTTGAACCCCACAACGTCGACTTTATCGCTCCGTCCGAATCAGTGGGACGCGCGTAAAGTTACAATTTTATCGTCAGGAAAAAAAACTACCCCGTATTTTTTATCTGTCCACATAAAAATTGCAATTTAATTCCTTTACAGGTCACCAGCGGCCCCAGCCGACATCGGAAAAATTTCAAACGGGTCACCTTTTTTTCTGCCTCCACTTTATTCCGCCCCGGGAATTGGAGCAAACACTTTCGCAAGCTAAGCTTTTTTCATCCCTCCAGAAGGAAGTTAGATCCCTTTCGTTTTTTTTTTCAATTCTCAACACCGTGGGTTTGTCGTAATGCGGACGCGTGGTTGGTTACTGCAGCACCACACAAGACAAGAAACTGACCGGAGAAAAAGTTGCGAGAAAGGTATTTTTTTTGTTTCACGAGTATCCACAAGCGGATGATTAAATTTTATGTTTCACTTCTTTTTTTTGCCGATTCTATACTTTTGCTCTCCAACTGTCGGAAGGTCACCGGAAAAAGTGTACTTTTACTTGATTATGTACTCTTTATTAGAGAGACGACGCGACGCGGAAAGGGAAGCGAAAGAATTTCCGCTATTAATTAAAAATTAACAGGAGAATACCTTTTTTCGGTTTGGTTTTCTCGTCAAAAGCGGCAAAACATTTACCGAGAGTTTATGGTCAAGGTAAACAACATTCCGTGAAGTAATGAGCGAAACGACTTTTTATGTTCCTTTCTCCTATCATTGACGCCTGAGGGAAAGTTGCTCGAGAGCACGAAAATCAATCAGAACTTTTTAGTTGGATTCTCCCGATGGGTTTTACTTCCGTCTCGGATAATTTTCAACCTGGTAAAGAGTGATTGTAATTTATTGTTTGTGTGCACTCGGATGCTTCAAATTTTCACAGCATAAAAGCTTCGCTTTTCCAACGGAGCATCCTGTTTTTATAATCCTCGAAAGTATAAATTAGCGGAAAATTCCCGGCATCTGTTCTTCTGAAACGACTGCATGCACGTATACATTTCGCAACACAAAGCAAGTAATGCACACGTGCGTAGGTTGAAAATTCTGAGCTTTTGCCCACGTCTTGTACCTTTGCACCCGCCCTTGCCCCCCCTTGAGCCATACATCGTAGCGCATATTCAGATGTAGAAGCGCTCTCTTATCGGCACCGGGCCACACAACGTCACGCAACATCACTTCACGTCACGTTCTAGTGTGAAAGTAAACTAAGAATTGCTGAAAGGCGGAGGCGGGATTTCATTCCCGGTTCGACTTTCAGCCTGCAACCTGAGTCGCGAAAGTGTTTATCACACGAATGTGTTTATCACATTCGTGCAAGCTTGCAATAATATTTTATGCAGAAAATTCGGTAATTTATGGGTGAGTGAATTTTAAAAGGCGTATAAATTGCGCGAAACAGTAAAGGAAAATACATCGATAGATGAACAGATATATTACAAAAATTAATGATGGAACATACGCTTTAGAGTGATTAAGCAGGTATTAGACGGAGCAAACATTTGCTATTTTTGGTACGAATTTTATTTGCATAAAATAAAATCCGTACCAAAAATAGCAAATATTTGCTTCGTCTAATACCTGCTTTAGGAAAAAAAATAAATAGTTTATGATAAATTTTCAGGCAAACGAATCGAGTTTACCCTTCGATCAACTTCAAAATTGTGATGAATAATTTACGAAAAGTCGATTATGTTCACCTGCCCTGCCATTTCGCGACTCTGTAGAACGAACAACACACATGAAAGGTTTCAATATTCACGGCGGAAATATTAGCACGAACATACCTGTTTGTAAAAGTGCCAAAAATAGCAAAACTTTACTCGTATCATCATTATTTGATGAGCCTCCAGGTTTGCTTGCCGTGTATTTGGTATTCTGTAATTCAAAAACGGCACGATTGCGACACAGACAGGCAGGCAGCGCACCGACAAAATTGGTTATTTGTGGGAAAAAAAACCGAACATCGTCGAGCACCATTCCCGAGCGCAATCGAGGACAAAAGCTCATGCATTTTTGAAAAAGAGCAAACAAGAAACATCTGCTCCCGAAGCTTGATCCGGTCGCAAAGTGGTTAATTCAAAATTGACAGGATACATCCTTATTTGGAATTTTCCCAACAGAGCAAAATAAGGAATAGAACACGGCAACGTCTGCTTCCCAATTTGCATATCGAGCAAGAAAAATATTGATCCAGTTGGAAACTTTGCTCCAGTTGCTGCTTCGTTTCCAAGAGCCTAAAGGCAGTCAATCGAAAATAAATGTGTTTTTTTTTCTCTGAATTGACAACTAATTTTCCTTGAGAGGGCTTACAGTCAGCTAGAGTACGTGCAGGGTGCATCTTCGATTTTTTTTCAGCTGGTTAAAACATTGAACGATCTCCCCCGCAATCGTTGTTTCAAATATCGGTCGAATGGCGAACGAAGCAGAAAGAATGATTCGCTCGTAAAATGTCTACTCATTTGGAATAAGAGATCCTCAGTCAGTCGTGCGTCCTGCGACGGGAGGCAACTGTGACCGAGCGCGAGGGTGGCAATCGTTGACAGCATTTTTATATTATGGTCACTCTCATTCACTCATACACCCACACACACAGAGAGAGAGAGAGAGACGTTTCCGGTTCGATTCCTCGTTACAATAATCGTTGCGACTCAACTCGGACAAAGGAGGTGGAAAGACGTAAAAAAAAATGTTGTTGAAGGCATTGATTTTATGACAGCCGACAAACTTTTGCGACTGCAGACGGCACTCGTCTAGAGTCTGGGGTACCACCAGCAACAGTCTAGCCCAAAGCAAAGAAGGTTCTAATTTATTGACCGGAGGGAGGCAGTAAAATTGTCATCCTTGTATAACTCTGTCCCAAAATCTGCTCTCGTGTTCGATTTGTTAGCCATTTTGGTTCAGTCGTTCGCTCGTTCGTTTAATGGCAAAGAGCATAATTTGAACAGCATTCGTTTTAAGTGTTCATTTGTGCTTCGTTAGTGGTCGGTTTAATGGAGCGATTAAATTAATTTTATGGTTTTTCGTCTTTCTGCTCCGGGGGCGAAAAACCGCGCGTCTTCATTAAGAACTTTAGGATGCAATTCTACCAGGCAGCACGTGGGACGATAAATGCATTTATTTTATTGACTTCTATTCGGAAAGTTAACCATGATATAATAATATCTTAGTCCCTATAGTCGTGCAATTTGTTAAATCATAAAACCCAAAAATGCTCGAATAAGAAACAATATGCAATTAAAAAGTCCTGAAGTTTGCAATCCTAAAAATATCGATATCCCAAAAATCTACTTCTTTTTTTCATACTTATGAAACTTGAAATCCTTTGACCAAAAATTAAAAAATCCTTCAAATATGAAAAGCCTGAGTTCTGATTGAAGAATCCTGGAATCCAGAAAAAGTAAATTTTTTGCATTTCAAGATCACAAAACACCCAAATATTATACTCTGAGATCTGTTCAATCTAGAGACCAGAATGCAATATTTTAAATTTTGAGTATTCACACCAAAGTGTGTGATTTTTTTTTTTTAAATTGATATATGAACGAAAAACGCGAAAAACGTGATTGAAATAAAATCGATATCTTGTGCCGTTTTTGAGTCATGGAGGAAAGCAACCCGCGTTAAAGAAGACCTTACTGTATAGTGAAAACCATGAGGTTCCTATACCTCAAAACTTATAATTCTATAACCTATAGCTCTATAGTTGTATAATTTAAAAATTTTGCAAATGTAGACATTACTAAAATCTTAAAATTAAAGATTATACATTTCAAAAACCCTCAAATCTTCAAATCCCAAAATCTTAATTGGTTTCAAAGGTCACAATAGACCAACATAGAAAATCCCATCGGTTGGTATATGGTTGGACACGTGTAACATGGCACCCTAGTGTGGTTATTCACGTCTGTCCAGCAGCTCCTATCCCAACCTCCACGAGGTGCCGACCGGAATACGAGTAACCTTAGCGGAGATCGGGTAACCAACCCCCGGTGGAACCTTTGGTCGCATGCTGACAGGGAAGTGGGAACGTACGCGGCTGTTTCCCCATGTTAGGGGCGGCGTACAACAGCGTCTGACCCGGAGCTAAATCTAAGACGGCAGCCCCGTCGCGAGACTAGCCATCGCCACCCTAGTAAGGTGGCATGGCAAAAACACTTTACTACGAATAATCAAGAAGAAGTAACGGATCGGATCAATCGGCAACGACCTAGGCGACGAATAAAGGACACTAATTGGAAGCTCGGAACATGGAACTGTAGATCGCTGAACATCCCGGGTGGCAACAGGATCCTACTGGATCAGTTGGAACCCCGTCACTTCGGCATCGTAGCGCTGCAGGAACTTTTTTCTGAAAGGAGAAACTGTACGGAGGTTGTATGGCCCAGTACTACCAGAGCAGCGGCACAACGAATGAGCTTTGGCTTGGCTTTATTGTGTTGGGAAAGATACAAAACCGTGTGATCAAGTGGCAGGCGATCAGCGAAAGGATGTGTGTATTGAGAATTAAAGGCCGGTTCTACAATTACTCCATCACCAATGTGCACTGCCCGCATGAAGAAAGACCCGATGGCGGAAAAGAAGCCTTCTACGTGCAGCTGGAGGACGTCTACGACGGCTGCTCGCAGCGGGACATCAAGATCGTCAACGGGGATATGAACGCTCAAGTTGGAAGGAAAGACTTGTTTAAACCGGTGATTGGACACGAAAGTCTGCACACCGAAACGAACAACAACGGCCAAAGATGTGTCAACTTTGCAGCTTCTCGAGGAATGGTAGTCCGAAGTACATTCTTCCCCAGCAAGGACATCCACAAAGCCACTTGGAAATCACCTGATCAACAAACAACGAACCAAATTGACCATGTGCTCATCGAAGGACGGTTTTCTCGGACATCACCAACATACGCACCTACCGAGGTGCGGACATTGACTCGGACCATTATTTAGTGGCGGTTTGTATGCGCTCAAAACTGTCGACTGTCTACCAGTCACGACAGAGGCGATCCCCGCGGCTCAACATCAAGCAGCTACGGGATCCGCAAGCTGCCGAAGTCTACGCGCAACAGCTTGAAGCGACACTACCCACGGCAGAGGACCACGGCGCAGCTTCTCTCGAGGATGGCTGGACCATGATCCGCACGGCCATCAGGGAATCCGCGACAACGACACTAGGAACAGAGGCGCCGAGTGGTAGAAGCGACTGGTATTTTGGGGAATGCCAGGCAGCGGTGACAGAGCAAACCGGACCTGGGTAAATTACCTGAGGGTAAGGACGAGAGAGAACCTGGTCAAGTGCAGACGGGCAAGGAACGACATGACCACGATCCTGAGACGTAAAAAGCACCAGTGACCATGAAGAGATAGAAGAGCTGTTCACTGCTAATGAGACTCGAAAGTTCTACGAAAAGGTTAACCAATCCCGTAAAGGCTATGAAACCTCATCACGAACGACAGCGAGTTGGTCGACAGGTGGAAGCAGCACTTCGATGAACATCTGAATGGCGATGCAACAAACAGAAGCGGAACTGGAATGGTCCTGGGAGTGCCAGCAGTAGATGACCGGGTATTAGCCCCCGACCTCCACGAAATTCAGCGGGAGATTGGGAGGCTGAAGAACAATAAAGCCACCGGCAAAGACGGCCTGCCGGGCGACTTCCTCAAACATGTTAATGTAACACTTGCTAGAGCACTGCACTGGGTCATTTCCAAGATCTGGGAAGAGGAAAATCTGCCGGAAGAGTGGATGGAAGGAGTCGTCTGCCCTATCTATGAGAAGGGACAAGCTGGAGTGCTGCAATTATCGTGGCATTACGCTTTTCAACACTGCATATAAAATACTGTCCCAAGTTCTATTCCAACGTATAACACCTTTAACAAGGAGGTTCGTGGGGCAGTACCAGTCGGGTTTCATGGGAGCCCGCGCAACCAAGGACCAAATTTCTTCAATCCGACAGATTTTGCAAAAATGTCGTGAGTACAACGTGTCCACGCATCACATTTTTATCGACTTCAAGGCAGCCTATGATACAGTTGATCGAGAACAGCTATGGCAGATCATGCACGAGAACGAGGATATCTTCCCGGATAAACTGACGCGGCTGATCAAGGCTACCATGAACCGTGTGATGTGTTACGTGCGTGTCTCGGGGATGCTCTTGAGTCTCTTTGAGTCACGCCGAGAATTGAGACAAGGTGATGGACTCTTTTGTTTGCTTTTTAACATCGCCCTCGAAGGTGTTATACGAAGAGCGGGCATCGGCACGAGTGGCCTACCACCCCGGATCACCGTAGACGGCGATGAGCTTGAGGTGGTAGACGAGTTCGTGTACTTAGGATCGCTGGTGACCGCTGACAACAACACCAGCAAGGAGATCCGGAGACGCATTCAAGCGGGAAATCGTGCCTACTTTGCACTTCGTAAGACACTGAGATCCAATCGAGTGCGCCGCCGTACAAAGTTGAAGCTGTACAAAACACTAGTTAGACCGGTAGTCTTCTATGGGCTAGAGGCGACAACACTGCTCTCAGAGGACCTCAACGCCCTTGGAATTTTCGAACGGTACGTGCTGCGAATCATCTACAATGGAGTACGGACTGAAGACGGAGAATGGCGTAGACGCATGAACCATGAGCTGCACGCAGCGAACAATTCAATAATAGACTCTGAATAGCTAAAAAACGCTTTATTGCGATGGGCCGGACACGTCGCAAGGATGCCGGACGACAACCCGGTTAAATCAACCCTTTTCAGTAACCTCTCCGGCATCAGAAACAGAGGAGCACAGCGTACTCGATGGCTTGATCAGATTGAAAGTGACCTACGAGTGATAAGACGCCTGGGAGCATGGCACCATACAGCCCAGAACCGAGTGGAATGGAGACGACTTCTTGATACAGCCAGAACTCAGAAGACAGAAAAACGCAATTAAAAACAATCAAATATTCTGAAACTATTAGCTCATACTTTCTGAAATCTTACAATAGTATTTATGAAAATTGTCTAATGTTATTATAATCTTCATACTCCTAAAATTGCAACGTTCCAAAAAATAATTTTATAATCTCAAAATCCTGTTCCTATGATCCCGAAGTTCTTAAATTTCTATATTCTTAAATAATGAAATCCGTGGATCATATTTTTCGAATTCTAAAATCTATAAATCTTGTAGTTCAAAAAATGTCAGAATTCTTAAATCGTTATATGCCAACATCTTGAAATATTTTTGATGCCAAATTAATGAATACAAACATTTCGCTAGTCTGAACGTGTGATATTTAGCGTCAGCCATTTTAACCAAATTCTTGAAATCCTGAAATTTTCTAATTTCTTTCAATACGAACAGAATCCCTGATTATAATGAGTTTCCTTATCGTCCTCAATTCTCATTTTAATGTTGTAATAGACTTTTGTTGCACCAAGTGTAAAATATATGGAAAATATGGAATATTTCGAAGTCTTCTGCATTGGTTATTTCTATAAAAAGCTTCATGTCGTCAGCATATACAAGCACATGTATTGACTTGAGAAGAAAGGAAATGTCATTCACGTATAATATAAAAAGAAGAGGTGAGGTGAGAACCTTGAGGAACCCCAGAAGTTACTTCTATTGGGTTTGAAAAGGAGTTTTGAAAGCGGACTAGTTGTGTTCGTTTTGTTGAGTATGACTGCAGCCATTCCAAAAATGTTGTTTCCATTCCGTATTTTTCGAGCTTGAAGAGCAGTAAAGGTATGTCGATTCTGTCAAATTGCTGAAGTCAGTATAAAGAGCTTCTACGTGGTTGCCGTTGTCCATTACAGTCAAAGTGAAAGTTATGAATTCCAAAAGATTTGTGGTAGTTGATCGGCCTTTATAAAAGCCGTGCTGTTGAGTTGTAATTTTGTGTTTTACTTGCTGAAAGATTTTTTCATTAATTATTGATTCAAATAATTTTGGAATGCATGAAATAATGGCAATTCCACGATAATTACGAATGTCAGATTTAGCGCCAGATTTGAAAATTGGCACTAAATATGAAGTTTTTCAGAGTTCTGGAAAAAATTCCATTTTTTAGGGACATATTGAAGAGGTGTTGTAATGGTGTTGATAGTTCTTCTGCCAAGTTTTTGAAAAATAGGAGCTATTCTGTCAGGTCCAGGACCTTTCGTAGCGTCTAAATTTCTAAGTGCATTCTGAATTTCGAATTCAGATATTTGATTGACAGATAAAGAATTCGAAAATTCAGGAAAATACGAGAAGTATTCGCGGTCGCGATCTGTTTCTTCATATGAGGTGAATATTTTTTGAAAAAAAAAGTGGTAAAAAACTACATATTCCTCCTGAATATCAGCGAGACCAGTTGTCAACACAGGTTTGCCCTAGAGCTCTAACTGAAATTAAATGGAAGATTATTGCTTTCTAGCCGTTCCTATGAATTTTGGTGTCCTTAGTCAACTTAGAAGTGCGTGAAGTCTTCAGAGACTCGAACGAGCTTGAGGAGAAATTACAATGCGGCCTTTCGATGCACTTACGAGCTGGCTAGGAACATTATAATTCACGGGAATGGTTAAAAATGTCCATTATGAAAAATAATTGATTTATTTAATATTAAAATCCTAAGTTTTAAATCGTGAATCTAGAACCTCAAATCCAAAAATCTCTTGTTTATGAAACCATGATATATTACAATTTCGAATCCACAAAACCCTAAAATACTAAAATTTTGAAAACTACAAATTTTCTGAACCTGTCAAAATCTTAAACGCTATTCCCAAATTCCAGAATTCTCAAATTCTAAAGTCCTGAAACACCAATATCTTAGAGCAAGAGAATTTTGAAACTTCGCTATTCTAAAAAGCTGATGATCACACAATTCTGAAATCATGAAATCAAAAACTCTTTAATCCTTTAATATTTGGAGCGGTGAAAAATGGATAAATATTGCCGATTATTCATGGGTTTATTTACACGCACTGACGAAACAACTCATGCAGCATCAAGCATATTAACTCATGAGTTAGCAGAAAAAAATTGACAGCTGGCGAATTGGCGAAAACAGTGAAACTACTCCGTTCAGAAGTGTGCGCGTTCAAAGAACTATACCCCGTCGAAAAAATACCAGGCGAACATGGACATACATGTCAGAAAGTAGCAGTCCCGTGTACTAGTCTCAGAGCTGCAGGGAATGACGCAGCGGCAGCTCCTGAATAAGATGGTCAAGTCGATTTCCTCTGCAAATCACGATGCGGCCGTGGTGATGGACGACAACGAGACCTGTCTCACCCTGGATGGCAACGACTGGCAGGGCGCTTCGTATATTACTTCTCCCACGAAGGAAGTGAGCACCGAGGTGGAGTTTATTTGACACACCAAGTTCCTTATGAAGGTGCTGCTGTGGCTGACAATCAGCGAAAAGGGAAAGTCAGTGCTGCAGTGGAATTGCGTTGTCATCTAATAATACCGTAAGGCCGAAGGCGCGGTATTTTGGTCGGGTCTGGTGTCGTCCCACTACTGGAAACGGTCATGGGAGAAGATGGAGCGGCTGAATATCGATGTGGTACCCAAGTTGGTGAACCCACCCAACGTCCCCAAGTTGTGCCTCATCGAGGATTTCTGGGCAAACCTGAAGCATAAGATCTATTCCAACAACTTTCTCGCGAAAACTAAGGAGGAATTCATAAATAAAACAAAAAAAGAATTCAAAAACATGCCTACACGCATGTTTTTGTCCGCTATGGCGAATGTTCCGGTTCCGGGAGAATCCTGAGTAAGAATCCCCAGGATACCTTTAACTCGGTGACGGAATCGTGAAAGGAATCGCAAACACGATCCGGAGGATTCCCACTCAGGATTCTTATTCTAGAATCCTAGAGCCATATACAGGGCATTCCTGAGGATTCTTTTTTCGGGAATCCTTTTCAAGGACGCTCACGAATCCAATGTGAGGAATCCTAGAGAATCTATGCGAATCTTATGTGTTCGTTCGGGTTAACTGCCGGAAGAATTTATCAAACTCAATTATCTGTCTTAGTTTTTTTTTACCACCATCCAAAATAGGCCATTTTTTTAACGCACACGTTGTTCTAACCTTTCTCTCAATGTTAACCCTGTCGGAATTACTCCTCAAAATAATGTCTCTTTCTTTGAAACAAAACAATGTTTGTTTGGCTTCAAATACTGGGAGCATTGGGCCAAAATACTGGGAGAGTCAAAAAGTGGCCCATAATTTTTATTTGAAGTTGTGAAACAACGTGGATGGAACTGAATTTCCTTCGAAAAAGAAAATTGTTTCAAAAATTACACTCTTTATCACTATTAGAAAGTTTCTGACGAGTGGCATAAAAATAAAATATACTTCAATTGAATAATTTTGAGGTGCTAAAAAGTGCCTTCGGACACTGGAAGCAAGCAAACAACACATATGATGCAACTGAACACATACTTCCAGCACACGCACAACTAACTATTAGTAGTGCCCAAATGGCTGGCAACGAACGCGCCAGATCCGGACAGAATCACTAACATGTCCAGATATGTTCAGCAGTTCTAAAAAACATCTGTATGAGGTGTTTCCCACACAGACGGGGGATCCAGGTTCTAGTGTTGTGTAAGAGGATCTCTGATCACCAGTGCGATCCACCGATTTCCTTTGCTGGTCCGTCCGCTATGGGAGGCTGCAAAAACCATACAAACATATTATATTTGAAATCGCCGCTGCTGCACTGCGACATTCTGCAGCTCTGCTTGCTGCTGGTCGATCCACTAAATTAACCTATTGTAACAATGATCGGCGAGACAATGAAGGCTAAATTTGAGTATACAGGTCGGACTCGATTATCCGGAACTTATAAAAAAAATTCATTCCTGTCTTGATAATCGAGTTTTCCGGATAATCGAATCACAGAAAAAATATTCAAATTTGCTATTAACGAACATAAAATAAGTTTTTCTTTTTTTTTTATTTCACTTGTATGATGTGGTGGCGTAGCCAGAAATTATTTCTAAAGCGGAAATGGGTAGAATCTTGAAAAGCAAAAAATAAAATTGGACATTGATTATTTTCACTTATTTCGAACATGTCCCAAACATGCCGGAAGTGACTTAAATGGTAACAAATATGCCAGAAGGGATGGTAAAGACGAAATTTCGGAATAAAAATTAAAAACGGACACAAAAAAAAATCCGGATAATCGAGTCTTAAATTCCGGATAATCGAGTTTCCGGATAATCGAGTCCGACCTGTACTAGTTTTCATGAGAAAAAAAAATAAATTAGGAAAAAAATAAAATTAAAAAAAAAACTAAAATAAAAATAAAAAGAAAAAAGATAATGAAAACAATCATTAAAAAATAAATAAAAATTAAAAAAATATAAAAAAAATTAAAAAAACAAAAAACAAACAAAAAAACAGAAAATAATAATAGAGATAAAATTAAAAAAAAAAAACTAAATAATGAAAAAATTAAACAAAGAAATGTAAGAAATATAAAAAAAATTGAAAACAGGAAAAGGGAACGCCGTTCCAGAAAGTTTGACACTTTGAATGCGATCGAAGATTCTGGGAGAAATAAACAATGACAGTAAGGTTCAAAAAAAAAAGTGGGAGGGTGGTATTCAAGACACGACCGCATGACGTTGACTACCGTATTCTAATAAAAAAAAATCCATTGAAGCAAATAGTAGAGGGAATTGCAACGCTTCTTTTTCTTTTCCTGTAACAAAATTTCGAGGCACCAAAAGGTACCAGTTGCCGATTATTCTTGTTTACTGGTTAGTCCGTCCAGAGTTCCAGCCATTTTAGTATTTTGCAGTAGCCATTTATTACTAACAGCCACCAGCATAACGGGTGAAACCGGCACGCGATGACCGGTACTATTTTGTCTTTCCTCCTTTCAGCTGCTAACACTCAGCGCTGTCGTGAAATTAACATCAACACAAACATGCATTTTTACAAGGTTTTTTCCGCTAGCAGCAGCATTTTGTAAAACATAAAATTAAACTAACCGCGTCTATTATAAAACTGCGAGGCACCAAAAGGTGCCAGTTGCCGATTTCTTGTTTACTGGTTTCCGTCCAGAATTCCAGCCATTTTAGTATTTTGCAGTAGCCACCAGCATCACGGGTCAAACCGGCACGAGATGACCGGTACTATTTTGTTTTTCCTCCTTTTAGCTGCTAACACCGAGCGTCCGTATGTATCCGGTACGGTTTGATAATGAAACTGATGGGGTGAAATGTTCGAACGTTACGTTTTATACCAAGGCTTCGTCAGATAATTAGAAAGAAGGAGGGGCTACATAGATGATGGAATGGTAGAGACAAATGTTCTTGAAAGCTGCGCCGGCCGCTGTCGTAATATTAACACCAACACAAACATGCATTTTTGCAAGGTTTTTTCCGCTAGCAGCAGCATTTGGTAAAACAGAAAATTCAATTAGCCGCTTCTGTACCAAAATTTCGAGGCACCGAAAGGTGCCAGTGGCCGATTATAGTTTCCTGGTTAGTCCGTCCAGAATTCCAGCCATTTAAGTGTTTTGCAGTAGCCATTTACTACTAAAAGCCACCAGCATAACGGGTGAAACCGGCACGAGATGACCGGTACTATTTTGTCTTTCCTCCTTTCAGCTGCTAACACCTAGCGCTGTCGTGAAATTAACATCAACATAAACATGCATTTTTGCAAGGTTTTTTTCCGCTAGCAGCAGCAATTGTAAAACATAAAATTTAACTAACCGCTTCTATTATAAAACTGCGAGGCACCAAAAGGTGCCAGTTGCCGATTTCTTGTTTACTGGTTTCCGCCCAGACTTCCAGCCATTTTAGAATTTTGCAGTAGCCACCAGCATCACGGGTCAACCCGGCACGAGATGACCGGTACTATTTTGTTTTTCCTCCTTTTAGCTGCTAACACCGAGCGTCCGTATGTATCCGGTACGGTTTGATAATGAAACTGATGGGGTGAAATGTTCGAACGTTACGTTTTATACCAAGGCTTCGTCAGATAATTAGAAAGAAGGCGGGGCTACATAGATGATGGAATGGTAGAGACAAATGTTTCTTGAAAGCTGCGCCGGCCGCTGTCATAATATTAACACCAACACAAACATGCATTTTCGCAAGGTTTTTTCCGCTAGCAGCAGCATTTGGTAAAACAGAAAATTCAATTAGCCGCTTCTGTACCAAAATTTCGAGGCACCAAAAGGTGCCAGTTGCCGATTATAGTTTCCTGGTTAGTCCGTCCAGAATTCCAGCCATTTAAGTGTTTTGCAGTAGCCATTTACTACTAAAGCCACCAGCATTACGGGTGAAACCGGCACGAGATGACCGGTACTATTTTGTATTTCCTCCTTTCAGCTGCTATCACCTAGCGTCCGCATGTCACTGGTGCGGTTTTGGAATCAGAATGATGGGGCGCCGGCCGCTGTCGTAAAATTAACACCAACATAAAGATGCATATTTGCAAGGTTTTTCCGCAAGGTTTTTGACAGCAGCAGCATAAACATCGGAAACAGAAAGTGACAACAACAATAACAACAAAGTCAGATCGATTGTATCCGTTAGTGTCGACTGTGCTTGGGAAGAGAGGTAGTGATTGGCTGCGCGGTATGATTTAGACAATCGATATTAATTACCAATTTTTCAATAGTGTATCTCGAACAAAAGTTTGTTTTTGTTACATAAATTTAACCGTAAAAGAATTTCTGATCGATTGATGCCAAAACCTCGAAAACCTGATTATAGATGACTGCAAAATAAGCGCTCAAAACCTGACCACTTTTCTCTGGTTTTCCCTGGTTGAATTACTAGATTTTCAAATTCATGGGCCTAACTTCGATATAGACGTTAGTCAACGTCAAAAGTCACAAAATCTTAATTAGGATCAAAATTGTTTTATCACAGAAGAGGCCAACAATACCAAAACATAAACTATTACCTATATAACAAAAACTATTACCTATATAATAAAAGATTTACAAGTAAAATATCAAGTGAATGTGGCTAAGACAATAAAAAAATGATGAAGGGATTGTACAAAAGTTTTAGAACACGGGTAAGGATATGTCCTAAATGTAAAATTGCCTAGGCAAAACAAACAAAAAAAAAAACAATTTTCGAAAATATCCTGAAAGTATAAACAAGATTAAACGTGTCCAACCATACAACAATGTTAATGAGGACATTGTTACAATGTTACAAAAAGAAAATTCTTTACAGAACAGAAACAAAGGCAAAAGATATTATTAATAAGGTCAAAAATCTAAATTAGACAAAAAAGTTTTAGACAGATGTCGGCATTGCTGTCAAAAAATCATTGCAAAGGTTTTTCTTCTTCATCTATAAAGTTTCTAATCCTATTTTTGAACAAAGATTTCTACAAAGTTAAAGTATAACATATTAAAGTAAAAATGTTGAAATATTTCCAAAATAGCATAAATGTGACGAATCATAAACATAAAATATAGTGTTTGTTCTGTTCGAATCAATGAAAATGCCAAAATAGAAAAGGATTTTAAATTGAATTCAGAACCTAAAAAAAAAAAACAAACCAAAAAATAAGCTCAAAATCCTCCCGAAGAAATTTAAACGGAGCTCAAAACCCTTGAATAGCCGGGCAAAAAGAATTCCGCCCGAAAAAGATTCTTAAAGGTCAGAAAGGCCAAACTAGAAAAAGGACTCCGAATAACGCTCAGGATTGCCAAAAAACGCTTTGCTTTCAAAGGCAAGAGTAGAAAATAAGCTCAAATAGAGCCTTAAATTTTTAAATAAGAAAGTTTTGGATACCACAAATGTGAATCTCAAAAATCCTAAAACATTTCAATCCTACATTATTTATGGCCTAAAAGAGTAAACCAAAAAAAAAAAAATACTGTTCACAATCTACCCTTCCACTCACGTGTCACGGCTGGCATTCATCCAAAAGACCGAACACATTCATCGCTTGACGATGCAGTAAAACCCAATCATCGCTCCGAAACGATTACCACTCTATTCGCAAACTAGTTTCCTAATCCCCGTCGTCATGCGATACAAGGGCGAGGGTCGAGCGTCCAAGTCCAGTCCGGCACACAGCAGCGTACGGCGTACGACGACGTTCGGTCACAAAAGCTCCTGTAAAGCCAGCCACACAGTCGGAAAACTTCTCGTAGGCCGAACGAGCGGTACATCAAAAAAAAGGTTGAATTTTATGGCTATCTCTCTTTCTTTTAGACAAAAGCATTGCCCTGAGGTTGTGAAAATTTCACCCAAAATCGTTGGTCGAACCGAGCTGCCAGCTATCGCTCGGTCCAGTCCGAACCCGTGGGAGGTTGGGTTTTACTGGTAAAGTGACGGCTATCTTATTTTCCCGGCAGCCAATTCAGGATGCCGCAAACGTAAGCTCGGGCTCTGCTGATCTCGGTTTGGGAAAAGGCAGCAAGTGACACACACACAGTTAGATTCACTGCGGGCTCGACTCCGCTGCTCAGAACCGACGCGGTGGTTATGCGGGTTAGTAGGGCTTAAAAGCCAATTTTCCCCTTAGTCGGAAGTTCGTTTCATGGCTCCGAAAAAGGATTTGGAACTGCTTACTGGTGAACTTTCGGGAGTGTTTTTTGTCCGCACGCGGGTAGACACCTGTTGGTTAGGGAATTCCTGGCAAAATTCCAACTATTCAGGCAGTAATGATAACAATCTGGAAAATTACCCTTTTTTGGTACGAGTAACAGTTTGAGACGTAGTATTATTTCAATTGCATGTTTGGTTACAATTACCATTCCGAACCACGAACGGGTAGCGACGACTACGGCGAAACAATGACGATTGTCTAAAGCGGAAGTCTGAAACCTGCCATTCTTGCGCTTCCGTTTGCATACTACTGACTGCGGGCCACAAATCGGGCTTGAAGTTTTTTTTTATTATGCACTCCGATCACGATTCAGTTGTGAAATTGGGTTTTTGCTGCTGCGGACAGCGATTCGATTTGGTGGCTGTCTCGAAAGGATCGAACAGGAAAAAACAGAAAACTTCACAGTTTGCAAATGTTGTTCACTCTACAGATTCAGAGACTTTGTAACCCAATGCAAAACCAGACATGTTGCGGTCGATCGACACTGGCTGTTAGCTGGACTTTGTAGCAAAGCATTGCTGGTTTGACTTCGATTGGGAACTGTTTACCCCCGTCTAAGGAGCTGCAGCATTTTTTCTTCTCTATTTGGCAGCGCTTATTGTTGGCACGTGCCACAGCTTTTACATGTTATCTCAGAAATATATATATCGGTTTTCAGAAATGAAAACATCAATGTAGGAAAATTTTAGTAAACAGCACGTGTTCATGTGCTTTTTTTTTCGATGGTTATTCTTACCTAAAAGTGCAACTGGCCTGTAACTGAGCATGAACTAATCTAGTACTAAACGGAAACTGAACTAAAACTGAATGAAAATTGGGTCAGGATTGAACTGAAATATTATTAATACTAAACTAAAGCTAGAGTTGAAATGAATCGAAATAAAATTGAATTCAAACTGAACTAAAATTGGCGAAAATCATAACTCATACTGTACTGAAACTGAACTGTAACTTAACTGGAACTGGACTGAAACTTAACTGAAAATAAATGAAACTGCACTGAAATAAACTGGAACTGACCTTAAATTGAACCCAAACTAAATTAAAATGAAAAAAAAAACCTGAAAAGAAACTGAATTGAAACTGAACTAAACCCGATCAGAAGAACATAACAAAAAAAATTAGTTGAAGAGGTTTTGCATAAGACACGACCGCAGAGTCAACGTAGAATACGACAGCCTGCCTTATGTCAACGTATTTCTTGGAATAGGTTTGGGAATACACTCAATTGGGGTTGATTAATTTAATAGTCTCTTTGCTCCAGATGACGCTTACCTCTGTAGCCGGCACCGCGGTTTCACTTGCTGCCGTATCCAAAACAAGAATGAAATTGAATTGTTTTAAGGCTGTCTTTTGTATCAAGTTGCACTAAGATATCTTAGTTCAGGCAGTGCTCGCCACGCACGCTATATAGCAAGCCACACATGCTAGCCACACACCTTATATAGCTAGGGACACACGCTACAGATATTCACACACGTTATGTGCACACACCCTATATATACATACGCGTTTCGGGTTGTATTCACCCAACGATATCTTAATTGGATTACCTGCACAGCACAGCTGCACAGTGGTTCAAAATAGCAATGTCGCGAACTTAATTCAATAGTCCCTTAGTGTTTCACTTCAGGACAATAGTTGTTTTTTGCTTCTAACTTTTTTTGTTTATTTTTTTTATAACTCATTGTTCTAGAGAATTTAAGGCCTTATCATGTTTAAAAAATTTCATGAAGACACTATGCTAAAATTCCTTTTGGTTCAAAAGATAAAAGCAATATTAACAATGATTTACCCTATTTTCAACTGTGGATAAGAGAAAAAAGGGAACGTCCGGAAATACACACTTACCGCCATTTTGAAGCTTCAGGTTAGTACTACAAAATGGTGGAAGAGTTACTCGTCCGACTCGTCACAATTTTGAGAAAAAGCGTTAAACATTGTCGTAGTTTTGCGTACTCTTCCTTCAGCGGAACGAGATATCTTCATAGTAACACGCTTTTGGACTTTTTGTGTATGTATATGGGTCATTCCATACGAAGTGACCACGAAAAAGAATAAACTTGGGCACGACCATCACGAATTTGGCTCTAAGCTGGGGGAATTATTCATCTAGGTTCACTATGAAAATATCCCAATTTTGGTGTCGATTGGAATACCCCCCGCTCTGTGGGACAAAGTCAGGCAATTTTTGTTCAAAATTCCGATTTTCTTTTTCTTACAATTCATAGATGTAGGACGTCCGCAAAATACTGATAGATGATTTTTAAATAAAATAAACCAAGGAATCCCAAAAAAATATAATTTTTGACTGGAAGTGTTGCCAGATAGATTATTTCTGTATTTGAAAACTAAATTTACATTTTTCGGCAAATGCAGCCATTTTTATTTTAAATTTGATAATTTCATCGTGTTCCTTGGAAAATTGCACGTACGAAACAACTATCATCCCGAGGTAATATGAGCCAATCTAGAGCAATTTCAAAACAAACAATTGCTTCGAGGACACTATAGTCCTGAAGTGAAGCACTTAGGGACTATTGAATTAAGTTCGCGACATTGCTATTTTAAACCACTGTGCGCTGGTGGGGTCCAACTCAGATCGAAGGGAAGCCGAACTGAAAGAGGTAGGAACAGCTGCTAACCACTACCCCCGCTGCTGTCGCCCACTGCTGATCCACTTCGCCTACTGCCATCGGTGTTGATGTCCGCTGCTGCTGCCTGCTGCTAGTAAACTGATTTGCTTGAGGAGAAACAGTCTATATAACAGTCTATATAACAGTCAGTTATATAGCCCAAAGAGTACATTCCCGGTTAACTAGGTACTCCATTCTGTCGTCCTTTTTAGGGAAAGGCAGCAAGCGACCAATCAAAAGTGTTTCGACAATGTTCAACAATTTTCAATATTACAATAGTTTGCTTAAATGATTTTCAAATCGATTGCTGCAAAAATGACACAAATCGGTTGGAAACTGACTGGGTTTAAAACGTTTGAAATTGGACAATTTTTGTGACGCTCTCGATGTTTTCTGTTTTGAAATTGGGTCCCTGTATTGAAATTGGGTCCCTGTAATTGTTGCCGTATGACGTATTCTACGTCAAAATATACAAAATTCTATTCAACGGGAGTTACAAATAACATATTTTTATACGATTTTGTATTTTTCCATTTGCTTCTGATAACAAAATTGAAGCTGAATGAGTTATAATCCTGTAATGAAGTTGTTCTGAAACAAGTCTAACATTTTTTTCTCTATCAAAAGCTGTTGATTCTAACAATGGTTGTTATTATACTGCTCTATATGCTATCTTATATTGTTAGAAAGCTGATCTGTTCGTAACAAAGTTTGATATGGATTTTATACTAATAGAATCATTTTTGTTATAATTTCTGTCATTTTAACACCTAACGGGATCAAATTGAGAACACAACCTGGAAGGTTTTTTTCATAACAAACTAACAGCTTCTGTTCCATTTTTGTTTTGTCTTTCTGATCCGGAAACGATAAAAAAACCACCTGAAAAAATGAAACTAAAATAAAACTCAGTTGAAACTAAACTGCAACTCAACTTCAAACGAGCTGAACCTGGCTTCAAACAAAATCAAATCATTCCGCGTCGAACACTCGACAGAAACGGACGTGCAAAGTGGTCGTTATATTACAATCCGGTCCGTTGGTGCTGCTGTACTGGTGCGGCTGGCTGCTTTGGGTGCAGCTTCGAACGATCGGACAACCACTGCTGGAAGGAAGAAGTAAATAGGTACGTGTTCTTGTCGGCGCTAGTGCGCTAGTGCGCTACATTTAGCGCGATGGATATAGATCCCTCGCCTCCCGTGCCACCATCCCCGAACCCCCTTGACCCTGACCCTTCTGTTACCCCCTCCCCTGTTCATTCTCCAGTCCCCCCTCGCCCCAGGCTTTACCCGGACGGATCTCAACAGGGCAGCTATACTGTTTATTTTCGTCCAAAGGCAGGAGTGAATTCAAAGCGATTAAACATACTGCAAATTTCAAAAGACCTGACGGAGGGGTACAAGGCCGTGACCGAAATTTCCAAGGTCCGACCTAACAAACTCCGTGTCGTGGTCAGTGATCTGGCACAGGCCAATGCTATCGCTTGCTCTGAGCTCTTCACACGCGAGTATCGCGTTTACATACCCGCACGAGACGTGGAGATCGACGGTGTCATAACCGATTCGAGTCTGTCTGTCGAGTGTATCCTAAAAAGCGCAACCGGTTGCTTCAAAAATACCGAAACACAGGCGAAGATTTTGGATTGTAAGCAATTGCGGTCCATGTCTCTCGTCGGCGGTAAAAAAGTTTACACTCCGTCAGACTCGTTTCGCGTTATGTTTGCCGGATCTGCACTCCCTAGCCACGTCTCGATCGACCGGGTTCGTCTGCCTGTGCGATTGTATGTACCCCGTGTTATGAATTGCACCAATTGCAAGCAGTTAGGCCACACAGCCGCCTACTGCTGCAATAAGGCACGATGTAGCAAGTGTGGGGAGACTCATGCGGAAGATTCTTGCAGTGTTAATGCTGAAAAATGTATTCACTGTGGGGAAAACCAGCATGAGCTCTCCACATGCCCGGTGTACATGCAGCGCAGAGATAAAATCAAGCGGTCACTTAAGGAGCGTTCAAAGCGTTCTTACGCTGAGATGCTGAAGAAGACCGTGACCACTTCTACCATAACATCGAACCCCTTTGATCTGTTGCCCTCCGATGAAACCGATTCTGACGATTCATCAGCGGGAACATCTTATGCCAATCCTGGGGAGTCTAGGAAGAGGAAAAATGTTTCTTCTCCTAAACTTCCCCGTAAAGGTCCAAAGATTTCCCAAAGTGTAATGAAAAGTACGAACAAACCAAACAGTGCTGCGGAAAAACCGAAGCAAACTCCTCCTGGGCTTGCAAATTTAAAGTCCCAGAAGGAGTTCCCGGCACTGCCAGGAACATCTAAAACCCCAGTTGTTCCTTTTGCACATCCAGTTGATGAAACAAACTCTGGATTAGTGAAATTTTCTGACATTGTGGACTGGATTTTTGAAAATTTCAATATACCCGATCCAATTAAAATTTTTCTTACAGCATTCCTCCCAACAGTTAGATCATTTTTGAAGCAGTTGACTGCCCAATGGCCCCTCCTTGCAGCGATTGTATCCTTCGATGCCTAATTCAACTGCGTATATGAAGGATTCTATCTCTGTCTTACAGTGGAATTGTAGAAGTATTTTACCAAAAATTGATTCGTTTAAAGTTTTGATAAATAAAAACAAATGCGATGCATTTTCCCTTTGTGAAACTTGGCTTACTTCATATATTGATCTCAACTTCCATGATTTTAATACTATTCGCCTTGATCGAGACACCCCATATGGAGTACTTTTAGGGATTAAAAAGTGCTATTCTTTCTATCGTATTAACCTCCCCTCGATTCCAGGCATCGAAGTTGTCGCATGTCAAATGACAATACAAGGTAAAGAGCTTTGTATTGCCTCAATATATATTCCTCCCAGAGCACAGGTTGGGCAACGGCTGCTCTTTGATTTAATAGAACTTCTTCCCTCGCCACGTTTGATTTTGGGAGACTTCAACTCTCATGGCGTGGCTTGGGGTTCCCCATACAATGATAACCGCTCCTCTTTAATCTATAACCTTTGCGATGACTTCGACATGACTATTTTAAACAACGGTGAAATGATACGTATCCCGAAACCTCCAGCGCACCCAAGCGCTTTGGATCTATCCTTATGTTCGACGTCGCTACGGTTGGATTGCACATGGAAGGTAATCCTTGATCCTCACGGTAGCGACCATTTGCCTATTCTTATTTCAATTAATAACGGGTCGACTCGCATGCGACCAATTGACATTCCGTATGACCTCACACGGAATGTCGATTGGAAGTTATACGAGGAAATGATTTCAAAAGCGGTCGAGTCGATTCAACATCATCCACCACTTGAAGAATACAACCTCCTCGCGGGCTTGATTCTCGACGCCGCGTTGCAAGCCCAAACGAAGAAATATCCCGGCGTAACGATCAAAGAACGGCCTCCCACTCCGTGGTGGGACCAAGAGTGCTCCGATGTCTACACGCAAAGATCCGACGCGTTTAAGGCCTACCAGAAGGGAGGTATACCTGGCGACTATTTACGGTATTCGGAGCTTAATACCAAGCTTAAAAGTTTGGCTAAAGCAAAGAAACGCGGATATTGGCGTCGGTTCGTGAACGAGACGTCGAGGGAGACATCGATGAGCACTCTTTGGAACACAGCCCGAAGAATGCGGAATTGCGTAACGGTCAATGAAAGCGAGGAGTCTTCAAGTCGGTGGATATTTGATTTTGCCAGGAAAGTATGTCCGTACTCTGTTCCTGAGCAAAACATTGTTCGCGATGCGTCTCCGGGCCACGACGCGATAGAATCACCTTTTACAATGGCAGAATTTTCGGTTGCCCTCCTGTCCTGTAACAATAACGCGTCTGGGTTAGATAGAATCAAATTCAACTTGTTGAAGAATCTACCCGGCAATGCCAAGAGAATGAACTTGTTCAATAAGTTCCTGGAGCAAAACATTGTACCGCAGGATTGGAGGCAAGTGAAGGTGATCGCCATCCAAAAACCAGGGAAACCAGCTTCTGATCACAACTCTTATAGGCCGATTGCAATGCTATCCTGTATCCGGAAATTGATGGAAAAAATGATACTCCGTCGTTTGGGTCGAATCAAATGGCCTACTATCGGATACTCAATTTGGCTTCCGCCGTGCCAAAGGGACGAATGATTGTCTTGCGTTGCTTTCAACAGATATTCAGCTGGCGTATGCTCGCAAAGAACAAATGGCGTCTGCGTTCTTGGACATTAAGGGGGCTTTTGATTCCGTTTCTATTGACATTCTTTCGGATAAACTTCACCGACAAGGATTTTCTCCAATTTTGAACAATTTTTTGCACAATTTGTTGTCCGAAAAGCACATGCATTTTACGCACGGCGATTTGGCAACTTTTCGCATTAGCTACATGGGTCTTCCCCAGGGCTCATGTTTAAGCCCCCTTCTTTACAACTTTTATGTAAATGACATCGACGAATGTCTGGCAAATTCATGCACGATAAGACAACTTGCAGACGACAGTGTAATCTCTGTTACAGGAGCCAAAGCTGCCGATTTGCAAGGACCATTGCAAGATACCTTGGACAATTTGTCTGCTTGGGCTTTACAGCTAGGTATCGAATTCTCTCCGGAGAAGACTGAGATAGTAGTTTTTTCTAGGAAGCATGAACCTGCTCAGCTTCAAACACAATTAATGGGTAAAACGATTTCTCAGGTTTTGGTACACAAATATCTTGGTGTCTGGTTCGACTCTAAAGGCACCTGGGGTTGTCACGTGAGGTATCTGATGAAAAAATGTCAACAAAGAGTGAATTTTCTTCGTACAATAACCGGACAATGGTGGGGAGCCCACCCAGGAGACCTTATAAGGCTTTACCAAACAACGATACTGTCTGTTATTGAGTACGGGTGTTTCTGCTTCCGCTCCGCAGCAAACACACATTTGATCAAACTGGAGCGAATACAATATCGTTGTTTGCGTATCGCCTTGGGTTGCATGCAATCGACCCATACGATGAGTTTGGAGATCTTAGCTGGAGTACTACCATTGAAAAACCGCTTCTGGAGCCTGTCTTCTCGTATTCTAATCAAATGTGAGGTCTTGAACCGTCCCGTGATTGAAAATTTTGAAAGGTTAATCGAACTTAACTCTCAAACCCGTTTTATGACATTGTATTTCAATCACATGTCCCAAAATATTAACCCTTCTTCGAATATTCCAAATCGTGTCGACTTATCAAATACTTCTGATTCTACTGTGTTTTTCGATACATCCATGATAGAAGAAACTTGTGGAATCCCGGATCATTTACGCGTGCAGCAGATCCCTAAAACTTTTTCCAATAAATATCGAAACATCAACTGCGACAATATGTTCTTCACTGACGGATCACTTCTTGATGGGTCCACTGGCTTCGGTATCTTCAATAACAATTTAACCGTCTCCCATAAGCTCGATAATCCTGCTTCTGTTTACGTCGCAGAATAAGCTGCAATTCAGTACACCCTAGGGATTATCGAAAAAATGCCCACGGACCATTATTTCATCTTTACGGACAGTCTCAGTTCCATTGAGGCTCTCCGATCGATGAAAGATGTTAAGCACTCTCCGTATTTCCTGGGGAAAATACGGGAACATCTGAGTGCTTTATTCGAAAAATCTACTCAGATTACCTTAGCGTGGGTCCCCTCTCACTGCTCGATACCGGGTAATGAGAAAGCGGACTCTTTGGCTAAGGTGGGCGCAACAAACGGTGATATTTATGAAAGACCAATTGCCTTTAATGAATTTTTCGCATTTGTACGTCAGAATACGATCATCAGTTGGCAAAATTCTTGGACCAAGGGGGAACTGGAAAGGTGGTTACATTCCATAATCCCCAAGGTATCGACGAACCCGTGGTTCAAGGGGTTGGATGTAGGTCGGGATTTCATTTGCGTGATGTCCCGGCTTATGTCCAATCACTATAGATTTGACGCACATCTCCGTCGTGTTGGGCTCGGAGAGTGTGGTATCTGTGCCTGTGGTGAAGGTTATCACGACATAGAGCACGTTGTTTGGTCATGCCCTGTACACCGTAACGCCAGGTCTAGATTAATAGCTTTCCTGCAGGCCGAAGGTAGGCAGCCGGCTGTTCCTGTTCGTGATGTCCTGGCGAGCCGTGACCTATCCTACATGTCCCTTATATACGTTTTCCTGAAATCCATCCACGCCCCAGTTTAGTCCTATCCCCTTCCGCCTACATCCAACCAAACGGCAAGAACACGTTAAGACCCCGGATCCGGAAACAGCAATCAGACCCGCACGATACTCTCAAGTCCCGATGGAAACAACCCAATATGCCAGTCCGTAATATCTTGGCCCAGCAGCGGAACAAATTTAATACGCTGCTTACCTATGGCAATGAAAACCATCAAACAGCAAACCTGTGCTTTTAATGCAAAATGTTCTAGCTTTAAGTTAGATTTAGTTTCAGCTCGTAGCGAGGATAAAAAATTTGCTTTTAGTTATTAAGATACTTTAGAAAGTAAGCTACCAGATATAATTGGCGCCGTTAAACATTGAATTGTATTTGTGCCGTGTCAAATAAACTATAGATGAAGAAAAAAAAATCAAATCATAAATGAAACTGAACAAAAACTGAATTGAATTGAACTTTTAGCTGAAAATAATTTAAAACTAAACTGAAACTCTACTGAAACTTAACTATAAGTGAGCTCAACTTGAACCCAAACGTAATTAAAACCGAATTAAAACTTTTTCAAAACTGAAATGAAAACTGAATTGATACCGAACTAATATTGACCTAAAACTAAATCGAAACGCAACCGAATTTGAATTTTCATAGTGAAAATTTTAGTATTTATATTGATTAGGTTTATTCTTGGTTTGGAAATTCAGAGCTCAGAAGATTATTATAATAACAAAGAACTAGGGGAATCGCTCCATTATTCATCTCATTAAGCCGATATTCACGAAGAATGCACAGATTAAACACCAAATTTTCACGAAATCATTGAACAAATATACTAAATATGCTTTCGTGCTCTTATGGAATCGTTTAGCATTGTATATTTGGTAAAATTAGCTAGATTTATCCTGAATTTTGTAAAACTAACCATTTTTCACAACGCTTCCATATCCATCTCAAAACTTGAATCACTGCTCAATTATTCATCTCATGACGCCCCCACATTCATCACACTGTTAATCATGAATGAATCACATTATCGTGCAGTTGTTTACGTGCAAAATTGGTAACCTAGGTAACCACTACAGTGCTGTAGATTTATATCAATTATGTCGGAATAATTCAACATTTTCAGTATGATTTTTTTCGTATTAACAGAAACTGATTTGGCAACTTTCGATTTTCTTCAACGCAGTGAAAACAGATGAAAATACATACAGTTGAAATTTGACAGTGGAAACAGTTGGAATTGCAGAAATTCATCTCATATATTTCTGCTAGTTCAAGCATGTTTTGAGAACTTTGAGGTGAACATTTCAAAGATTAAAGTATTCTTATTGTGGTGAGTGATTTTGTTTAGTAATTAAAATGAAAAGTGGTCCGCAAGTAATAAAAAAACTTTGATTGGCTGCTGAATTAAATTAGTTTTCGAGTGCAGATGCCCGACTATAATATCAAAATAAGTGCTTTTAAGTGAGTCTTTGAGGATTATACTTTATGAGGAATCTAAAGTGAACTAAGAAGAATCCATTCCATGGATTAGCAGATTGGTTTAAGAAGGAAAAAATGCGTTTTTTCCTGTTCTCAATCATGTTGTATGAGATGAATATATGGGCTGAGATGAATAATGGAGCAGTTCCCCTATTCTTAACAAATCAATTTGAAGTTTTAAAACGTTTGAGAAATTTAGGTAATTCCTAAAGATCTTGTGATTCGACGTTAAATTGGGATTACGGGATTGTTTATTTAATTCTTGTATTCGATAAAAAATGTGACTTTGAGAATGTTTAAGAGAGAGACAAATCAAGAGAGAATAACCTAAATAAATGAATATCATGTAACAAAACGGGATTAGAAATATAGTGATTTAGCGCGCTCACGTCAATCATTCTCAATACTGATTGCGTTGTAGAAGGGGTATTAAATGCGGGAGAATATTGGAACGAGAGAGAATAGTAGAGAACAACGTGAAAGATGAAGTGTTTTCCTGCTATCATCAGCGATACCGCTTACCGTGCAACGCGCTGGCTATTTAGATAAACCATTGCGTAGTTATCGACCATTGACAATTCGAGAACAACATTCGAATTGTTGTTAATCGCATGACATAAACAGTAGGGTGCCAATGGTAATCGACTTCTTTCCTTGTTACATGGAATATAGTCACAAAATGTCATTCCCACAGACAGATGGACATTTGATACGACCTTCCGCTTGATGCAAAGTCTAGAAAAGTATAGTTTTCCGATGTTCCTTCGCCAGAATAAAGTGCTAATACTAGACACCTTGTTTTTTGTGAAATAAAAACAACGCCCGCATGGTTGCGAAATGAGGAGGTAACAAAATAAAGAATAGCGATAAAATTTCAAAGCCCAAACCTCTGGTCAAGTTTCAAGTTCGAACAAGCATAAACGTATTGTTAACAATGCATAGTTTTTTTAATGAGGTCTTTCAAAACTGAGTTCTTTGATACATTCAATTTACTTTTTTTTTTTGTTTTTCAAGAACAATTTTTTTTTCATACAGTATATATTATTTCTGGAACCAGAGGAACCTTCACCCTTATCCTAACTAATTGAGAAAGAAAATAAGAAATGGTACAAACGAAATTCCTATCATCATTGGATACAAAGTTATAGAGTATTGTTACTTAAAATTTAGTTTTTTGTACTCAGCTTTTGTTAGTTGGATTTTACAAGAAAACGTTGTTCGAAGGAATTATTGGGACGCACAAAAAACATAATTTTGCCAAAGACCACACATATCCAGAGATTTTTTTACAAAGTTATAGCATATTTTAACTTATTTTTTCATAGACATACTAGGGTAAAACAAAGCAAGAGGCATCATGATACCAATACTTTTCCCTCGAGTTAAGCTCTAGAAACTGTTATTAGTTCTATTTTGTCCCAATCCGCCAACATTAGATTACGGCGACTATGTGTTACAGTAGGTTTTCATATTTGAAAAATATTAACTTTTTGTGTGTTAAGGAATTAAGGGAGGGTTTATTTTGCAAAGTTTAAGAACGTGTAGAAACATGCAACTTTACTGAATAAATAAAATTCTCATTGGGTACAGAATTACAGAGTAATTTATATGAAAGTTATTTTATATTTAGTTAACACGTTTTTGCCGAAGACTACACATCTCTACGACTTCTCCTTATGAAGTGATAGTATGCTTCAACTTAGTTTTTCGATAGTGCAGCGGTTCTCAACTTTTTTTTGTCCGCGTACCCTTTGGCGATATTCCACAAAACAATTGTACCCCCATGCTTGGAATGTTCACGCAGAGTGGGAGAGAGTAGTGGTAGATCATGTTGTGGTAGTCTTGTTCAGGTTTCAAATTGAACTGTGATTTGTTTGATTGCTACAGTCATTTTTTTTTTTTCTTCACATAACATTTATTTGACACGGCACAAATACAATTTAATGTTTAACGGCGCCAATTATATCTGATGACTTAAAAACTAAAGCAAATTTTTTATCCTCGCTGCCGACTACGAGCTGAAATTAAGTCTAACTTAAAACTAGCATGGGATTTCCAATCAGTGTTTTGTTGTTCAATGGTCGTCTGATAATCGTCGAATGGCATGTATGGATTCGTTCTGCTGAGCCACGATGTCGTGAGTTGGGACAGAGGCTCGTAGTCCTTGGGTCCTGGTTCTATTGTGCGGGGTCTGGTTGCTGGTTTTGTGCTTAAGGTTCAAACGTGTTCTTGTCGTTTTGTTGGGTGTAGACGGAGGGGAACGGGACTAGACTGGGGCGTGGATGGATTTCAGGAAAACGTATATAAGGGACATGTAGGATAGGTCACGGCTCGCCAAGACATCACGAACAGGAACAGCCGGCTGTCTACCCTCGGCCTGCAGGGAAGCTATTAATTTAGACCTGGCGTCACGGTGTACAGGGCATGACCAAACCACATGCTCTATGTCGTGATAACCTTCACCACAGGCACAGATACCACTTTCCCCGAGCCCAACACGACGGAGGAGCGCGTCAAATCTATAGTGATTGGACATAAGCCGGGACATCACGCAAATGAAATCCCGACCTACATCCAACCCCTTGAACCACGGGTTCGTCGATACTTTGGGGATTATGGAATGTAACCACCTTCCCAATTCCCCTCTGGTCCAAGCATTTTGCCAACTGATGATCGTATTCTGACGTACAAGTGCGAAAAATTCATTAAAGGCAATTGGTCTTTCATAAATATCACCGTTTGTTGCGCCCACCTTAGCCAAAGAGTCCGCTTTCTCATTACCCGGTATCGAGCAGTGAGAAGGGACCCACGCTAAGGTAATCTGAGTAGATTTTTCGGATAAAGCACTCAGATGTTCCCGTATTTTCCCCAGGAAATACGGAGAGTGCTTAACATCTTTCATCGATCGGAGAGCCTCAATGGAACTGAGACTGTCCGTAAAGATGAAATAATGGTCCGTGGGCATTTTTTCGATAATCCCTAGGGTGTACTGAATTGCAGCTAATTCTGCGACGTAAACAGAAGCAGGATTATCGAGCTTATGGGAGACGGTTAAATTGTTATTGAAGATACCGAAGCCAGTGGACCCATCAAGAAGTGATCCGTCAGTGTAGTACATATTGTCGCAGTTGATGTTTCGATATTTATTGGAAAAAATTTTAGGGATCTGCTGCACGCGTAAATGATCCGGGATTCCACGAGTTTCTTCTATCATGGATGTATCGAAAAACACAGTAGAATCAGAAGTATTTGATAAGTCGACACGATTTGGAATATTCGAAGAAGGGTTAATATTTTGGGACATGTGATTGAAATACAATGTCATAAAACGGGTTTGAGAATTAAGTTCGATTAACCTTTCAAAATTTTCAATCACGGGACGGTTCAAGACCTCACATTTGATTAGAATACGAGAAGACAGGCTCCAGAAGCGGTTTTTCAATGGTAGTACTCCAGCTAAAACCTCCAAACTCATCGTATGGGTCGACTGCATGCAACCTAAGGCGATACGCAAACAACGATATTGTATTCGCTCCAGTTTGATCAAATGTGTGTTTGCTGCGGAGCGGAAGCAGAAACACCCGTATTCAATAACAGACAATATCGTTGTTTGGTAAAGCCTTATAAGGTCTCCTGGATGGGCTCCCCACCATTGTCCGGTTATTGTACGAAGAAAATTCACTCTTTGTTGACATTTTTTCATCAGATACCTCACGTGACAACCCCAGGTGCCTTTAGAGTCGAACCAGACACCAAGATATTTGTGTACCAAAACCTGAGAAATCGTTTTACCCATTAATTGTGTTTGAAGCTGAGCAGGTTCATGCTTCCTAGAAAAAACTACTATCTCAGTCTTCTCCGGAGAGAATTCGATACCTAGCTGTAAAGCCCAAGCAGACAAATTGTCCAAGGTATCTTGAAATGGTCCTTGCAAATCGGCAGCTTTGGCTCCTGTAACAGAGATTACACTGTCGTCTGCAAGTTGTCTTATCGTGCATGAATTTGCCAGACATTCGTCGATGTCATTTACATAAAAGTTGTAAAGAAGGGGGCTTAAACATGAGCCCTGGGGAAGACCCATGTAGCTAATGCGAAAAGTTGCCAAATCGCCATGCGTAAAATGCATGTGCTTTTCGGACAACAAATTGTGCAAAAAATTGTTCAAAATTGGAGAAAATCCTTGTCGGTGAAGTTTACCCGAAAGAATGTCAATAGAAACGGAATCAAAAGCCCCCTTAATGTCCAAGAACGCAGACGCCATTTGTTCTTTACGAGCATAAGCCAGCTGAATATCTGTTGAAAGCAACGCAAGACAATCATTCGTCCCTTTGGCACAGCGGAAGCCAAATTGAGTTTCTGATAGTAGACCATTTGATTCGACCCAGTGGTCTAAACGACGGAGTATCATTTTTTCCATCAATTTCCGGATACAGGATAGCATTGCAATCGGCCTATAAGAGTTGTGATTAGAAGCTGGTTTCCCTGGTTTTTGGATGGCGATCACCTTCACTTGCCTCCAATCCTGCGGTACAATGTTTTGCTCCAGGAACTTATTGAACAAGTTCAACAAGCGCCTCTTGGCATTGCCGGGTAGATTCTTCAACAAGTTGAATTTGATTCTATCTAATCCAGGCGCGTTATTGTTACAGGACAGGAGGGCAACTGAAAGTTCTGCCATCGTAAAAGGTGATTCTATCGCGTCGTGGCCCGGAGACGCATCGCGAACAATATTTTGCTCAGGAACAGAGTCCGGACATACTTTCCTGGCAAAATCAAATATCCACCTACTTGAAGACTCCTCGCTTTCGTTGACCGTTACGCGATTCCGCATTCTTCGGGCTGTGTTCCAAAGAGTGCTCATCGATGTCTCCCTCGACGTCTCGTTCACGAACCGACGCCAATATCCACGTTTCTTTGCTTTAGCCAAGCTTTTAAGCTTGGTATCAAGCTCCGAATACCGTAAATAGTCGCCAGGTATACCTCCCGTCTGGTAGGCCTTAAACGCGTCGGATCTTTGCGTGTAGACATCGGAGCACTCTTGGTCCCACCACGGAGTGGGAGGCCGTTCTTTGATCGTTACGCCGGGATATTTCTTCGTTTGGGCTTGCAACGCGGCGTCGAGAATCAAGCCCGCGAGGAGGTTGTATTCTTCAAGTGGTGAATGATGTTGAATCGACTCGACCGCTTTTGAAATCATTTCCTCGTATAACTTCCAATCGACATTTCGTGTGAGGTCATACGGAATGTCAATTGGTCGCATGCGAGTTGACCCGTTAGTAATTGAAATAAGAATTGGCAGATGGTCGCTACCGTGAGGATCGAGGATTACCTTCCATGTGCAATCCAACCGTAGCGACGTCGAACATAAGGATAGATCCAAAGCGCTTGGGCGCGCTGGAGGTTTCGGGATACGTGTCATTTCACCGTTGTTTAAAATAGTCATGTCGAAGTCATCGCAAAGGTTATAGATTAAAGAGGAGCGGTTATCATTGTATGGGGAACCCCAAGCCACGCCATGAGAGTTGAAGTCTCCCAAAATCAAACGTGGCGAGGGAAGAAGTTCTATTAAATCAAAGAGCAGCCGTTGCCCAACCTGTGCTCTGGGGGGAATATATATTGAGGCAATACAAAGCTCTTTACCTTGTATTGTCATTTGACATGCGACAACTTCGATGCCTGGAATCGAGGGGAGGTTAATACGATAGAAAGAATAGCACTTTTTAATCCCTAAAAGTACTCCTCCATATGGGGTGTCTCGATCAAGGCGAATAATATTAAAATCATGGAAGTTGAGATCAATATTTGAAGTAAGCCAAGTTTCACAAAGGGAAAATGCATCGCATTTGTTTTTATTTATCAAAACTTTAAACGAATCAATTTTTGGTAAAATACTTCTACAATTCCACTGTAAGACAGAGATAGAATCCTTCATATATGCAGTTGAATTAGGCATCGAAGGATACAATCGCTGCAAGGAGAGGCCATTGGGCAGTCAACTGCTTCAAAAATGATCTAACTGTTGGGAGGAATGCTGTAAGAAAAATTTTAATTGGATCGGGTACATTGAAAGTTTCAAAAATCCAGTCCACAATGTCAGAAAATTTCACTAATCCAGAGTTTGTTTCATCAACTGGGAGTGTAAAAGGAACAACTGGGGTTTTAGATGTTCCTGGCAGTGCTGGGAACTCCTTCTGGGACTTTAAATTTGCCAGCCCAGGAGGAGTTTGCTTCGGTTTTTCCGCAGCACTGTTTGGTTTGTTTGTAACTTTCATTTCACTTTGAGAAATCTTAGGACCTTTTCTGGGAAGTTTAGGAGAGGAAATATTTTTCCTCTTTCTAGACTCCCCAGGATTGGCGTAAGACGCTCCCGCTGGTGAATCGTCAGAATCGGTTTCCTCAGAGGGCAACAGATCGAAGGGGTTCGAAGTAACGGGAGAAGTGGTAACGGTCTTCTTCAGCATGTCAGCGTAGGAACGCTTTGAACGCTCTTTGAGAGACCGTTTTATTTTATCCCTGCGCTGCATGTACACCGCACATGTCGAGAGCTCATGCAGATTTTCTCCGCAGTGAATACACTTTTCAGCGTTAACACTGCAAGAATCTTCCGCATGAGACTCCCCACACTTGCCACAACGTGCCTTATTGCAGCAGTAGGCGGCTGTATGGCCTAACTGCTTGCAATTCAGGCAGTTCATGACGCGGGGCACGTAGAGCCTCACAGGGAGACGAACCCGGTGGATCGAGACGTGGCTTGGTAGTGCAGACCCGGCGAACGTAACCCGAAACGAGTCTGACGGAGTGTATACTGTTTTGCCACCGATGATCGATGCTGACCGCAATTGCTTGCAGTCGAGCACCTTTACTTCGGGACACGTTTTGTTCTTAAAGCACCCTTTGGCACTTTGCAGTATACACTCGACGGACAGACTCGAATCGGTTATGACACCGTCGATCTCCACGTCTCGTGCGGGTATGTAAACGCGATACTCGCGTGTGAAGAGCTCAGAGCAAGCTATATCGTTGGCCTCTTTCAGGTTACCGACCACGACACGGAGCTTGTTAGGCCGGACCTTGGAAATTTCGGTCACGCCCTTGTACTCCTTCGTCAGGTCTTTAGAAATCTGCAAGAGGTTCAACTTTTTCGATTTCGGTCCTGCCTTTGGCCGAAAATAAACAGTATAGCTGCCCTGGGCTCCGTCTGGGTAAAGCCTGGGGCGAGGGGGGACTGAAGAATGAACAGGGGAGGGGGTAACAGAAGGGTCAGGGTCAGAGGGGTTCGGGGATGGTGGCGCGGGAGGCGAGGGATCTACATCCATCGCGCTATGTTTAGCGCACTAGCGCTGACAAGAACACGTACCTTTTTATTTCTCCCTTCCAGTAAGGTTGGTTGTCCGATCGTTCGAAGTAGCAGCCGTTACAGCCAGCAGCACCAATACAGCAGCACCAAACAGCCACCAGCAGCGAGCCAGGTGTGAGATCACTCCACACAGCGATACAACTCGCTGACACTGATGGCTTCTTCTTTTTCCTCGTTTGTGTCTCGTCCACTGCTGTAGCACAATCCAGCCAGCAGCCAAATCGGCTTACGCACCAGCTGGCAGTCACGATGCGAAACAGTAGCACAAAGGAACGACCTTGAACCCGGATTTATTTCACTCGACCAGGCAAACAATGCCAACACTTGTTCACACGTCTTTTGTTTTATACTCTATCGGACCGATCACCAAACACGTCCAGTACTGATGCGTGTTCGGCACAGAATGATGTTTGCTACAGTCATGTTTTAAGAGCAATTTTGAACAACAAATAAAGTATTTAAAAAAAACTGCTTTGTCCGCCATTACTGATTTTTCTTTCGCGTGGAGGCTCTCGCGTACCCCTAGGGGAAAGCGTACCCCACGTGGAGAATCGCTGCGATAGTAGAATAATGATGTCAAAACTTTTCCTCAAAGTATAGATCAAGTTCTTCAAACTGTCATAAGTTCCATTTTGTCCCAATCTACACACTTTTATGTGAACTTAAACTCAGAAATTAAAAAAAAGGGATTCTAAAAATTTTAAACATTTGAGGGTTTTACGATTTAAGAGTACTAGGGAGTTATGACTAGAGCATTGAACAACTTATTTAAAATTTAATATAAAATTGTTCAGAGCCAAGGTTGCATATTCAATTTATGGGTGCTTTTTTGTCGCGTGCCGATAGCTTGCTCCACAAGTACAATTTTGAGAAACTATGTATGACAAACTTGTGGTCCCTAGGTAGTACAACAAGTTTATCGAATAGTGCAATGCTCTAACTCTTATACTCGAAGCGTGAGAGCCTATATTCAGTGCAATATTCATCCAATATTCGCAATGAATATTATGACATTCACCGCGAATATTGGATGAACATCCAACCGAATATGGACTCTCACACTTTAGGCATAAGAGTTAGAGCATTGCTTTCTTCGGCAAACTTATAGCATTACTTGAAGACTACAAATCAGTCACACATCGTTTCTGAAAATTGTACTTGTGGAGCGAGCTATCGGCACGTGGACAAATGAATGGATTTGACATCCTAAAATCGAATATGCTTGTTCAGAGCATAGAATTATTAGGTTTGAAGCTTTCTGGATTTAGTGATTTTCTTTTATTTATAGAAATTGGGGAATTGCGAATATTGGGCCCTAATGTTCGAGATTGTAAGGTTTAAGGAGTTTGAAGTTTTGGGAGTTTCAGGATGTCATATTTTTTAAATTGCAGACATTGTGATTCTGGAATTTCAGAATTATAGGATTCAATAATTCACGGTTATCTGGATTCTGGATTTTCATTATTTAAAGATTTTACTATACTGGGGTACCTGGTTCAGCGAATATGAGGATTTTTAGATGTTATTGTTTAAGAAATGAATATCAGAATCATGGGATTTTAAGATTTTGGAATGTAAAAATTTGTAAGATTCTCGTTCATTTTAAAATTTTCTGACTTCGGGATTCGAGGACAACGAGTTTTCAGCATTTTGGAATTTCAGGAATTTCATGAACTTCGAGATTTTACAATCACAGATCGGACTCGATTGTCCGGAGTTTTAGCCCCAATTATCCGGAATTTTATTGTTTTGGTATTCGTTTCTGTTTTTTTTTTTCAAATTTCGCTTTTACTATCCCTTTCGGCATGTTTGTTACGTGAGACGTGTCCGAATTAAGTGAAAATAATCAATTTCGGAGTTTTTTTTGCTTCTCAATATTTTAATTTTTTTCTTCTCAAAAATAGTTTCTTTATAACAAAACGAAATATTTTTTTTATGTTAGTTTATCGCAAATTTGTATATTTTTCTCGATTGGATTATTTGGAGTGATTTTTTTTGACACTCCGGATAATCGAGTCCGACCTGTAGAAGATTCTGCATGTTTAATTTATTAAGCAATTTTAAGTTTTGAGGGTTAAAAAATCCTACTATCGGATTCATAGATTTTTTCAAGCATTGGATCTAAAAATTTTGGGACTACAGGATGAGAACTATGGAATTTTAATATTATTACATGGTATGATTAACGTTTGCGGTGAAAAAAATGGTGAATGGTCGATTTTTCATGGGTTTACTTTCGCACGCACTGACGAATTTAGCCATGCAGCATCAATCATAGTAACCCATGTATCAGCATAAAAAATTTGACTGCTCTATCAGTCGAACTCTACCCGCGATGGCGAAAACAGTGAAGCTACTCCGTTCAGAAGTGTGTGCGTTCAAAGAACAGTACCCTGTCGCGTCGAAAACGGACATCGTGTGGCAGTTCGTGGATACCGGAAACGCCCGTTCCGGCATCTACATTATCTTGACACTATTGGACAACAATCAGAGCAGCTCGGCTCCGGACGGTCGACGACCCTCAGCGACAAGAAGCTTCAAAGGATGCTGTAGAGGAAAATCGAGGGGAAAATCGCTGCGTGCGTTTGCTTCAGTGCAACCGGCCAAACAATGAAAAAGTACCTGGCGAACATGGACATAAATGTCGGGAAGCGACAGTACCGTCCACTGGTCTCGGAGCTGCAAGCAAGGACGCAGCGACAGTGCCTGAATAAGATGGTTAAGTCGATTTTCCCCTGCGAATCGCGACGTGGCAGTGGTGATAGATGACGAGACCTGTCTCACTCTGAATGGCAACGACTGGCAGGGCACTTCGTATTTTACCTCTCCCACAAAAAAGTGAGCACCGAGGTAAAATTCATTTCACACACCAAGTTGCCCCAAGAAGGTGCTGCCGCTCCTCTTTCGCTCCGGACCGGCCGTGAACGACGAAATTTATAGTACGAAGTGCCTGCTGAAAGTTGAGTCTTTCATCAAGAAATATCATAAGGCCGAAGAAGCGTTGTTTGGCCGGATCTGGCGTTGGCCCATTACTCGAAGCGATCGTTGGAGAAGATGGAGCGGCTGAATATCGATGTGGTACTCAAGTTGGCGAGCCCAATCTACGTCCCCAAGTTGCGTCCCGTAGAAAACTTCTGGGCAAACCTGAAGCGTAAGATTCACTCCAACATTTTTTTCGCGAAACTGAGGAGGAATTGATAATTAGAACGAAAAAAGAACTAACTACACGCATGTTTTCGTCCACCATGGCGAATGTTTTGGTTAGCTGTCGGAAAGCAGCTCGCAAAGGCGTAAATTTTTTTTAACAAGTAGCTTACATCACTATTATTCATGGAAAATTTATCAAACTAACATATCTGTCTTCGTTATTTTCAACCGCCATCCGAAGAAAGTCCATTTTTTACCGCAAACGTTAAAGATATTTGTGGTTTTGGGTTTCCTATTCAGGATTTCAAAATATTACCAAAACATTGTTACAAAATATATTGAATGTACGAAGATAAACAAAAATACTGAGCAAGTTCAAGATTGTGATGTATTTCAAATTTAGGAATCTAAGATTTTATTTTCCAAGCTATTCAAAATTTGATTATTTGCAATCTTTGGATAAAAGGATTTTTGAACAAAATAGTAGCGTTTGTATTGTATGAGTTAATTTTGAAATTCATATTTTCAGAATTTGATCATTTTAGGACTTGTGATCAACCTGCGGATATCATCAAGCTGCTAAATACGAAAGGCTACAGTGGGCTGGCCACGTGGCACGAATGTCGGCGAAGCGACCAGCGAAGATAATATTCAGCAGAAAGCCCGACAAAGGTCGGCGATTTCGTGGTTAACCCCGTAAACGTTAGATATGTGGCATGGAGAAGGCGATTGTAGGAAACTAGCCCAAGATCGAGTGATGTGGAGACGTATTTGAATTCGGCAGTGGGTCTCAGCTTAAATCACAAAGCAAAAATACTATTTGATAATTTTTCTTTCCACGGCCACGATAAATTTTTTACTGCCAGAATTGATATCTACTCCTCGCGGAAACAAAATTGAAGTTCAAAATAAAAAAAAAGTAATTTTCAACTTACCAATACAGTTGTCGTCTGCATCACCATAACTGTGGAAGAGAAAACAAAATTTATTCGTTAATAACACTGCAGTTCGTCGCAAACAATATATGATTCACGCTAATCAACAATTAAAATCACATCACATGAACCGAAAATCCAATTGCTAATTTAAATCAAGCGCAGCTTTCGAAATGCGAAAAATTCCCTCCGCAAGCAAGGTCAAAAATCAATTCACATCGCTGAATGTTTACGACGGGACAGCAGCACACTGGCGCAGTTAATCCTAAAACGCGAAACCACCCCATGTCGATCCAAATTGCGGGAAACGAGCCAAATTTTGCGGGAATGGCACCGACCGACCATGTATGAACCTTTCGGGTGCGCAGCGCGTTGTGCAGCAAAAGCCGACAAATGCGGCTAAACCATTCATCCTGGCGATAATCCCACGGGGGGACCACGTGGAACAAATGTGTGATATATAACCCAGCTTTACGGCTTCAGTTACTACTGACTGCAAACCCAAGTCCGCACGCTAATCCCGTTGATATTAGACTCTTTCCCCCGGCCTTCTCTCCCCCCCCCCCCCCAGAGCCCCATCATTGTCGCACAAAGTGTAGAAAATGAGAAACGTAGAAACGCTGGAACAGAACTCATTTCCCGAAGTATTTCTATTTTTATCGCGTGTATTTTCCTTACCAGCGATGGCACCGACAACAATGGGCAGATTCCTACGACGACAACGACGACGGAGCACAGCATGAAAGGGCGGCGATAGTGATGATGGTGACGATGACGATGGTGTACCTAAATGCTAACAAAGACAGGAAAAATGCTACCGGAAGTAGGAAGTATGTTCCGCTCGGAACGAACTTTTTCTCCCCGGACCGGTCGATGGGCCGCCGGCCGGCCGGCAGCACTGTACTGTTGTACACTCCGGAGAATCCGCGCAGAAACGACCCCGAGAGTGTCAAAGTGCGGCCAGAAGTGGGCACCTTTTGAGTCTATTTTTAACTCACCCACCCACCCGTTGGCTAGGGCTTTAGAGGGGTGACCCGATCGGGACGAATAATTGATATAGTCGAGAATAAATAAAACATTTTAATTGATTTTCTGACTGACTGTCCGGCGGACTTTTAGCGGAAAATGTTCGTATGAGATATAATATAATTTTTTTTTTGGTTTCGCAAAGTTTTGTTCATTTTGTCTGGTCGGGTTTCCTAGCCGGTTCTCGGTTGGCTGTATGTGTATGTATGTGTGCATGGTGGTATGTAATGTCGTTTGTCAGGCCACAACTCGTGCCTTCAGCTGGGTGTTATAATTTGAGTGCCTCTTAAGCCTGCAAGATGAAGCCACTCAATGCATCCCTTGGTTAGAAATTGCAGTAATACACCAAATCCACAGTTGCTGTCCGTTCCGAGATTACACTCGACGCTAGCCTAATTAAAACTTCGACTTCGAGCAAAGAAAACCCCCGCACGAACGAATGGTGTCATAATTCCGCATAAATCCTATCGTAATTTTACAACCTCATAAAACATCCCACACTAATCATGCTTACATCAAACGCGCGTCGGATCTATTTTCGAAATCCTTCCTCCTCGAGCAATCTGTCGTAGTCTAATGAATGTGATGAAAATTCATTGCATTGCATCATTGCTCCACTATCGAGAAACCACCCCTCCTTTAAGCCGGATTACAAACCCGTGCAAATGTTAGTCGCTTCGGAAGTAATCCGTCTCAAAACTTCCAGCTCCAATGCCGTTGCCACACATCAGGCTGACTGTCTGTCTGCGTAAGATCATACATTTCTTGTCCAATTACTGCTGGTTGCTTCCCCCGGCAAAGAGAACGGTGAAAAGTCCTTTGGCCTCCGAGATTGCTTGCTGACTATCAACTTGCAACCTTCAGTCCGTCCGTTACTGCACTTATTTGGAAGAAAGTACCTAGCCGGCATTTGGACTGAATGAAAAATTGCTTCCATCGGTGGAGGATGTGTGTAATTTTGGGATTTGTGAAGAAGAAATAAAATCGATGAAAAGTAATGTTGGCTAGTCTCTCGAGTAGGGAGCCTCGAAGGGGCTTTGAATCAATCCGTAGAGTTTTCAGCAAAGTTGCCCGAATGTTCTGAGAGGGATTAATGTGGAAACCCCTCCGCACTGGGAGAAGCAGAATGATAAATGTTTTTTTTTTTCTTGGCATAACGTAAGTAGAACGTTGAAATCCAGATCTAAAATTTGTAATCTGAAAATGTAATCTGCTTTGAAACTTTGATACGAATGTGAAAGCAGAGTTCAGGTATATTTCTAGAGTAAACTCTGGTACGGTCGCCATATGGCATATGAGGTGATTAGGAAACAGATCTGTCTTAAACGACATAAAAGCTTAACAACAGTCTGTTTGGAAAAGTTTGTTGTTAGAACATACAGGAAAGTAGTGCTTTAGGTATTTTGCGTCCTTTAATTCGTCCCCAACACGAATACGTAATCTGTACATTTTTCTAGTTTTGCATTGTTATGGTAAATTTTTTCGATTATATACTGTTTTGTTTTTCGCATTATTTCTGTTCCCAAAGTTTCTGCTTTGTATGTATTTCTATTTCTAAAATATTGGTTTTTCCAATCATTATAGTGTAAATTGATAACAGATTTGCAATTCAAATAGTTTTCTATAATTAGCATTTAACATTCTAGCATTTTTATTGCGTTAATTTTGATTTTGATATTTTTGTGTTCAACCTTTTCTGTATTTTACATTTGGCATTTAGGCACTGTAATCATTACCATTACATCTAAGCGTTTTTTTTTCATTTCACAATTAATATTGTTCAATTTAAAATTCATAAATTAAAATTATTGCTTTCAAACTATTAATTTTTAGTTTCCAATTCTCCATATTTAAGATTCCGCTATGCATTTATCATTTTTCATTCTTCATTTTTCATTCTTCATTTTTCATTCTTCATTCTTCATTCTTCATTCTTAATTTTTCATTCTGCATTGTTCATTTTTATTCTCCATTATTCATTCTCAATTCCACATTCTTCATTTTTCGTTCTTCTTTCCCTATTCTCTATACTTTATTTGTTATTTTTTTTCCTTTATTATTCATTTGACATTCTCCTATCTTTTTCTATATTCTTAATTCCTTTTTCTGCATACTTCATTCCTTTTATTCTTTTTTTCTTCTATTTTCTATTTTTTTCGTATTTCGTATTTCTATTCTCTATTTTTTGTTCGTATTTTGTATTTTTTTTTATTTTTTACATTTTACATTTTTTCTTCATTTATTTTTTTTGTATTTTTGGTTTTCTATTTTCTATTTTCTATTTTCCATTTTCCATTTTCCATTTTCCATTTTTTATTTTCTATTTTCTATTTTCTATTTTCTATTCTCTATTCTCTATTCTCTATTCTCTATTCTCTATTCTCTATTCTCTATTCTCTATTCTCTACTCTCTATTCTCTATTCTCTATTCTCTATTCTCTATTCTTTATTCTCTATTCTCTATTCTCTATTCTCTATTCTCTATTCTCTATTCTCTATAGTATAACATATTATCTGATTTATTTATTAGCGAAATACCATTGAAAAGAATAAGACGTCATGGCAATTCCTAATACCCAGTCTGGTACAATAGACAAATTAAAAACTTAAAAAACAAAAAACAAAAAGCACATAAAAAATACAAAACTCATAAAAATCGTGATGCTTTAACAACTTATCTTAACATTTGCGGCGAATTAAACGATGCCATTAGTAACGCGTTTGAAGAGTTCACATTAAAGACTAAACTTGAAATCAAATCCTGTCCAAAATTTTTTTTCAAATATGTTAAATCAAAGTTAAAATCTGAAAATTTTCCTTCAAAAATGCAACTGCATGACAAAGTTGAAGAGAACCCGGCATAAATCTCTGATCTATTTGCTGATTTTTTTTCAACAAAATTATACAACTTTCTCCGAATCTGATCGTGACTATACATTCTTCACCAACTTTCCTGAGTTTCCCAACTATTTCAACATTGAACATGTCAGCGCACGCGAAATTGAAGATACTTTAAAAGCTCTGGATGCGTCTAAAGGTCCGGGACCAGACGGAATTCCGCCAGCATTCATGAAACATTTAGCTAAAGAGCTAACTTCCCCACTGTTCTTGATTTTCAATATGTCGCTGGAATCCGGTTGCTTCCCGAAATTCTGGAAAAACTCATATCTAGTGCCTGTGTTCGAATCTGGTAAAAAACCGACATTAGCAACTATCGAGGCATAGCCATTCTTTCCTGTATACCTAAGCTTTTTGAAGCAATAATAAACAAAAAGTTATTCCACCAAATAAAAAATAGAATTACCCCAACGCAACACGGTTTTTTCAAAGGGCGCTCAACAACAACTAACTTACTCGAGTTTATTAACTTCTCTTTGAACGCAATGGATAAAGGTAATTTTGTTGAAACCTTATATACTGACTTCAGTAAAGCTTTCGATCGCATTGATATACCCCTGCTTCTCTTCAAGTTACGAAAAATTTGAATTCATCCACAATTACTCAAATGGATTGAATCGTATTTGACAGATCGTCAACAAACAGTCAAATTTAAAGGTAGAATATCGAAACCTATTCAGGTAACCTCAGGAGTTCCTCAAGGCTCTCGCTTGGGCCCTCTACTATTTATATTATTTGTAAACGACATTTCCTTTATTCTAAAACATGTAAAAATTCTTATTTATGCCGACGATATTAAACTTTTCATTGAAATTAAAAACGCTGATGATGTAAATATTTTTCGTAACGAGATAAAATATTTTTACATTTGGTGTAAAAAAAGCCTTCTTCAGCTAAACGTTAAAAAATGTAGTTCGATGGCTTTCGGCAGAAAAAGAAACATGCCAAGCAATATGATTTCCTTAGGAGATCAGGTAGTAGAGAAAAGTGAACGAGTTAGGGACCTAGGAGTCATACTCGACTCAAAATTAACATTCACTGATCACTACAATACAATTATTAATAAGGCTAGTAACATGCTCAGTTTTATAAAACGTTTCTGCTATAATTTCCAAGATCCATACACAATAAAAACACTTTATAATTCCTATGTCAGGTCACTTTTAGAATACTGTAGCATTGTATGGTCTCCGTTTTCTGCAACACATGTAAACAGAATAGAATCAGTGCAAAAACAATTCCTGTTATATGCACTTCGTAATCTACGATGGACGTCATTTCCCCTACCATCATATGACGAACGCTGCAGACTTATTGACATCCAATCATTAAAAGCCCGTCGTGAATTCGCAATGATGTCATTTGTTAACGATATCGTATCTCAACGTGTCGATTCACCCGAAATATTATCAAAACTCAATCTTTATGTACCTTCTAGAAATTTACGAACTCGGACTTTGTTTTCTTTAAATCATCAACGAAACAATTATGCTAAATACGGGCCAATTAATCAAATGATGTTAGTGTATAACCAACACTGTGAAACAATTGACTTTTCTATGTCGAGAACTAAATTAAAACAATATTTCAACTCAACGCGCAATTTAAATCGATAGAAAACATTCATTGTAATAATCCGTCAAGTGAAGAAATTATTATTCAATTATGTATAAATTTTTTTTTGCTCCCACTAGTATAAATAGCATTTAGCATGTAAGTTAGTTTTAAACATATGTAGTCTACTTTTGTTTGACGAAATAAATAAATAAATATTCTCTATTCTCTATTCTCTATTCTCTATTCTCTATTCTCTATTCTCTATTCTCTATTCTCTCTTCTCTATTCTCTATTCTCGATTCTCTATTCTCTATTCTCTATTCTCTATTCTCTATTCTCTATTCTCTATTCTCTATTCTCTATTCTCTATTCTCTATTCTCTATTCTCTATTCTCTATTCTCTATTCTCTATTCTCTATTCTCTATTCTCTATTCTCTATTCTCTATTCTCTATTCTCTATTCTCTATTCTCTATTCTCTATTCTCTATTCTCTATTCTCTATTCTCTATTCTCTATTCTCTATTCTATATTCTCTATTCTCTATTCTCTATCCTCTATTTTCTATTCTCTATTCTCTATTCTCTATTCTCTATTCTCTATACTCTATTCTCTATTCCCAACTCACTAATTCCTATTCTCTATTCTTTATTCTCTTTTCTGTATTCTCTATTCTTTTTTTTAGTTTCTATTTTGCATTTTTTATTTCCCATTTTCAATTTTGTATCATCTATCTTCTATGTTTCATCCTCTATCTTCTATCTTCTATCTTCTGTCTTCTATCTTCTATCTTCTATCTTATATCTTCTATCTTCTATCTTCTATCTTCTATCTTCTGTCTTCTATCTTCTATCTTCTATTTTCTATCTTCTATCTTCTATCGTCTATCTTCTATCTTAATTTTATTATTATTAATTTTTTTTTCTATGCTGCTATTTTTTCTTTTGGTTTTCTCAATTGTATTTTTCATTTTCTATTTAAAATTTAATTTTTTCAGTATATATTTGAAATTTCCATTTCTTTATTGATACTTCCTTATTGCCCTCTATTCTTTAATCTTCTCTTTTGCTTGTTATTTTTCAATTGTTGCTGTCCTTTTTCATTTTCCTTTTTTTCGTGCTCCTGTATCGTGTCTTTAATACTAGTTTTATTTTTGTTTCTACATTTGTATTTTCTTATTACTTATTTTGGGTTTCCTACTTCTCATTTTTGTTATTTTGAATTTGTTGAATTTTTTGTTGTTTTATTTTTGTTTGTTGAATGTAACCTTCATAATAAAAATCAATTTCCAAATTTTTTATCCTATTGTGAAATTCCTCTTTTCTCCAATCTTTATTCTTCATTTTTCATTTATTTCTCCTAATTTAGTATACACTAAGGTCGCTTTTTACGCGGTTTATTTTACGCGGGTTTTTTTACATGGCTTTTTTACGCGGATTCCGGAATTCACGCGGTTTTTTTGACGCGGATTCCGGAATTTACGCGGTATTTTTTTGCGCGGATTTCGGTTTCTCTTCACTTGGAATGCAGAATTAACGCTGGTTTTTTACGCGGATTTCGGAATTTACGCGTTTTTTTTACTCGGATTCCAGAATTTACGCGGTTTTTTTTACACGGCACGTATCCCCCGCGTAAAAAACGACTTTAGTGTACATTAAAATCCATTTTTCATTTTCCGTTCTCCGTATAATTATTCAGTTTCCAGTTACGCATTGATTAATTTATTTAAATTTTCTTTCATTCAATTATACGTTTGTTCAAATCATTCAATCGTTTATTCGATTATCCATTCATTATTTACTACATTCATACATTCATTCGTTTATTAATTTAACTCATTTATTTATGCCTATGAGCATATTTATTTTTTTATGAGCATTCATTTATTAATTCAATTATTTATTTATTCGCTCATATATTTTTAACTAGTTTATTTATTATCATATTCATTCATTCATCTATTTATTTTTTGTTTATAATTTATGACACATTGTTTATTCATTTATTCAATATTTCGCTAATTTATTTATTCACGCTAATATTTTATTGGCGAATGGTTGGACACGTGTCACTCGAGATCCTATTGTGGTCATTCACCTCTGTCCAGCAACTCCTATCCCAACCTCCACGTGGTGCCAACCGGGATACGAGTAACCTTAGCGGAGATCGGGTAACCAACCCCGGTGGAAACTTTGGTCGTATGCTGACTGGGAAGGGGGAACGTACGCGGCTGTTTCCCCATGTTAGGGGCGGCGTACAACAGCGTCTGATCCGGAGCGGGCGGCTGAATCATGAAACGCGGTGTCTCGCCAGCTATATCAAAGGCGGCAGCCCCGTCGCGAGACTAGGTATTGCAGCCCTAGTAAGGCAGCATACTGAATATTAAATACTACGAACAATCCAGATATAAATACGGAACGGAATAATCGGCATGGACCTAGGCGAACGAAAAAGGACAACGATTATTGGAAACTCGGTACTTGGAATGTAAGGACTCTACTCGAACCGGCACGCGCAAGTATCCTGGCTAGAGAGCTGCGGAAGGTGAATGTGGAGGTTGCAGCTATCCAAGAGGTGCGGTGGCCGAAATCGGGAGAACGCGAATTCCGAGCAGTAGATCCTATTGCGGACACTTCATTTAAGTACCACATCTACTATAGCGGCGGCGTGAAAGCAGAAAGAGGAGTCGGTTTCGTGCTAATTGGAAAACAGATGAAGCGTGTCATTAGATGGAGGCCGATCAGTGACCGTATATGCGTGTTGAGAATTAAGGGCAAACCAACGAGAAACCCGATGACGAAAAGGAGGAGTTCTATGAGCTCCTGGAAAAGACATACAATGAGTGCCCAGGACACGATCTAATAATTGTCATCGGAGATGCAAATGCACAGGTCGGGCAGGAAGACTTCTTCCGCCCCGTAACTGGTAGGGAAAGCTTCCACTCTACTACGAATGACAATGGCCTGAGGCTTGTTAATTTCGCTGCAGCTAGGGGGATGGCTGTATGTAGCACTTATTTTGCACGCCGGAACATACGTAAGCACACCTGGATGCACCCGAATGGAGAGCTTTGCTCTCAAATTGACCACGGTCTGATTGATGGACGGCACTTTTCAGACGTTACAGACGTGAGGTCGTTCAGAGGACCGAACGTTGACTCGGATCACTATCTCGTAGTAGCCAAAATCCGCGCCCGGCTGTCCAACGTTCTGAAATCCAAGGCAACGAGGAGGATGCAGTTGAACATCCAGCGGCTAACAACTGAAGGAGTGGCTGCAGAGTACTCGCAGAACGTTGATGAACGGATTGAGGGAAGATTTGAAGTGGAGGCACATCCACAGTTCGATCAGCACTACAGCGCGAGAAGTGTTGGGTACAACTGCGGCAGCTGCGCCCAATGAGTGGTTTGACGCTGAGTGCCAGCGAGTGACGGAAGAGAAGAACCGCGCCAGGGGTCACATGTTGGCCACGGCTGTGATTCATCAGAGCATGGGTAGATATCGAGATGCAAGAGCCGCTGAAAAGAGACTCCATCGCCGGAAGAAACGACAGCATTGGGAGCGTATTCTTGCGGAGGCGGAAGGTTGCTTCTCCAGGCACGATGCGAGGAGCTTCTACAAGAAGGTCAACGGAATCAGGAATCGAAACGTGTCAGCCCCTGTCATGTGCAACGATAGGGGGGGGGGGAACCTGATAACCGATAAAACAGAGGTGGCCAGGCGTTGGAAGAAACACTTCAGTGTGCTGTTGAACGGTGAGGGAAACAGTGGAGTCGAAAGGAGCAGGATGACTATTGAGAATGATGGTCAAGCTGTGGATCCACCATCCATGGACGAGGTGAAGAGAGCAGTGAAAGAGCTGAGAAACTGCAAGGCAGCCGGGAAGGACGGCATTCCCGCCGAACTCTTCAAAGTCGGGAGCGAACAGCTGTATCGTGCTATCCATCGGATCATGCTAAGAGTGTGGTCTGATGAAGAATTGCCCTCGGACTGGTTGGAGGGTCTCATATGCCCGATCTACAAAAAAGGCCATCGCCTGGACTGTAGCAATTATCGGGGCATAACTCTTCTCAATACCGTGTACAAAATTCTCTCCCGCATCCTGTTCCACAGACTGAGGCCGTTGCAGGAGACCTTTGTTGGCGAGTACCAATGCGGTTTTCGAGGGGGACGCTCCACGACGGACCAAATGTTTACCTTGCGACAAATCCTCGATAAATTTCGAGAATAAAACTTGCAGACGCACCATTTGTTCATAGACTCCAGGGCAGCGTACGATTCAGTCAAGAGAAATGAGTTATGGCAGATTATGATTGAACATGGCTTCCCAACAAAGCTGATTAGGCTGATTCGTGCCACCCTTGAAGGATCTACATCAAGCGTCAGGATAGCCGGTGAGATATCGGACTCGTTCGTGACGTTAGATGGTTTGAAGCAGGGCGGCGGGCTGTCGAACTTACTGTTCAACATCGCATTGGAAGGTGCTATACGGAGGGCTGGTGTGCAGAGAAGCGGCACCATCATTACGAAGTCGCACATGCTTCTCGGTTTTGCGGACGACATCGACATCATTGGTATCAACCGCAGAGCTGTGGAAGAGGCCTTCGGACCTGTCAAGAGGGAAGCTGCGAGATTAGGGCTCGTCATAAACTCTGCCAAAACGAAATACATTGTGGCTGGCAGAGTGCGTGGTAGTCCGTCGGATGTTGGTGCTGCGGTGGTGCTAGATGGGGAAACATTTGAAGTAGTCGACGAATTTATTTACCTGGGAACATTAGTGACATGTGACAACGAGGTTAGCCGTGAAATAAAGAGGCGGATAGCAGCCGCAAACAGGGCCTTTTACGGACTACGTAACCAGCTAAGGTCCCGCAGTCTGCAAATCCGTACTAAACTTGCACTCTATAAAACACTGATTCTTCCGGTGGCTCTCTACGGCCATGAATCATGGACGCTGAAAGAGGCTGATCGGCGAGCTCTTGGTGTTTTTGAGCGTAGGATTTTGCGTTCAATCCTTGGCGGCAAACTAGAAAATGGTGTTTGGCGCAGACGCATGAACCATGAAGTGTACCAGGCATACAAATCGGCGGATATAGTCAAGCGGATAAAACACGGCAGGCTTCAGTGGGCTAATTTATTCACTTATTCATTTATTTCTATATTCATTTATTCGTTGAGTATATTGAACATAAAATAAAATTAAAAAAATTAAAAATATTTAAGAATTCCACTTTGATTTTGAATTTTGAAGCTTTTATTTTATTATGAGCTCAAAATTTAAATTGAAAGAACTATGCGTTATTTTGTTGATGTTTTCCATATATTATCAAATTGATTTGTTTGTTAAGATGTTTATTGTTTGATTTTCGATTTTCTTCTTTCTTTTCCCTTTTTCCCTTCGTCCTATTTTCATTTTTAATATTGATTTTTGATTTCATATTTTTGATGTTTGCTTTCCGATTTTTGATTTCTTATTTTTAGTTTTAAACTTTTTGGTTTTTGATGATAGATGTTTGATTTTTTTATATCAAAATTTTATTTTTTCTATAATGCATTTTCGATTTCTCTGATTTTTTGATTGGTAATTCTTTATATTTGATTTTTAGATTCTTAATGTTTGTTCATGATTTTGTGATTAGTTTTTTTTTTAACTTGATTTGTGCTTTTTGATTTATGAGTTCTTCGTTCATCATTTCTCATTTCTTGTTTCCCATTTATCATTTTGCATTTTTCATTTGTCTGTCTCCTTTTTTTTTTCAAATTTCTCATTACTCGTTTCTCATTCCTCAGTTCGCATTTTAGAATTCAAATTTTGGGTTTTTTATTTATAGTTTCATATTTCTCATGATTCATTCCTCATATCTCAATATCGACTTCTCATCAATGATTTTTGATGTTTGATTTTCGATTTCTTTTTTTTTAATTTCCAATTTTTGATATTTGATTTGGGCGTTTTGCTTTCTCATTTTTTATTTCTTATTCCTCGTTCTTCATTTTTTTCCATTTCACCTTTTCCATTTCTCATTTCTCTTTCTAATCTCGCATTTTCTTTTTCTCATTCCTCATTCTTCATTTTTGATTTTTGATTTTTAATTTTCAAATTGGGTTTTTTGTTTTTAAAATTTTTTTAACTTTTATTTCCTTATTCATGATTTGTCATTCCTCATTAGTCATTCCAGATTTTGATTTTGAATTTTTGATTTTGTTTTTCAATTTTTCATTTCTCATTCCATAATTCTCATTTTTGATTTTGAATTTTTAACGTCTGATTTATCATTTCTTCTTCCTCATTTCTTGTTATTGATCACTTTTTTTTTAATTTTTGATTTATGATTTCCTACTCGGAACTTTGAATTTCAATTTTTTTACTTTTCATTTTCAATTCCTTATTACTAATTTAACTTTGCTCATTATTCCTTCAAATTGAGATTTTAATTTTTAATTACTCATTCCTCATTTCTCATTTCTAATTCCTCATTTCTCATGTTTAATTTCGAAATTTTGATTTCTCTTTTCTCATTTCTTATTCCTCATTTTTCGTTTCTCGTTCCTCTTTCTCAAATGTTTATTATTAATTTTTGGATTTTTGATTTTGAATTTCTTGTTTTGGGTTTCAATTGTTAATTTTTCATTTTGAGTATATCATTTCTCATTATTCTTTTCAGATATAGATTTTAAATTTTTGATTCTGGTTTCAGATTTCTCATTCTTCATGCCCCATCTTTCATTTCAAATTTTTAATTTCTAATTTTTAATTTTTAATTTTTAAGTTTTAATTTTCAATTTCTAATTTCTAATTTCTAATTTCTAATTTCTGATTTCTAATTTCTAATTTCTAATTTCTAATTTCTAAATTCTAATTTCTAATTTCTAATTTCTAATTTCTAATTTCTAATTTCTAATTTTTAATTTCTAATTTCTAATTTCTAATTTTCAATTTCTAATTTCTAATTTCTAATTTCTAATTTCTAATTTCTAATTTCTAATTTCTAATTTCTAATTTCTAATTTCTAATTTCTAATTTCTTATTTCTAATTTATAATTTCTTATTTCTAATTTCTAATTTTTTATTTCTAATTTCTAATTTCTAATTTCTAATTTCTAATTTCTAATTTCTAATTTCTAATTTCTTATTTCTAATTTCTATATCCTAATTTCTATATTCTAATTTCAAATTTCTATTTTCAAATTTCTAATTTCTAATTTCTAATTTCTAATTTCTAATTTCTAATTTCTAATTTCTAATTTCTAATTTCTAATTTCTAATTTCTAATTTCTAATTTCTAATTTTTAATTTCTAATTTCTAATTTCTAATTTCTAATTTCTAATTTCTAATTTCTAATTTCTAGTTTCTAGTTTCTAGTTTCTAGTTTCTAATTTCTAATTTCCAATTTCTAATTCCTCATTCTCGTTTCTGATTTCTTATTTATCATTTCTTGTTTCGAATTTCCAATTTCTAATTTCTCATTTCTAATTTCTAATTTCTAATTTCTAATTTCTAATTCCTAATTCCTAATTCCTAATTCCTAATTCCTAATTCCCAATTTCTAATTTCTAATTCCCAATTTCTAATCTCTAATTTCTAATTTCTAATTTCTAATCTTTAATTTCTAATTTCTAATTTCAAATTTCTAAATTCTTATTTCTTATTTCTAATTTCTTTTTTCAAATTTCTAATTTCAAATTTCTATTTTCTAATTTCTAATTTCTAATTTCTAATTTCTAATTTCTAATTTCTAATTTCTAATTTCTAATTTCTAATTTCTAATTTCTAATTTCTAATTTCTAATTTCTAATTTCTAATTTCTAATTTTTATTTCTCTTTTCTCATTTTTCATTTCTCATTCGCATTTCTCATTTACCATTTTTCAATCCTCATTTTTTATTTTGATTTCTTGATCTCAGATTTCTCATTTCTAGTTCCTCATTCACCTTTCTATATTCTTCGTTTCTCATAACTCTTTTCTTATTTCTGATTATTGATTTTTAATTTATGAAATCAAATATACCTTTTTTATTTATGATTTTCAATTTTCAATTTAGTTTGCTTTTTTGCTGTTCGATGACTTATGATTTCCCATTTTTTTTTATTTGTAATTCCTGATTCTTCATTTCTCATTACACATTTCTCATTTCTCCTTTAAATTTCTAATTTCTCATTTGCCATTTCTTATATCGTTCCACTTTCTTTTTTTCTCATTTTAGATTCTGATTTGATTTTGAGTTTTTTATTTTAGTTTTTATTTTTAATTTTTTATTTCTCTTTCCTGATTTCTCATCAGTGATTTTTAAATTTCAATTTTTTGATTTTAAATTTTCGCACTTTTTGCCTTATGATTTCTCATTTGGAATGATAGATTTCTCATTTGGAATTATAGATGAGAGTGTATTACTTCAGAACGTGTCCGAATTGCAATGGCGATCATCTTGAATTGTAGCTGTTGATTCTAGATGGCGAAAAAAAGTTATAGTTTGTCCTCCCGGCAGTACTCGAAAGAAGTTCCATCCATTTCAAAGTTTATTACTGGCCATTTGCCAGTACCATTTGGGGGAACGGACTGAGAGAGTGATAAAATAAGCACTTTAGTAACAAACAGAGTCCCACAGCTAGTTTCCACAGCTGTGAAAATTTTATGAAGCTCGTTCGGTATATATTGACTAATTTTATTGTTAGGAGACAGACTTTAAGGCAGCTGCTGTCAACTGCATTAAATAAAAGATAGATCGAAGTCGATTATATTAATCGGTTCCTCACCAGTCTGATTATGTAACTAATCTTCTTCAGCGTTTCGGCTCAATTGAAATACTTCATCACGGATTTATTGCATTAATAAATTTTACTCACTCTAGCTTACAGCATGATTTACCACTTTCACCGTTGTACCGTAGCTTAAAGCGTAGGATCAGCTTCGGATGGGTGGTTCAATTATCACAACCCCCCCCAAGAAGAAGTATAATCGCCTCCCACCTTTCATTCGAAACGGAACGACGATTAAAGTGTCAATCATTCCGGGCTCCCTGGGGCGGCTGAGAACAAATTGATCATTCCGATTGTGTACGACTTGGAGGACACCGGTAGACAAATTTAATCGAAAAAATATGTTTCGTCTCTAGTATTGAATATTTTATGCACAACTTTTCACGAAACTGCCTTTTCTATCAAACAAAATGATTTTTAATAATTCCACAGTTTTTGAATCGCACTCAACAATTGCGAAGCGGTGTCTTCGCGCGTACTTTCCAGCCTTGAAAGACAAAGAACGGCGTTCCCTCGAAGACACCGTTCGCGGTGCAAGCGGGTAGATTAAAACGTTAATTAAATGTACCGCCATCGACGGAGTTGATGGTTGCTTTACGGTACAAAAATCCTTCCGGTGAGAGGCGCTAGGGTACGTAAAACTTAAGGACTCGAGAAGGTCGCCCCATCCGCGTCCCACCCACGACAAAGGCGGTAACAACAACTCAATTAAAGTGGGATTTGAAATGAGCCTGCCGAAACTGGGTTAAAATTCTCATGACTGCCAAATTTGTCGGCATTCATCTTTTCGCCAATTGTGTAGCAGCCACCGCCGCCCGTTGTGAGTAAGCCGCAAGAAATAGGACTGCCAACGACGCGTGTTTTCATTTCCATCCAGGTTTTCTGTCTCGCAACCTCTATACCTTTTAGCCACTCTAACTCTCTCCCCTTTTCTATGTTTCTCATCCTCTGTCGGGCTCCGGAATTCAATTATAATATTAAATAAACCTCGAGAAACAGAAACAGACCAACTTCGGACCGGTGGAAAGGATTTTTGCTACGTCGCCAGTACGCCACGCACACAGAAAATAGCACGTACCCGTCGTCCTTGCTTAGTGTGCCACCCAAACCATTAGAGCAGGTCACTTTTTTTTGTTGGCTCTCACACGCCCCTCCCCCCACACCGATATTTTACCTCGGCACTACAACTTGATTAGTAATTTTGCCAACGGGGCAACTTTGCGAGTGCCTTTCTCGACACTGTTCTTGTGGTGAATGGAAATAATATTGATGGTTTTGCGAACTCGGTCGTCGTCGTCGTCGTCGAGGTTGTCGCCATTTGTGAAGGACGATCGGAATTAATGTGATTAGAATCGGGACATTTTTCGCGTGGGTTCCAATAATTACCCGTGCGGAGCAAACAAGTAAGTAGTACAAGTGTTTCCGGTTGTTACAAATAGCCCCCGCGATCGACGCAGGTTCAGAGGTTCAATCGTATAAATCAATCATATTTTGGCGTTGATTACAACACGCAATGAATATTCATGCGATGAATTTTGGTATAAGACGTTCAAGAGAAGGTCAAACTTTGTAACTAGTTTTCTCCAAACGGATGATGAATTTCTGTTTCCATGGGAAATTTTTTTATTACCGATTTGGTTTCAGTTGGCATTAAACACAAAATTTGATCAAACGGTTGTACTCAATCGAAATTGATGTCCCGCCAGCAAAGTTCTTCGAACTTTCGTTTTGACAGAATATAAGCCGGATATCGCAAGCGTCGAGACATCCATTAGAGATCTAAATACGAAATTTAGTGTCAGAAAATTTAAAAATCATATATCGAAGGTTCGAAGTAAAAAATAATAAGGAGTGAAGAAATCAGTCAAACGTCAGATTGGACAAAGCACTAACAAGGTAACAAAAAAGTTTTCAAAATTAAATCCCCTGATTTTCTTTGATATTTGTGAACATTCAGCAAAGAAAAGTGCAACGTAACATTGATGTACCGGAAATTACACGAAAAACAAGCAATGAGAATTGAAATATAACAAATATTGAAATATAACCAAAAACAAAAATTAAAAATTAGGAATGAAAAATCAAAAATTAAAAACCAAAATTGAAAATCGCAAATCAAAAATAATAAATTTAAAATCTAAATCAAACATGACCACGGAAATTACAAATGACAATGAAAAAAGAATAATGAGGAATAAGAAATTAAAAATGAAAAATGAAAGGAAGCATCAAAGTTTAATGACCAAAAATCATCAAATATCAAAAATCAAAAACGAGGAATGAGAAATGGCGAATGAGGAATGAAAAATGAGGAGTGACCAATGAGAAACAATAGTTTAAGAAATCGAAAATTCAAAATAAGAAAGCAAAATTCCTTAAAAATCAGAAATCAATAATGTGAAATGAGGAAAGAGTAATGAGAAATGAAGAATGAGGAATGAGAAATGAAAAATGAGGATTGAGAAATGAGGATTGAGAAATAGAAAAATCTGAAACAAACATGAAAATTGAAGAATGAGAAATGAAGAATGAGAGTGAGAAATGAGAAATGAAAAAATGAGAAAAATTCAAAATAAAAAATCAAAAAACAAAAAAAAAGGAATAAAAAAAAGAATTGAGAAATCAAAAATCAGAAATGAGATACGAGAAATGAGAAATGAGGAACCGAAAAATTAGGAAATTAAAAAACGAATTTTCATAAAGCAATAATTCAAACTCAAATGGAAAATCAAAGAATCGAAATATAAGCAAAAAAAAAATAAAATTTAGAAATAAAAAAATCAAACATTTATCATCAAAAACCTAAAATTTAAAACTCAAAATAAGAAAACACCAACAACCAAAAATTCAAAACTAAAAATAAGATTTTTTTTTAATTTCGAAAAGCAAAGAGCAAAAATTTGAAATCAAATATCAATATTACAAATGAAAAAAAGACAAAAGTAAAACAAACAGTAGAAAAAGAGGAAAAGAAAGCAGAAAATCAAAAATCAAATATAAAACTTCACAACAAACAATTCATTTTGAAAATAGATGGAAAACTTTAAAAAGATGCGTAATAAATATTTCAATTCAAAATTCTGAACTCATTTTTAAAGCTTCAAAATTTGAAATTAAAGTATGTTTTTGAAATATTTGTAGGTTTAATATAATCAATGAATAAATGGTCAAAGAAATAAACGCAACAGTGAATGAACAAATAAGCGAATTATTGAATAAATAAAAAAATCAACAAATAATGAATAACAAACAAAAAATAACAAAGAAACAAATGAATAGATGAATAAATGAATTAAATGAATAAATAAATAAATGAAAAAATGAATAAATAAATAGGCGAATTAATTTTGGCATAATCAAATTAAATTAATAAACAAATAAATGTGAAAATATGTATGATAAGAAATGAATGATCGAATAAACGAACGAATTATTTGGTTAGACGTATAATAATTGAACGAAGAGAAAATGAAATGAATTTCTCTATGCATAACTGCAATCTAAATAATTTTATGAGAAATGAAAAAACTAAGACATGACGAACAAAGAATTATGAATGATTTTAAAGTATAATGATTTGAGAAAAATAAAGAATAAAGCATGGAGAATAAAAAATCTGGATATAAAATAAAAAAATAAGGAAATAATTTTATTTTAGAAAAGTTTAGGTTATTCAACATAAAAAAATCAACATATTTAAAATAAAAAAAAGATGAGAAATTAGAAACTGGAAATAAGAAATGAGGAATTATGAATGAAAATTGAAGAATAAAACAAATGTAGACCAAGAAAAAACGAGAAAGGAAAAAATGAAACAGAAGCACAGAAAAACGGAAAGTGAGATAGGAAGAAGCGAATACTAAAAGATGAAAGAAAATAAGAAAGAGTATGAAGTAGGAACAAAAATTTAAATTGAATAATGAAGAAAAAAGTTGAATATAACATAGAAAAAAGAAATAGCAAATCAATAAACTAATAAATAGAGAAAAAAAAACGGCAAAAGCAAAAAAAAGAAAAAGGAAATCAAAAACCTAAAAAAAACATATCAGAAGCTAGAAGATAGAATATAGAAGATAGAAAATAGAGGATAGAAGATAGAGGATAGAAGATAGAAGATAGAAACTAGAAGATAGAAGATAGAAGATAGAAATTAGAACATAGAAGATAGGAGATAGAAGATAGAAAATAGAAGATAGAAAATAGAAGAATATAAACTAGAAAATACAAAATAGAGAATAAAGGATAGAGAATAGAGAAGAGAGTTGAGAATAGAGAATAAAGAATAGAGAATACAGAATAGAATTAAGAGGAGAGTGTAATGAGTAAAGAGTAAAGAGTAAAGAGTAAAGAGTAAAGAGTAAAGAGTAAAGAGTAAAGAGTAAAGAGTAAAGAGTAAAGAGTAAAGAGTAAAGAGTAAAGAGTAAAGAGTAAAGAGTAAAGAGTAAAGAGTAAAGAGTAAAGAGTAAAGAGTAAAGAGTAAAGAGTAAAGAGTAAAGAGTAAAGAGTAAAGAGTAAAGAGTAAAGAGTAAAGAGTAAAGAGTAAAGAGTAAAGAGTACAGAGTAAAGAGTAAAGAGTACAGAGTAAAGAGTAAAGAGTAAAGAGTAAAGAGTAAAGAGTAAAGAGTAAAGAGTAAAGAGTAAAGAGTAAAGAGTAAAGAGTAAAGAGTAAAGAGTAAAGAGTAAAGAGTAAAGAGTAAAGAGTAAAGAGTAAAGAGTGAAGAGTAAAGAGTAAAGAGTAAAGAGTGAAGAGTAAAGAGTAAAGCGTAAAGAGCAAAGAGTAAAAAGTAGAGTAAAGAGTAACAAAATACAAAATACAAAATACAAAATACAAAATAAAAAATACAAAATACAAAATACAAAATACAAAATACAAAATACAAAATACAAAATACAAAATACAAAATACAAAATACAAAATACAAAATACAAAATACAAAATACAAAATACAAAATACAGAATACAAAATACAAAATACAAAATACAAAATACAAAATACAAAATACAAAATACAAAATACAAAATACAAAATACAAAATACAAAATACAAAATACAAAATACAAAATACAAAATACAAAATACAAAATACAAAATACAAAATACAAAATACAAAATACAAAATACAAAATACAAAATACAAAATACAAAATACAAAATACAAAATACAAAATACAAAATACAAAATACAAAATACAAAATACAAAATACAAAATACAAAATACAAAATACAAAATACAAAATACAAAATACAAAATACAAAATACAAAATACAAAATACAAAATACAAAATACAAAATACAAAATACAAAATACAAAATACAAAATACAAAATACAAAATACAAAATACAAAATACAAAATACAAAATACAAAATACAAAATACAAAATACAAAATACAAAATACAAAATACAAAATACAAAATACAAAATACAAAATACAAAATACAAAATACAAAATACAAAATACAAAATACAAAATACAAAATACAAAATACAAAATACAAAATACAAAATACAAAAAACAAAATACAAAATACAAAATACAAAATACGAAATACAAAATACAAAATACAAAATACAAAATACAAAATACAAAATACAAAATACAAAATACGAAATACAAAATACAAAATACAAAATACAAAATACAAAATACAAAATACAAAATACAAAACACAAAATAATAAAATGAACTGAGTGAAGCGCAAATCTTCTAGAGTTAAGCGTGAGAAGTAAATCTTTCAATTCCAAACAAAAGAGAACCCAAATCAGGCCAGTGTTGCTATCTGGCATCATTCGACATATTGAACATATCTCTACCAGGAATAAAATTCGATGACATTCCCATTATTCAGTCATAATTTCATGAGCATAAATAGATGCCGCTAGACAAAGAAAATCACACCAAATAAGTTAAGTTTTGTACGTACGTACGCGAATTTTGCGCTAATAGTAAAAAGTTGAAGTGCGAGTTATTAATAAACAGTTTTCAGAATCCACTTTTTTGTGCAGTTCAAATTCTGCAGTTAAATTCTCAATCCGAAACATTCGTTATTTCTTCATCAGCACCCATCCATCAAATCCACGATGAACATTTTCTGAGTCTAAAGTCGAAGCTCAAAGCTGAAATTTTCATTATTTATTCAACTTCCCATCAATTTCTTCTGCACTTTCCGAAGAGCAAGCTTCCCTGCACTTGAGAAGGGTCGTCGCCCCTGTGACCTCGTTTCCCAGTGAACACGCCGGCTGGCAACGTAATCCAGCCGGAAATTGCTTCCGGGAATTGGAATAATTAACCTTCTATTCGTTCGCTGTTTTTCTGTGTCCACTTTTGGGGCAGATTCCGGCCCCGAATGATAACTTATTAATCGAATTTAACTTTACGAAAGCTAGCTCCATGTCAATCAACTTTTGTGCGCGAGTTTTGACACTGGTCCGTAAACGTGGGTTGGGGAAAAATTATTGAATCATGGTCGTCGCGTCGACTTCCGAAGAAATATTATTTATACTCCTTTGGCAGTTCGGCAGTTTCTTCCGGGAACCATCTCGAAAGAATCTTTCGGTTCGTTCTATTTCTGTTGAACCCAAACCCGGCATTTTGTAAGCGTAAATTTTTTTTGCCATTACTGGCAGACGGAGAGAAGCCACGTTTGATCCCCGTTTGGGTTCAGTGTTATTTCTCGTGGTGATCTAGCGTTCGGGTTTTTGAAAAGGGTATCACCCTTCAGAATCTATCAGCCGGCATCGATGCGGATTTTCTACACTCCCACGACTCGAGCAGACAACAAACAATTTACTTTCTAAAAAATAATTTTATCTTTGCGCTTTCCTTTCTCTATTGGATGCCAAAGTTTCTTGCCGTTATCAAAAATTTACCCACTCGTACGGTTAGTGTTTCTATTCCTTTTCCCTCGGGGAGGCAGTTCGAAGATTATAAAGACTGAAAATAGAAACAAACATTTTCATCTGTCTAGCACAGACTTTAAGAAACGGTGCAGCACACGGTTAGGAACTTTATTATTCTAATGTCACAGCAACAAAACAAGCAAAAAAGTAGCGGGGGGAAGGTGTAGCATACCGAAAACAGTTTCGGCACGTGCCGGCGAGACGTGCAGTCATTTTCGTTTGTGTGATGGGCTGCCATGTCAAGTGTCTGAGCGTGAATAGTAGCAGTCTGTCACTCCGACACGGAGAAAGGTGGCCCCCAATGGTTTGGAGACAAAACACACATAAAAAAGTACTTCGGTTAATGGCTTTGTTGCTGAGGAACCATTTTCGTCTGTGAATGTGTTTTTTTTCGTTCTCTATCCTAAATGCGTTGAATGCCCAGCAATTTGGACTGTTTAAGGTGAGAGCCGAAATTTCGACGATGGCAGTGAAGAAAATAATTTGATTTTCAGGATTTTGTGCTTTCATTAGTGCAACAGCACGAAGTAGCGATAAAACTAAATGATTATTCACCTGATTACTGTCTCTTAAAGACATCTTCTGGCTAGAACTTGAGAGCAGTTGTTTCATTTTCCCGATTTAACTTATGCACTTGGCACAGACTTATTAAATTAATTACACTAAACGATGTTCCACAAGGAAGTGTTTTCGGACCTAGGTTAATCCTCTTTACTTTCAGAATCCGACTCAAAATGTACGACCACAAGTTTCAAAGCTGGCTTACTCAAAACTTAACAAGTCTCCAGCGTGTTTGTGGTACGCGGCCTTAGGCTGTTGTGTACCGTAAATTAAGCCGTGCCACTCAAGCGGCAACTTTCCGCCTACGCACCTGCAATTATTTGAGTATTCCTGGAGCATATTATATTCATTCGTGTGGCTGCATCGGTCTTTTGCAACAAAAACACGACTTGGAGCTTTCCGAATTAACAACGCAAATGTGCCTTCACTGATTAGATGCTAAGAGACACAGAAGGCAATTAAAACCAGGTCAGAAACAAAACGAACAGACAGGGGCCGGTGTGTACTAGCGATAAGCGAAGCGAAAAACAGTAAAAATCATATTTTGCATATTCCGCCCTTTTTTGTCGGTGGTAATTTTACTTTCTAATTTTACCGTGTTTACGGTACTTTTTTCTTTTAATGAAAGCACACAGCTTTCGTCTGCTTCCTTCCCAACTGGAAGATGAAACAGCCGTTTTTGTTTGCTACTTTTAACTAACTCAGATGCTAATCGAATAGAAACGAAGAAATGATGGAATCCTACAACAAATCTCTAACTCAATTGGCGCGTCAGGGTCACGAGCAACCGAGCGACATCCTTTTGTAGGGTAGGCGTTTTTTACCGGTTGGTTTCGCTTTCAGTTAGCATGATTAACTCTCAGAAATCGAAAGCAGCAGCGCCTAATTTTCCCTCAAAGCGGTAATCCAATTTATCACTCTAAATTAGTCGGAGCCATTTCGATGATTAACGCTCTCGAGCGACAGTAATGTAGGGCGATTACTCTAGACGTGCAATTGTCGGAAAATTCAACAGCATTATCACGAAGTTAAGAATGACGTCCTCTGTGAGAGTGCTCCAGAGGGTAATGATTACAATTATTAAAATCATCCTTCTTATGGCTGTCCTCCGAGAAGACTACGCGACTATCGGTTTCAGATTTCTTTCTCGACTGACGTCACGGCATTGATGGCCTCTAATGTTCCTTTAAATATCGAACCATTTCCTTGAGGGGAAGGACACAAGAAATCGTTTTGCGATCGGTTGCTTGGAAGCGGGCGGACGAAGAAAAGGGAAACGAATACTAATGTCAACACAGCAAAGTAGGGCCAGTTAGTTGACAGTTTTGTGGTCGAAATTCCGTAGGAAGGGGAAAGGACTGAAGGGATAAATTTCGGCCTAATTCCAGCAAACTGGTTTCGATGGCAAATCGTTCCACTCTCTCGGTCGGTCCGTCGTTTTTTTTTGGTGACTAGAGTGACGAACTTCTTGTTTACTGGCCTCAGCTGAAATTCACCGAAAAGTGGTAAGCAAATCCCTACCGCCTACGGATGTATTAGGGGAAAATTTGTTATTTTCCGATGGTATCGATGATGGAAGGGTGAATATACTCTCGTCTTAGTTGGTGTTGTTGGCCATGACGAAAAACAGATTTATACAGGTTTTGGCTTCAGAAATGTGATTCTACCAGATAGAGAAAAAGTTTTTTTATATGCAATTGTTCTGGCGAGACATCAGTTCAGCAGCTCTATACAACTTTTTGCTGTCATTTTTGTAAATCTTTGTTTAAAATTTTAGGCCTCATTCAAATTAAATTCTAGTTAATTTTAATTTGTGATTTTACCATATTTCACAACATAGATATTTTCTGTTTTTTTTTTGATGATTTTAACAATTTCGAAATTTATTAAATCCGTATTTTTCTTATGAAAATGCTACTTTATTATGAAAAATTAGTTACCATTAAATCATGTTATCTATTACACATCGCTAGCAACAAATTTGTCCCATCTTCCAGGTAGAGCTCGAATATTGTATTCGTGGTCGTCATATTGGGGTTATCCACGAATCAAGCCATTCTTCGATGTCTTCATATAAGCTGATCAGCCAGAACATGTGCCATCCAACTGAACATGTAATAATTGGACGGCACGACATCTGAGGAATATGGCGGGTGAGGTAGGACTTCCTATAAAGTTATAACGATTTTGGTAGCATGAGGCCGAGCGTTGTCATGCAGTAGAATCACTTTTTCGTACTTCTGCTCGTATTGTGGCCCTCTTTCGCACAGTGCTTGGTTTAATCGCATCAATTGAAGACGAAATAGTTACCCAGTGATGGTTTGGTGTTTTGACTGCTTATAATAATAAATAAATAGAAGCGACTCGGCAAAAAAATTGATGTTGAAAAAGTCAAGGCCCTAAATTAAAAAATAATGTTATTTGTAGCTTTTTTGTAGAACATTTCGTCTATCTAAACAATTGTTCTCAGGTTGCCCAAACGTGATTTATGAAGATAATGACTTTTTTAAGGTACAAACCTACTCTTTTGTATTTCTTTTCAATTCTGTTCGATTCCTAAATTTTTTCATATATTTTTTAATTTTTGTGGGGTTGTTTTTGAATATTTTGCAAGGCTCAGTTCAGCATTGCATTCAAGTATTTGACTACCAGAGTACATTAAACATGTAATTTTTAGATAAAACCCTTCAAAACACAAATAAAAAAATTATCAACAACTAAAATTTCCATTGCAAAGCGGGATTTATGACAAAAATTTACATGAAAAAAATTCTTGATATCTTATCGTGGGGCTGAGATATTGGCACTTTTATATGTGATGGAAAACTATGCATTTTAACAAATATGTTGAATAATTGTTTATTTTAGGAGATGAAAAATAACAATACTCAGAAAACAAATGCATTTTTGAATGGCTGATAACTTAGTGGAAGGCTTAAAAATTCCGAAAAATCTAAGAAAAAAATTAGAACGGAGATTGTGATTTTTAGTGCCTTCTAATAGAAAACTTAATGTTGCTCATAATATGTAAGAGATAGAAACATGATGGCTTCGGCAAAGTTTCTTGTTTCAAGATAACCTAGAACTTTGTCGAAGACACCTTGCGTCTATTCGATTAATTGCACAAAACCTGCAAAACAAAACACTGTGGAATGGAGATAGTTATTGAACTTTAGTGGCATTTTTGTGAAAATGCATAGTTTTTCATCACAGGTAAAAACGCCAATATCTCAGCCCTCCGATAAGATATCAAGGATCTTTTTTCATGTAAATTTTCGTCTTGAATTCCGCTTTGCAGTAAAAACTTCAGTTCTTGTTCAAAATTTTTTTTATGTGTGTTTTGAGGGTTTTATCTAAAAATTATGAAAAAAAACACTTTTTTGTGATGTTCAACGGGCTCTGTGAGTCCAATATTTGAATGCGAGGCTGAACCAAACCATGCAAAATATTCAAAAACAATTCAAAAACAAAAATACAAAAATATATGGAAAAATGTAGGAATCGAACCGATTTGGAAAAAGTTCAAAAGAGTGGTTTTGTAGCTTGAAAATGTCATTTTTTTATAAATCATGTTTGGGCTACCTGAAACAATTTTCTAGAAAGTCGAAATGTTCTACAAAAATGCTAAAAATAATACAAAAATGCTATAATAATATATAATAATATATTATCGTTCATTTCAGGGCTGAGTACCTTGAATTTTTCAACATAGATTTTTTTGGGACAGCCTACTCGGCAGATAACTTCTAATACCGAAGCAAGCTGTTCCTGCGTTTGACATGAATTTTATTTTTTTTTTCGACAGGAGTTTACTACTCACGCGATCTATTGATAAACAGCAAGAATTTAATTGCGCACCCAATGGATAAAAAACTCAGAAACTGTTCAAAAACTCGCGCAAAACTATTATGAGAATTTGTTATTTCGACAAGAAAAGATCTTTAAAAAAACTACAAAAGAACAGTTTAGAAGTTATTTAAATCCTTTGAATTATTCAACCCATGGAAACGAAGATTCCGTTAATGTGGACATAACCATAACTTCTGATTTATTGATCTAATCTCTTTGTCAAAGAATGCGTTGTGTCATATCGACAGCATATTTCAATAAAACTATGATTGTTGCTGGACCTAAAATTACTATTTTGAAAACACTATTGAAAAAAAATCAAAATTACTATAATAATCATGCTGCATCATTTTTTTTTAAATTTGAAATATTAGTTTAAAATTTGATTTTACAAATCCATCCAGGGTTATTTATCAGAAGTTTTGAAATAATATCGCGTTTCATTTGAATATTGTTTTGAGGGGAAAATTTCAAGAAATTCTTGATTAAGTGTATAATTTGATGTGAATTTCCTACTTAACCCAAATTTAATTCAAAGTAACTTGAAAGTGGATGCATTTGAGAAGTTCATCATTACAAGCTTCTAGATTCGGGATGATTATTTTGATTGTTTAAAGTGATTGGAATCATAGGTTAATTTTTTTTACTCAATCTTTTAAAAAACACGTTTATCATTTCTCCGTCCTAAACTTTTATCAAAAGTTTTGTTAAGGCTTCAAACTTGTTAAAAAAATTGAAAAAAAGATCAACTCTATTTTTTGTAAATTAAAATTTAATGTTCATAAATTTTTTTTGCTGAAAAAATTTTTTTTTCATGGTGTTTATCTAGTAGCTCTATCAGTTACCTACAATTTATTCTCAGGCAGATTTATGTACAACCAATGGTTTCTGAGCTACAATGTTTTGAATAAAGCCCAAAAACCTATGGCAAAATGCATACACTCTATTAAAACATTAGTCAACCCGCGGAAAACACTCAATTTGCTGGTAGCGTGTGTTCAATTCTAGTATGTGTTGATTACTTGCTTGCAGTGTGTGAAAAGAACTAAAATCATACCGTGTCGTTGGCAAATCACAATCCACAATGACGATAAATTAAACAAACTGGCATAACAATGGCACTTTTTAGCGCCTCAAAATTATTCAATTGAAGCAGTTTTTTTTCTGCCACTCGTCGAAACGTTGTTGATAGTGAGAAAAAGAGTAATTTTAAAAACAATTTTCTTTTTAGCACTACTGTTTTAAATCGCTCGGAGTAATTGTACAACTGCGATCACACATTTCATAATTTGCAAGGTGGGAAAATTCAACATTGCTTCAAGAACACGCTTGTGGTTTTGAGAAAAGCCGATTGTAGTTTGTTCTTGACAGCAGGAACCCAACAATAAACTTCTAACTAGTGTATTTCGTAAGTTCAAGTTTAGAGCAATTCCACAAACGGACAACCAATTTAATCGACCATTTTTTATTTGGCTGAAACTTTGTCTATAAGCAAAAGATGTCATTTTGTGTTATTGGTTGAATTTTTTGGAACACGACTCATTTTTGAGAAGCTATTGAAAAATACTATTTTGGGAAGGAATTGATGATTGAAAATATTTTTGAAGACCAAAACGATTTGCATGATCGGTGTAACGTCTTCGACAAAGTTGTTGATAATAATTTTGTCTTTCCGAAAAAAACATACACTATAAGCAAAAAATTATTTATTTATTGAAAAAAGGTAAAAGAAAAATTAAAACTTAATTATCTACAAAAGCTCTTTTTTTAAATTTTTTTTTTTCAAAAAAGCTAAAAAAGAATACCTAAACAATGCAATCGGTCCGATCATGGAGAAAACAGGGGAAAAAGTTATGATTTAAAAAACAAATATTTAATATTTTTTTTCGGGTGACATTTGTTTATGAAAGGACAAAATTGATATCTACAACTTTGCCGAAGACACTGTGCCAGTCATTCAAACCGTTTTGGGTGTAGAAATATTTTTAATTTCCAATGGAACACTCTATGGGGAATTGAAAATATTTTTATAGACAAAACGGCTTGATTGGTTGGCATAGTCTCTTTGACAAAGTTGTAAATAATAATTTTGTCCTTCCATAAAAAAATGGTCCCTATGTAAAAAATTAAAATTTACTTGTTTTTCCCCGATTTCTCCATGATCGGACCGGGCATTGGTTTGGTAATCTTTTGTAGTTTTTATATGAAAAAAAAAATGGATTTTTCAAAAATGAGCTTTTTTATATAATTATTTTTGAATTTTTTTTAACTTTTTTTTTCGTAAAATAAATATTGTTTTCCTAGAGTGTATATTTTTTTTTGGAAAGACAAAATTACTATCTACAATTTTCCCAAAGGCGTCACACCGATCAAACAAACCGTTTTGGCCCTCAAAATGTGTAATCATCAATACCTTCACAAAATAGCATTTTTTATTAATTTCTCAAAAATGATTCGTGTTCCAAAAAATTAAACCAATTAAACCATTAGCACAAAACGACATCTTTTGCCTATAGAAACGTATATGCAAAGTTTCAGCCAAATCAAAAATGACGATTTGAAAAAAAAAATATTAATATTGGGACATTTTTTGTGGAACTGCACTTTAACCTCAGCTTCGGACCCAGTGTGCTACCTGACAACAGCAAACGTACGGAAGACTAAACTTGGCTGCTTTGCTGCTTGTCGTTGCGACGGCGCCATCTTAACGATATACTTGTTGACGGCTATACAGTTGACGAAAAACTAACAAGAAACAGGATGCACCTTAATCCGTCCTCTTTTACAAATTTTCTCATTCTACCACCTACGTAACGCCGCCTACTTGTTGCGTTAGTCCTCTCCGTAAGTATTTTAAACAATCACACGAGTTTTTCATCAAACAGGTAGCAGTTTTGTTCATCTTCACATCGCTATTTCGTTCAAATGAATTTACAAGTTACACTTTCTGGGAAAGACAAAGACCCGTTCATCTCGTGCTGAGCTTTAATTCGCGGGAGGTCGAATTCATCGTCTGCTGCGTAATAGAAATTATGCGCGTTGGTGCTAGATTACGTTGCTGCAGAAATCGGAACTGGCGGGGAACGCTACTAATGATAATAATAAATTTAATTTATCCAGCGTCCCTATTGCCCAGGAGGGTGTTCTGCCAAATAATCAAACTGTTCTGCCCTCAAAGAAAACGGGAAAGAATACAGAATTCGAATTATTCCCAGCTTTGTAAAAACTAATACCAACCGTCCTTTTGAGGACAACCACATATTCTCAATCACAGCTGTCAAAATAAGAAGTGACCAGGTTTCGAAAAAATACTGCGGTGCGACACTGTATTGACGACAGTGGTTTAAAACGCGAAAAACGTGATCGTCAGCGTTTTGAGTATGAAAATGTCATTTAAATGCTAAAGTGTATTCGACAAAGTTTTTGAAGATCTTAAGGGGCATCTTTTAATGCAAATAAATTTTTGATTAATTCGCTTAAAAGTGAGATAAAATTTTTATTTTTTTATTTACTAATCAAATTAAAACGAAGTCTTCAGCAAAGTTGTAGACAATCTTAGGTAGAAAAACTTTCCTGAAGACACTTTGGTTCTATCTCTGGAATATCAACCACATACAGCTGACATTTTCTTTTCAGAATCCAAGCATTGGAAAAACATCAAAGAATGTTGCTAATTTTGTCGAAAAAAAACAACTTGGCATTTGCATACACTAGTGACATACCAATTATTTTCAGAAAAAACAATTTTTTCTATCTCTATGTTTTCCAAATAATGTACGGTGACGTAAATATAAATGCTTTTCCTACTTTTTAATGAAAAATCAAAAATCGTTTCGATTCTGTACATCTTTGAAGAAAAAAACATGAAAAACGCCGAAAACCCAAAAAAACTAATTTTTTCACCCACGCCAAAGTCTTTAAGAGACTGCAAGAAACGAGTGAAACCACCTGGGGAAGCTGGTACTAATTTCCATCTTTCGAGTGAAGACTGTTGCAGCCTTTTGCAGCTTTTCGAGAAATTTTATTTTGAAAAAGTGCATTTTTTTATCTAAAATGTCCTAAACCCTACGAAAAAGTTTAGAATTTGCCCAAGGTATGTTCAGCAGAATGATGTTTCTTCTAAATATGAAAAAAAGTCTAGAGCATAGTAGGCCTCTAAAATCACATCAGAAAAAGTTATTTGGTATTTTTCGATTTTTAGAAACATCAAGAATGTCTGTGTAAAAAACTACCTGTATGTTGTTGATTTACAAGAGATATAACCAAAGTGTCTTCAGGAAAGTTTTTCTACATAATATTGTCTACAACTTTGCTGAAGACTTCGTTTTGATTTGATTAGTAAATAAAAAATAAATTAATTTTATCTCACTTTTAAGTGTATTCATCAGAAATTTATTTGCATTAAAAGATGCCCCTTAAGATCTACAAAAACTTTGCCAAATACACTCTAGCATTGGAATGACATTTTCATACTCAAAAGGCTGACGATCACGGTTTTCACGTTTTGGACTGGACTCTCTTTTTACTACAACAGCCTCATGTCATGAATAAGCTAATCATTAGAGCTCACATACACCTAAGGCTTACACAGGTTATGAAGCAGTCTTGTGTTATGCACACGACAGTGCATAATTGCGCTAGTATTTTGTTCGTTCGGACATGACACCCTAGTTTGAGTTTGAGTTCAAAATTTGCTGCAGTACTTTTCAGAAGGCTGGGTGTGACGTCTTCTGGCTTTTTATTTTTTTTTTATTTTCTTGTCTTGAATAAAATTTTTCACAGTGTACATACATAAAATAATGGCACATTTTTATGCAATTACTGTGCTGACGTTCGATAGCTTTTTGGCCTCTTCTGAAAAGCATATATCGTCCTTTTTTTTAGTTAATTTATGGTCTTTGAAGTCATTTTTTTTATCACAACTTTAATCATAATCTCAGGCCATTTCTAGCATTTTTTGCGAATTTGAAGAACAAACTCTAAGTATTTTTTTATTGCTGTACAGATTTTGGACCTCTTTAGGCGTTCAAAAGCATTTCGAAATTTTAAGCTATGTACAAAATTGTTTGTTTTCTCTCAGAAGCATTTTCCGGGGATTCTAGGCTCAATTTGGGATATGGTTTCTTGCTGTTGGAAGGGTTTTTGGGTAATTTAAGGACGCAGTTCCAGATCAATGTTTTTACCTTTTATTAATAACTTAAATCTGTTATGAACTTGGGAGGCTTTTTGCTCGTTCCTTCTTATAGAATCGTCCATCGGCACTTTTGAGCCTAATTTAAAACATATTATTTGTTTGTTATTATGTCAGTGTGAATACCGTACACAATTTGATCACGGCGCAATTTTACGAACGTTGGAGAATGATATCACTAGAAATAAAGAAATCACACCTCTATTTCCAGTTATATCATTCTCCAACGTTCGAAAAAATTATTATGTCAGAGCGAATATCGCAGGCGATCGACCATGAAACATTTATGCGATAATTGAATCGAAATTGCAATTGCAGTAATCGGCCTTTTTCAAGGCTACTACATGCATTTGGAAGAGCATATCGAATGGTTAGTATTAAACTGCAACTACAGTTTGATGCTGCTGCAAATGCACAGCAGTGTGATGTTTATTACGATTCGTTGATACTGTGCATAACCGGCGGCATATACGAAACAAATCCGAATTCAAACAGAAAAGTTCGGCACGTTCTGCTCACGGTGCTGAGTCCGTTTTAGAAAATTCATGATACTTCATTAACAAGGATGTAACGTCTTGAAGAAGACGGTTATAGTTTGCTGTAGTAATAGCTTTTGAGCCTAATTTAAAACATATTATTTGTTTGGCCTGTTTTTTTTTCAAATATTTTTGTAGCAATTTCAACTTCATTTTTGAATGTGTATATCTTTTCTAGGCTTTAGAAGTATTTTTAGGTGACCTTTTTGGGTATTTGCCGTAATTTTTATTATTTTTCGGACTATTTAAAACGTAATTCACGCAACGTAAGTCTAAGTTTTTAGGCCAAACATACTACTGCATGGCGACCGTGATGGGACTGTGAGCGAAAATATGGAATTAAAGTGCTATTATTTTGTCTTTGAAGTTTTCAATTTTATTAATGTCGTTTTTAGGCCTATTCAAGTGTTTTTTTGGCCTTTCGGAATATTTGAAACGCAATTTCACTATATTAAGCATAGTCTGAGTTTTTCAGCCTAAAAATAGCCACTACATGGCGACCGTGACGGAACTGGAAGCAAAAATGTGGAATTAAACTGCTTTTATGTTGCATTGGAAATCTTTAATTTTTTTTTGCCATTCGTCAGTTAGAGTCATTCAGAATCGGTTCAACGATAATTAAGAGACTGGTTCAAAACTATTTCTACACTATCAGAAGCGTATACCAGCCATTCTAGACCTTATTTGTGATTTTTTTCCATGTCGTTTTTTTTTGACGTAGAACTATGTCTTACGGCAACATATACAGGGATCCGATTTCAAAAACCACAAACATCGAGAGCGTCACGAAAATTGTCCAATTTCAGACGTTTTAAACTCAGTCAGTGTCCAACCGATCACCGTCATTTTTGCAGCAATTGATTGGAAAATCATCTAAGCACCCGTCCAAATGCAGAAAATTGTAATTTGATTGTTCGAGCTATTGTACCATTGAAAATAGTCAAGCCTCGTCGAAACGCAAATTTCGACCTCTGATTGGTCGACAGAATAAACCCAATTGACTAGGAATGCGCGCTTTGTGTTTAATGTCATTCCATGACTGTACCGATACCACACGGACGTTGAATACTAATCGTGGCGAAGAAGGAAAAGCCGGGTTTCAATTTTTGGCTGATCGCGCTGGGTGCGTACATGCTTAGGCACCTGTCTATCTGGCGACTGTTATGGAGTTTTCGGTAGCTGCAGAATGATTGGAAATGGCACTAGAGAAGACGGGAGAACTAGAATCATCGGCGAATGGTTATCCGAAAAGATGATAATTGAATAAACTTGCCAGTGTTATTACTTTCGGTTACCTTTTGGTGCTCTACACTTGTGTGATTGAAGTAGTTAAGATTTTTCATTATGTGTAACGTACGTAAAACTGCAAATTCCAGCATTTGCAAGCCAAGAAAAAATCAACATTGCCTCAAGAGCGTTTTGGTGGCGCTGAGAAAGGCCGGTTGTAATTTATACTTGTTCTCGTGCTAGATGGCAGCAGATAACAGAAATGCAGCATTTACGCTATTGCGTCTTAAAACAAAACGGTTAAAGTTTGACATCGCAGCAGAATTTCGACCTTCGTTCTTATGTCTACCATCGGCAATATCAAACACGCAACAACCTGCTTCCATTCGACACGGGAACGGGAATATTGTCTCCGGTCAATCCGCAACACGACACGATACAATGTCATTTTGTTGCCTTTATCCCTTCCGACCGAGCCCACACAATTGTGTAGGCAAAAAATGACGGATGACAAAACCTAAATCAAAGTAATTCCTCTATAAAAACACTTGCTTGCTTCGGTTTCTTATTTTTCGTAGCAGCTGCGATGTTGACACTAGCATTGTGAGCAATAAAACAATGAATAAGACTTTCAAAAAGCGAAAGAGAAGTTTTAGTTTAAGTCACCTTCTATCTACGTAATCATATGGACCCGGTCGGAAAGGGTTATGAGAGCTCTATCGTTCCGGCTCGACAGTATGTCCACAATGAATCATTTTTTGTAAATTCGTTTTACGAAACTGAGACAATCTATTCATAAGATTGCTCTAAGCCAGGATAAAATGAGAATTATTTTTCGTACATTAGTATTGCGATACACGACATAAAATTTTTCGAACGTTGGAGAATGGTATAACTGTAAATAAAGGAGTGACGATTTGACCACGGCGCAATTTTTCGAACGTTGGAGAATTATATAACTAGAAAGAAGTCACGCCTCTATTTCCAGTTATATCATTCTCCAACGTTCGAAAAAATTATTATGTCAGAGAGGATATCGCACGCGATCTGACCTTGAAGCATTTATGCGATGATTAAATCGAATTTGCAATTGCAGTAATCGGCTCTTTTCAAGGCATTTGGAAGAGCATAATGAATGGTGTCACAGTGTCTTCAGTAAAGTTGTGCCAATAATTATTTTCCATGTTATAGAAGTTACAGTTTTGTGATTAATCCACTTAACAGTGAAAAGCAAATTTTACTTTTTTTCATTTTTGCATATACAAATTCATCGTGTTCGGCTAAATTGTAGCAAATTTTATCATAAACAACTTTGTCGAAGACACCATATTTCTATCTGCCAATTTAAATGAACTATTGTGAAGATTCCTTTAGAATGCTCCTTAAAGTGATTTTTTGATATAACTTTTTATAGTGCTTTTCTAGAATGCGAGAGACAAACGCCTATATCTAAATTCAATGATGTTTTAGTTATACTTTAGTATAGAAATGGTTTAGTCTGCAGATATTTGCAGATTTTGAATCTGTTCTGTTAGTAAATTGATGCATTGTTTTAATAAAAATCGGCAGTAACCAGAAAATATGTGAGATAAAAATAGACTTTCTAAAAAATGGTAGAAAATCACTACCAAAAATATTGAAAAAACGGATTTTCAGTGGCAATTGGTAGAAAACTCTGCATAAGTCCGTTTAAATAGGCAGATAGAAGTATGACGTCTTTGAAAAATTTGTTTCTTATGAAATGTGCTACAACTTTGTCGAACACGATGAATTTTTATGTGCAAAAATGGAAAAAGTAAAATTCGATTTTTACTGTAAGGTGGATTAATCACAAAACTGTAACTTCTATAACATGGAAAATAATTATTGGCACAACTTTACTGAAGACACTGTGGCTCTCAAATCAAGCTTTTGGGTCAAAATAATTTCGATCACGTTTTTGCAGCTTTGGAAACAGTTTGCGGGGACAGGAACATTGTCATCTTTCAAACCGCAACACGACACGATACATGTTATTTTGTTGTCTTTACGAAAGCTCCATCGCTCCGGCTCGACATATTTGATTTAATTTGATTATTATTAAAGAGCCTTCATCCTGAAGGGTCATTCACAGCTCTTCCACCGGCTCGACAGAATGTCCATAAGAAATCATTTTGTGTGCATCCGTATTACGAAACTGGGACAAACTGTGGGAACTTGAAATTAAGGCGGAGCTATTCAGATGATAGCTTTAAACCAGAATAAAATCAGATCCATTATGTCAGAGCGGATATCGCACGCGATCTTGAAGCGTTCATTAATTAATTAATACAATTTCTATTAATTTTTCATTTTTCTTTCAACAGAGTCAACTTAAGTACATTGATTAGTGCGCTTTTGACGTAGAATTACGGCTTTAAAGCGAAAAAAAAACGAGTAAAACCGAAAACATCGAGAGCGTCACGAAAATTGCCTACTTTCAAATGTTTCAAACTCGGTCAGTTTCCAACGGATTTCGTTCGTTTTTAAAGCAAAAATTATATACGAAAAAAAAATTTGAAAAAATATACTGCTTTACACCATGAAATTGATTAACCCTTATCGAGTGTATTGCCAAACCTATTACAAAAAAATAGTGACATTGAAAAGGCTGTCGTAATCCTACGTTAATCTTACGGCCGTGTCTTATAAACAACACAATGATAATTTTACACAATGATGAAAAAGGATTACTATCGTTAAAATATCAAATTAGACGAACAAATAAGCTTAAAAGTGTCAACAAAATTTATGTAGGCTCAGGTTTGTTTCTGCTCCACCTCTCGGCCTTTTTAGTTTGGACTTTGGTGAAATTTTTGCATTTCGATTGCATAATTCAGACTAGCAATTTTTTGTATTTGCTTTTTTTTCCTTTTACCTCAGCACGATTTTCTCAATCCAACGTCTGTGCTTTAATTTTTTGCTATTTATTTGCCAAAACTTACTCCCAAATTGTTTCCTACTTATGACCCCATTTATTCACCTGAAATCCAATTGAAAAGATTGTTATGTCAACCTTTGACCTACCTCCAATGGGGACAAAAAAAAGGACAAAAGCTAGAGCAAAGAAGAAAATAGGCAACTCATGAGCAAAGTTCGAGTCCCACAGCCAGACACAAACCCAACCCATACTGCACTGCAACCTGTCCGGCTAGAAGAAACCTAGAGCAGACACGCAGGCATAATGCTTCCTTACATTATTTCTCTTTCTCTCGCACACACACTCACAGGCGCGCACATGAAAGAAGTGATGAATAATGGATGACAGTTGGTAATTAAAGATGAAAGCAATGTCTTCCCGGGGTCAGCTGGATGAATAATCATCACCCTCCGGGAGGTGCAAAAGTTTTTCCTCCGGTTTCGGCTTTCACCGTGTGCCCGGCGGGAGGGGGTGAGTGGGGGGTTGGAAATGCGTTCTAATTATGTGTGTTCTGTTCGAGGTTAACTTTCACAAAATAAACCTCCATAATTAAAAGTCATCTTCGTGCGAGAGAGAGAGAGAGAGAGAGATAGAGTGCAAAACCGAGCCGAATGTATTTTATTTCAAACGGTTTATTTGCGGCATGATTTAATGGGAAATGTGGTGGAGAGAAGCGAAATTGCTGCTGTTCATATTTATTTCATTACAGCCCGAAAGCTTGCTTGATGACATACAACCCAATTATTGCGAATGTTTGCACGATGTCAAATTTCAAATACTCGCATCCGCAATTTTTAGTCGTAAATAATCTCTCCAAAGTGAGTGGAGGAGGCGCGTGGTCACTTGTCGGGAGAGTCCAATTTGCCGCATCAGATGATGTGTACATAAAGTTTATTACAAACTGATTTAATGAATAATTGTGGCACTGTAACACAGTTTAATTGATGATTTTTTAAATAAATACCGCAACGTGAAAAAAAAATGGAATCCCGAGCGGTGGTGGAGGCGCACGTTGTTTGTTTGGGATCACGATTTTCATTATGCGAATTCCTGCGTTTATTGCAATCTTGATGGGCACCATCGTCGGAGCTTTCGTGTCTCGTTGAGCCCTCCGGGGGCGGAAGAATGAATTATTTTTTGCAGACCGTGCATCCGGGTTTTATGATGAGAAGGGGGAATTATGAGCTGGGAAAACATTTTATTCATGACACTGGGGATCCTGCGTACCGACCGTCATTCAAGGCCGTCAGGAAGAATGGTTGAATCTTGAATTGGTTGAACAAGTGCTCTCGTTAAAATTTTAATGAGTTGAATTGGTTTCAACTGAGTTACGCTAAAAATAAACAAGCATGTTTTACCGTGAAAATTCACGGGTAATGATATTGTGAATCATATTGGTTTCTCTTCCTAACTGAACGAACATTTATGAGGCCTCTTCTCGAAAGCCTCCGAATTATTGTTAAGTACCAATTAAGCCAACCGGTTTACAAATGTAAAGTTTTTAGAACGATAATATTAACTTTGCTCGGCTACCCGACCAATATGCAAAAGGGTGCACGAAATTTCCCTCCAGCACTGACCCAGAGCCAGCTGTGAACATAAAGTGCAGAAACTCCGCAAAAACGCACATTTGCTCAAACGAAACGCGAGCAGGAGCTGTCAAAAATATTATTATTATCATCGTGCACAAAATTAGTAGCATAAATTTTACGCTAATTAACTTTCACCCGAGCGCACGATTGCTTCCCAGTGGATTGAATAACAACGCTGAGCAGAAACAAAAGATAAAGTGTTGCTATTCTAACATTCGTCCATTTTTAATTGCCCGAAAAAGCAGATCGGCTTTTTCTCTCTGCAAACCCAAACACCCTGTATTTGCCGTCGGTCATGCCCTGAGCCACGCTGGCACGGATCACTGGCGGTGGCAACCGGGTGAATCCGAGCGACTGAATTGTTATGTGTAATAACGAAAAAAGTTGCCCCATCGCTCCACCGTTTTATGTGCCGATTCGTATGGTGTCCTTGATGCTGGTAACCATTTCGTCGTGCATGCGTGAAGTAAATCTGCACGGAAAGTCGGTTGCAATCATGGTGAATGACGATGTGTAATGTTACTGACAAGGCTGAGTACATGTAATTCGATTTCAAGAATCGTAAAAATAGAAGAAGACTTATTCTTCATTCTTGGGTTTATGGAAAACTGGCATCAGTTGAAAGGGGTTTTCATTCAAGCGAAAGAAGTCGCTATATTGAGTTTTGTATCAAATTTCAGGAAGTTTCGGGCTGTTCTAAACTTTTTTAAAGAACCTGATCTTTAGAATTCGCCATTCTCAGCCCAAGTTGGGATCACCCTCTAGTTTCGTCGCTTTTACTAAGTCGTTATTACGCAGTTCCTTTTGTGAATTTTTTTACAGTAAATTTCCTTCTATTTTCATGCAAATAATTTTTGAACAGTTCTTAGAAAGTCATTAGAATATTTTTTGGCTAATTCTTAGTTTCTGTGATAAAAATGCTACTTGTAAATTAGTTGGTGAGTAACTCCTATTACCAAAGCAAGCTGTTCCTGTATTTTGCATTAATCCTCATTGAGTAATTCCTCCAACTCAGGGTCTTCGGAGGTTTTCCCTAACGTGAACAGTCGTCATCATCAAACCGTCTTCGAAGTGACGGAACCAATCATGACGCATTGTTCTACTTAGAGCAGCATTTCCTTAAACTTTACATAACTCTCCTACGTCGAGAAATTATCACAAATAAATCGTCGGACCGCAGAAAAACGGAAAACCTTTCACGAATTAGTTCTGAAATCGGACGAGAATCTTCTAAAAACCTGTTGAACTGATTCAAAAAAATACACTATACCATTTGATGATTCCCGATCACAGACATCACAAAGACACCCCAACCTCAATACGACATCGTTTTTTTTTTTCTAAATCAGCTTTAAGTTGATATAAAAAGCTTTCGCCTAATATTACCAGCAATGAGAACAGATTGCAATGGTTCGCATATCCTTGCTTACCTGGCTGTAACGTAAAATTTAACACCCAAGACGTATGGACAACACTGTCAGACTGTCGTCGTAAAACGATGATTACAATGCTCATACCATTTAATGCCCATTTCAACCTAATAAAGCTCGCCAGATTGCCTTTGTTTCCCGTCGGTGTATCTCGCGAGAAGTACGCCGTGTGCCGGCGGAACACGTCGTTCGTGTTTTCTGAAGGAAACAAGGCCACTTGTGGCAAAACACGAACCTATAGCTACTATAGCGAACGAACGGCGGCGCTGACCACAACGGCGCTGACGACAACGGCGCTCCGTACAGATTACGACCATCGACAGGCAATCACGTAGTACCGGCAATGTTCCGTTTTATGATGTCTACCTGCCTGCCAGTTTTCCCCTAACCAAGCGCGAGTGACCGCACCCACCACTGCCGCAGCTACTGTGTGCGTGTCTATGTTTAGTAAACTTTATGATCTCAGTTCACATAAAATTAAGTGAAAATAGACGTTTCTGACAAACACACACACCACCCCATGCTCCAGTAGCACTCCCTCTCAATCAAACCGCTCAAACCGAACTGTCTATCCGCGCTGACTGGGGCTGATCGATCGATGAACGACTTGCCTCGCTTGTGCGCGGAGGGTTGTTAAAATTTCTAGCTTGTACTTAGCACAAGCAGCAACTGCACTAGTTGCGGCACTAAAACTGAGTAATTTCCAAACCACTTGAAACAAAGCGGTTCCGCACGGATTTTAACGTCGAGCAGGAAAGTGGTTTTCCGGGTTTTTGGGGAAGAAACTATGGACCGGCAGCTTTTCTTTCGTGAGGAAAGTTAGGATAAACAATCTGCCGTGTGTACCTCTGTGTACACTGGCTAATTAATCTAGTTCAAAAAAAAAAATAACAAACGGTCCCAGGGGAAGGAAGCCAAGCTTGTGATATGTTTTGACACATTTGGCAGCACTGATATGTAAGAATACTTCCTAGGAAAATTAATTAGTTTCACTCAGCACTGGATGTGGGCAGGAAACAGACTGAAGTACTATCGGGAAACTAGAGAGCTTTAATTGTTCTTTCTTTTCAGGAACGTCGTTCCCCTCTACGAGGTTTTACGACTGTTTTGATTGTTGCTGCGTTGTCAGTTCAGCAGAATAATGAGCAGAAAATCAACCCAAATGGAATTGGATTGTTGTTTGCTGGAACCGCTTGTGGTTATCGTTGTTCTTCTAATAATAGCTAAATTTATTAAAAAAGGTTCTGAAAAATACAATCTAGGAGGTTTAAAGCATATTTCGATAAAAAGTGCGTCGAATATTCATGACAAAAATGGATTTCTTAATTTTACCAATCAACTGCAGTTCTTAGCTCGGCAGTCGTTTTTGTACACCACCTCTTTTGAACTCCGAATCCCAAACAAAACTCCGATTGGGTGACACTGAAGCAGATTCGTTGAGCTGCGTATATAGGGTACAAATAGAGTCGACTGGATGTTTAGGAACGCTTGTGTGTTTTTTTTTGTTCAATGTGATGACGCTTTATCTTACTGAAACATAAAGCTTGGTGTCAGAATAAAAAAAAAACAGCAAAAAGCTGAGCGAGAATTTAAAAAAAAATAAAAATCATGAAAATATAGAGCGACTTAAAAATATATAGCCAGGCAGCCGTATTTCTTAGCAACTTTTGTTTAATTTGCGGATTTTACTGACTTTGTGTTTGTTTAAATTAAGAACATTTATTCATATTTTTGTGTTTCTTGTTACATTTTTTATATTTTTCGTTTCTGTTTGGTTTCTGTTCGATTTTTGTTGATTTTTATGTTTTTTTCAAACTCTTTTACGTGTTTAAATTTTTTACCAAGTTTCGTTATTTTTTGTGCTTTTAAATCCACTCGTATCACTATTTCGAAACTTTTTTTTGTGTGTTTTGTGATTAACACCACCTTTTTGCGTCTGTTGTTGCTCCTTTACGCAATTTCTAGACATATTTTAATATCCTTCTCCGTCATTCTAAATACTTCTTAGTGCTTTCTTGTACATTCTTGGAAGCTTTTAACATAATTATCGTGTTTTTCAGTTCCCGCATCTGATTAATGCTTTTCTAATATCTTTTTGTCGTTTCTCGTATTTAAAAACATGTTTTCATTCGATTCAAACATACGATTATATTTCTGAACATATTCCTGCTCTTCTAACAATTTTTGTTTTCTTTTCTAAATCCACCTAATCCACCACCGAGATTAGCGACAGTGTTACTAAACGGTGTAAAAAGATAGAAGGTATGGGCAAAGGCAAAATAACACGCAAACAAACAGTTACAAAAAAAAAATTATATAGATAAAGCGTCTTATTTATTTTAACGTCGAGCAGGAAACAAATAACAATTTTGGTTTTTGCACTCCATCATCTTTCATAATATACTGTTTTACTATAGTGTTCATGGTGTTTTAGTATTTTTATAGAATAGTTATTAAATATTTTTTGGGAAACTGCTTAACATAGTTTCGGGGTGATAGGAATAGTGTCCCTCGATTGGTAACTTTAATTGATTGCTGTTAAAGTTTGTTAACTTAGTTTTACAATCTGAAAACAAGTTCTGACAGACAAAACGATAGAGAACATATTGATATACTACTGTTCGAATTTCTCCCAACATATTTCGAGTATTTCGTCTGAATACACAGGCGGTTCCTAAAGCTGCTTAGAATATGTTCTCTACCCTATATTTTTTTTTTCCAACCATTCATATCTTTATATATATGTGTAGTTTTTTTTCTCATTAGTATTTTTTGTGCTGTTTCAAAATATTTCTTCATTTTGCTGAACCTTGTCTGCATCAGTTTAACTTTAAAAATATTCTTTGTTTCTATGTTATCTCTTCCTTTTTCCATATATATGTTACATTTTTTTTTTCATCTGCGACATTTTTTGTTAATTCTCAGTCTTTTAGCACTTTTAGAGTGTCTTTTTATTTTTTCTTCTCATTTTCCGAAAGCTTTTTGTGCCTTCTTATATCACATTACATTCTGTTGCCCTCTTTGTGTCTTTTTTTGTGTCGACGTTATTCATTTTGTTTTTTTCTCTTACCCTTTATTGGTTTTGTTTCTGTTTTGTATTTTTAATTAATCTTCGACATATTTCGTTCATTCTCAGTCCTTTTAATGCTTTCTGTTCAATCTACTATATAAAAATGGAATTCCGTAACGCTTGATCTTATTGATGTTATTGCCTCCGTCTCAGTGGTGTACAGTCACCACCATCATTTTAAATCGTTTTAAATCAAAAAAGTAAGCGGTGACATGTGGGTTTTTTTTACATGAAAATGTTTGTTAACGTTCAGGAAAGACATTTGAAGGAAAGTAACAAGTATCTGTTTACTAAAACTTGAGATTTTATTCACAAAACTTCGTAAAACTTGCAAAATTATGACTTTTTATGCTGAATTTGCCTCTAAATCAAAATTTAAGCAATGACATGTGATGCTTTTTTCATTAAAATGTTTGTTTATGTTAAAATATAAAATGTATGTTTGAAGATGATTTTCTGTATACAGCACAACAATATTGCAGCCTTCTAATAGCGTTCTTGATCAACCAGATTAGTTGAGAAAATTCGTTATCGATATTGTTTTAGCACATTTTGCATGTTTTAGGATAAGAACAACGATACACCGTGCCCCAGAGCTGAGTCGAGAAAAATTGCAGTTCGAAAAGATTCTCGACATGATCGGGGATCGAACCCGATATCACAACCGTGTGGGAGCCAATCGACATCGCTAACCACAGAGCCACGAGGACCACATACAGCATACAGAATACAGAAAACCACCTGAAAATATTTTTTTTAAATTTATACGTTTTATACGATTACATGCGAAATTTTGACTTTTTATGCGCAATTCGCCGCTAAATCAAAATACAATGATTTGTTTTTTTTTTGCAATAAAATGTTCGTTGTTCTTTGAATATTTACATTTTTTTTTTGCAGAATAACCTATGACTCGAGCATAAAAATTTTACATTTCTGATGTTTTCGTGGTTTTGTGAATAGTTACATATTACGGCATTCGATTTACTTTTGTACTTTTGAATTTGAATTTGATTTTTATTAGAGAACTTTTAACCAGAACCACATTCAGCTCTTAATCTTACGGTTTCACTTTTTTCACGTTAATCCAAACTAGAACTCTTGGAACATTTAGCTGGAGGAAAGGTTACGATTCATTTGTTTGAATATCGATAAAGAGGCAGCTTAAGCATTAAAAATCTTTTATTTTCTTATTTTCTACGAAGTTTTTCAGATTAAAAAATAGCGACTTCCGGTTTCAGGAAAATAACCTTAAGTGATATTTGGCCAACAATTTCAACACTTCCGAAAGTGGAACTACATACGTCATTTTATAGCGATGACACATGTTTTTTTTTTCATTAAAATGTTTGTTAACGTTCAGAAAAGACGTTTGACGAAAAATAACAAGTATCTGATTACTAAATTTGAGATATTATTCACAAAACTACGTGAAACATGCAAGTTTATGACTTCTAAAGTGATATTTGACCAACAATTTCAATACTTTCGAAAGTGGAACTCCATACGTCATTTTGAAATCTAAAATGGTGACTTCCAGTTTCTGTAAATCAGCCCAAAATCAGAAAAAAAAACAATCCAATATGGGTATTTCCGTTCTGCGCGCTCTCAGAATATTGAAGTAGGGTATCGAACGTTTTCGTCAGTGGTTTTCTTCGCTAGTTTTTTCGCAGCAATCTTATGCAAAAAAAGCCCGAAGAAAACCACTGACAAAAACGTTCGACACCCTACTTGAAGTGATGATATAAGTATAAGATGTGAATTATATTTTTGAAGTGAGTTGAGCTAATGCAGCAATGAAATATAAAAATATCTATCTTTGAAACCTTTGATCCCGAGCATCGCCGGGAACGTTCAACTAGTTTTACAAATTTTCATGTAATTTTTCAAAACCATTTCGAGTCCCCTGAGTATCAATTTCCTTTTTTTTGTGCTGTTTGTGTGTTTTTTTGTTTGTATTTGCTTTTGTTGATGTTGTTCTATTTTGCTTTTGATTTACAATTTTTCGTTAGTTTTTGTTTCTTCTTTTATATTTTATTATTCATTTTTATTTTTTTCATCAGTACTTTGAGCACTTTTACGTATTAAATGGGTGTTTCTCAAAATTTCCCGTTAATTTTTCTTAACTATCTTGTTATTAGTTTACATTTTTGTTTTCTTCTGTTGAAAACTTTCTTTTATGTTTTATTTACATTTTCTCATTCTTTTTGCATCCTTTTTACGATTGCTTTATGCATTTTGATGATTTCAATTTTTAATTTAGTTCAGTGCTTTTGTACCATTTTTATGTTTTTCTGAAAGATGCTCCACTTTCGAGGTCAAAAATTTACCTTTGTTCTTTCTATTTTCACATTCTCCTAATTAACTTTTAAAAACTGTTTTAGCATTAGGTTTTTGTCAGCACTCTCGAAATTCTAAAATTTTCTTTTCATTTTTCTGAACCTTTTTATGCCATTTTTGTATTAGTTTAACTCTGAGTTATTAAGATTTTCTTTTCATTTTTATAAACCTTTAAAAGCATTCTTTGTCTCATACAAACTTTTTTCAATGTTGCGTATTTTGTGTATTTATTCCTTTTTGTGTTTTTAAATACATATAATTGAGGTTTTTTCTTTTAAATTTTTTGTTAATTTTTCGTGTTTTTTTGCATAACTTTTTGTTCATTATCTTTGTCTTCTGGCACTTGCTTGGAGTGTTTTTCTAAATTTTCTCGCATTTTTCTGTGTCATCTTAGTACCGATTTAAAATTTTCCTTTTTCGTTTGTTTAAATACACTTTTTCAGTAGTGTTTATTTCGTTTCAATATTCTCCATCATATTTTGGGATTTTTTCTTCATTTTCAATTCTGTTGGTACTATTCGGTTAACTTATTCACATTTTCTTTTCGATTTTTTAACCATTTTGTGTTTTTTAGCATTAGTTTACATTTTTGGTGGTATTTTTTTGCAACTGACATTCCTTTTTGTATCTTTATTCACGTTTTTCTTTTAATTTTTTGCGTCTTTTTTGCTTTTCTTCGTTTTTTGGTGCCGTTTTACATCGATTTTTTTACTTTTTTACTTTTTTCACATCTCGCTACTTAGTTTATGAGAGCTTTGTAGCTTCAAATTGTCATCACCACTCGTAGCATTCTGGAATCTTCTTTTCATTTTTCTGGACCTTTTCGAGTCTTTTAAGTATCAATTTACTTTTTTTTGTGTTCCTTTTGTCTTGTATTTTATTGATGTAATTTTTTTCGTGTTGATTTGCAATATTTTGTCAGTTTTTGTTTCCTTTTTTGTATTTTCAGTGAATCTTTGATAATTTTAGGTCATTCTCAGTGCTTTTTGCACTATTTGGTTCCATTTGGGTGTTTTTTAAACTTATTTTTCTATTTTTCTGAACTTTTTTTTGTCCTATATTAATAACTGAATGAAAATTTTCTCTTCATTTTTCCAAACACATTTGCGTATTACTGTTTGTTTATTTTTAATGTTTTTTGATAAGGCAGCATCCATAAATTACGTAACGATCAGCGTTACGTAACAAAAAATCTGCGCAGAGACTCTCCTAAACGAGTATTTTTATCAGGCACGTTCTTCTACAGCGTTACGTAATTTATGTGCGGAGGCAAGTGTAAGCGTTACGTTCCGTTATGTATGCGGGGAGGGGGTCAAAAATTGGGTTTTTTTGCGTTACATGATTTATGGACTAACCTACCTAACCTTTAACATGTTTTGTTCACGCTCTATATATTTTATGCAGTTTTCTACTCAGTTTGGGTGTCTTTTCAAATTTTTTGCTCAATTTTTCAACCTTTTTGAGCCTTTTTTATATAAATTTTTTTTCGCTTGTTGTGTCTTTTTGACTGATGATTTTGACGAACGTTTTACGTCTTTGTTTTCTATACTAGATTACACTTTGTGAAATTTGGAAATGAAACTGGCAAATGTTGCGTCAGATTTTAAACGATTATATCGAGCGAACGACTTGATGCATCTTAGTCATTTATATGTCGGTGGATAGATGAAATGTGTAACAATTTTTTGATATAATGTTCAACATTGTTGCTTTACTGCCTAATGGTGGAAAAAGGTGAATAGTTCCAAGGTCAAGCATTCCTATACATTTCCCTCGCTATTGGCTTGCTTCCCGAGCACAGATAACAATAACACGGGCGAAATAAATTCCACTGCCTACATATTTTGACTCAACAAAGTGTTTTGGTTTGTTTGTTTTTCTCTAAGCTGTGTGGCCACGCCGTAATGGCAAAAATCTACTCTGAACTCGATACAAAAGACTGCGTGTAAAAAAATCAGCTTCAGTCTAGTTTGTAACACAACAGCGAGTGGATGTAGCTATAAGAGGTACGCGACATTGAGAAACGAGAGCTGCATACGAGTCAACTTCCAGGCAGTGCGGAGCATGTTACCTTTATTTTTCATACGGCAGCAACAGTTACTATCGTACGCTGCAGGATATTTTGCTGGCACAGCTACACAGCGTAGAGCAAATTTTATGCGCTGCCAACAAAATATTCAATACTACCGGTGGTGGTGCGATCATCAGCGTTCTGTAGCACACATTTCTAGCTGAAGATTATGGAATCGGTTCTTTTTAGAACTATAAATGCTTGAAGATAAGAGTTATGAGAATTTTCACAACTACTCCTAGTGTGAAATGTTCATCTATTTCTCAATAATCATTTTTACAATAACGACCAGGGCGCATAAAAGATAAATGGTAGTTTATCACAGCAAGATATAACCCTCATCTCGAGAATTTTCACTGCTAAATTGAGTGATTTTCCGGTTTAATTGTTTCTTTTTGCCCACTCGAACACCGTTATCAGTCAAATCTTAGTAACGAAAATTATTTAACCTAAGAAGCAGAGTGATTTTCGCATCGGGAAAGCGAAAACTTTCTTTTGATACTTACGAAAATCACTCAGTAGTATCGAAGGTGTTTTGGTTTGTTCCTCTTTCTCCAAGCTGTGTGGCCACGCCCTAATGGCGAAAATTCACGCTGAACTCGATACAAAAGACTGCGTGTAGAAAATTCAGCTTCAGTCTAGTTTGTCACACAACAGCGAGTGGAGTATAGCTGTTAGAGGTACGCGATATTGAGAAACGAGAGCTGCATACGAGTCAACTTCCAAGCCCTGGGGAGCATGTTACTTTTATTTTACTTACGGCAGCAACAGTTACCATCGTACGCTGCAGGATGTTTTGCTGGCACAGCTACTGGAGGGCACAGCGGAGAGCAAATTTTATGTGCGGCCAACAAAATATTCAATGCTACCGGTGGTGGTGCGATTATCAGCGTTCTGTAACACGAATTTTATATTGAATATTATGTAATCGGTTCTTTTCAGAACTATAGATGCTTGAAGATAAGAGTTATAAGAATTTTCGCAACTACTACTAGTGTAAAATTTTCATGTATTCATGTATCGTTAGTTTTACAATAACGACCATCAAATATAAACGGTAGTGTTGCCTTTAAACAGTTTATCGCAGCATATAACATATACATTTAGTCCTACGTCACCATTTCATACAAGGGCCTCTAGGGCTGTATACCTTGTAGTATTTTATCTTAAAGGTCTAATATTAACCATTATTCTGTCTTTTTATATCTTCCTATTTCACTTACAAAATCTTTGTAGCTTTGGATTTTTCTCATCACTGTTAGCGTTCTACTATTTTTTTTTTCATCTTTCTTGGTAACAATTTTGACTTTTTTTCAATTTTAGTTGCGTCTTTTTTTAATTCTGTACTATTCCTATTGGTGTTTTTAATCATTATTTTAATAAGTTTTTGTTTCTTCTTTGTTTATTTTTTTCAATAATCTTTGTTATTTTTTATTCACTCTTAGTCTTTAGCACTGGTTTGTTCAGTTTGTGCGTATTTTTTAATCTTTTTCTCATTTTTCCGAATCTTCTTTCGCCTTTCTAGTATCAGTATCAAATTTTTCTTAGTATCAATTAAAATTTTTGCGCGTTTTGTGTCTTTTTCGTATCGATGATATTTTTTTTCGTGTTTTTACCTATACCTTTTCATCAGCTTTTATTCCTTTTGAGTATTTTTCATTATTTTCGACATTCTTTTTTCATCCTCAATCGTTGTGGCATTTTCTACTTCGGTTTTTCAATTTGTTCTTTTTATTTTTGTGTCTTCGCAGCATTAGTTAATAATTTTTGGCACATTTTGCACCATTTTTGTGATTTATTGGTACCACCTGAAATATGTTTTTTTTTTTCAACTCCTTTTTGTGTCGTAATTGTGTTTATTTCTAGCTATGTTTTTCTTTCCGAATTTTTTTAACACTTGTTTTTTCAGTTTGTGTGTCTTTTTCAATCTTTGTAGATTTCTTTTAACCTTTTTGTGCCTTCTCAGTGTCAGTTTTAACTCTTTCATATTCTTTGTGTGTTATTCCTTTTTTTTTGTAGAAAAGATTTTTCCATTAGTTCTTGTTTCTTTTTTTCCTCTTTTTTATAATCTTTGGCATTTTTAGTTTATTCTCAGTCTTTTAACAGCACTTTTTGAGTCTTTTAATGTCAATTTAAATTTTTCTACGCTCTTTGTGTCTTTTTAGTATCAATGTTGTTGATATTTTTATATTTTACTAGCTGACCCGGCAAACTTCGTCCCGCCTATTTTAGTGTTTAACTTAATAATTTTAAACATTTAAAATTCATTGATTCCTTGCGATTTGTTTATATCGTTTGAAATTATTGGTTTTATCGGAATGACAACTTCATCGACTTCTGGCGGAAATATATTGGGTGCATTTCAGTTATTTTCGTTGTTTTCCAGAAACTGAAAGTAGCCATCTTCAAAATGGTGTCCAGGGTCAATTCTTGGCTTCTATACATCATTTCGATTACGGAAATATACAGATGTAGTAGTAATCGGTTATTTTCGGCTGTTTCCCAGAAGTTGCCATTTTACAATTCAACTGATGTCTGATGTCAATTTTTAGCTCCTTGCATCATTCTGGTTCCGGTGATACTCATATTGGGTGGTATTTGGTCACTTCAGGCTATTTTTCAGAAACCGTTAGTCGCCATCTTCGATTTTAAAATGGCCTTTGGAGACAATTTCTGGCCCCCGAGCGTAATTCTGGTTGAAGAAACACTCATATTGGGAGGTATTTGGTCATTTTCGGCTGTTTCCAGACACCGGAAGTCGCCATCTTACAATTCAAAATGTTGTCTGAGGTCGATAGGTCGATTTGTGGCTTCAGTGCATCATAACAATTCCGGAAATACTTATATTGGGTCTGTCCCGCTGTTATTCGGAAACCGGAAGTCGCCATCTTGGATTTAAAAATCACTATGGACATATTTGTCACTCCTAAAAACATCTACATGCCAAATTTGGTTCCATTTGCTTGGTTAGTTTTTGAGATGTGCAGAAATTTGTGTTTCGTTTGTATGGAACCCCTCCCTGCCAGAAGAGGGAGGGGTCTCAAACCGTCATAGGAAGCTTTCTCGGCCGCTAAAACCCCTACACACAAATTTTCACGTCGATCGGTTCGGTGGTTTTCTAACCTATATGGATCAGACAGACAGACCGGACTGCATTTTTATAGGTATAGATATTTATATTTATATTTTTGATTACTTTTTTATATTAGCTTATATCTCTTTTAAAAATGTTGGTTAGTCTTTTCCATTTTTGTTCATCCATTCATTTTTATTCAGTTTTGGTGTCTTTCCAAATTCCTGTCTAGTTTTCTGAACTTTTTTGTCCCTTTTTAGTATCAATTAACATTTATTATGCTCTTCTTGTAGTTTTATTTGCATTTGTATGGCATTTCTTACCTCTTTACTTCTGGTGCCTTTTCATGCATTTTGATAACGATTATTTAGCTTTAAATGCTTTAATCAATTAGTGCTCATTTGCGATTCAAGCGATACCACTTTGTTTAGAAATATTTTTAAGTGTTTCTGGTTCTTTTATTGTATACTTTTTTCATCTGATACTTGACACTTCAATATCAAAGTTTTTGTTTCTTATTGTTCTTTCCGTTAATTTATGTCTTTTTAACCATATATTGACCATCTTTTTTTTTTGTTTTCTTATTTACCAAAAGTAACTATTTTTGTCTTTTTTTTTTGTATTCCTTAAACACTTTGTTCCTCCCAGATCAAAATTTATCTCTTTTCTATAAATTTTTCAAATCTTCTTGGAATCCTTAGGAATTCTAAAATTTTCTCTCCATTTTGCTAGAACTTTTTGTGCCTTATTTTTGTGTTAATTTGTATATACTTTGTCTTTTTTGTATCTAGGTTGTAGATGCTCTGTATTTAGAGCACTTTTCGTTCATATTTATTTATATTTTTAAATTTTTTTCAAATTTTTTAATTTTTTTAACCTTTTTTAGTATCAGTTAACTTCTTTTTCGCTTCTTATGTCTTTTTATATTAATGATATTTTTTTCGTGTTTATAACTTCACTTTTTCATTACCTTCTTTTATAATCAATTTTTTTCTTTTTTTTTTGTTCAGTTTTTTTATTAATTTTTTCTAAAATTTCTGATGCCTTCTTTGTATCAGTACTAACGTTTTTAATGTTCTTTGTGTATTTTTTCATAACTATGTTATAGCTTTTTGTGTTCTTCAATACATTTTTTCATTAGTTTTTGTTTAACTTTCGTGTTTGACATTATTAATTCATTCTCCGAGCTTTATTTCACTTGTTAGTTAACTTCTACAAGTTTTTTACATTTTTCTGAGTACTTTAAGTATCAGCTTACCTTTTTCTGAATGTTTTTGTAACATTTTGTGTCGTTTTTACATGTTATCAACGTTTTTGAAGTAGAATACTTCTCTCAGGAAGTTCGGCTACATAGGGATGTGAAATGAAAATCTAAAACCGAAAAGAGTGAAAAATATGTCCAATTTCAAATGCTAATAAATCGGTTAGTATTCGATGGATTTCCTTCGTTCTTGCAGCAATAGATTGGAAAATCTTCTAAGATTCTTCCCAAAAGAAGATAATTGTAATTTTATCATTCACACTATTGTACTATTGAAAATAGTCAAGCCTTGTCAAAACGAAAAATTCGACCTCTGATTGGTCGTTATATGATTGCTTCTCAAGCACGGTCGACAGAATCATATACCTTGCAATTTGAAACATGCTATTTGGCCTATATAAGAGCCTGTTTCAGCCGAAGCCGCTCATAATAGTTCTAGACAGCGACAACAGTGCAGTGGATACCAGCGATGGCGGAAAGCGGCCATAGCTGTGGCGTAGCAATGGGTAGCGAGCGGATTCCAGCAACGATAGCAGCTGGGCCAGCTGATGCAGGGACAGTGGATACCAATGGTAGCGTATAGCGGCCACAATTGTGGCATGGCTGTGGATAGCGAACTAGTTGCAGTGAGGCACTTTAGTGAAATGAAGTCTCTGTGTGATAGTGGGCATTAGTAAATACATTCAATGAAAAGTTGACTCATTTTGACAACACGTGAGCCGTCTAGTTTGAAGTGTTAAATCAGCTTTTCACTGTTTATTTTATCACAAGGAATACTTTATTCGCACTGTCAGTGATAACGCAAAGATGTGATCGGCATATCCGATAGTAAAATGAACAACAAATTGTCCTTTTCAGGATGAAATAAAAACTTGACTGTAGAGTTAATATTTTCTAATGAGGTAATTAACATTTTTAAATTTGTAAAAGTAATAAATTTTACTTCATCTCCGTGTCTCAAAATGTACTGAATTATCTTTTCCTTCAGTCATGAGCAAGACATCCGAAAAAATTTCATCTCAAAATTTAAAAATGGTCAAGCGGTCAAGCCCCAACCATGACAAGCAACTTACTATATTATTCAAAATGGTCAATCCTTGTTCTGATTAGTCAAAGTTTATTTACTAGAAAAAATGACTGACACGTAAGCAGCCGGGTTATCTTTCTTGTAAAAGTATTCTACTTCATCCTTGCGGTCGTGGCTTTGCACACAACCCTTCTGTGATTTTTTACATCTGATTCATGCCTTTTTTCCTCTATTTTCCTTTTTGAGTTATGATATCTTTTCCCAAGAATTTTCTTTTTTATTTTCCTGAAGTAATTTGTGCCTTTTTCAATAGTTAACACTTTAAGTTCATTCTCAATATGTTTACCACTTTTCTATAAAGTTCAGGTGTCTTTTGCAAGTTTCTTTCTTTGTTTCCAAACCTTTTCGAGCCTTTTTAGTATCAATTACAAATAGAAAAAAAAATAGTAACAAAAATAGTTATTTTAGAACTGCTTGTTTTTTTCTTGTATTGATGTTACCCTTTTGCTGTGTTGTGTCCTCTGAATATCAGATTATATTTTTATAGCACTTTTTGAGAGTCCTTTTTTAATTTTCCTTCATATTTTTCTGAACCATTCTGTGCCTTATTAATATCAATTTATGTCTTTTTGGTTCGAATTTATTTTTTTTTTCTTGTTGTTAATTACATATTTTCATTAGTTTTGTTTTTTTGGTATTCTAATAATGATCTTTGACATTATTAATTCATTCTCCGAGCTTTATTTTACTTGTTAGTTCACTTCTACAAGTTTTCTTTATATTTTTCTGAGTGCTTCAAGTATTAGCTTAACTTTTTTTAAATGATTTTTGTAACATTTTGTGTCGTTTTTATTGTTATCAACTTTTTTTTTCATCTGATTCATGCTCTATTCCTCTATTTCCTTCTTGAGTTATTATATTTCCTCCATTTTCCTTCTTGAGTTATAATATCTCTCCCCAACCATTTATACCTATTTGTGTATCTTTTATGTGTTTTATGATGATTGTAAGGTGATGTCTATAATTTTCGTTTTCATTTTCCTGAAGTAATTTGTGCCTTTTTTATAACAAAAATTTTCAATTCCTTTTTTTCTATTTGCATCAATTTTAATCTTTAAAATTTATAGGTTATTTTAGTACATTTTTCAGCTTGGGTGTCGTTTTAAATTTTCTTTTCATATTCCTGATCCTCTTTGAGCCTCTTAATTATCAATTTTATTATGCTGTTTGCGTTACTTGTTTAGCTTTCATATTTACGTTATTTTTTGTGTTTTTAATTACACATTACAAACCAACGAAGTAAGTTTTTGTCTCTTGTTCGACATTTTTGTTCGTTATCAGTCACATTTTTAAATCTTTTTTATATTCCTTCGCATTTTTCTAAATCTTTTTGTATTTTCTCATGTTTGTTTGTTTTTTTTTTTCTTGTATCGATGTTATTTTTACTCCTATTTTTGGTTGCAATTTTCTTGAGTTTCATTTCTTTTATGTATTTTATATTACTCTTAGAAATTATTCTTTATTTTCGGATTTTTCTGCACCAGTTTCTCAAACTTTTTTTTGATTTTCATGAGTTTTTTTTTACCTTCTTAGGTAACATTTCTGTGCTTTTTTTTGCAAGTTTCAACTAATGTTTTTCTTTAACGTAAAATATTTTTCTTTAACTTTTTTTCAACACTTTTTTTTTATTTTTCTCAACGTTCAGAGATTTATAAAAAACGCACGCTAGTCAAAAAAAAAAAATAGTTGCAAAACCTTCGAACAAATATTCTCATCTTCGGATAATATCCCGATCAGAAGGATATAGCTATAAAGTTACGCAATTATATCAACAGGGATGCATGAACAGAACGGTATCGAGCGGTCGCGTCTGAAGTTTTCCCTGTAGATCAATGTTTCGTCGCGTTTAATCCGGTGAAAAGTGATTGAAAAATAAAGTGAAGGGCTCCATAGTGCTAGTTTTGTTCAAGATATAGGAAAAAATATCATTGAACTCGCGTGATGTTTTAGAAGAAAATGTGTTCAATGTTTTCGAAATTTACAAGTGTTTTTTTTTTAGAAAGTTTGTGAATAGTAGCGTTTGGTGTGTTGCGCAAAATGCGTATAGTAATGCCGTGAACATGAATCGACAGAATGGCTGGAAAGCATGTAGTGTGGTACTACGCCACCGTCGTCTGCAGCAGATTTTATTTTGCGGCTTATCACTGTGTGTTATGTGTGTATGCGACTTGGAGCAAATGCGTTTACATTAGCCATCGGCTAGTGATAGCAGTAAAGACACTTCATTCAGCAACGGTCCAGATAAGTACCTATGACTAACAACAACTTATGACGACTTATAACCAATATAAAATTATATTGTTTTACGTGGTTTTACAAGTGAAACTTTATATGGGGGGTTTTTGTAATAGCCAAACAAAAATAATGAAATAAAATAAAACTTAAACTTAAAACTATCTTAAAGTGAGCTAATTGTTGTATTGGAGAGTCGCAATAGTTTTTGTCTGAATTTGTTGATAATTTGGTTTGACCATTTCATAGTATAAATGGAACTCAAATTTGTTTTCTAATTCATATTCCTTTCAAAGAGCGAGTAATGGCGCTATAACCATAAGCTTAAAATGCTAGGACTAGAGTTAGTACTCAAGTTCCAACCGTAACAGTTGAAGCGAGTAAAGGCGCTATATCCTTGGTTTTGAAACCCGAACATAAGGAGGAAATACCTATGTTCCATCCCAGGAGATTGGTCAACAAAGGAGTGTACTTTCTTAGCTTTATCACTCCCAACGAATTAGGTATATTACTTCTTACATACGGATCGGTTGGTACGGATTGTCCCTGATCTTAGATTATATTATATTATATTATATTACGCTACACAGTAGGCCTGACCGTTGACAAGAAAAATGTATGGAAATCATTTTTCAAATGATGGATATCATTTTCCAGGATCCTTTCAAGTACCGGCTGTGATAGTGTAGACTAGACTAGACTAGACACTCTTTTTTTCATTTTTCTCATAATTTTTCTATAACTTTTTGTGTTCTCTTAGTATCAGTTGTGCGTTTTTAGGAATATTGTTCCTGTTCGTGTTTTCAGTTATACTTTTTCGTTACTTTTTGTGTCTGTTTTGAGTCTCATGTTAATCTTTGACATTTTTTCTTCATTCTCAATATTACAGTTTTACAAATTGTCTTTTTATTTTTCTTAGCTGGTTTCTGAAAGCATTTTTTGTGCTCTTTTGTGTTATGATATTCTTTTCTGTATTTCGATCTCTGTTTTACCTTTTTTATGCCTCCTGGCGCTTTTTATGCATTTTTACATCAGTTTTTTAAGCTTTAAATGCATTACATTCAACGTTTTCCTATGATTGGCTAGTTTATAATTCGTTTTTTAGCATTACTTTTTTTTATAATTCAAAATCCTTCTTTCCATTAATAAGTGCCTTTTATTTTTTTTTTTTGGTTTTTTATATTTTGCATAAGGTAGGTAATTATTTATATCGCTTTTTGTTTTTTCAAAGCATTGTGTGTAGCCCAGATCAAAAAACAAAGTTGTTTCTATTTAGTTTTTCAAAGCTTCAGCATCTTTAAATTTTTGCCACCACTCTTAGCTCAAAAGCTTTCATTTTTTTTAAAGCAAGGCGATTTCCGCTTTTTGCGGTTTTTATGATTTATTGCACAGAATTCTTACCGGTTTGCGTTTTTTAAATTTTTTCTATTGGTTTGTGTTAATATTTAGATATGCTATTGATTTTCGTTTTCTGTGCTATTTTATTTATTAATTTCGAAACTTTATTGGAACCGTTTTTAGACCATCTTTTTTCGTTTTTGTACCTTTTTATTAGCTCAGTCTTTCCCCATTCTTTCGTTGTTTTGAGGCTATTTTATACTTTTTTTATTGTATTCAATTCTCTTAAATGTTTTTCGTGTACCTTTTTCAAACGTTTTGATGTCTTTTTGTCTTTGAGAGATAGTTTGAGAAGCTTTTGCCGAAAAGAATATTTTATTAACAACAAAAACCACGGTTATATAAAGTGATTAAATGAATAGAAAATTTAACGATAAAAAACACTGAATGCACAGAGAAAAATAAATCAAAATCAAACATTTAACGGCAACCATAAATAAGATAAAAACTAAATACCAGAATTCCTGACATAAAAATAAGAATAGGTTGAGAAAAATTTTAAAAATGTAATAATAAATTATAAGTATAAGAACGACTTGAATAGGACTCTAAGAACGCACAGGATAAAAACGAAGCAATGAATTAAATAGGCATCATAAAACAATACCGGAAAAGTATCAAATGAAAGCCTAAAAAGGCTACCGAAGTATGCAAAAGTAGCAATGGAAACAAAACAAAGAAAAAATGAACAGTAAAAAGATGCAAAAACCAGAAAATAGAAACCAAAAGGACAAAAACATCGTAAACATAGCTACGGAATCTAAGCTAATTTTGAGCCATGTTGTTATTAGAGCAAAATAGCAAATAAACCGATCACTTCATGAACCATTATGAAGACAAAAAGTTATTTTTTATATTTTAAAACCATTATAAACACACAATAGGAGCATCCATGGGAAATCCATTGTCAGTTATTCTATGTAAAAGAACAAAAATGGTTCACAAACCAGCCAAACAAAGTTATTCTATCATGTCTGCTAATTCTTAAAACCTCTTCACATCATGTAAGGGTTCCCACGATTGTTCGAAAGCCTCATAGAGTAAAAAAGCTTAAAGCCACTCTCATTGTGCTTTCGTGTTTCGCCGCCAAAAGTGCTAAGCTTTGTCCCACACCACGGTTTCTTGATCCCGACAATCCGATACAAACTTTTTCCTTTCAGCCCACGAGCGAAAGGGCCTGAAAGCATTCCGGATCTGATTCCTAGTACACTCTACCGTTCCCGATTTGTTGTTTCATTTGAATTTGTTAACTTTTCATGCCGATGCTATGTAGTGAGAAGTCGCGTTCGACGAACTTCGACTCAACAACCGTATCGAGCTGCACGCGGTATACTTTCTAAGCTGCTTAACGATTATCATCACCATATAACATCCATCGGTAAGTAATCCTTTTTCCTGTACCTACCCGACTGAGGGGCACATGGTGTTTTTTTTTTTTTTGTCCTTTTATTTCACTCTTTTGCATCTTCAAAGCAGACGGACGGCGGATTCCGAACACGCAGCGGAGCCTTATTTTCATTTTAATGCCGTCTTTCACGGCGCAGGACACCCGTCCTTTTATTCGCGTCGGCGGAAAGGGTTCGGTTGCTTTTGCCGCAAGGAGATGCGGACATTTTGCGATGAGATTACTGGCAGGTGTTCCGTAGAAAAATAAAGTGAAAAAAGTAGTCTGACAGGATGGAAAGGGTTTACGACGTTGTTGGGATTCAATTTACGAGTAACGTTGAATCTCGTTGCTGAATATGATACACTGTGTTGTGGGAGATTTGCTTTGCGAGCAGTCACTGTAAGAAAGCGGAAAATATTTGTTTCTTTATTTCTTTCTTCTAAATAATATGGCAGACAAGCAACGCTTGTTTGCTTGCGGTTTGACAGACAATTGACAGCTGACAGTTGTTGTGCATTGCGCTGTCAGTATCGGTGATTGGAGAAATATTTCCTCCAGTGCTCGAGAGGCTCAGGATGACAAGCCGAGTACGGAATGTTTATAACAGTTTAAAATGTGTCTTGGTGCAGTTTTTCTGCTAGATTTGTTTCTACGTACACATTTTCATAGCTGCTGGGCCGGAACGGCAAGATGATGTTACTCTCTGGCTACGAACCGAAAGCCTCAGCCTGAGGTGAAGTATGCTTCGCTGGAGTGTCTCTCCGAAAGGATCTTCCCCGTACCGAGTGGTGACATGCCAGGGTCGACAGAAAATACCGGTGAACGGGTCAGAGGAGAAGAACAAAAGAAAACATCATTTATCCATGTTTGTATAGGCCAGAAAAACAAAGAATTTCCCATGTTGCGGGAAAGCTGGAGCAGAAATACCAACCGGACATGTTCTGTCAGCAGCTCTAACGATGGCCTTGAAGGCTAAAATGAGAGACTGTCAGTCACTGTCAATTGGTCCGGTTTCAAAAGGTAAGCAAACCCCGAACAAAATTAATTTTCCTGTCCAAAATGAAGGCAAGAGCTAAAAAAAGCAACTCCAATAACCATCATTTCTCACCTTATGGCAACAAATGGCTTCAACATCTGCACTATCCAAACCGTGCGTGACCGCCGCTCTTCAAATAAACTTACCCCGAAAATAGCACCACCCACTTCCAGGCTTGTTCTACAATTCCACGCTGACTCCAGGCCACTTGATAAATCATTGCCACCCGAACAGGTCGATTAATATTTTTTTCCCACTCACCATCGTTCCCCAACCAAGAAGCAGCAGCCGCTTTACCAGGCACGCTTCTTCAAACGCCAGACAGCTGAACTCTCGAGTATATAATTGATTTATTTGTTTACATTCGGAGTGGCCCCCACATGGGCACAGCACGCGAGCCGCGCCGGCAAGCGAAAATTCGCGCTGTGGAAAAGTTCCAATACCGACCGGCCTGCAGCCGCCTGGTCAGTTGTAAAGTGAAATTGTGAATTCGATCCGCGCTGTCAACGGTTTCCTTAACGATTTCGTTTTATATTGATCGAGGGTTGTATTGGTTCTACTGGAGATCGTTTCTCAAGAATTCCTTGTTGGATCAATTTGTCAGAATAGTTAAATATTTTAAGATTAATTATTTAGGATTTTTTGGACATTTCTGACAACTCAGGGGTTTTTCTGATTGAGTGCTTTTTACCTATTTCCCTTTCTATTGGTTTCGGTGGAAGCTTCATGTTGCTTTATTACTTTTATGTGTCATTTCTTTTCCTGATTTGGTAAGCTAATTTGTTTTTTTTTTTATTATGATCTTTCAGTTTCTGTTTCATAGCTCATTATGTATTTATTATATTGATCTATTGTGAGATATGCCCGGGTGTCTGCTGTATCCCGCACCCCTATTAATAGCAATACTATTGCATGCTTATTGTATATCCGTGCGGGTGTGTAATGATTTTTACCCTTCCTTTTACACGCTTACTGCTTTTCTATACCGAGTTTAGTTCCTGCTGCCAAAAATCGCCACTTATTTTCGGCTTTCACAAAGGTTTTAAAATAGACCTGAGCACGATTTGGTATAATTTTTCTGTAAATCGAAGCAATTTTTAGTTGAAATTGTACGAAGCTTAATTTTTATTCATTTATAATCGAAAACGACTGAAAAATTTCCTTTCGCAGGATTAACTGTTTTTTTTTTTTCAAGAATTATCAATAATGTTGAATTTTGGACATATCTGATGTTGTTGGCATCTTTATACTTCTCTTTTTTAGTTTTTGTGCATTTTTAGTTATTAGTTCTTTTTCATACATTTTAAAGCTTTTATTCTTTCACAACTTCTTGAAGATGTTGTCTTTACTTTTTTATGTTTCTCCAGACGAATTTGATCCTGCTCTTATGACTTTGTAACTTTATCTTTACGTGCGAATGAAAATATTTCTAGTGCTTTTTACGAGATTCCGTGACTAAACGAGGTTTTCTAAACGATTTTTCAATCAAACTTTCAGAGTTGTGCATTTATAATAATACTAGCTGACCCGGCAAACTTCGTCCCGCCTATTTTTGTGTTAAATTTCATAATTTTCAACATTCCAAATTCATTGATTTCTTGCGATTTGTTTATATCGTTTGAAATTATTGGTTTTATCGGAATGACAACATCTTCGTCTTTTGCCTTTAGAACATCACCTCTATTCCGGATATACTCATATTGGGTGAATACCACCCAACTATTTTCGTTGTTTTTCAGAAACTGAAAGTGGTCATCTTCGAATTCAAGATGGTGTCCAGGGTCAATGCTTGGCTTCTATACATTATTTCGATTACGGAAATATTCATATGTAGTAGTTTTCGGCTGTTTCCCAGAAGTTGCTATCTTACAATTCAAAATGGTGTCTGAGGTCAATTTTTAGCTTCATGCATCATTCTGATTAAAGAAACACCCATAATAGGTGTTATTAAGTCATTTTCGGCTGTTTTCCAGAAACCGGAAGTCACCATCTTAGAATTCAAAATGGTGTCTGTGGTCGATTCTAGCTCCTGTGTATCATTCTGGTATCGGAGCATCTCATATTGGACGGAAATCGGCCGTTTTTGGCTGTTTTTCACAAACCGGAAGTCGCCATCTTGGATTTCAAAATGGCCTTTGGAGACAATTTCTGGCCTCTGAGCGTCATTCTGGTTAAAAAAACACCCATATGAAGTGGTATTTGGTCATTTTCGGCAGTTTTCAAGTCAACGGAAGTCACCATTTTACAACTCAAAATGTTGTCAGAGGTCGATTTGTGGTTTCAATGCATTATCACGATTTCGGAAATACTCATATTTGGTCATATCCCGCTGTTTTCCAGAAACCGGAAGTCGCCATCTTGGATTTTAAAATGATATTTGGAGACATTTTCCGGATAGAAACCGGAGTTTCAATCTTAAATTTAACAATGGCGTCTGGAGTCGAAAATGTTTCTTGCTCTCAGAAACCTCAACATATCAAATATGGTTCCATTTGCTTGATTATTTCTCAAGATGTGCAGAAATTTGTGTGGAACCCCTCCTTTCAGATGAAGAAGGGGTGTCGAAACATTATAGGCATCTTTGTTACCCCTAAAAATATTCACTTGCCGAATTTGGTTCCATTTATTTGGTTAGTTCTCGAGAAATTTGTGTTTCATTTGTTTGGAACTCCTCCCTCACATAAGAGGGAGGGGTGTCGAACCATTATGGACATTTTTGTTACCTATAAAAACATTGCCAAATTTGGTTCTATTTGGTGGATTGGTTCTCAATCTGTGCGAAATTTGTGTTTCTTTTTATGGGACCCTTCCCTTTTAAAAGAGGGAGGGGCGTCAAACTGTTATGGATATATTCGATACCCCTAAAAACATCCACCTGCCCAATTTGGTTCCATTTACTTGGTTAGTTTTCAAGATGTGCATGACTTTGAATTTCATTTGTATGGAACCCCTCCCTTTCAATAGAGGGAGGGATGTCAAACCATTATAGATATATTTGTTACTCCTAAAAACATTCACCTGCCAAGTTTGGTTCCATTTGCTTGGTTAGTTTTCGAGATGTGCATGAATTTGTGTTTCATTTGTATGGGACCCCTACCTTCCAGAAGAGGGAGAGGTCTCGAACTATCTTAGTCACCTTTCTCGGCCTCTAAAACCCCTATATACAAAATTTCACGCCGATCGGTTCAGTAGTTTCCAAGCCTATATGGAACAGACAGACAGAAAGACAGACAGACAGAAAGACAGACAGACAGACAGAGCTGCATTTTTATATGTATAGATTTTTCATCTAATTTCTATCTCCTATGATAATTGTTATACATTTGCTTAGTTTTTAGAACGACTTCACAGTTTGTTTTTTAGTCTTGCGTACTGGATTCTATTTTCAGTGTTTTCTGATCTCTTTAATTATTTGATGGCTCAATTTTGAGCTTGGTTTAACATTATTTGGACTTTTATCGAACATTCAAAGACCTTTTCAGACTATCTGATCGCAATTAAGGAACATGCGTCACTTATTTTTATTTTGTGTATTATGCATCTTTTTTTTACTCTTTTATACAATGTTTGCTGTGTTTGTCTTTGTATTCTATTTGCCTATGTTGTGTACTTTTTATGGCAGCTTTTTGTGTTTTTTGGTGTAAGGTTTCGCGAACTATAAATCATTAATAAACAATAAACATTGCTTTTTGCCTTTCTCCTAGAAAGGTATAGCAATCACTGGAAAAACCGAAGGTATAAAAGTAGTCCCAATGGCCGAATGTTGTATACCACTCGACTTCTTTCGACGAACTGAGCATTTTCTGTATGTATGTATGTACGTGTGTATGTATGTGTGTGTGTATGTGCAACTTTTTTTTCTCACTCACTTTTCTCAGAGATGGCTGCACCGATTTTCATAAAATTAATTGCAAATGAAAGGTCTAGCTACGCCATAGGTTGCTATTGAATTTCATTGTAATCGGATTTTTAGTTTAGAGGTTATGTATCAAAATGTATAAATCACGAAACATCAATATCCCAGAAACTTAACTTTTAAATTTCGTTATGATTGAACATATGGTTCAAAAGTTATGTGAAAAAAAGTTATCCTGAGGTTGTTTAAACTCACTTATTTTTCTCAGAGATGGCTGAACCAATTTTCACAAAATTAGTGTCAAATGAAAGGTCTAGTTGTCTCATAGGTTGCTATTGAATTTCATTGTAAACGGATTGTAACTTTGTCCGTTGTTAATAAGAATGTGAAATCACATAATGAAAGTAAACATATTGGCTCTCTCCTAACGATCACTGGTTAGTTAAAAGGTAGAAAAGTGATCCAAATGGCCGAATGTCATATACTACTCGACTCAGTTCGACGAATCAAGCGTTTTCTGCATGAATGTGCACCTTTTTTTCGCACTCACTTTGCTCAGAGATGGTCTGACCGATTCCTTTATCTTGGTGTCAAATGATGGGTCTATTTGCCGCTTAGGTTGCTATTGCATTTCATTGCAATCAAACTTTTAGTTTTGGCGCTGCGTCAGAATGTGAGAACCGGTCTTATGTCTCAGAAGCTATGAACATTGTTGAATTAAAATTAATGGGCTTTTAAACCCTTAAACAATGAATTTCATAATTTTTAAACATGTGGTTTGAAAGTTATAGAAAGAAACGTAACCCGCAGACTGTTTAAAACTATAGCTATGATCAAAATATGTGGCCTCAATATCATTTAAATTTGATATTGTATTGTATTGTATTTGATATTGGATTGAAGTGGAAATTAAAAGTCGTTTCTATCATTTCACTTTTTGCCTTTCTGCTAGAAAGGTATAACAATCACTGCAAAAACTAAAGGTATAAAAGTGCTCATAAGGGCCGAATGTCGTATATCACTCGACTCAGTTCGACGAGCTGAGCATTTTCTGTATGTGTGTGTGTGTATGTGTGAGTGTATGTGTGTGTGTGTGTGTGTAACGCTCTCCCAATCCCACTAGATTTTCTCAGAGATGGCTGAACCGATTTCAATGAAATTAATTGCAAATGAAAAGTCTAGTTGCCCTATAAGACCCTATTGAATTTTATTGTAATCTGATTTAAATCTCTAGTTTCTAGTTTAGAGGTTATGTATCAAAATGTAAAAATCACGAAACATCAATATCTCAGAAACTACACAACCGATTCGAACAAAATTGGTTTCAAATAAACGGGCTACCTAAAAACCTTTAACTTTTGAATTTTATGAAGATTGAACATGTGGTTCAGAAGTTATGGAAAGAAACGTCCCATAAGACCTTATTGATTTTTTTTTTTGCAAACAGATTATTACTTTGCCTGTTATGTTTAAAAATGTGAAATCCAGCTATGAAAAGAAACATATTCCGAAGACTACTTGGACTTACTCACTTTTCTCATAGATGGTTGAACCGATTTCCACAAAATTAGTATCAAAGGAAAGGTCTACCTGCCTCATAACACCCTATTGAATTTTGCTGTAATCGGACTTAACTTCGTCTGTAATGTATCGAAATGTGAAAATCACGAAACTTCATTATCTTAGAAACTACACAACCGATTTGAACAATATTGATATCAGATGAACGGGCTAGTTAAGGGTTAACTGATAAATTATAATTGAACACGTGGTTTCAAAGTTTTGCTACCCAATGCGTTACCTTTTCATTTGATTGTAATCAAACTTAAGCAACCGTTAGGTTTTAATTTGTAAAACAACGAAAGTCTATTATCTTAAGTATTACACGACTTATTTGAACATAACTAGTATCATACAAACGAGTCATCTCTCAAACTTACAAATAACAAACTTCCTAACAATTTGATATACTGTTCAAAAGTTTTGGAAAGAAAAGAAAATCAAAGACTATTCAACACTATACCTGCTTTGATCAATATATATGGCCTCAACATGATTTAAATGTGGTATCGTACTATCTGAACGTTCCCGGTATCGCTCGTGATTAAATTATTCGAAATTAGGAGTCATTTCTTATATTTCGCTATTTCTGAAGCACTAACATTACGTCAAAATTCATATTTTATACTTTAATTACAACATCAATATTTCAGAACCCAAAGAGTGAATATACCTTTTTTGGATTTAGGCATGCATGTAAATCTATTTTTACAAATAATAAGATTGAATGAGAAAGGCTGAGTCTGACCGCTAGGTGGATTAATTTAGGTTTTTTATTATTTTTTTTAATTCATTCCTCCTTAGTATAGTCTCAACTATCTATCCAAATACTTTGTTTGGTGAATTAGACTGGTTTGACCGATACATTGGTTCCTAAAGACAAAAAATCGCAAAAAACCATAAAAAAACATTTTGCTGTTTACAGTGAAAAAAAAAAACAATCCGCCAGCTATCCACTTTTAACGAACATCACGGTACTGCATATTTGCAATTGAATCAAATTAAACAGTTTGTTTCGAAATCATTCACTAACCTCTTCTAAATTTGAGTAAAAACCTTAAATAAAAGCTATTAATCCGATCAAATCAACATTCATCTTAATAATTACATAAAGATAGCACACGTCCTTCTCGTTGAAATAACATTAGCCAGCTCCACGGTGCGTATTTTATAATCATTTTGTATATAGCTCCGCCCTTTTTCAAATTACATCATTCTCTTAGCTTCGTGGTGTAACATTCTAAATTTCTAAATTCTAAATTGAATTCTAAATTGATTTCACATACTCATTTCCGATTTCGCTGAAACTTTTTACAGCTGTTCTCTTTTTGATAAAGAGGTCATTTTATTATATCAGTTCATCATGTAGACTCGCGACTGCTTCCTCAAAATGGTCTATTCAAAATGGTTACTGATAGATAAAAATTTTTATATAAGAAAACGGCTTGTTTGATTGAAATGGTGTCTTCAGCAAAGTAGTAGGTAATAAAATTGTGGTTCTAAAAAAATATATACACTATAAATTTTTTTTGGCAAATTTCCCAAATTATTTCAAAATATTGAATATCTCAAAAATTTAACTATTTTTAAAAATCCAATTTTTTACACATTGAAGATGACAATATGTACTACTATCTATCAAAATTGGGTGATGGTAAAATGAAAAGTAGTGTGAACTGGCGCAAGACTGATAGCGAAACCTGTCTCTGCGCAATCACTCAGCTTCCGGTTTTCTTAGCGTGGGATTACTTGATAAATTGGTTACCTTGTATGTTCGTCTTATTTTTACAACCTTCTAATAACAGGGTTCGCCGGTGAGTAAGGCATACTCAATTTTAACAGGGCCAGTATTAAAATGTTTGAATCTGGTACAAAAAACAGCGTGTTGGATTGGTATCATGCTCTTAGTGATAAATTTTCAACATTGTTATGTGTAGCAAGAAAAAAAAACACTCTAAACAAGTTCAGAGTGAAAATGTCAAAATACTCAAACGTTCATAACTTTTTGGTTTTTCATGTTCCCATCACCAAGTTTTGACAGATAGTAGTACCTTTTGAGATATTTAATATTTTGTGACAATTTGGAAAATCCGGCACAAAAAAAATTCTTCAGTGTATTTTTTTTCTAGAACCGCAGTTTTATTACCTACAACTTTGCTGAAGACACCATTTCAATCGAACAAGACGAGATAGAACTTTTTATCTATCTGTAATATGTCCACGGTCCATACAATATTTTATTTGTAGAATTTACATGGGCAGTTGTTTCAGGAGTGGGAGGTGGGAGTCAAAATCATTGAAAATCTGTCCACGTGGAATGCGGACGGCCCCTAATAACTTTTATTCAACACTAATAAAATTACTCTCTGCACATAATATGGCCATGAAAAGATTAAAAATGGCATCTGAGGTCAACTTTTGGTTTCTGTGCATCATCCCGATCGTTTTAAGCTGTTTTTCGGGAAAAATTGTTTGAAATATGTGATATATTTGCATGGGAGTCCTCTCTTTCATAGGAGGATGGAGTATTAGGCCACCATAAGAATATGTCTTACCCCAAAAATCCTGCTCATGTCAAATTCGATTCCATTTGCTTGATCTCAAATTATGTGAAAATTTGCGTTTTATTTTGCATGGGGGCTCTCCTTTCTAGAGAACCTCCACATGCCAAATTTGGTTCCATTTGTGTGGTTAGCTGTTGAGTTATGCAGAAACTAGTATCTCATTTGTGTGGGAACCCGTTCTTCCAAAGGAGGGAGAGGTCTCAAACTTCCCCCAGCCCCAAGAACCCCTACACACAAATTTTCACGTCGATCGGTTCAGTAATTCCCAGTTGTATATGGATCAGATAGAAACACAAAACTACGTTTTATATATAAAGATTAGCTGCTTTTTAAGTTATTTATTTCCATATCTTTTTTGCTTTTCTTTGCTTTGGGACATTATTTCTTAAAAGTTTTACATGCTGGGCTATCTTGATTCTTTGTACTTTCCTGCACTTTTCCATCTACTTATTTCTGATTTTTGTGTTTTTCATCGTATACTTTTTTTGGCACAAACGTTCGTGTTATTTTCACTCATTTTAAGAGTATTTTTGTCTATGTACCAATTGCTATTTTTTGTTTCACCCGGTTTCTTTTGAGTCCTTTGCAGGAAATATTTGTTACTCTTCTTCTTGACTTTTTATTATTTTTACGCATAATATACTTTTTCGTACTTGTTATTATTTATACTCTTTGTTATTTTTTTTTTTGTTATTCATGTTTTCGGGTGGCTTGGTGCTTTTTTCCTAATTTCCTAAAACTCTTGGAACTTTTCGAAACTTCTTTGCAACTCTGTGTTTCCATTCTTGCCTTTTTGCGTGACTTTTTGCTTCTGTTGCAGACTGTGATGCATTAATTATTACCGAGTGGTAAGCATTTGAAAATTCTAAGTTGACCACGTGGTGGCTTGAAGTCGGCCATTGATGGCTTCGACGCACTTCCACCTTAATATCTTTCCAAGGATATTTTTGTTTCAGTTTTCAATGTTTTTTTTTTACTTATTTGTTTTTTGATTTGGTTGCCCCTTTAAACTTTTATTTTTCTTGTTTTTTTCCACGACTTCTAAAGATTGTTGTTCCTAGCTTTGCACCTGTCACTATTGTTCCTATTTAGTTACTTTCAATTCATTCTAACTATGTGTTCTTTGCACTTTTGACGTAGAATACGTCTTACGGTAACATATACAGGGGTTCAACTTCAATACAGGGATCAAATTTCGAAAACCGAAAGCATCGAGAGCGTCAGTAAGTTTCCAACCGATTTCCGTCATTTTAGCAGCAATCTATTGGAAAATCATCTAAGCGCCCGTCCAAATGCAGAAAATTGTATTCTGATCGTTCAAACTATTGTATTATTGAAAATTGATGAACCTTGTCGAAACGTAAATTTCGACCTTTGATTGGTCACTTACTGCCTTTCCCTAAAAAAGACAACAGAATGGAGTACCTAGTTAGCCGGGAATGCACTTGTTGGGCTATATAAGGGACTGCTTCTCCTCGAGCAAGCTCAGTTAACTAGCAGCGGGCAGCAGCGGCGGACAGTAGCAGTGATGGCAGTGGACAAAAGCGGCGTGGAGCAGCAGCGGGCAACAGCGGCGATGGTAGTGGTTAGCTGCAGTTCCTACCTTTTTCAGTTCGGCTCCCCTTCGATCTGAGTTGGACCCCACCAGCGGTAATCCCATTCAGATATCGTTGGGTGAATGCAGCCAGAAAATGAATAAGACTCGCATCGCCAGGTGGTTTGAGAAGCCATCATCCAGCGTGTATGTATATATCGGGTGTGTGCACATATATAACGTGTGTGAATATCTATAGTGTGTGTCGCTGGCGTGCGTGGCTAGCTATACAGTCTATAGCGTGTGTGGCTTGCTATATAGCGTGCGTTGCTTGCGTGTGCATGTCTATAGCGTGTGTGCATGTCTGTAGCGTGTATGGCTAGCTATATAGAGTGTGTGTGCATGTCTATTCGCTGTCGTTACCGGTGCCGTCTGTAGAGGTAAACGTCATCTGGAGCAGAGAGACCGCAGAGTTGATTAACCCCATTGAGTGTTTTCCCAAACCTATTGCAAGAAATATATGAAGTTAAGACAGGCTGTCGTATTTTACGTTAACTCTGCGGTCGTGTCTTATAAACAACCTCTTCAATTTTTTTTTCTGCTTTTTCAAGTTCTATTTAAAAAATACTTCTCTAAAAAATAGTTCGTAAGCGTTTTTCTTTTTTTTTAGTATATTCAGCTTTCTTTTGATTTGTTTACTTTTCATTTCAGCGATATTGTGCTTAGTTTTCAGTAAAATTTTGGTATTTTTTTAACGGTTTATTCTTTGGTCTACCTCGGAATGACTATTCTGCCTTTGGTAGCTCCAAAAAGCGTTTCGACTCTTCTAATTTTAATTTCGGACCGTTTCTGATCCTCTGAGTTGTTCGATCTTCGATCTGACCTTTTTAATAATTTTGTTCCGTCTTCTATTGTCTCCTGGAAAAAAGAGAAATTTCGAGCAGTAATCTCTGCTTAACTCTGGTTTCGTCTTCAGAGACTTCAATTAAGTTTTTCCGTGAGCAAACGGAATAAGATGAACCCGGCGAGTAATTACTCTGCAGTCTTTTGACGTACTTGCGAAGCGCCTAAAACCACAAAAATTCACAAGAACGATTGAGAAGCTGTATTCTTTAAATTTTTTGACCTTCAGGGCAATTTTTTTTTTTCGCTTTGGTTGACCAGTTTTATCGAAGAAGTATTCTTTAGGCCTTTTCTGGCCATCAGTAGCAGTTTTTTTGCATCTTTCAATTGTCCTTTGTTGTGCCTTCGATATTCACTTTTCTGCCTATTTCGAATGTTTCAGTATTTTTTGAATTTTCGTTACCTATTTGTAGTTCTTCTAATTTGTTCTAATTATTGTGTATTTATTGCTTATTTAATTTTTTTCGAGTGCTTGTTGTGAGTTTGTCCTTGTCTCCCCTTTGTCTCTAGTGCCTGCTTGGCAACTTTTCGCGTCTTTCAGAGGTAATTAGGGGATATATTTTTGGCAAGAAATATTGCGATTTCACAGCGATTCACCCAATTTTCACGTTTCATATCATCGTAATAAGCATCTTTTTTTTGTTTTTTTTTTACATTCTTTTTTTGCAACATTCTATTTTTTTATTGTTGAAATTTATGCCTTGTGTCTTTTGAGAAAATTTTTTGTTTGTAGTATTTTGTTCTCGGTTTCCTAATGATGTTTTTGTGTCTTTTAAGATCTAAAAAAATAAAAAAAAAATAATTTAAAAAAAATTAAAAAATTAAAAAGAAATTAAATATAAAAATTTTTTAAAAAATTTAAAAAAATAGAAATACAAAAAAAATGATTTGATATTTATTTGCATATATTTCTGCCTTTTTGTAATAACTTGTTAAGCTTTTCAAATGCATCATTTCAACCGCTTAGTATCTTCAAAACTCTCCTTGCCTATTTTGTGAAAATTTAAGTTATTCTAAATGGTAAATAGTTTTTGTCGAATTCATTTCGTTTTTGTACTCTCGAGTTCTGTACGCTGTGTGTTCGTCATTTCCATCTCGTTGCCTTTTTTTGTCTTTCATTGGCGGCCTCCCCAGCTGGTCTCGAAGTACGATGCTGGCCTAACTTATTCTCCTACTCTTATTCTCGTCGATTGTTTTCAGCTAAATTTAAAATCATTCTTGGACATGGTTTTCAGCGATAATAAATTCAATCGTAAGTTTTTCAGTGTTTTCAACCTCTCTGAAAAAACGTTGTAGTTTTGTCCTCCTTCAAAATACTAACAAATTCAAAACCACATTACAAGTTAATATTTGAATATTTTTCTGAAACAAGTTCGTTTTAAAATGAACGAATATTTCCAACCAAGTTAAAATTTAATTTATTTTCAATATTCGCCACCCATACGACACTCGACTATTCCACCCTCTTACTCTCCACTTCAGGCAATAATGAAAATCAATTTTCAACAGGCAGAAGACGCAATAATTTCCCACTCCCCTCTAGATGCTCCTCTGCTGCCTCACCGTCGAGTGTTACGCTTACGTACCTAATGCAAATATGCTAAAGTTTGCACACATTGAACGGTGCATAGTTTTGGTGTGTTTCACAACCGTAGAAAAATCGATTCGCCTTCGTTACGGCAAATGTGCTGATGTTACGGTGAATAATTAACTTCTTCAGAAGCCTAGCAGCAAGTGAACTGCAACGGAACGCATATCAAGCGTGTTTTTTGTTCTCCTTTGACAAATCAAAATGTGAATATGTTGAGATGGTAAATGCTGCACTTTGACGTGGCAATCGAAAAATGGTGTCTTAATTGGATCCTCCTACATCCTCGATCAACCCGGTAGCGGACCGCAATTTAATTTAAGCACCAGTGGAGAAAGGAATCCAAATGAAACGAAACAAAGAAAAAAGCAGTAAATCGCTGTCATTGTCGAGTGTTGACCACACGAAGCGGGTGGGTAGGCGGCGACGACGTCAATCCTCTTCAGCAGAAATAAGATGGACGTCATTCACCTCCACCTTACCGGAATCCCGCCGGATAACGGCAAATTGATGTTGTTTTTTGTTTGCTCTGTCGTATTTTACACCTTTCAACGCTCGTCGACGACGCTCGTTTGCACCACTTTAAGCGGCTCGTTTGTCGTGCCACTTCCGTTCGTTTCCGTCCGATTCCCTCTCCTGACGCCGACGACAGAGTGTCGGCCGGTTGTTAGCGCGACAAGTTTCACTTTTTTCTCTCGTCTTTTTTTTTTCTGTGTGTGTGTGTGTTCTGGCGAAAATGGGTTTCCGAAAGTGATTCCTTTTACTTTCACGTCCCTCTCTTGAAAGCTGTTAAGCTTTAAATCGTCACGACCCTGCTTAAAGAGTGCTGGAAAGGCGAATGTTAAGAAGGATTACTGATGGGCAGCCAGACGCCTCCATCGGCTTCGCAACGAGTTTGGCGTCTCCATTAGATTGTTACTCTCTACACGGTGAAAATACCTAAAACAAAATTTTACGTACCTGAAAGTAGATGAAAGAGAAAAATGCAAATTAGTATTGTTGCTTCGTTCCAGTGCAAAATGATATTTAAACAGTCTAACTTTGCGAATCAACACAACCATCATTAAAACAATGTCCCCAATCGATATCAGCTCAAAGAAGAAAAAAAATACTGCCCAATCTCACAGAGCCAGCAATCAAACCGTTGAACTTGCAATTGGTCCCGAGAGGACCTTTAGCCAGCAGCAGCAGCCTTTGTTACGCGAAACACTAGCTTTACCATCGGAATTCGGATCATAATTCCGACATAACTATCCCTGCCGGATGACGATGGTATGCTAAACGTGCCCCCTTCCTCCCATCTCATCATACTCTTTTTATGAACCCCAACAGTGGAATGCCCCGGAATGAAATTGATGAATTCAAAAGTGCCTACCGATGGTAAACATGTGTTCGCCAGAGGGCGGGATGGGATACACCGGGTCGGAGCTGGAGATTGTTACGCGAAAATGATACCCCCGAGGAAATGTCGGGGCTGCCTGCAGGCTGCTACGGTGTATAGGCACCAGGCGGAAAACAACTCTCCAGTTTCAGTTCCTGTTGTTTATCAGTTCACTATCGGCAATATTTCCACGAAAACTAAATACGGTGCGCTGCACACTAAAAACAAACCCGCAACCTGTTCAAAAACATCCGTCAACTACAGCAGCAGCCGCGTGAGCTTCGATGATGTTGGTCTAGCCCGAATAATATCGAAGCACAGTACGTATTTGAAAACGGTTTTGTTTAACGATGCCAATCCCTACACTAATGGATCCATACCATTTGCGAAACGGCCCTAGAAAATGATATTTTTTTGGGTTGTTCTCACAGACATACATACGTTCGTGAGAACTTTCCTCCGGTGAAAGAGATCATCTGTTTCCCGGGCGTTTTTTTTTTCGTTTCGTTCCGTTTTTTGCTGCCGCTCGTATCCCACACGACAAGCCAAACAAATCTCGCCCTCCGATAGGTTCTCGCTCGATTGAGGCTTATTTGGCTGGAAATTGCGTTTCTGTTATTGCGAGTGTTCGTTGTGCGGAGCAAATCGACTGAAGAAATGGCTGCCGGCGGCGGCCGTTCTTCCTTTTTTTCGGACGCAAACGATCGGTTTTCAAGCTGCGACGGAGGAACGCGATTGTTTATTTTTTTGCCATTTTTTCGCCATCGTTGTTAGCAGATTCAATTTTCGATGAGCCTCTAGAGGCGGCAATCGGAGCACCTTATGTATATATGTGCTCCATTCGGAAATTGTAGGCCGTTATGCAACGATAAAGGAAAATGATGATACATAAGTAAGCATCTGTTGTCAACAGATTCGGGTGGTGACGCAAAGAAACTCGAAACCGAATTGCTCTTCGAGTGGTCTCAGCTGACGAAGTGCGAGGATATTTCGCACGCTGATAGAAGATTTCCGCGGCTTGATAGAGCGGAAACATTCGATTACTGTTCTTCAGGAGGGAAAATTTTGAACGCGGTCGAGAGCCGTTTTATTCGATCGTGCAGTACCGCAACATTAGGCCTGCCGGCTATTACGAAAAAAAAAGGTGAACAATGGTATTTCTATTTCTTCTTAGTACTCAAGTTGTAATTTTCTCCGTAAAAGACGTAAAAAAAGCTGGTCGAACAAATTGTAAGGCTATCACATAAATATCTTCCAAAGAATTTGATTCTAAATTTAAATTTTATTTTGAAGGGTTGGTTTGCAATATGAAAAATAACCATGCGTCCGCTCCACAACCAATTCGATGGAGACGCCGGCCGTATCTACCACGGTAAATCGAATTTGTATCTTATGTAAAATATGGGCGGATTTCACGGCAATAGTACTAAAATAAGATTTCTATGGTTAATTCGACATTCAAACTAGTTGACTGAACAAATGGAAATGGTCATGGAAAAAGTTACGAATCCGTTGAGAAGCTTTTAAGTTATATCTTCTAATCTTCTTCTTCTTCTTATCTATCTATCTATCTATCTTCTATCTATCTTCTTCTTCTATTTATACAAAAGAGAAGTTTTGTATGTATGTATGTATGTATGTATGTATGTTCCGGCATAACTCTCGAAGGCCTGAACCGATTTCAAACAAACTTGGCATAAGCTTTCTTTGTATAAAGGAAATGGTCATAGAAATATTGGATAGCCATTTTTAATCCAAGATGGCGACTTTCGGTTTCTGGGAAGCCATTTGAAACTGTGGAAAACGCTCACAAACCCCCCAATGTTGGTATTTTCGGAGCAAAAATGACTGTTAAGAACCGGTTATCGGTGTCTGAGGATACTTTGAAACTTGGGTTGCCGACTTCCGGTTTCTGGAAATCTGCGAAAATTAATTAATCAATTAATTGAATTATATACTTGGCAATATGGGTATTTTCGAAATCGGAATGACGTCGTCATACGAAAATCGATCATATAGCTCCAAATATTGGTCTTTTTTGAAACGTAGTGACGTCTGTTTGCAGCCGAAAATCGGTTTTCGTGCAAATGATTCGAGAGCAGCATTTCAAAACATCCAACCTGCTTTGATCCGCACTGTGCTCCCACAGACCATTATTATAAAAAAAATATACCAATGAATCTGAGTACACCAGTCGATTCGTTGTGACGCCCAGAAATTTTTGTTAAAATTTCAAATCATCGTACGGTACATTTTCGAGTAATGCCCTTTTGAAGGTCGTAAGGTACAAAAAAGTGATATAAAAATTACGAAAAACTTGTTGTAAAGCACGTTTTTCAACCACAAATAACTTCGAAAATATTTTCTACACATTCCAAGTATTATATTTCAAGACATTAACAATTGGTGAAAAGATTTCTTTGAAAATCCCACAGTGCACAATGGTCCACTAAGGCAAAAAGTGGAACTTAATTCCATAGCGCCTTTCACCTTCATTTCAGCTTGAAAGTGCCTTAGTAACAATTGTTTGCATGAATTACCCGCATAATCGCAACTTGTCAAAAAATATGAAAAAATTACTATACTAAAAATAAAAAAATTAACTTTTCTGTGTTAAGAGATAGAAGAATAGTTCATTCAGCAAAGTTATAGAAAATCAAAAAATATGTAACTTTGTTGAACAAATTAAAATCCTATCTTTTTTCGGTACAAAGTTATAAAGTGTATTACATGGGACTAACTAAAAAATTTTTGTATTTTGTACTTAACTTTTGTTAGTTGCATTTTACACGAACGTGTTGTTCGGAGGAATTATTAGAATACACAAAACACACATTTTTGTCAAAGACCATAAACTTCCAGGACTTTTCCTTACAAAGTTATATCATATTTTAGCTTATTTTTTCGACAAATTAAACAACGTATAGGTTAAAAAGGGGCAAGTAGAATCATGATGTCAATATTTTTCCTTGAAGTTAAGCTGAAGTACTATAAACTCTTGTAGGTTCCATGTGTCCCAATCCACCCATATAAGTGTAAGGCGAGCATATATTACAGTAGGTTTTCATATATCAAAAATACTAACTTTTTGTGTTAAGAGATAGAGGAATAATTTATTCGGCAAAGTTTTAGAACGTGAAAAAATATGAAACTTTGCTGAACAAATGAAAATCCTATCTTTTTTCGGTACAGAGTTACAGAATATTTTCTGTAAAAGTTACCTAAAAGTTAATTTGTTGCACTTAGTTTTTGTTAGTTACATTTTACAAGAAACTTTATTCTAGAGAAGCATTTGGACATACAAAACACACTTTTTTGTTGAAGGCCATACATCTCCGGGACTTTTCCTTACAAAGTTATAGCATGTTTTAGCTTATTTTTTCGATAACTTTAAAAACGTATAAAGTAAAAAGGGGCAAGTAGAATCATGATGTTAATACTTTTTTTCGAAGTTTAGCTCGAGTTCTCAAAACTGTTATTAGTTCCATCTGTCCCAATCCACCTAATCTTTTTTTCTATACGTTGTTAAAGTTATCGAAAAAATATGCTGAAATGTGCTACAACTTTGTTCTGGAGATGTGTGGCCTTCAACAAAAACGTGTGTTTTGTATGCCCAAACGCTGCTCTAAAACAACGTCTTCTTGTAAAGTGTAACTAACAAAAGTTAAGTACAAAAAACTAACTTTAAAGTAACTTTTATTCAATATACTCTGTAACTCTGTACCCAATAAAGATAGGAATTTTGTTTGTTCAGCAAAGTTTCATATTTTTTCACGTTCTAAAATTTTGCCGAATAAACCATTCCTCTATCTCTTAACACAAAAAAGTTAGTATTTTTGATATATGAAAACCTACTGTAACATATGCTCGCCGTACTCTAACATGGGTGGATTGGGACAAATTGAACCTACAAGAGTTGAGTACTTCAGCTTAACTTCAAGGAAAAATGTTGACATCATGATTCCACTTGCCCCTTTTTAACCTATACGTTCTTGAAATTATCGAAAAAATAAGCTAAAAAATGATATAACTTCATAAGGAAAAGTCCTAGAGACATATAGTTTTACACAAAAATGTGTTTTGTGTGCCCTAACAATTCCTCCGAACAACACGTTCGTGTAAAATGCAACTAACAAAAGTTAGGTGCAAAAAAATTAAATTTTATGTAAGTCCCATGTAATACACTTTATAACTTTGTACCGAAAAAAGCTAGGATTTTCATTTGTTCAACAAAGTTTCATATTTTTAAATTTTCTACAACTTTGCTGAATAAACTATTCTTCTATCTCTTAACACAAAAAAGTTAATTTTTTTATTTTTAGTATAGTAGATTTTTCATATTTTTTGACAATTTGCGATTATGCGGGTCATTCATGCAAACAATTGTTCCAAAGACAATTTCAAGCTAGGATGAAGGTGTAAGGCGCTATGGAACTGGGTTCCACTTTTTGCCTTTCTGGACAACTGTGCTGGAGCCGAGGGCTTCAGATTCGGAAAACACTGGTCCCACGTGAGGAATAATATCAATAATGTGAGTATATTTCGAAACGTTTCACTACGCATTGCGTGGTTTGGACATGGCTGGTGCGAAGTAGTTAGGGTATTTGTCCCATTATTCATCTCATTAAGCCGACATTCACGAAGAATGCACGGAAATTACACCAAATTTATACGAAATCATTGGACAAATAAACAAAATACGCTAACATGCTCTTATGGAATCGCCCAGCATTGGAAATTTAGTAAACTCAACTGGATTTATCCTGAAATTTATGAAACAAACCCCGTTTTTCATAACGCTTCCATATTCATTTCAGAACTTGAATCACTGTTCAATTATTCATCTCACGACGCACAGTGCGTTGAATGTAGGGTAAGACGGGACAAAAATCAAAACTACACGATTTTGTCGATAAAACATGCTGATGTAACAAGGAAAGTTGTTCGTTACCTTCAGAGCTACCAAATGCATAAAAGTCTTATGTGATACACTTAATCACAAAACTGTCCCAAACGCCAACGCACTCATCCTATACCAGAAACCGTTAATCTCTTTGAAAAAGTTGTACATTGTAACTAAAATTGCGGTTTCTAAGTTTTACTTACTTTTACATAAAAGTGACTTATGCGCAATTATAACAATAAAAAGATTTTTTTAGGTATTCTTCTACGTATAATTTTTATTATTTTTTTTATATTTAATCACCAGAGTAACAAACAATTTAAAATTCTTCATGATGCATATTATATTATCAAGTCAAGTTTTGGGTCATCTTTAGACGAATTGGAATAGTTGTTCGAAACGGTAGCAGCAAATACTAATTCTTTAATGGAGTTATTTTCAACGAGCTCTGCAATTCGCCGCTTTTTAATTCTGGTTGAGCAGCTTTCATGAAGTTTCTGAGGACGCTCACGAGAAGAAATGTGGTTGTATTCATAATTATTATTCTCACCGAATCAAGGAAGAGCAAGCGGTGACTCCACCAAAATTTCATGCTTTTTCATAAAATACTTTTTTATTCTATTGCATTTCTCCCATTTCGAGTTCAATTTCGGACAATATACAGCAGAAAACTTGTGCAAATTTTCATAAACATGCTCAACTGTGTTTTCTGGTAAAGACAATAACGAAATAAACATGGTGTTCTTTTGCTTGCATTGCAGTTTAACCAGTTTTCAAATATCTGCCGCTTCACGAGCGATCGGCATTGACATACGAAAAATAAAAAATCTCTCAGAGTTGCAGGAAGTTGCAGCTAATTTTTATAAATTTTGTAGAGGACACTTCGAGCAAACTTTTGATGTATGTTTTAGAGAGGAACTCGCCGGAACTTTTCTTAAAACGCGAACGAAAGTTTGAGTTCGTGTTTTTTTAAGGATTAATACCTTCACCAACTCATGATACCGATTAATCATACACGCAATCGAAACCAAGTCTCTCTATCAATGAAATATATTGCACTAACCTTGATTGTTATTTTCCATTTTGTGTTATTGGAATACACGAAGTAATAAAGTTTTACCAACGTTTAGAAAACGCGCGACAATTTAGCACGAAATGTGAATCTAATGATTGCTCTGAACGCTAACGCTAGCTATGCTTGTATTAGTATTTGTGATGCTTCCCAAAGCTCACAAGCATACTTGTTCACAACCCAAGAGATATCTGTGAACACTTCTGGGTACTTGGTGCAAGAAAGAAAAACGATTTTTGTCTATGGCTCAACGCACTGTGCGACGCCCCCGTATTCATCACACTGTTGATCATGAATGAATCACACTTTCATGAATGAACGTAGCCGCAAAACGCCGTAGTAGGTTATTTAGTTATCCGCTGTAGTTGTTTACGTGCAAAATTGGTAACCTAGGTTATCACTACAGTGCTATCGATTTATGTCAATTATGTCGGAATTATTCAACATTTACAGTGATTTCTTCGTTTTAACAGAAACTGATTTGGCAACTTTTGATTTTCTCCACCACAGTGAAAAATGATAAAAATACATACAGTTGAAATTGAGGATTTGTAAAAACCCATCTCATATATTTCTGCTAATTAAATTTGGGTTTTGATTAAAGATTAAAGTTTTCGAAGTATAGTGAGTGATTTTATTTAGTGTAATGAAAAAATAAAAAGCGGACCACTAATGATGAAAAAAACTTTGGTTGGCTGCTGAACGAGTCCCGTTGTAGCCGTATAGAGCAATGAGCGGATTTTGTTTTCTGAGGATTCCATCCCATCAGATTGAGCGATACTGATCGTTACATAGGCGGGGAAGTGGTCCAAAATCTAGATTTCTGGCGTTACATAAATTGTGATACCTTTTCCCCTAGAGAAGTCTCGGAACAGCAACGAAACGTCGGACGGTATAATGAAATAAAGTCGGTCTACCATTTTGAGACTGCAATTATGGCTGTTCAAATACTGTTCAATTCGTCGATAAAGTTTTTTTTTTTTATAATTCTTATAATTTTTCCTAAAATTGACTTCCTAATAATTTGTACTGAGTTTTTCGTTTAATAACCTTTAAGAGCCAAACGACCTTCAAAGATAATTTGTCCAAAAACATCCAGATCACAAAAATTTCAATAACTTCTGCTAGGCTTGATGGATTTTTCTCAAAATTTGTGTTATCGTTTTATACTGGCAAAGAGGTACCATGACGAGAAAAATGCATTTTCCTTTTGAAAGTTACCGTTTTTCAGAGTCTTCCTGCTCTGCTCAACATCGCTAGGAAACAATCTGAATTCAGTGTTTTGTAGAGCGACTCGCATGGTTTAATTTCATGTATGCGCCAAATGCGCCAAATGAGTAAAACGGCCCGAGAACTCATACGACGCGACGCGGTATTACGCCCGAAACCGGTCGAGTTTTAAGGTTAAAATTTTAAAATGTTTAATGTAGTAAGAACGATAAGTGTTGTGTTTTTTCCCGCGTCGCGTCGTATGGGTAATCACTCTACCTTTTCAGAACTGTCTACGTTCCTTAAAGAATTTTTTTCGCTAAATGCCGTCGAAATCACTAAAACTGCAAGAACTCGAGTTAAACTTGATAGATTTGCTGAAGGGACATGTTTTTATGACCAGCACTCTGGAAAAAATGAGCGAGGAATACAATAAATGGTCCCAAAATGACAATTAAATTTTAAAATAAGTTCAAATTAAAAGGAAAAACAAGAAACTAAAGAATAATTTACTTTGTTTGTTTCAATAAAACTCGAAATATTGTAGTCATTCAGTAACCGTCATATTTATAGTTTCTTTTACCTTGTATGATGCTTTTCTTGGAACATAGTGAAAGAATAAAGAAACTCTTCTATACTTTTCAGTCAGTTTCTGAATGGTGCATCTGGATTTGATATCGAATAGAAACTCTTTCGTTGCTTTACATAATGCTACATTCGGGTTCAGGACCTCATTCTGTAGAGATAACAGTTCCCAGAAAATTGGCTAATCTTTCCCAAAAAAAAATTTTTTTTTCGTCATGTGAATTTATCCATCAACAACAACAGACCCATTCGTTGTTTTGCTTTCGTCTCGATTAGACGCAAATTGTTCATCTCCGTTTGAGTTTGCAAAATAACAATACACGAGTTATCGTACGGGTGTTTTTTTGTCGATTATTTCTTGTGCTGCGCGATAACAATAGCCGGTAGTTTATCGGCAGAAACATCTTCTGCACACTGGTAGGGGCAGGCTACCCCGCCAGTGATCCGATACGCAGCTGATATAGCAGCAAGAATAATTCTCCCGCACCGCTGTTACCCCGCTAGCAGCACGGACCACCATACGATCGAGCGAGTGGAAGTCAACTACAAGTGGCATCTACAAGGTCGCGTGTAGGATACGGCCACTGTGTCACAACACGAAGCTGGATCGTCATTGTTTGTTCTGCGGAGACGCTCGATTAATCCTACTATCAGCCGTGAGGTCGTGACTTAGACGTTCGGTGAAGTATTCACTTTAGAATTTTTATCATTATCATTAATAGTATTATTATTGTTATTATTATAATTATTATTACTATTATTATTATTATTATTATTATTATTATTACTATTATTATTATTATTATTATTATTATTATTATTATTATTATTATTATTATTACTATTGTTATTAGTATTAGTATTACTGCCTTTTTTTTAATTTTGATCCATTGTAGTTTGAAAAATTGTTTTTAAAATTTAATAGCAACTATTTGACCCCCCCCCACATTCGAATATTTATCGTTTGTGTGCGGTAGAGCGTAACGCTCCCGCAAAATGGACGACATGCAGGTGCAACTATTCCTGGATGTGGAAACAACTGGGGAAGAGATTGAGATCTCCCCCATCAATTCCCCTCTACCTTCCCCGCTACCTAGCCCCGTACCAAGGGTACCGGCAACACGGGTGAAAGCTTACCCAGATGCTTCGAAAGGTCCGTTCGTAGTTTACTTCAGGCCCATAAAGAAGCCTCTAAATATAATTCAAATCGGCAAGGACCTGGCAAAACAGTTTTCGGACGTAACCGAAATTACAAAGGTTAGACCGAACAAACTGCGAGTTGTTGTGAGTAGCTTGAAGCAAGCAAACGCAATTGCTAGCTACGAGCTCTTCACGAGAGAGTACCGCGTGTACATCCCTGCCAAGGACGTGGAGATCGACGGTGTGGTTACCGAAGGAAGCCACACGGTCGATGACATTTTGCGTCACGGGGTTGGCTGCTTCAAAAACCCCCTGATTCAAGATGTAAAGATACTGGATGTCAAGCAATTGCATTCAGTATCCATCGAAGAAGGGAAGAAGAAATTCTTCCCTTCGGATTCCTTCCGTGTAACATTCGCCGGATCCGCACTGCCGAACTACATCTCTTTGGACAGGGTTCGTCTGCCTGTACGCCTGTTCGTACCGCGGGTCATGCATTGCCAGAACTGCAAGCAGTTTGGTCATACAGCCACCTACTGCTGCAACAAGGCACGCTGCAGCAAGTGCGGAGGCAATCATGCTGAGACCGCTTGCAGTGAGGATACTGAAAAGTGTCTTTACTGCGAGGGAACTCGGCATGACCTTTCGGCGTGTCCCGCGTACAAACAGCGCGAGGAAAAAATAAAGCGTTCCCTCAAGGAACGATCAAAGCGCTCTTTCGCAGAAATGCTGAAGAGTGCTGAGCCACCCTCGACAGGAAACATCTTTTCCTTTTTGCCAACCGATGAGGGTACATCTGACGATCCCGTCGAAGGGTGTTCTTATGCCATGCCAGAAGGATCTAGGAAGAGGAGAATGATCAACTCTCCTAATCTTTCTCGCAAAGGTCGCAAGATAACCCCTAGCGGAATGACCAATAAGCCAACACAAAAAGGAAGCGGTGAAGAAAAACCGAAGCAAGTACCTCCCGGTTTTAATTTTAAATCAAACCAGGAGTACCCACCGCTTCCTGGGGCACCAAAAACCCCTCGGGCACCCATTTCTCGATCAGAAGATAAAATAGAAACAGGGTTCATAAAATTTTCTGATATTGTGGACTGGATATTTAAAACATTCAACATACCAGATCCCCTACAAAATATTCTTCTTGCCCTTCTTCCTACAGTGAAAACCTTTTTGATGCAACTAGCAGCAACTTGGCCCCTCATTTCAGCTATCATATCTTTCGATGACTAATACGGCGAAAGAGGTTAGGAATTTTATCACTGTATTACAGTGGAATTGCAGAAGTATCATCCCCAAATTCGATATATTTTCTCATTTAATAAATACATACAATTGTGACGCATTTGCGCTCTGTGAAACCTTTCTCAATTCAAACGATCAACTCAATTTCCACGATTTTAACATTATTCGTCGAGATCGAGACTCACACGGTGGAGGGGTACTTTTAGGGATTAAAAAGTGCTATTCCTTCTTCCGAATCGACCTCCCCTCGATCTCGAATATTGAAGTCGTTGCCGTTCAAACGAATATGGATGGAAAAGACCTATGCCTTGTTTCGTTATATATGCCTCCATCCGCGCGGATTGAACAGAAGCATCTCACTGATATAGCAGAGTTGCTTCCCGCGCCTTTTTTGATATTGGGAGATTTTAATTCTCACTGTTCGCTATGGGGGTCGCTGTACGACGACAACCGATCTTCTTTAATCTGTAACTTGATCGACGACTTCAATATGACAGTTTTGAATACTGGGGAAGCGACACGTGTACCTAATCCTCCAGCACGTGAAAGCGTGCTTGACCTATCCCTCTGCTCGACATCACTAGCGCTAGATTGCCGGTGGAAAGTAATCAACGATCCCCACGGTAGTGATCATCTTCCAATCGTTATATCAATTGCTAATGGTTCAACTCCCCCGAACCCAATCAATATTTCCTACGACCTTACACGTAATATTGATTGGAAGTGTTATGAGTCTATTATAGCGCAATCTATCGAGACTCACGAGGAACTTCCTCCGGAGGAAGAATACGCGTTCTTAGCTGGCTTGATAATCGACGCCGCGACTCAAGCTCAGACGAAACCGATACCCGGGGTAACGATTAGACAGCGCCCTCCCAACAAATGGTGGGACAAAGAGTGCTCTGAGCTGTACGCGCGAAGGTCCGCGGCGTATAAGGACTACCGGGAGTACGGCACTGTCAACCTGCTTCGAAAGTACGAGGCACTGGGCAGGCAGATGAAGAGCTTAGTAAAGGCGAAAAAACGCGGGTACTGGCGGCGGTTCGTAAACGCGTTGTCCAGGGAAACAGCGATGAGCACTCTTTGGGATACCGCCAGGCGCATGCGGAACCGTGACGTTTCGAATGAAAGCGAGGAGTATTCAGATCGCTGGATACTCGATTTTGCCAAAAAGGTCTGTCCAGACTCTGTACCGGAACAGAAAACCTTTCGCGACGCGTTATTAGTAACTACGGAAGAGCCTCCATTTTCGATGTTGGAATTTTCAATGGCTCTCCTGTCGTGCAACAATAAGGCTCCAGGGTTAGATAGAATAAAATTCAACCTGTTGAAGAACCTACCCGACTCTGCAAAAAGACGCTTGTTGAATTTATTCAACAAGTTTCTTGAGCTAAATATTGTTCCGCATGACTGGAGGGAGGTAAAAGTCATTGCTATTCGGAAACCCGGGAAACCTGCCTCTGATCACAATTCATATAGGCCGATTGCGATGCTCTCTTGCCTCCGGAAATTAATGGAGAAAATGATCCTCTTACGGTTAGACAAATGGGTCGAAACAAACGGGTTACTTTCAGATACTCAATTTGGCTTTCGCCGGGGCAAAGGGACGAACGATTGCCTAGCGTTGCTTTCTACTGAAATTCAACTAGCCTTTGCTCGAAAAGAGCAAATGGCTTCTGCGTTCATGGATATTAAGGGGGCTTTTGACTCGGTCTCTGTAGAAGTTTTAAGCGCGAAACTTCATTCGCAGGGACTTTCACCATATTTGAATAACTTTTTGCTCAATTTGTTGTCAGAAAAGCATATGTATTTCTCACATGGCGATTCGACAACTTCCCGAATTAGTTACATGGGCCTCCCCCAGGGCTCATGTTTAAGTCCTCTCTTATATAATTTTTACGTCAATGACATCGATGAATGTCTTGCAAATTCATGCACGCTAAGGCAACTTGCAGACGATAGCGTTGTATCCATTACTGGTGGCAAGGCTAGCGACCTGCAAGGACCATTGCAAGATACCTTAGACAATTTGTCTGAATGGGCTCTTAAGCTGGGCATCGAATTCTCTCCGGAGAAAACTGAGCTGGTCGTTTTTTCTAGGAAGCATAACCCAGCTCAGCTGCAGCTCCTACTAACGGGTAAAACGATCTCTCAGGTTTTAGTCGCTAAATATCTCGGGGTCTGGTTCGACTCCAAATGCACCTGGGCTTGTCATATTAGATATCTGACACAAAAATGCCAACAGAGGATTAATTTTCTTCGTACGATTACCGGAACTTGGTGGGGTGCTCACCCAGGAGACCTTCTAAGGTTATACCAAACAACGATATTGTCAGTTCTTGAGTACGGCTGTTTCTGCTTTCACTCCGCCGCGAACACGCACATTATAAAATTAGAGAGAATACAATATCGTTGTTTGCGTATTGCCTTGGGTTGCATGCAGTCGACCCATACGATGAGTCTTGAAGTGCTAGCGGGTATTCTTCCGTTGAAACATCGTTTTTGGAATCTCTCTTACCGGTTGCTAATTCGATGCACAGTTATGAACCCATTAGTAATTGAAAATTTCGAGAGGTTGGTCGACCTTCAATCTCAATCCAGATTTATGACTTTATATTTTGACTATATGGCTCAAGATATTAATCCTTCTTCATACGATTCCTCCAATGTCGCACTTTTAGCTACTTCTAATAATGCTATATTCTTCGACACCACCATGAAACAAGACATTTCTGGTATCCCGGATCAATTGCGACCCCAAGAGATCCCTAAGATTTTTTCCAATAAGTTTAAACATGTTAGTTATGATAAAAGCTTTTACACTGACGGATCTAATCTAGATGAGTCCACTGGCTTCGGTGTTTTCCACGAAAATTTTACCGCCTCCTACAAACTAGATGCTCCTGCTTCCGTGTACGTCGCAGAACTTGCTGCTATTCAGTACTCTCTTGGAATCATCGAAACCCTACCCATAGACCACTACTTCATCTTCACAGATAGTCTCAGTGCCATTGAGGCTCTGCGATCAATGAAGCCTGTGAAGCACACCCCGTATTTCCTGGGAAAAATACGGCGGTTTTTAAGTGCTTTAACAGATAAAAATTACCGGGTTACCTTAGCGTGGGTCCCTTCTCATTGCTCGATTCCGGGTAACGAAAAGGCTGACTCTTTAGCTAAGGTGGGTGCTATTGACGGCGATATTTATGAAAGACCAATTGCTTTTGATGAATTTAATAGCATTTTGCGTCAGAGAACACTCAACAGTTGGCAATCATCATGGAACTCAGAAGAACTGGGACGGTGGCTACATTCCATTTTTCCTAAGGTATCGACGAAAGCATGGTTCAAGGGGTTGGATGTAGGTCGGGACTTCATTCGCGTGATGTCCAGACTTATGTCCAATCACTACACGTTAAACACGCATCTCTTTCGTATAGGGCTTGTAGACAGTAATCACTGCGTTTGTGGCGATGGCTACCATGACATCGAGCATGTTGTTTGGTCGTGTACCGAATACTGTGGTGTTAGGTCTGAGCTTATAGATTCCCTTCGGGCCCGAGGAAAACAACCGAACGTACCCGTTAGAGACATTCTGGGAAGCGGTGATCTCCAGTACATGACACAGCTATACGTGTTCATAAAACACGCTGGTATTAAAATATGAAACTCTTCTATCTATTTGTTAGATTACCATTCCCGCTACACGCTGAAAGAAGATGATACACTAAGCTGGAGACACCCAAACGAAGACTCGGCATCTTCATGTTCACGCAGACACCTCAGTCCAAACTGCTCAAATAGAACATCACTGCTTAGCCATGTACAAATAAATAAATCGTATAACTCAATATAGTTGAAATCAAAATTGTAACTCCCCTCCTCTCACCTTAAATCCCCACTAGCTCGTAGTCGGCCGCGAGAATAAAGAAAAGGCCTCCCTCTTTTCCCTGCTAATTTAGAATTTAAAAAAAATGTACTTGGCTCAGTTAAACATAAATTGTATCGTGCCGTGTCAAATAAACTATTAAAAAAAAAAAAAACAACAGACCGATTTACGATACACCCTTCCGTTGCATAGTCTGAAATAGTATATTTTCCCGACATTCCATCAACCGAACAAAAGGTACTAGACACCTTATTTCCCATGGGAAACCCTGACAAACAAAGAACAACAAAAAAGAGTAACGATAAGGTTTATCGTTCTTTGTAATAGAAAATAGAAATGGGAAGAAAATAGAAATGGGAAAAAAAAATTGTTTCTCTTTGGGGTTTCAGTAGAGATTGAGTAGGATTAGTTTATTAAAATCAATCTAGTCATTGATGTAATCCAGGGCGGACGTTATTTTCTCCACATGTACAGGAACCTATGTATTCGAGTCCCTAGCAAAGGTGTAAAACATTAACATAGCCTTTTCAATCGAACACGGATCGCCTGCTGGACTATATTTTTCGAAGCCTAGTGAAACTTGATTAGTCAATTCCTGTGGTTGGATTTTTTATTTATTTATTACAGATATCGGTTCATTGATATTGAGTTTATATCTCATGTCAGTTGTGAAGCCCAAATACTTTCTTTTTTTATATCCGCATTCGCGCCCCAATAACTCTTTATGTTCGCAGCGAATTATTACGGAATGGCATAAAACCTGTCCTCACCATGAACGACTTTTAAATCGTCCTGCCTGTCAGCACAGCGACGGAATACTCTAGCATTGTGCATGCAGCATGCAGCTCGTATGAATCGGGAGTACCAACCACCCCCAACAACTGTCATAAATCTTCATTGAAATCGAGAATCGGGAAGGCGCTTCGACAACCGGATATTTACGGGGGATGTTCCATACGCGTGTACGAATCGCACCTTCAGCTAACGGCTGTTGATTCATCCTCACAGCAACAACAACAGGGAAAACATTTTCGATACTATCAGACAGCAACCACTGGATATCACAGCCGCATTCCATTCCGCATTACTACAGCCGACGGCCGCCTGAGCGGAGGACTGTTCCGGAATGTTATTCTGCCAATGGTCATTTCACGGTTTGTGTTGCCACTGCAGGCAACTTAGTAGCTTGGTTCGTTCCCTCGGGCGAATCGGATGTTTGGCTAAGCAATCGTAACAGCCGATGGACGTACGTCGACCAGGAAAAAGCAAACCGTTTTCCCGGTCTGTGTGAGTGTGTGTGTATGTGTGTGCGTATAACTGTGTTATCCTACGGGTGCAGTTTTTGTTCCGCAATAACAAACCCTGCCAGCTGTGTAGCGATGGGTGATGAAGACAGACACGTTTCCTGCCGTCGGCAGTTAGCCCAGATTCCAATTCCGTATGTTTACACTCGCATTCGCACCAGAAGGGAATAGGGAATAGGAAAAGTACTCGTTCAGGATCGAATCGGTTAGAAACGTCATGACGAGTGGTACGTGGAATTGGCACCTGTTCTGCTCTTGCTTTGGTATACAGGAGATAATAATGCTCCTCAAGAATTGAATCGAATCTTTCAGAGTAAGGACTGTTGGTGGTATTGAAAGGATTTCGATTTATTCATCAATTGCCAATCCAACTTTGGAGGCTTCCTTGAGTTCAAACAAATACAAGGCCAATAATCAGTTAAAATAATACAATTCAAACAGAGAAGATAAAGGATCTCAAAGTGCAACAACGTTAATAAATTCAACGAAATTCGATGAATAAAAATTAATAATAAAATTTCCATAAACAGAGCCAACCCTTTTTCTTTCCCTTCTGTTTGGCTCAAAGGTCAACCAAACAGAGGTTCTACTCTTCCGTTAATATTTACATCAAATAATTTCTCGCTCGGTTCCGGTTAGCACCCAATTCGGACTATGAATTATTGCTGCAAATATTGTTTCCACCATTATTGTGAACGCATGGCAACGATCTGACAACCAATATTTCGGCTATTTTTCCTCTTTACCTTGTCGCACTGATAAAAAGTGAAAAATTGAAATAATTAAATTTTTTTCGTTTACTGCCTCGTGGACTGTCGCGGCAGGCAGGCCGTCATAAATTCGCACCAAATGGGCAGCAATAAAAGCACTCTTCTTCCCTTCGGAAAATGCAAAACCAATATAAGGTCACAATTATTTGGGGGAAACAGCAAATTGAATATACTTTCGAGCGAGCGAAATTCAGGGCGTAGGCGAAACTGGTTGCTGCACTTTCGGAGGTAAACAAGAGTTTATTACACAACGTTTCCCCCCTACTCTATGCTACGGGAGGTGGCTGTTTTTGTTTATTCAATAAACAGTTCCTCATTGCTCCGCAATGGTCCCCGTATAATAATGGTCATATTACTCGAATTATCGTACCGTAATGTTGTATTAATATGCTATGATATGGGCAAGCTTAATTATAAAATGTTTAAGTTACATTCGTGTTTGTATTGAAAATTGTTATGCTACGCTACGCTCAAACGAAGCCACTCGGGGCAGGGCATTTTCAAAATCGAAAGTATCGGTTTCTGTGAGTGAGAGGAGCCATTATGGGGCTATTTTTAGCACCGGGAACAATTGAACTGCCCGTTCCAGCGTCGTCGGTTAGAATACGCCTCCGTCACAAGGGCGCACGTTTACAAAATGCAATTACTGTGTGATGCGTTCTCTACACACTGTTCCGGCTGCCGTCTATTCGTTTCGACTGATCACAAAACTGTAATTAAATTTGTAAACAATAAACACGCTTGAACGACGCACGGGAACGACAGCAGGAACCGTGCTGTCCATCGTGATTAAACAACAGTCTTCTCCCACTCGGGTGATCCGCTGCCGGAACAGAAGAGAGCTATGATTACCCAACTGGGACGGATCGTATAATGTTCCGTTTGATATTCTAAACGATGAACATTTTCGCGCCTACGCGAGAACTTTGGGTCAACCCGGCATTTAAAAAAAGGTACGTTGGGAATTGTGTGCAGGCTGATCCTTTTTTGGCAATTTGATTCAATGATGTTAAATGCAAACCGTACTCCAATTTTTTCCGATTAAACTAACTCATTCAGATTTATCTTATACCGAAACCAGAAAGCAATAGTTTCTTAGTGTAGAAACTGTTTATTCAAGTTGAAATAGTTGTCGACCGAAAGGTCCAAGTTTAGAGTTTAAATTACGTTAGAAGATAATTTGGGTAGATTCGTCTTACCAAGTTGTTTCACGGTTGCCATATAATGTTCGCAGTTTATTGAATCCGTATGTTTTAAAGCTACAAAATGATGAAGTTTTTTTTTTAATTTCAATGTGTTTCAACTTCTTCGTTTCTGATTTGATTTGTCCGAGTCATGGTCGCCGTGTAAATTTAAAATTTTCTAAAGTATTCTTTGCAACATGATTGAACACAGAATGAATTGAACAACCATTGTAAAGGGTAACGATTCTATACGAACCTTTTTGATTTGACTGGAACAAGTCAGCGCAGAGTTCTTTGTGCTAATGAAACTCTAACGATGGGTAAGGTCTATGTGGTAAAGCGTTGCAACCCATGGAAATATTTTGAGGATATATACAAACAGGAGAGGATGTCGAAAATAGTTTTTTTGTCCAGTGCAGTTAATCGACGTTGCATAATTGATTCTAAAAATAAAAACAAAAAAAACAAGAATAAAAACTCTACAACCAAATCAAAACCAACCAACCAAAATAATGGAAAATGTTGAAAAAATCAAAATAAAACAAACGTCCATAAATCAGAGATTGAACAAAAATAACACACAGAAAATTGTAACGCGAAGTAATACATGGAATAAATATTAAATCCTTCAAAATAAAAAGTATATACAAGCAAAACTATTTCAGTTAATGGAAATAAAAGCTAGAAAAAAAAAACAAATGAAAACCAAACTCAAAAAACACACAAAATGATTAAAAATTACAAAAATAACAGTCAAACAATAAAAAAATATTTTTATGGTTTGAAAAAAGTTCAAAACAATCAAAAACTTATTAAGTAAAACAATAATAGAAACAAGACAAAAACAGAAGCTCATAAAAAAACGATTACCTCAAAGCGAAGAAAAATGACACCACCACAAAACAATCTACAAGGAATTTGAACACAATTGAATAGATGAACTCCCCTAGTGAAATGGGCCTATGATGTTTTTGAAATAACAGTAGCGCTGCTGTCAGCTCTGGAAATCAAAAACAAATTGGAACAGTTATATCGATGAATAGACAAAATTAAAAACAAACAAAAATATATCATGAATCTTACATCAAAGATAAAGAAAAATCTCTTAAATAATAGATTAAAAATAATTGAAACGGGAACCATCATGAAAAAACATAAAAAATGAGAAAAAAATCAAAATATTGAATACGAAAGAAAAACTAAAATATGTTAAGTTCATGTAATATACAAGACGAACTAATTAAAAAACTTCATAAAAAATCAATAAAATAAAAACAAAACACTTAAATCACAAAATGCGAAAATTTTTAGGTGTAAAATAGTAATCTGTTTTGTGCTTAGAGTCGACCAAACCCTTTGTATCACATGGCGACCATGACAAATTTCGTATCTGAGCAGTTCTAGGCAAAATGTGCCAATTTTAATTGTCTTTTTTTATTAGGCTGAAACTGTTTTATTTCTTATTGGAACAAATTTCACATTTTTGCATTCATACTAAGCCTAAGAACCTTTTCTTCCAGAAGAGGGAAGGGTTTCGAACTACCATAAAAATATTTCTTGCTCCCAAAAACATCCAACTGCCAAATTTGGTTCTATTTGTTTGATAAGCTCTCGAGTTAAACAGAAATATGTGCTTCCTTTCAGAGAACGGAAGGGTGTCAAACTACTATAGAAATAATTTTTGCTCTCAAAAACATCCACACTAGGCTGTCCCAAAAAAATCAATGTTGAAAAAGTCAAGGTGCTCAGCCCTAAATTAAAAGATAAGGTTATTTATAGCATTTTTGTAGAACATTTCGACTTTCTAAAAAATTGTTTTCAGGTTGCCCAAACGTGATTTATGAAAAAATGGCTTTTTCAAGCTACAAACCCACTCTTTTACACTTTTTTCAAATCTATTCGATTCCTACATTCCTCTATATATTTTTTTTATTTTTTGTGGGGTTGTTTTTCAATATTTTGCATGGTTTTGTTCAGCATCGCATTCAATAATTTGACTCACAGAGCCCATTGAACATCACAAAAAAGTAAATTTTTCTCATAATTTTTAGATAAAACCCTTCAAAACACATACTAAAAAATTGTTTGATCAAGAACTGAAATTTTTACTGTAAAGCGGGATTCAAGACAGAAATTTGCACAAAAAAAAAGATCCTTGATATCCCATCGGGGGGGCTGAGATATTGGTGTTTTTACATGCGATGGAAAACTATGCATTTTCTCAAAAATGGCACTATAGCTCAATATCTCCTTTGCACAGTGTTTTATTTTGCCGTTTGTGCGAATAATTTTTTAAACAGTGATGCAAATGTTGATTATAACCACAAGCTATGTTCGGAGAAGTTTCAGGATATTCAAAAGTGCATCATTTAATGTAGAAAGAAGGGTGATCAATCCACCAGTGTGTGAGATAAAAAATTTACTTTTTAATCAAAATAAGATGGATGCAAGGTGTCTTCGACAAAGTTTTAGGTTGTCTTAAAACAAGAAACTTCATCGAAGACATTATGTTTCTATCTCTTACATATCACGAGCAACATTGAGTTTTCTATTAGAGGGCACTAAAAATCACAATTTTCGTTTTAACTTTTTTGGCAGATTTTTCCGAATTTTTAAACCTTCTACTCAGTTATCAGCCATATAAAAATGCATTTGTTTCCTGAACATTGTTATTTCTTATCTCCCAAAATGAAACAGTTATTTAACATAAATATTAAAATGCACAGTTTTCCATCACATATAAAAATGCCAACATCTCCGCTCCCGGATAAGATATCAAGTATCTTTATTATGTAAATTTTTGTCGTAAATCCCGCTTTGCAATAAAAGTTTCAATTCTGGATCAAATTTTTTTTTTATTTGTGTTATGGAAGGTTTTATCTGAAAATTATTGGAAAAAATAAAAATAAATAAAGGCAATTTTGTATAAATCACGTTTGGGCAATCTGAAAACATTTTTTAGAAAGTCGAAATGTTCTACAAAAAATGCTATAAATAACCTTATCTTTCAATTTAGGGCTGGGCACCTTGACTTTTTTAACATCGATTTTTTTTGGGACACCCTAATCCACACACCAAATTTGCTTCTATTTGCTCCATTAGTTTTGGAGTTTTTTTTTCTTCACCTATCGTTTATTTGACACGGCACAAATACAATTTAATGTTTAACGGCGCCAATTATATCTGATGACTTAAAATCTTTAAGCAAATTTTTTATCCTCGCTGCCGACTACGAGCTGAAATTAAGTCTATCTTAAAACTAGCATATATTTTTCAATTAATGTTTTGTAGTTGAATGGTCGTCTGATGATCGTCGAATGGCCATGAATATGCAGCATGTATGGATTTGTTCTGCTAAGCCACGATGTTATGAGGTGGGACAGGGGCTTGTAATCCTCGGGTCCTGGAAGTATTGTGCGGGGTTCAGTTGCTGGTTATGGTTCGTTGTTGTTGTTCGCTGTTGTTCAAGCCAAGATATCACGACAGGCCTCGGGTTCTCAGGTCCTGGCGGATTCGTGTGGGGTTCAGTTGATGATTCCAAAATCGAGGTCTATGACGTGTTCTTGCCGTTTTGTTGAATGTGGATGGAAAGGAATGGGACTAGACTGGGGCGTGGATGGATTTCAGGAAAATGTATATAAGGGACATGTAGGGTAGGTCACGACTCGCCAAGACATCACGAACAGGAACAGCTGGTCCTCTACCCTCGGCCCGGAGGGAAGTTATTAATTTAGACCTGGCGTCACGGTGGACAGGGCATGACCAAACAACGTGCTCTATGCCGTGATAACCTTCACCACAGGCACAGATACCACTTTCCCCGAGCCCAACACGACGGAGATGCGCGTCAAATCTATAGAGATTGGACATAAGCCGCGACATCACGCTAATGAAATCTCGACCTACATCCAACCCCTTGAACCACGGGCTCGTCGATACCTTGGGGATAATGGAATGTAAACACCTTCCCAGTTCCCCTCTAGTCCAAGAATTTTGCCAACTGATGATCGTATTCTGACGTACAAGTGCGAAAAACTCATTAAAAGCAATTGGTCTTTCATAAATTTCACCGTTTGTTGCGCCCACCTTAGCCAAAGAGTCCGCTTTCTCATTACCCGGTATCGAGCAGTGAGAAGGGACCCACGCTAAGGCAATCTGAGTAGATTTTTCGGATAAAGCACTCAGATGTTCCCGTATTTTCCCCAGGAAATACGGAGAGTGCTTAACATCTTTCATCGATCGGAGAGCCTCAATGGAACTGAGACTGTCCGTAAAGATGAAATAATGGTTCGTGGGCATTTTTTCGATAATCCCTAGGGTGTACTGAATTGCAGCTAATTCTGCGACGAAAACAGAAGCAGGATTATCGAGCTTATGGGAGACGGTTAAATTGTTATTGAAGATACCGAAGCCAGTGGACCCATCGAGAAGTGATCCGTCAGTGTAGAACATATTGTCGCAGTTGATATTTCGATATTTATTAGAAAAAATTTTGGGGATCTTCTGCACGCGTAAATGATCCAGGATTCCACGAGTTTCTTCTATCATGGATGTATCGAAAAACACAGTAGAATCAGAAGTATTTGATAAGTTGACACGATTTGGAATATTCGAAGAAGGGTTAATATTTTGGGACATGTGATTGAAATACAATGTCATAAAACGGGTTTGAGAATTAAGTTCGATTAACCTTTCAAAATGTTCAATCACAGGACGGTTCAAGACCTCACATTTGATTAGAATACGAGAAGACAGGCTCCAGAAGCGGTTTTTCAATGGTAGTACTCCAGCTAAGATCTCCAAACTCATCGTATGGGTCGATTGCATGCAACCCAAGGCGATACGCAAACAACGATATTGTATTCGCTCCAGTTTGATCAAATGTGTGTTTGCTGCGGAGCGGAAGCAGAAACACCCGTACTCAATAACAGACAGTATCGTTGTTTGGTAAAGCCTTATAAGGTCTCCTGGGTGGGCTCCCCACCATTGTCCGGTTATTGTACGAAGAAAATTCACTCTTTGTTGACATTTTTTCATCAGATACCTCACGTGACAACCCCAGGTGCCTTTAGAGTCGAACCAGACACCAAGATATTTATGTACCAAAACCTGAGAAATCGTTTTACCCATTAAATGTGTTTGAAGCTGAGCAGATTCATGCTTCCTAGAAAAAACTACTATCTCAGTCTTCTTCGGAGAGAATTCGATACCTAGCTGTAAAGCCCAAGCAGACAAATTGTCCAAGGTATCTTGCAATGGTCCTTGCAAATCGGCAGCTTTGGCTCCTGTAACAGAGATTACACTGTCGTCTGCAAGTTGTCTTATCGTGCATGAATTTGCCAGACATTCGTCGATGTCATTTACATAAAAGTTGTAAAGAAGGGGGCTTAAACATGAGCCCTGGGGAAGACCCATGTAGCTAATTCGAAAAGTTGCCAAATCGCCGTGCGTAAAATGCATGTGCTTTTCGGACAACAAACTGTGCAAAAAATTGTTCAAAATTGGAGAAAATCCTTGTCGGTGAAGTTTATCCGAAAGAATGTCAATAGAAACGGAATCAAAAGCCCCCTTAATGTCCAAGAACGCAGACGCCATTTGTTCTTTGCCAGCATACGCCAGCTGAATATCTGTTGAAAGCAACGCAAGACAATCATTCGTCCCTTTGGCATGGCGGAAGCCAAATTGAGTATCTGATAGTAGACCATTTGATTCCCAACCCAATTGATTTCCCGACCCAATGGTCTAAACGACGGAGTATCATTTTTTCCATCAATTTCCGGATACAGGATAGCATTGCAATCGGCCTATAAGAGTTGTGGTCAGAAGCTGGTTTTCCCGATTTTTGGATGGCGATCACCTTCACCTGCCTCCAATCCTGCGGTACAATGTTTTGCTCCAGGAACTTATTGAACAAGTTCAACAAGCGCCTCTTGGCATTGCCGGGTAGTTTCTTCAACAAGTTGAATTTGATTCTATCTAACCCAGGCGCGTTATTGTTACAGGACAGGAGGGCAACTGAAAATTCTGCCATCGTAAAAGGTGATTCTATCGCGTCGTGGCCCGGAGACGCATCGCGAACAATGTTTTGCTCAGGAACAGAGTCCGGACATACTTTCCTGGCAAAATCAAATATCCACCGACTTGAAGACTCCTCGCTTTCGTTGACCGTTACGCGATTCCGCATTCTTCGGGCTGTGTTCCAAAGAGTGCTCATCGATGTCTCCCTCGACGTCTCGTTCACGAACCGACGCCAATATCCGCGTTTCTTTGCTTTAGCCAGGCTTTTAAGCTTGGTATTAAGCTCCGAATACCGTATATAGTCGTCGGGTGTACCTCCCTTCTGGTAGGCCAAAAACGCGTCGGATCTTTGCGTGTAGACATCGGAGCACTCTTGGTCCCACCACGGAGTGGGAGGCCGTTCTTTGATCGTTACGCCGGGATATTTCTTCGTTTGGGCTTGCAACGCGGCGTCGAGAATCAAGCCCGCGAGGAGGTTGTATTCTTCAAGTGGTGGATGATGTTGAATCGACTCGACCGCTTTTGAAATCATTTCCTCGTATAACTTCCAATCGACATTCCGTGTGAGGTCATACGGAATGTCAATTGGTCGCATGCGAGTTGACCCGTTAGTAATTGAAATAAGAATAGGCAAATGGTCGCTACCGTGAGGATCGAGGATTACCTTCCATGTGCAATCCAACCGTAGCGACGTTGAACATAATGATAGATCCAAAGCGCTTGGGCGCGCTGGAGGTTTCGGGATACGTGTCATTTCACCGTTGTTCAAAATAGTCATGTCGAAGTCATCGCAAAGGTTATAGATTAAAGAGGAGCGGTTATTATTGTAAGGGGAACCCCAAGCCACACCATGAGAGTTGAAGTCTCCCAAAATCAAACGTGGCGAGGGAAGAAGTTCTATTAAATCAAAGAGCAGCCGTTGCCCAACCTGTGCTCTGGGAGGAATATATATTGAGGCAATACAAAGCTCTCTACCTTGTATTGACATTTGACATGCGACAACTTCGATGCCTGGAATCGAGGGGAGGTTAATACGATAGAAAGAATAGCAATTTTTAATCCCTAAAAGTACTCCTCCATATGGGGTGTCTCGATCAAGGCGAATAATATTAAAATCATGGAAGTTGAGATCAATATTTGAAGTAAGCCAAGTTTCACAAAGGGAAAATGCATCGCATTTGTTTTTATTTATCAAAACTTTAAATGAATCCATTTTTGGTAAAATACTTCTACAATTCCACTGTAAGACAGAGATAGATTCCTTCATATACGCAGTTGAATTAGGCATCGAAGGATACAATCGCTGCAAGGAGGGGCCAGTCGTAGTTTTGGAGTTATGCAGGAGTTTGTGTTTCATTTGTATGGGCCCCTTCCTTCCAAAGTAGGAAGTGGTGCCAGTTTATCACATACATATTTCTTGTTCCTAAAAACCTGCACATGCAAAACCTGGTTTCATTTGCTTAATTAGTTCTCGCTAGTTATTGGACTCGTTTGTATGGGACCCCTGCTTTCCAGAAACCATCATAGGAACCATTCCCCACCCCAAAAAACCTCACATACAAATTTTTACGTCAATCGGTTCAGTTGTCTATATGGTTCAATTGTCTATATGTATCAGACAGACAGACAGGATTGCATTTTTATACGTTTACTAGCTGTCCTGGCAAACTTCGTTCCGCCTATTTTTTTCTTTATTTAAATGATTTCAAGAACTCTTATTTGATTTCACCTACATGCAAAGATTTACCTTCCTATTAGTTTATAGTATGCAAATGCATCGAATCGGACATTGGCTACGTTCAAACTCAAAGGAAAAATTGTTTGAAATGATTGGTTTTATCGGAATGAGAATATGCTTGCCTTTCCGTTTTTGTACACCACCACGATTCAAAGAATGCTCATATTAGATGTCATTCGGTCATTTGCAGCTGATTTCCCAAAAGAAAAGTCGTCAGATTAGATTTCAAAATGGCATGTGGAGTCAATTTCTGGCTCCTGACCATCAGTCTGATACCGTTCATCCATTTTTGGCTATTTTTCAGAAACCGGAAGTCGCCTTTTATGAATTTCACACTGTGTCTGGGGTCAACTTCTGGCTTCTGATTATCACTATTACGAAAACACCCATATTTGGTGGTATTTGGTAACTTTCGGCAGTTTTATTTGCACAAAATAAAATCCGTACCAAAAATAGCAAATATTTACCCCGTGTAATACCTGCTTTAAACGTTAAAGTGCCAAGTTTGCTTTCATTTGCTCGATTAGTTCTCGAGTAATGCAAAAATGTGTGCTTCATTTGTATGGGATCCCTCCCTTCCAGAGGAGGGAATGGTCTTAAACTATGATAAATGACGTAGCTTTTTTTGTTTGTGTTTGATTGTTAGGTTTTTTGCTTAATTTTTTATTTCCTCGTTTTCCGTAAAATTTACATTCGGGTAGAATGTTTTTATTGTAGTCTTTTATTTTTTATTTTGATTTTCATTGTTTTGCGTTAGTCTATGCGTTATTCTTCGGGTTACTTTAGTTTTTGTGCAGGTTTATTATTATTATAATTAGATTTTAATTAGACTGTTTTTTCAAACTAAATTACTATTTTTAACAACGGCTTTTACCCGTTCACATTCATGTTCATCAAGCAGACAATGGGTGCAGAAAAGGAAGAGAAAAATTAGCGAACTGGAAATATGATACAGATTTTGAAAAATATACCGCATCCCGACCGGACTTGAACCCGCAATATATTTTTCCAAATCCGTATCATATTTCCAGTTCGCCTATTTTTCGCTTCCCATGCTGCACACAAAGTCTGCCTAATGAACTTAGACTGTATTGTTTGCAGTTTTCTGTATTGTTTGGTAATGTTTTTCTGGAATATATTTTAGAAAACTCAAGCTCAAGTTTGATTATCTAAATAACTATTGCTATGGTTTTAATGGGCTTATTTGGTATTTATTATATCGTTTTGTTTTGCAGTTGTTTATTTCATGCTTAAATCTCGTATCTTCTTTCCTGCATATTTTTTTTTATTTTCATGTATCTTTTTTTTTCATTTTTAGCCTTATCATTATTTTATTGTCAGTTTATTTGCCTTCGTCTAGGTTTATTGTATTGTAATATTTTTTGTGTGTTAGAATTGCTCAATCTTTGATTTTTTGTCTTGCATTGTTTTCTAGTTGTCGTTTTTGTAATGCTTCTTTTTTTTTAATTTTGTATAATTTTTGTTTTTTTTTGTTTTTTTTTTTTGTTTTTTTGTCTATTTTGATATTTTTTCAACCTTTTTCCCTTTTTAATTTTTTGATTGGTAATCATGACTTTTTTATTGCTGGTTTTTTATTATTCGACATCACTCTAGTTCTACAAAGCCTTTTTTAGTTTTTTTTTTGTCTGTTGTTTAATGTTATATCTCTGCCCATTGAATTCATTGTGTATTATTATATTTTAATTACTTGTTTTTTTTTTCTATTGGTGATTTTTTTATTATTTGGTTGCTCTTAATTTGTTTTAATATAAACTTTGTTACAGTTTCATAGTTTTTTTTGTTTTTCTTTTTGTCTGTTAGGTGCTTAATTATCATATTATTCATTCATGTTTTTCATACTCAGCCCCGTATTAGCTTTAATGATCTTCATTTTATTTTGAATTTTTTTCCCTTAGTCTTGCTCTATTGTTTAATAATAGTTTTTGTGTATACTAGTACCATTTGATCTTTGTTTTCCGTCTTGTTCTGTATTTTGATAATCGATTTTTTTTTGTAAATTTTTGGCTCTTTTTCCTGTTTTCAATTTTTAAACTTGAGTTTGTCATATCTTGATTATTTTCCATGTTAATTTTTTCATTGTTAATCTTTTTTTGTGCCCCTTGATTATTATTTTCAATGTTTGCTGACTAGTTTTTTTTTATTAGGGGCCATCCACATACCACGTGGACAGCTTGGGGGGTGGAGGGGTTGTATAATGTCCACGGTCCTCACAAAATTTTTAGAATTTATATGGGCATTTGTCCACGGGGGGGGGGGATCAAAATCGTTAAAAATCTGTCCACGTGGTATGTGGATAGCCCCTTATTGATTTTTTAAATAATATGGTCTCTCCTATTTGTTTAATACATATGTATATTTTTTTTCTCTTTCCTTTTTTTACCAATTAATACACGTAAGATGTCCGAAAAATACTGACAGACGATTTAAAAAAAAAAATGTTCAGGGGATCCAGAAAAAATAAAAGTTTTAATCAGAAGTGTTGCCAGTTAGATTATTTTTGTGTTTGTTAACTAAAATTGCAGTTTTCAGCAAATGGAGCCACTTTTATTTTAGATTTGATAATATTATCGTATTCTTTGGAAAGTTTCACGTAAGAAACACTTATCGCCCTAAGATGATATGAACCAGTCTCGAGTTTTTACATTTTTTTTAAAAATACTTTAACATTTTTGATTTATTTTTCTTACAATTTATAAATGTAAGACGTCCGAAAAATACTGGTAGGTGGCTTTTGAAGCAAATAAACCAAGGAATCAAGAAAATATATTATTTTCGACCGGAAGTGTTGCCAGATAGATTATTTTTGTATTTAAAATCTAAATAAGCATTTTCCGGCAAATGCATCTGATTTTATTTTAAATTAAATAGTTTCAACATATTTCTCGGAATATTTCACGTAAGAATCACCCCGAGGTAATTACGGAAATGAAAAAATTAAAACTATTTTCATAAAATGTTATATTATATTACTTGGGGTCATGTGTTTCTCACGTAAAATTTTCCGAAGAACACGATGAAACTATCAAATTTAAAATAAAATGAGCTAAATTTGCCGGAAAATACAAATTTAGTTTACAAATGCCTTGGTTCATTTTCTTTAAAAGCCACCTACTAGTACTTTTCGTCTTGAGTTTTGCGGTAAGCTTCAAAGAAACAATTACACCAAAAGTACATTTTCAGCTTACTATTGGTCAGCCATTCTCAGGAAAATATGATCCAGACGGTTACACTGGTCAAAGACTCAAATTGAATTTTACCTTAAACAAACTAAGAAGCGACGAACCCAGCGAGTAATTACCCTGCGGCCCTTTCCGAGCTAGCTATGGTCACCAAAATTCACAGGAACGGTTAAAAAGTTCTGATCTTTCTTTTTTTTTCAATTTGATCTCTAGGGCACCAGTTTATTTGATATTTGGGTTTCCTACTCTAATTTTTTTTTAATTTCATCTTCTATTTTCTAATCAACAAAAGAGTTTCAAGTGAATTCAACTCCAATATGGAATTATTTTTCTGTTCCACCTTTTTATTTTCAGAAACGCTTCTCGGCAATTTTGAGCATAATTTGGAATGTCTTCCTTCCTCCGCATTTTTTTCTGCTCAGAATAGCAAAAGAAAAAAATCGGTTGCCAGGGGCAAAAGCATGCTTGCAAACCGCCCTTAGTCTGACGAGTAGGGAAGGCCATCCTATCAGTAGCGTATGCAGTAGCAGTAGCAACGTGTGTGTGTGTGTGTGATTGGCTGTGTGCAAACGATGTTAGTGATATGATGATATGATGCTACTGAAGAGCTGGTGATGAGCCTGATGTCCGTCTCTGCAGTCGGGCGGCCGTGCACCGCACACAACTTTTGACTGACACAACCGAGAGCTGGTCGAGAATGGCGTCTACAAGTGTGTACAAGGGCCTGATGCGAATAACGAAAAAAAAAAGCCAGGATTCATGTCAGCTGACTTTCAATGTCCATTGCGAATGGGGGGTTCTCAAATGTGTGCTGAGTGCTTGAGCAAACTTTTTTCCTGTTTTCACTTGGCGAACCTGATACTGACATTCGTGCGGCCTGAACGTGCCTTTCTACCCGGGAATGATTGAAGAAAAATCTGCATAGTGTTGCTGTCACTTACAATGTGTCAAAAGCGCCCGCTCGGATTAATCATTTCCGAAATTTTGCCAACACAAAACAATCTCCCCGGCCACAATTAGATGCCGATTATGATGAAGGCAGATGGTGGCCGTATGGTGTGTGGCAACAGGAAACTAAAAATAGACTCGAAACAACGAACCGAAGACGTCGACTGCTCAGGTTCGATAAGCATTCCACAAATAGAAGCTCGTTCCGGAGTGTGAAAAAATGCCGGCGGAAAAGCGATAAAACTGCACATTGATTTCTTGCCGCTTCCTTATGCAGTGCCGCTTTTTGTTCTGTGCTGGCGCTCTGACTTATGATGCGGAAAATGCACTTGTAGCTACTAGCAGAGTACGTACTGGTTTCTGGTATGACTCCGATTGACAGGGATGCGTGGTGTAGGTTTGGGGCAGATGATGCGAGGCACTTTTCCATTTCAGTAATGACTTGTGATGTGTGCTCTGGATGGCACGGCAACCGTCGACGGAAAACCAGAACGCTAAGAGTAAAAAGTGCTGACGTTAAAATGAGATCGAAGGGTTTCGTTTAGCCAATAATCGTTCATTCCACCCATCAAGTGATAAATTTTTCCCATTTACAACCAATGATGGCAACACTGTCAACGGTTGCTCGGCGTCCGTTATCACAAATTCCGCTGGTTAGAGGAAAAACCATAACGAGACCAAGCAGCGTTCGTCATATATGAGTTAGGCAACCACGTTGTCAAGATGGGAAAAGTTTTTAATAAACTTTATTATAGAGGCAGTGAGGGAGAGAGAGTGGTTTCATCTGCCATTCCGCAGAATCGAATTTGGCTAACTTTATCTCCCACACGGCTCCGACGTTCATTATGGCCAATCTTCTCAGTACCAAATTGAGCCACACCGAAAGTCTAACCCAATGTTGTGCTCTCCGTTCGAGCTGGAATGTCCCTCTTGTGAGGCCTATTGATGATCCACACAGCTCGAACGAAGCAATATTATTGATTAGACACATCCAGCCCAGTTTTGCTGTGCATGTTGATGGTGCACGAAATCAGCATTCGCATTTTTGGTAGATGCCTGGCCCTTCGTCAGGTTCTTCTAGAATTGCATGGCAAACCGAGTCCCAGCGAATGACTTTTGACGGTTGAATGCTTTTTATTTGTAACCAGTCACGGTTCCACCGACAATCGTGTATTGAATCGAACATCCAAAATCAATTCCGCTTGCAGACGTGACGGGGAATCGCGACGTCCCGCCGTCTGTTTGTACCTGCTCGGGGCATTCTATCACTTTACAGACGATGGAAGGGCGGAAGATAAGGGCGGCAATGTGCATGAGCAACGAGAATCGGGTTGTGCACCGATTAAATTGCCCTCGTGAGATGGAAGCGGTGTAACCTCGTGTACCTTTATGAGAAAGATAGCCCCAATATAACTCCCACGTTAACTCGAGATACGATGTTTGTTTAACAAGCCAGTCGTAGCCCCGCAATTGAAATCGTTTAAAATTAACAGAAAGTCAATATTTACATTACAAAAGTTCATATCGATATACAACGTGATTCATATTCCCTAACGAAAAAAAAGAAAAAAACATCTAGTTCCGAAAACGGAATTTTGGTTCTGATAACTGCGCTGAAGATGGGTATATCGAAGTGTCGTCCCGGCTAGAGAAGCTGATAATGATAAACAGAGGTTTGCGCCAACGTTCTTAACATTTCATCGTTGAACGAGAGTAGAAAATACAGATCTCTCAAAACTATTAACCCTATGGCTAGAGACACCAAAATTCACAGGAATGGTTGAATGGTAGGCTGTCCCAAAAAAATCAATGTTGAAAAAGTCAAGGTGCTCAGCCCTAAATTGGAAGATAATGTTATTTATAGCATTTTGGTAGAACATTTCGATTTTCTAAAAAATTGTTTTCAGGTTGCCCAAACGTGATTTATGAAAAAATGACTTTTTCAAGCTACAAAACCACTCATTTTCACTTTTTTCAAATCTGTTCGATTCCTACATTTATCCACATATTTTTTTTATTTTTGTGGGATTGTTTTTGAATATTTTGCATGGATTAGTTCAGCACCACATTCACCTATTTGACTCACAAAGCCCATTGAACATCACAAAAATGTGCATTTTTCTCATAATTTTCAGATAAAACCCAAATAAAACATAAAACACAAATATTTTTTTTTTTTGATCAAGTACTGAAATTCTACTGCAAAGCGGAATTCAAGACGAAAATTTACATGAAAGAAGATCCTTGATATCTTATCGGGGGGCTGAGATATTGGCGTTTTTACATACAAAACTATGCATATCCACAAAAATGCCACTAAAGCTAAAAAACAACAAAAAAAAAGCTCAATATCTCCATTGCACACTGCACAGTGTTTTATTTTACCGTTTTTGTGCGATTAATTGGATAGTGATTCAAATGTTGATTATAGCTATAGGATATATTCGGAGAAGTTTCAGGGCATTCAAAAATGCATCTTTGAATGTAGAAAGATGGGTGATCAATCCACCTATGAGTGAGATAAAAAAATTACTTTTCAATCAGAATGAGATAGACGCAAGGTGTATTCGACAAAGTTTTAGGTTATCTTAAAATAAAAAACTTTGCTGAAGACATCATTTTTCTATCTCTTACGTATTACGAGCAACATTAGGTTGTTTATTAGAAGGCATTAAAAGTCACAATTTTCGTTCTAACTTTTTTCGCAATTTTTTTCGAATTTTCTATTCTTATACTAAGTTATGAGCCACACAAAAATGCATTTGTTTTCTAAACATTTTTATTTTTTATCTGCCAAAATAAAACAATTATTTAGCATATTTTGTAAAATGCATAGTTTTCCATCACATAATAAAATGCCAATATCTCAGCCCCCCGATAAGATATCTTACTTACTTACTTTTATGGCGACAGATCATTAAGATCCTATGCCGAATCCAGAATACGTCTCTACAAAACTCGGTCTTGGGCTGCTACTCTCCAGTCTCCCCTTACACCCGCTGCTCTGGCATCCTCGTCAACAACACACATCCAGCGCGTGCCGGGTCTGCCTCAAAGTCGTCGGCCTCTATCCGGTTCTCTACTAAATATTATCATCCGCCATCCGTGCTACATGGCCAGCCCACTGTAACCTGCCGTGTTTCATCAGCTTGACAATATCAGCGTGTTTGTATACTTCGTACAGCTCGTGATTCATGGGTCTGCGCCACACCCCGTTCTCTAGTTTGCCTCCGAGTATTGATCGCAGGATTCTACGCTCGAAGACCCCAAGCGCTCGTCGATCGGCCTCCTTTCACGTCCACGATTCATGTCCGTAGAGCGCCACCGGGAGGATCAGAGTCCTATAGAGCGCAAATTTCGTACGGATCTGTAGACTACGGGACCTAAGCTGGCTACGCAATCCGTAATAAGCCCTATTCGCCGCCGCAATCCGCCTCTTCACCTCGCGGCTCACCTCGTTGTCACATGTCACGAGAGTACCAAGATAAATAAATTCGTCGACCACTTCGAAAGTATCCCCATCCATCTCCACCGCAGCACCAACACCCGTGGAACTACCACGCTCTCTGCCAGCCACCATGTACTTCGTTTTGGCAGTGTTTATGGTGAGTCCAATTCTCGCAGCTTCCCTTTTGAGAGCCGTAAAGGCCTCCTCAACTGCTCTACGGTTAACACCAATTATATCAATGTCGTCCGCAAAGCCCAGAAGCATGTGAGGCTTAGTGATAATGGTGCCGCTCCTCTGCACACCTGCCCTTCGTATCGCTCCTTCCAAAGCTATGTTGAACAGCAAGTTCGAGAGCCCGTCTCCTTGCTTCAGACCATCTAACGTCACAAACGCGTCCGAAAATTCGCCGGCTGTCCTGACGCATGATGTGAAACCGTCGAGCGTCGCACATATCAGTTTAATCAGTTTAGTTGGGAAACCATGTTCTAGCATTATTTGCCAAAGCTCGTTGCGTTTCACTGTATCGTACGCCGCTCGAAAGTCTATAAACAGATGATGTGTCTGCAGGTTGTGTTCTCGAAACTTGTCGAGGATCTGTCTCAAGGTGAACATCTGGTCCGTTGTAGATCGCCCCACTCGAAAACCGCATTGGTATTCTCCAACAAAGGCTTCCTGTAACGGCCTCAGTCGCTGGAACAGGATACGGGAGAGAATTTTGTAACCGGAATTGAGGAGGGTTATGCCTCGATAATTACTACACTCGAGTCTATGTCCCTTCTTGTAGATAGGGCATATGAGTCCTTCCAACCAGTCCGTAGGTAGTTGTCCTCAGTCCTCAGACCATACCCTTAGGATAATCTGGTGAATTGCACTACACAGCCGCTCGCTCCCAACTTTGAAAAGTTCGGTCGGTAAGCCGTCCTTCCCAGCGGCTTTGTTGTTTTTTAGCTATTTGCGAGCATTCTTCACCTCGTCCAATGTTGGTGGGTCCACAGCTTGTCCGTCCTTCCCAATTTCTATCCTGTTCCCCTCGACGACTCTCCTCCCTTCCTCGCCGTTCAACACCACTTCGAAATGTTGCTTCCAACGCCTGGCCACCTGTGATTTATCGGTAATCAGGTTCCCATCCCTGTCATTGCACATGGCAGGTACTGGCACGGTCCGGTTCCTGATTCTGTTGATCATTCTGTAGAAGCTCCTCGTGTCGTGCCTGGTGAAGTAATTCTCCGCCTCCGCGAGGACGCGATCGTAGTGCTTACGTTTCTTACGGCGATGAAGCCTCTTTTCGGCAGCTCTTGCCTCCCGGTATTTCTCCCGCATCTGACGCGTTACACGATTAGCTGCTACTAACGTGTTGGCGTAGGCTCGGTTCTTCTCCTCCGTCACCTCTAGGCAATAAGCATCAAACCACCCACTACGCGTGGTTCCCGTTTTCATGCCTATCACTTCTCGCGCTGTTTCGCTGACCGCATCATGGATGTGCTTCCACTGCTCGTTCAGGTCCACTGCAGCTGGTTCACCGATCCGTCTATCAACTTTTCGAGCATACTCTGCAGCAACTCCTTCCGCTGATAACCTCTGGATGTCCAGATGCATCTTCCTCGCCGATCTCGATTTAAATACATTGGACAATCGGGCGCGAATCTTGCCTACCACGAGATAGTGATCCGAGTCGATGTTTGACCCTCGAAAGAACCGCACATCTATGACGTCTGAAAAGTGCCGGCCGTCGATCAGCAGGCCTCTCCATTGGGGTGTCTCCAGGTGTGCTTCCGAATATTCAGACAAAAAAAAAATGGGTGCTACAGATGGCCATTCCTCTGGCCGCGGCGAAGTTCACTAGCCTCAAGCCGTTGTCGTTGGTGGTAGAGTGAAGCCTTTCCCTACCAATAACGAGACGAAAGAACTCCTCTCATCCGACTTGTGCGTTCGTATCTCCGATGACGATCTTTATATCGTGTGTTGGGCATTCTCCATACGTTTTCTCGAGGAGCTCATAGAACTCTTCTTTTACGTCATCGGTTTTAATAATTTAATCGGAATCTGCCCTTGATCCTCAATACGCTTAGACGGTCATTAATAGGCCTCCACCTAATAACACGCTTTTTCAATATAAATCGGTTGTTTTCAACGATAGAGAAAAACTTTTGTTTACAAAGTTACTTAAAATTATTGAAGCCCAAAACATTGTAGAACAAGTTTTTCTTCTATCTACAAAGATAAAAAAGTTAGATACTTGATTGCTTTGATAATCTTTCAATAAGCGCTTTATCATATGTAACAACTTTGTAGAAGAAAGTTTTTCTCTAAAACATTGCTAAGAGCTCTAGACCCAAATTTCCCCCTAATTTTGGTTACTGGACCATTGTGCATTGTTGTTATTTTTGGCTTCTTTTTTCTATTTTAAATTTTCGTCGTCATTTCTGACATAATATTTATTGCGTTTTTTATCACCACCGAAAGAAAAATGTGAAAAATGTGTTAGAATAGAATACTTTTTTCTACAAAAAAAGAATACTTTTTTCTACAAAAATGTTTTACCTGTTATCTGTGAATTGCGTAAAAACGCATTTAAAGGGGGTTCTTAAATTTTATGCCTTATAACTTCGTCAGATAAAACGCTGAAATTTCCTTTTACAAACTAGTTTAAGAAAATTACTTCTACAATATTTTCAAAGCCAATTATCAATTTTGTCAAGAAATAAATAAGTTAAATTTTTTGTTTTGGTGTAAAACCCCCCTTTAGAAAAAAAATTAGAAACTACTTTACTGCCGTTTCAATTATAGTAATCCCATGTTCTACACAAACCTTATGCAAACTGGGACAACTATGCTTGGAAGGGTAGTTTAAGTACTGTCATTTTTCACCGTTTTTCGTTGGTACTTTACTGTCTAAAATTCTTTTTATTTGTGTCTTCATTTTTGCTATTGTTAGTCATGATTTTTGTCGTTATTTCACATTTTTTCTGTAACATTTTCATAGTTTTCTTTGTCGTTATTCTTATTTTTATTTTTATCATCATCCTTCGATGGCATTAACTTTATCTTCATATTTTATATTTGTCATTATATGTATCGCTAGTTTTGTTATCTTTTTGAAAAATTTTCCGTCTTTTTTGTGATCTTTGTTGTCATTTTTCAATTATTTATTCCGTCATTTGTCTTGCATATTATTTTGCTATCGTTTTCATTGTTTTTGTTTTTTTGTCACATTTTTTCCCCTTTTTTTACAACATTTTTGCCATTATTTATACTGCCTTTTCTGACGTCATTTTTGTTATTTTTTGCCATTTTTATAGTCGTTTCTGCTCTCTTTCCCAATGTCAGGTGAATAATAATTGTTGTCCATTTTTAATCACTCTTCATCGCGTTTTTTCAATCATTTTAATCGTCAATTTCATCATGTTTTTGTAATCGTTATTGACAACATTCATTTTTGTCTCATTTTTCAGCATTATTTCCGTCGTTATTGTGTCATCATTTGTGACGTTATTATTATCATCATTTTTATTGTTGATTTTGTTATCATTTCTTACATTTTTGTTGCCCGTATACTGATCACCTTCGTCAATGTCTTGTCACACTATTTGCTTTCATTGTGAATATGTTTCAGCTTCTCTGCAGTAATTTTTTTTTTCTGTATCTACAGTCATAAATTTTGTTCATGCTCTAAATTACTCTTATTCTTAACGTTATTTTCCATTGTTTGAGTTATATTTTTCATATTCTATAGTATTATTATTTTCATCATCTTCCTTTGATGACGTTATTTTTATCTTTTCACTATTTTATATTTGCAATCATTTGTGTTGCTAGTTTTGTTATCTTTTTAACAGTTTTGCCGTCATTTTTACGATCTTTCTCGTTACTTTTCAGTTATTTTTTCCGTCATTTGTGTCATCGCTTTTGTTATTATTTTTATTTTTATTTTATTTTGTCATTTTTATTATTAACATTACCTATAATTTTTATTATCCCCTTCGTCATTTTTTGCCGCTACTTTGCCATCATTTTTGTCATTATTTTTTTTTTTGTCATTTTCCTCTTTGTCATTGCACAATGGTCCAGAAACCAAATTTAGGAGAAAATTTAGGTCTAGAGCTCTATAGCAATGTTTAAGAGAAGAACTTTCTTCAACAATATTGTTACATATGATAGAACGCTTATCAAATTATTAAAAATTAGGGTGACCCAAATTTTTGAATAAATCAAGTATCTAACTTTTTTATCTTTGTAGATAGAAAAAACTTTTATTTTCATAATTCATAAAATCATTGAAATTTATGTCATGTTATAAATTGAATTTACTAAAATTTTAAAAATAACATATTTCTGAAAAAAATTCAATTTTTAGATACAAATGCTTTTTAAATTGAGACTAAGAGATATTTTTTTTATGTTTGGCCCAAAAAGAATGACAAACAAATGAAAAACGCATATTTTTCGATGAAAAACATTAATAACTTTGAGTAGAATTGAGATATTCACGATGTCAGCATTGCAAATTGTTTCGCTTAGAAAGCCGTAAAAGTCGTTCGAAGACAGTTTTAAGGTGAAAATTGAAATGAGAAAGTTAGAACGCAAAATGAGTTTTTCTCAATATAAATTGGTTGTTTTAAAAGATAGAGAAAAATTTTTTTACAAGGTTACTTAAAATTAACGGAGCTATAACATTGTAGAACAACTTTTTCTTCTATCTACAAAGATAAAATAGTTAGACACTTGATTGCATCGAAAATTTTGGTCACCCTAATTTTTGATAATATTGCAATAAGCGTTTTATCACATGTAACAACTTTGTAGAAGAACAGCTATAGCTGCTGTAGAGCTATAGAGCTGTAAACCCAAATTTCCCCCTAAATTAGGTTTCTAGACCGTTGTACCATGGTGACGATGAAAACGACAAGGAAACTTACGATAATAATTACGACAAAAATAATGGCTCAATGACTGCTAAATTAAGGCGAAACAGTTGATTGAAATGATTATGACTTTCAAAAATCCAAGTGAAGCGGAATTTGTTTTTGATTGACATTCTATAAAAAGCCCAACAATAATTCATTAAAGTTAATAGATAGAGATATGGTGTCTTCGGTGAAGTTGTTTCTTATAAATTGGGTTACAACTTTGCCGAAAAAAGTGGATTTTTATATGCAAAAAATGAGAAAAGTAACACTTGTTTCTCACTTTCAGGTGAAATAATCACAAAACTGCTACTTCTACTAAATTAAAAATAATTATTGGAACATCTTTGCTAAAAACACTACACCTCTAGAATCAATTTTCTGGGTTAAAATAATTTCGATCACGTTCTTGTAGCTTTATAAACAGTGTGCGATACGAAAAGAGAACAATCATAAATGACGTAGCATTCGAGGGGGAAGGGAGGGGTGCAGTTTTGTGACGAAATCTTACGAAAATATCTAGAAGGGGGTCTAAGTTTGTGACGAAATGCTACGATGGGAGAGGGGGAAGTCAAAAAAACCTAAAAAAGCTACGTTATTTATGAATATTCCCAAATTTCCCAATACCCAATGACAAGAAGCAACACACATGAATACTGAAAACCAAAAAAAATAATTTGGAATAACATTCAATCATAACGAGAGGGTCGAAGAAATAATTTAATTTAACATTTAAAAGTTTTGATTCCTAATCGGTTCAGCTACTTTTCGTATCAATAACAACCGAGCTAGTTATATGGCGACCGTGATACCCCAGCAACAACTGACTGAAAACTATCTCGAAAAACTTTTTGTGTGGAATTTTCACCCCCAAAACATCATAACCGAATTAGGAGACCATTCAGAAGAAACTTACTTCTGCCCTGTTGTCCGCACCAGCCTGGTGCGGAAAAAATACGTTCTACTAATTTGTATCATTTCTAATATGATTATCCCAACAACAACAAAATAACCCATCCTACGTATCTGCATCTGTCGTATTTTGCTTGCTTTCCAACACAGAAAAAGATATCCTTCTTCTGATGCAGCTGCTGCTGGTGGCATCTTATACGGTTCAACCAAACGCTTGTGAACAAAGTATCAAAACGAGAAAAGTTGTTCTTCTGTTTCGAATAGGGCAACCGAAATAGAAGACCGAGGGTCAACTGCGGTTCGTTATCCGGTAGTTTGCGGAGCGAAACGAAGCTCGGTGTGAAGGGGGAAGGCGTAGCAGTTAATAGTTTATGTTTTGATGACCGCGTATTAGGATAACATTTGATGGCAGCTTGGGGTCGTAACAGATGCTGCCCTCCTGCCGTAGATTCAATCTTTTAGTGGAACCACCTTTAAGCGGTATTTTTTTTTTGCTCCTTCAGCAATCTTCTGCTATGTGGTGAAAGCGGAAATAGAAAACCCATTCACAAGCGGTAGCGTGAAAAACTACTGCCGGGTCTTGTCGAGCATGCACAGAGCCATACAGAAGAAAACGCTCGATTGGATCAGCATCACCATCGGCTCGAGACTTGGCACGGCTCAGATTGCGATTGTGTTTCGGGTGCATAATGCAAGTGCAAGTAGCGAAAGAAGGGAGGGGGGGAAAGTGGCGGAAGCAAACAACAATAGCTCTGACAAAGAGAAAATCGAATTTCCCCCTTTCGAAGGAAAAATCTTGTTGCCACTAGGTATGTCGTGTGGGAATTTTCCGCAACCTGGAAGTACTCTGTTGTGCGATGAAAAGGTTTTACCTGCATGAAACTGGTGGATCGATAAGGGAAATGGAAGATTTCTTCCACGCGCTATTGGTTTCTTTCGAACGCTTTTGTGGCAGGTTTTCTGGCAACAAAATTAAATACTCCATGCCGGAAGGATAATAGAACACGCATCTCCTGATAATAAATTGCCCGAGTTGGTAATTTCTCGGACAATTGATTATCCGGAAATGCGTCTTTTATTATACTTCCGCTTTCGGTCTTCTGTCTCTGGCTATATGGAGTCATTTTGTACCGTCCTAATCCGAAATGTGATGAAAGTTTTTGCTTGTTGTTTTTCAGGGACCGAAAGTTCGAATAAGAAGCTAGTGGCCTATACTTTTTTCAGGATGATTTTAATTGACATTTTTCCCAGGTTTGTATTTATTTCTGCATCCTAAATAGCTTGAGGGACAGCTCTCAGCTAGACTGAGACTGAGAAGCGGTGTATGACTGTTCGCATTATAGAGGGATTTCACACCAATTCGTCTGTGGATTTCGATGAGCCTTTGTGATGCTGGTGACATCGATAATTTGAGTAACTTTTCATAATCAAAACCTAAAGAATCATCTTGAAAAGGATTTTTTCAAACCTTTTTCTAATGTTCTAGCCTTGCAACTATGGGATCTACAAAAAAAAACGAAATGGAAAATTTTGTTTATCTTTTTTTTTAATTTTACACTGAAAAATGTTTAATGATTTACGATTTTAACAATTTGAAATATTTTAAAATGCAAGATAGGCACTTTTCGCGACAAAAAGTTTCTCCAAAGTTTTACCGTTTCTAAGAAAGTTGTAACGAATTTGGTAGTATGAGGCCGAACGTTGTCATGCAGTAGAATCACTTTTTCAAGCCTCTGCTCGCATTGAGACCGTTTTTCGCTCAACGCACGGCCTTCAGTGATGGTTTTGTTCGGTTTCAACAGATCATAATTAGAGTAATATCTTCAATTTAGCATCTTCGAAGGTTTTTGAATTGGCGTGAAATCTCTCCCCTCGCATATATCCCGCCATTCGCTTTCGCCAGAGTGGCGAATTAAAATTTTACTCGGTTCTGTGCATTTTAATTAAAATTTTCAGCCAGCAGTTTTGGAAGCATTGTTAGAAACCCAGCAATGGCGATGATGATGATGATGATGATGATGGGGATGACGATGATGACATTGACTCTGACGTCGGTCGTGATGGTGAAATGCCAACCGCCAGGAACCAGGAACGAATCTGATTTGCACAAGTGGAGCCTTTGTGTACAATGCAGCAGCACCGCTCTGCGATGCTAATTTTTCCATTAGAGTGCAAAATTAGCAATTTACTACGATGGCGGCGGACACAGTCGAGGATGTGCTTAATGCCGAGTTGACAAATTAAACCCAATCATAACCGGTACGTACCTTTAGCGAGTAGTCCAACAGCATTTTAGAGCGCCTCGCACGCCTCCCCGAGTTCTGAGTGACTGCGACTGCTAGGCGGATCGATCCCGACGTCGTATTGCCGCAAATTAATGTATGAATTATTCAGCAACGATTCCGCTTGTACGCTGCTGCTGCACACCGAATGATTTAATGATTCTATTGAAATTTTGATTGAGCAATTTCTTCTTTTCTCTCTCTCTTCCCGTGCGCACACTTGTACCACAATAAACAACAGTTTTCGCTCCTTTCAACTTTCCCTCTTTCCTTTTGTTTCCGCTCTCGCCCTACCCAAACTATCAATATTTACGTTTCAATTTTAATTACACCCAGCCGAAAACAAAACAAACACCTGCCTTGTGGCGGCACACCGCCAAAACTTCGACCGCGGCGCAGCAGCGGGGGGTGAGCGTGCGAGCGCGGAAAAAAAACGATGAGAATCACGGTCAGATTCTTTCCCCTTATTGCTGCACGGCGGCGGCTGCAGCGGCGGCAATTTCTGAGCACACTTCGTAATTAATTTTCCCGCGTTTTATCGCCGGCCACCGACGAGGTTTTGTCGGCGGCTCCATCCGCCATCGGCCGGTGATGGGATGGAATTTTTCACCTTTTTCGCAACGGAACAGCCCGGAAAGGGCACCATGTTGGAGAGGAACAAGTCTTTCGGGCTGCCGACTCTCTCTCTCTCTCTCTCTCTTCTTTGTGACGTTTTTCACCCCCGTGAACGGCTACTAGTAGTTAGACCCGGTCGAAATGCTCTGAAAGAAATGGGGAAAAATTGCTAATTAGCAGTTGTGGTTTTACTTGAGTTTTATGTTGTTGCTTACAGCTAAAGGTGACGAGAAGAACATAAAAATGGTTGTATAATTTTAGTTAGATGCAAATCTTTTGTTAGATTTTTCAATTAGTGTTTATTGGGACGGAATATTAATGTCACTGATTATTCCGTTTTCTCGTTTGTAATGTGAGAGTAGATATCTGTTTTGAACTTTTCTGAGACTTTTTAGAAGCATTTTTAAACAATTACTTCTGAAGCACATCATCGATTTTTTGAGACATTTTTGAAAGTTTTTTGAAATAATGCTACATTTTGGAAACCGTTATGAAACATTGTTTATAGAACATTTTCAAAAATCACAGTCGAAATTATATACAAGTGTTGAATACCTTTTTGCAACAGCTTTGAGACATTTTGAATTTATTTTCGATACAGTTCTGTAACATTTCTCATTTGGAGTGTTTCAAAATGATCACTTTTGAGACTAATGGCAAATTTGTTTATTTTTACAACTTTTTTGCAGCAGCTTTGTGATATTTTCAGACATGACATAACTCTTTTGGAGCATTTTATGGACATTGAATGTTTTCAAAATACAAGGCACAATTTTGACATTCCTTCAAATTGTTTCAACTATTTTTTAAGCAAATACAGTGCATTTTTGATTTTATCATGGTCAAAAAACATCCTCTAGTGAATCCAACAAGCCTTGGACTTAGTGAATTGATAAAAATCAGTATTTTTTGTTAGATTTCAATAACATTAAACAAAAAATACTGATCTGCAACATTTCCTCGAATCCACGGTCTCGCTAGATTCACCGAAAAGTGTTTTTTTTTTTACCGTGATAAAGTCGGCACTGTAATTTGAAAAAAAATTTTAGCAAATGTCGAAATATTTCTGAAACATCTAAAACATTTCTGAAACAATTTTGTTACGTGGGACATATTTAAAACATGCTCAGAACATTTTCGATACGCTTTTGATACAATTCTGTGACAGAATTAATTTTTCTCTTGAATTTGAAATCATTCCAGATTTTTTTTATTTTTGAGGTAATTTCGATACGATTTCGCGCTTCTTATCAATATTCCTAAAAAATTGAGCCATATCTCGCATTCTTCAAGAGTCAAAAACATTTCTTACTGAGCGTCCTATTACACTGGTGGAAATATAAATAACGCCACCATTATTTTTGGTGCTAGTTTTTTCTCAGTGTAACTGTCAACTCTAAAGTTCATAGATGAAGAAAAAAAATCGGAAAAGAACAGTTTTAACAAAAAAACGAATGGGGTAAAGTCGTTGTTTAGAAGGTAAAAAGGATTTCTCTCCCCGAGGTTGCTATAATAGTAGGAATGCCACAGAAAGTTATATCAGGCTAGGAGTTCAATACGCTACAAAGAAATGTTCTAGCTGACGTTCATGCGTAACAGGTAGAGACGAACAACAATCCAGTGCCTTTCTATTGAGCCCAAGCTTTCATCAGCTAAAACGGAAGCAGAAATGAACATTCTAGTCACCAGTCTTCGTATCCAACAAATTTGAAACTCCGACACGAACCTATTGTACAGGACAATTATAAAAACGCGATTGAGATTCGTCGAGGAATACCAGTTCTGAGACGAAGAATAGTCCGGAGTGGTTTCCAGTAATGAAAAAGATTTACTTTGATGGTTTTGGGGACAAGAGAATCTCATGACATTGGAGGGATACCATGACGGCTTGGGCAGGCTTGGGGAATCACGAGGAGTACTGCTGAAGGAGGCTTGAATTTCTTTCACGGAAAACGTTATGGACGAAAATGTTATTTTTCAGTAATATATTGCTTCATTTCCTACAGCCCGTAACACCAAAAAAAATCTAGAGGCCCTTTTTTATAGCTTAAGTATTTATGATAAATATTAGTAAATAACGAGTTTGTGTGGCCAACCACAAATGGCGACTCCTCAACACTGTTAGAAATTTGTAATTTTAATTATTAGAAGTATTAGAGGCCTACAATTTTCCTTCTACGGACTGGCCATCGTGTAATCCAGACTTGGATCCTATTGAGAGTTGTTGGTGAATTTTATCAGCAAATATATTCCAAGAGAAATACGGTGAATCAAAGCGCTTCTATGTTTTATGTCCGAATTGGCCTCCTTCTCCACCAACGCATCGTGCTTTTTGTTGTACTTTGAAGAAGAACCTATTGATAGCTACGACAACCTATCGTAAAGCTTTGTACGCTGAACGAATAACGGTACAATTTTGTATCCCCTGAGGAAGGCCCAGTCCAAAGGCCGAAACGTCGGACATAAAACATACTAGCGTTTTGACCACCGCACAGAGGAGTAATCGAGTGATAACCTGGCCAAAATTATTTTCGCTGCTATTTAGCAATGTTTTGGGTAATATTTGAGTGAAAAGTGGAAATAAATGATTCCAGAATGATCAGATGTAAAATAAGTTTAATTAACCCTTTTAAGACCAAAAAAAACAAGTTTTACAATTTTGGAATCTGATATTAATAAATTTAATTTTTTTCCTTTACAGAATAGAAAGATAGAATGTATATACAACGATTTCACGTAAATTATGAAGCTTAGGAAAGACAAAGAACTAACATACATACATACATACATATATAATATATGTGATTAACACGACCGGCATTTTTGCTTCGCAGTTAAAAACATGCTTAATGAAAATTTGTACATCAGTTTTCACAGTTATTTGGTACCATTTATTTGTAATTTGTTTGAAATTTTAACTTTATGATATAACCATGATAACCATGATTTATGGGCTTCTAATGCCCATGGGAAAAATGTTGTGTTCGTTTCAAATTCCAGTCGCCGCTTTGTTTCGTGTTCTTGTCCTGAATTTAGCTAATCTAACACTCAAGCGAAATAAAATGGACAGTTGAATGTTTATTGAATTAAACTATACAAAAACTGAAATCCCTTGACGTGTTGAATCCACACAGCAGTGTTAATTTGGCTATCATGCCAAAAAAATTAGAAGACTTCTCAAGTTTAGTTTATTTTTATTCTGCGGTTCAGGTATCATGAATTTATTACAGATAAGACGGAAAAATGAAAGAAATGCTTGACGATTGCAAACCTGAAACGAGAGAAATGTTAAAGAAACTGCTCAAGTTAGAGATGAATCACAGTTGTTTACGTTCGCTTAGCTGGATTCTTCATCAGAGTCGCTTCGAATTTTCGCAAAGTCTTTATCATAGCTACCCACGACGTTATCTATCTTAAGCATATTGAGAGTTTCGACGCTGAAAGGTTTACTTTTTCTCACTGGATTCTTACGGGAGGAACTCAAAAACGGATCCGAGCTTAGCAGCAGCCTGTTTAGGATATCTCGATTGCAAGCCGTTCTCGAGAACTTTCTCGTAAAGTTCTGGCGATATACTCTAAAATGTTTATAACGTGCCTCTGCACCCTCCTCAGAAAGTAATCCAATCGGCAAAAGAGCGTGCTCTATGACACTCTTCCCGTGCACTTAAATCTTATGAACGGTTGGGGTCATGGGATGCCAAAGATATAGTGATGTATACCTCCGTGCTGTATCCATCGCGTATCTCGGAAATTTGTCAGTGTCTATACTGTGTCCACAAGTTATGACTTCTATTATAATTTTGAATCGGTGAATCAATTCCTTATCAACGCCAGTTATTTCAGCAACCGCATCAACTTCCTCAAAAAAACACCTAGCAGTGTTGCCATCATTTGTATTTCCGCAACCTGCTTTCGGCACATCCACTCGAAGTCCGAGCTTAGTTTTCATTTCCGTTTGAATCTGTTTTTTCCTCTCCGCAACGATCCTTTTTTCTTCGTCAAGACGAGCTTGCCATTTTTGCAATGGTAGCTTGTAGCTCAAATGAAGTATGAGTTCAAAAAAACAAATTCTGGCATGTAACGTTGATAGGCCGAATCTAAATGTATCTGGATTCTCATTCGAAATTTTCAAATCATTAAATGTCTTTGATGTCGCACCACAAATGTAACACCGCATGGTAGATGAAGTGTTACACTCTGCATTGCAAACTTTTGCATCAACCATCGTGGGTTGGAGAGTATGCTTAATTTGAATCAGGTGTCCATTGCTTGCATAGTATTTCCATTTTAAAAGTTGTGAGACTTGCTTTTCGACATGCGACATTTCCTCCACAGTTGTTTCATTGGTTTCACGTATGAACCGGCCCCGAATCGGGCGACAAAATCTAGGTGATGATGGAGTTGGATTTTGCCACACCAACTTGCTTTTGTTGTCGTTGTTGACAAACAGTCTTAGGGGTACGAACGAACTTAAAAAAATGTTACTGTCACTATCGCCACTGTTTTTAAATTTTTGTCACAACCCCACTTGGAGTATAGTTCCAAACTTTGTTGCTCTTTTGTTGTTAAGGTTGTCAATATTTCATCCAGATAAAGACATAATCTGGTTACTGTATGGTCCAGTAAGCCTTGAAGCTATACCTCTAACCAGACTTCAGAAACCGAAATAAATTTTTCTTCGGGGTAGCATTGTGCCTTAGCCTTTTGCAATGACGAATATGATGGATAGATAGACTTATTTGAAGCATAAATAATCTCCTATTGACTCCTTGTCAGATCTGCTTCAACGAAAATAGCCAATGCTTCTGAAAGCGAATGTCTATTTACTTTTGCAGTTTCTAATTTTACCAAAGCTTGTTGATAGGAATGTGCTTTAGATGGTAATTCACTAACATCTTTGATAATTGTTGCAGCCGCAATGTTACCAGATGCCCGTTGACTCATCTGCGTTGCATAAATTAATTCTTGAATTGGTACATTTTTCCGAAGTTCCTGTGTCTTACGCCGTTTACTACGTACGCTTGCCTCAAAAAATGTTTTGTTGGGGCGTCCAGCACCAGAAGTTCCCACTTTTCGCCACAAAGGAAAACTTAAAAACCCCATTAACCAACTAGAGTGCTTTTGAACAAACGTCTTTTTATTGTAACAGCAACTAGACCATCTTTTTTTAAACTCGGATTTGAACTTAACCATTTTTTGCTTAACAGTGTGCAGTTGATCATGGGGACAATTAAGTTCTTTTAATAGTTTCTTTTCCATTAGGTCGATTTTTTTGAATATTGAACCAGTATTCCGTTGCATTACCTCATAAAAACACTGCCTTGTCACAATTTTGCAACCTTCACTATAATCTAGAAACGAATGTGTAAAAAAATGTAAGCGAATGAAACCTATGATCTTAGATTCTCAGTATATTGACAACCAGGTTCATTTAGACCAAACAAAATAATACAACGATGAACTAGCTGAAAATGGCACTTAATAATATACAAATGACTGACTTGATTAAACTTACGTTCAACAGTACTCATGTCTAAACAGGCAGTTGTTCGGAACTCATGTAATGGAACTAGTATTATTTTTGTAAACTGTAAGAAGCTAACTCAGAGCTCAGTTAAAGACTTGTTTTCTACAATGGTAAAAACACATTGACCTTTTATAGCTGGTTCGAGTATTGTATCAAAGAGTAACTCCAAATATCACACACACAACTTAGTGTTTACATTTACATAGCCTAATGTGTCTCCATTAGTGTTAGTGAGCAGATGAAGTAATACGCTCGTGCAAATCGAAGAATTTACCAGAAAAATGATGTGGCAAAATATTTTCATTTCGAATTTTCAATTTGATGCTTACCGATTATATGATGCCTGCGTAAGTTGGAAAAAGCCGGAGTGTTTTTTACCCGGATTATTAATTCTGTGCATCGAGCGCCAACACTTAACGTCAAAATTTATCAAAAACAACATTTTTCAAACGGGTCGCAAATGTCAAGCCGGACGTTACCGGATAAGCTATTAGCAAGGATGTGTTCGTGATGATATGAACTTTCATTCCCCCGAAGATGATATGATCGGATTCCGCGAGATTTTATAACTTTTTCAATATTGAAAATGCTCAAAAATACATAAAAATCACCCATTTCCAAAACTTCTAAAGAGTAGTTATAATTTTTAATTTCGGAATTTCTATCAACCGGTTTATTAGCATTGAACATAAAGAACTCATTTGCTGCAAAATATTGATCAATTATCATTTTGTTGACGCCTGGCACAAGTTGTTACTATCAATGGTTCGATTCCCAAAAAATGCTTGAAAATTTGTCAATGTTTACAGCGCTCCCAGCCTATGTAAACACCGTATAATGTTAATCGAGTGATGGCATCTTGTGAAGCATTTATTTAAGATGCTGAAAAAAATATAGTGGCACCAGAACGCTTAAAATTTTTTTTTCTAATTTTGGCCAGCTTTTTGTTCTAGGTACTCCTCTGTGCACCGTTAAGACTGAAAAAGCTGTATTTCCCTTGGAATTTCATGTTACAGTCATCTTTGGATTTGAGCAAATATATTTGCACAGGGCTGTGAATGCGAAACTGCTGGACACCCGAAAAAAGTTATCATCGACGAATGGGCTAAAATTATTCCGAATAGGAATAAACTTTTGAATTAAAACTACTCCGAATACGCTTAGATTTCTTATTCTTTCTGTGCTGAGGCGGCTGCAAAAGCTTATGCAAAATAAAGACGAAACAACACATTACAGACTGTTCCGAAAATTATAAATACATCTTCTTTCTTGAAAAAAACAAAAAATACAGATTATTTTTCGTAGGATACGCGAGTTCTCTAACTTTTCTCTTAACACTACTCATACGCTTTTGCACAGTGTGTTCTCCGACCATTTTCACCACTTTAAGCCAATTTTTTTTAAATTTTTCAACATTGTCCGCTGGTTTGACATATTTCCTCAGCTTTGCCTTGGTCAAAACCCAAAAAGTTTCAATAGGGCGAATTTCAGGGCAGTTTGGAGGATTCATCTCCTTTGGGACACATGTGACATTATTTGTTCTATACCACCCTAGTGCGTCCTTAGAGTAATGGCAGGAAGCAAGATCGGGCCAAAAGATTAAAGGATTGTTATGCTGCTTAACCATGGGTAACAACCTTTTCTGCAAACACTCTTTCACGTAAATTTTACCATTCATTGTGTCATTCGTAATGAATGGACGAGATATTTTCCCACCTTCACAAATGGCCTGCCAAACCATTACCTTCTTGCCGAATTTTTCGGTGTAAATGGCTTTCACTGGTACAGGGACATCCTTTCCCTTCGGTGATGTATAAAATTGCGGTCCTGGCAGAGTCTTATAGTCCAGTTTTATGTAGGTTTTGTAATCCATGATAGCACACCCCATTTTTTTGGTCAGAAGTTTGTCATAAAGCTCCCGAGCTCTCGGTTTCACAGATTCAGCTTGTTTTGGATTTCGTTTTGGCTGCTGCTGCTTCCGACGAGTCTGCAGACCCATTCTTCCCCTGGCACGCATAACGTTACTCGCCGAGGTTCCAAGCTTTCTCGCCACATCTCGTACTGATACTGAAGGATGCCGCTTGTAGTATTCCTTAAACTTTTTGTACATTGTGGGATCAACAGGCCCGGGTTTTCTACCACGTCTTGGGGAATCAGTAAATGTGCACTCTTCACAATACTTGCGCAATGCGGTTTGAACTGCTCCGACACTTATACCTTCTTCTCTGGCTAATTTTCTTATAGAAAGACCACTCACGGTGCCCCATTTGTGCACAATTCGCTTTCTTTGCTCGGGAGAAAAGCCACGCATTTTCAAAATTTCGCACTAAATGTTATAAAAAATGACAGCATCTGTTTCTTTTGGATGTAAACAACAGGACGTAGCCAACGTTTGGTTGAATGCTGCACGTTATTTGAAATGACGGTTGATCGTAAGTGTATTTATAATTATCGGAACGGTCTATACTAATCATATTTGCTTTCAAACTTCTTCGTAACCTAATCATTCGAGAAGTTTTGTTTTCATAATGGTGTTATAATTAATTCCACCCTGAAATAATGAAATGATATAATACGTTATGTTCATAGACTCGTTATTCAAATAATCAACTGACACAAAATGATAGACAACCGTACTAAGATCATGAAAATGCGACACCAAAATATTCTTGTTAAAGAACTTTATGAGAAAGCACTATATTGGGGGTGGCGTTATAATTATTTCCACCAGTGTAGAATGAAAATGAATATTGAGAATAGGTTATGTGGATAAAATTGAGTTTTGCCACTGTCCGGAGAAACATCTTAATTACTTCACAATAAAAGAATTTTGGGGTGCTAAGAAACCATTTGGTGTATGGCAATTTTGTTTAAATTCTCGTCATTACAGATTGCCATTTGCATATAACGTGAGGTGATTCTCGTTCTGTTTTTATCTTGGCATCTTGGCAGGAATGGAACAATTTGCTTCGAGCTACTGTGTTTCGTAACAGCTTAAGTTTAGCTTTCGCTTCGGACCCAGCGTACTTGGCTAACTCTCGTTGCAACTGCATACGTACGGAAGTCTAAACTTGGCTGATTTGCCACTTCTCTTCGGTGACATCTTAACGGCATGCTTCTAGACCGTGATAAAGTTGGCGAAAAGATAATGTATTTCGCGCAAAACGTGCGTCTGTATACCTACCAACAGTGTGCAGTGCAGGCCGTCCTTTTTTTCAAATTACTTCATTCTATCACCTACACCGCACCACCTGCTTGTTGCGTTAGCCCTCTTCGCGGGTAGTTAAGACAATAATACGGGTTTATTCATAGTTACATCGCTGTTTCGTTTAGTCGAACTTGCACAAGTTACATTGTATGGTCGTGTAACGGAGGCGAAGTCAAGGGAAAGACGAAGTCCTGTTCTTCTCGTGCTGTAGGGGAGTTGGGGCCTTCAACCGAAACCCGAACGCCTCCGTTAGGGATGTGGCTAAGAAGCTGCACCTAGGCCGAAGTTTTATCCAGAAGGCCAATGCTAAGGCTGGGCTTCGAACGTTCAAGGTATAAAAGACCCCTAATCACAACGAGAAGCAGAACAAGTCCGCCAAAACCCGTGCCAGGAAGTTGTATCTCAACATGCTGACGAAAGTTGAATGCGAAAGGTGAATGGAGGCCGACTCAAACAGATCCCCGGCAACCTGTTTTTCACGGCAAAGGATAAGTTCAGCGTTCCGAAGCATGTCGCACTCAGGAGATGTCCAAATTTGCGAAGAAATTCCCAGTTTGGCAAGCCATCTCCACGTGCGGGAAGCGGAGTGCACCTTTCGTGACCCAGGACACGATGAACGGACAGGTGTACATGAAAGAGTGCCTCCAGAAGCGGCTGCTTCCTCTCCTGAAGGCCCACAACGTCCCAACAATTTTTTGGCTGGATTTGGCCTCATGCCACTACCAGGGTGGCCACTCAAAATTGATTTTCGATTTCCCGGTTTTCCCGATGAAATTAATTAAATTTAAAAAAAAAACTATCAGATAAACATCAATTTTCACATGTTTATTTATGTCCTTGCAAAAATAGGGACATAGAACAATGAGAAATATTTCTCCTTCTTCGCTTTTAGCTGTTTGCGACTTCAGCAAGAATCTTCATAGAGACCTCTTGCCGATTTTCACTCTTTTTATCTCCAAGTTGTTGACAATCTTCGCCTTCTCGTGCTTTCTTGATTCCTTCTGCTTTTACTCTCTGTCAACCTGCCCTTGAGCTTACAATGCTTCTGAATAAGGGTGTCAATAAATTCAACCATCGAACTTCGTTTTGCGTTAAGGCTTAGAAGTTATTTTTTCTCGAAAAAAGTTCTCATGCAAAATTTGATCTCAGACTTTGGGAAGAAAAGCCTTAGAAAACAAAAATGTCATAATTATTTTTTTTCTAATGACAGATGTCTTAGAAATGCACGAAACGACGAGGTCTGTTATCTCGGATCAATTTTTTTCGAAAACTTCGACCCTGGGACTCTCGAGCTGGGCCCAATGACATGTACACTACCCGTCATAAGTTTGGAATCGCTTTACTGAGTATTTCATCACCCAGTTTGAATATTGCAACACCCCGAAAAGTTTAGCATCACTTGATATGTGCAAATCAATGTGACTCTATCTTTTGATTCTGAAAACCTAGAGGGTTGTGGTCTTCAGTAAAGTTGCTCAGAAGGTCAAGGGCTTGTGATTGGAGGAAATTTCAGTTCGGGATTCAGCCACAACGCAGCGCTAGTGTGCATGAAGTTTTGAGTGTTTTGAACGCTATTTAGCTCAATAATCCCCCCATTTAGAGAGTTGCGATTTTCAGCAAAGTTACTCAAGAAGTCAAGGACTTGTAATTGGCGGACAGTATAGAGCGGAATTCAGCCGCAACGCAGCGCTAGTGTGCATGTAGTTTTAAGCGTTTCGAACTTAGTTTAGCTCATTTATCACATTATTTACACTTATTGTTTACACATGACGAAGTGAAACCAATTTGAATGTTAACAATTTGATCATCACACACAATACGTAAGCTTGGGTGTGTTTATTCTAAAGAAGTACTTTCATTTGAGGAAGTTATAACATATAGCATGCAACTGTGCTGGTATGTTGACAGTTTGCAACATACACAACCCGTTTTACTATGGAAAAATCGACGATATCGCGACTAAAATGATAACCTCGGCAGCAAAGAGTTGCAATAGACTTGCCTCTAATCCGATATTAAAAGATTTGACTACCACAGGGGGCGTTTCGTATCACTTTCCGCTGCAAACTGGAGACCGAACACGCAACGCCGGCGACTTACATGCAAGCCGAGTGGTTCTGACTTCAGTACATGGTACGTTCGAGAAAGCGCGTGTATGCCCCATCCAATGAGCAGACACCCGAAATGTATACACGAAGTCAAAAACACTCGCCCTGGTGGTTGCCGAAGTTGTCGAAGTCGTATTTCAATTTGGACACTAGGTGTTTTTGATTTGTGTTGACACTGAATTGCAATGAAAATAGCCTCAACATACACGCGGCGTTATATGCACTGTGTTTAGGCGTTCTTGACCACAACTGGTGGCACTAGCCGAAGACCGCAACTTTCTGGGTAGTAATATTCGCGCGATAAGTTGTTGTTTGAATACGAAGAACCACATGTACCCTAGCGCCGCATAGTGGGGTAATTCAGTACTAAATTGTCTACCATGGAGAAGCCTTTTGCATCCTGAACAGGTTTGCTGAACGCCGAAACTTTCTAGCAGGTCAGAATCGTGAGATTAGTTATGTTCAAAATACGACAAATTGTGTGCCCACTAGCGCCACTTAGCGGTAAAATTTCACACTGAATTGGCCACCATACAGTAGCCTTTGACCTTCTGAACAAGTTTGCTGAAAACCGCAACATCCTAAGTTGTAAAAAACACGAGATATCCGCCTATTCCAGGTGATGCTAAACTTTTCGGGAGGTGTTGCAATATTCAAACAGAGTGTTACAATACTCAGTAAAGCGATTCCAAACTTATGACGGGTAGTGAATGAGAGATTTCTTAGACCCGTAAAATAAATTCAACCGACACTTTAAATCAATCAGAGACTTTTTCTGGTAATTTGCATGACAAACCATGGAAATTCCGAAATCCACGAAAGAAAAACCAGTGAAAAGTCACAGCAAAACTGTATAAATTGCAATTTGGATGTATTTCTGAACAAAATCATGACAGTTTTTCAGGAATTTGATAAATATAAGGTCCTTTTTCAAAACAGTATACAACACATACTAACAAAATCGTCTTGAAAATTTTTTTCAAATAAAAAAATGCTCATGTTTTTTCATTTATTTTGCATTGAAATGCAGACTAATTGATATGTTCCATTGTTAAATATAAATGGAAATCGTTACGTTTCAAATTTTTAGGGCAAAATACCACATTTACGGTTTAAAAAAATACTTTTTTTCTAGAGATCTGACATGATGTTTTAATTTAAAGGCTCTAAAATAATTTTCCTTCTTTTTGCGTAGCTAACGTTTGGATTTGATATAGAAAAAAAATTGAGGAATCTTTTACAAACAGCTCTTCAAGGTGGCAATACAGTAGTCAATAGGACGAACACAGAATAAAAAAATAACTTATTTTAATTCTGCAAAAAAAACGCAGAAAGACGTATAGAGTTTGTGGAAATTTTTGATATATATTCTCTTTAAAATATATCACTTGAAATGCAATAATAATGCTCTTTCATAAAAATGCAAATCAAAACACATACAATATAAATGTCCTGCTTGTGATTAAAATCAAGGTTTATTTTTTCTGCCGGACTTTTTCCGACCTCAGAAGTAGAACCCGGGTAGGTCCGTTCCGGTTTGGTCCGATATGAAATCGAGCTTTGAAGTTTCCGGTCCTATCTGACTTTTGGTCGGACTCCAATGTCGAACACTATTCACAAGAACTTTCAATGCGCCTTCCGCGACGCTGGTAATGTCTTATACGATGTTTTGGGCAATCAAAGTTTCTTCCATGTGGTTCAAACCTGAGCAGTCCATGTTCTCATAAGAAGGGGGTTGGATATGCAAGATGAGAACGTACGACTATTTTCCTGACAAAATATTTTACGGAACAGCAAAATATGTTTATTCCTCTGATCAAGCTTGATTTTATTCAACGCTACGAGAACTACGAAGCCACTGCTGACTTTGGCTGAAGTCAACAACCAGCATTTCTATAACTGGAAGAATCATGCCAATTAGGTCATCATCCAAAAATAATACAGGTTTTCACCTGCCTGCAGGATCTTGATTTTCCCGGCGTGAGGCCTAATTTCCCGGTTTTCCCGTCTTTTTTCCCGGTGATTTGAAATTCCCGGCTTTTTCCCGCTTTTCTCGTTTTTCCCGGATGAGTGGCCACGCTGCACTACTCCAAGGACGTGCTGAAGTGGTATGCGGACAATAAGGTCAATTTCGTGCCAAAAATATTCAACTCTTCCAACACTCCGGAGCTCCGCCCCATCGAAAAGCACTGGACGATTATGAAGCAGCACCTTCTTATACAACCTAAGGTAGTGAAGACAGTCGAGGAACTGAAGAAAGTATGGGTTTACAAGCAAAAAACGGCTGATTCACAGGTTGTGCACAATCTTATGGCCGGGGTTAAGGCCAAGGTGCGGGCATTTGCGTATGGACTGTAAATAAAATACGAGGTAAAATGAAGTTTAATAGTTATTTTTGAATCCCTGAAAATTTGATGGCAATCGGATGAAAACTTGAATTTTGCGAATCAATTTTGTGTGTGGCAATTTCATCGTGGACACCCTTTATTGCAGATGGCGAGTCGGCTGGATTTTGGACGAGTAGCTCGTCTGTCATCCAGCTCAAGTCCTGTCACCAGACAAGTTTCACTCGCGTTCCCTGATACATTTTGCTCGCCTCGTTTTCTGCAATAGGGGTCTATGCTTTGAATGATTGGAAACACTTTTGAACGCCGCTTCTGTAGAAGCTAGTAAGATTAAATCTTTCGTACAAGGTAAAAAGGTAGCATACTGATTGAAAACGGGGACGGGGCACGAGGCATATGGACGCTAGACGTATAGATGTTAGGCATAGTATGCTGGGCATACAAACGCGAGGCATGATGGATATGAGGCATAATGGTTAGGGGCATTCTGCCACAAGCCATAACGGACGCGAGACCGAATGGACGCAAGGTCGAATGGATGCAAGGCCGAATACAATGTTTTATGATCGCGTGAGATTCAACTATCGTGACTATGTGTTCCGGATTTGCAACATTCATCTCGCATCATAATGTCTATTGGAAAATATGTTGCACGTCTGATGGTTGACAAAAAGCGTCATTCAATGAATTATATAATAAACTCATAAATTATTTACTCCACTTTGTCAAGCGAATGATCGTGGGTTCAAATCTTAGTAGAATCTGGCCACTCGATGTCACAAAGGTCTTTAAGCATGGGTTTATTCTCGGACTCCCCACCAGTGACCTTCCCTTTACGCTGAAATCTACAATGCCTTTGCGTGATTTCCTCTTAACGAAAATAAGTCCCTCTTATCAATAAAACTGGCCAGAAGGACGCACGACGAAACTTCTCCAGGGAAATATAATTGGTGATATTTGATAGGAAGAACGAGGCTCGGTAGGAGAACAGTAAACGTGCAAAAGGAAGGGTAGCACATTACACACAAGCACTGAAAAAACAAAAAAAATGTGTATGCCACTTCTCAAGCGGAATTACTAATAAAAGAAGTGCGGGATACAGCAGACACCTGGGTCGCAGTGAGAAAGTCCATCTAGGAAAAAAAACAGGAGGGTTGTGTGCAAAGCCACGACCGCAAGGTTGAAGTAGAATACTTTTACAAGAGAGATAACCCGGCTGCATGCGTGTGAGTCATTTTTTCTAGTTAATGAACGTCGACTTATCAGATCAATCGAATTTTGCGCTTCAACAAGGAATGACCATTTTCAATAATATAGTAAGTTGCTTGTCATGGTTGGGGCTTGACAATTTTTAAATTTTGAGATGAAATTTTTTCGGATGCCGTGCTCATGACTGAAGGAAAAGATAATTCAGTACGTTCTAAGACACGGAAATAAAGTAAAATTTATAACTTTTACAAATTTAAAAATGTAAATTAACTCAAGAGAAAACATAAACGCTTTAATCATCAGGTTTTTATTTCATACTGAAAAGGACAATTTGTTGTTCAATTTAGTATCGGATAAGATGCCGATTACATCTTTGCGTTATCACTGACAGTGCGAACAAAGTATTCGTTGTGATTAAGTAAACAGTGAAATGCTGATATAACACTCAAAACTAGACGGCTCACGTGTTGTCAAAATGAGTCAACTTTTCATTGAAAGCATTTACTAGTGCCCACTATCGCACAGAGACTGCATTTCACTAAAGTGCCTCACTGCATCAGCCGCTATCAATGCTGAGATCCGCCTAGTGCGCTATCCATAGCTATGCCACAGTTGTGGCCGCTATATGCTGCCATTGGTATCCACTTTCCCTGCATCAGCTGGCCCAGCTGCTATTGTTTATGGAATCCGCTGCAGCTAGTGCACTATCCATTGCTACGTCACAGCTGTGGCCGCTTTCCGCCATCGCTTGTATCCACTGCACTGCTAGTGCTGCTGTTAAGGGAGGACGAATGCTGTTGTCGCTGTCTAGAACTATTATGAGCGGCTTAGACTGAAACAGGCTCTTATATAGAGATGAAAAACTTATCGATAGTTATCGATAGGAGTAAGAAATCATCGATAACTATCGACAGCCATATCAGTCGATATATCCCATGCTTACTCTTATACTGCAAAGAGCACATTTCAAATTGCAAGGTCTATGTTTCTGTCGACTGTGCTTGGGAAGCAATCATGCTAACGACCAATCAGATCAATCGAATTTTGCGCTTCAACAAGGATTGACCATTTACAATAATATAGTAAGTTGCTTTTCATTATTGGGGCTTGTTTTTAAATTTTGATTATGCGAAAAATTGATGTTAATGAAAGTTTCGGCTGTCGTGTTAGTGACTGAACGAAAAGATAATTCAGTAGGTTCTGAGACACGGAGATGAGGTAAAATTTATAACTTTTACTGTTACAAATTTAAAAATGTGAATAAACTCGTTAGAAAATATTAACTCTTCAATCAAGTTTTTATTTCATCCTGAAAAGGACAATTTGTTGTTCATTTTAGTATCGGATAAGATGCCGATCACATCTTTGCGTTATCACTGACAGTGCGAATAAAGTATTCCTTGTGATAAAATAAGCAGTGAAAATCTGATTTAACACTCAAACCTAGACGGCTCACGTGTTGTCAAAATGAGTCAACTTTTCATTGAATGCATTTACTAGTGCCTACTATCGCACAGAGACTGCATTTCACTAAAGTGCCTCACTGCATCAGCCGCTATCGATGCTGAGATTCGCATAGTGCGCTGTCCATAGCCATGCCACAGTTGTGGCCGCTATACGCTGCCATTGGTACCCACTGTTCCTGCATCAGCTGGCCCAGCTGCTATCGTTGCTGGAATCCGCTGTTGCTGTTGCCTCTGTCTAGAACTATTATGACCGTCTTCGTTTTTTTTTGCCTTTAATTCAAACTTATTCAGAGGTTTTTTGTTTTACAATCGCTTTACATAATAGGTGATCAGCGTCGTCATTCGGCTTTTCAAACTTTAGGCTACTACTTCTTTTTTCGATATAGTTTTTGCTGCTATTTCCCTTTGAGGTTATTTGTTTTTGAACTTTTACGTTCCGTTCATTTTAAATTTTTCTAACTACTAAACTTAACCTACTATGTACATTATTCACAAGAAAATTTTAGGAATAGATATTCCTAATTTCTGGCCATTCAGAGGCTAGAGTTTTTGTTTTATGGCGTTCCTCGAAACGTTCTATTCTGTGCATCAGTGGTTCAAAACAAGCCAGTCGATGGACTTCGGTTGTTCTCGTACTCCTTGGTAGGTTTAATATCATTTTGAGAAATCGATTTTGGATGATCTGTAGTTTATCTATGTGGGACTTGGCACACTCCTTCCATACCGGTGACCCGTATTCCAGCATTGGTGATACGATTTGCTTGAAGACTGCTAGCTTGTTGGTTCTTGATGTCTTAGCCTTGCGAGCAATGATTGGGTATAATATTTTTAGTAGCGTAATTGCTTTGTTCGCCCTGTCTTCCACTAGGGATCGGAAGATCAGTTTTTTGTCCATCACTAAACCCAGGTATCGAACTTCTGTGGACCAACTAATTTCGCTCTCCTGAACCTTGATATTTGTGTTCGGTTTCAGGCGTTCGCTGTTGCGGTGCTGGAACACGATAGTTTGCGTCTTGGCTGCGTTGACTCGAATTTTCCATTTGTCGAGGTATTCTAAGTAAGCATTTATCCCAATTTGGAGCTTGGACACTAGAGATTGGATTTTCCTTCCTTTATAGGTAATCGCCGAATCGTCTGCAAACAGCGATAGCGTCCCTCCACCTGGCAACGGTGGAATATCGGATGTGTACAGATTGTACAAGATGGGGCCCAGAATGCTGCCCTGGGGTACACCAGCAGATATAGCATAGGGTTCCGACAGCGATCCGGCTATTGTCACCTGTGAAGTCCTGCTTTGGAGATAGTTAGAGATGATTTTGACCAAGTACACTGGGAAGTTGAAGCGTTTCAGTTTGTATGTAAGGCCCTCATGCCAAACATTGTCGAATGCCTTTTCTATATCCATTAGGGCCATTACTGTGGATTTGGATACCCTCTTGGCCTGTTTGATTAAGTTGGTAACCCTTTGCAGCTGGTGAACCGTAGAATGGCCACGGCGGAATCCAAATTGTTCCTTCAGGAAAATGTTGTTTTCCTCTGTATATTTGAAAAGCCTGGTGTACATTATTCTTTCGAATAGCTTGCTTGTCGAGAAGAGCAGACTGATTGGCCGATATGAGGAGGGATTGGTCGGGTCTTTTCCGGGCTTCAGAATGGGGACTACTTTAGACAACTTCCAGGCGGAAGGGAAATATCCTAGTTCCAGACAGCGATTCAACACTTTTACCAGGAGATTACGAGCTCTAGGTCCAAGGTTCTTTAGTACGATGTTGAAGTGGCCGTCAAACCGGGAGCCTTCATGTTACGGATACCTCTGATGACTTGGTCGAACTCGAACTCGAGCTCTGTGACTCTTTGCTCTACAGGAAGTTCGATCGGAACTGCTGCTATTTCAGTTACACTTTGTACGACTAGCTCTTCCATCGGACTGACGATATTCTGACCCAGCTGATGAGCAGCTCTGAACTGTAAGGCGATGGCGTTAGCCTTTTCGATGGAAGTTAGGTGAACTTTATCTAGCACTCTGAGAGGGGGCACTGGTTTAGGTTTACTTTTTAAAACTTTAGTGAGTCGCCAGAAGGGCCTAGAATAGTTTGGCAGGTTTTTCAATTCTGTATCGAATTTCCTATTTTTTAATTTTTCTACTCTCGAAGCGATAATTTTTGTCAACTTTTTAAATAGTATTTTCCTAGTGATGTTTCTTGTTCTTTGAAAGTGGCGTCTAACACAGTTACGAAGGGATATGATTCTTTTTGTTTTTTCATCAAGTGATGTAAACTTACATGTTATCGGTGTAGTCGGGATGAAACGGTTTACTGCCTCTTCAATGCTGTGGGAGAGTTCTTGTAGCACCCTATCGATGTCGTTTCTCCGTTGTCAGTGGGATTTTGTCATCAGTTCGGTTCTCGATGAAACGCAGCAGCCGGGGCCAGTTTGCACGATGGTAATTGCGTTTCCGAGAGAGTTGACGTTGATTAACAGCTTTGGCGAGGTTGAATGTTACCGGTAGGTGGTCCGACGAAAGGTCAGTTATCGCGCACGGCTTGGAACAGCCATCCACAATGTTGGTGAGGACGATGTCGAGGATAGAGCCAGTCCCCGTCGCCGAGTAGAAGGTTGGTGTGTCTGGGTTGAGGATCACTTAGTGACCTGCCTGAAGGTCGTCAGCAAGTACTGCGCCATTTCTGTTGTTCCTAGAGTTGCCCCACGTCGAATGCCGGGCGATGAGATCGCCGGCGATGATAAACTTTCCTCTTCGTCGAGTTAGTTTTTGGATGTCATTCTTGAATCGTGTTGCACTTCCGTCCGAGGTTTTGCACTGACCAGGGCAATAAACGGCAATGATGATGATAGGCCCCTCGGGAGATATCAGCTCAATTCCGACAGCTTCGATGACAGACAGTTAAAGGTTAGGCAGCGTTCTGAATTCGAGTCCCTTACGGATGATGATGGCTACACCACCACCGGCTACACGCAGTCCCAACACGGTCGAGTCTGTAGATGGCATGGTTTGGCAGACTGAAACTCACACTAGGCTTGAGGTGCGTTTCCGAAAGAAATGCGACGTCTATTAGGTTGTTTTGTAGAAATTCAATGAACTCCACTTTTTTGGCCGCCAGAGAGCGAGCATTCCAATTAAGCATTTGGATGATGAATGTTAAGCTGCATGAAGAGATGCATCATCTGCATCATCATTTTCTGTAGTTCAGCAACGCGGGTTGCCAGTTGAGTGACCGCTTGTGTAAAGCCTTCCGTAGGATGGGGAACGTTTATCGAATCTGATTGCAATATGTCAGGAGCTAGTTGAACCGGGTTGATCTGCTGTGTTCTAAACCCGGGTGGCAACGCAGCTTGCGATGCACTTCTTTTCCACAGCTGGTTGGGAAGCGGTAAGGGTTCGAGGTTTGGCACCGTTCTCTGACGTGGTGGAGGCAATTCAGGGAACTGATCCAGGTCTAAAATTTCTTGCTTCTTCCTCTTTTGCTGGTTCGGCTGGTTTTTCTTGGTGGCTTCCATCCGGATTTTGCGGTATTCTTCACGTTATGTACAACTCTGGTCTGTTGCCTTGTGGGCGGCACCGCAGTTTGCACACTTGTGGGCACCATTTCCATCGGTCGGGCACTCATTGGATAAATGCTGCAAGGAGCAGAAGTTGCACTTCGGTTGTAGATGACAGTTGCGGGTACCGTGGCCAAAGTTGAGGCAGCGCATGCACTGCGTGAAACTTCGGTGTGGTCCTCGATACGCTTCCCATTGTACAACAATTTGGTTGATGACACGAACGGCTTGCAAGGCGCCGAGAGTTGCACTGCCTTTAGCAAAGTGGACCAAATACAGGCAATCTCGGTACAATTTGTCCTGGTTCTTACGGTTCATGGAAAAGACCGTTATCGGGCGTAGTTTATAGTTTTCACGAAGTTCCTCTTCAATTTCCTTTGGGTCCATGTCTGGTAGTCCCCTAATCACCGCTTTAAACGGTTTATCGGAAGCCACGTCGTGCGTGTAGAAGTTAGCGTTGGACCTGGTCAGGTACGTTTTGGTTTTGTTGTATTGCTCCCGGGATGACGTGATGATTTTTATTCCCATCCTTGTGAGCTGGAACTGGGCACTGATTCCGATGGCTTGTACTGCCCTCTTGAGTTTTTCTAGAGGGACCGAGTTTACCACCAACGGTGGTAGCTTTTGCTTGATTTGATGATTAGGCTGACGAATACCCGACGAGCCTTCGCCAGGGTTGTTTTTGTTGGTGAATGCATCTATCACTGAACTGGTGACCGAACCGTCATCTTCCACATCAGCTAGGATATCGTATCGATTCTGGCTTTGGTTGGTATCATCCATACCATCAGTAATTGAATCCGCCGGTTGAAAGGATGCATAGCTGCTTCGTTTGCCCTTTTTTTCGAGAGGGCTTTCTTTAGCGTCGTTGGGGCCGATACTCTTCTTCTTCCTCTTACTGCTCCCCATGTTTTTAATTTCACACTCTTCAATTACACTCTTCACTACTACCGAAAAAACAAATACGTGCTCGCTCAACGGAGGCTCACACTCTAATGATGACCGTCTTCGACTGAAACAGGCTCTTTTATAGGCCAAATAGCATGTTGAAATTGCAAGGTATATGATTCTGTCGACCGTGCTTGGGAAGCAATCATATAACGACCAATCAGAGGTTGAATTTTTCGTTGTGACAAGGCTTGACTATTTTCAATAATACAATAGTGTGAATAATAAAACTACAATTATCTTCTTTTGGGAAGAATCTTAGAAAATTTTCCAATCTATTGCTGCAAGAATGAAGGAAATCCATCGAATACTAACCGATTTATTAGCATTTGAAATTGGACATATTTTTCACTTTTTTCGGTTTTAGATTTTCATTTCACATCCCTATGTAGCCGAACTTCCTGAGAAAAGTATTCTACTTCAAAAAGAAAAACATTGAAGCAAGAAGAGTTTGTTTGATTGGTATGATATCTTCGGCAAAGTTGTATACAGGAACCTAACATTGCGAGTAATGCATATCGGACGCGCTATACACAGCTTGCGACATTAGATACAATATTAAAAAAAAACTATTGTCGTTAGTCGAGATGTTCGGTTTTCAACTCGAGTAACAATGAAATCCAATTTTCTGCATTTGGACGGGTTCTTAAATGATTTTCCAATCGATTGCTGTAAAAATGACAGAAATCGGTCGGAAACTGACTGAGTTCAAAGCGTTTGAAATTGGACAATTTTCGTGACGCTCTCGATGTTTTCGGTTTTGAAATTGGATCCCTGTATTGAAGTTGGCTCCCTGTATATATTGCCGTAAGACGTATTCTACGTCAAAAATTCAGACCAAAAACACTTTATTTGAAAATCGAGAAAAGACACAATAGAATTCTATGAGCATAAAATTGGGATTCTCAAAATCCAACTTTCCGGTCCTAACAACCATGGAATCTTAACTTTGAAAATAGGTAAATTTTTCTAGGGCAAAACTAAAAACTTTCTAACCATTCCTATGAATTCGGGTACCCTTAGCAAGCTAGGAGAAGCGGTAGAAGCCAGGAACCCGGCGAGCAATTACTCTGCACTTTCTAGCTTCACAGAAACGGTTGGTTGGTTCTAACCTTTCCTAAATTTCTAGTTTGAGCTCTAGAGTAAAAATATGCGCTTTTTAACCAAAACAAAGCAGAGCCTTGCTGCTACATTCCGATTCGGAACTTGACCTTCTGTTTACTAAACACAGACTTCGCAGCCAACCGTTAAGTGTACATGACAATTGCGGGGCCAGCGCTACGATCCTATTGACACTAACAGTCTCTCCCAAGTCAAGACTCGAACCTACGACGACTGGCTTGTTAGGCCAGCATCGTACCTCGAGACCAGCTGGGGAGGCTTTTTAACCATTCCTGTTAAATTTGGTGCTTATAGTTTAAGTCCTGGGGCAAAATCTCTGTTGACTAGAATAATCCTGGAATAACGGAAATTGCAAAATTACAACATGCATAAAATCCAAAAAAAAATTTTTTTGATTGGATTTTGATTTTTCAATTTGGATTTCGTTTGGTTTTGAATCAGACTTGGATTGGATTCAAATTGGATCTGATTTGAATTTGATTTAAATGTAATTTAGATTTGGATTGGATCAACACTTGGATTTGGATTATATTAGAATGTGTTTTGGATAGGGATTAGATTAGATTTGGACTGGAGTGGAAATGAATTTGCAGTAAATATGAATTAGATTTGGAATACATTTGAGATAAATTTAGATTATATTGGATCTGAATCTGGATTGGGATTCGTTTTGGATTGGATTAATTAGGTTTGGATTTGATTTTGAATTGGTTTTTTGCAGGATTCAAATTGCTTTTTTATTGGATTAAATTTTAATTGAATTCAATCCATTGGTTAAAGTGTCTACGAGGAGATTTATCGGTTAAATAAAGTATATTTATTCAGATGTTGTCGTCTGCGGATAACTTACATTGTTTGTCCAAAGACATAACAATAATTACCTCCAGCATAAATATCGGTTAACGAATTAATAATCGAAAAAGTTGAAAAAATCCAATCTACCTACCGGCAGGCACATCAACGAAACTCGCACAAAGGTCACCATTTTATCCGCTGCGTCACAACTTTTCATAACCTTACCTAAGGTGATGTTGTGCTATATTTTTTTTTGTTTTTATTTTGCCTTCATCGTCAATCCATCAAATTGTTTTCATTCTGCCTCACACTCTTTTAATTAACGAATTGGCATGCGAGTTATATGCTTCGCTCGGAAATCGTTGGAAGTATTGCCACCCACCAATCCAACCACCCACCGTGTCCATCCCAACCAAGATCGAATTTCATCAAAATCCATTAGCGATGATCGGCTTCCATCAAAGCTTCTCACTGTGTGTTTTTTTCCTTTCGCTTTCTGTGTTGTTGTCGAACACTCAATATTACAAACAAAGCGAGAGAGCGTATAATTTTTTCATCGTATTTATTGTTCTGCCCCTTCGGGGGTTGGTCGGTTTTTCCACCGGTAAAACTGGGGTAAAAAATTCACTTACCCTCGAGCGTTTTTTTTTCTGTATGTGTGTGCCTACCCTTGCCTCGGCAAGGCGGTACTAATGAATATGCACATTTTGATTGAATTTTCCAATCAATAACACCGGCGGCTCGTGATGTAGTGTAAGTTCAGGACGAAAAAATAGGTTATGTTCTATCGACTAAAAGAACTATAGTTGTGTGTGTGTGCTTTACTGATTTGTTATTTCATTTTATTGACGAAATGGCTTCCACGTCATGGTCGATAAAATTCTGTCGGGTCCGAAATTTAATTACCATCATTCAACGCAGCAAATTTCGGTGTCAATCATTTCAACTAAGCAGCTGAACTTTCCCAGAATTACCCTCCCGTTGGGTTGTTTCGATTTTATTCCACCCAGCAGAGTACTAACAACAGAAAAAATTTTTTTTTTCCCTGCTCGAACCAATCAAAATAATTAGGATTGAGCTTTCCTTTTCCAAGGAAAATGTGGCAATAGTACGAACAGAAATTCCTCGGCTGGACTGCACAATCTAGGCTTGCGAGCTTATCTCGACACTCTATCTAATTTCTACAACTCTTCAAAGTACGAAGAAAAACGACTGCGTTGCGACAGCAGAATTACACCATAGCGATAAATTTTTCCCTTCGGTTTTCAATTCGGTGCAGCACTTCTGCTGCAGTATGAGAGATGGCGACACAGGCAGCGACGTGCGATACGCGATTCGCTCCATGAAGACTGATTTCCTTGGGGAGCGCTTCTCAATGCGAAGAAGGATCACCGCTTCGTGCTGAATGTGTTGTAGCGCGCGCGCGTATTTCAATTAAATGACGTAGTCCCTGCGGATGAACGTGCTCCGGAGTTCGGGAAGGGAAATGGTAATTTTTTCGCGCAATGATGGATGTCTTCGTGATGTGCTTTTTTTCTCTGAAGTATTCCAAAGTCATTTCTGTTGAAACCCCTCATGTTGTTTCCAGGAAATATACGCCGCGAAGAGGCAATTTCAAACGTAAATTTTAAATGTAAATTAGTTCAAATTATTTGAAGCTCCGGCAATGAGGATTGTTATGCGTTTTTTAATCTTTCTTTGCATAAAAGCAGAAATATAACATAGAATTCTGAATTTCGTCGTTTTTGAAAGTTTTTCTCAGATATATTCTCAGAATAGCCCTGAATAGCTTTAATATGTTTAACAAAGGCTAAAAATCTTTTGAAAATGTCAGATATGCTTCAATATTTAAAAAAAAAGATTGCAACACTGTATTGAAACTTCCTCAAAAATAATAAAATAATTTTTGAGATATAATTAAACAAACACCATCAAATATGGGTATTTTCTACAACGGAATTCTATCCAGAGGCCGGTAATCGTCCCCAGATACCATTTTAAAGCTCAAGATTATGACTTCCGGTTCCTGTAAAACGGTTCAAATCAACATTTCTGGAACCAGAATGATGCCCAGAAACCGGAAATCAACTACAGGTACAATTTTAAAGATTCGTGGTTCCTGAAACCTAAACTTAAAATAATGCACAAAGGTCAGAAATCGACCTCAAATGTCATGAGATAGGCCTTGCGATCCCCTGTCATACACAACCACTTCAACTTTTGTTCTTAGAAATTTTAGGTTTTTTCAAAATTAGGGGATTCTATTATTTTATTTTTTATTTCATGAGATGAAATTAAGGCTTTTCGATGACAGAACTGGAAAGTTGCAACCTTCTTTTATGCTTAGAAATTTATTGAGATTCCTTAAATTCAATGGAACTTAAAAATCTTTTGACTGCATTTTTCTGATTTGATGGATTTTGATTTTGCGATTCAATTTTGTTTAAATTTTATTTTATTGTTTTATGAACAATTTGAAATTATAATGCCTAAATTGGCAGTTTGTGTTTAAGTATTTTCCGATCAAAAACTACTCAAGAGACTCGAGAGTAATTTTCTAAATTTTTGCACAGGCTTCATTCAAAGCTCGGAAGTCAGAAGGGGAGAACCATACAAAATGCACCAGTGGGGTAAAATGGCCCACACTATTAATTCCCCAAAATAAACACACATGTGGCTATAAGTGATGATTTTTTTCGTTTTTCACCTGTAAATCCATTTTTTCTACAGTTCTTAAAGTAAAAAAATGCACCGTTATGACTAAAATACTTGAAAAACTATAGAACTGACTGTGGCTCTGTCCAACATGTAATTATTTGTGAATTTTATACAAGCTTTCATGGTTAACTGACCTGTAAATAATACAAAACAACGTGGTTCTTCTAACTCTCACAAGTTTTGGAATTTTTGATTTGATCAACTTTCATCTAAAAACCTTTAAATCAAAATTAAGGTAGAATGAACCATGACGCTGATTTTACTTCTGAGGCTTCAAGCGTTTTTCACTTCCCATGCTGATTTCTGAATATTAGAATCATCCCAAACGTTCAATGTCGGTTAGAAAATATTAAAGCGTTGATAAATGCGTTAATGCTTAACGGGTGCGTTTTGTATAGTTTGTACAAAAAACCGTCTAAAAATAAATTTTAGGGAACCAATAATGCTACACAAAAAATATACACCGCGAAAAAAAAACTTTTTTTTTTACCAAAACTAATTATATGAGCGTTATGTGTATTTTTGACTGAGCAGTCTCAAAAGAGCAGAACGACTTCGGTTTTTGACCGTCCGAAGTTTCATAACTGTTCAGCAAAAGACTCTCAGCAAAAATTTTAAAATAAATGATAAATAAACACAACACATTAATTGAAAAACAAGAGTTGATTTTTTTTGAGTTATCTGTTTTTAAATTATTTCGAATTCAAGTTTAGAAAGTTTGAAAATTACCGCTAATTTTTTTTAGTACAAAAATACGATGAATTTTAATTGAAATTTATTTCTCGTTGAAACTTGAGATTATTACAAAACTTTTGGTGAAAAGTTCAGGATGGAGGAATGTAAGACAAATTTTTGATTAGGAGTTAAGTTCTGAAGATTTTTTAATGAATTTCAACTTTTAGAAGAATAACACTAGTTAACAAAAGCGAAAAATCGCTACTCTAAAGCTCAAAATAGTTGCTCTAGAAAGATTATAGCTCTCAAACCATTCCAGTGAATTCAAGTGCCCCTAGCCATTCTCAAAACGCGTCAACTTACGTCAAAGTGTCGCATAGTAATTGCCTGTCGATTAAAAAGCTGTAGTCTTTAATTTTTTTTTGACGTAGAACTACGTTTTTCTTTAGCCTACCACATAGGGATGCAAATAGGAAAACTATTACCGAAAAGGGGACGAAATATGTCCCTTTTTAAATGCTTATAAATCGGTTTGTTTTCAACCGATTTCCTTCATTTTTGCAGCAATTGTTTGGAAAATTATACACGCATCCACCCAAATGTAGAAAATTGTTGATTGATTATGCAAACTATTGTATTATTGATAATTGTCAAGCCTTGTTTAAACGAAAATTACATCCTCTGATTGGTCGTTATATGATTGCTTCCCAAGCACGGTCGACAGAATCATATACCTAGCATGCTATTTGGCCTATATAAGAGCCTGTTTCAGCCGAAGCCGCTCATAATTGTTTTGGACAGCGACAAGCTGTCAACAGTAGTCGTCCTTCCTTAGCAGTAGCACTAGCCCTGTGGTTGGTCACCACGTCTCAGGAGCAGCGCGGTTCTTCTCAGCGTGCCTCGCCAGACTGCCATTATTCCCCCACTGTTGGGGCAGCATAAAGATCGTCATCACGAAATCCAATTTTGAACAGCGAAATGCCTTAATTCAAGGCAAATAAACAAGTAAGTGAAAGTCAATAATTTTTGACAACGTAAGCAAGCATTCTGTGTGGATTATAGCAGATACATCTGTCGCGGCCGTCTAATTTACAAAAGGTAAAATAGCTTCCACAGTGCATGTTGTCCGTGTATCTCAACTCCCCCACTGTTGGGGCAGCACAAAGGTTGCGATCAGCAACCGATTTTGAACAGCAAAATGCCTTTTTTTTAAGGCAAACAAACAAGTAATTGAAGGGTGAAAATTTCCTAGCATCAACACAAGCAAACATTCTTCGCGGAATCCTAGCAATCAAATTCTGTTGTAGTTTATTTAGTTAATACCCCCACTGTTGGGACAGCACAAAGGCTGCGATCAACATAACCGATGTTGAATAATAAACTGCCCTGTTAGAACGCATTCACAAAGGCAGTTAATTCGAATATGCAGAGCTAATATGAAGTCGATTCAATCAATCAGCATTAACAGAATTTCGTCGTCTCCCAGCTGCCAAGTTGCAACATGATGCAACACGCAACAACGAGCAAACGAAATCGCTTGATGTTACAAACCGCAATTAAAAACGGGTTAAAACCGTTGCGTGTGTGAGAGCACCATCGGTGTTTATTCGCTGGAAACAAATATCGAATGCGAATTGTGGAATAATTCGTCTAAAGAATATTAGAGAATTAGACAACTGAACTGAAAGGCGTGGCCTATTACGTAGCACCCTTCGGCTATTTTAGAGAGTGTTTCTGGGAAAACTAGCTACATTCATTAGTCGGAAGGTAAGCTGGATGGATCGTCCACAACGTTGACAGCTGTAGAAGCAGATACAGCACTCAGAAGAAGTAACAGCGGGTTGCGCCTGTGGCTGCCTTCAAATTGAATAAATCACTTGCGCTGTGGTTGGTCACCACGTCTCAATAGCAGCGCGGTTCTTCTCAGCGTGCCTCGTCAGACTGCCAATATTCCCCCACTGTTGGGGCAGCATAAAGATCGTCATAACGAAATCCAATTTTGAACAGCAAAATGCCTTTATTCAAGGCAAATAAACAAGTCATTGAAAGTTAATAATTTTTGACAACGTAAGCAAGCATTCTGTGCGGATTCTAGCAGTTACATCTGTCGCGGCCGTCTAATTTACAGAAGGTGAAATAGCTTCCACAGTGCATGTTTTCCGTGTATCTTAACTCCCCCACTGTTGGGGCAGCACAAAGGTTGCGATCAGCAACCGATTTTGAACAGCAAAATGCCTTTTTTGACGTAGAACTGCGTTTTACTTTAGCATACCACACAGGGATGCAAACTGAAAAACTGGGACGGAATTTGTCCCTTTTCAAATGCTTATAGGTCTTCGATCGATTCTTGCAGCAATCGATTGGAAAATTATACACGCATCTGCCCAAATGCAGAAAAATGTTGTTTGAATCTACGAACTATTGCACTATTGAACATTGTCAAGCCTTATTGAAATAAAAATAACGTCCTCTGATTGGTCGCTTGCTTGCTGTGTGTGTATGATATGGTATCATGTGTGTATGTGTGTATGTGTGTATGATATGGTATGATGTGTGTATGATATAATGATATGGTATGATGTGTGTGTGTCTATGATATGGTATGATTTGTGTGTGTGTGCTGTGTATGGTTTTTAACTCGGCATGATCTGCTAACTGCTGAATCCGCTTCACGAAATTCACAACCCTTCATTAGTAGACATTATAACTCATTACCCAAGTAAAAATATTGGTTTTATCAAAGTTTTATAGCGCTCAATACAGCCAAAAAAGCGCTATAAAACTTTGATAAAAACAGTTGTGTTACTAGGGTAATGAAACACTCAATGCATTTTTTAATAGTGTACGTAGTTCTACGTCATTTATGCGGCCGAGTCTTGGATACAACCTCCTACTTTTTTCAGTTTGATCTCTAGGGTAAGACCTGTGCTGACCAGTGTAATTATATTCCAATCACTTTGATAGTGATTGATAATGTTAAATTTTGCGGGAAGTATCACATTTCTCAACTCATTCAAATAAAATGGCGTATGATCCGCATTTAGAGTCAAAAAAGTTGCTCTGAATGAAAGAACAACAAAAACCTTCAAAGACACTGAATTGAAGGGATTGATCAATGAGAACGCCCATGTCAAACGCAGGAACAGCTTGCTTCGTTACCCGCCAAACCATTCCCAAGCGATTCCATGCTTTAAGAATGATTCAGAAACAAGGAACTTAGGTTCCTTATGAATTGAAGCTAAGGAATGTTGTGCTGCGTGAAAAATGGAATCATTTAAGCACCAAAAAAAAAAGGTCATGGGGACTACCCGGTTATGCTTCTACGTCGTCGGCTCGAGTTATGCTGTGTATTTGGTGGCACCATCTATTATGAGTTGTTGAAACCGAACGAAACCTAACACTAGGAGGTATGAAAAAGTGATTCTGCTGCATGATAACGCTCGGTCACAGTCGCTATAGCTAAGCGAAACGAAATGAATCGATTCAAGGATAGCCCGAACAAAAGACGACCACTTCAATCGTAACGTCATCCGGGCTCTGGGGTCTTCAGCAAAGTTATCCCAAAGGTCAAGAGCTTTTGAATGGCAGACAGTGCAGTGCTGAATTCAACCGGTACGTGGCGCTTCATTCATTCATTCATTCATCGTGTTTCGATCCTAAGTCATCCCACGATTCCGACCTTCTAGAAAGCCGCGGTTTTCAACAAACTTGTTCAGAAGGTCAAGGGTTCCTGGAAGGTGGAAAGTTTAATACGAAACTATACCGCTATATGGCGCTAGTGTGAATGCAATTCTTTGTATTGCACGCTAACCTATTTGGCGATGCGGAGCTCCTGTGGTCTTCAGCAAACTTGTTCAGAAGGTCCAAAACTGTGGGTTGATGGACAGGTTAGTAACGTTTGCGGTAAAAAATGGACAAAAATTGCCGATTTTTCATGGGTTCAGCTTCACACGTACTGACGAAACTACCCATAAGCACCAATTATAATAACCCATGAGCCAGCAGAAAAAATTGATAGCTCCATCAGTCATGTGGCGATGACAGTAAAACTACTCCGTTCAGAAGTGTGCGCGTTCAAAGAACGGAACCCCGCACAGTGGGACCAAACTGAAAAAAGACGGACAAAAGTCTTTTTCGACGTTTTAGCATATAGGTGTCTTCGGAGAAATTTTCTAATATCCGATTTTAAATATTTCAAGATATTCGTTGAAAATGTTATTAAAGGGGTATTCAGTCAAAATAAAAGCAAATACATCTAGTTGCAAGATGTCAAATTTAGGTCTTCGGCAAAGTTGTTGAACTATAAAATTTATGAATTTTTTCGAAGACACTGAGTGTTGAAATTGTAAGACCATCAAGATTTTGTAAATTTCTGTCAATTTATTGAGTTTCTTGAGTTTGAATCGCTTTTTATTCTACAAAGTTGTTGATATCATCAAGACACACAACTTTTCTTAAGACTTCAATATCGTATATCGAATAGTTTGCTCAGAAAATTAGTTCTGAGCCTAAATTTTACTCATTTTTCAATTAATATATCTCAATGAGCGGCACTTTGTGGCAGCCAAAATTAGCATCATTCAATCAGTCGTTGTATACACTAGAAGTGTACGGAAAATCATGGCCGGGTATGATCGGGTTTTATGGTTTTCCTAGCAATCTTTCCGATCATATCAATCAAATTTCTGATGACCTTGTATACGGATTTCACACTAACTCGACCAGGTGTTGGCAGCAATCTCTCAGAATACCATGAAACTTTGTGGATGTGTAAGCCTTTCTAAACTAATCTTATTTGCAAATTACTCTACACTAATATATGCAAAGGTATGAAATTTTTAAGCTTTTTTATAATGGATATACAGAGTGTGAGGTAGCTCACTTAAAATCCTTCAAGGGGTGATAGAGGACTCCATTTGATGAAAAAATCTTTCTACACACACACATTTCAGAGAGAAAATTGCAGTTTAGTTCTCAAAAAACATTTGATTTTACATTTGTTCCTTTCTAAGTACTTTTTAATTTCGCTAGTTGAGGGTTTTTAAAACACTATTGATTACTAAATTTTCTCAGCTTTCCAACGAAACCAACAGAATTGAGCTAACTATCGCACTCCTTGTGCTAGACCTCGTTAAAGGCAAACAAAACCGAAAACTGAAAAAAATGAATAACTCTGCAGTAATTGAATTTTGACCGTATGCGTAAAAGGATTTTTTTCGTCAAATAGGGTCCTTTAACACCCCTTGAAGGATTTTAGATGAGCTACCTAACACCCTGTATTTAAATAATTGTAAGATATAAGGAAAACTTGTCAAGAGATAATTTATAGGGAATTGCTTGAATTATTATAAAAAATTCAAAAATTAACACACTGAAAAAATTGGTTCGGAAAAAACAAAAAAATATTTTAAAAAACCGATCAGCCTAGATTTCTTTAAACTTCAATTTTCATATAGAAAATTTAACTATCAATAATCTACTGAGCATTTTAAAATGGATACTTCTAAGGAAAAATTGTTTTAATTAAAAAAAATTATGTACAACACTGTTTCATGCGGGGGCCCAGTGTGGTTGGTAACGTCTCCGCCAACCACGCCCGACGCCTGGGTTCGAATCCCACCGCCGATATTGGTGTCGATGGTTGTGAGGTGGCGTGATCCACTCACAACCAGTTCAACTAGTCTAGATTCAATCCTAGCCGACACCGGGAGATTTTCTGAGGCGAAAAATCTCTGGGATCACGCCTTCCATCGCATGAGGAAGTAAAGCCGTTGGCGCCGGTCCGTTAATAAATGGGTCGTGAGTTAGGGTCCTGGGTGTGGAGTCGCCTCCCTGGGCGTCGGTGATTGGCCACAACAGTGGCGGAAATAGACCGACGGAAAATAAGCGAGAATAAAAAAAAACACTATTTCATGTTGAAAACATTCCAAGGACACGACAAAGCTGTTAGAAATTATTTTTTAAAGTGCCTATTTTAGAATGTCTATATAAAAACGATGTGTTGATAAATCTAAAATGGATTTGTTCTTCTTAAAATCACTTTTTGTTTTTAAGATCAACTTTTTCTAGTGTACGATCTCAAATTCGATTTTTCCTATATTTTTTTAAGAAAATTCAGAAAGTTTCCTAAAGCCATCCCTCGAAAACTTTTCTCTATTCCTCTTCATTATTTAGATATATCTTATTATAGAAAGAACAAAAAATATTCAGACCTTTTGAAAAAATAACCCTTTTCGATTTCCCAGCAAATCGCGAAGTGGCAGTTGTGATGGACGACGAGTCCCACACTGGATGGCAGCGACTGGCAGGGCACTTCGTATTTCACTTCCCCCACGAAGAAAGTGAGCACTGAGGTGAAGTTCATTTTACACAACAAGTTCCCCAAGAAGGTGCTACTGTGTTGAAGCCGTTTTTCTTTCGCTCCGGACTGGCCGTGAACGGGGATAGTTATAGTACGAAGTGCATGCCAGAAGTAGCATCGTTCATCAAGAAATACCATAAGGCCGAAGACGCGGTATTTTGGCAGGATTCGACGTCAGCCCATCACTCGAAGCGATTGTTGGAGGAGATGGAGCGACTAAATATCGATGTGATACCTAAAATGGCGAACCCGCCTAGCGTCCCCAAGTTGCGTCCCATCGGCGATTTCTGGTTAGAACTACTCCAACAATTTTGTCGCGAAAACTGAGAAGGAATCGGTAAATAAAACGAAGAAAGAAATCTAAAACATGCCTACACGTATGTTTTCGTCCGCCTTGGCAAATGCTCCAGTTTATTGCGGAAAGGCCGCTTGCAAGGGCGTAGAATTATTTTGCAAGTAAGCTAAAATTATTACCTTCCATGGTAAGTTTTATCAAACTCAAACTTAGTTATTATTTTACCACCATCCGGAAAAGTCCTTTTCACCGCAAACGTCATTCTGCAACTTTGTGGCACGGTCGGTCTTCGTATTTGACCTTAACTTGTTTCACGATTCCAATTTCCTGGAAAGCTCCACTTTTCAAAGCTCTGTAGTGGACGATCTCGAGAAGAATGGAGAGCTAATCCATATGACCACTTCAGTTTCCAGACTCGAATCCAATCGAGTCGCTTTGGAATGAGCTGGACCGTCAGGTGAAGAAGATGCGACCACAAAACTTCAACCATTTATAGGATTTACTGAACACTGCAACTTTTAAAGCAGTTGAACTCACGAGACCTTCTGAACAACCTGAAGATGGCAGCTTTCTAAGTGGTTAGAGTAATGTTAAGTTGTTAAGTTAGGACATACTCGAAACAACATGCACACTAAAGCAGTCTTGCGGCTGAATCCCAAACCATACTGTCCGCCAACCAGAAGCCCTTAACCTGCTGAACAACTTTATTGAAGACCACAACTCTCTAGGTTGTCGGAATCATGAGATAGATAATATAAATCTGCTCATTTTAGGTGATACTTTTAAGGATGTTGCAAAACCTATTGAAGCGATCCCAAACTTTTGGCGGGTAGTGTATTTCAGAAGACCAGGAATTCAATATTTGTGTATTGGAAATTTCTAATTTTGGAATTTACCTTTTTACAATTCGGGGATTGTAATTCGTAACTACCGGTTTTGAGGATTTTAGAGCTTAGAAATATGAAAAAATAAAATTTTACGACTTGAGTATTATAGGATTGAGGGACATGATTATCTTAAGAAAACACTTCAAGGTTTTAATTTTCTTCTCAATGTAGGATTACGATTTCAGAAATTAGGATTTGAATTCAGGAGAAATGATGGATGACCATTTGTATTGCAAATTTTTGACACTTTAAAAATACACGATTTTTGGATGCTTGGTGAAAAATTTTGAAACAAAATAAAATAAATTTCTTTATTTAGTAAAATTAGTAAAATATTTAGTAAAATATAAAATCGGAATCACAGAGTTTTTCAACCCAACTTTTAGTTATTTAAGTATTTCCGATTTATATCATTTTAAAACTCCTTCAGAATGCATCCTCGGAATTTTTAAAGATTGTGGTTATTCAATCAATTAAAGTTAAAATTTGAGATTGCATGGTTTGCAAGTCTGTTTCTTTTGATTTGAAGTTTTGAACATTCTAGTTTTTAGATCTCTATGACTTTCCAATCCAGGATTTCTTCAATTTTGGCTTGAACCAAAAAATTAGTGGATATTGACAACATAATTCCTCAAGATTTAAAAATTAGAATTTTAAGATTTCATCCAGGATGATTTCTTATTACAGTTGACCTAAAATCTGAAAGCTTTTTGGATTTCTGGTTTCAAGATCAAGATGTTCTAAAATACAATATTTGGATCATTGCAACATTCATGATTCTCGAAAAATAAACAGATTATACGAAAATCCCAAATTAAAACATCACACAAGGTTTGCAATCGCAGCGTTTTAAAATGTTTTGAACTTTTAATTTCGAAGCTTCTGGTTTTAAGTTTTTGGAAGCTCGCAGCACTAACGCCTTGTGATTTTCTAGGTACTGATAATGAATCAGATTGAGCTTGAGAATTTTAGATCATTTGTGGATTTCAAGTTGTGACAATATTTTTGATTTCTTATTGACATTGAAACGCTGATTAGTTTATCAAAATGTAAAATTACGAAATCCAAAATTTCGAGATTTTTATATTCAGCGAATTAACAAAATAGTACTATCCTCATTTTTGCATACAATGATTTCTAATAGTTGTTGAGTAAATGATTCCAAAATTGAGTTTCATATTTTGAATATAATTGTCATTTTATCTACGAATAAGCGAAAATGTCTCTAAAAATACCAAAGCTCTTTCATGCTTTCCTGTTCATATGAATTCTGATCTCAACAAGGAAAAACTCCGAATAAAAGCAGTGCAGAGCATGCAAAATACCGGTACATTCTTGAAAAACAAATACATACTAAATCAATGAACTCACAAATCAAAACATTCGCAATAAAACAAAGCTTGAATCTTTTTTTTTTTTTTTCAAAACTCGCCAAATTGAATTGCTGATTTGATTTACGGAATGGGCGCAAAGAATTGAAATATATCTAGTCGTAAATTTTATTGTCCCCTGTGAAAGTTGAATCCTGCTGTGGGACTTCCTGAATCTAAGCGTGCAGCTTTTCTCGTCGTCGTTTCATTTTTTTTTTGCTCAAACCTGACCATCCTGTGGCACGATTGTCGCGTCGCACGAATATCACCGTGTGCTTGGGAAAGTCGGGCGGGCGGGCGAGTCCCCATCGTCTAACAAGACCGAACGACCTCAGTTCACGTGTGTCAGTTTGCATTAATTTTTCATTTCTCATTGCGTTCCGCCGGTTGTCATTCCCCTGTTGCGCCCAGGGCAGGCAGCTTCCGCTTTTTTATCTCTCAACTCTAACTGTTTATCGTTCCATTTTTCCGCTGTACTTTTGCCCGCCGCCGACGGCGGCTGCATCTATGGAAGGAAGCAAATAGCACAAAAAGACGAACCCCACGCGTGACGGAGCTCTCTTCCGATAGACACACACACACTCACAGAGAGACCCGACAGGACCTCACCCATTGGCGTGACAGACAGACAGAGTGGTAATCCGTCCGTAATTGATGACGCTATTAATTATTACTGTATGACCCCGGGGGGAGGAGGAAGACACAGAAAAAAAGCAACGTAAGAGCGTGAAGAATGTGTCACTTTACGGAACGGTTATTGATGCGTTTTTTGACTCGGTGAGAGTTAAAAGTCAACCAACTTTGAATGACAGTTGTAACTCCGGGAAAAATACTCTGCAGTCAGATTTGAAAAGTTCGAATTCGATGAGGCTATTCAGCTTCTGGTTTTACCAAACAGAGCCGCCTCGGAATAGCGCTTGATACGGCCACGAGAGGAGGGCACGGAGTACAAAACGAGGAAAAAAGCACGAAACGAAATGGAACATAACTAACATATGTGATGTGAGCAATGTTTACAAAAGTGGAAAGTCATGCGAGGATTTGTAAAATATACTGGTGCTATAGTGTAGCGTTGATTCACTGGCTGACTAGTGCTCCAGCTCTGTATGGTTGTTTGCAGTTGAAAAAAACATACCGAAAAGTAAAATATTTGCTTGAAATGCCAACAAGAATGGACCACAGAAAATACCAACCGAAATGAAAGCATATAACTTTTTCGGTTGAACGTTGCTATTATTTTTTTTTTTGCCTCTCTGTCTAAATGACAAAGCGAGGGAAAAGGTGGAAGGGTTATACAGCTGCAGGAAGAAGCTGCTCACAACGAATAAAAATAAAAAACAAAAAACAGACGGTGGCAGCCGGTCGACTTGGCGAGCCGTGAGTAATGATGACAGCTATGGGTGAGCTTGATGGTGTGATAGCGATCACCTGACGGTTTGGTTCCGGGAGAGGAGTTTATTTTTCAATTTTCCACGATGAATGGTGCGATTTTTTTGTGTGGTGGTAATCAACGCAAGTTGGGGCTTTTTTATGATCCGGAACTGGCAGCTCACTGCACAGTGGGGCGACTCCATACAAAGGCTGGCAAAGCAAAAAAAGTGTCGATAAATGCGACGCAAACTTGGTATTTACATAATTTTGGGGCGCTGAACACGAATTCGGCATCCATTTTTTGTTTGGGGCCGTCCATAGAGCACGAAACCCAATTTATAATATTTTTTGACACTTTTTTCGTTTTTTATAGAATTATATGATCTTTGACCACAAGTGGTGCCACTGGGCGTCCTCCCCATTGAAAAAAAAATACGTTATTTATGGACGACCCCTCGAACTAAACCAATTTTGCCTAAATAAATATATTTTTTTGAATAAACTAAAACAACATAAGTAATACAAACTACTTACAAATTGAAAAAATCATCACCAGCATCATTATCTTTCGCTGTGATCGCTTAAATCTCGTGTTGAATTGTTTCCAGAAAATTTGAAGTTCATTATACTCATCAGCAGGAAAAATGTCTTTCGCTGCAATTTTCATTTCTTCTAGTAATTTTCGATGTTTCATTGTTTCATATATATGTTATCTTCCTAATCCGGTTTCTATGGTTGAAGAGGACATTTAAATACATGTATAACACCATGAATTGACAACTTACTAGACATTGAATTAGGTGGTGCCGCTGAAGTTGAAGGCTCCATAATAAAATTCAATGAATTTATGAATTTGAAAACTAAGACACTGGAATGACACAACGTTCTAAATGAATACGAAAAGAAGCGGAGGGCGACGACTGTTCTTTGTTTTTTTTCTCATGAAGCAGAATGTGTGTTTTACTATTGTATGCAAACGAGTGCGAAGCAAAAGCAATCTCCAAACGGGCTATTGTTGGCCGGAGCTTGATGGTATGAATTTGCTGCTAATATTTGAAACTCCAATCAGTTTAACGAATTTCATGATCATAAATTGAAAGGGCTGAATGTTTTTAGTATTGTTTTAAGCTTGCAGAAAGTTATAAAGTTTGAGATAATTAAAATTTCAGATTTGTTTACTGTTTTCTTGTTTAACACTTATTTTATAACTTTTCATTGATAAATTTTGTGATTATTGCCCAAATTTATATTTTATCCTTACGGATTGAGTACGATATCATAAATTTTCGTCAATGGGGTATCATGGTTATGATTAAAATTAATTCTGGATGAAATTTCAACTTCAAAAATAAAAACTAAAAAAATCTGCTATCGCTTTTTCCACTAAAGTGACAATTTGCGTAGTTTTGCGCAGCAGCGGACAGTATGCATTTGAAAGTTTACGTTTTTACCTAAATTTTGAATGTAGTCACAACCGTGGCAAACTGCGGCAACTAAACTTTTAAGCTACTTTTCTACAAAAAACCACGTTTTTTTAATTTTTTCTAGTGTCAGGCCTATTATGAACAAATTTTACAACATCTAATGAAAAGGGTTTGTTTTGCACAATATTTACAACAACTTTTCCTTTGACGTCAAAAATATCCAAGCTATCATTGAAGCTACAGAGCGTTTCAAAGTAATGTACTTTTTTTCAAGAAAAAGACAAAAAACGTCAATTCGCCAAGCTTTGAAAAGCATAAAAAATTCAAACTTTATGATATTGCGCCCAAATTTTGGATTTAGACACTTGAATGTTATAGCAATAAAGGAAAAATATTATGAAACAGCTAACGAAAAAAAATTTTTTTGGCTGATGGCCAGCGATTCCCCACTGTGCACTGCCAGTGTGTGCTGAAACCGGAAGTTGACTGAATCGATTTTTTTATTCATAATGAATGCTCGGAATTTTAAAAAAAATATGCCTAATTGATATTGATTAATATGATGTCTATTTCAATTTACAAAAAAATCAGTCCTTTTATTCCTCTTATCCAAGGAATACCAAAAGCCAAAAACCGCAAGACTTACTAACACTTCAAAATTTTCTTATTTGAAATGCTGGAGAATTGCTGGAGAAATGCTCGAGAATTTGAAAGATTATGCCTGTGAGTATACTAAGCACGTATTATGCTTAGTATACTCACAGGCATAATCTTTCAAATTCTCGACTCTCCATCTTTACAATATCCAAACTAGCATTGAAAGACAAAGAGGTAAAAAAAAAGAATCAAAAAGTCAATCGAGCTCAGCATCGCCGAAAAGCGCCTCTTAAGGCCAGAAGGGCATAAAAAAGACAATAAGCTTGGAAACATATTTCAACTTCAACTCATGGAAAAGTGATAACTTCCTGAAAAAAAAAACTGATTTTAAAACAGAATTACGAAAGTATGCTGTGTTAAATCCCTTAGGTTCGAAATCACTTTGTAAATCTTTAGCGAAAAAACATATCCGAAACTGAGCTGAAAACCAATGAAAGTGTTAGTGGAGGCCATTCGAACCAAACTCTTGAAGATTTACAGAATATACAAAATATATAAAACAAATGCATTAAAATGTATCATAAAGATTTTTAAGAAATTTAAGAAAAATGTAATATTGTCAAAAAATGTCACAACAATCGAAAACCATAGCAAGCGTCGGATTTAGAATAATGAAAACAAAGATTCATCAAATTTAAAACATATTACAGGTCGCACTCGATTATTCGGAGGCGCGGTTTTCCGGGATGAAATATTTTTCAAAACTCTAGATAATCGAGTCCGACTCCGGTTTCCAGATTGCGATAACCACAGCGGTTTGCAAACAAGGGCAGATTGTCAGGTTGTAACCAAGGCGGGTCTCGAAGAATTATACGCCTATGAATCTTTGCTGCAGACTTTCTAATCGGATATTCCAATGGACCTGGTGGTGTGGTATCCAAACAAGGTTGGCGTTCTCGAGGATAGGACGGACAAGAGCACAATAGAGTTATTTGAAACAGTACAGGGTCTTGATTATCGTGCCCTGGCTGGCGGGTGGCTTTTGAAGTACTGAATCGAGGGTCATCGCAAGATCATTCGCGAACTCACCTCTATTCAATGCTAGACTATCTTCAATGCAACGAATCGTCAAAAAAATTCCAAGGTCCCCAGGAATAAAACATGCTGCAAACAACTACAAGTACAACAGCATTTTTGTGGAAAAATAACATAAGAGTAGTGGTCCCCATCTGCTGCCTTAAGGTGCTACTGATTTATTGGTGAATGAGGGCGATGATTGTGATCCTAATTTTACTCGCATTATGAGCATAGCCATTTTATGATTTGCTGCGAAGCACCCAGTCGTAAATATTTGTCAAGAAGTATTTGGTGATTTATATGGTCCGATGGCAGCTTTCAGATCAGCATGTGTCATGTACATCATGTCCATCTGCGCATTTTATTTCGCTTATGCAACTAGAGGTGAAGTTTTTTTTCAAGGTGGCGAGGAAATCTACTTAAGGCACCTGAGTATCCAATTTCCAGCCCTTAGCTGTCCGGCACGACAGTTAAGTGTTACGTCGGAAAGTGGTTTTTCATGCTAATGCACCCTCTTCACTCCTATATCTCATAACTAACCACCTGAAAATTGGCAGTTAACACTGGTGGTTGATTCGCCACACACGTTGAAAATTGAACTAAGTTGTCGGGAGTAGTGTCAGGTCACTACCATCATGTCGTTCCCCGCATGCGCAAAACGAGGGCATACAAAGAAGACATCCTCGCACACGGGACACATGAAGCCCTTATGTGCCCGACTCTTTGTAGATACTGCCTAAGCAGTCATAGCCTGGAAGAATTTGTGTCAGTCCGACAACTCAGATGCTGCTTGGTATAGCAGCTGGTGGGCCGCGTAGCAGTGGTTCAGGTCCATGGTTTAGTAGGCGGTTCACTGGCTGAGCATCTATTTCATACCTTTTTCAATTGAAAATAAAATTTCGTAAAAATTCCTGAAAAAGCCCATAGTAAAAAGCCGAAACGTTAAATAGTCAACACCAATAAAGTATAAATAACAACAAAAATGTGCTTTACAATTAAAAATTAAAGTGGATTAACGAAAAAATTATGGAGAACTTCAACAACAAAAATCCGTAACACCTCTGACAAAATGCACACATTTTGCCCTTTAACTTCTGTCAGCCCCATATAGTCAGCGTATAATTTTATCAAAAGGTAGATTACCACGCACGCTAATTTCCCAGCATAGTTTTATGATGAGTACTTTTTATGTTTCATACATCACCAAGAGCATTTCTGTAATAACTCTGACAAAATGTATACCTTTTACCCTATAACTCCCGTCAGACCCATATATTTAACAAATAATTTTGTCAGATGGTAGATTACCATGCACCTTAACTTTCTAGCACACCTTTATGATGGGTATTTTGTTAGAAGGTAGATTGCCATGCATGCTAACTTCCTAACATAGCTTGGTGATGGATATTTTTCATGTTTTATACATCACCAAGAGCATTTCTGAAACAACTCTGACAAATTGTACACCTTTTGCCCTTTCACTTCTGTCTGACCCATAAACCCACCACAGAATTTTATCAAAAGGTAGATTACTATGCACGCTAACTTCCTAGCATAGTTTGGTGATGGATATTTTTCATGTTTCATACATCACCAAGAGCATTTCTGAAACAACTCTGACAAAATGTACACCTTTTGCCCTATAACTTCTGTCTGATCCATCAACTCACCACAGCATTTTGTCAGATGCTAGATTGTCATGCACGCTAACTTCCTAGCATAGTTTGGTGATGGATATTTTTCATGTTTCATACATCACCAAGAGCATTTCAGAAACAACTCTGACAAAATGTACACCTTTTGCCCTATAACTTCTGTCTGACCCATAAACTCACCACAGAATTTGGTCAGATGGTAGATTGCCATGCACGCTAACTTCCTAGCATAGCTTGGTGATGGATATTTTTCATGTTTCATACATCACCAAGAGCATTTCTGAAACAACTCTGACAAAATGTACACCTTTTGCCCTATAACTTCTGTCTGACCCATAAACCCACCACAGAATTTTGTCAGATGGTAGATTGCCATGCACGCTAACTTCCTAGCATAGCTTGGTGATGGATATTTTTCATGTTTCATACATCACCAAGAGCATTTCTGAAACAACTCTGACAAAATGTACACCTTTTGCCCTATAACTTCTGTCTGACCCATAAACTCACCACAGAATTTGGTCAGATGGTAGATTGCCATGCACGCTAACTTCCTAGCATAGCTTGGTGATGGATATTTTTCATGTTTCATACATCACCAAGAGCATTTCTGAAACAACTCTGACAAAATGTACACTTTTTGCCCTATTGTTTATGTCTGACCCTTAACCCCACCACAGCATTTTGTCAGAAGGTAGATTGCCATGCACGCTAACTTCCTAGCACAGTTTGGTGATGAATATTTTTCATGTTTCATACATCACCAAGAGCATTTCTGAAACAATTCTGACAAAATGTACACCTTTAACCCTATAACTTCTGTCTGATCCATGAACTCACCACAGAATTTTGTCAGATGCTAGATTGCCATGCACGCTAACTTCCTAGCATAGTTTGGTGATGGATATTTTTCATGTTTCATACATCACCAAGAGCATTTCTGAAACAACTCTGACAAAATGTACACCTTTTGCCCTTTCACTTCTGTCTGACCCATAAACCCACCACAGAATTTGGTCAGATGGTAGATTGCCATGCACGCTAACTTCCTAGCATAGCTTGGTGATGGATATTTTTCATGTTTCATACATCACCAAGAGCATTTCTGAAACAACTCCGACAAAATGTACACCTTTTGCCCTATAACTTCTGTCTGACCCATAAACCCACCACAGAATTTGGTCAGATGGTAGATTGCCATGCACGCTAACTTCCTAGCATAGCTTGGTGATGAATATTTTTCATGTTTCATACATCACCAAGAGCACTCCTGCAATAACTCTGACAAAATGTACACCATTTGCCCTTTCACTTCTGTCTGACCCATAAATCCACCACAGGATTTTGTCAGAAGGTGGATTACTACGCACGCTAACTTTATAGCATAGTTTGGTGATGGGTATTTTCCATGTTTCATACATCACCAAGAGCATTTCTGGAACAACTCTGACAAAATGTACACCTTTTGCCCTTTAACTTCTGTCTGACCCATATACCACTACAGACTACACTACAGGATTTTGTCAGAAGGTAGATTACCATGCACGCAAACTTTCTAGCATAGTTTGGATATGGGTATTTTTCATGTTTCATACATCACCAAGAGCATTTCTGTAACAACTCTGACAAAATGTACACCTTTTACCCTATAACTTTCATCAGACCCAAATATCCATCGCTGGATTTTGTCAGAAGGCACACTAACTTTCTAACATATTTTTGTGATGTTTCACCAAGAGCATTTCTGTAACAACTCTGACAAAATGTACACCTTTTGCCCTATACCATCTGTCTGACCCATATACCACTACATACTACACCACAGGATTTTGTCAGAAGGTAGATTACCATGCACGCTAACTTTCTAACATAATTTGGTGATGGGTATTTTTCATGTTTCATACATCACCAGCAGTATTTCTGTAACAACTCTGACAAAATGCACACCTTTTGCCCTATAACTTGCGTCATACCTACATACCCGCCCTAGAATTTGGTTAGCAGGTAGATTACCATGCGCACTGACTTTCTAACATAAATTGGTGATGAATACTTTTCATGTTTCATACATCACCAAAAGCATTTCTGTAACAACTCTGACAAAATGTATACCTTTTGCCCTATAACTTCTGTCTGATCCATTAACTCACCACAGAATTTTGTCAGATGCTAGATTGTCATGCACGCTAACTTCCTAGCATAGTTTGGTGATGGGTATTTTTCATGTTGCATACATCACCAAGAGCATTTCTGGAACAACTCTGACAAAATGTACACCTTTAACCCTATAACTTCTGTCTGATCCATTAACTCACCACAGAATTTTGTCAGATGCTAGATTGTCATGCACGCTAACTTCCTAGCATAGTTTGGTGATTGATATTTTTCATGTTTCATACATCACCAAGAGCATTTCTGAAACAACTCTGACAAAATGTACACCTTTTGCCCTATAACTTCTGTCTGACCCATAAACCCACCACAGAATTTGGTCAGATGGTAGATTGCCATGCACGCTAACTTCCTAGCATAGCTTGGTGATGGATATTTTTCATGTTTCATACATCACCAAGAGCATTTCTGAAACAACTCTGACAAAATGTACACCTTTTGCCCTATAACTTCTGTCTGACCCATAAACCCACCACAGAATTTTGTCAGATGGTAGATTGCCATGCACGCTAACTTCCTAGCATAGCTTGGTGATGGATATTTTTCATGTTTCATACATCACCAAGAGCCGTTCTGAAACAACTCTGACAAAATGTACACTTTTTGCCCTATTGTTTCTGTCTGACCCTTAACCCCACCACAGAATTTTGTCAGATGGTAGATTGCCATGCACGCTAACTTCCTAGCACAGTTTGGTGATGAATATTTTTCATGTTTCATGCATCACCAAGAGCATTTCTGAAACAATTCTGACAAAATGTACACCTTTAACCCTATAACTTCTGTCTGATCCATGAACTCACCACAGAATTTTGTCAGATGCTAGATTGCCATGCACGCTAACTTCCTAGCATAGTTTGGTGATGGATATTTTTCATGTTTCATACATCACCAAGAGCATTTCTGAAACAACTCTGACAAAATGTACACCTTTTGCCCTATAACTTCTGTCTGACCCATAAACCCACCACAGAATTTGGTCGGATGGTAGATTGCCATGCACGCTAACTTCCTAGTATAGCTTGGTGATGGATATTTTTCATGTTTTATACATCACCAAGAGCATTTCTGAAACAACTCTGACAAAATGTACACCTTTTGCCCTATAACTTCTGTCTGACCCATAAACCCACCACAGAATTTGGTCAGATGGTAGATTGCCATGCACGCTAACTTCCTAGCATAGCTTGGTGATGAATATTTTCATGTTTCATACATCACCAAGAGCACTCCTGCAATAACTCTGACAAAATGTACACCATTTGCCCTTTCACTTCTGTCTGACCCATAAATCCACCACAGGATTTTGTCAGAAGGTGGATTACTACGCACGCTAACTTTATAGCATAGTTTGGTGATGGGTATTTTCCATGTTTCATACATCACCAAGAGCATTTTTGGAACAACTCTGACAAAATGTACACCTTTTGCCCTTTAACTTCTGTCTGACCCATATACCACTACAGACTACACTACAGGATTTTGTCAGAAGGTAGATTACCATGCACGCAAACTTTCTAGCATAGTTTGGATATGGGTATTTTTCATGTTTCATACATCACCAAAAGCATTTCTGTAACAACTCTGACAAAATGTACACCTTTTACCCTATAACTTTCATCAGACCCAAATATCCATCGCTGGATTTTGTCAGAAGGCACACTAACTTTCTAACATAATTTTGTGATGTTTCACCAAGAGCATTTCTGTCACAACTCTGACAAAATGTACACCTTTTGCCCTATACCATCTGTCTGACCCATATACCACTACATACTACACCACAGGATTTTGTCAGAAGGTAGATTACCATGCACGCTAACTTCCTAGCATAGCTTGGTGATGGATATTTTTCATGTTTTATACATCACCAAGAGCATTTCTGAAACAACTCTGACAAAATGTACACCTTTTGCCCTATAACTTCTGTCTGACCCATAAACCCACCATAGAATTTGGTCAGATGGTAGATTGCCATGCATGCTAACTTCCTAGCATAGCTTGGTGATGAATATTTTTCATGTTTCATACATCACCAAGAGCACTCCTGCAATAACTCTGACAAAATGTACACCATTTGCCCTTTCACTTCTGTCTGACCCATAAATCCACCACAGGATTTTGTCAGAAGGTGGATTACTACGCACGCTAACTTTATAGCATAGTTTGGTGATGGGTATTTTCCATGTTTCATACATCACCAAGAGCATTTCTGGAACAACTCTGACAAAATGTACACCTTTTGCCCTTTAACTTCTGTCTGACCCATATACCACTGCAGACTACACTACAGGATTTTGTCAGAAGGTAGATTACCATGCACGCAAACTTTCTAGCATAGTTTGGATATGGGTATTTTTCATGTTTCATACATCACCAAGAGCATTTCTGTAACAACTCTGACAAAATGTATACCTTTTGCCCTATAACATCTGTCTCCGGTCCATGTCTGCAGCTTGCCAGACATGTTGCCTGCGCAGGCTGGGCAGCTCTGGCCTCCCATAAAGTGCAAGGCGTCCCGATTGGGAGGCTTCCCGCAGTATTATGCATCTGAGGCAAACGTCCGGTTCTGAAGTATTTCCAGAAGCAAACTTAGGAGAATGACTGGAGAGCGACATTATACTGACGACTTTTCTCTTTTTTCACTCTAACAGCCTCATGCATGAGCTGTTCATGAGAGCTCACATACAGCTACAGCTTAAACAAGGCAAAGAAACTGTCTTGTGTTGGGTACGACAGTTCATTCTTGCGCATGTATTTTGTTCTTTCGGATATGACAGCCTAGTTTGCTCAGTGTGACAGTCTGCTGATCGGCTGCGGCTGTCATTGACTCGCATTTTTTCGTTTCTCCTTTTTCACAGGCTGGTGGCATATTGAATACAAAGCAAACCGTTTCCATTGTTGATATTATTCCCCACGTAAGAAAAAACGTGCTTCGCACCATCTCTCTTTCATTCTTTTATCGGCCTTACTGTCGTGTATCATAATCACCTGACATCCCGCTCGGATTCGTGCTGAAGGATGTCGGAAGATTATAGGCTGTCATTTCCGACAGCTTGGAATAACCAACAGACATAAGGAGATGAAAACTAACAGCCCGTATGGAGTTGCATGTGTGCTGTCGTCAGTTGCTGTCGGACTGTTTACCGAACGTATGGGAAACAGAGAGAGCTGTGCAATACAATGAGAGCCGGATCAGTTAAAAATTTTCTGTCATTGTCTTGCAGTCATTTTCATAACACTGCCCAGGAGACATACTGACCAGCTAAGTCCCTCTTAGAATAAAACTTGGCCAGAGAGGAACGTTAACTGAAGTCTCTCCCTAGGGAGTTGTACTTCAGTGATGTTTATCGGATCGAAAGAAGCTCGGAATATTAGAGCAGTAGCAAGCTTAAAAAGGAAGGGTAAAATCTCACACACAAGCACGGATATAAATAATAAGCGTGTCACTTACTTCAATAGTGATACTGCGGATATTATGAAGTGCGGAGTACAGAAAACATTTAGGTGATATTACAATAGATCAAATGTATCTGTTCGCAGGGATTGGTTTACACAGAGAAATTTGTGCAGCTTAAAAAAATATCCAAAATGCTTAAAAATCATAATACAAACGTCAAATAGATAAAAATATTAGAAGCAACAAAGCCAAACTACGTCAAAAATGTTAGGAGTGCGAGAAATGCAATATTATACACTTTGTATGTTATGTCAAAATAACCTGAAAGATCTCAAAAAGATTTGAAATAAAATAATGTCAAAAAGGGTCACTGATATTTCAGAGTATAAAAACAGTCAAAAAAGCTATGACCATGCCATTAAATAGTCATATAAACTTTCAAAAAAAAAACAAAAACATGCGTAAAATATGTCATATTTTGACAACAACACAACATGTATGAAAGTTTATGAAAATTGCCTCATGGAAAAATTAAAAAGGAGTTCAATCTATATCAACACTTTATCAAAAACAATAATCAAAATTTCAAATTTGAATTTGCGTTTTAGAAATTATATATAGACAACATCCTCAGACAGTTTTTCTCTACAACCGAAGGTTTCTGAGTTAGAATGCTTCGAATAAAACCTATGCCAAAATGCTTACGCCCGTGTAAACGTTTAGAATTTTCCGCGTATTTTCAGATCATTTGGCATGGAGACGCCACAGTGTCAAAAAAGCAGAATACCAGAACATGTACAAATCAAACCTCGAAAATAAGTTCAAAATCCGAAAAATGATCAAAATGGTAACAGCAGATTCGAAGAAATATTGAAATGAGATTAGAACATAATGTTAAAAATATCTAAACAACTTTAAAATTACATGACCATGAAACTTCAATACTCGGCAGTAAATTCCACAAATTTCGACATCCGTAAGTTAACTAATAGGCCTAATAGGCCTCAAAAGCGATGAATATTGAAATCTTGTAGAGCCATCATGGATTGTTATATTTCATTTTTTTATTTAACATTTATACCGTAAACTGGGGTGACTTTGATCACCGGGGTGACTTTGATCATGGACATTCGCCATTATAAACTGTTCACGTACAATGTAAATGGCCCCCAAATTGCTTTCCATATTTATAAACTCGTTTAAGTCGTTATAGGCTGTTCAATTTAGTGAAAGTAGCAACGTGTTACTCCAAATTCATCAAAACAATGAAGTGATCAAAGTCACCCCGGAATGATGATTGGTGTAAAATTTTTAGAGCATATTTAAAAACAGCAAAATTGTTGCTAAACTTTTGAAGTAGTGACTGAATCTTTTTCAATGCATGCCAGTACTTATTTTAAAAATATCAAAGAATATTGTTTTCAGTATATTCTGGAAATATTTGAGATACAATCAAAAAAGTGATCAAAGTCACCCCAGTTTACGGTACTATTTTTGCAATATTACTGCTTCTGTCATTTTTATCATTCTTAACGTTTGTATTTGTTTTTTTTGTCAAAAATTAGGATATATTTAATTTTGGTCCTTTCATGCAAACCAACAGACAACTCCGTTTAATTTGCGGCATGACGAATTGCAGTCATTTTAAAGCCTAGACAGTAACTAGATTGTCTCCATAACAACGAAAAAAAAAAATTAGAAAAAAAGGTCCCCCAATCTGTTTACTCATTGCTACATGAAGGTAATGTCTCCATATTTTTTGTGTTGCTACACAAACCGGCGAGATTCAATTTTCCAGCGAAGATCGTCTTCGTTCGTCACGTTCTCGGCAAACTGGAATGACTTGGAAAATGGGCTTTCATTTTGTCATTTGTCCGTCCGAAGGTTGCGGCGGGTTGGTCTGCTCCAGGCCGAAAGACCGGTGTCACCACGCTGACGAAGGTAAAATACTTTTCCGAGAATTCCCTCTCCGTATCCCGGCACAGGAGCCTTCTTGTTCTTCTTCTTCACACAAAAGTGAGGACTACGGAGAAAAAACAAAAACCATGATAGTAATCAAAACGAAGACAGGGGACACAAAGTCCCCGTCCCCGTATTGTGACAAAATCAACAGCTATTGTTGACCGGATAGAAAGGATCCTACACGTGCCCCCTTCCGTTTCCCTTCCCCAGAATGGTCATTTTTTGCTGTGTGTTTCATCTGCCTCTACCGGGGAAGGTGAACGATGACCGTATTGTAAAGCTAATTGAAAGTAAATATGGAACAATTTTTCATTGTTGCTTGCTGGGGACTCGGTAGCCGGCGACGGAAACATGATGACAAATGTTTTGTTTTCTCTGCTACCAACTTGTTGGGCATTAAAATTTTACAAAACTACCTTGTGCTGCAGTAATGGAATAAGCAGTTACAATAACCGCTTAGATTTCTATGCAGTTATTGTAATTTTGTATCCAAATTCAATTGGGATAATAAAATGCTTTCATAAAATCACGATAAATATCATTATCCTCAGATAAGCCTAAAAAAAGCACACGGGACGTAAGAGATGCCATCTTTCATTTAATTCATTTTGTTGATGGTAGCTATCTGATGCCTCCATCAGTCTTCCAGTTTTGACAGCAAACCCGAAAACCTGTCAATCTCAATTACTGACTGCCCTTTGTTTTTCGCGTTCTCCCCGGTAGTGAACGGAGTGAAAGCGAAAATCCCCCAGAAGCCAAATTCCATGATATATCCTTGTGTGACAAGCAAGCAAGCAGGCAAGCCAGAATTCGTCACCTGAATGGGACTTTTTGGTTCAAGGGTCGGCAAAAGTTGAGCAGCAAAATTCAATTTTGGATGCAAAAGTTCGAGCTGTTTTGGGTGAGAATTATTTTGTAGCCCGTAGCTTACGGAAAGTTATGATATGAAATAAGTATAACTTTATTAGAGGGCAAAAAAGACAACCCTAATAAATTTGTAATAAGAAGATCGGTACCAGCAAAATGTCGAAGAAAATTCGCAATCTTTTCAACGACAATTTTAGTGCATCCTACATTTGATGAGCGTCGTTGGGTGCTATAAAGCAAAGTAACCGCCATCCGGTATTGCCGGAGGGTGAAACTAACTTTCTCTAGTGGATACGGATGAAGAAGACACAAACCGGCGATATAAATTATCATTCATTTCGGCTTTAATTACGGATTGCATCTCGCCCTTCGGCTCTTGAGACTTCCTGATGAGATAGTTTTCTCAAGTGGGGGTGAGTATTTATGACTGCATTATTTATTAAATTATTCAATCCGAATGGAAGCGTCTTACTACTGTTTTCAGGAATTTTATGGCAACCGATGAGATTAAATGGTGATTAAATCAATGTTCCCCAAGGAAGAAGAGTGGGATTCGTAATGTTTTTCTAATATATACCACATGATGCTATCTATTACTATCGATTAACATTGAGTTATATTTAATCCGAGACTCAAGAGTAAAAATCTTATAAAACTTCAAGCACTCCTAATACTCAGACGTGATTGTAGCACAACTTTCAAACATAAAATCGTTTATTACAGCCCAGATTGCTATCGTAAAAATCATCGTCATCATCCCCCAAAAAAGACCACGAGAAACGGACAGCTGCCGAATGGAGCAACATTCCAAACTATTCCCCAAAAAACGAACCAACATCACGACTAGTGATACTACCGATGTTTTTGTAACCCCTCTAAAAAGCCGTGGGAAAATTCATCCTCGACTAAACCAGACGATAATCGACTCGTAGCAGGATCGATTAGCGCGGTAATCGTGACCAGGGCAGGGTAGGAAAAAAAAAGCTGTGGGTTGTCTACTGACGGACCATTTTACCGACGAAAAAATAACGGAGAACAAACTTTTTTGCAGCCCACCCGAATCGCAAATATTTTTCTTACTCGTGCCCCACAACGACTTAATGTGCTGTGAAATTAGACGAATGAGGAACGGATCTTAGCACGGATTCAGGGGGCTTTCGGCAACCTAGCGGAATGAATTTGTGGCATTACCGAATAAAAAAGTGTATCTTTTTGGGGGTGCAAACGGCGCATGAAAGGTACGATTCACACAGCTCTGCTCGACGAATGATGTGCTGAAAGGGTCATAAAATTCCATTTGATTTAATGTATTATCATTGGCTAGCGGAAGACTAGCAGAAAATACAATTTTTAGAGTTCGGTGTATCAATAATAGCACCTAAAATCATTTCATTTATCATTCCCCAGCGAAAATAAAAAAATAAGTGGCGTTAGACCATTAAGAATAGACACTGCACTACAAGTTTTAGGAGAAGAGAAAAGTTTTAGGGAAAAAGGTGTGTGTTTCGGCAAAGGTGTTACAAAAATGCTCTTGGCGATGCATGAAAAGTGAAAAATATCCAACACAAAACCTTGCTAGAAAGTAAACGTGCATGGTAATCTACCTTCTGACAAAATGTTATGGAGAGCATATGGTTTTGACAGAAGTTATAGGGTGAAAGGTGTGCATTTCGACAGAGGCGTCACAAAAATGCTCTTGGTGAAGTATGAAACGTGAAAAATACCCATCACCAAACTATTCTAAAGAGTAAGCGTCCATGGCAATCTATCCTCTGACAAAGTCTTATGGAGAGTAAATGGGTCTGACAGAAGTGAAAGGGTAAAAGGTGTACATTTTGTCAGAGTTGTTACAGAAATGCTCTTGTTGATGTATGAAACATGGAAAATACCCATCATCAAACTATGCTAGAAAGTTAGCATGCATGGCAATCTACCATTTGACTAAATTCAGTGGTGAGTTTATGGGTCAGACAGAAGTTATAGGGCAAAAGGTGTGTATTTAGTCAGAGTTGTTTCAGAAATGCTTTTGGCGATGTATGAAACATGGAAAATACCCATCACCAAACTATGCTAGGAAGTTAGCGTGCATGACAGTCTACCTTCTGACAAAATTCTGTGGTGGGTTTATGGGTCAGACAGAAGTTATAGGGCATAAGGTGTACAGTTTGTAAGAGTTGTTTCAGAAATGCTCTTGGTGATGTATGAAACATGAAAAATACACATCACCAAACTATGCTAGAAAGTTCGCGTGCATGGCAATCTACCATCTGACAAAATTCTGTGGTGGGTTTATGGGTCAGACCGAAGTTATAGGGCAAAAGGGGTACATTTTGTCAGAGGTGTTTCAGATATGCTCTTGGTGATGTATAAAACATGAAAAATACACGTCACCAAACTATACTAGAAAGTTAGCGTGCATGGCAATCTACCATCTGACAAAATTCTGTGGTGAGTTTATGGGTCAGACAGAAGTTATAGGGCACAAGGTGTACATTTTGTCAGAGTTGTTACAGAAATGCTCTTGGTGATGTATAAAACATGAAAAATACACGTCACCAAACTAAGCTAGAAAGTTAGCGTGCATGGAAATCTACCATCTGACAAAATTCTGTGGTGGGTAATTGAGTCAGACGGAAGTTATAGGGCAAAAGGTGTACATTTTGTCAGAGTTGTTTCAGAAATGCTCTTGGTGATGTATGAAACATGAAAAATATCCATCACCATACTATGCTAGGAAGTTAGCGTGCATGGCAATCTATCTTTTGACAAAATTCTGTGGTGGGTTTATGGGTCAGACAGAAGTTATAGGGCAAAAGGTGAACATTTCGTCAGAGTTGTTTCAGAAATGCTCTTGGTGATGTATGAAACATGATAAATACACATCACCAAACTATAATACAAAGTTAGCGTGCATGGCAATCTAGCATCTGACAAAATTCTGTGGTGAGTTTAAGGGTCAGACAGAAGTTATAGGGCAAAAGGTGTACAGTTTCTAAGAGTTGTTTCAGAAATGCTCTTGGTGATGTATGAAACATGAAAATACACATCACCAAACTATGCTAGAAAGTTCGCGTGCATGGCAATCTACCATCTGACAAAATTCTGTGATGAGTTTATGGGTCAGACAGAAGTTATAGGGCAAAAGGGGTACATTTTGTCAGAGTTGTTTCAGATATGCTCTTGGTGATGTATGAAACATGAAAAATACCCATCACCTAACTATGCTAGAAAGTTAGCTTGCATGGCAATCTAGCATCTGACAATATTCTGTGGTGGGTTTATGGGGCAGACAGAAGTTATAGGGCAAAAGGTGTACATTTTGTCAGAGTTGTTTCAGAAATGCTCTTGGTGATGTATGAAACATGGAAAATATCCATCACCAAGCTATGCTAGAAAGTTAGCGTGCATGGCAATCTACCTTCTGACAAAATTTTGTGGTGGGTTTATGGGTCAGACAGAAGTTATAGGGCAAAAGGTGTACATTTTGTAACAGTTGTTTCAGAAATGCTCTTGGTGATTCATGAAACATGAAAAATACCCATCACCTAACTATGCTAGAAAGTTAGCTTGCATGGCAATGTAGCAACTGACAATATTCTGTGGTGGGTTTATGGGGCAGACAGAAGTTATAGGGCAAAAGGTGTACATTTTGTCAGCGTTGTTTCAGAAATGCTTTTGATGATGTATGAAACATGGAAAATATCCATCACCAAGCTATGCTAGAAAGTTAGCGTGCATGGCAGTCTACCTTCTGACAAAATTTTGTGGTGGGTTTATGGGTCAGACAGAAGTTATAGGACTAAAGGTGTACATTTTGTAAGAGTTGTTTCAGAAATGCTCTTGGTGATGTATGAAACATGGAAAATATCCATCACCAAGCTATGCTAGAAAGTTAGCGTGCATGGCAATGTACCATTTGACAAAATCCTGTGGTGAGTTTATGAGGCAGACAGAAGTTATAGGGTAAAAGGTGTACATTTTCAGAGTTGGTTCAGAAATGCATTTGGTTACGTATGAAACATGAATAATACTCATCACCAAACTATGCTAGGAAGTTAGCGTGCATGGCAATCTACCTTTTGACGAAATTCTGTGGTGGGTTTATAGGTCAGACAGAAGTTATAGGGCAAATGATGTGCATTTTGTCAGAGGTGTAACGGATTTTTTTTTCTCGATAATTTTTACGTTGACCCACATTTAATTTTTATTAAAAAGTACATCTTTGTTGTTATTTATACTTTATTGGTGCTGACTCTTCAACGTTTCAGCTTTTTATAAAGCTTTTTCAGGAATTGTTACGAAATTTTACTCTAAATCGAAAATTTGTTTTATTATCTTCTCAAAGCCGTCTTATTTTCTTAATGTTCATTTACAGTTGAAATGCCTTAGCGTACAGTCTGTCGCTTAAAATTCATCTCTTCCGTCACTCACGTTTCTGTGCTTCCGTGAATCACGATTCTATCAACCATTCCCCGGATGCAGTAACGGAAAGAACGGCAACCGCTATTCAGGATGGAATTCCTCTCGACGTCAACCCCACCTCCTCGGTTATCGAATAACAGTTCCGCACGTGATCGGCTCGTCTCCCTTTAACCCGCAGGTAATTTCATAAAATTTGCATATTCGACGGAAGTCACGGAATGTCTTCATCCTACCACCTAGAGGCTGTTGTTAGGACGGGATTTTGGCAGGAAAGGAAAAAACGCGATAATACCGGCCCTAATCCACGCCGTTTAGCAAACCCACAAGTCAACGCTCAGGGAGGATGTAAGGGCCGTAAATTGCGGTGCTTTCGCTCGTCATTCCCGCAACGCGCACGAGAAGCGACCATTAAGACAGGATGCAGCGCGGTCTCGATGCTTTATCGGGTGATAAATTTGCTGGAAACAAGTTCGAGCTTAACAAGCGCAATAAATGTGAACTATGAGCACCGCGTTAATGGATGGAGTTGCTTGGGAAACTTCTCTTCTGGCACGAACGTACGACGACTCGTATCGTAGTTGAGTAAGCCGAAATAATTGAGTTGAGGTCCAAAAGCACATAAAACAATAACTGATGCTACGGGAAATTTACACCATACACATTTCAGTCGAATTTTTCATTTCCATCAGGAAAAGCACTTTTCAAGCACAGTTTTAGCCTGTCCCGCTGATTTTCGGCTAGGAAAACTTTTTCGATTGCTTTCTCAACTCTCTGGTCCGGAAACCGATCAACTTTTTCGGTAAACTTTGAATGTTGAGCAAAATTTTGCCCCATATGTTGCCTTCTTTCACTTGTCAGCGAAGTTAATATTTGCGCTGGTTGATTGACGCGGTAGCAGCGAAAAACGGATTACGGAAAGCGTGCAAATTATTAAACAACACAGCTTCCGGAAATTCCTGTTACCTGTGCCGACAGCTGTGCGTGCTGTAGCATAGAACTCGAACATCAAAAAGTTTCGATTATGCGACAGTGCGTTTCTGTTTTTGATATTTCTGTTGAAACAAAATCACCGTCAATCTATTTCCACAGGCTCCTCATTATATAATGCGATATGACATGATATGTCAAGCAAATAACCTTCAGTGACGCAAAACCGTAGCCAGTGATACTTGCCAAATTAAAATTCCACCAATTGGTGACGCAGAGAATGACTGACATTTCGTAAAAGGTTTTCCACTCGTAGTCACGTTACACGAATTCATCTTGCCATTTCGATTCAACTCGTCGGAGGCAATGTATTCCAAAAATAACCTATTCTAGTGTCATTGTTCGGCGGCACACACGCATAACAACCAGAGGAGGTTGATGGTTCTTGGGTTTGGAAGTTGGCATCTCGCTACGGTCGCCATGTAATGGGTTTGCACTGGGGAAGTTCAGAAGCTGCATCCACTTTGCGCAAACTTCGAAAAGTTTTCCCCCTTAATAAATATGGATGAATGTCCATTTGCCTCAATAATGAATGGGCGACTACTAGTTTTGTTTGTTTGTTGATTCAGATCTCAGCTGGGGAAAAGTTTTTGGCCCCCAAGCGTAACTCGTGAAGCACCCCAGCGAAGTTAATGAGTCCATTTCTGCGCAAAATTTCATTCGGGGAGAGCAGAATTAATTACAGCCAGATTTGGTTCTCAACTTTTGCCCACAAATCTAAGTAAGATTTATACACAGTTGCGGGTGAATCTCAATTCGATTAGATTGATAGCTCGGATATTTTAGGAATAATACGTTGGAAATTGTATGCGGAAGGCAACGAATTAGCATGGTTTTAAGTGCTGACAGTGTTTTTACGATGAACAATAAAAATTAAGTTTTTGGCTAGAGAATCAAGAGTTAGAAACGTTCTTCGGCCTGTTTCAATTCTTAGAATCTTACTCTTAGCTGGAATCATTTCTCTTTTTAGTCGTTTTTTATTATAATCTTGTTACTGTAATAGCAATTTCCGACCCGATTTGGGATCATTTTCATTTTTTCTGCTTCGGAAACATTTTTTCTCCAATTTAAGGAGGCCTATATTCGGAACAATTCCGACCTTTGATGGCTTTTCATAGCGTTTTCAGCGACTCTAGGCATAATTTATTATAACTTTTAAAATCTCTTCTAGCCTCTAGAGACTTTCTCGGCCATTTAGAATCGAGTTATGATTTTTTACCTGACCTGACCTTTAAACCCTTTATGGATCAAATTTTCTTTTACGTCCATCGCTGACTTTTAGATGCGTTAAACTTATTTCAGACCCCATTTGGGATCGTTTGATCAATAACCTTTTTTGACGGTTAGAAAATTCGTTTTTAATTATTCAAGTCTTTAATTACAGGTAGTTTCGAGCACATTGTAGCATCATAGGTTTTGGGTATTGCTTGCCGGTTTCATCGCTTCTACATTTGCTTAAGGGAAAACTCAATTAAGGGGGACCCTACTCTGGAAAGTTGAGAAATAATTAATTTTCGAGCTGTCGGGTGTTTAGAGTAAAGTTAGTGTTCCAAAAAATTTGATCAGTATAAATTAACTTGTTTACTTTTCAAGATTTGGGTATTTTTTATTATATTCTTAAATTTCCTTTGTTTTATGATTTTTTAAAAAAAAATCCTTTTTTTTTGATAGGGTAAGGAACGGCTTAAGCATACCACAAAAGATCAAAACAATGGTCGCAGTGGTCTAAAACTTACAAAATAAACGACTTAAGCGATGGCCTCTAATTAAATCAGTCCAAAAAAAACTGGTCTCAAACACAAGAACTTGGATCGATATCGGCAGTTTTAATGACGAGAACGAAAACTCTGATTAACTAACTGATAAAAAAACATCAATTGAAAACAGATCAACCAAAATTGCAGCCACTTAAGCGCCACTCGATTGGAAGCTTTAGCTTGAAGTTTGCTAAATCAGTTTTACAATCTGAAAACAACTGTTGACAAAGAGAAAGGTAGTAAACCTTCATCTTTCCCATTTTGAGTAATTCGTCTCAACACACGGGAGGTAAGTTGCTTAAAATAGATTCCCTACCTTTTTCATTATTTTTGTCATTTTTATGAGTAACTTCATTTCTGTCATTTTTCTCATCTTTTTCACTGGTATTATTTTCTTCGCATTTGTCCTTTTTGTATTTTTTATCTTTTTTTGTAATTTTTAGCTCTTTTGTCTTCTGTCATTTGTCTTTTATTTTATTTTATCACTTTTCTCTTTTGTTGCTTTCGAAAGCGTGTTTCAGTAATTGAGTTTAATTGAGCGTTTTTGTTTTTTTTACCTTTGCTGGCCCTTATAACTTATTTGGAGTGATTTATATTAACTGTTTCTGAATTTAAAAATCAGTTTAGGACCATTTTTTGGTTTAAATTCGGTTCAAATTTCTGGTTGAAATTTTATTCGCGGTTAGAAACGTTTTCAGCAATTTTAAGCGTATTTTTTATGTTTTGGCCATTTTTGGTCTACTACTGAATTTATTTTTTGTTCAATTTAAACATTTTCATCTCTTTTAGGTTTAGGACCATTTTAGATATTTTCATCGGTCTTTTTTTTTCAAAATATTCGATATTCTGGATGTTTTTGTAATTTTGTAATTTTTTAATTTATGCATTTTTTGTTTTTTGACCTTTGTCACATTTAATATTTTTGTTAATGATTTTTGTATTGTTTTTATCATTGTCAAAAATGTCATTTTTATGATATTTGTCTTAACTTATCGTTTATGGAATTTTTTCCTTTTTTTTTTTATTTAATGTACATTTTGACATTTTGGTATTTTTGTAATTGCTGTAGTTTTATCATTTCTTTCATTATAGATTTCTATCAATCTCGTAATCATATAACTTTTCTTATTTTAGTATTTTTCGTCATTTTCATATTATTATATTCGTTATTAACGGTTTTGATGCGTTTTTTGCGGTTACAACCATTTCCAGCCGTTTTGAATGAATGTTTTTTAGTTTTTGGGGTTATTTTTAGTATACTGTTAAGTTATTTTTTGTTCATGTTCAATATTTTCAACTCTTTCCGATTTTATTTTATTTTGGACACTTGCAAGTCATTTTTTCTTCAAAATATTCTATATATTTGATCTCTTCCCAATTTTTCTATTTTTTCCATTTATGGGATTTTTGTTCACCTTTAACACTTTTACTATTATGTTTACTCGTTTTTGTTTTTGTCATACATGTCATTTTTGTGATTTTTGCCTTAATGTTTTATTTTCTCATTTTTTGTTGTTTTGTTTTTTTTTGTGTGTTTTGTAATTGTTGTAGTTTAACCATTTCTTTCATTATTGATATTTCTATAATTTTATAATCTTCGTTGTTTTTTCCTTTTATCTATTGCTTTATTTTGTAATTTTCAAATTTCACGTTATTTTTGTATTTTTATCATACTTGACATTTTTGTTATTTTTTGTCATTTTTGTGATTTATTATTTTTGTCATTTTTGCTGTAACTCTTTAATTGTTAATTGTATGTTTCATTACTTTAGTCATTTTTGTTTATTTTGATTCATTTTCATCGTTCATATTACTTTTTATTTTTTTTATATATCATTTTCATCATTTTTACAATGTTCGTTTCTTCGTTTGTTTTTTGGCGGTTTTTGTAATTTTTCTCACGTTTGTGGTTTTTGTAATTTATTGTATTTTTGGTAACTTTTGTAATTGTAATAATTTTAATAATTTTTGAAATTTCTGTCATACATTAATTTTTATTATTTTTGTGGTTTTTATCTTTTCTGTCATTTTTGTGATGTTTTGACATTCTTCATTTTTGTTTCTTTTAATAGTATTTTCCATTCTTGCTTTTGAAAGCATAATTCAGCAATAGGGTTCAATTGACCATTTGGTTTTTTGTTTTACCTTTTGCTGGCCCTTGAAACTACAATAAACATCTGTTTCTGCTGTTTATAATTTTTATGATTTTGTAGTTTTTGTAATTTCTTGTTTTTTTTTTGTAATTTTTGTAATTTCTTGTTTTTTTTGTTATTTTTGTAATGTTAGTATTTTTTTTTTTATTTTTGAAATTTCTGTGATGTAATCATTTTTGTGATAATTTGTTATTTGTCATTGAGCTAAATTGAACCCAGTTTCTGAAATCTGAATATTCAAAACTGGTTTTTTTTCGGCAATTTTAAATTTTACCTTTTGCTAGCCTTAAAACTTATTTGGGTTAATTTTCATGAACAACTGTTTCTGGCTCTTAAACTTTTTTAGTAGTTTTCAGTATATTTTGGGATTATTATTTTCGCCATTTTTCAACAGTTCATAGCTTAACGCAAAAATATTATTAAACAAAACCGTTCCTGGTTTTTGGTGTTTTACAATCGATTTCATGCTTGATTTAGAATCATTTCTGGTGAGTTTCTTTGACGGTTTCAATAAAAAGATATAGAACCATTTTTTTTGTGTTTGATATTGTTTTCCGGTGATTTTAAAACTAATGTAGGATTATTTCGTATTATTTTTTATTTTCCTATTATTTTTTAACTTTTTTATGGTCTATTTTTGGTGTTTTTTGAATAATTGTTTAGTTCAATTTTTTTTAATTTTTACTCTATTGAGTTTGTTTAAAATTTTTAACAGTAATTTTTTTCGAAACTTCGGTGTTTTATCGTTTTTCAAATTATTGTCATTTTTGTTATGTTTCTCATTTTGTCATCACTTATATATCTCTTTATTACCATACATCTTTATTACTTTTCTCAACTAAGCCTTTTTTGTCGTTTTCATCACCCATGTTATTTTAATTTTTTCTTTGACATTTTTTTGCTCTGGTAATTTTTGAAATTTTTGTAATTTCTATCATTTTTGTAAATTTTGTGATTTATGTATTTTTTATGTTTTTGCAACTTGGTGTTTTCTAAACTTTTTCATATTTTGTGGAATTTTTGATCATTATTGTTTTTTTTTTGGTGTTTGTAATTTCAGTAATTTTTGTAATTTTTGTGAATTTTGTAATTTTCAGAATTTTTGATTTTTTGTTACTTTTGAAATTTTTGTAGGATTTAAAGTTTTTGTAGATTTGCGATTTTTGTAATGTGTGTAATTTTTGTAGTTTTTTTTTTTTGTAACTATTGCATTTTTTTATTTTTATAATTTTTTTTGTCTTTTTTGGTGCTTTTTGTTGTTCCTGAGATCTGTGCAATTTTTGTAATTTTTAAATTTTTTGTAAATATTGTAACTTTTTATTTTTGTAATTTAAGTAATTTTTGTGATTTGTGTAATTGTTGTATTTCTTGTACTTTTCGTAATAAGTATAATTTTTGTTGTTGTTTTTTTAATGTTTCTTCGAACTAAATTTATATTTTTAACAACGGCTCTTACCCGTTAACATTCAAGTTCATTAAGCAGACAATGTGTGCAGCAGGGGAAGCGAAAAATAAGCGAACTGGCGATATGATACAGATTTGGAAAAATATACCGCATCCTGGCGGAATGTTTTTGGATTTTTGCTGTTTTTGTATTTCCTTAAATTTGTATTTTTTGTAATTTCTGAAACATTTGTACTTTTAATATTTTTTTTTATTTTTTGAATTTTCGTCATTTTTGTTTTTTAGTGTTTTTTGTCATTCTAGTAATTTTTGTAATGATTGTGATTTTAGCAACGTTTAGAATTGTTTTAATTTTTTGTATCTTTTGTGATGTATTGAATTTTTGTAAACTTTGTAATTTTTGTCTTGTAAATTTTATAATGTGTGCAACGTGTGCGATTATTGTGTATGTTGTAACTATTGTTTTTTTATATTTGTTTGGTTTTTTTCCGTTGAATTTTGTAGTTATTAAAATTTGTGCAATTTTTGTAAATTTTGTTACCCCTTTTATTTTTGTAATTTGTGTAATTTTTGCAGGTTGTGTTTTTTTGTAATTTTTTAGTTTTTTTGAAACTTTTAAATTGCTTAGCAGTTTTTGTCTTCTTTTAGATTTCTGTGATTTTGTATATTTTTATAATTTTTGAAATTTTTTTTTTGTACCTCAATAATTACATGTTTTTTATGTGATTTTTCAAAAATTTTATAAATTTTGTATTTTTTTAGTTTTAGAATTTTTGACGATTTTTTTATTTTTTTGCAATTTATGTAATTTCTATTACTTTTGTGATTTTTATTATTTCTGTAATTTTTTTAAATTTTTGTCATCTTCGCTATTTTTATCATTTTGGTAATTGTATCATTTGTAATTTTGTTGATGTGTATAAGTTTTGAAACTTTTATATTTTTCTTTTTTTGAAATTGATTTGTCTTTTTTGGTAGTTTTCGTAATAATCAAGATCTGTCCATTTTTTAATTTTTCGAAATTTTCGTAACTTTTTTATTTTTGTGATGTGTGTAATTTTTGTATTTTTTGTAATGTGTGTAATTTCTTATTTTTTTGTAATTTTAGTAATTTTGAAATTTTGTTGCAGTTTTTGTCAAATATCGAGAGAATGATTTTTTTTATCAAATTCTACTATCAACTTCATAAGTAAATATCAAATCTACACGACTCCAGACTTTATCATTTGTAATTTTTGTAACGATTGTATTTTGTAATTATTGTTTTTTTTGTGATTTTCAAAAAATTTTGTATTTTTTGTGATTTTCGAAATTTTTGAAAATTTTTAAAATTTTTTAATTTCTGTATTTTTTCGTATTTCTTTGATTTTCAAAATTTTTGTCATCTTTGTTATTTTTGTTGATATATCATTTTGGTTTTTCTGCCTATTCGTCATTTTAGTTCTCATTTTTACTACGTTCCTCTTTTTTTTTTGTTCAGTTCCATCAGTTATGTTTTCTTTTTTTTTTTAATTTTGAGTATTTCGTTATTTTTTGTATTTTTTTGTGGTTGTTGTTTGAACTTTTGTAATTTTGATAATGTGTGTTATTTTTAAAACTCTTGTACTTTTCTATTTTTGATTTGTTGTCTTTTTTGGTAGTGTCTGTAATAATTGAGATTTGTGCATTTTTTTTGATTTTTGAAACTTTTGTAGCTTAATAATATTTGTATTTAATGTAATGTGTGTAATTTTAATTTTTTTTTTGTAATTTTCGATTGTTTTGCAATTTTTTCAAATATCGGAAGAATAAAAAATTTCCATTAAATTCTGCTATCAACTTCAGAAGTAAATATTAAATTTACACGTTCGCAGGTATTTACTTTTGAAGTTGATTTTGGAATTTAATGGAAATTTTCATTCTTTCGTAATTTGATAACACGCTCACACGATATTTTCAAAATTGGCAGTTTTTGTATTTTTCGTAATTTTTATATTTCATTTAATTTTCGTTTTTAGTGATTTTTGAAAATTCTTGGGTTTTTGTAATTTGAAAAAAAAATTGTAATTTTTTGTAATCTTTGTATATGTATATTGTTGAAATTTTTGTCATCATTGTTATTTTTATTCTTATCATTTTGGTAATGTTTGTGAATTTTTTTTTACCTATGTAGGTAAAAAAACAAAATCAGTTTGTCAGTTTAGGTATCTTTCTTCTCATTTTTATTACTTATTTCATTTTAGTTTTATGTTCAATTCATCTTTCCTGTTGTTTTGTAATTTTGTCATCTTTGACATTTTTTTATTACCAATTCATCTTTTTGCTGTTTTCGTCATTTCGCTTTTGTAATTTTTATGGATTTTTGTGAGAACTTTTGTATATTGCATTATTTGTATTGTAGTCATTACTGTTATTCTCGCCATTTTGCCAGATTTCTACCAATCGTTGTTTTCGTATATTTGTTCAGCTTTGTGTTTTCATCATTTTTAAAATGTTTGTCTTCCTGTCATATTTATCTTTTTGACAATATTGTCTTTTTGTCAAAATTTACTCTTTGTAGTTATTTTTATCATTTTTGTTAGTTTTCTGATGCTTTTGTAATTTTATAATTACAATCATTTTGACACCTTCTTCTATTTTTCCTGTTTTTTTGTAATTGTGGTTATTTTTGTAATTTTTGAATTCTTATTTTTGGTTCTGTTTTTTTTTGTTATTTTCAAGCTTTTTTCTGATTTTCATAATTTTTGGATTTTTTGTAACGTTTGTTATTATGGTCATGGTTGTCATTTTAGTTTTTGTTATTTTCGTATTCATTGAATTTTTTGTCATATTTCAGTCTTTTTAGTAATTCGTAATTTTTACGGTTTTTGTCATTTTGGTATTTTTATAACTGTTGTAGTTTTATCATTTCTTTCATTATAGATTGTTATCATTTTCATAATCCATATAATTTCTCTTACTTTAGTAATTTTTGTCATTTTCGTATTATTTTATTCGTTACGGTTTTGATACGTTTATTTTTGTGTGGTTAGAATCATTTCAAGCCATTTTGAACGATAGTTTTACTGGTTTTTTTTTTTTGTTATTTTTGGTCTGGATCATTTTTCATTCATTTCTATTATTTTCAACCCTTTCAGCGTATTATGAAGAAAATAAAACCCTTTCAGCGTTTTTATATTGGATAGACTAGTCAATTTTTAAAGAAAAGATTAGACCAACACAAAAATGAGACTAAATCCATAGTGTAGAGAACACGGGACTAGTACAACATACAATAAATGAGAAAAATATTTTCGATTTTTGAAAAAAAAAAACACAAGAATTTTAGATGAAATAACCCAAACTGACACTGAGCCTTGAAACATCTATACGTATAAAAATGGAGTTCTGTCTGTCTGTCTGTAGCGAATGGAAAGGAACCAAATTTGGCATGTGGAGGTTTTTGGGGGTGAGAAATGTTTCTATGGTGGTTTGTCATCCTTCTCTTCTCTGGAAAGGGGAGCTTTTTCATACAAATGAAACACAAATTTTTGCATGGCTCCAGAATTAATTTTGGTGGAAAAAATACTCGCTCTGACAGCAACTGAAAGTAGGAGAGAAGGAAAAAATAGAAAGATAGGAGTGAAACGCCGGTATAACCTAGAATTTGTAGCAAGTGTTTTTTTTTTTAATTTAAATCGAAATTTTCTAATTCAATTTTATTTTAGAATTCGCTGAGGATGACCGACAAAACTATGAATAAAGTAGGTCGAAACGTCGGAAATAATTGCTTTTTAAGTCTACTTTTCACCGAAAACTGTCGATTATCAAATCAAGCGATGATGATGTCAGCAATACATTTTCATTTTTAACATTGTTCACTAATTCTTCACATTTTCACTTATTTTGCAAAATTTTCACATTTTGAAAAAGTTATAAAGACTTCTACAGGCTTACACATTTCGGAAAATTGAGCCAGTCTTGTACTTCATTTGTTGAGTAAGCTCATAAAAGTACAATCAAATATATTTGCTCCATAAGATACCATCTTTATGATCATTATATTTTATTGGGTTCTCAAACAGCCAACAGTTAATATGGTCTGGATAAGCCATCCTAATCCCATATAAGTTGGCAGTTACCTGCTCGGGATACATGTTGTCTGTCCGTCTCCTAAGCGGCAACAGATATTAGTGTGATATCCTTATTTCGATTTCGCATCGTTCCTTCAACTAGCATCCGGCCGGGCCCACACTGGGCTCGGGACCTACCTGTTCGTTGTTATCTGTTGGGACGAATAATTCCCTCAACAAAAGGATGTTCAACCAAAAGTTCGCATCCGCCCTTGCCTCGATTCCGAACCATGATTTATTCATGCTGTACATGCAGCCTTTGTTACCCAGAAGGTTACCGAAAATAATGGTTCCGGAACGGAGTCCGGCGTACCCTCTTAAACTTTTACGCAGGTAACCGAACCCTGTCGAATCACATGGTTTTCCCATCTCGTCAGGAAACCTAAACTCCATCGGCAACAATGACAACAACAACAACAATAACAACAAATACGTAAATACGTAAAGCGCCGAAAGATGAGTGGTTTGTTTGATCCCTTTCGACGTGGGGCGCGAGGTGAGCAGAGATTTCGAAGAGAGAAATTCTGAGGTGAGGATGAGGTGAGGGCGAAAAGGTGGGGTCGCATCCGTCCCATCAGAAGTCAAAGAAGGATTTTTTATCATTGCTTCGGATCGGGTGACAGGTCAAACCGAATCACAGAGAGGAGAACACGAAGGACATTAGAGTAGAGATAGAAAAGTTACGCCATTCGTTTCATGTCATCCCTTGCTGATGATAAACTCTCGCAACTGGAGTGGCGCTTCTGCTCCTTGCGGCTCTGTTTTTTACCTGTTTATGGTAGACAGAGAGAGAGAGAGAGAAGGGGAAGTGGACTCTTTATCAAGCAGAAGTATGAAATTTCACATCTTTCATCTGTGCTGAAGTTATTACCGTGTTTTCCTTTTCAAATCTTTAACCATCCCAGACGGAATTTGCTCTTGACATACACATATACATACTTTGATCCCCCTCAGTTGGAGCTCAGACGTTATTCATCGTAGCGTGAGAGATACTGAAGGAACGAAACTTAAGTGACATTCCGAGTATGTTAAACATGATGCTGGTTGTTATCAAACTTTTTCGGTCTACAGCAAGACATCGCATGAGTTATATATTAAACATGGCTATATATTTGATGTTGTAAAAGTGCATTATTATAAATGCATGCATTATAAAATCATAGAAGTAAAGAAATATTTTTTTTTGTTTGTCTCTGTGCATTCGGACGCCTGAAGACGATTGATCTGAAATCAAACCCTAAAAAATGTGAGCCCTAATACATTTATACCAATAGACGTATCTTTCTGATATCTGTGTTTGAGGTGTATAGAATATGTAAAACATCCTCTGCAAAATAAGCCATCCATCGCACGAACCTTTGTTCGTGTAATGCATTACAAGTAGCAAACTGTTCTTTTGAGCTCACAAACAAGCAGAAGTTTTTACAACTTGGCAGCCACCCCCGGAAGGTAGCAGCTTTTTGAAATTAATGCTTGACACGGTATTAAACAATATCCGCTGTGTGATGATAGTTTACGGGTGGATTTATGGCGCTACTTTTACGTCTGCCCGGCTTATTTACGTGTAAAAACAACATAAATGAACGACGACAGACAGTATCCCACTTTAGCCTGTAATCCGTAGACCAAGGTTCACCGAAAAAACCGACCAGAATTACGATCGGTTTTTATCGACCGTTCTCTGTTCCTCTCGTTCCGTTTCTCCGTCCTATACCGGACCTGCGAAAGCAGTCAAAAAGTGGCAACTGATTTTTTTCTTTGTTCAGTCTGCAGTGCGCCATAAGCCGCCGGCAGCTTCCAATCGAGTCGAGTTTAGTTGTAGGGATTTTCCGCAGCATGTCGAGAGTTTTCCGCTAGCAGTAGCGAAATAAAATAAATTCTGGTTTTCAAACTCTTCGCAAAAAACGTGCGAATGTTGCAGGGCAAAAAATACTGCGCGTAACGGATGGGGTAGTAAAAACTAACGCTCAGAAACAGTTTGTTCCACAGGGTGCCTTCTGTCCTCCATTCGATTCTAGGGGAGCAACAATTCGCCGCTCAGTCGTTGCGGTATTTGTTACAGATGCACGAACGTTAAGAAAAGGAACAATGAATGTTTGTGTTTAGTGCAACTGCAGCTGCAATAGTGGAGTGAAGTTTATTTCATTTTGCAGGCTAATTGCACTTTACGTGCAGGAAGTTTCTTAGAACTTAATAACTCTTTCCCAAGTAAAAAAGTAATTCCTCAGGTGTGAATTTTAGAACACTAATTGGATTGACAACATCAAAATTAAGTACTAGATTCACTCCTCGTTCATAATCATTTACTCCAAATTGGGAAACAACTAAGTTGTACTCCGGAAAGTCTCTATTTTATTGCCAACAAACACACGCTCACTCAATCCCTCAAGTAAATGCCACTATCCATTTCCTGTGCCACCATTTTGCGGGAGGAGCAGCACTGGGTTTCGAGTGAGCAACAGAATCGATAAAAATCTAAATGAAGCACCTTAACGCTTAATAAAAGCGAAACAAAAATGCTAGTGGACGGTGGATGTTTTGCTCGATCCCATTCCCATGGTGGTGGGAAACCCATTCGACAGATTTCCATCCGATCCGTTTAGTTAGTCCATCGCAGGACTGACTGTTACGTGCTGTCGGTGAGTTGCTGCTTATATCTTTTTCTAGATTGATTTTTTTTCGCATTCATACATAATATATGGGGCCAGCGGAAAGGGAGAAGTCAATACCGATCGATGAAGGAGGAGGAGATTGTGCTTCAAGAGAAAAAAAAAACAGTACAAGAAGATTGCCAAGCAACTGAAAATGGAAAACATCAGCGTCAGATTTAAAAATTCATTTAATTTGTCACGGTGCGGACGTTATTGAACTCAAACTTCGTCGCTCATTTTTGCTTTTTGGATACTCCCAGGGACTCGAACAAATATAGTTATGTTTCTTGCAATTTGTCCCTTTTCAGGATCAAAAAAATATTAGAATTATTAGGATAAATATTACCAGGACAAAAAAAAATAGTTCGTTCTCAGTCCTTTGCAGCACTTTTTGAGTTTTCTTTAGTTTTTGTTTCTCTTTTGTATATTGTGTTAATCTTTTCTTTTTTTGTTCATCCATTCACTTTTATTCAGTGTGGATGTCTTTTCGAATTTAGTGCTTTAGTTTGCTAAGCTTTTTTATAGTTTCTTAGTATCAATTTGCATTTTTTGCGCTCTTTTTTGCATTATTATGTTTTTCTCTTCTTTTTGTGTTGGGTTTCTTTATTCCTGTGATATTTTTTTACATTTTTTACGACTTCTGGTACCATTTCATACGTTTGTTTTTGTTTCTTTTCCGTATTTATCACCATCAATTAAATGCTTTAAAAGTTTTTTTTTGACATCGGCATTTTTTTATACATTTACCATGTATATATTTTTGGTTCTTTTGTAGTGGACTAATTTTGCATCTGACTCATAATTCTTTTCCACCGGTTTTGTATTTTCTCAATATTTTATTCCCTTAAATTTACACCTTTTCAACCATATTTTTGATTTTCCTTTTGGTTTTTTTAAGATTTTCTACTTTTAAAGGTCAAAATTCACCGTTTTTCTATTCATTTTTCTTATGCTCCTATTTCATTTGTATAAACCTTAGTGGCTTTGGGCTTCGAAGTACTGATGTCTTTTCTGTATCTAAAGTATAACTTTTTGTTTATTTTTTATTGTTTTCTAGCACTCAATTGTTCAATTCGGGTTCTTTTTTCAATTGTTTTTTTTTCTTTTTTCTTTGCGCTCCGTGTTTCTTTTTTGTATCGATGTTATCCTTTTTCCAATGTTCAATTATACTTTTTCTTATGCTTTCATTTCTTATTAGTATTTATATTTTTATTATTTTTAAATATATATACCGTCATCCGGGGTGAGATTGTGCCAAAAAATGATGCTTTTTTGTTCTCAAGCTTGTAACGCACACATTTAAGCAAAGAAATCGATTCAAAATACACCAATGCATTCTAGAATGTTTTGTTAACAACTACAACAAAAATTGTTAAGTTACAATAAACCATAATTTTGCTAAAAATACATGAACTTTGGCTCAATCTCACCCCTTCTATGGGGTGAGATTGTGCCAAAAACAAAAAGTTGAATTTAATACCCGTTAAATGAACAGTAGTGTGTCTACGAACAATCCACATGACTAACATGATAAAACAGTAAGTATAGGGACGACCATAAACAACGTGGACTATTAAGGGGCTTCAGGGGGTTGATCAGAAACTATGTTTCATATGAATTATAAAAAAATGTATTGCCGGATCAAATTGATACATAGAGTAATTAGTTATGAGAACGTGGCTTATAGACAGTCTCTATACACATAGTGGCGTCTCCAGGTAGCCTAAAAAGGGAAAACGTTAGGGCATGAAGTTTGAGAAGACTTTTCGTTTCAATTGTTATGTGTCATTGACAACTGTATATTCCATTGGAGATCTCAAAACCTCTGGAAACGTACCAACAACCCTCCTTCTTCGCTTTAAAAGTCATCTGTTTACATAGAATTGGTGTACAAAGTTTTGTTACATTCCGTAAGTAATATCAATCATTGAAAATTTCCATCTAACAATTGAGATCTTTTGAGAACAATTGAGATCCATCTAACAATTTAGACTACTTACCTTATGCTGTGGGAAAAAAAAACATACCCTATGTAAACAATGCAAGTGTTTTGGTGTATACTGATATTATATTGTCGTAAATGAGAATTCCGCACACTGTGCTGTTCAATATAGCTTGGCACAATCTCACCCAAAAGGGCTCGAAAAGTGTACAGTTTGGAGAAACATTATTTTCTGAGCCGGCACAGATTCAATGCATAATATTTCCTCAACACATTGGAGACGACATCCTAACGTACCAACTGAGCAGTAAGTTGATGTGATTTCTTGATCGGGTTGGTTTTCCTGGGACATTTTTGGATAACGTTATTTGCGCATGTTTTTCACCCTGTACTTAGAAACATTCTTGAAGCGAAACAGTTCACTAATATTATCTATATTCCATTTTTAGTTGTGAATAAATATGTCATGTTTCATAAAGTATTGAATTTGAGGTATTAGGTTTTGGAAATCGCAAGTAATTTAACATAAAAACATTTCCCGTTTTGGCTCAATCTCACCCCCGTGGCTCAATCTCACCCCGGCAGACGGTATCTAATATATATTTTTATATTTTTTCATTTTTTCTTTATCCGTATCCTTTTGGCAATTTATTGTTCAATATTTCAAATTTTCTTATCTTTTTTTAACTTTATTATGCTTTCTAAGCATCAGTTTATATGTTAGGTGTTCTTTTTTGCAATTATATCATTCCTTTTTGTACTTTTTTATGTTTTGTCATACTAATACTTTCAATAATGAAGACTGGCATAAAGCCAGCTTTTTTGGTATATTTACCATTTTCAAATTTTTATTTTTTTTTGAAGCCGAAAATTTTACATTACATTACCTTCTCTCCTTTAATTTATGTCTTTTACCCTTATTTTCGTTTTTGTTTTTCAAATAAACTAAAGTCTTCAGGTTAAAATTTACCATTTTTTTGTCTATTTATCATATCTCCCTGTTTAGATTATAAAAACTTTTGTAATTTTAAATTTTTGTGACTACCCTCAGCACCCAGTATTTAAGTATCAATTCACATTTTTCCTGCACTTCTTGTGTCTTTTTTTGTATTGATTTTTTTTACGTGCTCAATTACAATTTTTTGGTAGTTTTACTTTCTTTTTTTTTGTATTTTCAATTATTTCTATTTATTATATTTTTTGTTCGTTCTTCAGCACTTCTTGGTTCTTTTGTGTTTTTCTTTGTTTGGGCCATCAGTTTATACTTTTTGTGCTCTTTGTGTCTATATTACTAAGATGTTATTCCTTTTTGTATCAAATACATTTCCCTATCCTTGATTGATGTTATTCTTTGCCGTGTCTTCATTCTATTGTTTTCATTAACTGTTGTTTTTTTTTCATCATTTTTGATATTTATTATTCAATCTCATTTATTTTGCAGTTTCTCTTTAGTTTTTCCAAATTTTCTTTATTTTTCTGAGCTTTCTGGTGCCTGTTATGTATCAGTATTAGCTTTTTTCAATATTCTTTGTTTATTTTCGTAACTATGTTTTTCTTTTTTGTATTTATGAACTTTTTAGTAGCAATTCACTTTTAAGCATGTTGTGTCGTTTATTCTGTATTGATGTGATTCTTTGCTGTGTCTTTATTTTATTTTGTTCATTACTTGTTTTTTTTTTCATTATTTTTAATACATTTTGTTCATTCCCATTTATTTTTCAGTTTCTGTTCAGTTTTTCGAAACTTTCTTTATTTCCTGAGCTTTCTGGTATCTTTTTTGTATCAGTATTAACTTTTTTCAATGTTCTTTGTTTATTTTTCGTATCTATGTTTTTTTCTTTTTGTGTTTTCAAATTCGTTTGCTCATTAGTTTTTGTTCCGTGTTATCAATAAAATTTAACGTTCTAGATTCCTTGTCAGTCCTTTAAATGCTTTTTTACAAATTTAGGTGCCTTTTTAAAATTTGCGTTCATTTTTCTGAACTTTTTTGTGCCTTCTTTCAGTATCAATTGACTTGTTTACGCTCCTTGTGTTTTCTTGTTTTTTTTTATGTTACTCGTATTTGTGTTTTTAACCACACTGTTTTTATAGGTTTTTGTTTGTTTTTTGTATTTTATTATTTTTGACATTTTTGTTAATTCTCAATCTTTCAGGCACTCTTTAGTTCAACTTTTCATTTTTTGTAGAGCTTCCTAAGTATCAGTTCAATTTTTCATAACACTTTTTGAAAGTTTTTTTTTCAATCTGAACCTTTTTGTGCCTTATCGGTATCAATTTGTGTCTTTTTTGTATCGATGTTGTCCTTTTTCGAGTTGTTGATTACACTTTGTAATAAGTTTTGTTTCTTTTTTGTATTTTTCATTGATCATTCAAATTTTTCTTTTCCCAGACATTTGGGACTTTTCAGACAAATTTTCTTTGTATTTTTTGAGCTTGCTATTTATCAGTATACTTTTTTTAATACTTTTTGTAACACTTTGTATCGTTTTTGCTTGTTGTTGACGTTCTGTTACATCTGATCTTTTTCCAACCATTTTTACCTTTTTGTGTATCTTTCTGCGTTTTATGTTGAATCGAGAGTTTTGCCTCTTTTTTCTGAACTGGTTTGTGCCTTTTTGGTATCAGTTTTATTTTTTCTAAAGTTGTTTGTGTCTTTTTTCTATCGATTTTTTTGATGTTTTTAAATAACTTTCTTCATTCATTTTTGATTCTTCTCGATATTTGTTTTAATAACTTTTCCAAATTTCGATTTAATCTCAGTCTTTTTAGCTTCTTTTGAGTTTTCTTCCCTTTTTCAAACCTCTCTGAGCCTTTTCAGAATCAATTTACTTTTTAGGCTTTTTCTGTAGTTTTCATTAGTTAATGTTACTTTTTTATACTATTTTTCGACCTTTTGCAAATTTCAACTTATGTTTTTATTTCTTTTTAAAATTTTATTTAAAAAATCGATTTTTTTGTTCATTATTTGTAGCCCGTTCTTAGCATTCTTCCTTTATTTATAGTCCTTTTGTTACTTTTTAGTTCAGTTTTTCTCTTTTTTTTTGTTTTTCTGAGCAAGAAAGGGGCAAAATAGAAAATGATTCCAAATTGAGCTCAGAAAATAGAAAAGAATCCCAAATTGAGCTCAGAATCGCTGAAAAGTGCTTCTAGAGGCAAAAAAGGCCATAATAGAAAATGATCCCAAATTGTGCTCAGAATCGTTGAAAAGTGCTTCTAAAGGCCAAAATAGAAAATGATTCCAAATTGAGCTCAGAATCGTCGAAAAGTGCTTCTAAAGGCCAGAAAAGGCCAAAATAGAAAATGATCCCAAATTGACCTAAGACTGTCGAAAAGTGCTTCTAAAGGCCAGAAAAGGCCAAAATAGAAAATGATCCCAAATTGAGCTCAGAATCGCCAAAAAGTGCTTCTAAAGGCCAGAAAAGGCCAAAATATAAAATGATCCCAAATTGTGCTCAGAATCGTCGAAAAATGCTTCTAAAGGCCAAAATAGAGAATGATTCCAAATTTAGCTCAGAATCGTCGAAAAGTGCTTCTAAAGACCAGAAAAGGCCAAAATAGAAAATTATCCCAAATTGTGCTCAGAATCGTCGAAAAATGCTTCTAAGGGCCAAAATAGAAAATGATTCCAAATTGAGCTCAGAATCGTCGAAAAGTGTTTCTAAAGGCCAGAAAAGGCCAAAATAAAAAATGATCCAAAGTTGAGCTCAGAATCGTCGAAAAGTGCTTCTAAAGGCCAGAAAAGGCCAAAATAAAAAATGATCCCGAATTGAGCTCAGAATCACCGAAAAGTGCTTCTAAAGGCCAGAAAAGGCCAAAATAGAAAATGATCCCAAATTGAGCTCAGAATCGCCGAAAAGTGTTTCTAAAGGCCAGAAAAGGCCAAAATAGAAAATGATCCCAAATTGAGCTCAGAATCGCTGAAAAGTGCTTTCTAAGTATTAGTTTACATTTTGTGCTCTTTTTCGCAACTATGATATTTCATGTTAACCTTGTTGTGCGAAACATCAATGTTTTTCATTCTTTCACGCCTATTCGTTTTATTTATTTTGACGTTTTACGTTCATTCTTAGTCTTTAGGGCACTTTTTGAGCATCATTTTGAAATTTATTTCCATTTTCTGAAACTTTTTGAGCCTCTTAGTACCAATTTGTCCTTTTTTTGTTTCGATGTCATTCTTTTTTGTATTTTTGATTACACTTTTTTTAAGTTTTATTTCAGAACCTCTTTGTGCTTTCTTGGTATCAGTTAACGTTTTTTGTACTCTTTTTAGTAAACTTCAACTAATGTTTTTCTTTCTTTAACGATTGTTTTATTAATTTTTAAAGTTTTAGTTCATCATAATTTTCTTCTCATTTTGTTAGACATTTTGAGTCTCTTAGCATCAATTTGTGTTTTTTTCTGTATCGATATCATTCTTTTTGGTGTTCCAGTTACACTTGGTTAGTTTTTATTTTGAATTTTATTTTAATCTTTGACATTTGCGCTTTTTGTTCAGTTTCACCATTTTTTTTTTTCATTTCATTTCATTTTTTAAATCTTTTTGTGTCTTTTCAGTGTCAGTTTAAATTTTTTGGGTCTTTTGTTTTGCTGTTTCTGTATTTTGACCACTGTTTTACCTTTTGCCTTTCTCCCAGAAAGGTATAGCAATCACTGGCAAAACCGAAGGTATGAGAGTGCTCCAAAGGGCCGAATGGCATATATCACTCGACTTAGCTCGACGAGCTAAGCATTTTATTTATGTGTGTGTATGTGTGTGTATGTGTATGTGTATGTGTATATGTATTTGTATGAGCAACTTTTCAATCTCACTCGATTTTCTCAGAGATGACTGAACCGATTTTCATAAAATAATTCTCAAATGAAAGGTTTAGTTGCCCCATAAAACCCTATTTAATTTTATTGTAATCGGATATTTAGTTTATATGTTATCGGTCTAGTTGCCTCATAACACCGCATTGAATTTTATTGTAATCGGACTGTAACTTCGTTTGTAATGTATCAAAATGTAACAATCACGAAACTTCATTATCTCAGAAACTACACAACCGATTTGAACAATATTACAAAAAAAAAAACAAAAATGCAAAAAGTGTAATTACAAAAATTACACAAATCACAAAATTCACAAATACAGGTCGGACTCGATTATCCGGAGGCACAATCATCCGGGGGCTCGATTATATGTTTTTGCCGATTCTACCTAGAAGTGCCAAATTTAGTGCAGTATTTTGCGGTATATACTGCGCAGTTAATTCGATGCATAAAGAGAAGTGACACGATTGATTCATCTCATTATGATTAAATTTTCTACATTAGACGAACATCAACGAACAGTCGCTAGATAATTCGTTTATTCTATGTCGGCATATGTACCGGTTACAATATTCTTTTATTCAACAACCTTACTGTTCTCGATGAGTAAAAATTAAAAACAAAATGAATAAAAAATCGACTCGATTACCCAGAGAATTTGGTTATCCGGGGTAAAATATTTTTCAAAACTCCGGATAATCAAGTCCGAACTGTAATAAAAACGCCTTCTTGTACATCAACAGCTAAAAACATTGCAAAGCTTCATGCTCCATTCATCCATTTCATATCGTTGCTTTATTCATACATTTTATATCATGATGCCGATTTTCGTTTTTTTACTATATTTTATAAATTTGTAGTCAATCAGTTGATGAATTTAGTTGATAAAATATCTTTGTTTGATTAGTTATTTATTATATTTTTCATCAGAATCATTTACTAGTTGAACTTATTATCACGTTAAAACTTGTATTCATCTGGTTCTTAGAATCGTTCTCAGCTTGAGGTCTGACTCTCCAGTTTCTCATGACCTCTAGAAGATATTTTTAGCAATAACAAGTCTTATTTGGAATTATTTCGCCGTGGCTTTTTTGTTATTTGAGTTTTTTTTTTATCCAAACAAATGTTTTGGGAGATTTATTTGTGTATACCTATCTGTGTCTTTTCGAAATATTTTATCAGTTTCCTTTTCGACGTGAAATCTTCATCGATTTTTTTTGGTATCACAATATTATTCATGAGTATTTAAATAAAATGTTTTCCCGAATACAGTTGATTCGCAGCTTTTGAAACAAACACGCTTAATTCACAACCACAAGCCGCTACTAACAGAAAAGTCATCACTATTGATATTCATTTTTTTTTTGTTAAACATTTGCATTTCGGACGTTTGTTTGATTAAAATAAATTCAAAACACATTTCTACCTCCACCCCATAGAGAAGACGAATTCATAGCCGCCTCCCCCACATCATGCTGCAAATGGTTTTATATTTTGCGCTTTGCATTGGCCTGGCAATATCGGGCTGGTAAAAGTTGCGAATCACACCCGGAGGAAATGTAAATTCGGTAAAAGCAAACAGGTGCACCGTTTCTCAATCGTTTAGTTCGTTTAGCAAACATGCAAGGTACATGTATTTGTGCTTCGAAAACATGAACTGGAGAGGGAAACAGTACTAGGTTTCTAAATAATAATTCAGGCAATGATGATCGTGACCAAAGGTTTATGTTCTATACTAATTGTGAGCCGAACTCACGAGTGCAGGAAACTTACAAGAAACCACTTACAGAATTTTCCGCCGCAAGTTGTTCTCCTTCCACAAGCAATTCTCAAAAACACGGTTCCAATTTCGGGATCACATCTACTAGTGACGGCATCCCATCTGCCGGTTGTGGCCGTAACTAACAACAAGTGGTTTCTGTTTCACCTACGCCCGCCTAGCGCAAGGGACACACAAGTTTGTGTCCCATTTTCCTGACGTAGAAGGGCGACGTAATTTTTCCTCACTCTCACATCACATCACACTCTACCTCCCGGGCTTTGAACCTTTTCTCGGGAGACCAAAATTACAACTCATCACGGTCACGTACGTCACATTGTGCCATTCTAGCGTGGCTTTGCTTCGCACTATTGTCAAACAAGCAACCAACGAAATAAAAACAACGACGGACGGCCAACGGCCAAAGGCTGCCCAAAAACTTATTTACTCTTCTCCGCTCTACTTTGCACGTCCCGACCGGCGGCGAATGGTTCCTTATTTCTTTGTCAACGTCATCTTCGTCTATTTATAGCCTGCTGCACCTCCGGCGGCGACCGTCGTCGCTCCGATTGTACTAATTTCTGCGTTCGGTTCTCGCATTTTCCGTTACTACCCCACACACTATGTAGCACTGATAAAACTGCGATGGTGATGAATATGATGACGTTGATGCTCAAAAATTGCGGAGGACCGCGCGTGATTCCATCGAACGAAGCTCACCTCTCGATTTCATTGACAACGCGCCAAAGTCGCTGTGGCGCCAGTCAAGACGAAGCATCAAATACTGTTTTTTTTTTTTTCGTTTTAATTAACAGGGTCGAAAAGTTCATTTACAGCGCACTTTCCGAATCGAAGCCAAATCAATCACCAGCGACACACGTCCGGATCCGTCCACCTGGGGAAAGGTGTCAAACAACGGCCCCAGTGCACACTTATCCGTCGTCTCCATCACATACACACACACAAACCGGAGCCGGTGGCGTACGAAGGCTGTGCAAATTATCCCTGCGTTCGTTCATCCGTCCTAAAATACCATCCGGTTTGCTCTGCTAGGCTGCAAAAGCCCTTTCTACTGTGCCATCAGACATGATACTTCCAACTCAGGTGAAACTTCATTGCCGATGGCCCACACCCGCTAACCCCGTCGGGGGCTGGGGCACCAGTCAGTTTTGCGCCACCGGAATTACACGGAAAGCTGACTGCTGTGTATGACGATGACAATTGATCGAATCCTTGCTTGCTTGCACACGTACACCGCGAGACCGACCCACAGTCAGTCTGCCGTGACAGACATCGTCCCGCAATGTCCACGCTACGACACTTACCCGCCCTACCCTTTTTAATCAATTCACCTGTTATCGATAACAATAGAGAGGCTGGAAGGCCTTCCGAGAAAAGAAGATAAACCCGACCGTAAGAATCCGTACCCGCGAGTTTCGATTAAAATCATCCGCTCCGGTCGACGGTTGAATGTGAACTGAGTCGAGTCGAGTGATCGGGCCCTGTCGTGAATTCCAAACCATCCTTTTGTCTACGCGCCGTAGGCACCCGTACCAACCGCAGAACCGGTAGTGGAGATTCTTAATGAAGTGAGTTCCTCGTGTGGCTCGCTTGTGCCAACCGTGCAACGGAAAACGACCATGCGACTCCATCTGTGCCCCTTTGGGCGGCAAATGATGTGGATGAAAACAAAACATTACAACGTTCGACGCCGATCAGCTGTCGGCTTTATCGGGCTCTCTGCGCATACGCTGACAACAGATGGGAACTCACTCTCTCTGCCTCTCTCACCGGATTCATCAGTAAAGCAACAACAATCAATCCCGGTGGGTTCGAATCGAACCGATGGGAGAGATAAACTGGAACCGTTTGATTAGCAAAAAAAGAAAGATTCCCCAATTGAACACACAGTTATTTTAAAACGCCACTAAGGACTAGAAAAGAAACTTTTAAAATCGCTTCTATATAATAAACAGGTTTCAAGCTGGGGCCAAGACCAACGAAAATTGATTCTAGAAACCAGAAAAGAACGGCAAAGTTAGATGCTGCCTATAAACACAAAACTGACGGTTATCGTTAGTGTTAATTTAACAGTAGCCACTATTCGCCGCTGTAATGCTTGTGTGATAGCGTGAATTCGGAATTGCCGCAAATCAAGACGGTGAATAATGTTTATCATGGTTGTAACAAAATCGTTTCCCGCGTTTGAGTATCGTTCGATAGAAACTCCGTTCCCTTATAACCAGTTCTGATAAGCACAAGTAGTTTCCGACACAACCGCTAAATGTTTGAAACAGTCGAAAGTCGATTCTAACGGAAGGAGCTCAAGTTATACCTAAAATCTATTAAAAACACTTCTGAAAACCAAACACTAGGCTTAAAATGTTCAAAAAATGATTTTGAACGCCTGGACGGGTAAGTAAAATTGATTTCCAGAAGCAGTTAAACACAGCCAAAGAGCTAAAAAAATGAAACCAATACCGGTCAACAACACCAGAAACGTCTTAGAAAATAATCCTAAATTAAAAATAATTGTTGGTAAACTTCATCAATATATGTCTCATCACGGTCGCAATGCAGTGATAGGAATACTTTGAGCTTAAAAAGCTGAAATTGAGTTGATAAATTGTTGAACATTCTTACGATCTATTCGAGTAAAATAAATAAAAAATGATTTTAAAACTAGTATGCAGTTACTTGTATAGCACCAGTAAAGCCTTGTAAAAATACAAACATTACAAAAGTCATAGCGAGTCATCCCAAATGAAGTCAAATCACAATCGATCACAATTAAAAAATACAACCGGAAATTGTTGTTGAGGGCCTAAAGTAAAAGCAATCTTTCGAGATAGAAAATGCCAAAATAACAACAAAATGTTCCCGATTGGGTCCAAGGACAATGAAAAATGCTTAGAAACACTAGAAATGGAATTAAATAAAATCATTCTAAGTTTGGACTACAATTATTGTAGAGCTAATCCAAAAATCTGGAACAGTATTTAAATATTGAATCACGGTCGGGTTAAAGGTTTTTTTTCCGTAGGGGACCCACCGATTGATAGTAGATCTATTGTGGTATGTTTCGCCTTGCTCTATGTACATTCAATTTGGCGCATAACTATAATATTATTGATTTGATGTCCAATTTTGATTGGCACATGTACTGCCCATAATCGCATAATTGTAACATTTGCAAAATAGGTTGTTCGAGAAAATGACACTTTTATATTTTGACCTTAAATGCATTGTTCCTCATAAATTCTTGCAAATAGACACTTCAAGTAAACTTAGTATTTTGAAGAAAGCACAACTTTACCCTATGTATACATTGAACATTACTTTTGAAGTCAAATTGGTTGAAATTTTTGCAATGATACTTTTATGCCGTCACTTTCATGGTACTTTTGGAATATATCACGAGGGAAATGAAGTTGTTCTTGTATTCAACAAGCATGAGTTGAACACAGAAACGGATCACCGGTGGTAGGTTACCGGACCAGAATAACTTTCGAGTTCCAAAGGATGTAGATGTGGATTTGGATGGAAACTTTTTCGACCAAAAAGGTGAAAAAGTTAAGTAGTGTGACAATTATGCGGCTATTTACGCTATGTGACAAAACAATTTGGTATTTTTTACGACTTTTTTCAAACAAACATAAGTATATTTTTTCAGATTTAGAAAATACATACCATTTTAAGCATTTCCCAATAAAAAGCACGAAATCCATAAAATGTCGAATGTTACAATTATGCGATTACAGGCAGTGTATCCCAGTCAGGTACCATCTGAGAAAGTCACATCGGGTTAAAGGTTAGTCGTTTCAACCCATTCCCATACGGCATCACCCGCCGGGAATGGGTTAAGACGAAATGACAGGACTTTATTTCTCCCGCAATAATCACTTTGGTTTCCAGTCTGCCAGGCCTAAAATGATCAAAAATCAATTTCGGAAAGTCTGATAGGACACAGAAGAACAAATTTTAGGAAATAAAAAACCAAAAAAATACCGAACACTTGATGTCAAAATCACCTGGAAAGGCCAAAACCCGGTTGAAAAGACATAATTGAGACGCATTCTAGCCCATTCTAGTCCCACGGTCATTGTGCAGGAATGTTGTTAGGCTAGGAGGCTCGAATGACGGTCAATGTCGTTAAACTTCATTCAAAACAATCGAATCCAGAAAAATTATTCTGAAATAGACCAGTGGTGACCCCATATTAGAATAAAATCCTCAGAGACTCCGCAAAGCAAACTCTGCCAAATGATTTTGAATTATGTAAAAAACCATTGTTCTAGGAAACCAATAGAGAAAAAAGAGGTGACTGAAGAAAGAATCAACGTCCAAAAAAGGCCTAAAAACAATTATAAAGCCTGGTAGAACTATGTCTGTAAAACTCGGTGATTACACCTCATCTCCCTTTTTCGTCACACCCGGCGTTCCTCAAGGCAGTCACCTCGGGCCATTCCTTTTCCTGCTAGTCATGAACGACGTAAATTTGATCTTCAAATGTTTGAAATTATCTTTTGCAGACGATTTAAAACCAATTAACACGATAAAAACACTCTTGACGCCCAGAATCTTCAACTAGTTTGGGGTAATTTGGACTCCCTAGGAAAACTCCTGTTATTCCGTAGCTTGTGTTCTCTATCTTATAAATGTAATGCAATATAGTAATACAGTAACCACCCGATTATATCAGTACCCGATTTTAACTGCCCCCCAATTTTATGACATTTTTCACCCGATTTTATCATCATAAAACATTTCATTAAAAAAATGTCAGGGCGAACTGATTTTCTATTACGCTTCAATATTTTAGATTTTTTTTCACAATTCTGTGTAGAATAACATCATTCTGGATGTAGTTTACATTAAAAATTAAACCGATGCATAATGTTACATTTTGCTGTGTTCGTGCGAATAATTAAATAGTGATACAAACGTTTATTACAACCGTATAATATGTTCGAAGAAGTTTCAAAATATTGGAAAACGCATCTTTTGATTTAGAAAGCTGGGTGATCAATCCTCCTAAAAGTGAGATAGAATATTTACTTTTTCATAAGATAAAGATAGACGCTTGGTGTCTTAGGCAAAGTATTAGGTGATCTCAAAACAAGAATTTTCCAGAAGACAACATGTTTCTATCTCTCACATATTGAAAGCAACATAAAGTTTTCAATGAGAAGGCATTAAAAATCGTAATTTACATATTAAGATTTTTTTGGTTGCAATATGTGAGAGATATCAGCATGCTGTCTTCGGCAAAGTTTAGTGTTGTGAGAACATCTAATATTTTGCCGATGGTACTGCGCTACAAAAAAGCAAGTAATTCATTTTACCAATTCAAACAAAAACATGAACGAATAAAAAAACTTAATTGGTATTTATTTGCAACTTTACATTGATTTTTTTAGGTTTTTTATTTTTTTTAGGTTTGTTCAGAAAAGTTTTAGGCAACTAAATTATCTATCTAGAAAAATATTTAAAAAAATAGTTATTATCGATTTTTTATAGCCACTTTTTGTTTTTTAAATATTTTTTTTTCAGTACAGGATCTCAAATTGAATTTTTTAAATATTTTTTATAAAAGCTCAGACAGTTTTCTCAAATTCATCCCTTGACAACTTCACTCTATCTTTTGTCATTATCCAGATATATCGATTCATAAAAAAACAACCTTAGCTTTTTTTATATGTTTGTACAGAAAAATTTTCCAAAAAAAATTAAAATCACTGATTTTACGTATTTAGTTATTGATTTAACATTTTCAATAAAAAAAAATTAAAAATTTCCCGATTTTATCACTTTTCCTGTTTTATCACGCAAAAATCATCAGGGGGTGATATAATCGGGTGATCACTGCATCGACCTGTTTGCTATGTTTTTATACAAAAAAGTCATGATATTGAGGTTAAAAGAACAAAAAAATAACGAAACTAAAAATAATGATTTTCGGACATAAAAAAATCGTTTGGGGTGAAACTGGACAGCTTTTGGGGTAATATGGACAGTGTTTGGGGTGATGTGGACAGAGTAAAATATGTAAGTATTAAAGTATTCATGGTTGCTTAATACACAGTAGAAGGTGGTATTAGGCATATGGAATGATAATTGCAATTCTAGGGCAGTGCACAGTGATTCCACCATAGGCCCAACAAAATTACCATGGAACGGAGTGAAATTGATATCTCCCAGATGGTCTCGAGGTACGATACTGGCCTAACAAGCCAGTCGTCGTAGGTTCGAGTCTCGGCTCGGGAGAGATTATCAGTGTCAGTAGGATCGTAGCGCTAGCCCCGCAATTGTCCTGTAAACTGAATGGTCGGCTGCGAAGTCTGTCTATAAATAAACAGAAGGTCGAGTTCCGTATTAGAATGTAGCACCAAGGCTTTGTTTTTTTTGGGGTGAAATTGATTTTATAACAACTTCTAATTAACTAACTTCATGTACATTTTTCCCGAAATAGTATAATTTTAAAACAAGTACTGGTATGTGCTCCAATAAACAGATTATCTATCGTCCACTTCATGAAATAAATTCGATAATTCAATAAGGTACTATGAGGTAAATTGGGGAGGAATTGATCTTCTTTTCGCTATGCTAAAGATAAATGATGAAATTAATTAAGTAATTTGTGAAGGACGCCTTGTGTACAGATAATCCATCCCGGATTGCCTGCAATACTTTTTGCAGTTCATGCTTTGTACAACACCGTCTGTCCGTCCGTTTTTGAAAGCCTGTGACATCTGTAATCAGTCCGACCAAAGAATTTACTTCAAACTCACGTGAACATATCACCCCAAAAAGCTATCCGCTTTACCCCAAACCCGACGCCTTCCTAAAAACGCAATTTCTCCCACTATTTTCGATCAAACTTATCATTATATTTCAACAAAATGTAGCCTGTTACTAGACAAACACGGCTGCATAGTTGAATAGACCGACATCATTGTTGAAGTGCTCAAAAAACCTTAAATATACGAGCGCAAAAAACTTTTGATGTTTCCTTTGTTACCATTGGGCCTGCGGTGCAATTATCACAGCAAACTTTGAGATTTTTATGTTGGATGGGGTTCAGTAGTCTGAGCAAAGGATGAAGGAGTACGTGAAACCCATATAAGTCATACTTTCCAAGATAAAGCACATGTCCATTTCTACCCAGGGGTTCAAATCACCCCAAACTACCCTACCTGCTGCTGATGCTGCCGCTTCCGCAAAATGGCAGTTTTTTAATAGGGTAAGTGCCACTGCTGATACCCGCTGCTGCTGCTGCTGCTGCTATCCACTGCTAATTAGTTGAGAGCGTCCTAGTCGCCATCTACAAGTTAAACGATTGGTTTGAGCAAAGACAGGCTGTTCAACGGACAGGAAGAGACAGAATGCATTCCCGGTTTACTAGGTATGTGAATCTGTCGACCGAAATCTTCGTTTCAACAAGGCTTGACAATTTTCAATAGTACAGTAGTTCGAATGATTGAAATACAATTTTCATTTTCATTTTACACCCCTATGTAGTCGAACGTTCTGAGAGATGTAGTTCTACGTCAAGAACAGACGGACAATACACATTATAGGTTGAAAAAATATTTCGAAAAACACGAATTGCCAAAAAATAAAATCATCCCAAATTAAGCGTTTAGTGAACGAAAACGCGAGAAGGTCAAAAAGCTAAATTGAAACCACAAATTTCTAACAAAAAAAGCAATTTTAGATTGCTAAAAGGCAATTTAAAATCAGCAACGATGCTGAAGCGACTGGAAAATAGCTGGAAAACGCCTTTGCATACACGGTAGAAAGCGAAATTAAAAAAAAGAAAATTATTCCAGGTTAACGCTGTTGTCTAAATTGCCTTTGAGGGACGCTTTATATTTTAAGTTTATATTTAACCCTTTAGTGCCCAAGCCCACCTTCAGACGTGCTTCGGTAAAACCACTATAAATCTTTATCAACAATTTTGGGGCTGAAATCGCTGAGACACGGCACCAAAGATCAGAAGAGTAGAATAAACCAAAACAAAAACGTATTCCAAATTATGACCCGATATAACCGTAACAGGAATCTGTAAGTGTTTTTAAATCAATTTAAGTTAAGTTAAGTTCAACTGTCATTGTATAGAATAATTTCAAATTAGAGCTAAAATTACAAAATAATAACGATTTTAATCCTATCTCGGCGGAGAGCAAACAGTTTTTAATTTGAAAAATGAGCTTCAAACTCTAATTACTTATCAACCACGAAAAAATGCAATACCAAAAGGTAGAAATAACTGAAATAAAAAAAAAACTGAAATCAGTGCGTCTTGAACTGTCCTACAGATCAGACGTGTTTTCGGTTGCTTGTGGACTGGTCTTTGACTGCCTATAGCTTCAAAGTTTGTGTTTTGTCAGTGTGTCTTTCAAAGACTACCTGAAAGTTATTTCCCATCAGTCTTTCTCAAGACTACCTACTTTTGAATTTGACATTTGTTTTAATTTTTTTCGTATCACCTGAAATGGCAGGACGAAAAAAGAAACCACGCATCGCTGCGTGGAGGAAAAGAGAGGCATCTCTTTCTGACACTTCGAGTGTCTGTAGTGACAATCCTTTTGATATTTTGTCTGAGCAAGAGGCGGGTGAAATGGAAGTTATTAGTAATGAAACTATACAAAATGTAAAAAATTTAAAAAAGGAGAAAGTTCCACCTATTGTGGTAACTATTTCTTCTGCATTTAATATTTTCAAAAAGGAACTTTCAACGTTTGTTTGTGACTTTAAAGTTACGTATCAAATTGGTCGTAGAGGCGAATGCCGCGTATTAGCCGACTCTATAAAGGGTCGTAATCGTCTAATTCAGTATTTAACTGAAAAGATGTATAAATTTTCTACATATGATACGAAGAGCGCCAAGCCGTTCAAGGTCGTATTGAAAGGTCTCACCAACGATCAAACCGTTGATGAGATCAAACTTACTTTAACAGAATTACTTGGCATAGCCCCTACCCAAGTAATTCTAATGAAACAAAAATCACGAGGCGAAAACAGTCAGCGCACTGGAATTTCCCTTGTAAATTAATTAATTCATTTTAACCGCAGTGAGGTTAATAACTTAAATTTTTTTGAAAAAGCACATGTTTTATATAACGTGCGTGTAAAGTAGGAAGTTTATAGGAAGTTTGGCGGAGGTGAAAAGCATATCACCCAATGCCGTATTTGCCAACGTTATGGCCATGGTTCAGAATTTTGTAACATGGACCAAAAATGCCTCATTTGCGGAGACTCTTCTCACAAAAAGGACACATGTCCTGTGAAAGAGAGTAAAAATTTTCGCTGTGCGAATTGTAACGGCAACCATATGTCAAATTTTTACCAATGCCCAGTCCGTTTAGCAATTGTTAAGGCAAGGCAAGGTAAACAAATATCAATTTCCCAATCAAAACAAACTTCAAAACAAAATTCTCCAAGCGTACCAGTAACGCCCACTTCTTCTACTCCTTTGCATACTCGTTTAACATATGCACAGGTTACAGGTAGTTCGAACATTCTACCGCCACATGTTGGTAGTTCGAAAATGACCGCTAATATGGGTAAGCAAAACACGCTAGAAAATAATTGTACACCTATTACCCCAGCTATAGTTGCTACCGAAAATATTTTTTCTAATGTCAACTGCCTGGGGCCTATTACGGCAGGTAAACTTTCTTTTCTGCAACATGCAATGTTCGATCTCATGAACGCCATGTTGCAGGCAAAATCAATGTTTGAAGCCATTCAAATAGGTACAAATTTTACAATTAAAATTGTTTCTAATTTAAAATTCAGCAATGATTTTAAATAAACCGATAAAAATTTTAAATTGGAATGCTCGCTCATTGAAGGCCAATGAGAATGAGCTTTTTAATTTTTTAACAGTAAATAATGTGCATATTGCAATTATTACTGAAACATTTTTGAAACCTAACATAAAATTAAAATATGATCCCAATTACGTGGTTCATAGATATGATAGGATCCAGGGTTCCGGCGGTGGAGTTGCAATTGTTATTCATCGCCGAATCAAACATCGTGCTATTCCCCATCTTGAGACGAAAGTTATTGAAACTTTGGGAATTGAAGTTCAAACTGAACTTGGGATTTTATTTATTGCCGCAGCATATTTACCATTTCAATGCACACGCGAGCTCAAAAATTATTTTAAAGGTGATTTACAAAAACTCACCAGAAATCGTTCGAAATTTTTCATAATCGGCGATTTTAACGCTAAACATCGTTCATGGAATAATTCTCAAAGTAATTCCAATGGCAAAATTTTATTCAATGATTGTTCTTCAGGATACTATTCTATTTTGTCTCCGAATAGTCCTACATGCTTTTCTTCTGTAAGAAACCCTTCAACAATTGATTTGGTGCTTACAGATCAAAGTCATGTATGTAGTGATTTGATCACACATGCTGACTTTGATTCTGATCATCTTCCAATAACTTTTTCTTTATCACATGAATCAGTTTTAAACCCTATGAGCTCTGTTTTTAATTATAACAAGGCTAATTGGGAAAGATACAAAACTCATATTGAGAGAAATTTCAATAATGAGCTTGATTTGCAAAACGAAGTGAATATTGATTCCGCTTTGGACGCATTAAAATGTGCAATTGTTGATGCCAGGAATTATTCTGTTTCAAAGGCTCAAGTGAAATTTGATTCACCAATAATTGATGAAAATCTTCAACTTCTAATTCGTTTGAAAAATGTCCGCAGACGTCAATATCAACGTTCTCGTGACCCTGTTTTTAAAACTATTTATAAAGATTTACAGAAAGAGATTAAACATAGATTTACTCTTCTGAGAAATCAAAATTTTGAGACTAAAGTTGAAAAATTGAAGCCATATTCAAAACCATTTTGGAAGCTGTCGAAGATTCTTAAGAAACCTTCAAAGCCTATTCCAGTTTTAAAAGATGGTGAACGTTTTCTTGTATCCAATGAACAAAAGGCTCAAAGACTTGCTCAGCAGTTTGAGAGTGTTCATAACTCAAATTTGAATTTTGTGAGTCCAATTGAAAATGAAGTCACACGTCAATTTGATTTAATTTCTTCCCAGAATTTTTTACCTGCAGAAATAATTCAAACTAACTTGGATGAGATTAAATCAATTATTAAAAATTTCAAAAATATGAAAGCACCTGGTGACGATGGAATCTTTAATATACTAATCAAACATCTCCCTGAGAGCACAATGGAATTTTTAGTGAAAATTTTCAATTGCTGCTTCAAAATTGCATATTTTCCCAAATTATGGAAAAATGCAAAAATTACTCCCATTTTAAAACCGGATAAGAACCCAGCTGTAGTTTCAAGTTATCGACCAATCAGTTTGCTTTCTTCAATAAGTAAACTGTTTGAGAGAATTATTCTTAACAGAATGATGTCACACATCAACGAAAATTCAATTTTTGCAAATGAACAGTTTGGATTTCGCCATGGGCATTCCACAACTCATCAATTGCTCAGAGTTACTAATATGATACGAGCTAACAAATCTGAAGGTTATTCCACTGGAGCTGCTCTTTTAGACATAGAAAAAGCATTCGACAGTGTTTGGCATAAAGGTTTGATTGCGAAATTGCAAACTTTTAATTTTCCAATTTTCCTAATCAAAATTTTAAAAAATTATCTTACTGATCGAACTCTGCAGGTTGTCTATCAGAATTCAAAATCTGATAGATTTCCTGTCAGAGCAGGTGTACCTCAAGGTTCAGTCTTGGGTCCAGTCCTGTACAACATATTCACTTCAGATCTTCCTGATTTGCCTCCAGGATGCACAAAGTCATTGTTCTGCGATGACACAAGCATTTCCGTAAGAGGAAAAAGTCTTCGTGTCATATGCAGTCGATTGCAGAAAAGTTTAGATATTTTTTCTTCCTACTTGCAAAAGTGGAAAATCTCTCCCAATGCTTCTAAAACTCGTAAACGTTGTCAAGATGAGTTGGTCCGACAAGGTTAAGTACTTGGGACTAATTTATGATAAAAAACTTATTTTCAAAGAGCACATTGAGAGTATACAAGCCAAGTGCATCAAATATACGAGATGTTTATATCCTCTCATTAACAGGATTTCTAAACTTTGTTTAAAGAACAAACTTTTGATTTACAAACAAATTTTTAGACCAGCAATGCTTTATGCTGTACCGATCTGGTCAAGTTGCTGTTCAACAAGGAAGAAAACGCTTCAAAGGATTCAGAATAAAATTCTGAAAATGATTTTGAAGCGTCCTCCTTGGTTTGGTACACTCGAATTACATAGACTTACTGGTGTTGAACCATTAGAAGCTATGTCAAATAAAATTATTAACAATTTTCGACAAAAATCGTTGCAATCCTCAATTGCTACGATAAGCTCTCTTTATAGCCAATAAGTTAGCAATTAAGTTAATGGTAAGTTTACTTCCCCTTTTCTGACAAGTAGGTTTAAATCCCTACGAATGATAAGTCCTAATTGCGAAAGCAAACAAATCCTAACAATTAAAATTACAAATTTCTAACAGTGTTGAGAAGTCACCATTTGTGATTGGACACACATACTCATTATTTACTAATACTTATCATAAATACTTAAGCTACTAACAAATCCCCCCTTTAAAAAAAAAATAAAAAAAAAATTGACTAATGCCATGATTCTGATTTATGCTGATGATGTGGAAATTTTCTTGCCCATCAAAACAAATTACGATTGTCTTGAATTACAACTGGACATGCAAAGCTTTGGACAATTCTGCTCGGATAGTGGTCTGAACGTTAACGCTGAAAAATGATCAGTATTTCAGTATTTCTCCTATCGAGTTTAAATATCACTTCAATGGAACTGAGTTACCTCGTAAAGAAAAAGTTCGCGACCTAGGCGTTACATTTGACCGACAACTTACGTTCACTAACCATATTGACAACGTAGTGACAGACAGCTCAAAATTGTTTTCTCTTGTAAGACGGTACAGACGGGATCCCAAAGAACTTTACTCTATATTATCCATTTACAAAGCACTAGAGCGGAGCATGCTTGACTTTGCGAGTGTTGTTTGGCACCCCCAATATGTAACACATTTTCAACGAATTGAAGGAATTCAAAAAAAGTTCGTGCGTTTTGCCTTACGGAACCTTAGATGCAATGGTGATCAACTAACTGCCTACCAAGAATTGTGTGCATTAGTTAACATTGACACAGTACATTGCCGACATAGGATTACTGATAAAAACCCTTAAAAAAATAGGATTACTGACAGAGTATTTTCCACAAATGTATTAGCAGGACGGGCTGATAGTCGAATCTTCTCAGCTCGAATACATCGTAATAGCAATACGGTTACGCTAAAAAATCCAAGAATGTTCAATCCTCCGCAACGAGCTCGGAATTATTCTCAACACGAACCTAAATGCCGTTTCATGAGAGCATTTAATGAACTACAGCATATTGTTAATATATTGTATTCTTGTCTTAAATTCATTGCATTTTAGTATTAAGTGTGGATAACGGGCCCAAAGCCTATATTTTCCATAAAAAATAAATACACTGTTTAGGCTGCATCGTTATAGAACAAAATAAATAGCAGCGGGCCGAAATTGCTGCCTTGAGGCACTTCCGATTTATTTGAAAACGATCTTGATACGAATCCGGCAAAATTCTCGCTCCATAGAATAGGATTCATACCAAAACATTTGTTGTGAAGAAACAACTTGCGCAGATGGATCTTATGGTCATTTTGTTGAACGCAGCCTTGAAGTCCGTGTAGATAACATCAATTTGCCCTTTCTTTTTCTGGTTTGTGATACATTCCGACGTAAAATTCAGCAGACATTTGTAGGTGGTCGACTTCGTTTGAAGCCATGTTGGCCGTCAGACAAACAGCATTATGTCGCATTAATAACTACAACTCTCACTATTATATCGAACAATTTAGAGACGGCTGAAAGACCGGTTACACCACGGTAATTAGCTATATCATGTCGATCTCCCCGTTTGCAAACAGGTGTTATGAATCATGTTTTCCAAATGCGGGGGAATTTTACTTGTTGAATGAATCAACTAGTAAAACTCGCCCTGTACCATTTTCGGTGCACAAAATGAGTAAATACGTATGACCATACTTAACACACTTCACCCTTAGTCAACTGCCACAATCTCTCGATATCAATAAGTGATGCAAACAAGAGGCATTAAACAGACCAAAAAGCTCTCAGCGCAGTGCATTTTTCAATGTACACCAATGTGTTAGTGTTGATTCCGTGCACTCCCGTCAAAAAAAGAAGTCTATAATCGCTAAAAGCGCTTCCAAAAACGAGAAAGGTAAAAATAAAAATGTTGCTAAACAATCAAAAAACAACGTGAAAAGCCAAAAACGGTATCTCAATCACCACACGAAAATTATCTCCAAATTAGTTCCAAACTGCCAATGTATAAATTCTAGAAGCCAGAACCGGCCGGAGACAAAGAAAAAGTGATCCAACATGTGTGAAGATCAAAAATGGGCAAAATGGATATTTCCGAATTACGCTCTAGGTCACTAAGAAGCGCTTGTGAAATTTAGGAAAGGTCAAAATCAGGAAGCATCCCAAACTAAGCTCAAGGACAATAGGTTCGAACTCTAACCGTTCCATATAATTATGTGGATGGATATTTCTTGTAGAATTAAGTTGTCTGGTCACGCCATAGTCTTGTGCAAACCGGCTAAAATTACTTTAAATTGTTCTAAAAGCTGAAATATAAAATGACATAGCTTTTTCACTGCCGCTCATAGCAAGTCCGTCCCATTTGCGTTTTCGTGCTGATGAGAAAATAGCAATTAAAAATCGTAACACTTTGAGAGAAATATTGCACTCTTATGCTGTTTCAAACTAGACCATCGACCGAAATTGTTACTACAATGTCAATTGAATACTTTAGCGTTATAACCCGTTCATAAACACCAAAATTTGATTAAATTATGTTGCAAACCATAAGCTGGGACCCATATGCGATAACTTTTTCGATACCTAGCCAGAATGATAGCAAACCAGTCCCATAGCCACCTACGACTGTTGATGAAAAGCAAACTACTGCAAAGCGATCCCGGTGATAGCTTGCATTTGAAACAAATCAGCTGCGTGCTTCCACAGAATCATTAAACGATTTTGTCGTATGGTTGTACAACTTGCCCGCTTGTTTCTTCATCTAATACTATGATTAAATTTTCAATCAGTTCAGGTGGAGGAACTTGTTTTAAGATTTTTCGAAAGCGGTCAATGTGTTACGGCGACGGACAGCTTCCATGCATTAGGCAGGGAAACCAATATAACAAAGACCCTTCTATCACTCATTTAGATATTTACTACGTTGTGAAAAAGCTAAGAAGCGTGCTGAAGTATTCGGTATGACTGTTGACACGTTGTTCAAAAAATAAACCACCGTTTCTCAATTGTTATCCACGGCCCAACATGGATAAAATACGAGGGTAGTATTATTTTATAATGATTGGATGCTCTAATCAACAGTACAGTGACACACCTAACGGCGATGGCAGAGATGCTGTTCATTCAAAAATAGTAGGAGGGTGGTATCCAAGATACGACCGCATAGTTGACGTAGGACTACAATAGTTTTATATTTACCTTTGGGACTCTGTTTGATTTGAACTCGTTCTACTTTTGTCACGGTTAGATTTTGGCACACATGTGCCAAAAACGAGCGATTATGTCTGATCACATTTCTTTTTTTTTTTTTTTTTTTGATAATTTCAACCAATTTAAGCTCAACATCCTCCAAAAGAGGGTATTTTGGTTCTTTATGTTGCCAAATCGGATGACCGGAATCGGTAAAACGGTTCCTGGAATATGACCGAAACATGTACCGGTAATATAATGATCATGATCTAAGCAGTACTAAGCCTCTAATTACTCGGGTAGTAATATCAAGTATCTAGGTTCAGCCTTAATTCATAAAGCGACAGCTCAAACGACTTGGAACTAAAACTAGTTCATTGGTGGAAATATCTATGAAAAAAGTCATGAAAAGAGAACCGTTCATTTTTGGCAACAGGAAAATTCTGCCGTGTCGTGTTTGGCAAAATCGAACTGGTTCTGTATTTTGGTTATTTATTTACAGCACTCTATTTTACAAGAAAAAAATAACCTCTTTAAAATTGATGAATACCATTCATTATAATACAGTCAATTTTCTTCAACACGCGAAAAGGCAAGCTTCTATACAGACCTAAATTGAGTACGATTTAGTAGGAATAAAACAATATTTATTTGTCTTGTGAACGATGGCTCACCCTCCGTTCACCAAGCGGCAAAGATGTCACATAATAAAATTTTTCTGCAGTTACAAGTTCATGGAAAAAATAACGATAAAGAATTACAGTTTTTAAACAAAAATGTCTTTTCGCAGAAAATTTAAAACGTACATGAGAAAAACACAGTGTAGAATTCAAAAATAAACAACGCATTTTATCTGTGCAATGAACCTAATTTATATACCCTACTATCTGTCTTTACCGACTAGTACAGAATTTTGCTGTCCCCGGTGGCGCAGCGTATTTTGCGGCACCCGATTATTCAAGACAAGAAGAAGAAGAAGACAATTCAAACGGCAATTCGATTATGTTCCAGATCGCAAAACAATACCTACGCGTTAACCCAACACTCGAGTTCTACTGCACTAATAGACGACGAGTGATCAGCGCTCTATTCATACACTGCTCGGGGCAGTACTGTTACCTGTGCTAGCATGTTTTCCTTCAAGCCATCAGTTTTAATAACATTCTAACACCAGAACGTAAAACTGTCTGATAGTGGAGGTGATTACGGACTTTTCGAAAAAGCTTCACCTTCAAGACATCAAAATAGTCTAGGCTCATGGAGGCAAACATTAGTTGACCTATTGGGACGGGGAGATTCTGTCAATTGTTTTTTGCAACTGCTATGCAGGATATCACCGCAGGCAGTTGGTGTCTACTCATGAAGTCTGTGCCAGGCGTGCTCGCATTTGATTGGTACATTGTTCGTGAAAAATTCGACCTTGCAACTTTTATGAAATTTTCATTGTTTAACAATGAAATGATAATGATAACTGAAGAATCACAAAATTGTCCATCATTTTTTCAATTAAACGGCATATAGATTGTTGTGATCCATCATGTGGTTACATCAGTATTACTGTTTGAAATCTTTCATTCCGACGTTACACCTTTGTTTTAGATTCCACAGAATGTGTCTCAGTATAGTGCGGTTAGACGTAGTCCTACGTCAAAAAAGAATAGATGAAAGAAACATAGCATTGATAAATTTTTGTAGTTTTACTTTTAAAATTATACAAAGACAATACCAATCAACTGTCAAACAATAAGGTTTTAATTTTTATCCCATCCTCAAATACACACATATGTAATTAGTTTTGTTCTCTCGTGATAACCTATTACAAGATATCGGCACAACAACTAACGATTCCAGCAGATTCTAGAAATCAGGTTTCTCTTATTGAAAACGAAATGTTCTATTTTTCCAGTTTTAAATGCGAAACTATAGTAAAATTCGATCGAACCGCCTATTGAATTTTACTTGGTCAACTGGTACATCGAATTCTAAACCTGAAGACCATGAACTATGTTAAACATAACATGTTTCATAATAAATTTTTGACTGTGGGACTGATGATTGTGATGATTCGTTCTATGGGACCGACTTGCGATCATTTTTGCTATGGGACAAACCGGCTTGCTATTTTTTTCATAGTTCCTCAGAACAAAGTATTCAAAATTATGTGTTCTATCGAAAGTAGATGTAAAAAGGTGATGATTCCACCAAAAAAGTCAAAATTGATAAAAATGCAATTGGGACGGACTTACCATGAGGGGCAGTTCAGGTGTCTATATCAAAAAAATTTAGTATTCTCCCCCTATCCTTCTAATGCCTCACACGCGGAAGCGTACGTTCACATACTGACTATATTAGCAATCCATTATGATAAGCAGCTTACCTGCACACAGCATCCGAAGCACGTGTAGCCGGATTTTCCGCGATCCGAAAACGTTGGCCCGCAAACATCCTCGCTTCCTTCTCAGCTCCGGATACAAAATCCAGCGGTGGTCGAACGGTGCAAAGCAATCATGATCCAAGTTGAACAGCCGCGACGGTTCGCCAGTCATTCCCTGCCCAAAGTTGCCCGCCGTCGGACTCTTTTTGGGGTACAGGGCAGACCGCGAACGCGGGCGGTAAAGTGGAACGTTGAATACTTACTCATTCCTGCAAGGTAGAGAGGGGAGAAGTAGTGCATTAGGGTTTAGAAGCAGATTACTCGTGGTAAATGACAGTCAGAGTACAAGTACAGAGTACAGACAGAGCGTGACACCGAATTACGCGCGCACCCTAACAGGAGGAATGTTGGCCAATTTAATCGTCCCGCTTTGTGGAGCCCACCCCCGCACACTCGAAGAGATGTCCTCTGGTTAGTGGGTGACGAGGTTTTCTCTAGCCAAACGAAAAAAATACCCGAATTTGAATTACGGATTAACGTTCTTTTCTTCATCTTCAAAGTGATTCAATCGTTGCCTAGAGGCTGCTGGAAAATTTTTACATAGAAAATCTGAGCGCAATGAATTTGCCGGATTTCCTTTCCAAATATAAATAACCAAACTGATTGGAAGCAAAATTCTTCGGTACTGGAGGACCGTGGAAGAGGGAGTTGGTGTTACTACAAAGCAATTAGAAGCTGTACAAGCAAAGCCGTGCGCGAAGTCTCCGGTATGAGAGGGTTTTTTTTTTGGCATGAAACGGAGCGTGGAGCAAATTTTGAATGCTTACAACTTTTCTGAAAATGCACGGAATGTAACAATCGCTGTGTGATTGTTATATTAAATTTAACTATTCAATGTATAAGATTTTTATGATATGGTAATTTCGAATGTTTTTTTTTTTTTTTTTTTTGGTAATTAAGTATATCAAAATGTTAAAACAAGAGAACCTAAAATGACAAAAATGTCAGAAAAATGTAATTTTATTGGACCCTCAATTAGAATTTATTGAGCACGGCTATGCAAGCATCGGTGAAGATCGGAAGGAAGGAAGAAAGAAAACAAGCAACAATGACAAACACAAAAAAGGTGCACGGAAATTAAAAAAATTGAAACAGAAAACAGAGAAAAAAACAAGTACAGATTGCGACACTCACTTTTTTCGCTGAGGATCGCCGCTGCTGGTGGCGTCGGAGGAAGGTTTTTTTTCATTATCAATAACACCCTCCACAAATTGAACATGATAACCGAGACGGGCCAAACTAAGTAATCTACATGGGGAGAGAGAAAGAGGTGGAGAAAGATAGAATGAAATGAATGAATGAATGAAGCCTTTGTGGGTGGTTTTTGAGGGAAAGATTAGAGACACGGATTCAAATTCGATTTCTTTCCAACAAATTGGGCATGAAAAGGCAGTAAATGGATTGCGAGAAAACAAAAAACATAATTAATAAAATCATGGATGAACCTAGCAAAACGATCACTGTTCCGGTACCCGATTGTGTTGACAGTTAGAATTAGAGTTCACATGCACAAGACTTGCGCTATTTTACTAAATAAATATATAACCACAGGAAAGACGTCATTTAGGACAAATTAGCACTCTTAACGACGTTCCAAATAGGAACCAATAACGTATCGTAACCCTACCGAAAGCCCTGCTGGTCACCTTTTGTCACGTTTGCCACCCTCGTCGTTCCCATTGTTCACGTGAGTTTAGTGCTAATGCAATTATTCCACAGACGCTACAGTTGCTTCTTCCGGCCTCCTTTTTTCCTTGGAAAAAAGCGACGCGCAACATAAACTCCTCGTCACTAGCAAGGAGGGAAAAGCTAATAATTGGATGAAATGATTACTCGCAGCAAATCGGCTCCGGGTGAGAGAATAGACAAATCAACCGAACCGTCAGAATGCGACCACCACTGGCTGAGGCATCGAGGCCACGGACGATGAAACATACCCCTCATTTTCCGAATCTTCCCCCGATTCTTCGCCTTCGACAATTATCGGAACGGATAAAGTGTCCATCTTGGGAGCTGCTGCAGCAGCACCACTCGCATCACCTTGACCGTCACCACTATCCACGGTCATACCACTGGCAGAATGTTCAACAGCTTCTGGAAAATGTCCACCGATAATGGCACCAACTGAGTTACGGTCGATTGTCCAGGGCCGTTCACAGTAACACGCTTGATGTTAATTTTGACACCCGCGTTTGTCACACACAGACACTTTTTAGCACCTGCTGTCTGTTACTTAACCCCTTCTGATGGAAAATCTGCAAAATAACGAACAAAAATTCCAGAACAATCAACACCCAGCTAGAACACGCACTCCGACAGGCAAACCAAGAAAAAAATCCGAATAGAACCGCGGTTGAAAACCGAATGAGCCCTCCGCGGATTCCGGTACCTGCCAGCAAGGCTCGCCACACGGCACTTGCAGGGATTCCGTTCCACCGACGACGACGACGACGGTAACGTAATCCAATAACCGTTTACGGGTTCCGCTTGGCCATTATTTAATGAACCGGGGCGGCACGTGAGCAACAATGTCCCAAAACGGCGTAATTTGCTGTACAGGTGTTAGACCAGTGACCTCATCACCAGCGCAGCGTGCGCGTTGAAAGTGAAACTGGACTGAAAGTCACAGTTGAAAAAGTGTAGAAAGTTTAAAATAAAGTATAAAACACACCTTCGGAAGGATTTTACGAATCATTCACGCAAAAAATGAATACAATGCATCTAATTGGGACAGCGATTTGTAATGTTATTCTAATCTAATTCAATTAGGACATTTGGTAAACATTATTCAACGATACACTTGCAAAAGCTTACTATTGTATTCAATACTCTACAAGGATCACACTTGGGACCAATTTTTATTATGTTCTAAAAATTTCAATTTTTAAGGAATTTTTCTTTAAAAAAGTTTTTTTTTCTCCATGAATTCTAATATTAATTTCAAAAGTAAATAATATTTTAGTCGTCCACAGATACGTATCTTAATTACTACTTTTATCTTCCTAAGTGCTCCATTTTTCAACTTTCTATTCGTCAGGCTGACTGCTGTTGTATTTTTTGATAACTTAGATGAACCTGAAATGAATATTATTATTCTATTAGAAGCTTTTAATTGGAATTTGACTTTCACTGGAGACTTTTTGTTTTAAATTCCCCCTGAAAAGAGCTCAAAAATTTTCTTAATCTCGGAAAGTCAGGCATAGAAAATAACTCGAAAATGTCACAAGAAATGTGTCGAAAATGCCCTAAAACATGTCTTTACAATATCTCAAATATATAGTCTCAACAATACCTATCTCAGAAATGACATAGAATATCTTTTAGAATGCCTAAAAATGTCCTTTATATGTCTCCGAAAAAACAAAAAAAAATCAGATGTGGTTTAAAAATGCTTTTAAAGTGTCTCAAAAGCATCTTAAAGTTGTGTCCAGGAATTTTTGGAATGCCTGTAAAATGCCTTGAAAAAATTACACTAGAAAATTACAACAAAAAGTCTTGAAAATACCGCCTCAAAGATATCCTAAAAATTATATTACCAATGTTTTGAAAAGTCGCGAAATCGTTTGCAAAATGTGCCTTTAGAGTGTCTCACAAATAAATCAACAAAATATTTTAAAAATACTGAAAAATATCTCAAAAATGTGTCTAAAAATTCTAGAAGATGTCATAAAAATGTCCTTAAAAATACCCCACGAAATACATCAAATGGGTTTTGAGAATGCATCGAAAATGGATCAAATATACCTTCCCAGTGTCTCAATAATTCTCAAAAATCTCTCAACAAAAGTCTCATTAACGCTTTCGAAGTGTCTCAAAAATAATTTTTACTATCTTAAAACTCTTTGAAACATACTGCCGTTCCAAGCATAGTTGTCCCAGCGTGCATAAGGTTCATGTAGAACATGGGACGACTATGCTTGGAACGGCATCGAGCTCACTAAAACTGTTGGTTTGTCTGAAACCGAAGTTTACCGAAAGGACACGATGTGACACTCGCACATGAATCATAGTGAACCATGAAGCGTCTACAGTGGTGGAAATGAGACGTCCTGGTGGTATTCGGGACCTAAAACACCGAAACCACGTTGGCCCTCTTTCGAGACAGTGCGGTTGAAAAAACATAAAACAACCTAGCAATTAACGAAAAACAAGATAATTCGGAACGAGATAATCGGTATAGAACCAGGTGACGAAAACAAACAAACGATTGGAAAGTCGGAAGATGTAACTGCCAATATCTCAATTTCATTGGAAACACTCGAATTGAAGAGCCGCAAGTTCGACACCACAGCGCTGCAGGAGGTGAGAGTTGGAAAGATTCAATGGTACATACGTTCCGGGATGGTTATCTACCAATTGATCTGCCAGAGCTGCGGTAAAACACATGAGATAGGTACAGCTTTTATCGCGATATGATCACTCCTCTATGGTGCTTGAGGTCAAAGGCCGGTTCTTCAATGTCAGTATCATCTATGTGCACAGTCCTCATCTCGGAAGCACCGATGATAATATGGATGAATTCTACGCCCAACAAATAATATCATAATCATCATCGGGGATTTCAACGCTCAGGTCGATCAGGAGGAGGACTTCGCCGCTTCCAAGATTATCGCCGTACGCGGTCCCTTTTTCCAACACATATACCCACGTCAATACACATGGACCACGTACACGAATCGACCACGTATTGATAGATGGTCGGCACTTCTCGGACACCACCGACGTCAGAACCTACCGAGGCGCCAACATCAATTCGGATCACTATTTAGTGATGGTGAAGATGCGGCCAAAACTCTCCATAGTGAACAACACTCCACCACGGTACATTCCTGCGCGACGGAGGACGTCTCTGAAAACTACGTGCATTCGCTCAAGGCATCGTTGCCAGAAAAGGGCGAGTTGGTTGACACCTCTCTGAAGGAGCGTGAAAACAGTCATCCTGGGATATGTAGAACAAAACCGATGGAATAAGTTTTTCGACGATGAATCACTCTCATGAGATGCAAAGGTTTTACCAGGAACTCAACGCATCCCGCACTGGCTTTGTGCCGCGAGCCGCAATGTGCCGAGATGAAGAAGAGACGATAGTGAGGTGACCGAAAGATGAAAACATCGTTTCCATGAATACTTGAATGGCGTACAGCAAGAGGACCACGATGGCGTTGGAAATGACATCGTCGATGCAGCAAACGGAGACGTGCCACTCCCAACGACAGGCATGCCACCCAGCAACTGAAGAACAACAAATCGACCGGGAAAGGTGGAAGAATGGGGTTATACAGAAGAATATCACAAATTCCTGGTAGTTGTCCGTATCGGACAACGATACCAGCCGTGAGATCCGGAGGCGTATTATCTACGGAAGTCGTGCCTACTATGGACTTCACAAGCATCTCCGGTTGATACAGACTATAAGACCGGTTGTTCTCTGTGGGCACGAGACGTGGACACCACACTGCTCGAGGAGGAGTTGCGAGCACTCGGAGTTTTGAACGACGGATGCCAAGAACCATCTTCGGCGGCGTGCATGAGGACAGTATGTGACAGCGCCGGTAGTACATATTGTCATCTTTCAATATGAAAAAAAAATTGATTTTTTAAAAAGGTTCTTTTTGAGATACCGTAAGCCGGGGTGAGATTGTGTCAGTGGGGGTGAGATTGTGTCAGTGGGGGTGAGATTGTGCCATACGAACCCATTGTTTGTAAGCCAGCCCATAGCGATCACAAGACCAATTGTTCTTGAATAAGTTTCCTCGAATACTTAGCCAAATAAAACTAGTCTTCTGACCCAGAAGTATTGGCTGACGGGTCAAGGGTTGGATGGCTCAATCTCACCCACACTGGCACAATCTCACCCCGGCTTACGGTATTCAATATTATGTGACAATTTGAAAAATTTGGCCCATAAAAAAAACTGTGTGTATAAATTATTTTAACCGCAATTTTATCACCTGCAACTTTGCTGAAGACACCACTTTAATCAAACAAGCCGTTTTTCTGATATAGAAAAATTTGTAAGTCCCATAAAGTCGATTTTTTTCAAGGAAAAAAAAAGTTTAGCCTTGTTACTGGAAAGTAAATCCCATATATATTGGTGCTTATTACGGGAGTCACTTCACGGTGAAATATATTTCACTCTCACGCTCACTTCACTTTCTTAGACCTATTCCCGATTCCACCTCAAGTGAGGTGACAAAAATCACCTCCGTGGAGTGAGATTGACAGTGAAGTGAAATTGAGAATAGGACAAGTGAAATGAGATTGTTTCCCAGCTCAAATCTATAAGTCCCAGAAAGTCGGTTTTTCCTTTTTTTTTTTGATAACACCAGATCTTGACATGTTCTGCATTTCTAAGACATTTGGCATCAAAAAAAATGTTTTTTCGTTATCGAAAATTTCCTGAACTAGTTTGCATTTTTTTCATCGGGCAAAAAAATGAAATTTGACCGCTTTAAGGCACGGATCAAATTCTGATTCGTTTCGTTACTGAAGATTAAATCCAATATTTACCATTAGATCACAAGTCAATCAACTTTAAGACATATCGCATCTTCGTGGAATCATTTCACCGTTCAAAATGGTCGTGAAATAATTCCACGCGAAACGTCGCTTTTTCCGTTCTCACTCCACTGATATGACACTCAAAATAACCCAGATTCCACGGCAGATGTCGCTTTCCGACGTTAATCTCACTTACGTGAGTCCCGTAATAGGATTTTGTTCACTTCACTCTGATTTCACCGTGAAGTGACCCCCGTAATAGGCACCAGTATTTTAAGAATGTCTCAAGAGTATTGAAAAATGTCAAAAAGGCTACATAAAAATCCCTAATTTCAAAAAAACTCGAAGGAAAGCCTCTCGAAACTCTCGAAAACTTAAAAAATGACACAATACACTTAGAAATGTCAACAATATAAAACGTCGAAAACTCCTCCAAGAAATGCCTCAAAATTATCTTGAAAATGGGTTTGAAAAGGTTATATCTCTCAAGAATTTTTCAGACATTGTCCAAGAATGACTTAAAAATATCTTCAAAATACCACAATAAATGCCTCAGAAAAATCACAGGTATCTCTTAAACTTGACTCAAAAACACCTCAACAGTCACGATAATGTCTCATCAAAACCAATACCATATTGTACACATTACACTTTTTATCCACTTTCATTATTAAATTCTATCACTTTTCACTTATCACTTGCATATACGTATTTCAAAGCGGTATGATACCTGGAGGAAAGAAATCATCTTCAGACGCCATTTTAAATTACGAGACAGTAGCTTCCGGTTTCTGGAAACCAGTCTGAAAGGGGCTAACATTACACAATGTGAATTTTTCAGTACCCGGGATGATGCGCAGAGGCCAGGAATCAACTCCATACTTCATTTTGAAATCCGAATTTGCGACTTCCTGTTTCGAAAAAACATCCTTTAATTACCAAATATAATTCAATAAAGGTATATCCACTCTTTGGAATTTAGAATATTGATGTTGTATTTGAAGGAATAATAGGAGCATAGTATTCGAAATTTGACGTAATATTTGTACTAGATAAATAGTTTTTTTTATCATAATGACTCCAAATTTCGAACTTCAAACAGCTAGTTTTAAACAGCCTTTGGGTTTTTATTCTTTGTAAGTTTGAGGAACAACCCGTTTTCTTTAACTAAGAAAAAATAAAAAATTGTAATTTAAATTGTTAATTAAGAAAAAATAAAAAAATTGTGGCTTTTCCTGTGAATTTTTTTATTACTAGGGCAACTATTGTGAGCTTCAGAGCAGCATTTCTTTTGATTTTGTCAACCATTGTTATAATCAAATGAAATGGGTACCAATAAAGCAACTAAACCTTCAATTTAAAACTAAGATTGTTGAAATTAGTCATGCCATCTTTGGCAAAACGAGTGAATTTAGAAAAGTTTTCTGAACACGTTTCTTTTCACCTTTCACCTTCGAACTACTTGTTCAATCCAGCCATCTCTGAGACAATTGAGTGAGTTTAAACAGTCTGAAACACGTTTCTTTGCATTACTTTTGAACTACAATCATTATAAAATTATTTCACAAATGGTTCAAAAAACAAGTCCGCTCTTTTGATACCAATTTTGTTCAAATCGGTTGTGTAGTTTATGAGATAATGAAGTTTTATGTTTTTCACATTTTGAAACTAAAAATCCGATTACAATAAAATTCAATAGGGTCTTATGGGACAACTGGACCTTTCATTTGCGATTGATTCCATGGAGATCGGTCCAGCCATCTCTGAGAAAATCGAGTGAGATTGGGAGAGCGTTACATCCATACACATACAGAAAATGCTCAGCTCGTCGAACTAAGCCGATTGATATACGAGATTCGTCCCTTCGGAGCACTTTTATACCTTTGGTTTTTTCAGTGATTGCTATACCTTTCTATGAGAAAGACAAAAAATCGTATGGAAACTGGACCTTGGAGTTGACTTTATTTTTTTTGTCCCACGCTAATGTACTGCAGGTACCCGCATAACTGTCCCATACTGATTTTGGTCACTTTTGAGTTAATATCGGGAATTGGCTTAATTGTTATCATATTTTCTGGAAAAAAATTAAAATTGATACTTTTGTATGGAAAAACATGGAAAAAATACCAAGTTGTTTTTGTCCCATATTGAAAGTACCCGCATTACAGTCCCACTGCATAGTGGTACAAACTGCGAACATATAATTTTGCTCCAGATTAGTGTATATCGGATTATTTTAGGCATACAGAAGTATGTCATTCAATTAACTAGACTAATGTTGTTTTTCTGTAGTACAATCTACGTTGCCAATGAGACCAATCAATTTGCTCTTTTCAATAAGTAAATTGTTTAAAAAAATATTTTTCAAACAGATAATGGCATCTGCTAAAACTCAATATTGCAGATGAACAGTTTCTTCTACAACTCATCAATTGCTCAGAGTTACTAGTATGACACGAACTAATAAATTAGTCGGTCATTCAAATGGAGCTGCTCTTTCATACATAGAAAAGGTAATTTTCTAATTTCTATAATTAAAATTTCAAAACATTCATTTAACTGATCCAACCAGAATTTCTATCCTGATTGATTTCCTGTCAAAGCAGGTGTACCTCATAATAGTTAATTGATGACACTGATCGACAAAAGGGAAGAGGAGGCTGGCAACAAGGCTAACTGATAATACGTGCCCCGAAAGCTATCCGTTAAAGTCATTGATTTATAAGTGATTTTAGGGGTCAAACTTGTTAAAAAGTGTAAAGTTGTGATCTGTGATGCTTCATCTAAGTGAGAAAAGTGAAGGTTTTGTGAAAAACACAGTGTTTCTTGAGTGGAAGTTATAATTTATCCACGAAATCAAATTGAAAATTGTAAGGCAAGTTAGGTTGCGTGAGTGTGAGTGCCAACTTCGTGCGTCGCGCTGACTAGCGGTTCATTATTAACGTGCGAAAATGGAGTGCATGGTGGTGTGATCGAAGAGAATTGCACTACCTGAAGAGCGGAGAGAGTAGCGTTGCGCTGTGCTTGTCGGCGTTTGTTTCGCTGGCATAGGCATAACCAAAATAAAACAGATGAGTATATGTTTTTTTTTTTTTGTATCAAGAATGCATAGGCTCTGTGTGTAGTGGTTTTTAGCGGGCTTTGGACTTTGGCAGAAGTGTGAATGTGTGATCTGTTGGGTGCACGAGGTGTGGTAGCTTTTCGGCTGCGAGTAGTTTTTTTTTTTTTTTTTTTTGTTTGCAAACCAGATTGTGCGATGATGTTTTACTGTTTTACTTTTTTCTCCCACAAGTAAAAGCACTAAGAATTGTCAGGTGAGTTAACTTATCAATGGGCTCGATACGACATACGCGATTTGCGTTTGGTATTATATTTATTTTCCTAAATGGTCCGCGTTCGAATATGGTTCACATCATGTGATGATCCATGATGATCGTAGCACGCCGTTTTGATTGTGCTCGTCATGAATGTTTAACTGTTACAGTTTTGAATGTCCAAATTGAAAACAGAGTGCAATTAAGGTGTTTTTCTGGAGCCTTTTTCTCGTGTAGTTTTGTGTAATAGTATTGTTTATTAGAATTTATGGTGGAATAGATTAATTGATATGTATTCACTGATATGTCGTGTGCAATGAATTTTTGAACGCACTGACTCTCGCATGACAGGTAATAGAAAATTCAATAAAGTTGAGTTTGACATCTGATGACTATTTAGTCAGCCTGAAATAATCATGATTGGTTTGGTCTTATCAATAATTTTAAGACTTTGGATTAGTATGTACATCTACACCTGATGTTTGCACTTAATGTTTTAGATACACCAAGCTTTGCCATTTTTCTATCTTTCCAACAGGATCACACCCAAGGTAATGAGTAGCTCAACTTAGTAATGAGCCAACATGACGCATAGTATGCCTCGAATCCGTCATCTACCACGTTTTTGCACGGTCAGGCTTCAAGTAGGGTTCTATCAGCCAAACATGTGTTCACCTCGAAAGCAATGGTTGTGGATAATACATGAAATCTTATGCTTCACCTTTTCGATTTTTCTAGCTTTTGGGCTGCTTATGTTTTGTATACTATGTTCCAATAATGACTAGGTCGGCATTTTGTTAACAAACTTAAGACTATAATATCGATGGATGGTCGATATGGAAATTTTCATTTTTAAATTATTAAGGCTTTGTATGCATGAAACTTTGCCAATTTTTCTATTTAATAGGCAACATTCGCATCGACAACTAAGAGAGAATCGGCGTTAAATGTCGTAGTGTTTCGATGTAAACCGCGTTTCCGGCTCGGGAGAATTTTACTTATATTAACGTTTTCGGAATATAATGATTTCGAGGGGTATACCCAGATACTTGTTCATGTCTCACTATGACTGTTTAACCGAAGATTTCGTCTGGTCGATAAATATCGCGATTAACGAAAACGCGATGTATACCTTCCCAAGAATCGCGACGGCCGACGTGCGTTCGTTTCTTCTCGGGATTGGGATTGACTCGGGATCGACAAATAGCTGATTGCTACTAGTAGCATGGGCTACATCGCGTGCGTCGTACGCAGAGGATCGCGACGTTTGGCTAGAAATTTGCTCATGGTTAGTTTTCGTAATAAGCGTTTTTCGCGGTATCTTATCTTTATTTTGGAGCAGACAAAGTGTATACGAGAAACGTCGTTGGTCGATCTGTTAGGTAGAAAATGTCCGGTTGACCGAACCCCTAAAGACTCCGCGTCGGTACCTCCATGAGGACAACGCGCAACTGATTTCGGTGTAAAGAGGATCACCTTACGAGGAGATATCATATCATTTGAAGTTGTCCCAATTTGATCAAAGGTCCAGTATTCTTGCGTACGATTTATTGTTGCGGTGTTACATTGTCAAACTGAATGACTTCGAATCGCATTATGAATATCGTGACGGATATAATAAACCTGTTCGCGCGATACTTGTTCTAACCCGACACTCGAAATCAGCGCATCGTTTACCAAAACGAACCCTGCTGTGTACCTTGTCCTTTCTCCAACATCCCAGTGATTTCTCGTGGAAGTGCAGAGGTGTTCTCGGCTTCCAATAAGCGAGTATCACGTCAACATTTTCCTATACAAATTCCTTCTTTGACCTGCATTCGGATGCGGCCGGCGCTGGTATTGCCTAATATAAAGATTAAGGTCACCAGTTTTTACACATTGAGGATGCATGTTGGTCCCAAGCATCATCTGTTGGTTCTCTGTGTAATTACAGCTGATCTGGCAATAACGGAGTAGCAACCGCGGGCGGTCAATCATGCTCATGCTCATGCTCATGCTCATCACTTGCATATACGTATTTCAACACTTACTTAGTGCCTTCGTCAGTGCTTATTTGGACTGGAGTTTTAGGTAACAATTTAACAAGCCAAGAGAAATGATTACCCTGATCTCTGTTAAGGAGGGTAGCTGGATTTTGTTTGAAAATTTCTAAACTTCCTGCGACATCTAATTTCCAAGGGAATGTTACTGATCGAACTAGACTAATGTTGTCGGTAGTCATAGCGTGATCTTCATGAAATATATGTTCGGCTATTTTGGATCTGAAATGGTGAGTTATTTCTTTTTCTGAGTCTTTCTTAGCCTTTACAAGTTCTGAAGTATGTTCCTTAAACCGGATGTCTAAATCTCTGTTAGTTTGGCCAATGTAAACCTTATCACAATGTGGACATGCAACTTTATAAACACCCGCCCTATGCAATTTGTCAATAGTGTCTTTAGTAGACCCCAACCTTGTTTTAATTTGATTCTCACCTCGACTTTTGTAACAGGGGCCTATACTGCCGTTCCAAGCATAGTTGTCCCATGTTCTTCACAAACCTTATGCACCATGGGACAACTATGCTTTGAACGGCAGTATAGCTTTGAACCATGCCTGTAAACTTTGGTGCCCCTAGCAAAGATACAAATGACACATTCTACCGTGACGTTACAATGTTTTGACAATTCTGTTGGCATCATTTTAATTCTAACTTGAATTTTTTTCATGCAACCCTTTGATATTATTACAGATTCGAAAAGTAGACAAAATTTCCTATAAGAATGACGTATAAGAATTTTGTTTACTTTGTTTATATTACTTAGAGAAGTGAAAATGTAGCGTGACGTTACAACGCGCGAGAAATTGAGGTGTCGGGACTTTTCTTACAAAAGTCAAAAACTCTGCTCTGTTTTGGAATTTTATAACAATTTCTTCTTCCACGATTTGATAACAAATGATAATCGAACATTTTGCCATGTTTAGAGTGCCTATAACTGGTAACATCTATATTTGAGAAGCTTTTATATTTCGTGACGTATGTGTCCTTAATTCCAACAAGAAACCATTCAAAAATTATAATAACACAAAAATGCCGCGCTTTAGTTTTTTTCGCTCCCATATTATTTCCTTGATTTTCTAAAACTCACACTACTTACTCAAAAAAATTCGAGTGCATTTTTGCCGCTGAAGTTTTTTTCACCTAGACTTGCCCCAAAAATAAATAGCTGGCTTATTACACGATATGGTGTTGGTCGTTCAAAAATGTTCTTCTCATCGTTAAATGTGGTGATGTCACGTCCCATAATTGCGATAACCATCACATTCGGAAGATTGGCTTGAGCGATGCGGACGAAGTATTCATTTCATTAATACGGTTACCTTGCGTCAAAAGTTTTTCTTTTAGGGAACATTCGCATGTTACATAACGCGGAAGTTGACAATTTTCAATCCCCCCTCACGCAATGCAGTGTAATATAATATAATAGAATAATATTAGATTTTTTTTAGAATGTAACGTTACTCATGGATGACCCACAGTTTAATAATTAGAAACATTAATCCATTTTACAAAATTTATTGTCTGTTATATGACAGATGTAACGTGAACTAATTCAGACGCATCATGTATGTTTTTAAACATAGACGAATATTATATAAGGGGAGGAAAAAAAATTCGTGACGATCCCAAGTAACAAAATGGGCTATATCTGAGTTTTTTAGTGCTAGATAGAACCAAAATACAAAACCTTCAATGCCGACCACGCGGCTCTAAAGACCTATTAACAACAGCTATATACATGTGTCATGGTTAGTTGGCCCAGGTTTATTGCAGTCATTAAAACTTTATATGCGCTCCATCATAGGACCAAACGTTTTTAACAGGCCGATTTGCTGCCATAGAATGGCCTAGAAAATTTAATTGATATTTATTCTCCAAATTAGTGTAAAGCAACCAATTTTATCTCGGCTTCATTTCTCAATGACAACGTTATATACCAACAGTGTCGTGAAAACAAAAAAGTGCAAGTTTTCTTTCTATAATGATAAATTATTATTGTCATTCAAATCGATCTCGTGCATGTAAAAACACATGCCGTGAAATATTTATGGTGAAACTGGCCACAATTTTTATCGTGACTACTGCGCGCCGCCGTAATTATGTAGGAAATGAATATTCAATTAAAATTTTATTCCTCTGCACTAAGGTGTTGATTGGTTAAATGCCATGATTTGTTATATTTTGTTGAATGTATAACTTAATCCATCATTCGAATTTCGAAACTACCCTGTGGTATCAGTAATATTGTAAAATAAAATGCTGAAAGGGATTGAATTTCATAATTTTGTATTTCTCGCATTCAAGACGACATGTTGTTTTCGGATAAACCCTCGAACGCATTCAAAATCCTCCATCATAACTGATTCTCCTAATTTGGTCAGAACATAACATATCTAAAACCAAACAAGCCTATCAGGGTATACATCTGCCTAAGTTACGATCATCAAGTTTTATTTCAGCCACAATTATAGCCTGCAGGTTTTAGTTTTATTTGATCATCAGAAGGACTATCATACAGCTTCATGCATATGACGGTTGGCATAGTATGGCTGTAAAGAATACTTGCGGATCATATTTCATGGCTATCAAATAAAACCAAAATACAATCATAGACTTTGATGTAAGTTAACATAAAACGAAAACAAAACAATCCTAAGTCTTGAAGCATTTTGATTGTTACTTGGGATACAACGCAAACTAAACCCGGTTGTAACTCAAGTTGTATTCAACCTAGCTGCGATCTTTTTAAAGATATTTTTGAATATAAAGAGAAAACAAAATATTGCTTTGATTAAATGTAAGGAGTTCCCATGAAGTACAAAACCGTACTTTTTTCGTGACGTTACAACGCTAAATTACCCCTGTTTTCATATTAGCCTAAGATCAACATATTTGAAATTTCACTTCAAAACCCTTTAGACATCGAATAAAGCACTTATTTCACAGACATATAACATAAAAAATTTATTATAAATACATAATCCTGATCATTTGTAACCATTTAAAAAATATGTAACCAAAAACGCTTGTTTTTTGTTAATTTTACTTGAACTTTGCAATTAGTTTTCTACAGTTTCATAAACACTATAAATTTGACATTTACGTTTTTGGAAGGTTCAAACACTATAGAATCTAGGAAAAATATTTACTTTGCTGAAATATGCATTTCAAAAATTGGTTTGTTGGTGTAGCTTCGCAGAGAATGTGTCAAATGCGTCAAATGATTGGAATTAAGGTAAAACTTCATTTTACTCTACAGAGACTTCACGCTCTTCCGACTTGGATAGGTGCACCAAAATTTACAGGAATGATTAAAAAGCTGAAATCTTTTTTAGTTTGAGGTCTAGGAAAAATTTTTACCCCAGAGCTTGAACTAAACACTACAAGATATTCAACCCTAGGGGTTGGTGAAATGGTGGAAATAAACTCTGTAATTAGAAGAATTTTTCACAAAGGTTACAGAGTCCGTCACTGATAGGGAAACATTAGAAAAAATGTCAAACAAAATTATCAACAAGTTTCAGCAAAAAATCGTAGCAAAAAACAATTACAACTCAGTTAAAGTTTTTTGCTTGATAAGATTTTTCTGTTTTACTGTATTACGAAGACTGCTAATATACGTATATTTTTTTGTTAAATAAAAAATACAAAATATCATCTAACTATTGTGGTTATACTGTTTTTATCGTTTGCCAGTTTTATTCACAATTTGACATAATGTACCCCAGGATAAAAAGCAACGACGTAATCCCACGTCAAAAAAACAAAGATTATAGCTTTTTAACCTGTTCTGTGAATTGTGTGTGCCCTTAGCCAGCTCTGAAATGCGTAAAACCTTCAGAAACTTAAATGAAGTTTACCCGCAAGCAAATGTAGAAGCGAGCAATTACTCTGCGGCTTTTCGACGCATTTCCGAATGGTTAAAAAGCTAAAATCTTTTATTTTGTTTTTCAGTTTAAGCTCTAGGACGAAACCTGTGTTGACCAGTGCATCCGGAGTGTTTCAAAAGTGCCTTCAAAGTCTCAGAACTGCTTCGAACAAGCTTCAGAATGTCTTAATTTTTCATAAATATCTCAAAAAGTTCTTACGAATGGCGAAATATTGTTTCAAAATACCCATTAAATGTCATAGAATGCCGTTTCGCAAACAAGTCTTCAAAAAGTCCTTGAAATACTTAGCTTGTAAATACTCTAACGATTATTTATCCACGTCTAAATAATGTCTAAAAAATGTCTAAAGAAAATGTCAAAAATATATTAGAAACGCCCTTCCATGTTGTTTTATTCAGAAGAGGCAAAATTGTCACATATCATTAAATTTCAAACGGATAAAATAGGCATTATTGACATATAAAAAATATCCAAAAATAACCAAAATGTCGATAATACCAAGTGTCTCGAAAAATTCCCAAAAATGAAATTACTCCATAAAGTCACAGAAGTATCGCAGAAAAAAAAACAAAAGGATTTTCACAATGCTTAAAGCTATTTCAAAAATGTTCAAAAAATCTCACAAATGTGTTGAAAACATTATGAAAATTTTACGTAAGAATCTTCTTTTCTAGATGTGTAATTTCAAAATATCCAAAAATATTTAAACGAATAAAATCGTCAAAAATGTCCGATGTATAAGTAATTTAAAAGAAATGCTAAAACCTAAAAACAAAACCCTTACTACTTAGGATCTTTGACATCGTATGGCCTGATTCTACTAAGATTCGAACCCAAACCCACTCGCTCGTCAAACCTGACTCTGTAACAGTGCGGCCACAGCTTCGTAATAATTCCAGGGTTCACTACGTTCAGATTTTGAGGTTATACTTTTGTAATATTGCTGCATGATTTCCGTAGTATAGTTTTTCAAATATCAATTTTGAAATGTTTAGATTTCTCAAATCTGAAATTCTGAATTTCAAAACTCAGGGATTTTGTCCTTCAGGTTTGGGGAATTTGCAGAGTTAAATAATTGTTTTTGAAAATGCCATTTTTTTATATCAAAAAATCTTTTTTTCACATTTTACATTTGACATTGCTCTTGGGATTTTAAGGTATTAGTAGTTTCCATAGCTTTTAGTTAAAAAAAAAAATCAGAAATGTTACCAATTTAAAACTTAGGCAAGATTGCGAAAGCTATATAATTATTAAATTTTAAAACAATATAGTTTCAGAATTTTAGCAATTTATATTAATTAATATTAAAGATTTGATGAAGATTTTACATGTTAAAAATTCTAGATTTAAGGTATTTTAAAGATTGCTAGATAGTCGTATTACGTTATACGTTTATTTTATTATTTTAGATGTTTAGATTAAATGATTGTAAACATTGAAAACAAATTTTAATATCGGAATATTCTCGAAATTTTGAATTTTATATTTTACAAACCCTTTTATTGATGTTTCGTGAAGTCGGCTTTTCTTGCTTATTTTGATCGACTCGATATCTCATTATAATCGTATAGTTTGAGCATAATTACCAAATGTAGTGCCGCAAGGAAGTATTTTTGGTACTCTGCAATTCACGCCTTGATTTGAATGAAATATTTATTCTGCCAGCAAAAAGTTAAACACTATATAGCAATTACATTGTCTGCGTCGAAGTCCGCCGAATAAAATGTCATCCGTCACAAACATTGTATTTTCTCTTTATTTTGACATCGACATTAGAAATAGATTTCTTGGCATACTGCCACTTACAGACCAGCCACGTAAACATTGATCTAATAAAAGAATTATCGCATCGTCTCAAGTGGCTCTGAGCAGCAAATCTATTCGGATTAAGCCCCGGCACTCACGCTTCAAGTGCAAGCGCATGAATCCATACACGGAAACTACGTATGAAGGCTCTTGTAATCGAATGATTAAGATGACAGTCAGTCACCGATTTCCGAGCTCCAGCAGCGTCCCTTTATGTAGGGAAGTCACTTAAACTTAAAAGCCTGTCTCTCTTGCTGTTCGATTCCCAACCCTCCCCGTTAGCAAGCGAAGGAGAAGGAGGAGGAGGATTTCAAAGTCAATCATGTGGCTTTTCCTAGCTTCGAACATGTCCATCAGCAGCAACGACAAGGACGAAGATGGAAACAGCAATCATACGTCAATCAACATACGTATGGCTTGCTGGTTTTTCGGCTGAGATCAATCCCAAACGTATCGTACAACGTTCGAAAAGTCGTTTAGAACGGAAGTACATAGTCATCGGTACAAAGCACTATCCCCAAAGCTTACCCATTACTGTCCATCTTTTTCGAAAATCAACGTCCTTCTCTCGAGTGCTGCTATTGCTCGTTCCACTACGTCCTGCTTTACCTTCCGTGAACAGTGGACCGGCAGATTTTCTGTTGAATTTGTCACCCACTTGGTTCCTGCTAACGTTCGAATGCACATGCCCTTATCTAGAGAACGGTAGGGGGAGAGTTTTCACAGAAAATGGCTGCACTGTTTCCGCAAGGTCTCCGTCTCCGAACCACGTTTGTCTTAAAAGCAATTTCAAACTGCTGCCAATGGCGGTCAGCCTATTCCACCCAAACCGGAAACGGGTCGCAGGTCATCAAACAATAATCACTCTACCGACCACGAGGACGAGAACCGCACACACGAACCGACGACCGAAAAATGCCGGAACGTGACTTCGTCCTGGGTCCTAGCCGGGTTCTCCTCTGGTGCTTAAAGCTGACCAAAGCCAGGACATTTCCCACCGGATCATTTTCCGATTATTAAACGGAAGGCGTCACGAACGCACCATTCTGACAAATGACGGATGGGAAAGGTTCCACGTTTATGATGATGATAGAAGGGAAAAACACTAGACGGGGTAATTCCCCGCGGTCTCAGCCGGAGCAAGAAAAACGCAATCGTGTCCGACGTATGTCGATGAGGGAAAATAACGAACAGTCTGGGTTTTTTTTCCTTCCTGGCTCGCCCTTCGATTCATTTCTTTCGATCCTTTTTGCCTCGGGACGGGCAGCGACGGTTGTGCAACCTCGAGTGCCGAAAGTAGTGCCCTGGGACGACGAATGGGAATCCAAGAGACAATGGGACTTGCGTGATTTATATGCCCGCACCGTAAGTGGACTATGGACGACAAAAAGTGATCAATTGGATGGAGAGCTGTAAGCGTCAACCAACAACGACGCAGTTTTTCCATAACTGATTATCAGTTGATTCATCTTTGCTCGAAGAAGTTACAAATGTTGAACAACTTTAGCATTATTTTTTACTGCAGGATTAGCACCAATTAGAGCATTGATATTGTTCACCTAAATTTATTCATTTGTTCATAGACAGGCAGATAACCGGATGTCAATATGCAAGCCTTCAAACTGCTCACAGATGGCGCGAATTACACAGAACAAAATGCTGTTCAACTGTGCAGTCATTTTTTACAATGTTTTTTGCTCCCCAGCTCTGTACCAGCTGCACCAGCTTGCGAGTATCAATTTCGACTGGCAGTTTTTATTTCCTCCCGGCCGACCGACCGTCAGAGCAGCGATGGTTGCTACTTGTAGACATTGCGGCTTCATCAATTATTCATGGCAAATTTTCGTTCCTGCTTCTCTGTGTTGGGCGGGTTAACTTCCACTTGGAAAATGACATTTCCCACTCCTCCAATGTGCAGCCACATCCAGAATGTTCAAGTACGTATCATCATTTACAGCAGTAGCAGCCAGCAGCACTAGCAGAACATATCTTACTTAGAATTCTACCAATCGTGACCTTGTCGGATAACCCTAAAACAGGAGACCAAGCACCAAAAAAACGCAAACTTCAAAGTCACCGACTGGACCGGAGAACCCATCAATCAATGACTAAACGAGATTAAACCGTGTAGCTTCGTGTAACCGTGCAGAAGAGGCAGCGAGAGAGAGAGAGGGTTTTGGGGAGGGATTATTGGAATGCTGTGATTTATGCCGTGGACTTTGTTGCAGCCGGACCCTCTGGTGCTTTGGGCTTCGTCACGAAGGGATACATTTTCCCGCCGGATTGATGAGAGTCGCATTTTCGACAGCAATGGTGAAAAGTCAGCTTGCAGTTCGCTTTAAAACTGATGGGAAAATAGCTACCGAAACGATGGGTGGAGTTAGTTCAAGGAAACCCTTGTGCGAGATTCAATACTTTACAAGAAAGCTTAAAGAATAAAAATGACAGATAAAACGTAAAAAACTAGAAAGTAAAATGCAAAAAGGAAAACGGGAAATTTAAACAAGAACAAGTGAAAAGAAAATAAGGCAAACCCACGAGTAAATTGGAAGAAACAAGTAAAAACTGAGAAGCAAACAGTAAAACGTAAGAAGCTTAAAAGAAAATATTAAAATGCATAAAGCAGATAATAGAAGGTGAAAAGCAAAAAGTGAAGAGTATTAAGTAAGAAGTAAAAATATGACAAGTAAAACATGAATAAAACATTAAAAAAATTGAAAATAGTAGCAAAGAGTAAAAATTAATGACAGGAGGAAAAAAACAGGTTGAAAAATTATAGATCGGGTATTTTTACCCGATAACCGTACCCGACGGGTCGGGTAACGCCAAAAAATATTTTTCGTGTTCGGGTCGGGTACGGGTAATTTAAAAACCATGGCTTCGGGTTCGAGTCGGGTACGGGTTTGAAAAATTCTCAACTGGTCGGGTACGGGTAATTCGATTTTCGTGCGTTATGAGAATTTAATTATTAACTTTTCAAGCCTAGGTGTTTTAGCATAGTCTTGGTCTGGGAGGGAGAAACGGTTAAGAAGCTGTGGGAGTGTCAAATGAACCAGAATGAGCTGTCAATTAGAACCAGGAAAAAAGCATCTTTTAGTAGCAGGTATTTTAATAACTTGAAAGTATCGCCTTGCTTGAAAAAATATTTGTATTCAGTGTAGGGTACACATAACATTTTGGTTTTATTTCCACGTAAAATAATAAATATCATAAGCTTTCAGTAACAATCCTGCCAGCGTATTTCGATTATTAAACTTGCGCTTCATGGATTCACGGTCCAAGCCGGCTTTCTTTTGAAATTTGAGGAATTGCTTAACCAACTTCTGTTTTATGTAGCGACAATTTTGTACTTGCAGCGGTTGCAAATAAACTCTTTCCGAAATGCCTCCTACGTAATTATTACTCGGGTATCAAAAAAATAAAGTTTGGTAACAATTTCGAACCACAGACAAACAGACGTGTCACTCGATAACGATTTCATCGACCAAAAAAATAACGATTATTTTGAAGTTTTGCTTAGTGGGCAATAATGCCGCTAGTGTCTCTATAAGCAAGCGTGCACATTCATTATCGAAGACAAAAACTGTCAGTGATGCCGCGGTTGTTGATTTTAGCAAGCGCGCACACCCATTAGCAAAGACAAAAACCGTTTTATGAATATAAGTTAATAGGCAATAAGCGAACCAGCCGCCAGATTAACTCATTTGAAAACTCGAGTGATTTTCAGAAAACTTTCATCGTGAAACATCTTGTCCAGCCAGTCTGCATCACAAACATAAGTAGATAAAATAGAGGGGTCCACTAAAGGTTAATTTACCCTATTCTTCTTGTTTCGATCTGGTTCATTATAAAGTTATTATGAATCTTCCAAAAAAAAAAATTCTAATGAATTTTTAATAATCTCTCGAAAACAAAATAGAAATTTTCAGCAGTGTATCATACGTAGGGGGAATAGGGGCATAATGAGCACCCTAACTTGGTAGCTGATTTAAGCATGGAAAACGACAAAAAATTGAGGCTGTCTGCAGTGCAAAACTTGCATTAACTATCTATAATTAAAGGTACACTATTCACAAATTTAAAAGTTTATCGTATAATGGTGAAAAACACAAATTAGATTCATGCTTCAAAAACTAGCAATCAGTCGATGTGTGGGGCACAATGGGCACCCCACTGGGGCATAATGAGCACCCACGGGGTATAATGAGCACTCTAATAGAACATATCTTGAAACTGTGTAGAAGTACAACTAATGGGCCAACGTTTGCCGCGGGATGCCGAGATACTTGGCGGCTTGTTTCGTGAATGTCCTGTCGCGCCTTATGATGGCCATTTCTGCCTGCAGTCCCTTTTTTCTGACCGATTCGGTCTCAAAGATTTTCTAATATTGGTTCGCACCATCACTGTAAACAAACACTGACTATGGAAACAGACAAACTCACAAGTCTACTAAGATGAATTTCAGGTAAGTTTTTGCCACATGAACTCATGTGCTCATTTCACCCCACCTAAAGGTGACCATTTCGCCCCTATCAAATTAGTTAAAGTTAACATGAGATTTTAATACTAATTATAGCTTAAAATCAAAACTTCAATGATGGTGAAATTTGGGATACGACCCGTAAGTCATATTGATGTGTCTACATACTTAATTGAGCCATTTAAACGACCGTAGAAGCTTATTTTGTAGTGCGCAATAATAATAATTTTTCCAACATCCGGGAACCAAGTTGATTTTTTCAATGTATTTCCATATTTTAAACAGACAAACCACTTTTGTTCAACATAAAGAGATACTGTAGTAACTACGGAAGAGTTCGACATACCATATTGTATTAGAAAATGCGTAGTTTCGCTCAAAAGAGGGGTGCCCATTTCGCCCCGTGTGCTCATTATGCCCCTAATCCCCCTATGTGTACAAAATAAATAGTTGAAATCCCTGATCAATTTTATTATGAGGTAACTAACACGAAAAATGGAACCCAAGTTCTCCGCACACAGTTACGAATAAATTTTTTGCTGCGTGATAAAAATGGTCTAATTTTTCAACATCAGACGAGCGGACGTTCTCAGTGTCAGATGCTACACTGGATTCTAGGATAACCAATATATCGCCTGGAACTCTGGGTTCATTAACATTAGTTCACATGAACACTCGGTTCTAGCCTAACTCAGTCGACAACAAAAAGGGCCCTTTTTGTTCAAAAATTTTCGACGAAAAATTATGCTACGCCTACATAATTGAGCTGTGGAGCAGTATCCACGGCGCCATCGAAACGACTGCGAGAGATGTGGTAGGTACGACGCGTGGAATACAGCTTATTGGCTGGTTCGATGCCGAGTGCCGCAAAGCGACAGATGAGAAGAACCGTGCCAGGAGCCGCATGCTCACTGCGGCTACGCGTCAGAACAGAGAGAGGTACAGGGAGCGAAAGCTGCCGAAAATAGAACCCACCGTCGAAAGAAGCGCGAGTACGAGGAGCAGGTGCACGCCAGTGCAGAGGACAGCTATGCTCAAAACAACGTGAGAGTTTCTGTCAACAGAGTCAGAGGCAGGAATTACCCCCTGAGCAGAGCAGGAACAGGATGACGATTATGAGTGACGAACAAGCTGTGGAGCCACCAACACAGGAGGAGGTGAAAAAGGCGATTAGTGAGCTGAACAACGGCAAGACCGCTGGTAAGGTCGGTATCGAGGTCGAACTTCTAAAAGCGGAAAGCGAGCGGCTGTATTATGCGATCCACTAGATAATACTAAGGAATCTGGGCGGATGAACAAATGCCGAACGACTGGTTGGAAGGCCTTATATGCCCTATCTATAAGAAGGGTCATCGATTGGATTGTGGCAACTATCAAGCATAACGTTGCTAAACTCCGCATATGAAATGCTCTCCCGTATCCTGTTCTTCAGATTGAGACCGTTAACGGAATCCTTTGTTGGAGAATACCAGGCTGGTTTTCGACAAGGGCGTTCTGCTACGGATCAAATCATCACCCTGCGACAGATCCTCGATAAGTTCCGGGAGTACAACTTACCGACTCACCATCTGTTTGTGGACTTCAGGGTGGCATACGACTCAGTGAAAAGAAACGAGCTGTGGCAGATCATGCTGAAACACGGTTTCCCTAAGAAACTAATAAAGCTGAGTCGTATGACACTGGAGGGATCTAAATCGTGCGTGCAGATAGCTGGCGAGACATCAGCCGTGTTCGTAACGTTGGATGGACTGAAACAGGGGGATGCGCTCTCCAACTTGCTGTTCAACATCGCTCTTGAAGGTGCAGTACGAAGAGCAAACGTGGAAAGAAACGGTACGATCATCATGAAATCTCACGTGCTTCTTGGTTTTGCGGACGACATCGATCTCATCGGTATCAACTGTAAGGCCGTGGAGGAGGCCTTCGTACCTTTTATGAGAGAAGCAGCGAGATTGGGACTTGTCATTAACTCTGCCAAAACGAAGTACATGGTAGCTGACAGAGAGCGTGGGAGTCCCCGTGGTGTTGGTGCTGAGGTGGAGATAGATGGGGAACGGTTTGAATTGGTTGACGAATTCGTTTAACTTGGTACCCTTGTGACATGTTACAACGTTATAAGCCGTGAAGTGAAACGACGAGTTGCAGCTGCGAACAGGGCCTTCTACGGACTACGTAACCAGCTAGATCCCGTAGTTTGCAAACTCGCACAAAACTAGCGCTGTATAGGACGCTGATACCCTCGGTGGCCCTTTACGGACATGAAGCATGGACGCTGAAGGAAGTTGATCGACGAGTGCTCGGAGTTTTTAAGCGTGAAGTTCTGCGATCGATACTTGACGATAAACTAGAAGATGGAGTGTGGCGCAGACGCATGAACCACGAGTTGTACCAGGTATACAAACATGCTGATACAGTGAAGGTGATACAGCGAGGCAGGCTTTAGTAGAGAACCAGGAAGAGGCCGTCGACTCCTCGGCCTCGCACGCGGTGGATGTGCGTAGTGGAAGAAGACAAAATAGAAGAAGCTGGACATCTCTAATTCGTTCGGCCCTAGACCGGTGAACGGTCCGTTAGCCACGTGGACAACTTTGGGGGGAGTGGGGGTTCGTTTTATGTCCACGGTCTATACAATTTTTTTAGAATTTATATGGGCAGTTGTTCACGGAGGGGGAGCAGGGGGGGGCAAAATCGGTAAAAATCTGTCCACGCGGTATGTGGATGGCCCCTATGCGATTTTATGCCCCCCCACGTGTTCTTCGGCCGAGACAACTCATTCAAGCCAAAACCAGAAATACGAATTATGGCTCAAATGATCTCATCAACGCTATAAGCAGAATATTTCAGGAGGCGTTCGGTTCGTTTGATTTTAACTTGCCACCTGTTGCTTATCGTCAGCGTCTGTGTTCCATGTTACTTCAAGTTCGATTAAGATTATTTCATAAAAACCCAGTTGCAATGATTTTAAATTATAAATAGGTATATAAAGTATATTTGACACGGCAGGGTGACGACTAAATTTCCAAAGTAAATTTTCTGATATTCCCTAATGTTTCAAAATTTCTTCCCAGACTATTTAAACATGTTTATAAATGTTTCAATATACGATACGATATCATAGATTTTCACACCTAAACCACGAAACTAGGATGAGACTTAAATTGGTTCACAGTTTAACTATTTAGTTTTGCTTTTGTTATCTTTAGTCTCAAACAAAAACATTTTTTTTTTGAGAAACAAATCAGTTTGACATAATTGAAAATAAAGATTATATTGATTACAACAAAAGGTTCGGATTTGTTTTTTTATGTCGCTGATTTTTCTGATCAAAAAATTAAATCTCTGATTCTCCAGATTAAAATTTATTAAAACAAATTTTGTATAAGAGCATTCAATGGGGATTTTATTATATCGATAGGAGTATGATCGTTTTCAGAGGTAAAAAATCTATAAATAAAAAAAATTGCTGTCGGAAAATTTCAAAAATCTCAAAAATATGTACAAAATTTTCCTTAAAATCAGGTTTTTTCTGAGAGTTTTCAATGAACATTAAATTATTTTGAAAATTGCATAGCAGTTTATTGGTTGAAAATGTGGTCTCCATCATTTTTCTGCCAACTTTTTTTTAGCTAGCAGAACAGAATTTTGGAGAATAAATTTCTTTACTCCAAAATGCAAAAACCTCTTTAAAACCAACTTCAGATGAAGGTATTTGATCAGCACCCAATTATATCAGCCCCTTTCTGATCGTTTTCAGCGAGAAATAGTAAAAAATATCGGACATATTAAAATGAAGGGTTTTCAAGAGCATTTAATGAGCATTAAATTGATATGATCATTTCATAGCAGTTTGTTAGTTGAAAATGCTCTTTTTGATCATTATTCTACTAACTTTTTCTTAAGCCAGCAAAACAGAATATCGGAAAAAGTCGCCACAAAACAAGCGGAAAAGGTTCAAAAATGTCCCAACACTAGCTTGGAAGGATTCAAGATCCTTTGAGCAATTGAAATATACCCTAAAATGTGTCCTCAAGGTAACCCGAATAAACCAGAAATTTCACAAAAACGTATGTAAACTGTCTGAAATGCATGAAAAAAATATCACAAAACGTGTTCGAAAACAGCTGAAAGATTCTTATGAAATGTCCAAAATATTTTAAAACTGTATAAAAAATGTCCAAATGGGGCACAAAAGAGATCAAACATGTTCCATTTGTCCCAGTAATGTCTCTGATAATCTCAATAATGTCACAAACATGTCTTACAATTCTCTAGGAATTAACTTGAGGAACTCAAAGTTGGTAAAAAATATTTGAACAAAATTTCAAGAAAGCCCTAAAAGTCAAAGACTGTGGTGCTGTTTAAAAAATAATTGAAAAATATCTCAGAATGCCCTAAAAACTTAAAGGTTTTTGAAAATAGTTTCAAAGCACCCAAAAAAGTATACCATATATTCTCAAGCGTCAGAAAAATTTCAACATGTTTTTTTTTCTAAACATCGTGAAATGATTTTTGAACATTCTTCTAGAAACGTCTGAGGGTGAGCTCAACAATAAGTTACAGTTCTTGTTTGAGTTTTGGATCAAATCCGATAACTAGTATTGTAATTTTCAGGATGATTATGAGGATTCAAGATTTAAGATTCGGGAAGTTTTGTTTGAACTTTCAAATAAATAATGCTTCCGCACTCCGACGTTTCGGCTTTTTGCATTTCAGTCTTCTTCAAGGATGTCTATAATGGAGCTCCTTCTCGTCTAGTCTATTTATTTAACTTCAGGTTACAAATTTTTAGTGTAACAATTCGTATTCTAGTTCCACCTTACCCTCTAAGTTTATCCTGCTTCACATTCCTGGATGTACGCTGATAGATCATTTTTGGCATTCTTTATTCCACTCGAAATATGACCAGTGACAACAAAGGGCCTTTCGGCTGTTGAAGAAGCAAAATTCGCTACCGATCTGCCTCCCACGGTGTCACACGGCCGCGTGTGACAAACCGGCTCGAAAATGACACTCAACTAGCAGCTGTTTGATACACACACGCTCTCTGGTAGTAGGGGGGCACCTCACTTTTACACCTTCCGCCCCAGTGCCACCAAATAAGAGAGAGACAAAAAAAATGAACTCCCTCAACTACGCTAGAGACAAGTCTGGTTTATATTTAAATTAGCACGCCTGCCAGGCCAGGCCAATACAACCGGCAAATATGCCTGTCGCACACTTATTTCACTCCTGTTTACGTCGTCGTCGTCGTCATGGTCCACAAAGCGCACATGTGTTTTCGATTGTCAGCTTGCCGCTTTTGCGCACGCGAACGCGACAAATTTAGCGCACATGTGTGCGTGAATGTTTGGCAGGAAATTTTGCCATACCCCAAGCACCGGACACTGATTGAGGCAACAAACTCACTCATCATTTTCCAGATCACGAGCAGACACGGCTTTTAGGTGGCCCTCCTCCTTCTCCTCCTCTGGAGGGTGGATAGAGGTGCACAAAGTGTCACATCTTAATGGAGCAGCACAACCGGAATAAGCGAATGATTGAGAGTTTGATTTTACAGGTTCTTCGCACGATTTAGTGGTTGTAGTACTTTTGAACGTTACACAACTCACTTTAACTAATCTTTAACCAATCTTGTCAGAATTTGTTTCAAAAATTACAGCTCGATTTAAGATCGCCACAGCTTCCATTCGATGGAAGCTTCTTCTTTTGTTATCTTCCCACAGTAGCACGTGTCAACAGTGCATGCAATGGTAGTCAGCACGAGACCTCAGCTCTGGAAGATTTGTAAACAAAAACAAACCCCGCACTTCGATTACAATGGCGTTAAACCGGCCGCGACGGAACGCGCGAGAGCAAAAAAAAACCCGCCGAATGACGACCGATTCCGACGGTAGCAAATACGGGTACTGCGGTTGACTGTTGAACTGGGCAAAGATCAACTACGGATGGTGTTTTTTTTACCTCTCGTGTATTCACTGATCTGCTCAATAGGACTAGCGCCGCGCCAAGGGGTTTCTAGTAAAATTTTAAACTAAAAGCAGTTGTATGTTATGCCAAAAATTACACAAAAAAATCAATTCTTAATCCTTTATAACAAAATAAGTCACTTCAAAATAAATTTCAATGGACCCCTCGTCAGCCAACTGTCGCCAAACTGTGCTGGTATCGCACCCGCCGCACTGACTTCCACCAGGAATGTTCGCACGTATATTTGAACATGCAAGCAACACAGATATACACAGCAATTAGATCAACAACGACAAGAAGAGACAGATGGGGAGACAGCAAAAAAGAAACCGGCTCGTATGGAGAATCTTTTTTTAGGAAAATAAAAAATCAACACACCGAAAGCTAATCGGCAATTACTACACCTAAATCCCGGCAACACTTCCGTCAGCCAGTTAATCTTTTGTCTAAAAGGTAGCAAAAATAGAACCCGTGCCGTGTAAGCGTTCCACAACACGAATGCCAGAAATATCAGCAAAGTGCATCAGAAATAACCTCTAAAGCAGATTTTAATTTGCATCTCGCCTAAAAATAATGTCCTTTTCGGCTGGCAGCGACTCAAAATCTATACAGACCAACGATTCTTAACGCAAGGTTGCTCGCTATAAAAAAAAGTGTTGAATTCAATCCAACTCTAATTTTATATGCAATTTGATAGGCCACGACAGATGTCACGAAACTTACCCTAAACCGTTGGATCCGTTGTTGTTGTTGTACCGCTCACCATTTCCGTTGCAATCGATGGCAGTACTTCCGCCGTTAGCGCTGCTGCTAATGGCCTCCATCGGGCGGTAAGCGAGCGGAGTGATGGACCCGAGCTGATCGTCTGCCTCGTCGTGGTACACCGAATCCGCGATCTGCTGCGACAGCCGGGTCAGATTGCAATCCTGGTGGCGGAACGGACCCGGCAGCAGGAAGCGCAGTGTGGCCCCATTGCTGTAGGGCATCTGTGGAAGGGAGTTTGATATATTTTTAGAAATCATATAATCAGACAGCTTGAGTTCTATTCAAAAATCTAAATCTTAATCCAAAATCCCAGAATCTGATATCAGGATCTGAAAATTTATACTTTTTTTTCTTCATCTATAAAATTTACACTTGACAAATATGAAATTATTCAGGCTAAAATTCGTAGACCAAGTCTCGAAGCGGGTTACTTTTTAGTGACTTGGTTACTATTTTCCAAAAGTCACTAAGGTCACTTTTTTAAAGATATTTGCTGAACACAGCTCTCAGCCCGAATGAAGCAGTTTGCAATACTTTAATTTTTCAGGGTTTTTTTGTCAGGAACAGTAATTCAAATTGAGCGTGTTAATGTTGACATGAATCGAAACCGTGAGAGAAGAATCAAGACTAGATTACACGGACCATCTGCCACTGTCAACGGAACGGATCGTGCGAACTGTCGCAAGCGAAATTTTTTCAAGTTACAGCTGGATTTATTCTAGATTTCAAGCAGTTTTCGGTTCTTTGCGTAGTTTTAGATGCTCCTCAACAACATCTGGCATCTCTGCTCGTGTTTTGTGTTTCCGGTAGTGTTCTTCCGTCTTCGTCGTTTAGTGATAAAAAATGGAAGAAAAAAAGCACGAAACAAAAAATCTGAAAATAACAATTGAAAGATAGGAGGGAGAGCTACACACAAAGAAAATATTACCAAGCGAATACGTAAAAACAACGCAAATTTACGTAAACCTAAATGTTTTCACTGGTTTAGGTATGTTGATATTGATTCCTCAAATCTTGCTAAAATGAGAAATCCCCAAATCCAAAATCCAAATTCTTATTTAATCCAAAATTTTAAATCTCTAATCCTTGATTCAGTAACTGTCAGGTCCGAGAATTCGCTAATCAACCTAAAACAGTCAAGCTTTAAATTTATAACTCTAAAACTATTTTATCGGGAATTCCAAATTCTAAACTGCTTGTATTAGATAATGTTCGATTGAAAGATTATTATATCAACAGCTCAAAGCTAGAGCAAATATTATTTTTATTTTGTGAATGAAAGAAAAGTATAAATTATAGTGTAGTTACATTTGTCTTTCTTGGTATCAAAGATTTTCACGTTTTATTTTTCAGTATAAAAGTGGTTATACATTTTCGGATCGGGCTATCGGATGTTTTATCTATAATGACAGTTTCTGTCGCTCAAGGTTGCCAACAGTTGCTGCTGCGTTCGCAGGGTTCTTCTCGCATTCCCAGGGTTGCGCGATTACCACATTAGATACTCTCAAACCTAAAATAGGCAAATGTACTGGAAAAGTAAAACCCTTGAATTTCACATACTAAAATCAAGAATCCTAGAATGTAACATTCTTATATTCAAAAACTCTAAACAAGGCATCCTCAAATCCTTAAGTTTAAATTAAATCTAGAATCTTCGGATCTCAGATCCATATAACCGAAATTCAAATTCTTGAATCCAAATCTCTATGACTAAATTCCTTAATCTTGAATCTAAATCCGGTAATTCTAGAATTCCTAAAAGTAAACCCTCGAATCAAACCTTCTAAGGTTGAGACAAATATTCGAAATTCACGGTGAAACACTTTTCAAACTTGTTGAAATTCAAAATTTTAAAATATATAACAGCAATTTTTTTTAAAGATCAAAAATTCAAAACTAATAAACTGCAAAGATTCAAAGTGATAAATCCAAAACTTGAACGAAAAAATTCTTTAAAAATTCGAAAATAGAAACAAAAATTCTCAGCTCAGCATGACTTATTTGATAAACAAGAACGAAACTTTACGATTTAGAAACGTAATTAAAATTTCACAGTTCAAACATATAAGATCTGAAATTCAAAATCTAAAATTAGGAATCCAGAACCTAAATTTCTATGGCATTTAAGATCATTAAGTTAAAATTCATTACAAAAATAATAGCCTAAAAATAAGTTAGTTTATTCAGTCCTTATACATTGTTGTGCATAAATAACAAAAATAGCTAAAACATGGACTGACTCAAAATTGAGCACCGCAAAATGGAACATTATTACAATTTTAGATAACTTCGCCTAATGTTCAGTTTCGTGAGGATAGACATATTTCGATTGTGGAGTGACTGAAAATATAATTAAATCGTTTGAGCGTTCTATTTTTCTTTGTTTTTTCATAAAAACAACAAAAAATGCGTTAAAACAATTGGAAACAACGCAAAATTGACACAAAATTGACTCAAAAATGTCCCCAGAATGACATAATAACGAATTAAAAAGGACACAAAAAACAGAAATTGAAAATACAAAAAAGGCCACAAAAATATACAAAAGTCATAAACGCGAAAAAGGCTGAGAACGGAAACAAAAATAACACAAACAAATTGTACAAAAATAACTAAGAAGTGATAACGAATAATTGAAATATAATACAATAATAACATGGAGTTTAAATTGAATTGACATAAAAAAGTCAAGAAAAACTATTGAAAAAAAACCTAAATTATTCCACCTAGCGGTGAGGTCCAGCCTTTCTCATTCGAACTTGTTACCTGTTAAAATAGATTTACACAACCACTCCAGTTTTTAGAACAAAAAAAATATACTTTGATGATTTCTGCTGGACTTATTTTTCAATTATACCAAACATTCGACATTTACGCACATATGAACCTACATTACCATATACACATGCAAATAACATGAAACAAATATGTTTCAAATATATGACGCGAATTTATTTTTATCGTGGTATAATCGAAACGTCACTGTACTCATATATAGATTGGACTCGATTATATATCATTTTAAATTCTCCTTAGTAGGAATTTTTTTTTTATTTCAAATATGACTTATCTAGAGTTGAAACGTCGCAAGAAAACGTCCATAAAATACGCTTGAGAAGAGAAGAGGCATGCTTGTCTTCTTCCTCAGAAAACCTCTAAAGTGCAGGAGAACATCTTGCACTGCGAAAACAACTGCTCTCAAACTAAAGAGCAAATCAACGCTCATGCTAGAAGAGAGCGACAAACGATTTTTATCTGCTGAGCAGCCTGAAAGCACTGCGGTAAATTCTGAAATCTCTCTCTTGCGAGACAATGAACTATGGCGTACTTTCTAACACGTGTGGACATCACGCACAGTAATTACACTGCAGAGCTATCTGCGATGCGTTTCACAGTTGATTTCTTGAGCATGACAGAAGAGGAAAAGAGATTGGGAGAAAAAAAAAATAGACTGCGTTGCTCGTGCCGGTCGAGTTTACTCTGGTGGAATTCGCTTTCGCAGTGTAGCTACACGAGGACTACATTTTTGCCCGGTAGGTTTTTTTTCACCTTCCGGACTACTCACAAGTGGACACTGTTGTGTACTTCTGCGTTTTCTCTGTAGAGTGATTCACCCCTCTCGTTTCTATCAGATGTGGGGTAAGCTGGAAGTGTGTTTGTCTCTCTGTAAGCTGATTGAGAAACCTTGGAGTGGAGAAAGAAGCAGTGTGGTGAAAGCATTTGTTCCACGCAGGCACATACTGGAAGGGATGTGCGCGGTGAATTTTTTCTCCTCTCCTTTCATATACTGAGGCCACAATAGATCAAATAACTGGTCGCAGTGGAAAATGTACCCAACAGGAAAAAAACATACTGGGGAGAATGACAAGCATGAGGAGAGAAAGGGCTTTCTGATAAAGTGTTGCCACCCATGCGAAAAATGCGTGATTAATTAAATAAATAAGAGAAAGAAACCTAAAAATTTTTTTAAAATAAATTAAAGGAAAATAGAAAATAAAAAAAAATCAAAATATAAAAAAAGCAAAGCCTTGGTGCTACATTCCGATTCGGAACTCGACCTTCTGTTAATTATAAACAGACTTCGCAACCAACTGTTAAGTGTACAAGACAATTGCGGGGCTAGCGCTACGATCCTAGTGACATTAACAGTCTCTCCCGAGCCGAGACTCGAACCCACGACAACTGGCTTGTTGGGCCAGCATCGTACCCCGAGACCAGCTGGGGAGGCAAACTGACACAAAAATGACGCAAAAAAAAACAACCCAAAAAAGAATTCAAAAATGATCCGAAACAATATCAAAAATGCACAAAAATAATTGACACAAAAATGATGCAAGAGCCCAAAAATTGAAAATAAACTGAATAAAATTGATGCAAAAATTATACAAAACTAACACAAAACTAAATCAAAACTACACGATAACAACACAAAAAATATACAAAAAATACACACAAAAAAACACTCGAGAATAATGAAAGTTGATTCAACGTCACACAAAACTGATACAAAAATAGTACGTTCCAAAATCAAAAATAGGGGTATATAAAAAGCCAAAACTGCTTAAAAAGGGCACACAAAATCACTCAAAATAGCACGGTCAACACTTTCATTTGATTCACTTTGTTATTGTGCGTAGGCTTTCGCTCATAAATGTAGAACGACCGTCCGCTCTCGCACAAGACAAGACAAAACACTAAAAAAAAGAATCAAAAATACACAAAAAATACGACAAATGATAAAGATTGATTCAAAAATGAGACAAAACCGGCTTACATCGCAATTAGGCTGATACAATTTTTGAATGGTTTTAATGTCCACGGTTGTCAAAGTTAGCTAAGGGGAGGGCAAAAAATCCAAAAAATGAATAACACTGAGAAGAAAAAAATGGAATAGCTTTCATAAAAAATTGTGTGCAAGTTATAACGTTTGTAACTTGCAAGCAAAAGTGTGTTGAAAAATATCACGTTATTATCATTATTAATCATTTGGCTTGCCTTTTGATGACACTTTCACTGTCACTGGACTTGTTTGTCGCTAAATTAAGCATATACTAAGCATATAGCTGTCGAAAAGTCAATAATATTACCAAACCTGAACTTGTTTTTCTTCCTCTTCCAATTTTCAACATTTTTGAAGGGGGAGTGACATAAAATGAAAATGAAATTGTATTAGTCTTTTAAATAAAAAGTCAAAAAAGAAAATAAATTACCAAACAGCTCAAAACGGGCGCAAAACTGAATCAAAATGGTAAAATAATGACTAAAAAATTACGCGAAAATCAAGAATGAAAACAAAAAAGTTAAATAATAAATAAAAAATTATTCAAAAAAGGATGGAAAACAATACAACAATGAAGCATGATATAAATTGATTCAAAAACATAATATTTCAATATAATATAAAAAATTCACTGAAGCTGGCATAGAAATGACACAAAAAAAATTCAAATATCAAACAGAACGAAAGAACACAAGGAAAATAATAAAGATGAGACGAAAAAAAACTTAAAAATAACACAAGCATTTCACAAAAGGTGGCAAAATATAATATTAAAAAATGGCACAAAAATTGCACATGAAAATAAAACGAAAAGACTTAAAATGCCACAACAATGATTCAGAATGAGAAATGACATAAATGTAACACAATAACTGCACAACAATAACAGAAATAATAAGAAAATGTTACGAACAATGACATTAAATAACAATATAAACATAAAAAATCAAGTCAAAATTACACTAAGACTATATTCAAATTGATTCGAAAATGAGACGATGAAGACTTCAAAATAACCCAGATATTACACGAAAAATCGTGAAAATTAGAAAAATAATGCAGACAAAAATGTCACATACCTGACATAAAAATGTCTCAAAATGACTCGAAATGGTACAACAAAAAGCTCAAAATTATTTGGTAAACGACATCAAACTTTTCAAAATAAAATTCCCTTATTTTCCCTGATATTCCATGAAATAAAACATATCAGAGAAACCTGATATTTGTCAGCATTCGGCACAAAAAAGTGCAACGTAGCTTAATGCAACTCTGAAATCCCAGTGAAAAAATATTCGATCAGATAAAAAACCAAATGGTAGCGGTACCGAATCAGCCTTTTATGTTTAAAAAATCAATTTCCCTGATTATTTTTCAGTTTTCCTTGATATTCCCTGATTTCCCTGATCGAAAAATGAATTCCCTGATTTTTTCAGGTTTTTACAGGTTTTCGCCACCCTTGCAAAACAACGATACAAACATAATTCTCAAAAAAAAAAAACACACGAAAATGAATGAATTATTTAAAGAAATGAAACAAAAATGGCACAAATCTAACTTAAAAGATGATATAAAAATCACAAAAATAGAATGAGTGCCAATGAAGAAAAATACACAAAATGGCACAAAAAATGCTTAAAACAGCACAACAATAATTTACAAAAGATTAAAAAAATGACACAAAAATAATATAGAGGTGAAACACAAAAAAATTAAAAATTACGCGAGAATTGCGCAAAATCGGTTTAAAAAAATTACACAATAAATCTAAGAAAATTTTAATAAAATACAAAATAACACAAAAATGATACCTAAATAAAATTATACAAATCAATTTGAAAATTTTTAATTTGATATTTGAAATACAAGAATACCACAATTCTTAAATGCAAACCCCTTCAATCTAAAATCCTAAAGCCTAGAATCCTTATATCAAAAACCACAAATCTGAAATCTTCAAATTGATAATCTGTCAACTCAAATTTAAAATCTTTAAGTTCAAGTTCAAGATTTCAAGCACAGATTCAAGGGTATTAATCTGGAATCCTGAAATTGAATATCTGCAAAATAAAGTCCCTTAGTTCATTTCAAAAGTCTTCGAATCAGAAATGCTTTAGTTTCAAATCCTCAACACAAAAATTTTTTTACATTACATTGAAACTCACTGAAACTAGAATCTTGAAATTTGCAATCCTTTAGTTAGAAATCATCGTTTCTGTAATTGTGAATCTAAAGCACTTGAATCTCAAATCCTTAAACCTTCAAACAACAGTTAAACCTGGATTCTTTAAATCTGCAGTTTCTATATTTAAAATCAAAATACGAAAATAAAAATTTACGGATTCAAAACTCAAAAAAAACGTGAATCCGAGAAAAAACGAAATAAATCGTAGAAAAAAAATCAACAAATCTGGTGAAGAGATTTTTAACACATCAGAAAATTACGAATGACAAACATTTGCACAATAAATCAAAAATAAAAGTTTTCATAACTGTTATGAAGTTGACTTGGTGTATTGAAAAAAAAAATTAAAACTACAAAATTTAAAGCGTTTCAAAAGTTAAACAAAATGTGTTCTACAATTCAAAATCAATTCAATTCACAAAGTATGTATAGGCAAAAATCTTTCACAAAAAAGTTACATAGGGATACAACGACTTAATCACACGACCAAGATAAAAAGGAATCAAACAAACTTGCTTTTCGTACACAGAATCATAAAAAGGTGATGAAAATGGTTCCAATAGTAAAAGTGAGTAATTACGAGAAAACTTGTAAAATTCCTAAAGCGGAAAATTTTGGCTTTAGGAATCTCAAATTTTACAAGTTTTCTATAAAATCCAAATTCCCAAGATCTAAAATATTTGAACATTTAAATCTGACGCGTCTAAAATCAGATTCATGAGAGCCTGCAATGATTTCATTTAAACTCCTTGAATGTAATATCCTTGAGTGAAATTTCAAACTCTTCATTCAGAATCTTTGAAAAAAAAAACCAAAAAAAAACGATTCAAAGTTAATATTTACTGATTCGAAATTTGACCAGATATGGTGCATTAGAATTGTAATTTCTCAAGAACAAAAACGGATTGAGAATTGGTGACAAAGAACGATCTATACAGCGGGTTTAAAGGTTTTATTTGAATTAAAAAAAAAAAAACAATAATGTTAAACACGTTTCTTGGAAGCAAACATTAAAATACGATTTAAAGAGAACAACTGTTTCTAGTATATTTTTTTTGAGCAAACAAAACCGTTTTTTTATCGTACGATTAAATCGTATTCAAAAGTTACCAAAAATTTGTTAGATTTTTTTTTCAAAGAATTTATTAATTAAATAATCAACATTCAACTCTTTCAGAATAACGAACTCTCAACTCAACAATGCTGAGTTCATAGTCGTACGCAACCTATTTTCAATCATCTTCATCTTCGAAAAAGACCTTCCTCCAGTTACGCCTTGTTTAGAATGCGCCGCATATCACCTGATATCGCCAGATGATATCGGATATCACTTCGGGTGTTCACTCTACAGTCAGATGATATGGTTTGACATTTACTTTAGTAATTGAAAAGAGAAGAAAACAAAAACAGGTCAAGACAAAAACAAGACAACAAGATGTAATGTAATTGCAATGTGATTAGGATAGAGATTTCAGCTAGTTGGCTCGCACCAACGCGAACTCTCATAAGCAATTGTCAAAATGTGCGAGATGACAAGAGTAAAAATATTTCCTTCTTTCTATTTCGCATGCAACGCGAATTTCGAAATTTGTAGGGTTGCGTCAAATGTCTTTTGGCCGTGTTGCCAACTGCGGCAAATCTGGTTTTTATTGGTTTTCTAACATGATATCCGCGATACCAGTAGCCGAGGTGGTTACCAATGACAGCTCGATTGTATGGAATATCAGGTGATATCAGGTGACATGGATATGACATGGTGCTATGGCCTCGACAGCACGAATGGCCCGATATCAGGTAATATGCAGTGTAGTGTGAACGGGGTATTAGGTTCAAATAAAATGATTTTTGAACGCACTAACGAGTTTATGATTTTTTTTTTCGTGTAATCTTTTTTTTTTTTTGAGCTCCACTTTGATATACACGCGGGGTTTTGTGGCGATCGCATATTTTGAACAAATGTAATAATAAATGTGGTGCTTGCTTACTGTTTACAGCCAGATCTGAAATCTGAAATTTTTTTCTTGATATCTAAAAAAATTCTACCGCAATTTGAAAAATTGTGATCCACAGGTAAAAATTTGCACACAATTTGAAAAAGACTGCTCAAATATAAGGCGACCCTGGCAGTAATCTACAGAAACTAGGAAAAAACTACACACATCTGCAGGTCAATAAAATCTGCGCACGGACAAGTAAACTTATTTTTATTTGGAATCAACAGCAATGCATTAAAACAACTTCTAGATTATGTTCTTTCTCCGCTTAACCTCCCATGCGCGCTGGTTCGATTCGAATGATGTGTTAATGTGTGTCATTCCAAGAGAATCGAAGGTGAACTCTTATGGATGTAGGGTAGGGAACATATTCTAAGCAGCTTTAGGAACCGCCTGTGTATTCAGACGAAATACTCGAAATGTATTGGGTGAAACTCGAACAGTAGTATATCAATCTGTTCTCTATCGTTTTCTATGTCAGAACTTGTTTTCAGATTGTAAAACTAAGTTAGCAAACTTTAACAATCATCAATCAAAGTTACCAATCGAGGGACACTATTCCAATCACCCCGAACCTATTTTAAGCAGTTTCCATTCTGTTTTCCAGGCGTTTTTTTTCAGCACACGAAGTGGCTCCTGAATGGCTGCAATATAGGTCGATTTATTTCAATTGCAATTGTTCAGAGATTTGTGATTAACGGTATTTCTTATATTCGTAAGACAGCTAGACAATCAAAGTTTTCGTTTCCATCATTGAAATTGTCGATATTGATCAAAATGCAGGAGTTTGAGGCCTGTTTTCTTCGACTGATTAAAATAGGCGCTACTGCTCCAGCCGGTCCCTACCCTAGTTGTGATATTGGCGCTCTTTCTTGCTATAAATTGAACTTTTGATTGAATCTCATTTTTGATAGCGAAAAGAACTTTTTCTCGTTTTGTGGGGGCCCCAAAAATGTGGGGGCCCGGGACCCCTGCCCCCCCCCCCCTTAAATCCGGCTCTGACTCTAGCTGATAGGAAGGTTGGAAAATTTTAAGCAGAATGGTAGAATTTTTGAGCAAAGCTTTTGCTTCGAAAGCCAATTTATATCTCATGAGAATTAAACGAAGTTTACGTTCAATGATAAAAAGACCTTCAAAATTAAAAAATAAAATCAACATCAAATCAACAGACACCGCATATATTCTTATCAAGGTAGTCTATCTTGTGTGTTACGCATGAATGCTATGACAAAAATAATCTGAATTACCTTATCCGCGATGCTCGCCAGCACCGGACCAGAAAAAAATCACAAAAAAACCTAAACGTGCGCCAATTTTTCTTCCTTCCTTAATTACCCGCTGCTTACGCAACATTAGCGCACACGACCACGATGTTTTTTTTTATATTATTATTTTCACTCAACACCAGAAACATAGAAACAAAACCTCGATACAAACAACACCGTTAGGTAAAAATAATCACACCAACACGCACGCCGTAATTGCCGAGCACTAAACACAACAGCAGAATAGAACTGAAAACAAAAGAACAACAGACCAACCACCTGCTTCTTCAAAAGGGCCTGTTGTCGGCATTGCCTTCAATAACACTTTCCAACAGCAAAATTTCCAATGGAAAATATGGCCAGCCTTGCAGGATTTTTGCACTGGACCTTCGCGTGGTTGATTAAAACCTTCTGATTCACTAGCGATCACTTGCCAATTTTCCCTCCTCACGGGTATGAAACTACCCTAAGACGATTTTATTTTCAGATGATTATGGACGGAACGAATCTAAACCGGTACAGATCACGCCAAACAAACCAGGTGAGTGACCCTGTTGTTGTTTGTTGACCGCGTCGACACAGTCCGGTTGCTACGATTAATAAGAACTTTTACCCGTAGGTTGCATCATCTGAGACAGGTACGGCGCAAGTCAACGTTGTTAATCATAGATTACTAGTAAATCAAAACTCAATTTCAAGTACGAAAAACTAATCGCTAATTTTATCGCGCCACGCCGACCACCACGATGGATTCCCGTCCAAGACTGACTGACTGGTAGCGCGTAAGCGCAACCCACTTGAGCGAGAACAAGACCGAGCTATACGCCACCACCCGCCAACTCGTCGTCAGTCTTCAGCTCAGCGCAAAGATAAGTAAGTGTGTATTATAACTGTTAATTCTGTTTTATCATCCGCCAACCAAGAGCTTCTATCGCTCTTTGGATGGAAGTGCGAAAGCTTCCGTCGATGTAAAGGCCGCTGTTTTCTAGAGCGCCAGCGAGCGAGAGAAGAAGCACTCACTTGTATGGCCACCAAATCGACGGCGGAATACGGTAGAATGTTTTATCCAGTTGCGCTTGCGCTGCGGTGCGTTTTTGGATGTATGGGTGTAATAACTAGTGGGCAATGCAGTGCAGCGTTGTCAGCTATGGGGATTTTCCTGCAGGTCTACGGAAGGTGAATTTATAAAGTACATATGCGGGTCTCAGTATGTTTAGGAGTACAGTATGAATAAAAATCGAATTACTAAAGGATTTTGCGCACCCCAGGTTCAAAACCGCTCTAATTATTATAATTATGAAAACTATGATGTTGTGGTCCCCGTGGTTCAGTGGTTAGCGATGTCGGTCGGCTAGCTCTCCCACACGGTTGTGATATCGGGCTCGATTCCTGATCAGGAACTTTTCGAGCTGGAAATTTTCTCGACTCAGCACTGGGGCACGGTGTATCGTTGTACTTATCCTACAACATGCAAAATCTGCCGAAAACAATATCGATAACGAATTCTCTCAACTAATCTAGTTGATCGAAACCGCATTAGCCCCCAGGCTAGCGTGCGATTTTGTGTTGTTTTTTTTTAAAACTATGATAATTATCATCTTTTTCCTTTAGTTCTACACTTCTCTACTTTTACGTTATGCAGTTGGTTTATGGATTGTCCATAAACTACATGAGAAATTCATTTCGATGGTTTTCTCGTAGCCTCAATTTCAGTTATTTAAACGCCCTGTCACTTCGTAGTTTTAAGTTCATACAAATTCTTAAAAATTTTATATAAAAGCCTAGACATTGGCCAGATTTTGCTACCTCCAAGAAGTTAACGTAACTTATGAATGATAACTTACCTTGACGTTCTGCGAGTTGAGTGTATAAAAATGCTGATCAAAGGTCAACTCTGGGGATTTTCAGTGGAAAGATGTAAGTTATGATCAGAGTGACTCATATGATTAAAACATGTTTAAAATGAGTTTACAACTAAGCACCAATTATTTCAAGAATCTAATAAAAAAATATTTGAAATGAAAACTTCGCCTTTTTATCTAAATATATTTATTTGTTTGTGGATTGTTGAGTTTTTAACGTCAGTGATGAATGGTTTATATAATTAATGGTTTTTAAATTAAAAACATTCAAGAAATTTAATTAAAATTTAATCTCAGTCCTGTTACAGGTCTAAAGTAAACTAAGTAAGATGCATGAAGAATGTTCTCATCGGACATAGACAAACATTGTATGAAGAGAAGCTGGTTGCAACATGAGTTGTATATTCAACCTAGCTAAGATTACTTACTGTCAAATTAAAGGGTTTTTTCAAGTATGAAGAGAAACCAAAATATTAGTAAAAATGTAAAGAGTTTCCATGAAATAAAAAATCACAAGGGTTGTATGAAAAGCCACGACCGCAAAGTTAACGTAGAACTACATAAGGTTGCTTGTTGCATTACTTGTATTGAATATGTTCAAAATTCTGTGCGAAAGAGAAGTTTCAACAGTGCATGCAGATTAAAATAACATTTTACTAACAAATAACATTTCAGCGCAAAACGAGAAAATATTAAATCTTACTCTTGTTCAGGTTCATATAGGATATAATGTTGATCGCATCTAAAGCTACCGCAAGGGAGGAGATTGAGGCATTTTTCAGATAACACAGTTGAAAACTGTTTTCACACTGAAAATTTGACGAAAATTTGAATAATACGGCTCTTATATAGGCCAAATAGTGTCTGCGCATACAGCGGAAAGATGCAATGCGCAATGACATTTCATCATCACGCGTTAGCTTCTAATACGCGTCCGGAACATTCTAGCAGCAAGCGTCCCTAGCATTCAATACTCAGGTTACGACATACCGCAAAGGAATTTCATCATCCTTGTTCAGGATTGGTCACCATTCATCAGGGCTTTTCGTTCACAACAGTATACTGCATCGAGCACGCACACCCTTCCACCCTACCAGCAGCGTACCAGAAGCCAACAGGAAGGAGAAAACACCTTGCGCATGCTCACGTAACCATTCTTTATAGCAGCAGTAGAAGGGATGTGTTTGAATTTTTTTAAGGCGTACGATTCTAGCTTTAGGCATTCAGTTTTATTTTGATATCCGGTGAATAAAGTTAAATTATGGAGAGTTGTAGCTAAAGTTTTTTTCTCTCAACATTCTTGCCGAGCAACGGAGAGCCAGTAGGAGAATTGCCACCGATGGGCAACTGCTGAAGTTTATACAGTCCACTTGAAAGGCACAGTTGACCGGACGGCAGGGATCCAATCCGCCTTTTTCAAGGCATGAAGTTTTTCTCCCACGCTCAGATGGTCGCTGTGCGATCGTTTTCCTATTCCCACTCGAAGCCGGGACAATGCGCTTCGACAAATAGTACATTTCAAATTACCAGGTCTATAATTCTGGCTTGGGAAAGCAATCATATAACGACCAATCAGATCAGTTGATATTTGCGTTCGAACAAGGATTGACTATTTTCAATAATATAGTTGCTTATCACATTAAGCTTGAAAATGTTTGGGTTTGATTATGCGATTACTTAGTTTTACGCAGATTATAAAAGCTGTTCGGGTGTTGTGCTTATTACCAAAGGAAAAGATAATTCAGTACGTTCTGAGACATGGAGTTTCAAATTTATAACTGTTGAAACACTTGAAGGCGTAAATTAATTTAAGAGAAAATATCAACTTTTCAATTAGTTTTTCTCGGACTATTTTTTATTTTTAACAGCGGCCTTAAATGAATTTCAATTAGGTATTTAATAAATCCTGAAAATGACAATTTGTTGTTTAACTCAATATCGGATAAGGTGCCGATCACTTTTTTGCGTTATTACTGACAGTGCGAATAAGGTTTTCCTTGTGATAGATAACACAGTGGAAAGCTGTTTTGACACTCAAAACTAGACGGCTCATGTATGTTGAACGCCAGCTTTCCAGAACGTTGGTATGTTGTCCAAATGAGGCAACTTTTCATTGGATGCATTCACTACTGCCCGAGTGCCCGCTATCGCACAAAGACAGCATTTCACTAAAGGAAGTGTCCCGCTGTATCAGCTGGCCTTGCTACTATCGACGCTGATACCCGCTTCAACTGCTGCCACTATCCGTTGTCACAGCCGGTGCCGCTATCCACTGCCATTGGTATCCGCTGCTCCTGCATCAGCTGGCTCTGCTACTATCAATGCTGACACCCGCTGCAACCAGGGATGCGACATATACAGATTAATCTGTATTTTACAGATTTTTGGGCCAAAGTAACGTTACAGAATCTGTATATACAGATATACAGATTTTCGTCAAAAAGTACAGATTTACAGATTTTTCAAATTGACATTCATTTTTATGGACACTCCAAACCGTGCTTGGGAAGCAATCATATAACAACCAACTAGAGGTCGAATTTTTAGTTTTTAGTTTGAATTTTTTTTTTTCATTTGAGAAAAATCTTAGAAGGTTTTTACAATCTATTGCTGCGAAAACGAAGGAAATCCATTGAAAACTAACCGATTTATTAGCATTCGAAATTAGACATATTTTTCACTTCTTCCGGTTATAGATTTTCATTTTACATCCATATGTAGCCGAGTATAGCCGAACTTCCTGACAGACGTAGTTCTACGTCGAAACTGCGCGTTTTTTCGTGACATTACAACGTTAAAATAACCCTATTTTCAATCGAAATAGCGAACACAAAATAAAGAAATATTTTTATCAATTTGTTGCATTTTTAACACGAACAATTTAATGCACTAAATAATAATATTTATAATAAAAAATAATTATTATAATAAAATTATTCTAACGCACTGTAACAAAAATGCTTTTAATTTTTTCTCAACAGCTTCATGCGCTAAACGAACGGTAATAGTTTTTGAAAATACTTGATACATGTTTTCCCTTAACTATGTCATATCAGTTGAAAATATGTATTTTCGGTATTTTCTTATTAAATGAAAAAGACTATGCTTGAAGTGCAACAGTTAATAATTATTATTCAATTCGAGAAAAACATAAACATCGACAACACTGCCATCGTCAAGTCACTAACGACACGAGTGCCACTCGCCGGTTCGTCGACGAAGTGTCAAATCGCAGGCAAATCGAGCAAAGCAAATAGCAGCAGCCAGCGTCGGAAAAGTACTAGAAAAAAATCAAATCTGTAGAAAAGTTATACTGCGGTTGTTTTCCCCGAAAAATAAACTAAAGCAGTGTTACTAGGCAGCCGAAGCTAAATCACAGTTCGTAGGCCATTTTCGAATCGTTTCGTTTTCCTTTGCTGAGGAGCAAAATCTATTGAAGTTTCGTCAGGTAAATTTTTTCAATCCGATATTTGTTGATGGCTGTTTGTCGCTCTAACCTAATACGCGATGGAGAAAACTTATAATTTTTTTTTTCGTAGTAAATAATTCAGAATTCATCGTCAGCGTTTCAATCGGAAGGTAGCCGTAATGTCGCACACGATCCTGTTGGTTCAGCCCGGCCGTAACCCGGAGACGCGCACCTACAGTGACTACGAGAGTGTCAACGAGTGTATGGAGGGTGTGTGTAAAATCTACGAGGAACACCTGAAGCGGCGCAACCCGAACACACCAACTATCACGTACGACATCAGTCAGCTGTTCGATTTTGTGGATCAGGTTAGTGTGAACTTGACTAATTTATAGGCTGAATTTAATGTCCCCCTATTAATTTTTGCAGCTAGCAGATCTGAGCTGTTTGGTGTACCAGAAATCGACCAACACATACGCGCCATATAATAAGGAATGGATCAAGGAGAAAATCTACATTCTGCTGAGGCAAGCGGCCGGACCTACGGAATAGAAGATGGCTAAAGTGGTGGGAGCTGGATCGCGCGACTTGGGTAAGGTATTGTTTACGTCAAACAGTCACCTTTTGGAACTTCAGTTTTGGTTTCTGAATCACAGAAACTGTATTTAGTGATTTTTAAAGAGAAAGCAGCTTTCATATAGTTTTGACATAATTTGATTTCTGGTAGACGGGATCTGCTCCGGTTTAAGTCCGCTTTCTTCATTTCCGTTTTCTACCGATCACAATAACGTGGTCCAGCGAGAGCAGAAACTGGTAGTTTTTGACAAAAGCAGATAATTCGTAGCTTAACTACCGGTAGGACGAGTACCGGAATTGAGTGTGGAAGATTACAACGGTTTTGTATTTAATCTACTGCACATAAAATAATAATAAACAATACTGAGAGACAAAAAATAAAATGATAATAGTTAAACGACGTTCGTTTGAGTTGATAGCTTTCTTTCCGAATCAGTCTGTATTTGCTCAAAAAGCAATTGAGAAGTTGGAGCTGTAGAAACTCATGACACCTATTGCAGGATTCGGTGTACTCTTAGAACATAATATAAAACATAGTACATAACACAGTGTATTGATGGATAATGCAATGGAATTTGTTTATTCAGAAAATTAATCTACTTATTTGGTAACTGATGTGGTATTTCGCATTCAAAGAATACGAAAAAAAGGAAGCCTTCCAATTTGTGCACTTTGATGAGCATGTCCCCACAAATGATTGACGTCTTAAGTAGATAAAATTGAATCAACACCAACGTGCAACTTGCAAAATTACGCAAAAATTGCCGAGGGGCTTAGAACTGACGTCGTGCAGAAGGAATCAATACTTTCAAAACAGCACGAAAAACTTATGAACAAACTCTAAAATCCTTTGAACGCCGGGGTGAAAAACCTCTGCCCAAACGTTACTACTGTGAATGAAACAAGTCGACTCAATAATACTTTAGCAAAATATATGGATTTTCGAATTGACCTAATTAAAGATGAAGATGGTAACTTTAGTACGAATAATGAAGCGGTTCTTGTTGGTAAATGGCTGAATACGTGTAACATGGCACCCTAAAGTAGTCATTCTCGTCTGACCCCCAACCCCAACACCCGGCACTTTGGTCGTATGCTGACTGGGAAGGGGGGTCGTACGCGGCTGCGTAGCATACCGAAACCTCTTTGAACAACGAAATTAGAAATGAGGACCGGATCGATCGACAAAGACCTAGGCTACGAACACGGAAACAGAAAACGGTAAACGATTGGAAATTGTCAAAATCTCTTAATAAAAACAGCAAAATGGGTGCCAGAGAGCGACGGACGAGAAGAACCATTTTAGAAGCTGCATGCTCACTGCAGCTACGCGTTAGAACAGAGAGAGAGATACAAGTGAGCAAGAGCTGCCGAAAATAAAGTCCACCGTCGGGAGAAGCGCGAGCATGAGAAGCAAGTACTTGCCAGCGCAGAAGACTACTTAGCTTCTATAGAACAGTCAACAGAGTCGGAAGTAATCATTTTCCTGTACTGGTGATGCGTAAGGACAAGGACGGCCACCTGCTCACGGATAGATCGTAGCCAGCGTGTAGCGTGTAGGACGCTGATCCTCCCGATGGCCCTTTACGGACATGAAGCATGGACGCTGATTGGCGAGTGCTCGGAGTTTTTGAGCGTAAAGTTCTGCGATCGATACTTGGTGGTAAATTGAAAGATGGAGTGTGGCGCAGGCGCATGAATCACGAGTTGTACCAGGTTCAGGGGCGTGGTCCCCGTGGCTTTGTAGTTAGCGATGTCGGTCGGCTAGCTCTCCCATACGGTTGTGATATCGGGTTCGATTCCCGATCGTGTCGAGGATTTTTTTTGAGCTGAAAATTTTCTCGACTCAGCACTGGGGCACGGTGTATCGGTATATCGATAACGAATTGTCTCAAATAACCTAGCTGATCGAGATCGCTATTAGCCCCCAGGCTAAGCTTGCGATGTTGTTTTGTTTTAGAGGGGCGGACAAAGGGTACTTTGAGTGGCAGGTGGAAAGCGGTTTGGCCCCTCCCTCTCATTCCAGCTCAACATTTTTATCTTTTTATGACGAGTATTTTTGAAGAAGTAGGCACTACCAAGCAGGCCTTGAGAAGTTGATAAGCGCTCGTGAAGAAGCCGTAAAACCATAAGGTTGTTCTTCAATAAACTGTTCTTTGTTAGTGAACGTTTGTCTAAGTTCGTCTTTGCCCGTCCAAGTAAAAGCCCGAAGTTATCCTAGAAGTTGTGAGCAATTCAAAGGAACGCACCCCACACCTGATTAAGCCGAATTTTGAAAATTGATCATAATGGTGCTTATTACGGGAGTCACTTGTCCTATTCTCAATTTCACTTCACTGTCAATCTCACTCCACGGAGGTGATTTTTGTCACCTCACTTGAGGTGGAATCGGAAATAAGTCTAAAAAAGTGAAGTGATTGTGAGAGTGAAATATATTTCACCGTGAAGTGACTCCTGTTATAAGCACCAATAACCCAGATGCCACGGCAGATGTCACATTGCGACGTTTTTCTCACTTACGTGAGTCCCGTAATAGGATTTTGTTCACTTCACTCTGATTTCACCGTGAACTGACTCCCGTAATAAGCACCTTTATTCCACCAGCTCACCTCGTTTTGATCTGGAAGCGCACTAATTGCTGCGGTGCTGCCCGAAGCGCACTGTAAAATGTAGAGTGGATAGTGAAGCGTCCAGCAGGAGCCCTTGCACTCTTCGTAAAAAAATATGCCGACTGAAATATTGTGCGGCAGAAAGCAAGGTTGGTCGTGAAAGGGTTTCTCCAGAAACCCGACCAAATCTAAACAGTAACACAGCAATAGCCAAGCGGACAACGATTTGAACCGCTCTAGCAGTCGTTGTGAGAAGAAGTCATACATCAGATGAATTTGGAAACGGCCTTTCCGCATTGTGAACTTCAAGAGACAACTTCCATGGCTGTACCTGATGATATCGACTCAGACAGTTTACCAGCTAAGGAAATTTTTGCATGGTCAAAAGCGGACTCCCAAATGTTAGAACGGGAAGCTGAACCAGGTACTGTTGAAGCTTGGGTTCAAGAGATCGTAACATGACCATTGCTTATGCACCCAGATCGATGAGAGGGAGATGGGGGGGAGGGAGGCGGAAATACAGTTCAAAACGGTAGAAACAGTAAAGAAACGCTGTGTTGAAGAAGTATCTTCAAGATGACGAATTGCAGCGAGCTGCGACACTTCCTTGACATGGAACGATTTAGATAGCCGATCTTTTGCGTGATCTCAGTGTTGAGATTACTCAACCGGTGACGATCGAAAAGAACAACCGTTGTTGCATAGAATTGGAGTGTAAACGAACAAAACATATTTACATTAGACACAATTTTATTTACATCGCAGCTGAACGCAGAAAGTGGAACTTATTCGGACCAACAAGGTGTTGGCGGACACCCTTCAGGCGCTGGACGTTGAATGATTCGAAGATCTACGACGACCAGTTGGGCTCTACAAACAAAAGGGGGTAACGAAGTGGGCACTGCTTAGCAAGTATTGAGAAGTTGATAAGCGCTCATAGAGAAGATTTTCAGCCATTCCCAGTCAAAGCGTGCAATCATTGGGATAGTTTTTTAATAAACTGTTTCTTTTTCGTTAACGTTTGTCTAAGTTTGTCTTTGGCCGTCCAAATCCAAGCCTAATTTTCATTGTCTCGATTAGTTTGTTAGGTAGCAGTCTAACAAAAAGATAGTCAACCCAAACTGCTGAACATGGAAATTGTTATTATAGTTCGAGTTTTCATTTTATTAAATTTTTTCGGTTACTTATTTGGCGCCTTCCGATTATTGACGAGCAGGCGACCGCCTGCTTCGCGATAATCCGCCCCTGATCAGGTGTACACACACGCCGATAAAGTGAAGGTAATACAGTGGGACAGGCTTCTGTGGCTGGACATGTAGCCGGAATGCCTGATGACTGAGCCGCCAAAACTATATTCAGCAGAGATCCAGGAAAAGGCCGTCGACTCCGTAGTAGGCCTAGCAGTTGGTTAATGTGCGCGATGAAGGAAGATGCACGATCTGTTGGTGTAGGAGGTAACTGGGAACGGCTGCCCAGGACAGAAGAAGCTGGATATCTCAAATTCATTCGGCTTCAAAACGGCAGAAGGCCAAAAAAGTAAGTTTCAACATTCTCTACCATTTTGGAACTTCTGCCCTATTTTGCCCTTTTTTGATGTTTTAACCTCTTTTACTCTTATTGTTCTTTTATAATATTTTTCGATTTTTTTTTTTATTCTCGCTTATTTTCCGTCGGTCTAGTTCCGCCACTGTTGTGGCCAATCACCGAAGCCCAGGGAGGCGACTCCACACCCAGGACCCTAACTCACGACCCGTTTATTAACGGACTGGCGCCAATGGCTTTACTTCCTCATGCGATGGAAGGCGTGATCCCAGAGATTTTTCGCCTCAGAAAATCTCCCGGTGTCGGCTAGGATTGAATCTAGACCAGTTGGGTTGGTTGTGAGTGGATCACGCCACCTCACAACCATCGACACCTATGTCGGCGGTGGGATTCGAACCCAGGCGTCGAGCGTGGTTGGCGGAGACGTTACCAACCACACTAGGCCCCCGCTATATTTTTCGATTGTTTAGATATTTTTCGACATTTTTGGTCCGTTTTGACATCAAGTCAAGGATATGTGTGAATTATTTTACTCTTCCGCCATTTTGAGCTTTTTTACTCTTTTTGATTATTCTGTTCTTTTTCGACTGCGTCGATTGTTTCATTTCATTTAATATTTTGGATCTTTTTTTGATATTAAGAGAGGATGTTCGAAATATCTGGTAACTTTTTCGACATGTTCAACTGTTATTCCAATTTTTGTATCATTTTGATACATTTTCGTTTTGTTGACATGTTGAACATTTCTTCCCATTTTTACACAATTTTGATCTTTTCAAATTTTCTCAATCTTTTTGGCAAGTTTTGACCGTTTCTAGAGCTTTTTTTAAACATTTTCTATACTTTTTGACATTTCTAAAATTTATTGATAATTCGGACCTATTTTTCTCTTTATATTTTTCTGTATAGTTTCGATTGTTTTTTACAACATATGACTCTTTTCGATTTTTTTCAACATTTTGTTCCGTTTCAACCTAATGGAATTTGTTTTTTCTACTGTTTAATCATGTTGATCTCTCTTTTTCACCTTGTTCGACATTTGCATTCTTTTTTAACATTTTCTAGTTTTTATCGATTTGTTAGATCTCTTTCGAATTTTGTTCTGTTTCAAAATAATTGTTTTTTCAATTGTTTTGTTCTGATTTTTTTCACTTTTTGCTCTTTCGTATTTTCATCACTCTTTTTGACTTTGTTTGACCTTTGACCGGTTCTGCGTTCGGATACGAAGGAAGAGGATTCCAAAATCCCAGGAAAGCTTCATGTACTGTACACCGGTTTTTTCAGTGATTGCTATACCTTTCTAGGAGAAAGGCAAAAAACTAACTTTTTTGTGTTAAGAGATAGAGGAACGGCTTATTCAAAAAAGTTGTTGAAAATTCAAAAATATGAAGCTTTGTTGAGTTATAAAGTATATTATATGGAACTTACTTAAACGTTAGTTTTTTGTACTTAGCTTTTGTCAGTTGCATTTTACACGAAAGTGTTGTTCGAAGAAATTGTTAGGGCACTCATAACACACATTTTTGCCGAAGACCATATATCTCCAGGACTTTTCCTTACAAAGATCTATCATATTTTAGCGTATTTTTTCGATAACTTTAAGAACGTATAGCTTAAAAAAGGACAAGTGGAATCATGATATCAATACGTTTCTATGAGTAGTACTATGAACTCCTTTAGGTTTCATTTGTCCCAATCCACCCATATTAGAGTACGACGAGCATATGTCACAGTAGGTTTTCATATATTAATAATACTAACTTTTTTGTGTTAAGAGATAGAGGAATGGCTTATCCAGCAAAGTTTTAGAACGTGCAAAAATATGAGGCTTTGCTGAACAAGCGAAATTCCTATCTTCATTGGGTACAGAGTTACAGAATATTTTCCATGAAAGTTACTTGAAAGTTAGTTTTTTGTACTTAACTTTTGTTAGTTACATTTTACAAAAAAAAAACCTTGAATGAAGGTGAAAGGCGCTATGAACCGGTGTTTAGTAGTGAACATCGATGGAGCTTTAGGGCATCTTTTTTCGCTTATTCCTTCATTCCACAAAGCAGCCATTTCGGGCCTTTGATATTTTTAATCTACCTGAACGACGTCAATTTTCAATTCACAGCCATTCGCCGATTTTCGATTCACTCGACTGTCATTCGCTGACGACCTAAGGCTGTTCGCAAAAGATAATAATTTCGACAAAAGCTGCAGCACTCCAGGACCAGTTATGGGTTTTCACAAAATGGTGCGCCAGGAAGGACTTTCAACTACAATTTATCAGACACACTTCTGCGACGCACAAATCAAGGACTTGGGAGTACTACTTGACTCAAAGCTAACATTTAACCAACACATGACATTCACCGTTGACAATGTTGATAATGTTTATCACCAAAAACTTCAGCGACATCTATTATCTAAACACTATACACTTGGCTTTGGTGCGCTCGATCATTGAATACTGCATTTCAGTGTGGAATCACCATTATCTAAACGGAGTAAGCACAATCGAGTCAGTGCAACCAGGATTTGTTCTCTTTGCTCTTCGAAAACTGTCGTGGAACGACCCTTTTCGACTACCGAGCTACGAACGCGCTGCAGACTCTTCGACTTAGACACACTGCAGATTCGCCAGAAGGGTAATATTCGTTTCCGACGTGTTGACTTCACGAGTTGATTGTACGGAAATTCTCGAGCAACTCAATATAAGATATACATATATGTCCGACTGCGCATGTTGCGAAATAACCTCTTTCTCTACGTTCTGAATAGGCGAACAAACTACAGCAGATTCAGCACGATAACCGGTCTCCAGCGCCATTTCAATCGTTTTTATTCCCATTTTGACATTGACATTATTTTTGGAATTTTTTAATTATTCTCTTAGAGCTTTTTCTTTTTTTGTTTACATGTTTTGACGTGGGACTACATTTGTTTACTATACTGGGATGCACTCTGTAAAATTGGAAATAAAACTGGCAAATGTTGCGTCAGATTTCAAACGGTAATAACAGCATAACCACATGATGGATAACACTAACCAATATGTTGTTGGATAGATAAAATGTGTAACAATTTTTTAATATGCTAGTTATCACTCTAATTTCATAGCTAAGCGGTAAAATTGATAAAAAGTTTCAATAACAAATTTACGCGAACAATGACCCAATTTCATGCGAGCATTTCGAGCACAGACGACGTGAATGGACACCATCCGCTCCCTGTGATATTCTCTGTATCAATATCGAAATAAAAATTGACATAGTCCCCCCGTCCCAATAGGTCAATTTATGTTTGCTTCCATGAGCTTAGACTAATATGATGTCTCGAAAGTAAAAGTTTTCCAAAAAGTTTGAAAAGTTTCATTTCTATACGTGTACAATCGAGAAAAAACCGCAGTGCTGCTGTTTATGGTGATTGAAAGTTTATCTCATTAATGTGATTACCATAAATTACTCAACAAGAATTTTTAATTTTTGCAACAGATATTTATTTAATTTTATCTTCGATATTCACTAAATAATCATAGATATTATCGAAAGAGTTAATTCCTTAATATATACATTTATAGAAGAGTAAGGGTCTGCGCTTGTGAATTTTTTGTTTATTTGCTAAGATTCATTCAGAACATCTTTTTACATTTCAGACAAAACCATTCATTATGATAACGTCAGTATTATTGGATTTGGTTTTTTAGGATATTGAGTTAATTCTGGCTTTGACGCATTACGAGAAATTTTTGGTGATTCTTCAACAAGCACGATATGCTTGTGCCTTGTCAAATACATGTGGTTTGCACAGAAATATACCACGGGCATAATAACGTCAGATATAAACGATGTTCTTTCGAATGTTGTTGAATATATTTCAAAAATTTATTTCCAGGGGAGGCTGAAAATAAAAATACGTACAGTCGCTGGGCAAACACATTGATTCTGTCTGCAGACTCTGTATATTTTGTAACAAAAAGTCCCCTAATTACAGTGTATAGTCCCACGTTACCATTTCATACAACCCTAGGGCTGTATACCTTGTAGTATTTTCTTAGTGTTTCTCTTATTTTTTTTATTTTTTTATCTTTTTTGATATGTTGTATTTCTTCAGCTGTTGAATCATTTGTAAAACTTTTTTTTTTTTGGTTAAATTTACCACGTCTTTTTCGTCTGTTTGTTCTGTTTTAGTATAATTTTTTTTTCTTATATGTATTTTTGTTCTTTTGAAGTAGAATACTTCTCTCAGAAAGTTCGGCTACATAGGGATGTGAAATGAAAATCTAAAACCGAAAAAAGTGAAAAATATGTCCAATTTCAAATGCTAATAAATCGGTTATTATTCGATGGATTTCCTTCGTTCTTGCAGCAATAGATTGGAAAATCTTCTAAGATTCTTCCCAAAATAAGATAATTGTAATTTTATTATTCACACTATTGTACTATTGAAAATAGTCAAGCCTTGTCAAAACGAAAAATTCGACCTCTGATTGGTCGTTCTAGGCTTGCTTCCCAAGCACGGTCGACAGGATCATATACCTTGCAATTCAAAACATGCTATTTGGCCTATATAAGAGCCTGTTTCAGCCGGAGCCGCTCATAATAGTTCTAGACAGCGACAACAGCAGTCGTCCTTCCTTAGCAGCAGCTCTAGCCCTGTGGTTGGTCACCACGTCTCAGGAGCAGCGCGGTTTTTCTCAGCGTGTGTCGCCAGACAGCCATTATTCCCCCCGTGTTGGGGCAGCATGAAGATTGCCATCAGGAAATCCAATTTTGAAAATCAAAATGCCTTTTTGAAGGCAAATAAACAAGTCATTGAAAGTTAATAATTTTTGACAACGCAAGCAAGCATTCTGGGTTGCATTCAGCAATTTAAATTTGTCGCACCCGTCTAATTTACTGAATGTGAAATAGCTTCCACAGTGCATGTTGTCCGTGTATCTTAATTCCCCCAATGTTAGAGCAGCTCAAAGATTGTAATTAGCAACCGATTTCGAACCGCAACATGCTTTTTTCAAGGCAAATAAAAAAATAATTGAAGGTTAATAATTTTCTGGAATCAACACAAGCAGGCATTCTGTGCGGGATGCAATCAAATTCTGTTGTAGTTGTCTAATTTTCACTTTATTTAGTAAACCCCCCCCACTGTAGGGGCAGCGCAAAGGCTGCGATCAGCATAACCGACATTGAATAATAAACTGCCCTGTTAGTACGCATTCACAAAAGCAGTTAGTTCGACTATGCAGAGCTAATATGAAGTCGATTCAATCAATCAGCATAAACAGAATTTCGTCGTCTCCCAGCTGCCAAGTTGCAACATGATGCAACACGCAACAGCGAGCAAACGAAATCGCTTGATGTTACAAACCGCAATAAGATACGGGTTAAAACCGTTGCGTGTGTGAGAGCACCATCGGTGTTTATTCGCTGGATACACTATCTACTGTCTACTGAACGCAATAATCTGCTTACATGCGACATGGGGACGGGAACATTTTCTTCAACCAAGCTGCACAACACGACACAAAACATGTTATTTTGTTGCTCCAATGAGAGTGCTATCGGTCCGGCTCGACAAGAAATCATTTTTGTGCATCCGTGCTACGAAACTGAGGAAAAACTTTAGAAACTGAAAAAAGAGGTGGAGCTTATCAAATGATCGCTCTGAACCAGAATGAATTCACACATATTTTTCAAGTTATATCATTCCACCACGTACGTAAAATAATTCATTCCTATTTTCATCCCTATATAAGAGCCTGTTTTAGTCGAAGCCGCTTATAGTAGTTCTTAACAGCGACGACAGCAGTCCTCCCTTAGCAGCAGCGGGAGCGAGCAGTGGGTACCATCGATAGCGGATAGCGGCCACAACTGTGGAATGGCTGCGGTTAAGCGTAGCAGTTTCAGCGGATCTCACCATCGATAGCAGCAGGGCCAGCAGATGCAGGTACAGCGGATACCAATGGCGGCTACGGATAGCGTTGCAGTTGCTCAGCAGTTGGGCCAGTGTATAGCGGCCACAACTGTGGCATGGCTATGCATAGCGTAGCTGTTGCAGCGGGTATATCAGCATCGATAGTAGCAGGGTCAGCTGATGCAACGACACTCCCTTCACTAAAATGCTGTTTCAGTGTGGTACCGGGAAGCATCAGCAGCAGGCTTGCATGAAGTGAATACATCAGCCAGCAACTTCCTCTAAGGCCTCTGCCATAGTAGACGCGAGAAGCGGCGCGAACCGATTCGCTCGGCCGTAGGTTGATGTACAGCTCTACTGATGGCTGTACATTAACCTACAGCTGAGCGAATCGGTTCGCGTCGCTTTTCGCGTCTATTATGGCAGAGGCCTAATGGAAAAGTTGTATCAGTTTGTTCAGAAGAATATTATTGTCGGTAATATTACAGAGATGCGATTGCGTAAATCCGATTTTGAATTTAACAATTGTTCTTTTGAGAACAAATAACACACTTATTTGAAGAGTTAATAGCTTTTGGTACCAATAGCAGTATAGTGACAGCCTCAGCGATAGATGCAGGTGCAGCCGGTACTTCCCTGAGGCCGATGTAAAGGTAAATGGGAGCAGCACGGCGAAACAGTTCGGGTTATGCTTAGACGCGCGTCATTTTTCGTTCTTGATATTCCCCACATGGAACGACGCGCTTTTGTATGATAGCGGTGGTATTAGCGGTAGATGCATTTGCCAACACTTCCTCCAGTAAAGCCGTGTCTAGTTTTCAATGTGAAAACACCTTTCTCATTGTGTTGACCGTGCGCCTTAGTCCTCACTATCAAGGTAACACAGAGATGTAAGATAAACACTACATCCTATGATAAATTGAACAATTGTTCTTATAAGGACAACAAATGAATTAATGAAGATTTAATTTTGAATTAGAATACTTCTCTCAGGAAGTTTGGCTACATAGGGATGTAAAATGTAAATCTAAAACTGAAAAAAGTGAGAAAAATTTCAAATGCTAATAAATCGGTTAGTTTCCGATGGATTTCCTTCGTTTTTGCAGCAATCGATTAGAAAATCTTCTAAGATTCCTACCAAATGCATGAAATTGCAATTTTATCATTCGAACTATTGTACTATTGAAAACTCTTAAGCCTTGTCAAAACACAAAATTCGACCTCTGATTGGTCGTTATACCGCGCTTTCCCAAGCACGGTCGGCAGAGTTATGGACCTAGTAAATTAGGAATGCATCATTTGGCCTATATAAGAGCTTCATCAGATAATAAACAAACATTTCAACGGATATTAAATTGAACAACTGAAATTTGAAGAACACAAATGATTATTTGAAGAGTTAATATTTTCTCGTTTTGCGCTATAATCCAAAGTTAATTATCTTCATCTACATGCATACTCTGACTATTATTACGTGTTTGCGTCGCTTAGTGTTTGGCTACGGTCATGCAGAACGCAAATAACGGCGCGATGCGATTCGGCAAGACGAAATCTGTTGAAATGTATAGCTCTACTTCGCCTTAAAAAGAGCTGTACATTTCACCACGGTAAGGCGAATCGCATCGCGCCGGCATTCGCGTTCTGCATAACCGTAGCCTTTGTTCCGTTCCCGTTTAATGATGTCGTACTAAATGTGCATATTACAATTCGGCAGCACTTCAACTTCTCATTTGCACAAAATTTAAAAATATCCAATGAACTTCATTCAAAATATCAGACAAAAAGAAATTACAATACTGCCAATGAACGGTCAACGTTTATTTACTAGAAAAAATGACTGACACGCAAGCAGCCAGGTTATCTTTCTTGTAAAAGTATTCTACTTCAACCTTGCGGTCGTGGCTTTGCATACAACCTTCTTGTGATTTTTTAACATAAACGAGTTTTCGTGATTTTGTTTTATTTTTTGGTGTATTTATTCCCTTTCGACCATCTTTGGTATTTTTATTCTTTTTTAACAGTTGTAGACAATTTGGAACTTTTTTACATTCTTATTTGTTATTTTTGCAGATTTTGAATCATTTGACCAATTCAACTTGACAACTTGACAAAAATGATCAAACAGGGAAGAAAGATAATAAATTTGAAAAATATTAGTAAGCCAATTGAAACTAAACATAACTTTACCAATCCTTTTTAAAACGCTATGGCATACGAAACGGTTTAGCTGTTGATGAGGAAAGGAGCTTAAGGATTTAATGTTCGTCATCACAACCCTGTCACTGTGTTGGTTGATTGTCGTAGAAGTATTCTGCCGCTCATAGCAAGTCCGTCCCATTTGCGTTTAGGTGCTGACGAGAAAACAGCAATTGAAAATCGTAACGCTTTGGGCACTCAAATGCTTTCTCAATCAAGACCATCAACAGAAATTAGTACTGCAATGACAATCTAACACTTTTACATCATAAAACTTGTATAAACACCGAAATTTGACCAAAATTTGTTGAAAATCATAAGCTGGGACTCACATGCGATTACTTTTACGGTACGTAGCTAGAATGATAGCAAGTCAGTCCCATAGCCGGCTACGACCGGTGATGAAAAACAAACTACTGCAAATCAATGGCGGTGCTATAGCTTGCGTTTGGAATGAATCCATCGCTGGTCAATTCATAAATGACCTTCTCTCGTGCCTTATTACACAAGTTTTTTTGTGAGAAGCATAACATAATGTACCAACTGCGCAGCTCAGAATAAAATTAGATTTTGTTTTTACATTTGATACTACTGATAAATTCGAAATCAGTGTAGGTAACTTATTCTAAATTTTCCTGAGAGCGGTCACACGTTCGTGACGGTGGACAGCTTCGACGTAGAAGTGGAAGCGAATATGAAAGCACAAATATAGCTTAGGAAAATGTTTGCTTGTAGCGTACCGAAGTATTTGATATGACTGACAAATTCTTCAAAACGAAATTCAAGACAATAATGTTACAATTCTGGCCCACGTCTTTACATAAAATACGGATAAAATACGAAAAGTAGTATTTACTCAAGAATGCTTTAACTAATAATACAGTGACACACCTGAAGCTTTCATTGTCAACAACCAACAGCTGAAAGAAGCTACTGGTGGAAACTTTGTCTTGAAGAAAACATTGTACTATCAGCTAGAGCCACACGATGTAGAACGTGTAAAATTCAATCAAACCTCCTATCGAATATCACTTGGTACATCCAATTCTAAACCTGAAGACCACAAGTTGTGGTAAATATTACATTTTTCATAATCATTATTGGCTGTGGGGTTAAATTGCGAAGATTTTTGCAATGGGACCGACTTGCGATCACTTTTGCTATGGGACAAACCGACTTGCTATTTTTTTCATAGTTCCTCAGAACGAAGTATTCAAAAATATTTGTTCTATCGAAAGTAGACATAAGAAGGAATTGATTCCATAAATAAACTCAAAATTGACAAAAATGCAATTGGGACGGACTTGCCATGAGCGGCAGTATATTGGTGTCGTCAATAATGGTTATAATAAGTAGGATATGCGGTGTTGTTACAATAAACATTTTGGTACAGAAAATTTTACTAAATTAGGAGTAATTTCGCTTTTGCTATACATATATTACTTTTGAAAATACAGCAGACGAATAAAAACATACATCATCTCAATAATTTTGGGATGGATTTTTTTCTATATTAAGTATTAATATTAATAATATTAACTTTTATAAGGGTAAATTCCAATTTTATTGTTCTGTTAGCACTCATCTGATTATTGCTACACGTGGTATGTATTTATGCAAAATAACAACGTATCATAGCAACGAATAGAAGGAAGAAGTCACTTTGCTCCAGTGTTGCCAATAATTCCAGCGCAAGATAAGCGATGTAGTTACAGGTTACAGTGATCATTTTGTTACAGTAAGTGAAACCAAATAAAGAGAAACCTGGCTTTTGCTATGTATTCTTTCGAAAATACACTAGAAGAAAAAGAATGAAGGTTAGTTGACTCTTAAAACAACAGAAAATTCCTAAGGAACTTTTTAAAAGATCATCTCTATCAATAGGTTATGTGGATTTATTCTGGAACAACAGACGCAAAGTTGCCTAATTACAGTAAATTACTTGTGACCATATCGGGTGATAGATATTCACCAACACTAGAAATGCGGTACGATAAATATTTTTTGTCATTGATTGATGTCTCCTGAGGATCAGATGCCATGAGTTTTTATAAGCGACATACACAGAAATAATTGGGGTCGTTGTTTAATGAAAAAATCTCAACTCTTTAAAAAGCACAGACTTTATATGGCCACGCCATGACACCAGGGATTGTTGATGATCAATGTGCAATGAATCATTACTTGAAACCATGATGTTCCCGAGAGTAGCTTTGCACAGTTCGGCGTTTATTATAACTATAAAAATTATAATACTTGCACATCGAGGGTCAAATTTGCCACGACGATAAACAAGTTATTTACATGACGAAGCAACTCATATCATAGTCAGTCAGTTGGAGGCGAGAATTACACAATAATAAGCAGAGCGTATGACGAAGAGACTCAGCCAGAAAAGAAGTGTCATCAGAACAATTTTTGCTACAGCCTAATAACCTTCTGTGGAATCGTTTACTGTACAGAAAAGATGTATCATTATTATTACGATCGTGTTGTTGCAAGCTGACAATGCAGAAAAAAAAAGTCCCATTTAGGAGAAAAAAGAGCCCAACTTTGCCTTTACCTCACTGATGTAGGCGATGCCTCGTTGGGGCGGTTTCCACCTCATACTCGATTTCCAGGTGCGGTTTGCGTAGTTTCTTAGGTTTCTTCGGATTGCTGGTTGAAGGACCCCCGTTCAGTGACGCCTTCTTCTTCAGCGGTTTCTTCGGAAGTCGCGGAGTCACCTTCGATGCGATGTCCTACGTAAAAGAGAGGAAGAAAAACGAAAATAAATTTGTGTCACAAGTCACAATCTTACGCTATTGTTCTACCCTGAAACTCGTATCATCGATCGGATGACGTAAATGAATTAATATCAACAAAAAAAAGTTATCATACTCATGCCATAATACACAACTCCCAAGAGGAGATATGCTTGCGTACATGCAATCTAGAATTTTGCCACGCCGCTCACTCAGAACGACAAATGAAACCGGTTTTAATTACGACCGGTCTTTCCGTCAACAACGAACATTCGGGGAGAGCGCGGCGGGCGACGCAGCCAACAACAATTTGCAAACCATGTGCTCCTACGAAACATTACAACATCCAAGGCCATCTGATCGCTGCCTGTAGGGTGCAGTCGGTGTTCCAACTGGCGTTCGTTCCGGTGAGAGCAAGTACACGCTCTAGGATGTGTGTATAAATTTTGAACTTGAACTTGATCAGCGAGTGATCTTCGCTGTTGACTGACTGACCAACCACCAATCAGCAGCGGTCATTAGCGTCGTCTTGTTGCTACTGGCCCGGTAGATACGATTAGCACCTTCGCTTGCGGTTTCTCGACGTTGCTTGCTAGAGTTCATGGTTCGAATTAGTGCGCGCGCATCGCTTAAATGATGGGAAATGATACCGATTTGGTATTTGGTTTTAAACATGCAACGAGCATTGATTAAAAGTTTCTAGTTATTATTAGTTGAGGGGCTCACTTCGGCTACTGATGAAGGCAGTAATTCATGGCACGTACTTGTTTACGATTTTTTAAACGGTTTCCTGCTGACCGTTTGGTTTGTCTGCCCCGAGGGGTGGCACCGCGCTTTGTGTCACGTACGTACGAAAAACCTGAGTCGGCGATCGGTAATTAGAGCTCTCGATAGTTGTTAAAAGTGTGAGCATCGAATTTGATTAAATGTCTTGCTATCGGTATGTGTTGGACAAGCGGAAATAAATCACGAATGATTTATATAGTTGTCAGTTATTCGAAAAGCAGTACATCAACTTTAGATATCAGTAGATAAAGTGACTTTTCTGGTAGGTTCTCCAATCGCAAAATCATCAGAGGCAACATTTAATAAACCTTACAGGAAAATAAAACTGAAGTAATGACTTCGAACAAAATTATTGTTCAGCAACGCTACGAGAACGGTTTAGTGGATTCCCAAGTTTTCTTCAGTAAAATTTTGGAATTCAACAATTGTTCAGTTCGAAAAAAAGATCTCCTTTTTTCTTATCAACAACCGTTTTGAGCTTTAATTTTTGAATATTTTTCATATCTTTGATCTGTTTCAAATTTGCATTTTATCCATATATGAAAACTTATACCACACATCTATTTATACCATACCAATTTATACCAAGTGTTTCTTACCTCTTTTAGGTAATTTCTACTTAACATGATAACTTGTTATCATTTTTTTGGTTTTTTTTTTCGACATTGCTGACACACTTCTAATTTTTTCATAATTTTTCTATCAAGGTTAAATCAATTTGATCGCTTTTTTTCTTTCAATAATTTGAAAGTGGGTAAGGCAAAACAAGAATACTCAGAAATGTAAAAAGAAGTAACATTCTTAAAGTTCTTATTGTAAAATCATGTTGTCTATTGATCCTCATATAAAAAAAATTGGAAACATACTTGTAAACGTAATGAAGGGACAAACGAGATCGGGCAACAATTGCAATCAATGATGGTGATCGGCGATAAAATCGACGATAAATATTCGATTTTTTTCAGCGTGTGAGTCAACTACGTCTCTTAGTCGGTTCTAACATTTATCGTTCGATATGCCAGTCCGAGTGAACCAATTCGGAGATTCGCTGAGATAATTCGTTCTCTCTCAGAGATGGAATTTCCAATAGCTCTACAAACCGATGATTCACTCTTCGCTGATAGAATCCAAGTGTCAAAACAAACAAACAACTTTCTTTCTGAGTCGCAAGTGTTGACAGTAAAATAGGTTTTTCATCGTTTAACAAAATGTTGCTTGCTGTTGTTATTGTCAACTCAATGTTCCTTTGTTTGTCGGTTTTATTTGCATCGAAGGTTTGTTCGCTGATGTATGTTGGCCGATATCGGAGTTTTTTTTTTTAAACAAGCAAAAACCTGCACACATTTTGGAAAAAAAATCCGCATATATAAATAGATTCTAGAAAAGTTTGCAAGCTATGCAAAAAGTAACAACAAATATTTGCCATTTGAAAAAACAAAATCGGCAACGGACTCTGAAAATCTGCATTTCACAGTCAATTCTGTAAATCTGGTATCCCTGTTTCGTGCTGCCTTTTAGTTGGTCTAACGCTTGCAGTTTTTTCCCTCTCTGAGTTTTCGGTTTGCGATACAATTTTACGATTATTGGGACACTCTCACTCACAAGGTGATTCAAACCAAAGATTTTCGTTCCACGGCTCGATCGGATCGGGAGACGATAATGAATTACCGATCGAAACCGATGAGAGAATCGAGAAAGCGTATGAACAAGCGACGATAAACTCGCATACACTTAACAGGCTATAAAGTTCACGGAGTATTCTTTCGGCAGTTTATTTGTCACACAAGTTCTCTTCTCGAGAGACGATACAAAACATCGCGTATTATGCGTGATCAGAATCCAATAGGATTCTCTCGTGATAATTCTCTGATGCGATTTTAACCATCCTTGATTGCAATAAGAATGGCAGAAATTATTGAAATTGTACAGAAATAGCTAGTTGTTGAAAAGGTGAACAAATAATGTCACAAAAGAGCAACAATTTCGGCTAAAAGTAGTCACGAGAGTAAAAAAAACAGGTTCAAAATGACAAAAAAATACCGAAAAAAACACGACAAGTTTATGATGTCAAAATAGAGAGCTAGAGTAAAAAAACAATAAAAATAACATACAAAATTATACGTAATAAAAGAGCAAAAGAAATCAAACAACAACGGCAATGGAAGTTTCCTCCTTTTTAATGATCAAAATTGTGCAAAAAAAGATAAGTGTTGAAAAAGTAAACATATAATGTCACAAAAAACTAACAACAGTTAAAAGTAGTCACGAAAGTAAAAATACCGAAAAATCATAAGGGAACATTCATAAATGACGTAGCATTCGAGGGGGGAGGAGGGGGTTTGCAGGTGACGAGGGGGAGGGTGGGGAGTCAAGCCAAGCTACGTAGCGAATATTAAATTAAAAAAAAATTTGGATTTTTTCTAATTGTTTTTTTTTTATCACTGTTTTTATGTTTTGGGTTGTTTTTATTACTTCCTTGTATGTTTTTGATAATAAAATTTGTGAAAAAAAAAATTATCATGTGGGGGGAAGGGGTTATTGTAAAGCTACGTCATTATCTAGAGGGGGGTCCTGATTTTGTGACGAAATGCTACGATGGGGGAGGGGGGTGTCAAAAAAACCCTTAAAAAAGCTACGTCATTTATGGATGTTCCCTAAGGAGTTTATGATCTTAAAATAGAGAGCAAGTGTCAAAAAAAAAAGTCAAAACAGAAAAAATAGTAAAAATAGGCCACGTCCTTGCAATCAGGTAGGAAGAGAGACGGGATGTTAGTGTGATCCTTTATATTTGGAGATCGTGTTAACCTGTGCTTCTCCACAAAGGTCACAGGAAGTTTTTTCAGTAGGAAAGGGTAAGTTGATTCAGGATTCACTCTAATAAGAGATGCATCATACATATAATTGAGCTACTTTCGTTTTATTCTCCGTCCAGTCGGCTGATTAGAGATGCACACTCAGCTTTTTCAGATTTGGTACTGGTTTAAATTAATGAACGTTTATAATGCTGTAAGGGCCACGCGCGAGTATGTGATTTAATTAGTAAGAGCGCAAAATTGTTTAGTTGTCTGATTCGAAACTGATTCAAATTAACAGACCACGGTATGCTGTTGGGGCCACGCCCAAAAAGTGGTATATTTCAGTAAACTGCAAAATATTATACTACACGATGTTGATCTGATTTTTATTGACATACCAAAAAAAGCTGTCGGGGCAACTCACAAATTTATGGGGTTTATGGGATGGGAATTTGGGGTGGCAAATTTATGGGGTTTATGGTATGGGAACTTATGGGGTTAGTTTAATCAATATTAGAAGTGCATCAGATTCTATGATTTGAGCACGTGTACGTGGTTCGTATCATAAAATATATAAGTTTTGTCTAAATTTGAACGGGTATAAGCTAACGTGGCAAATATATTACTAGAAACACGAATAAAAGAAGTCAATAAAGTCACAACGCCAAAAAATTTAAAAAATACATGAAGTTGTTCACTGTAAATACAACAAAAATGTCTAAAAACATTACAATACAGTAAAGTTCTTTTTTACACGATTTCACGTACCGTGCAAAAAACCGCGTTATTTGGAAAAACGTCGTGAAAAAGAACCGTGTAAAATAAAACCATGTAAAAATGAAACTGTGTAAAAAGCAGCCTACTATAGTCTGTTACCATTACTGTTACTTACTGTAACAATTTTACGCGAAGAAAAAAAAACGTGCAAAAAACCGTGTAAAATAAAACCGCGTTATTTGAGAAAACGACGTAAAAAAATCGCGTTTTTTGGAAAATCGTCGTAAAAAAGAACCGTGTAAAAAAAACCGTGTAAAAAAAGACTACTGTATAACAATTTAGTAGCCTCTGATTTTCGGAGAGATCGATAACGGCGCCGGCTACGTCCTTACGGTCGGCTAGGAAACAAAGGAAGGAAGAAAGTGTTACAATCGTTGTTGCCAGAGACCGAGTTTACCTCTGCATCTCCAACGACTGTAACGGAATGAAAGGTACTTTGTCACCGTGGTGAGCGACGGGTTTTCATCCTGTGATCCTTTCCTGTGTTTTAAACTTTACGACTCGAATGTGCCTCGATATTTACTACTCTTGAAAAGTGTCGGCAGTTATAATTACCCGGGTAGGTGTGTTATTATTTCAACTGAGTTTGTGTCTTTTTTTAATTAAGTGTGAGGGGAAGGCTTAAAATGGAGGAATGGGGGAAGCCTTAGAATAAACCTATGCGTAAAAGTCCCTCTGACACCGGGCTGATTCTACTTTCCTTGATAAAAGAAACATGATAAGTCAAAACAAAAGATCGAAACAGATTTTAAGAAGCTTATAATTGTGAAAAAATTTTGAAATTAGCCAAAAGTTGTTTAAATTTGTGCTTTTTCAAATATTCCAAATTTAGGTTACCTGCAATGTAATCCGAGACGAGAATGGAGAATCGCAAGTAGAGTGTATAATTGAGACGATGGAAAAAAGGTCTCCGGTTTCGTAAAAAATGGAATTACACGGCATCGAATCATAAACCTCTAAAGGTAAGAAACAGAAAATAGTGATTTTCAACTAAACTTTTTACTGATTTATTACTCAATGATATGCCAATTATTGTATCACAAGTTTTGACAACCTTCGTCATTCGATCGAAATCCGTTCAGTTGTAATCACATACCCTGGATGCAACATACTGTTGCGTGCCTGAGAGTGCGTTGCCTCTATCGACACGTACAGAATTTTGTTGTCCTAGCCGCACAGCGTAGTGTGCGGCACCTTCTGTAATATTTGCTTCTATACGACAAAAAAAGAAGAAGTCAATTCAAATGGCAATTCGATTGTCTTCCAGGTCGCAACACGATTACTACACGTTAGCCTTAGGCCTAAGGCTATGCTGAATGCCAACGCGAGCGATCGGGCGAGATTCTTGCCTTAGGTAAATAAACAGTCGTAATAGAACTGTTCATTAACCTACGGCAAAAATCTCGCACGATCGCTCGCGTTGGCGTTTAGCCTAGCAGAGGCCTAACACGCACCACTGTGCGTCGATTGCGGCAATGTAATTTTCACTCAACTTGGCTGTACACAAATGAAAATCGAGTTCTACTGCACTGATCATAGACTATGAGTGACCAGCTTTTTACTGATACATGGCTCGGTGCAGTACGGTTGCCTGTGCCAGCATGTTTGCCTTCAAGACATCAGTTCCAATAACATTCTAACAGCATATCGTTTAAATTGTCTGATAAAGCAGGTTGTTACGAACTTTCCGAAGAAGCTTCACCTTCAAGACATCAAATTAGTCTAGGCTAATGGAAGCATACATTGCACACTGGGCCAGGAATAGAATCTAGCGGAACAAAAATATTAGCGCTCTCAGGGTTTGACCCATCAATTTCCGATCTCCTACAAAGTTTCTTGGTATAGTTAGGGCTTCGTTTTGGATGTTTGAATTAGTTCGAAATTTAGCCGCGAATGTGGCGTTGCGATGCCAATTTCTTTTCCTTACACGCTAGAGCTTTGCGGTTTTCGAAAAGAGGTTCAGAATGTCAAGTTTTTCGAAAACGTGAGTAAATGTGTAAAAAGTAAAAAAAAAGTTACACAAAAATTTCAAAAACGTTAGAAATTTAAAAAAAAACACCAACGATAGTCGAAAAATGTTGAAGATGAAGCAATCAAAAAAAAAAAAACAATTAAAACTCACAAAGGAACAAAATTGACCAACGAAGTGAAAACACTGAGTAACAAATAAAGTAACTATGCCAACAACCTGAAAAAATACATAAAGTCTTTAACTTTAAATGAAACAACGATGTCGAACAATATAATTATATTGAAATGCAAAAAAAGATTCAAGAGATTGAAAAGAAATGGAAAATAAAAAAAAGGCGCACGAGGTCTAAAACAGTAAAAATAAGACCAAAAAAAATCAATGAAAAAATTCACGTAAAGTCCATTATGTTAAAACAGACTAAATACTGAAAAAGATCAAACAGACCGCAAAGTATGAAAAATTTTCAAAAGAGAGGAAAGGGTAAAAATTATCAATAAATGTTTGAAGAATAAAAAAAAAACGAAAACTGCTAGGAATAATTTAAAAAAATATCGAAAACTTCGGAAATTGCAAAACGAACGAAAACGCCAAATATAGTCGAAACAGGTCAAATATGTCAACAAATGATCTTTTTATGTGAAAAGATCAAAAGTGCTTAACAAGGTGAAATATAATAAAAGTCGATAAAAAAAAATAAAGAATGCTATGGCGTCTCGTGGGTTTGGATATTGTCACCATTCTCATGTGAAGTTGCGCATTCATTGCTTTGAATGAAGCAACAAGAGAATTTCGGAGATTGTACAATGTTGTTGAAGTTTTTCAACGCCCCAAGTGTTTGCTCTCAATCCCAACCGAAAAAATTAAAATTAAAATATATAAAAAAATAATAATTAAACATTATACAAAAATAAAATGAAAAAATAATAGAAAATAAATAAAGGAAAAGCAAAGAAATATAAAGCACAACACAACAAAATATCAACGCTTTTTTTTGGAAGAATCGAAACAAAAATGACTTTCTGGACTTAGAAATTTTTGAGATACAAAAGATTTTCAGCCCAAATGTTTCTAAATCGCAGAAAGCCGATTTTTCGTTTTTTTTTTTAATAACACCAGGAATTTGGCATCAAAAAAAATTGTTCGATATCGACAATTTCATGTACCTGCGCATTTATTCATCAATCAAAAACCGTGTTCCCAAGGTCCGATTGAGCTGAAATTTTGCATGGATTTTACTTTTTTGAAGTAGAATACTTCTCTCAGGAAGTTCGGCTACATAGGGATGTGAAATGAAAATTTAAAACCGAAATGTTAAAGGGTATGTGCTTGGGTGCACAAACGTAGGCTTGCCGTGGGACTATGATGGGTGTAAAGATTTAATTCTGCCATAGTCATAGTATATAACACACACCAAACGTACAAATACCATACACAATAATCCATGAACATTTCACAAAAAACCACATACACCTGTCATAAACCACAGCATACAAATACCGATACCCACATGAACTGCCCATAAATGCATAACAGTCCCATGTAATTTCTCATCACTTTTTGCTTGAACCTCAAAAACTTCTTCACATACCCGGTGCTCTCAAAAAATCGCAAGAAAAAGCTTTTTGTTGCTAAATTGATTAGAAAAATATAAATTTTGGTCAGTCCCATATAACAAAAGAACGCAAAACAAGCTCAGTGCTGAAAATAACTAGCATAAAATTATGGTCACTATCATAGAAATACCAATTGAAGTACTGATAAGAAAAATAATTAACTTGTCTATACAAGTATTCTGTCATAAATATATTTACCTCGGACAAATCCATTTTTTCACACACATGTTATACACACATACACATACACGTAAAACACACACACGCTATACACACACACATAAACACACAAACATACACACACATGCGCGCACGCTATACACACACACACGCACGCACACACACATACACACATTCACAAACACGCACACACACACACATACACAAACTTATACACACAAACTTGCACACACATACACACACGTTATTTACACATACACACACACGTTATTTACACATACACACACACGCTATTCACACACCCACACGCTAATCAGACACACACGCTTGATATACGACACACTATACCTACACTATCGGCAGCACCCAAACGGTTTCCAAGTCTTCCAATGGTCCCTTCCAACGGCTTCCAATGGTCTCCAGTGCCGATCACGTCCAGTTTCGGGCTGTATTCCAACAACGATATCTGAATTAGATTACCACTGGTGGGGTCCAACTCAGATCGAAGGGAAGCCGAACTGTTCGCTTTGACGGTCGACCAGGGAATGATCTTCTCTCAACATGAAATGTCCTTTTATAGCGTCACTCAGTGAGGGGAACTTGGGTGATTGGGGGAAGGACCAATCACGTGGAAGCATCTCTGCTTTCTTTCTCCGTCGCTTACGTTGGGTGATGCATGCGATGCCGATTGGCTGGCATTGCTAGCCAATGACTGAATGCATGAAATCATTTCGTCCATGTTTTTTAAGTCTGCGTTAGGGAAATATACCAATCGTATGAAAAATGTATGTGGATATTCGACCTTCAAACTTTCCCGCAATTTTCACGGAGTAATAATAAAATGGTAACTGAAATTATCATGTTATACAAATCTTGTATGTTTTAGCTTTCCAACGGTATATTAACTATTGAAATCGGAATAGTTGTTTGAGCGCTATTAACATCTAAAATCTTCCATTCCGCCAACCAAAAACGTTACATGTTCAATCCAGTTTTCCCAGAAGGCACCTTAGTATAGTGAAGAAAGACGAGTCCCACGTCAAAAAAATGAAAAAATGTCCAATTTCAAATGCTAATAAATCGGTTAGTATTCGATGAATTTCCTTCGTTCTTGCAGCAATAGATTGGAAAATCTTCTAAGATTCTTCCCAAAAGAAGATAATTGTAATTTTATTATTCACACTATTGTACTATTGAAAACAGTCAAGCCTTGTCAAAACGAAAAATTCGACCTCTGATTGGTCGTTATATGATTGCTTCCCAAGCACGGTCGACAGAATCATATACCTTGCAATTGAAAACATGCTATTTGGCCTATATAAGAACCTGTTTCAGCCGAAGCCGCTCATTCTTCGTCTCACGCTTGGTGTGTACAGACGTGTTTGTTACAACAACTGAAAGTTTTAGTTTACCTATCGCATTCGTTTATTTTACCTATCGCATTCGTTTATTTTACCTATCGCATTCGTTATACAACAGTACGTTGTCGTGTCCCAACGAAATGGGAAAAACGGGTTCCAGTAAGGAGCAAAACAATAAGCGTCCTCGTGACCCTGCTGAAAAGGATGATGGAATCGCCAAGAAGATACTAGCTGCTAACAAGTTTGCATCGCTGACTGAGCAAACTACCGAGAAAGCGGAAAAGAAGGAGAAAATGCCGCCTTTCTACGTAAAAGGTTTCCCGCCTGGACTAAGGCAACACTTCAATGAACTTATCAGCAAAGGGCTGATAGCTACCCTGAGGCTATGCACGGACGGCTACAAAATCGTCGTTCCATCCACCCCACATTACAAGGCAGTAGAGGCTTACCTGAAGCAAACAAAAGCGGAGTATTTTACTCACGATATTGCAGCTACAAAACCATTCAAAGTTGTACTGCGTGGTTTACCGGAATTGGAACTGGACGAGTTAAAAACGGAGCTTGTCGCTTGCGGCCTAGAAGTGGAAGCAGTATACAAAATGATAAGACACAACAAAGCCATCAAGTATCGTGATCAGTTATACCTGATCCACCTGACCAGGGGGTCAACTACACTGAGCACAGTGAAAACAATCACCGCCCTATTCAACATCATCGTGCAATGGGAGCGATACAAACCGATTCATCGCGATGTCACGCAGTGTTCCAATTGCTTGAACTATGGACATGGCACAAAGAATTGCCACATCAAGAGTCGCTGCATGAAATGTGCAGGTCCGCATCGAACAGTGGATTGTCTTGTCGAGGAAGCCGAACAAATCAAGTGTCTCAACTGTAACAAAGAGCATGCTACGAACAGCCGTTCCTGTCCAAAACGAGCAGAATTTATCAAAATTCGAAGTGAAATTGCCATTCGCCAGCGACCGTTGAATAGAAAAAGTGTACAACCTAGCGTTACACCAACTCCGCCAGCGACTTCAAGTACGTTGCCGTTTCCACCTCCTCCAACTGGTGGTGTTCCTAGCCGGGACCCCCCCGGATTTTTGAGTTATGCACAGGCTGCCAGCATGCCCCCAGCAAGTAGCAATTTGTACTCGATGGAACAACTAGCTACGCTGTTTCTTAAACTCGATCAGCAAACAATGGTCATGATGACTTTTTACTACCGTCATGGATCCATTCTTTCGAATCCTTAACTGGAATGCGCGCTCTGTGGCCAACAAGAAGTTAGAACTTCTACATTTTCTGAACACACACCACATCGATGTCGCTGCAATAACCGAAACACATTTGAAGCCGAGCATAAACTTCTGCCTGCCGGAACACTCGGTAGTCAGACTGGACCGCACAACCTCAGCTGGAGGCGGGGTTGCAATCACCATAAGGAGAGGACTACCATACAAATCACTACCGAGTTTCAACACAACCTTTGTTGAAGCTGTAGGGATCGAAATTACCACCACTGATGGGCCACTCACATTTATTGCGGTCTATTGTCCGAAGCAGTCTCGACGGGCAAATGGAACCACGGTGAAATTGAAGAACGACATCCAAAAGCTGAAGAGGAGGCAATTTCGTCATCACAGGTGATCTCAATGCTCGCCACTCCGCTTGGGGTGACTCCAGGTGCAACTCAAATGGTAACATCATCGTAGAAGATTCCGAAGCCGGATATTACTATCCCGCTCATCCGGAATTGCCAACTTACATCTCTCCTGGTGGTGTAGGCTCCAAGCTTGACATTTTTCTGACCAACATCACCGATCGATTTTCGATTCCGAAAACCATAACAGAGCTCTCCTCGGATCATCTTCCGGTCATCGCTGATCTTGGTGCTAACGTAGAGTGGCGCCAAGTTCAACAAAGAAGAAATTACCATCGTGCAAATTGGGTTCAGCTGCGGGGTATGTTGAAAACCATCTTGATGCGGACATCACTTTGAACAGCACTGGAGACATCGATCGTACTCTACAGTCCATGATAGACGTCATCCAGGAAGCAGAGTGCCGCTACATCCCATCTGTTCCAGTGACACGTAAGTTTGCGCAAATCGACGATAACACCAAGCGCATAATTTCCTTGCGAAACTCGCTGAGAAGGCAATATCAACGTACCCGCAACCCTAGGCACCGATTCTACGCTAGACAGCTGACAAAAATCGTTCAAGAACGTCTGGAGAAAGTGAAAAACAGACAGTTTGCAACCGAATTACGTAATTTGCCCAACTGCTCACGGCCATTTTGGCGTGTGGCTAAAGTGTTGAAGAACAAACCAAAACCCATCCCGCCATTAATAGTGAATAGTGAAACTCTGCTGACTTCCCGCGAAAAGGCATTTTGCCGCTTCCCACAATCTTGGTCGTGATATTGTGAGTGGAATCGAACCAGCTGTCTGTGAATCGATAGTAATTCTGGCCCGCACACCGAATATCTTACCACCTGATCAGCGGATAACAGTGGACGAGGTACAGAACAACATTAAATTCTCTCGGAACATGAAGGCTCCCGGATTTGACGGAGTGTTCAACCTTGTGCTCAAAAATCTTGGACCAACAGCCTTGTCTGTGGTGGAAAAAGTGTTCAACCAATGCCTTGAATTGGCGTACTTTCCAACAAAGTGGAAACTGGCGAAACCAGGAAAGGATCCCACTTGCCCCAAAAGCTACCGTCCCATCAGTCTGCTTTCTGCCCTAAGCAAGGTATTCGAACGATGCATCTACAGCCGTATTCTGTACCACGCAGAAGTGAACAACATATTCCTGGACGAACAGTTCGGTTTTCGCAGAGGCCATTCAACAACATATCAACTGCAGAGAGTAACAAAACTCATCAATCGGAACAAGGAGCTATCTAAAACAACTGCCATGGCCTGCCTGGACATAGAAAAAGCATTCGACAACGTGTGGCACGACGGGCTTATCTACAAGCTACAGCGCTACAACTATCCCGTTTATCTAGTGAAGATTGTGCAAAACTATCTCACGCTGCGCAAATCTCAGGTCTGTGTGCTGGGTGGCCTGTCTGACCCATACGACGTAGGAGCTGGTGTTCCACAGGGCAGCATCCTTGGTCCTGTTCTGTACAACTTATTCACATCAGATATTCCTGAACTACCCAATGGAGGCATCCTGTCGCTGTTTGCTGATGATACCGCCATTATGTACGAGGGCAGACAGATCAACCAAATAGTTAAAAAGCTGCAAACTGGGCTTAACGTCTTTGTGAATTACCTCACCTCATGGAAAATTTGTGTGAATGCAGCAAAAACTCATAGTCATAGTCTTCCCACATCGGAATAGTCAACGTTTGGTGCCGACAACAAAGATTCGGTTGAACAATGTGGATATTCCCTGGTCTTCAAATGTTCGCTACCTTGGTTTGACCTATGATCATAAGCTACTTTATCGCCCCTACATTGAGCAAACAGTAACGAAAAGCTTAGTGCTAATGAAGAAGTTGTACCCGCTAATCAACCGAAAATCGAAATTATCCGTCGTGAATAAATTGACGGTATACAAACAGGTCATCCTGCCGATGCTTCTATACGCCTCGTCGATCTGGAGAACCTGCGCGAGAACCCACCTGCAAAAGATTCAACGGATCCAGAACAAGTTCCTGAAAATGATCTTGAACGTGCCCTTCGGAACCCGAACATCAGAAGTGCATCAAATAGCTAGTATCGATATGACTGAAAACATAATCTCCGCACACGCTGATAACACTAAAAACAATGCACTTAACTCTAGCTGTGCTCATTCGTGAGCTTTATTTATAAGTAGCTAGGTGTATTTATTCAATAATTAAAACTCTAATGCCGAGCATTAAAATGTAAATCATGTACGTAGAAAAGGAAAAAAGTAACACTTATAGTACATTAAAAACATCAGAGTTGAAAAGTTGATAAAATTGAATCTCTCACGATGTTCAAAAAACAAATGTATAATGAAAATACCGTAAGAAAAATAAAGCATATTGAATCCGAAAAAAAATCCGAAGCCGCTCATAATAGTTCCAGACAGCGACAACAGCAGTCGTCCTCCCTTAGTAGCAGCACTAGCAGTGCAGTGGATACTAGCGATGACGGAAAGCGGCCACAGCTGTAGCGTGGCAATAGATAGTGCACTAGTTGCAGCGGATTCCAGCAACGATAGCAGCTGGGCCAGCTGATGCAGGGACAGTGGATACCAATGGCAGCGTACAACGGCCACAACTGTGGCATGGCTATGGATAGTGAACTAGTTGCAGCGGATCTCAGCATCGATAGCGGCTAATGCAGTGAGGCACTTTAGTGGAATGCAGTCTCTTTGCGATAGTGGGCACTAGTAAATGCATTCAATGAAAAGTTGACTCATTTTGACAACACGTGAGCCGTCTAGTTTTGACTGTTATATCAGCATTTCACTGTTTATTTTATCACAAGGAATGCATTATTCGCACTGTCAGTGATAACGCAAAGATGTGATCGGCATCTTATCCGATACTAAAATGAACAACAAATTGTCCTTTTCAGGATGAAATAAAATCTTGATTGAAGAGTTAATATTTTCTAATAAGTTAATTCTCATTTTTAAATTTGTAAAAATTATAAATTTTTCTACATCTCCGTGTCTTAAAACGTACTGAATTATCTTTTTCTTCAGTCATGAGTACGACATCCGAAAAAATTTCATCTCAAAATTTAAAAATTGTCAAGCTCCAACCATGACAAGCAAGTTACTACATTTTTGAAAATGGACAATCCTTGTTGAAGCGCAAAATTATATTGATCTGATTGGTCGTGAACATGATTGCTTCCCAAGCACAGTCGACAGAAACATAGACCTTGCAATTTGAAATGTGCTCTTTGTCAGACTCAGTATAAGAGTAAGGATGGGAAATATAATATATAATAAAGTCATCTTCAGCGCAATTTAATCGGATGTTCGCTACAAAACTTATACGCATACCGATCTTGTGTGTTTTTATGGAAACTTTCCAAAACGCAATCCCCGTCAGCGCTTTTTCAAAAATTAATCCCAACTCAAAGCCGTCGTTTGCAAAACTACATAATTCTACGAAACGGTACGACAAGCTACGCAAACACATTGTTCACACATTAATGTTAAAGTAAAGTAAAAAATAGTAGATTAGTTATGTCATTGACATGTATAAAACTTTGACAACACGGAGGTAGTAATTTAAAAGGTTTCACCTTACACTACCAGATAACAAATAAATGAATGAATGAATGAAATATCGACTGATTTGGCTAGCGATAGTTATCGATGATTTCTTGCTCTTATCGATAACTATCGATAAGTTTTTCATCCCTATATAAGAGCCTGTTTCAGTCGAAACCGATCATAATAGTTCTAGACAGCGACAACAGCAGTCGTCCTCCCTTAGCAGCAGTACTAGCAGTACAGTGGATACCAGCGATGGCGTAAAGCGGCCACAGCTGAGGCGTAGCAATGGATAGCGCACTAGTTGCAGCGGACTCTAGCAACCATGACAAGCAACTTACTATATTATTGAAAATGGACAATACTTGTTGAAGCGCAAAATTCGATTGATCTGATTAGTCAACGTTTATTTACTAGAAAAAATGACTGACACGTAAGCAGCCGGGTTATCTTTCTTGTAAAAGTATTCTACTTCAACTTTGCGGTCGTGGCTTTGCACACAACCCTCCTGTTATTTTAAGAAGACGAAACTTTTGAGCACTTCTTCTGAGCGAAATTCGAAAAGTCAATTTTCCCACCAATTTTCAGCTATATCATAGTCAAACAGGACTACGTTTTGAGTGTGATGGTAACTAATAACGAAGCATTTATCAACACTTATCAACTGATTTCTCAAACACCAGTTGTAGAACAGATTCAATAGTTTTTGCAGTTATCTGCAGTCCCCGATTCGGTGGGTGATCAGAGATATTCTTAAATGATCAGCAAAAAAGCACAAGGGTTGTATGCAAAGCCACGACCGCAAGGTTGACGTAGAACGTAGAAGTTTGTTGGTTACGTTACTTGTATTGAATATGTTTAAAATTTTGTGCGAGAGAGGAGTTGGAAGACTACCGAATTTCAGTTTGCACATACATCACTGCACAGGAATTGAACAAACACTATACAACGCAAACAAGTTTCTTCCATATTAAGGCTTGACAATTTTTAAGGTTAATTAATAAATAAAATCCTATAACTTAATCTTGACAATTTTGGAGGTTTGATTATGCAGATAACAAAAGTTATTCGAGTGTTACTGAAGGAAAAGATGATTCAGTACGTTCTGAGGCATGGAGATGAAACCAAATGAATAACCGTTCCAACATTTGAAAGTGTGAAAGAGAAAATATTAACACTTCAATTAGGCATTTAATTTATCTTGAAAAGGACCATTTGGTGTTTAATTTAACATCGAAAATGATGCTGATTGCTGCGAATAAAGCATTCCTTCTGATAACACAGTGGAAAGCTGTTTTGACACTGAAAATTTGACGAATTTTGTTTTTTTGAATGCAGCATTCCAGAACGTTAGTGTGTTGTCAAAATGAGGCAACTTTTCATTGGATGCATCTACTACTGATGCTGCCCGCTACCGCACAAGGGCAACTTTTACTAAAGCAAGTGCCACTATATCAGCTATCGATGCTGATAACCGCTGCAACTACTGCCGGTATCCGCTACCATTGTTATCCGCTTCACTGCTGCTGCTGCTAAGAAGGACTGTTGTAGCCGCTGTCTTGAACTAATATGAGCAATTTCGGCCGAGACAGGCTCTTATATAGACCAAATAGTACATTCCGCATTACTAGGCCTGTAAGTCTGTCGACCGTGCTTGGGAAAGCAATCATATAACGACAAATCAGAGGTTGTATTTTGCTGTTCAACAAGGCTTTACAATTTTCAATAGTACAATAGTTCGAAAAATACAATTACAATTTTCTGCATTTGGGAGGGTTCTTAGAAAATTTTTCAATCTATTGCTGCAAGGAAGAAGGAAATCAATCGAAAATTAACCGATTTATTAGCATTTGGAATTGGATATATTTTCCACTTTTTTCGGTTTTGATTTTCATTTTACCTATGTAGCCGAGTATAAAGCCGAACTTCCTGAGAGACGTAGTTCTACGTCAAAAACAATCTATTGCCCCGGTTGAGAACGATTGCCGCATCGTTAAGAAATATTTAGAATAATAATGGGCCCATGTCACTACCTTGTAGTACGCCAGAAGAATTTGGAAATTAAGTAGAATTCCAACCATTTACAAAACGTATCGTATCTATCCCAAGTAGAGGCTCATAATTTAATTGCAAAAGCACAGAGTCTACAAGATTTGATTCAACGGTAGTTTTAAAAACTTCAGAGTCCACACGAAGCGAAGTTATTCCACTATAGTTTGCTACATTTATCTCCTTTTTTAAAAACACAGGATTTCTTCCAGTTCATGGGAAATTACTGTTGATCCAAAGAGCGATTAAAGAGCTTAGTTTACGAAGCTGCAAAAACGGCTGAGCACTTTTATTATAACAATGGGAATTATTCCTGGGCCAGGCTCAAAAGAAAAGACCACCGACTGTTTGTTCACGCCAAAAACATCTATACTCAGTACTGCAGATGGTTCGTCGGCCAGAGATTGATCTATTTGAGAAGCATTTGGTCGAGGTGCTATTGAATACGCTAGGCGAGGTGCTGTACGAATATTGCATTTTTAAACGAAAGAATGAGCATTTTCTTGCTCAAATTGGATGTTTTTTGGGGCAATTCGAACGGCTGTTGAGGCTCAAGAAGAATAAAATTAGCATCATTCGATTTGTTAGACTCTTCTGATTGAGATTTTGTTTATAGTGAATTTGCTTCAATTTTTGAACATTCGTTCTGCCACGGTCGCCATATACTATTTGCTTGTTATGGTTATAAGAACGCAGAGACCGATTTTCAAGCTCTTTAGGTAAAAAATCCATGCAAAAATGAGAAACATTGCATTTTAGCTCTTATAAAAAGGCTACGATAAATATTCCAGTAACCGGCATTGTAGACAACCAAAGTTTCAACAACATACAGGGTGGTAACATAGAAGTCATACACGTATTCGAATGCCCCTCGTTATATTTTCTATCCCAGCATGACAAACATCTGAGCATGTTTTGAAAGAGTGACGTATTTACTGTTTATTCGAAATAAATACAGTCAGTTTTCAGTTCCGCTCTCAAGCAAATTGGAATGAATTCAAATAGAGAACAAATAAGGGTCTTGCACCTGCAATGATAGACTATCATCGAGATCAGGAGGAAGCTGTCACATCTGAATTTAAGCAGATTATTCGTCTAAAGGACCATCAAGCGTTTCAAGGATACAGGCACGGTTGTTCCCAAGAAGAAACCTATTTAAAAACGAAGTGTTCGGACTCCAGCGGTCATCAAAGCAGTGAAGGAACGTTTCCGGCGAAATCCAGCCCGTTCGGCAAGAAAAATGGCATGTGAAATGAACATGAGCCACACTTCTGAGCAAAATGTTATCAATGAAGGATCTTGAATATTAGCTTTTAAGAAGCAGAAAATTCACGGTTGCTGCTGAAGACGCACGCAGGTCACAACATTATTTTTTCGGAAGAAAAGTTGTTTACTCTGGAGGCAACTTTGAACAAGCAAAATGACCGTGTTTATGGAGCATGTCTTCGTGATATACCAGCCGATTAAAGAGCTGTCGAGTGATAGCAAAATGCGTCAGCTGTGATGGTTTGGGTTACCATTGCTACTCTCTGACAGGAGCGTGAATATAAACAAGGAGTATTGCTTGCAACACGTTATCAAAGTTCATTTGCATCCTTGCGCTAAAATGCTTTTTGAGAAAGCCAGTTTTTGCTTCCAACAGGATACAGCACCAGCGTATAAGGCATTGATCGTTCAGAAATGGTGTAGGCAGAATTTGCCTTGTTTCATCAGTTCATCTAAATGGTCAGCATCGTCACCGGATTCGATCCCGCTAGACTTCAGTATCTTTGGGGATACGAGCTAGGAAAGTTGGATGTTAGGCATTTAAGTTTGGACACATTTAAAAAACGTTTGGTGAAGATTTGAGATGAAATGCCGAATGAAGCTGTGCGTGCGGCTTGCAATGACTTCGAAAAGCGTCTACGGACCGTTATCAAACACAAAGATGAACGATTCGAACTCAACGTACTTTTACTACTTACAGATGTTATTGAAATCGAGTCCGAAGAGAAATAAAAACTGGTTTGAGTTCTATGACATAAGTAAAGTGTATCACTTTCACGTTGCCACCCTGTAATAAGAATATTTATTTTGAAAATTTTACTTAAGACACTGTATTTTCGTTTTTAAAACGATTTCCTTCTTTTTTGTTGCCTTTTCAATGTAATTAAGGATACAAGTTTGACCACACTGTGACCAGCATTTTTTTACATTTTGTGGAATTTACCGAACGTTTCTTGCAGTTGACACTTTTTTGTTTTTTCCCCTTTTAGCATTGTCATTTATTGAGAAGTTACCTGCTACATGTTATAATGCTTGTATTATCGACCTTATCATTGCCTCGAGCAAGTTATCGACAGGTATAACATATTATGAGTGGTCCCCGTGGTTGTGTGGTTAGCGATGTCGGTCGGCTAGCTCTCCCACACGGTTGTGATATCGGGTTCGATTCCCGATCAGGTCGAGGAATTTTTCGAGCTGGAAATTTTCTCGACTCAGCACTGGGGCACGGTGTATCGTTGTACTTATCCTACAACATGCAAAATGTGCCGAAAATAATATCGATAACGAATTCTCTCAACTAAAATCTAGTTGATCGAGACCGCATTAGCCCCCTCAGTCTAGCGTGCGATATTGTTATATAACATATTATGAATGTTCTGCAACGGTCGCCATATACTATGTGTGCAACGTTATTAAAACATGTTAATATTTAAAAATTCCAAGTTTTAGGCCTCAGTCACAGTCAAAAGCTATACTCCAAGTATGACAGAGTTTTGAATTATTTCTCTGCTATTTCATGCTATGTATTTCATTTATTTTTACCCTGTTTTTGTCATGTATTGTGAGAGAATAGAAACCCCATTCTTACTTTTTAGTAATAACAATGTTTCACATAAGAGATTCTGTACAATTTTGTTTCGAAATTGCTAGCAATTTTTGAAAGATGACGCAAACTTTCGCCTGTTTTATTTCAGGCTTTGCTTAGAATTTTTATTATTTGACTATGCTGATGTTAGGTTTAAAGCATTCAATTTTCGAATTTTTTGCATTCTGTTTTCCATATAGGTATGACATATTTTTCTGGAGAAATCTTTATTTGAAGGTTATAGTGACTTCCATAAACGACAAACTTGATTAATTTGTCATTGTTTCATAAGGTAATTTTTTATTATATCCCGAATATTTTTTGGACCAGTATTCGATATCTCTAAGCCTCTAGGCACTATGAGAAAACTTAAATATCAATAGTATTTTTTTTAAATGACTACAGAATTATAATAGATGAATAATGAAACTTTTATTTGAAATTCACTAATCGTATCGTAAAACAAAATATTGTATGAAGTGATAGCGTAATTGTTTTTCACGCTTGGCAGGCTCTACAGTAATTTTTTTATAGAGCAGATGGATTCATTTAGATTTGGGTGCGTCATTGTTGTTCTTCTAAAAAATTGTATAATAATTGTACAATATTTTTTCTGCTTCGATAGCTTGGCATGTAGGTACTAGAACAAAATTATAAAAACAATGTGTGGTATAGTAGTGATGCTTTCATTAATGCACATAACATCTGTACAAAAAATAAACAACACGAAGGAAACCAGAGCGGTCACCCGCTACTAGTACGTGTTGCCCTAGTCTTCCTAATCTGAACCGAGTAGATCTTCCGCGTTAGGGCCTGAGCGTGTCGCTGTTGACCGACAGACCGAGCAGCAGCTCAGCTGATCACACAACAGCACTAGCGTCTAGCTTGGAGTTTGTTTTTGCTGACGAATGTTGCACGTTTCACAACCGTTCCGACAATGTCGGTCGAGAGAATTTTATTAATACAAAAAGGTTCTAGGAGGTGCAACCGCAGGTGAAATTGATCATTCGAAAGTGCTGTTTGAATGTTATCGTTATTATTATTAATAGTATTATGGGGAAGAGTTCAGAGAGCAGGTTTGATTGGAAACCACAGACAGTAGAAGTAAATTACACCTGTATAAGGAAATGATAGTAACCGACCTTTGCTAGTAGGAAGCAATATCTGGAAAATGATCTCTAATTTTTTTTTTCTACACTTTACCACACATCTTATTTTCATTCGAATGAATTAATTTTTTCGCTCACTAACACTGCACGACAACAAATCACATTCATCAACTCACAATTTGCCCACACCATCCGGGATTTCCCGGTTTTGCTTTTCGCTACTCTGTAAACACAAGAACGCAACGCGACAGGACGCGACGAACCGTTTCGAATACAAACTGCAGTCTGATAACCGTCGTCCCTTCCAAGCGGACTCGAAATCGTCAAAAGTTCGATCAACTCTTTTTTTCGACCTTCAGCTTCCTCTTTAAAATTACCGCCGGAAAAGTGCACTTCACACGCGGAACGAAACCCGACAAGAATGCGCTCGCTTCAGAGACTGCTGTTACGCGAACGACGGCGGATGCACGCGGAACGAAACGCGGCACGCGAATCACTGCGGGCGGGCAAACAGCAAGCAGTTTGTCAGCCTCAGAAAGATCCAAAACATGTAAACTCATGGCTGCTGTTGCTGCTGCTGCCAGGCGCGACGCGACGCGACCCGACGGTTTTCGTTCTGTTCTGGAAGAGAGGCTCTCAGCTAGGGACGTTGCGATATCGTTAAGCATCGATACTTGGAACCGATACTGGTATCGAAAGCTAGTGCTGATACTCCGATATTATCGCGAGAAAAGTATCGATACTGCAAGGTATCGTTGTTCGATATCAGGCTCATTTGAAGTAATACCCAAATTGTTGTTTTCTGCATATTTGTTGCCCGCGATATAAATAATAGGATTGTTTAATTTAATCGAACACTTCTTTTTTACCTAATGAACTGAAACCAAAGAGCTTCTGTAAATTTTTCGTTGATTATGCTCGTCAAAACCATCCAATCTCTCCTGATCCGTAGAGCTTTCATCATAAAACATATTTCACAATTACAGTCGCGTCGCAGTAATATACCAAACAAAGTAAAACACTTAAATGCGAGTTGAAAAAAATCTATTTTTTTTCCTGTGATGAGTGGAAATTTTAGTGCTTATCGATTAATTTCCGCAATGTATTTCTTGCAATAAGTTTAGGGATACGTACAATAAATTTCAATTATGATTCTGTGCCAACTTTCTTTTCTACCAAATGATTAGTAATCTTGTCTTAGTTTTGCCCTAGAGCATAAACGAGAAACAAATGGAAGGCTATAGCTTTTCAACCGTTCCTATGGTTTTTTGTTTTCCTTGCTAGCTCGCATGTATGTAAAGTTCATTTGAGCCTCTGAAGACTTCGAACTTCCTAAAGGCATCGAATTTCGCAGGAACGGGTAAAAAGCTCTTTTTCAATTCAGTTTGAGCTCTTATGCATTCCTGTGGCTAGAAGGCACCGAAATTTACTATATCTTGACAAGGAACGAACTAGATATAAGTGAGTCACAGATTTTGTTAACAAATTTAATATTTTCCAAGCCCATACCCGTAACAAATTCTCACAGTTTCCCCTGAAGATGTTACTGATCAGTGATGAAACGTAGGATAATAAAAATAAGTTGCTCTACTTCTTTGAGACTGCACAGACGAAAATACACTTAACTCACTTTAACTACTTTATTATAAAAAAATGTTTCAAGAAATGATCTCATAACCAAAACCGAAATCCGGTCCGGTTGATAATATTTTAAATTTGAAATCTATCAATTTACCGTTACACTCAAAATAAAATAGGACGTTATTCTATGTCAAAATGCATTTCTACAGGCAGTGTAGAGGTACGAGAGAAACAGCAATTTTTGCAGCAACGCTGTTTCGATTTTTTTTTTCGATACTGAGAGTAGTGTATCGATATTGGCGAAGGATCGCTCGTTGAGCATCGATACCAAAGATCGAGTATTGGAAGGAAAAGAATCGATTCCAAATTAGTATCGGAGGTATTGCAACGTCCCTACTCTCAGCGCGAAGCTCTGAGCTGTCGCTGATCGGTCGGTTGGGGATGACCGGTGCGCGGTTAGGCGGTGGTGCGGCGGCGTGGGCAGCTTCACATCACGGCATTGATTCAACTGCATCGTATTTAAATCATAAAAGGGCATATATAATGAACAATTACATTGAAATGGTAGTTTTGAGCTTGGGTTTACACCTTTTGAACTGAATCAATCAGTGATTTACATTCTGATGCGCGTATTGATATCAAAGATCATCTTACAAAAATTTCATTGGGAAACATAAAAATATTATACAAAATGTGTACATTCTAGCAAGCGTGAACAAAATTTTAATATGCTTCTTTTCCACTAGTGCGGCACTGGAGAAACATGAGGAACCCCACGTGCTCGACCCTGTGCAACCATGGCCTGCCAGGTTTTGTGTCAGGTAGAAATACACATCTTCATGGTGCCTTACGACCCATTCGAATATTTCCGGTGCGTCCTTCGCGGATTTAGACCATTCCCGCTACCCACATAATCAATAACCATAAACGGATGATAACCCATATGGTTTGACAATACCCGATACAATCGGTAGTATATCCCGAACCTGGGAGGGAGAAACGGATACGAAGCTGTGTAATTGTCAAAATGAACCAGAATGAGCTGCAGGGTTGTTACAGAAACCTTAATTTTGAATCCGCAAAATCCGCGCCACAGGTTTTTGATCCACGCCGTGAAAACTAAATCCGCGCCGAAAAAAAAAGTAATAAAAACTTATGATTCAACATGGTAAAATTAATACCATCTTTAAAATGTCATGCTGATATGTATATCTTGTTTGTATTCAGCTTAAAACGCAGGACAGTTGACTTACTGCGGCCATGTTTAGGAATGATGCTGACCAAAAATGTTGTTTGGAAATTCTTATATACAAATGTAAAATGTCCGTAGCACTGATTTTTTCTCTCGCGATTTTTTCTCGTTGAAAAGAGTATGATTATGACGAGTAAAATTCCTGTGAGACATAAGTTAGACATAAAAAGTGAGCATTGAATGACGAGATTTTAGAAATGTGGGTTGAGAGGTTCGATAAATACTTAAGATATGAAAAGTGATGGATAACCATTTAATCCCGTATATCGTCGGAACATTCAACAAGTAATTAATAATCTTCGTGAGTTGCAAATCATAGGAAATTTTACTAAAATTTGCAAAAAATCTTGTTGAAAATAATTAAAAAGAACGAGATAGGTTTTAGGTAAAAAAAGGTTATTAATTCGATTAAGTATATGTAACTCACGTATAGCGCCAAAAAGTAGAAAAATCCCTCAACTCGAATTCAGGTCTAACATTCAAACATAAGTTGAATGCCATTAAAAATGTTTTCGGAAAGTCTTAACAACATCCTCTGTAGAAACATGGAATAGACTCAAGTAAGAGTTTTTTAATGCAGGGTGACCACTCAAAATCAATTTTCGAATTCCCGCTTTTTTCCCGGTTTTCCCGATGATAGATTTAAAATTTTCTCGGTGCTTTATTTAAAAAAAAATTATGTGGATAACATCAATTTTATATGTCTAATTATATCCTTGCGAGAATAGTGTTATTAAAACTACGAACAATATTTCTCCTACAAAAATTTTTCTTCCTCTAACTGTTTATCGACTTTAGCAAGTACCTTCATGGAGACCTCCTGCACAATTTGCGCCATTTTAATCGAAACATCGTTGACAATCTTCTTTCTGCTTTTTCTCTCTGTCAACCTGCTCTTGAATGCCAATGGAATGTATGAAAAAAAATGAAACATCGATCATTTTACAGTAGCGCTTAGAAGTTTTGTCTTCTCATGCAAAATTTATTCTCAAGCGAACTTCGGGAAGAAGAGCCTCAAAATGACCAATGGAAAAATTCACATGGAACTGTTAAAATTATTTTTTTATGGTAAATGTGTTTGAAATTCATAAAACGTTGAGATCTGTCATCTCGAAACATTTTTTTTTTTTAAGTTTCGATTCTGGGACCAATGAAATGTTTGAGAAATTCTCTAAAATCCGTAAAATACATCCAACCGACACTCTGAATAAGCAATTTGAAAAGAATTTAATTCAAAACAATCGGTGTAAAACGCGACTTTTCCTAAAAATCCACATGATAAACCACGGAAATTCCGAAATTCGCATTAAAAATGGCGTGAAAAACCAAACCAAAAACTACGTAAAAAGCAATTTAAATACATTTCTAAACGAAAGCATGACAGTTTGTCAGGAATTCGATAAATTTGAGCTCCTTTTTTAAACAGTATACAACACATCCTAACGAAATCGTCTTGAAAATTCTAAGATATATTAAACAATTTTTTAATATTGCCAAAATAGTTTTTTAATCACAACAATTTTAGATCGTTATAATTTGGAAAAAAAAAGAATAATTATTAAAAAATGAATAATATTCTTTTTTAATCCAATGTATATATTTTCCAGATCTAGGAATTAATTAGCTACCACTTTTTCATTGGCAACATTAGTAGAAGACAAGCCTAATTTCCCGCTTTTCCCGTCTTTTCTCCGGTGATTTAAAATTCCCGTCTTTTTCCCGCTTTTCACGGTAGAGTGGCCTTTAATGTACGTAAACATTTTTGTAAACAAAGATTCAAACGACAATTTGATGCAAGTGCTAAGTAGGCGTCTCAAGGTACGATGCTGGCCTAACAAGCCAGTCGTCGTAGGTTCGAGTCTCGGCACGGGAAAGACTGTTAGTGTCAGTAGGATCGTAACGCTAGCCCCGCAATTGTCCTGTACACTTAACAGTCGGCAGCGGAGTCTGTGTATAATAAACAGAAGGTCAATTTCTGAATCGGATTGTAGCACCAAGGCTTTGCTTTGCTTTACTTTGGTAGCTTTGTTTACTTTTGTACCTAAACAAACAGTTTGAAAATAACAAAAAAATAAAACATCATCAATATTGGATATTTGCATTTTGAACAAATTTGAGATTTTCAAATATAGAAGTTTTTGTTATAAATTTTTTTTTTAAGAGTGACCATGTTGAAATGTTCAGAAGAGTTTCAATGAATAAACAATGAATTTGAGACGGTTTTCTATACGCCAGCACTTGACAACTTTTCTCTTATTCTTGTCATTACTGACGTCGATAAGACGCATGTGATTTCAGAACTCGTTAAAATAAAAAGTAATACACGGTTATGGGTATTAAAAGTAATATACGGTTATGGGTATTTCCGTAATCAGGATGACCTGAAATCGACTCTAGACGTCGTTTTGAAATCCAAGGTGGCAACTTCCAGTTCATGAAAATCAGCCAAAATTGGCAAAATACCACCCAATATGAGTATTTTCGGACCCGGGACTACATTCATAGGCCGTAAATCGACCACAGTTGCCATTTTGAATCTATTCAGGACCACCACATAACATCCAAAGAGTTATGTTATTAGTGAAGCCCCAGTAAAATCTTTTCGGGAAGGAGCATTTTGGGGGCACGTAAGGGTGTTTTATTGTCGAGCACATAACGGTTACGATAAAATTTTGTTTTTGTTGTATCTCAATTATTCATTTTCTCAATATTTTTAAATGGAAATTCAGACAACTTTCTCAAAGTCATTCCTTAACGACTTTTTTTCTCTTGTCATTATTCAGATATATCGATTTACAAAAAAACTTCAGTTCTCTTTGAATGTAAGTCTAGATAATTTAAAAAAAATAGGATATGCAAAGTTGTTCAGTTTAGTAAAGTCTACATACTAGGATGCCAACCAAAAGGGTCATTTAAGGAAACCATATACAGAATTTTCACCTGCCCGAAAAAACACCTAGTGAAAAATCAAAAAAGCGATTGAAGTTTGGTCTTTAAAAATCCAATAATTCACCCAAAGCGGGGGTTGGCTGCATGAAATTTCGGTTTTCGAAAAAAAATTTTGGTGTCAGATAGCTTAAAAATGCATGAAACGTCGAGATCCGGTATCATCTGAAAAAACCTAAATTAATCCACCCAGCGATCAGACCCAGCCTTTCTCATTCAATTTTTTATTTGTAAAAATAGATTTACATGAACGCTTCAATCCAATAAATGTATATTCACTCTTTAGGTTCTAAAATATTGATGTTGTAATCTTCACATATAAAAATGCAGTGAAGTCTGTCTGTCTGGTTCATGTAGGCCCGAAAACTACCGAACCGATCGACGTGAAAATTTGTATGTAGGGGTTTTTGGTGCCGATAAAGGTTCCTATGATAGTTTGAGACCCCTCCCTCTTCTGGAAGGGAGGGGTCCCATACAAATGAAACATAAATTCGACAACTCAAGAACAAACCAAGCGAATGAAACCGAATTTGGCATGTGGATGTTTTAAGGGGTAACTAATATGTCCATAATAGTTGGATGAAACACAAATTTGTGCACATCTCGAGAACTAATCAACCAAATGGAACAAAATTTGGCAGGTAAATGTTTTTAGCGGTAACAAATATGTACATAATGGTTTGAAACCCGACTCCCTCCTCTTTAAGGAAGGTATCCCTTGAAAATGAAACACAAACTTCGCACATCTCAAGAACCAATCAAGAAAATACAACCAAATTTGGTATGTGAATGTTTTTAGAGGTAACAAATATGTCCATTATGGTTTGACGCCCCTCCCTCTTCTGGTAGTACATGTTTCTTCACAAATTTCTGCACATCTCGCGAACTAATCAACTAAATGGATCCTTATTGGCAGGTGAATGTTTTTAGTGGTAACAAATATGTTCCATAATCGACCTCAGACAACATTTCCGATTGTAAGATGGCAACTTCCGGTTTCTGGAAAACAGCCAAAAATGGCCGATTTCCACCCAATACAATAATATCCGGATCTAGAATAATACACAGGAGCTAAAATCGACCACAGATAGCATTTTAAATTCTAAGATGGCGACTTCCGGTTTCTGAAAAACAGCAGAAAATGACCAAATACCACCCAATATGGGTATCTCCGAAACCGCAATGATGCACTGGAGCCACAAATCGACTTCAGACAACATTTTGAATTGTAAGATGGCAACTTCCGGTTTCTGGAAAACAGCCTGAAATGGACGATTCCCATTAAATATTAGTATTTCTGGAACCAGAAAGATGCACAGAAGCTAAAAATTGATCACAGACACAATCTTGAATTTTAAGATGGTGACTTCCGGTGTCTGGCAAACAGCCGGAAATGACCAAATACCATTCAATATGAATGTTTTCGGAACCAGAATTACGCCCAGATGACAGAAATTGATTTCACAGGCAATTTTAAAGTCCAAAATGACGACTTTCGGCTTCTGAAAAACAGTCCAAAGTGACCAAATATCACCCAATATAAGTTTTTCTTTAACCAGTATCCTAAATACCATTTTTAAATCCAAGATGGCGACTACCGGTTTGTGAAAAACAGCCTAAAATAAACAAATACTATCCAATATGAGTATCTCTGGAACCAGAATGATGCAAGGAGCTAACAATTGACCTCAGGCACCATTTTAAATTGCTAAATGGCAACTTATAGGCCAGTCAACAGTCGGAAATGACCGAATAATACTCAATATGGATATTTCCGTAAACGTGATGATGCATAGAAACCAAACATTGACCCTGGACACTATTTTGAATTTGAAGACGACCACTTTTAGTTTCTGGAAAACAACCAAAAATACCTCCCAATATGGGTATTTCCGGTGTCAGATTGATGCCAGAAAGTCTGCTGATGATGACAGAATACCACCCAATATGAATATATTCAGAATTAAGGCGATGTACAAAAGCCAAAAGACGAGGATGTTGTCATTTCGATAAAACCAATCATTTCAAACGATTTGTTATTTGACTTTGATCATATCCTATGGCCGATTCGTCGTGCATTTGCAGACTTCAAATAAACCGCAAGGAATCAATGAACTTGGAACGTTCAAATAGTACAACACCACATTAAAATTATGTTGAGGCCACATATATCGATCAAAGCAGGTATAGTTTTAAATAGTCTTTGAATTTCTCTTCTTTCCATGACTTTTGAGCCACATATCGAATTGTAATGAAGTTTGTTATTTGTAAGTATGAGAGATGACTCGTTCGTATGACACTAGTTATGTTCAAATAAGTCATGTAATCTTTGAGATAAGAGACTTTCGTTGTTTTATTAACAATTTAATACATAACGGTTGCTTAAGTTCGATTATAATCAAATGAAATGGGAACGTGTAGGGCAGCCAAACTTTGAATCCACGTGTTCAATCATAATTCATCAGTTAACCCTTATCGCTCATCTGATAATAATAACCAAATCGGTTGTGTAGTTTCTGAGACAATGAAGTTTCGTGATTTTCACAAGTCGGCACATTACAAATGAAGTTACAGTTCGATTACAGTAATATTCAATAGGGTCTTCTGAGGCAGCTAGACCATTCATTTGACACTAATTTTGTGGAAATCGGGTCGGTCATCTCTGAGAAAAGTGAGTGAGTCCAAGTAGTCTTCGGAATATGTTCCTTTGCACAGCTGGATTTCAGAGTTTTAAACATAACAGACAAAGTAATAGTCCGATTGCGAAACAAATCAATAGGGTCTTATGGGGTAATGAGACCTGCCATTTGACACTGATTTTATGAAAATCGGTACAGCCATCTCTGAGAAACATGAGTGAGATTAAACAGTCTTCAGAACACGTTTCTTGTCATAACTTTTGAATCACAAGTTCAATCTTTATGAAATTCAAAACTTAGGGGTTTTCTAGGTATCCCGTTCTTTTGAGACCAATTTTGTTCAAATCGGTTGCGTAGTTTCTGAGATATTGATGTTTCATGATTTTCACATTTTTAAACATAACCTCTAAACTAAAAATCCGATTACAATAAAATTCAATAGGGTCTTATGGAACAACAAGACCTTTCATTTGCAATTAATTTCATGAAAATCGATCCAGCCGTCTCTGAGAAAAGTGAGTGAGAATAAGAATCTGCACATACACACACACACATACATACAGAAAATGCTCAGCTCGTCGAGCTGAGTCGAGTGATATATGCCATTCGGCCCTTTGTAGCACTTTTTTACTTTCGGTTTTGCAAGTGATTGCTATACCTTTCTAGGAGAAAGGCAAAAAATCATGATTTTTGTGATTTTTCGGATTTCTCGAGGTCTAACTTCGTTTTGCGCCACCCCATTTTGAATCCAACTGACCTGAAATTTTGCACAGGGTGTTTTTCGGACAGGTAAACATTTTGTATAGGTTTTTTTTCCCTAAATTCTTTGATTACTTTTTTCTCATACAAGTGATTGGCACCCTACTACACACCCACCATGTTTCATTGAACTCTGAAAGCGTGCTGCCAGCCCCTCAGTAGATATCCTGATTTTTAGGTAATTGGAAGCAGGTTTGCAAGGCTTTCCGCAAATTCCGCGCCATGGAGTAGCAAAAACACGCCAAATCCGCAAAAAACGCAAAATCCGCAAAAAACGCGAAATCCGCGCCGACTGTAACAACCCTGGAGCTGTCATCGACTGTCAATTTGAACCAAGCAATAAAAAGCTTTTTTTTGCGATGAGTATTGTTATAATAACTGATACCTTTCAGTTGTTCGAAAATTCGCGTTGAAAAAGGTTTTGAAGGCTGTTCGCACTAATGTGAGCTCTCATATGTAATTGTCAAAATGTGCATGGTGACAAAAGCAAAAATATTTCCTTCCTTCTTTTTCGCACGCAAAAACCAAACAAATATCAGCAACACCGTCAACGCGAATTCCTGATGTTACTAAAAACTTTGTTCGAGTTATGCATGCGTTACAGCAAGAAGATAGTTACACGCTATCAGAAAACGACGCATGTGCATGGTCTCTGTTTTAGAGTGTAGTATTCGTTTCTCCCTCCCAGTCCCGAATCAGTTGTTAGGCCCGTTTTATGGTTATTGATTATGCGGGTACCCATCTGATCATCGCGAGTAATCTTCTCATACCTCGTATACTCATTGTGTCACGTTGATCGAAGCACTCTACATCCTTCTTGATGGCGATGCTGATAGGCATCATGCCAGACAAGACGTAGATTCACCACGATAACTGCTAACACCTAGCGCTTTGGAACCCACTGACTCACCATGCCTAAGTATGGACGAACTACTCTAGCCAACAATTTTTTTTTTCAATAGCAGTTGAGGCCCCTCTTTTGAAAGTAAGCTTGTCGTCAACCATTACCACCAAGAGCTTCAAAGATCGCTTTGAATTTGAGTTTGCTCTGATTTACGGCTATTCACAACAGTGACCTTCGTCGTGTGGTCCGTTAACTCCAGTTTCCTTGAGTGTATCCAATCCTCTATCTTGCGTAGACCTCCAGCTTTATGCCGTCCACAAAGTCGTCGATTACAACCTCTACAGCGAAATTTAGGTTCTACGCTTCGTCGTATATGAAGTTCAACAACACCGGGCCCAGGATGGAACCTTGTTGTACTCCTAGGCTATCTTAGAAATGAATCCAAGTGTAGATTCGCCTTTGCAATAATCTGGTTTTACTGCACGCAAATAATGGTTAACTTTCGTCAATGTTTGGTCAAACATGATGTAGCTGAACATTATAGGATCATTTTTTCCTTGGAAAGAGATCACATAACATCTCTGGATACTAGCTATCAGCAGGTAGTTGGGGCACCACTTATAAAAAATGTCGATGGGCCACTGGAGTTCGGGACAGTCTGCGATACTTCGTATCATCCTCATTAACTTCAGTGTTTAGTGAGTAAATTTGGTTTAAGATATTTCTACTCAAATTCTATAGTGAAGTGAAAGTCGAAACTACAGTTTTCCAGTTATGCCTGGAAAAAATAAAAAAGCTCGCTTTGATGCGGCTTCAAGAAAACGTGAGGCATCTCCTCTAAGTGACACTGAAATTTCGACTAACAGGTATGATATTCTTTCTTCCGTTGGGGATCAAGAAATTCAAACTTCTCATACTGAGCATAAAGCCGTTATGAAGAAGGTTAAAGTTCCACCTATTGTGGTATTTGTAGCAAATTTAAAAGCATTTCGATCAAAACTTTCATCATTTCTGTCGGATGTGAAAGTTAATTTTCAAATTGGCCGCCAAGGCGAAATTCGCATTTTGGCCGAATCTCTTGATGGCCATAAACATCTTTTACAGTATTTGACTGAAAAGATGTATAAATTTTATTCTTTTGATGCCAAAAACGAGAGATCGTTTAAGGCTGTTTTGAAAGGTCTTTCAAATGACCAAACTATTGAGGAAATTGAAGAATGTTTGTCAGAATCACTTGGTTTTGCTCACAACCAAGTAATTTCGATGAAACGAAAGGCAAATGCCAAAATTAATCAAACTGGAATACACCAGGAAAATTACTTAGTACATTTTGATCGTACCAAAGTAAATAATTTGAAATGTTTGGAAAAAGCACGTGTTTTATTTAACGTGCGAAACTGCCATATGGCAGCAAAATGTATGATTTGTGGTGACACTGGTCACACGAAAGATATCTGCCCCGTGAAAGAGACCACTAATAGTTTCAAATGTGTAAATTGTGGGGGAAATCACAAATCCAATTTCTTTAATTGTCCTGTAAGGTCAAAAATTATTGCTTCCAGACAACGTAGGAATTCTAAGCAACCTGTTGTCAATGTGGGTATACAAAAGACATTCAATACTGTTCAGGCATCACCAGCACTTTCATAAGCAGGTGTGTCTGTAGGTAATAATTTAAATTCAGCTAACAAATTTCAGACAAAAAATCCTGTTCAGGCAACACCAGGCTGTTCATATGCCAGTGTCCTTACAGGTAATATTTCAAATTCAAACAGTAACAAACCATTCGTGTTTGGTGCTGAAAAGTCAGCCAGTATTGATTTAGGTAGTCCAACTCCAGAAAAGATTGAATACCTACAACAATCCATGCTGCAGCTAATGTCCGTTTTGTTGAACTGTAACTCGATGTACGAGGCTGTTCAAGAAGGTATAAAATTTACAACTAATATTGTTATGAAATTGAAATTCAGCAATGGTTTTAAATAATGCTGTAAATTTTCTAAATTGGAATGCTCGCTCATTAAAAGCGAAAGAGGATGAATTTTTCAATTTTTTAAAAGTCCACGATGTGCATATTGCAGTTGTGACTGAAACGCTTTTAAAGCCAAATATTTAACTAAAAAAGAACCCAAATTACATGGTTCATAGGTTTGATAGAATTGATGTTGCCGGTGGTGGAGTTGCAATAGTTATCCACCGTCGAATAAAACATCGTGTTTACCCCATCTCGAAACCAAAGTTATCGAGAGTTTGGGAATTGAAATTGAAACAAGTATTGGCATTTTATTTATAGCCGCAGTGTATTTGCCTTTTCAATGCACTGGTGAGCGAAAAAATTATTTCAAAGGAGATTTGCAAAAACTCACAAGAAATAAATCTAAATTTTTAATCATCGGTGATTTTAATGCGAAACATCGATCTTGGAATAATGCTCAAAGCAATTCCAATGGAAAAATATTGTTTAATGATTGCTCGGCTGGATTTTATTCAGTTTTATTTCCAAATGGTCCTACATGTTATTCTTCTATTAGGAATCCATCTACAATTGATTTGGTACTAACAAATCAAAGTCATTCATGCAGTGATTTATTAACTCATGCTGACTTTGATTTTGATCATCTTCCCATAACATTTTCTATTTCCCATGAAACTATTTGAAATCCCACTAGATCTGTGTTAAATTATCACAAGACTAATTGGGATAGATATCGTTCTACGATCGAAGAAAATTTGAATGATGATATTATTTTACAAAACAGTGCTGACATTGACAGAGCATTAGATAATTTTAGCAGCTTAATACTCAATGCCCGGAATTTATCAGTTCCTAAGGCTCGAGTGAAATTTAATGCACCAATTATTGACAGTGAACTTCAACTTCTTATAAGTTTGAAGAACATACGGAGACGTCAATACCAAAGATCTCGTGATCCTGCTTTGAAAATTATTTTTCAAGAATTACAAAAGGAAATTAAACATAGATTCACTCTCTTGCGAAATGAGAATTTCATGAGAGAAGTTGAACAACTAAAACCTTATTCAAAACCTTTCTGGAAGCTTTCGAAGGTTCTTAAGAAACCTTCGAAGCCAATTCCAGTCCTTAAAGATGGTGATTGCATTTTCTTAACGAATGAACAAAAATCTCAAAAACTTGCTCAGCAGTTTGAGAGTGTTCATAACTCCAATTTGAACGTAGTCCTATTGAAAATGAAGTAAACCAAAAGTATGATCAGATCACCACCCAAGAATTTCTTTCTGAAGAGGTATTGGAAACAAACTTGAATGAGGTGCGAACTATTCTCAAAAAACTCAAAAACATGAAAGCACCAGGAGATGATAGGATTTTCTATATCCTCATCAAAAGACTTCCCGAAAACTCTTTAAATTTCTTGGTAAAAATTTTTAACAGATGCTTTGCACTAGCACATTTTCCTACGAAATGGAAAAATGCCAAAGTCACTCCAATTTTAAAACCCGAAAAGAATCCAGCTGAGGCATCAAGTTATCGACCAATTAGTTTACTTTCCTCTATTAGCAAACTTTTTGAAAGAATAATTCTTAATAGAATGATAACACATATTAATGAGAACTCAATTTTTGCAAATGAGCAGTTTGGTTTTCGCCATGGGCATTCCACTACTCATCAGTTACTTAGAGTAACAAATATGATTCGAACTAATAAATCTGAAAGCTATTCGACTGGAGCAGCTCTACTAGATATAGAAAAGGCATTCGACAGTGTTTGGCATAAAGGTTTAATAGCTAAAATGTCAAATTTCAGTTTTCCGCTTTACCTTACAAAAATGATACAAAGTTATTTAACTGACCGCACTCTCCAGGTTAACTATCTAAATGGTGAATCTAATAGATTGCCTGTTAGAGCTGGTGTGCCTCAGGGGAGTATCTTGGGTCAAATCTTATATAACATTTTTACTTCTGAACTTCCTGATTTACCACCAGGTTGTGAGAAATCTCTGTTTTGTGACGATACAAGCATTTCCGCAAAAGGAAAAAGCCTTCGTGTTATATGCAGTCGGCTACAAAAAAGTTTAGATATATTTTCTTCATACTTGCAGAAATGGAAGATTTCCCCTAATGCTTCTAAAACACAGTTAATTATTTTTCCTCATAAACCAAGAGTTTCATTTCTCAAACCCACCCATAACCACCCCAAGTAACACACGTTGGTATAGAAAAGTTGACGTTACCTTTTCCATGACATCTCTATCACCAGAAAAGCGCAAAACATGAAGGCTAATAGAACAAGTACCGATAACAGCATTAAAGCAAGCCAACTTGATAGAATTAAGTGGCAAAATACATCTCGAGTACTAATACGGCAATGCGCAAATCTGTTGCTATGACAACTGTTAACCAGCGCATGCGCAAATGTGTTGTGTCGGCGCAGTGCAACTAGATCGACAGTAGCTTTTATCAGTGGCAGTTTTAATTGATTTTAAATTGATGACAAAAAATAATTTTCAACCTTTCAAAAAGAGTTGTTTCTTTTGCTTGAATATCAAAATTGTTTTCGCATAGTTTCAACGTTATCTGGATATCAAATCTAACAAAACTAGAAAACGTTGTTAGATATACAATAACAAAAACTGAATTGATATTGGTTACACTGCAAGCGTTTTGTTTATCTTTTGATGGCACGTTTTGACCCGCTTCGAATAAATATAAAAATCGTTCATATAATTTAAATATTAATTTGATCAAGTATTTTTAAGTTGAGTGTTGAATGCTACGAATGTTGTACTAAGGAAAAGCATTTTACAGGTACGTAATGTTGTTATTAGTCGGTGTATTGTCTTACGAAAAGACCAAGTGGAAGTGATTGTTTTTCTTGAACTCATGTTATTAAAAAACATCTCCAAAACCAGAAAAAATGAGCTTGTTTTCGAAATGCGGTTGTATTACTGATGAAAAACAACTTCAAACACAATATAATAACACAAGTTTTTAATTGCGCTTGTAGTACACTTATATGACTACTTTCGTTGTAATCTATTTTCTAACATGTTTTGTGTGTTACTTGGGACGTTATAAGGATGAACGGTGTGGTCTTAAATTGGTCTGATCAAGTTAAATACTTAGGGCTTATTTATGATAAGAATCTTACTTTCAAGGAGCACATTGAAAATATCCAGTCAAAGTGCAATAAGTATATCAAATGTTTATATCCTCTTATCAACAGGAATTCTAGACTTTGTCTCAAGAATAAACTGTTAATTTACAATCAAATTTTTAGGCCAGCAATGTTATATGCAGTTCCCATCTGGACAAGTTGTTGTACAACTAGGAAGAAGACACTTCAAAGGATTCAGAATAAACTTTTGAAAATGATTTTGAAGCGTCCTCCCTGGTTTAGCACAAACGAGCTACATAGGCTCACTAATGTAGAAACATTAGAAAATATGTCAAGCCAAATTATCAACAAATTCCGACAAAAATCGTTGCAATCCTAAATTGCAACAATTAGCTCACTGTATAGTCAGTAAGATAGTTTTAAGTTTATTTTAAGTTTTTTATTCCTTTTTTTTCCTTGACAAGTAGATTTAATAATTTTCCTACAACTACATTAACTTAACTGCGAAAGCTAATAACATTCAATAATATAAAAAAGCGTACAAATATATATAATAGTGTTGAAATGTCACCATTTGTGGCAGAACACACAATATTAATTCTGAATAGATATTAGTATATAAATAAATCATTACAACATCCCCCCCCCTATTAAAAAAAATCCTCATTAACTTGACATCGCCCGCAAGAAACATGCGGCATGGCTCTGTCAGGAACAAGACGGCGTTATTCATGAACAATGCAAACAGCAGCGGTCCTTGACTACTGCCCTGCGGAACGCTCGATAGATTCGGAAAGTGTGCAGAATGTTGTGATCCGATTTTAACACACAGCGTTAGATTTACCAAATAAGACCTTAGCCGTTGTACGAGAGCAGAAGCAACTCCTAATTTCTCCAACTTGGCGAGCAGGATACCATGGTTAGAGCGGGGGCCTAGTGTGGTTGGTAACGTCACCGCCAACCACGCTCGACGCCTGGGTTCGAATCCCACCGCCGACATAGGTGTCGATAGTTGTGAGGTGGCGTGATCCACTCACAACCAACCCAACTGGTCTAGATTCAATCCTAGCCGACACCGGGAGATTTTCTGAGGCGAAAAATCTCTGGGATCACGCCTTCCATCGCATGAGGAAGTAAAGCCGTGGCGCCGGTCCGTTAATAAACGGGTCGTGAGTTAGGGTCCTGGGTGTGGAGTCTGCCTCCCTGGGCGTCGGTGATTGGCCACAACAGTGGCGGAACTAGACCGACGGAAAATAAGCGAGAATAAAAAAAAAAAAAAAAGGATACCATGGTCGCGATCGAATGCAGCTTTTAAATCAGTATAAATTACGTCGATTTAACAACCTTCAACTGTAAAATAGGGATGGGAAATATCGACTAAAATCGCTTTCGATAACTATCGGTAATTTCCTAATGGTATCGATAATTATCGATAGTTTGACAGTGAGATGGAGGAAAACAACAAAATGTTGCTTCCGTTGTGGACAGGAACAATATTTAAAAGTTCATTCGCACGCATCGTTGGCACTTATGCGATATCTCGTCGTTTTCCGTACGAATTAGAGTGAGCGAAAATGATTATCTCTCAATTTTCTAACAATTTTAAAGAGGATTCCGTGTGAGAGTGAACAAGAATCAAAGTGCCTTTCAATTATTTTTTTAATATTAATTTTAATTATCGATGGGTTTCCGATCCCTACTGTAAAAACAACTGTACATTTTTTCAAAACGCAGGAAGCTTTTCTATCAGAGCCAGGAGCGAAAGAGGACTTAATTTTTTCTACTTGGCGATTGGTTATCAGGAATGGACTGTAGTTCGAAAAATCTGGGGACTTTCATTTCCAGACTCCGAACCAAACCCAAAACGGATTATAATGAATTACTTTTTTTTTATTCACTTACATTTTGAAACATCCAACTCTGGATCATAGAAGCAGAAGTTTTAAAAATCTTGTTCTTCAAAACGTTTTTAACAACAATTGAATGTTTATTTGTTAAAATGTTTGTAGTCTAACCCAGGCATGTCCAAACTCACCACACTACTGCTTGTGTGTTTTAGGCGATGCCACGGAGGGTATTTTCATTGCCCTTCAGTGCTTATACAAAAAGGAAACCCACAGTGTTCTAAATAAAACAGCCCTTCAGAAGCTTCGGCAAACACAGGTACGAGTGTTTCCGAATTCGTAAGCCCTCGGAAGCCCGCTTGCTCACGCGTGTTTTCTCAAACGCATCATGTTTACTAAAGTACATACGAAAAAAAAATTGCAAGTGATTGTATGCGATGACTATCGTCAAGCTTTCCAATATTATACCATTGTCGATCTCGTCGTGGCGACGTTAAAAACCCTCGGGTTGCGTGTTCACGAATGGCTCTCCAGTGTTTTGTCTTTAGCTAGCGACGGAGGGTGGTAATACGAATAGCCCTGCGTAGTGTGTTTGTTCGCAGATGGGCCCCACGCGCTTTGGTGTGCTGTGTTTTCCCCATGCCTGGTCTAACCTTTTAATAATCTCCAGTTATCTAAGCAAAAGGCCGAAGTTTCATTGCAAGAAAGATACCTCATACGCAGCATTTGGTGCAAACTATCGTATGATAACATAGGTACATTGTATTAAACATGTGGTTCAAATTACATTTGCGCCCAAATTTAATCATAGCAATCGACTCACTCCTGGTGTTCGCTCATATAGGTGCACTCCGGCGTGATAAATATCACATCGGAGCGTTGAATATAAAAGAGTAACCGGAGTGTTGCTTTTGCTAGTCGCGCTCCGGCTGGAGCCGTGAGCTTTCAGGAGCTTCACCAAAGTGTGCGAATATGATTTGAAAAACATAGCATGCTGCTCGTGCTCCGGCAGGAGTGTGAAGAAGGTTTCATTTCGCACTCCAATCGCAACACTGATTGGCGCCCTAGGGACCATCGATCGTTATATCCGGTGTGGAAACTGGCGTGTTAGCCTTTCCGCCACCGGGTTTTGCTGCATCCGTCTCCGCATTTTTATGCGGAGACCGCTGGATGCCAGCTCGCGCAAGGGATTTGGTAGTCCCTTCATTCATTCTTCGTTAATTGGGTCCCCATTCCAGCCGCTCTACTTGTTTATAATGGACAGTGGTGGGCACCATTCCGCTAATTCGCTAATTAGCGACGCTAAAATTCCGTTAGCGATTTAGACCCCCGTACCGGTTGTTATCTCGTCTTTCCAAACCGTAGTCACACGACCTTACTAAGGGAGCTCGGCGCTGGTGCCAGCCCAGAGTCGTGGTACGAAAACGAAATCCGCCTCGAATCATAAAAAGTTGCGACCAGTTGCTGTGATTGGGAACTTACTGGCATCGGCCCCAATGGGCGGGTTAGTGCATTTTGGAAAGAGAATCTGAAGTTTGCTTGAAGTGTTTCGGGAAATTACTCTTCCTGCTGAAATGCGCTCTGTGTCACAGAGTGGCGTAAGCACCACATTGTCATTCGTGGGCCATCAAGCAGAAGGAGAGTTCGCTACATTGCGTACCTAAAAAGAATGAAATTGAGTGTGGGTTTTTTTCGGAAAATTTTCTCAAATTACAGGTTAAGTACACCACTTTTAGACGAGAACTAACCGCAATGATAATGGCTGTAAAGTACTTCCGACTGTTCTTGGAAGGACGCAAATCTAGAATCATCACCGATTACCGTCCACTGACTTACGCTTTAACAACATATTTATCTGACACATTCTCACGGACATCGCTACCTGTTGACTATAGTCGATCGGTTTACACGGTGGCCAGAGGCAGCCCTTTCAGTGGACATGACAGCAGCATTAGTAGCCTCGAAATTTTTTCCGATTGGGGGTTCCGGCCAATTCAACACCTGAAGGCAATTTGAGTGGGATCTGTCCAGGGAGTTAACTTGTACTTTGGGTGTTCATCATATTCGTACGACGGCTTACCACCCGCAAGCAAACGGTTTATTGGAACGGCTCCACCGAACGGGTAAATCCAAAGACCTGGTTCTACGAGCTTCCCATGATTTTGCTTGGTCTCAGTACAGCATACCAAGATGACTTAAAGGACCATGCTGTGAATTTGGTTTACGGCCAATCATTGCGTGTTACTGGTGAATTCTTCCAGCGTTCCTCAGAGTATCAAACTGTTCTTTTTAAAAGTATTCGAATCGTCACACTCCGTTTCATTCATTGCTTTGGGATATTAATCTGTGCGTCTAAATTATGTATGTCAAAATCGACTCACGACAACGTCTGACCTAAGTGATTTATACTATGTATTTAGTACTTTTTACTAATTTAGGTTCCTGTTTCTGTATTGTTTGTTTGGTTTTACTGCTTTTCTGTTTAACCGTATTATACTGATCCGTCTGCTATTTCGTTGTAAGAAACAATGAAAACTTCAGATTTTCTCTCTGAGTTTCGTAATGGCAAGCTTCGGGTTCTAGGATGAAGCTCTAGATTCGAAAATACGATTAGACATTCAAACTTCCAGTTGTCGTTGCAAAACCATCGCTGACCAAAGCAGAATTTACTCTTAGTTTGATCATATAATTTTGAGATTTATGTTAGTTGTATGAGCTTCAATTTTTATTCATTGAGTCAGATGAATTACCAATAACGATAACATCTTTTGAAAAAGTCTTGCAGAATCGTAAGTTTTTAAGTTTGGTATTTGTTAACCAGCGTTTATAAACATATTTCAGTATTCTCAAACAATTGCGACCGTCAGTTTGTAAGAAATAAAATGCAATGTCTATTTCAAATAAAATTGATATCAAACAAGCCAATGTCCCATACGCTTTAAACTCATCGTACGTTACATATCCCAAAATGATAACACAAAAAAGCCTCACTCACCTCAATGTCTTCTTCCTCGGACGATTCGAAATCACTTTCGACTATCACCCGCTCCTTAACACCAGACTCGCTTTCAGCATCGGACGCTTTCTCACCATCATCATCGTCCTCCTCGCTGTCCTTTTCCACTTTCTCATCCTCGCTACTATCGTCCTCCTCGGAGTCAGCCTCCACGAATTCCTCATCCATGTCGAACTCCCGCTGCAACTCTTCGTCCATCTCCATTTCCTTCTCCACCTCCTGTTCCATATCACTTCCGGCTTCCGCTTCATCCTCCGCTTCGTCCTCATCCTCAACCTCTTCCGCTTCCAGTGCCTTGTTAAAAGCCACCTGCGGAAAGTTGTAGATGTCCTCGTACGTGCCCTTCTTGAGCCGTTCCATCAGTTCCTTCTCGATGGCGTTGTCAATTCGAGCCGCCACCAGTGCCTTTTCTTCGCGTCTTCGCTCGCGCCTTTCGATCTTCGTAGCCAACGGAACCAGCAACTTTTGCCTTCGCAGTTTCAACTTTCGCATTCGAATCAAATATTGGGTAATCTTGGTGAACCGCTGTTTGCACTTCAACCGCACGAACCGATCCCAGTACAGGAGATTTTCATTCAGCTGATAGATAGCTTTCTCATAGTTTCGCGACAGTTTCACCTTCTCCCAGTGCTTGGATGGAAACGCATTCCGCTCGGCCGTTTTCATGTACAGGTAGATTATACCGTTCTCCTCCCGAATGGTGGCGTACTGGCTGTTCGCCAGAGGGCATGCCTTTCGCGAGCACAACCCCGTCAGACTGTACTCGTTTCGGCAGAAATTCTGCGTCTGTGTTTTCACCTGGTACGAGCAGAACTGCCGGCTGATGATGCTCCACACGATCTGGGCGAGTGGAATGGGATTAGCGATTTTATTTTCTAAAATACCCATGGGGAACTTACCTCGTCCTGCTGCATTTTGTGGCAGACAATTTACTTTTAAAAGTAGAAAATAAAGTTAATATAATACAATTGATTTGGGCGAAAAAACAACCGCTTTCAGGTAAAACACATGCGGATTGAGTTTGACTTGCGGTTATAAGAACCAACGTAAACAAAAATAATACATGCACACGTGCGGCTTTGACAGCAGAGCACGGATTTTTGCAAATGCGCCCACCACCAAGACAAGTACCCACCATATTAACGAAAGATTTCAATCGAGGGACACTTATAATGAAGCGCTACCAGTGGAAAGCACTGGAACTAGAAATGTGAACCCACTAAAATGAACTAGAGGTGTCATCATTGAAATATAATAATAAGCAAGACTGATAAAACAAGCTAATTTGTTTCTGAATTCTTAGTTCACTCAACTAAGCCTTGAAATCTATAAATAACTGCGAATTATTTCACTACAACGTCAACAAACCACCAGCTGGTTCATTTTTATAAAATTATTTCTAAAACAGCTTCCAAATTTTATTCATTCTTCCGCAAGTCTTACCTGATCCACTTTGTGCAGTCGGTAGCGCTGAAAGAAAAATAAATAACCTATCGTAGGTAACCGTGCAATTAAAGCGCCGCTGCAAATGCAAAATAGACCTAGCGACGAACAAACAAAACCACCGATTTTCGATCGCAGCAAACCTAGCTTTGCCAAGCTCTACTATCAGCATAAGAGGATAAGGATAAGGTGGGAACGGACGCATTTCTTTACTAGCTGTCGAAAAAATGAATTTTTGGCGAAAGTTAATGCAGAAGTTCGTGGCATGTTGTGTCCCATGCCGGAATAATGATGATACCGATGATGAGGATTGTTCGTACCAGCGGTACGAGTTCGAGTACCCCGAGGATCTTTTTCCAGATTTAGGAATGGCGGAAGAAACATTTTGTGAAGTGGAAATCGTTACACTTGTTACCGTTGTTTAAGTTTCGTTTTGTTCAGTTGTTGGTTATATAATTTCGTTGTTGTTTGTTGTTTATTGAGTTCATTTCGTTGTTGTTCATTGAGTTAATTTATTTGTTCGTTTGTTGTTGGCATGTTTTACAATTGTTTTGTGTGAAAAAACAAGAATGAATGTCTGGATAATGGATGGATGGATAATGAATGGATGGAGGAAGGATAATGGGCGTAGAATCATCGAGGGAGAACTACGCCCTATCCTTATCCTCTTATCATGTGTGTGTATTTATAAATATACTAGTTTGTAATTTTAAAATAGTATTAGCTGTAATAATTAAAAATAAGATATTCACAATTACGAGTGAGACTAAATCATAAAAATTGATTTCAAAATTTTAAATAGAGGATTAATTCTTTGTTTAAAAACTAGACATTCGATAGCTAATTGGTTAATAAAAATAAGATGAATACTTGGATATTATTAATTTAGAGAAAAGAGATTAAAAATTAGAAGTACAAAATCAGAAGTGAAAAAAATTAGAAATAAGTAATAAGAATTTAATTAGAATGTGTGCATGTGTAATGAATGAAAGAAAGTGTGTATGTATGATGTGTGTCTGTAGTGTGTGTGCGTGTGGGTTGCAATGAGTCCGCCTCCTCGTGGTGCAACCTGGGTAACGCTAAATGGACTCGATAAATTTATTTAAGCACAAAAAAAGTATTAAAAAAAACGGATGAATCAAACATTAGATCAGATCAGATCATAACTCGATATTATTTGATTCCTCTCTTGTCGAATCCGTTCCAATACAAATCTAAAACGGACGGTGTAAACAGTTCCTCGCCCAGAAGCATCCGGTTAATGGGAACCGTTACCATGAGCTAATTACGGTTACTGGTGAAACATTGACCATTATGGTGGTGGAATTCTTTTCGAAGCTTCATCCAGGAGGGGACGAAAATCGGGCAGATCGTACTGCAATTTGTCTGTCGGAAGCGAGCGTTCAAATTGCAACAATTCACTTTTCTTCATGATTTCAGGAGATGGGAATCTTCATTAGGCGGGGTGTCAAGTTGCTGACATTAAGACCAAAAGATGCTCATCACAAATCTGCTGGAGGAAGATATAAACCTGCTGTGCAATGATTTCTTCATCTCCAGGTAAGTTGTCCATATTTGAAAAATTTCTTCTAAAAGATTTATCTGAAACAACAACAAAAAATCAAAAATTAATTCACCTGAATCAAAATATACATCGGATCGTTAACTTACCTAACGAAACTCAAACAGGTTCTGCTCCTCCGCGAGAAAAAACGGTATGAAAATTTTCTAACTCTTGTTGATTAGTTTCAGCTACTTGGCAACGATATTTTCACTTCAAATTTCAGAGAAACACAACTTTTCTACGACTGTTTGCTTTGATTTGTTTCTAGCAGTTTTACGATTTTAACTCCGGCTGCTGCTTTTGACACACCGTCCACGAACCGGCGACGAATGGCACTCGTGAGTGACTTGACGACGGCAGTGTTGTCGATGTTTAATTTGCTGTGTGTGATAAACTGAATCGTAATCGTGTCCTGTCAGTTTTCCAACTGCAGCAGGATCAGAGATAGATTTTTCAATATAAACTTACTGCCTTTGTCATCTCACGTTGCCGCGCAGTGGAATGTTATCATATCGCCTTTGTGGTCCAGTTGGATCTATTATCAGTTGTTCATAAGTGCCTACATGACATATCTTGTCAGTTGCTTGAGCATTGTGCTTTGTGTTCGAACTGAATAAGGTGATTGTGCAGTTCTAGTTAGGAGTTTGGACCGGTAAGTGAACCCAACATTGGCCTTAAACTAGAATGCATCCCAGTTCGGTTTCGGACTGGGAGTGTGTCGAAATAAAAGTTCTAACTATCACGCTGTTTTTGATTTGTTTCCAGCTATTCCCAAACGCTGGTGCTTCTATGAACTCACTGCTCAAGATGGGAGCTAAGCGGCAACTTTTTCTCATGTCCTCATCCGCTGTCCACGGGTACGAATACTCGCAGCATGCCGAGAACGATATGAGCACCTTTTTCAAAAAGTGAGTATCATGACGATTCACCTAAACTGCGGACGATTAATTCAAGCACTTCGACAGGAACGAAGTTAAGAAGGTTTTATTCATCCCGTACGCCCTATCGAACTACGATAGCTACACCGAAAAGGTCGGCACCGTGTTGCAACGCTGCGGTTTCACTTGCGAATGAAATCACCAGCATCCGGATCCCGTGCAGGCTGTGATCCATGCCCAAGCGATCTATATTGGCGGTGGCAACACATTCCTGCTGGTAAAAACCCTGTACGAGCAAGGTCTTGTGAAGGCAATTCATGATCGGGTCCTAAACCAATCCATTCCTTATGTGGGTAGTTCGACTGGAACGAACGTCGCCACCCGGAGCATTCAGACGACTAACGATATGCCAATAGTTTGTCCTCCTAGTTTCGATGCTCTAGCGCTGGTTCCGTTCAACATTAATCCACACTATCTGGATCCGGAGGTGGGTGGAACGCATAAGGGTGAAACCCGACAGGAGCGGATTCTACAGTATCATGAGATGAACGATACGCCAGTGCTGGGTCTTCGTGAAGGCTCCACGCTGCTGATCGATGGCGACCGGGCAACGCTTCTGGGACCGAAGTCAGCTAGGCTGTTTCGACGTAATCGAGAGCCGGAAGAGTTCGACAGTATGGCGGATTTGAGTTTTCTGCCTTGAAATCTATAAACGACTGCGAATTATTTCACGACAACATCAACCAACCACCAGCTGGTTCATTTTTATAATGAAATTATTTCTAAAACAGCTTCCAAATTCTATTCGTTAATATGAAAGTCTTACTTGGTCCACTTTGTGCAGTCGGTAGCGCTGACAGAGAAATAAAAAAACACATCGTAGGTAACCGTGCAATTAAAGCGATGCTGCAAATGCGAAATAGACCTAGCGACGAACAAACAAAACCACCGATTTTCGATCGCAGCAAACCTAGCTTTGCCAAGCTCTACTATCAGCATAAGAGGATAAGGATAAGGTGGGAACGAACGCATTTCTTTACTAGCTGTCGAAAAAATGAATTTTTGGCGAAAGTTAATGCAGAAGTTCGTGGCATGTTGTGTCCCATGCCGGAATAATGATGATACCGATGATGAGGATTGTTCGTACCAGCGGTACGAGTTCGAGTACCCCGAGGATCTTTTTCCAGATTTAGGGATGGTGGAAGAAACATTTTGCGAAGTGGAAATCGTTACACTTGTTACCGTTGTTTAAGTTTCGTTTTGTTCAGTTGTTGGTTATTTAATTTCGTTGTTGTTTGTTGTTTGAGTTAATTTCGTTGTTGTTTATTGAGTTAATTTATTTGTTCGTTTGTTGTTGGCATGTTTTACAATTGTTTTGTGTGAAAAAACAAGAAAGAATGTCTGGATAATGGATGGATGGATAATGAATGGATGGAGGAAGGATAATGGGCGTAGAACCATCGAGGGAGAACTACGCCCTATCCTTATTCTCTTATCATGTGTGTGTATTCATAAATATGCTGTAGTTTGTAATTTTAAAATAATATTAGCTGTAATAATTAAAAATAAGATATTCAAAATTACGAGTGAGACTAAATCATAAAAATTGATTCCAAAATTTTAAGTAGAGGATTAATTCTTCGTTTAAAAACTTGACATTCGATAGCATATTGGTTATTAAAAATAAGATGAATAATTGGATATTGGTAATTTAGAGAAAATAGCTTTAAAATTAGAAGTACAAAATCAGAAGTGAAAAGAAATTAGAAAAATAAGTAATTAGAATTGGATTAGAATGTGTGCATGTGTAATGAATGAAAGAAAGTTTGTATGAATAATGTGTGTCTGTAGTGTGTGTGCGTGTGGGTTGCAAAGAGTCCGCCTCCTCGTGGTGCAACCTGGGTAACGCTAAATGGACTCAATAAATTTATTTAAGCAAAAAAAGTATTAAAAAAAAACAGATGAATCAAACATTAGATAAGATAAAACAATCAGATCATAACTCGATATTATTTGATTGCTCCCTTGTCGAATCCGTTCCAATACAAATCCAAAACGGACGGTGTAAACAATTCCCCGCCCAGAAGCATCCGGTCAATGGGGAACCGTTACCATGAACTAACCACGGTTAATGGCGAAACATTGACCATTATGGTGGTGGAATCCGGAACCATACTAGCACCTTTTTGAAGCTTCATCTAGGAAGGGACGAAAATCGGGAAGACCGTGCTGCACTTTGACTGTCAGAAGCGAGCGTTTAAACTCCGAAAATTCACTTTTCTTCATGATTTCAGAAGCTGGAAAACTTCATTAGGCGGGGTGTCAAGTTGTTGGCATTAAGACCAAAAGATGCTCATAACAAATCTGCTGGAGGAAGATATGAACCTGCTGTGAAATGATTTCTTCATCTCCAGGTAAGTTGTCCATATTATTGGAAAATTTCTTCTAAAAGAGTTATCTGAAACAACAAAAAAAAATCAAAAATTAATTCACCTGAATCAAAATATACATCGGATCGTTAACTTACCTAACGAAACTCAAACAGGTTCTGCTCCTCCGCGAGAAAAAACGGTATGAAAATTTTCTAACTCTTGTTGATTAGTTTCAGCTACTTGGCAACGATTTTTTCACTTCAATTTTCAGAGAAACACAACTTTTCTACGACTGTTTGCCCTGTTTGCTTTGATTTGTTTTTAACCTTTCCTTCCCAGCAGTTTTTCGATTTTCAACTCCGGCCACTGCAACGTCGACGAACCGGCGACAAATGGCACTCGTGATGAGTGACTTGACGACGGCAGTGCTGTCGATGTTTAATTTGCTCGCAAATTCCGTGTGTGTCCCGCGCCGTGATAAACTGAATCGTAATCGTGTGCTGTCAGTTTTCCAACTGCAGCAGGATCAGAGATAGATTTTACACCATAAACTTACTGCCTTTGTCTTCTCACGTTTTTAACCGCGCAGTGGAATGTTATCATAGCGCTTTTGTAATCCAGTTGGATCTATTATCAATTGTTCATAAGTGCCTACATGACACATCTTATCAGTTGCTTGAGCATTGTGCTTTGTGTTCGAACTGAATAAGGTGATTGTGCAGTTCTAGCTAGGAGTTTGGACCTGTAAGTGAACCCATCGTTGGCCTTGAACTAGAATGCATCCCAGTTCGGTTTCGGACTGGGAGTGTGTCGAAATGAAAGTTCTACCTATCACGCTGTTATTGATTTGTTTCCAGCTATCCACAAACGCTGGTGCTTCTATGAACTCACTGCTCAAGATGGGAGCTAAGCGGCAACTGTTTCTCATGTCCTCATCCGCTGTCCACGGGTACGAATACTTGCAGCATGCCGAGAACGATATGAGCGCCTTTTTCAAAAAGTGAGTATTATGAAAATTCACCTAAACTGCGGACGATAAATTTAAGCAACTCAACAGGAACAATGTGAAAAAGGTTTTATTCATCCCGTACGCCCTATCGAACTACGATAGCTACACCGAAAAGGTCGGCACCGTGCTGCAACGCTGGGGCTTCGCTTGCGAAGGAATTCACCAGCATCCGGATCCCGTGCAGGCTGTGAACAATGCCCAAGCGCTCTATATTGGTGGTGGCAACACATTCCTGCTGTTAAAAACCCTGTATGAGCAGGGTCTTGTGAAGGCAATTCATGATCGGGTCTTAAACCAATCCATTCCTTATGTGGGCAGTTCGGCTGGAACGAACGTCGCGACCCGAAGTATTCAGACGACCAACGATATGCCAATAGTTTGTCCGCCTAGCTTCGATGCACTAGCATTGGTTCCGTTCAACATTAATCCACACTATCTGGATCCGGAGGTGGGTGAAACGCATAAGGGTGAAACCAGACAGGAGCGGATTCTACAGTTTCATGAGCTAAACGATGCGCCAGTGCTGGGTCTTCGCGAAGGCTCCACGCTGCTGATCGATGGCGACCGGGCAACGCTTCTGGGATCGAAATCAGCTAGGCTGTTTCGACGTAACCGAGAGCCGGAAGAGTTCGACAGTGGGGCGGATTTGAGTTTTCTACTGGATGAGTGAAATCGTGTTGTAGATTAGGGTGTTTCAAGAAATGTGTTGGCAAAGTGCAATAAATATTCTTTTTTGTACGTAGAGCTACGGGATACATTTTGTAAAAACCGAAATTGGTAAGTGGCGGATTAAAGTTTTCAAATGCTTATAGTTTTCAGTTTACCAAATAGAATATTATATTAGATAAAATGTAAGTACGCGATTTTTATGATATGATAAGTATTATCAGAGCCGTAGGTACTCCGTTTTGCGTGGGGGGCGGAGAATTTTTTTAATTAAACGTTTTTTTGGAGGGAAAGCCGTTTAAAACCGTTATGTGCTTGACAAAAAAGTACCTTTACGCGTCCAACGGAGTACCCGAGTTCTCACAAAATAAAATTCTTATAAGTTTTGCAGTTTTCCTTCTATGTCGATAGTTTTAACACCGAAAGATTCAGAAGGTCATCTATATAATTTCGATTAAACGTTAGTGGTGTCCCGTAAGAATTTTCTTATTTCCGAAAATCTGGTTTTTTCCGGGTATATATTCCGAAAAAAAAACCAAGCTTTTTGAATGTGCGTATCGTTGAAAATAGCAGGGATAAAAACTTTATAATTTCTGCCTTACAGTGACGAACCCGCTATTCGACCGATTCAATATTCTTTAAATAAATGATCAAAGCAGATCTTTAAATAAATGTCAAACCAGCAATAGAAGCAATGAAAGGACGAGTTATGGAATACAACGATTCTATGACACTTATTAGAGCCATTTACACAACGTTCGAAAAACTAAAAACAGAAGAGAGTTCTAAAAAGTTATAATCTGAAACAATAAATGCATTGAAGGAATTACAGCGTTAGAGACCCATCTTCGAGGGTCGCCTTATTCAAAATCGATCAAAATATTGAATATTTGAAAAAACTAGTCTTGTGTGTCATTTTTTGCCCACGATTTTTTCTATCCGAGAAATCAAAAAAGGAACAATAAAAACTTCTGGAAAAACTGGTCAAATTTTGCAGCAAAACTTGTTTTGCATTGTTCTTATATAATCAAACACTTAAAACTGTGATTGGATCTCTCATTAAAATGACACATTTAAAAAAACTGACATTTTCACTCCCAGACGCTGGTTCGGACATCCGAAACGGAAGTATGCGGATCGTCAGTTTCAACTTCGCCGCGAATCAAGCGGGCTCACCAAAAGATTGAGTAATTAAACCTTTTTGTCATATGAGTTTGACCGTTTTGATTGTTCGGATTTTAACTTGTTTTTTTTTTTGACGTAGGACTACGTCTAACCGCACTATATCGAGATACATTCCGCGAAAACTTAAACCAAGATGTAACGTAGGAATGAAAGATTTCAAACGATTATACTGATGTAACCACTTGATGGATCACAATAGTCAATATGTCGTTGGATTGATAAAATGATGGACAATTTTGTGATTCTTCAATCTTCATTATCACTTCATTGTTAAACAGTAAAAATTGAAAAGTTTCAAGGTCGAATTTTCACCAACAATGTACCAATCATATGCGAGCACGCCTGGCACAGACTTCATGAATAGACACCAACTGCCTGCAGAGATATCCTGTATAGCAGTGGCAAAAAAAATTGACAGAATCTCCCCATCCCAATAGGTCAACTAATGTTAGCTTCCATGAGCCTAGACTATTTTGATGTCTTGAAGGTGAAGCTTTTTCGGAAAGTTCGTAACCACCTCCACTATCAGAGAGTATTACTTTCTGCTGTTAACAAGTATGTTAATGTTAATAAAACTGATGTCTTGAAGGAGAATATGATGGCACAGGCAACAGTACTGCACCGAGCAATGTATAAACAGTAGTCCACATAAGCACTGATGATGGTTGCATGTAGCAGCCGAAATACGTATCTGCGGACGGTATTCGATTATAGGGTATTCGTTTTTTTGTGGTAGGATTAGGTGCTTATTACAGGAGTCACTTCACGGTGAAATCAGAGTGAAGTGAACAAAACCCTATTACGGGACTCACGTTAGTGAGAAAACGTCGCAAAGTGACATCTGCCGCGGAATCTGGGTTATTATGAATGTCATATCAGTGAAGTGAGAAAGGAAAAAGCGACGTTCCGCGTGGAATTATTTCACGACCATTTTGAACGGTGAAATGATTCCACGAAGATGCCATAAGTCTTAAAGTTGATTGATTTGTGATCTAATGGTAAATATTAGATTTATTCTTTAATAACGAAGCGAATCAAAATTTGATCCGTGCCTTAAAGCGGTCAAATTTTCATTTTTTTGCCCGATGAAAAAAATGCAAACTAGTTCAGGAAATTTGCGATACCGAAAAACACATTTTTTTTTATGCCGAATGTCTTAGAAATGCATCTGGTGATATCTAAAAAAACCGGGAAAAAACAACTTTCTGGGAATTGGACATTTTTGAGCTGGGAAACAATCTCATTTCACTTGTCCTATTCTCAATTTCACTTCACTGTCAATCTCACTCTACGGAGGTGATTTTTGTCACCTCCCTTGAGGTGGAATCGGGAATAGGTCTAAAAAAGTGAAGTGAGCGTGAGAGTGAAATATATTTCACCGTGAAGTGACTCCCGTAATAAGCACCTTAAATGGAAACATAACCTATTCTTAATAAGAATTCTGTATGATTTTTCGGGTGCCGCAAAATACGCTGCACTGCCGGGGACAACAAAATGCGTTGTTTATTTTTGAACTTTACACTCTGCTTTTTCAGATTTATTTAAAAAACTGAATATATGGTATCAAAAAGACAACAGAAAACCAAAATGCTCCGTACAGATCTTTGAATAGGTAGTTAAACAAGCTGTACTGATGATAATATTTTACCAGCTCAATGAATTTAGCGCAATATGACAATACTAGTTGCATCCCGCGGAGGCGGTATAGAGGAAAACCAAATTCATTACATCTTGATATTAGAGTTCCGGCATTAGTATTTGTATTTTTCAATTGAATTTTTTTGAATTAGCATTTGTAAGGAAATATAACTTTCCATAACCTTACTTGTAGTTGAACAACGCTATGCAAACATTAATTGCTGAGGCTAATGTTGTGCATCACTCTAGCCCAGTTTATTTTCGAAGATAACGGACAAGTAACTTTCAAATATGGTATCTTCGTTGTTCTTTGGTATCTTGAAACTGATCAATTTTTTTCTGATTGATTTTGTATACTGATAAAATGTTTAAATTGACCTGAATTGAATGTTAACATGTTCCTAAAATTCTATGTCAATTTCAAATTTTCTATGAATATTCATTTTCTACTAAAACTGTGCTTCGTTATCGATATTTTTCCACGAGCTTGTAACTGCAAGAATAAAAAAATTATGTGACATCTTTGCCGCTTTGTGATCGGTGAGTGAACTAACTTCAACAAGACAAATAGATATAGAAGGAAGTTTAATTTCTACTAAATCGTACTCAATTAAATATTTAATAAAAGCTTGCCTCTTCGCTTAATAAAGAAAATTCGCTGTATTAGAATGAAAGGTATTCATCAATGGTCCAGAAATCAAACTTAGGGGAAAATTTGGGTCTAGAGCTCTATAGCAATATTTTAGGGTGACCAAAATTTTCAATGCTATCAAGTATATAACTTTTTTTATTATTGTAGATAGAAAACCTTGTTATACAATTTTATAGCTCCAATAATTTTAAGTAACTTTGTAAAAAAAGTTTTCCTCTAAAACATTGCTATAGAGCTCTAGACCCAAATTTTCCCCTAAATTTGATTTCTGGACCATTGTGAAAGTTAAAGAGAATATTTTTTCTTCTAAGATAGAGTGCTGCAAAGAAATAATCAAAATACAGACCCCGTTCGATTTTGGCAACACGCCAGATTTTTTTCTGTTGCCAAAATCGAACCATGCCAAAAATGAACGGTTCTTTTTTCATGACTTTTTGACTTTTTAGGTGGTCAAAGACGACTTTAACAGTAGAAATAACCAACAATGAACTAGTTTTAGTTTCAAGTCGATTGAAGTATCGCTTGATGAATTTGGGCTGACGACCTAGATACTTGATATTACCACCCGAACCAGAATACTTTCCTGTTAGAAGATGTTGATCCTAAATTGGTTAAAATGAATCAAGCAAACTAAAAAAGTAAAACGAGCTCAAATCAAACATAGCTTCAAAATAAAAATATAAAATTATTGAAGTCCTACGTCAACTATGCGGTCGTGTCTTGGATACCACTCTCCTACTATTTTTTTTTTGAGATTTAATGAACAACAGCCGTGATTCGTTAGTTGGAACACAACTGCCACCCAACTAGCGAATCGTGTTCGTTAGTTGGATGAACTGACTGAGAAACTACATATGATGCAACGCACTCGTGGCCTTTGGCCAACTCGATTGTCCGGGGTGAATGCTGTCCTTACTCGCTACCGCTCGTAAACTAGGGGATCAACCCTATATTTGGAAAAGACCTGGGAAATCCAACAGATCAGTTGTTCAAGTGCACGTGGCCGCCGCTTCCAACGGCGGGTCGGCGGCCGGCTCGGGCTGCGGGAGCAGTGCCGGCCTTGGGGGCCGCCACAGTTCCTTGCCCTCGATTATGCGGCAAAGCAGCATCAGGTATACACCTATGGGTACGAGCATACCTATGAATAGGGACATACGAAGCGGTAAATTGCCTAGTTGAATCTTGACAATAGTTCGTGGATTTATCTTAAACTGTCAACAAAATAAACAAAGCGCTGAAGAGTCTTAAGTAAATGGAACCCCAATTTTCGCTCTGGTTTATTTTTTGTTAATCTTTGGATAATTTTATTAAAAAACACAAGATTTAAACTTTCGTTATTTTTGTAGTTAAAGAATTAAAATTCTTTTGAGCATACAAAACGCTAAAAAGTTTCAAGTAAATAGATACATGATTTTTTGCTCTCATACTCACAAATTAACTCTGGGGACGCGCGACCTTCGCTGCGCGGTTTCGTCATGAATTAATTCGTTAACATTTGTTGTATGGTTTTGGTTGGGTAGATGGTCACGCGGTGCTCTCGCATCGATAAAATCGCGCAAATGTCTTATATACCAAAGTCGCTTTTTTCGCGGGGAATACGTGCCGCGTCAAAAGAACCCGCGTGAAAAATACGTAGAAACCGCGTAAAATCCGGAATACGCGTAAAAATAGCCGCGTAAAAAAACCTGCGTAAAAACCGCGTAAAAAGCGACCTTTTAGTGTTTTACGAAAATTTAATGACCTATAAGAAAGCGTGATTAATTAGTTACACATCATTTCGCACCTGCAGCCGTAATTCGTTGGTTGGAACACAACTGCCACCCAACTAGCGAATCGTGTTCGTTAGTTGGATGAACTGAGAACTGGGCAAATTTTTAAAAGGGGAGCGCCAATTGTTTGTTTTCTTCCTGCTTTGGAAAATTTCCTAATTTCATTGCGGTAAAACTATGTCAAAGAAATTGCTCATCTGTGTTGCTGCTGTAGTAAATATTTTATGTATTTGGTCGATACTTTTTCATGCAAAAATTCCAATGAGAAGCAAAATGATATAGCGCAAGCACATCACTCTGCTACTTGCCTAAAAAATGGAGAATCGCTACGCTGGATATTTCCGGTGAAGGCATTGAAGAAATAAAAGAACAAACAACCGAACAGTAAACCTCTTAATTACACACAAAATGTTGTAAATTTATAACGGTGCTTATTACGGGAGTCACTTCACGGTAAAATATATTTCTTCTTCTTTTTCGGTATCGAAAATTTCCTGAACTAGTTCGCATTTTTTTCATCGGGCAAAAAAATGAAAATTTTACCGCTTCAAGGCACGGATCAAATTCTGATTCGTTTCGTTAGTGAAGAATAAATCCAATATTTATCGTTAGATCACAAATCAATCAACTTTAAGACTTATGGCAGCTTCGTGGAATCATTTCACCGTTCAAAATGGTCGTGAAATAATTCCACGCGAAACGTCGCTTTTTCCGTTCTCACTTCACTGATATGACACTCATAATAACCCAGATTCCACGGCAGATGTCACTTCGCGACGTTTTTCTCACTTACGTGAGTCCCGTAATAGGATTTTGTTCACTTACTCTGATTTCACCGTGAAGTGACTCCTGTAATAAGCACCATGTACTTTTCAAATTACGCGATTGATTATGCCAGAGATGATCTGCATGAAGTGTCCAGTTAATAGCGCTGAGAAACAAACTTATTTATGCTGAATGGTTTAAGTGTAATAACTAAACATGTATACAATTTTTTTACAACAATAAATAATATAATTTTATTTGAGTAATTTTTATTTCACTTTTCGGACCCCTGAAATGCATTTGAATGACGTTGAATTCTGACATTAGAGTGCTTTTTAGTTGGGTGACAGCCCAACTTTTTTATGGTGAGAAAGAAAAGGTTCATGCTAACAAAAACACCAGCAAGCTGGACTACATGATTGCAAGTATACTTCCGTCGGCTAGCAATATTAAGCTCAACAGAATGGTGTCACATTTGAGTAGAACTAGTATACTTTCTAGTAATTTTGTCACTATTTTGAGCCTCACTAACAAGTCATTATTCACGCTAAAATGTGACTGAATTCGCGATTTTACGAAAAAAAGGTCCCTAAAGTCGCTATTTTAGCTTCGAAAGAGTTAAAATAGCAATTGCTGTATGAACATACATTGGAAAAAGTACTTCTCATTTACCGAAAATTTGAACAGTGCGATTCCCTGGTCTTTTCGTTGACATGGAAGGAATCATGAAAGTTCCATGTCGTGCCATGTTTTCAAATCTCTCATTCGAGTGATTGGAGAAACAAAAGAAAAAAAAAGAAAAAAAACCTCTCAGTTACGAGGCGAAGGGCAAAAACATTTGAAACGTTACTGGATAACTAGTGTACAGAACGCGAAAAGCAATGAGACATAACAAATAGATCTAGGAGAGACTTTTGAAAAAAAAAGAAAACTAAGCCCTCCAAACGAGAACACTACTAACTTTGAAAGGTTTCAGCTATTCCAGTATTAGTTTACATGGAGTGACTGTATGCAACGGAAGTAGCTTATTCGGAAAACACGTACTGAGATGGCAGTACAACTCAAGTGTTTGTTTTTTTGTTAATACGATGATAAACGAAAAAAATCTTTTTTTTATATATTACAGAGAATTAAGAGTTTGTTTTCATAAAATAAAGATTACCGAAGTAAAACTAAAGAGTTTTTTTCCCTAGTTCAAAGAACAACAAAAAACATGTCATAAACATAGTTAAAGCTGGAATATTTTAATCACTCCCACTTTAGTCTTCAATCAATAAGAATCTATTTGTATAAGCCTCTGACTTTCATTAGGTTATGGGCCCAGCTCAAAAGAAGGTCGAAGAAAGAGAAGATTCTTTTCACCTGAAGCAATCGAAAGAGTTCTTCAGGAATTCGAATATTGGAAGTTACGGATTGAGGTGCTGACGGAGGACAATGGATTGTTGAACTGCCGGAGGAAGCCTTCGAGGACGAGGAGTATGCGAGGGAATTGCCAAATGATTTATGCGGAAGTCGAAACGGAGAAAAGGTAGAAGGGCAAGATGACCTGGGAAAACACTTTGTGGGCTGACCGTGACCGCTCGATAGTTCTCGCAGAGCGCCCCTTCTTTCCACTCCTCCGGCAGCTGTTCTGTCTCCCAGATCTCGACGATCAGCCGATGCAGCGAGCTGGCAAATTTGTTGGGGCTCGGTTCTATAAGTTTCTCTCTGATGCCGTCCTTTCCAGTCAACTTCTTGTTCTTGGGCTGCCGGATCGCATCCCTAACTTCGCTTATTGTTGGGGGGTAGCACATCTTCATCGTTCGTTACACCAACCACGTCTCCTTCACTAATCGTAGTGCTGCTTCCACCTTTCGATCACCTCACCATCATTCATCAATCATCTCACGTCCCATATCTTTCGGCTCGTGGGAAGAAAGAGTTTTCGTGTTTTGTGTGTCCGGTGCAGCTGCTCGAGTTCTTCGCATTCCTTCTCTTCCTGGAGACGCTTTTTTACCTTGGAGAGTAGGACTTGCTGTCTCCGTTTTAGTCTATATCGCTCTATATTCTAACGAGTGGCTCTACGCAGCGTTGTTGCTCGCGCTGCGTTCTCCTCGTCCAATATCTACCGGCATTCTTCGTCAAACCACACGTTACATCGATTCGGTTGCACGTGGTCTAGGACTTCCTCCGCAGTACTGCTGATAGCTATTTTAATGGCGTTCCAACGTTCCTCTAGACGGTCTTCTTCGGGTTCACCTTCTTCTGGCAGCGCAGCTCCGAGCGATGAGGCGTATACGACGTCGCAGTGTTGCTTCAGTCGCGCGAGATTATACCGTGGTGGGCGACGGTACCGTATGTTATTTATAACGGATAGTTTTTGGCGTATCTTAACCATCAATAGGTAGTGGCCCGAATCGATGTTGGCGCCTCGATGTGCTCTGACATCGATAAAGTGCGGGAAGTGCCGACCATCTATCAAAACGTGGTCGATTTCTGTTCCAATTCCATTTGGTGATCTTCAGGTGAATATGATAAAAGAAGTTGTAGTTGTAGTTGGCAAAGTCGATTAGTCTAAGGCCATTTTCACCCGTCAGTTGATGTGCACTGAAACGTCCAATCACCGGTTTGTAGTCTTTCTCTTGGCTAACATGGACGTTGTAGTCTGCGATGATGAGCTATCTGGTAGATTTTATGACCATCCCTGTACGTATGCACCATCGTCCCTTTCCAGCCTAGGAAGTTGAATAATCGTCAGTTCCATGTGCGTAAGTCAGTTTTCCTTACTTAGGTCCTAGCCGATTTTTCCAGGCGTAACTAACGCTATTCCGTTCGTTGCTGTTGTCTTTTTTTTAAATGGTGCGGGCTTGCAAGATTAGCGACCAACCCCACTTTGTCGCAGAAAGACCATCGTCAGCATACAACCAGCAGTCCCACCGGGGTTGGTTACTCGAAATTTCCACTAGCTACTCACACATCAGTTGGTACCGCGAATTGATAGATCTCATTCCTATAACCTCAATATGTAACGCCAATTAAGCAGGTGCAATCGTTTTTCGCTTTGCACCGCTCGTCATTGCGATGAAATTGTGGTGGAATTGCCTCTTTCGACCGTCGACACCCTGTCGTCCAACCCCACGCAACCATCGCTCGCTTTCTTCGATGAAATAGCATAAGACCGGGGCTCCACAGAGTACCCCTGTCAGCTTCTGGGGTACTCCAACTGGTCTTCCGCGATTCAGTGGATGCGCAAGTTCTTGCCCTTCTACCTTTTCTCCGTTTCGACGTCCGCAGAAATCATTTGGCAATTCCCTCACATACTCCTCGTCCTCGAAGGCTTCCTCCGGCAGTCCAACAATCCATTGTCCTCCGTCAGCACCTCAATCCGGAACTTCCAATTTTCGAATTCCTGAAGCACTTTTTCGATTGCTTCAGGTGAAAAGAATCTTCTATATCTTCAAACTTCGTTTGAGCTAGGCCCATAACCTAATGAGAGTCAGAGACTTATACAAATAGATTCTTATTGATTGAAGACTAAAGTGGTAGGGATGGGCGATACTAGCATCGATATCACGGTATCGAGTTTTTTGGCATCGATACTCACCGCGAGAGATGAGTTCCGGTATCGAAACCCTCTAAATGATGATTTTTCAAAAAAAATTGCAGGTCTGATACCGATACTATCAAAACGCTGATAATCGATACTCCTTCAGCCGATTCTTTGATACCTGGTATCGAAGTTCATTGAAGTATCCACGGGAATGGCATCGCTGTCAGCTACCATATATTTGACGCGTTACCAACATCACTGACACTGGCACCCGAAAAACGGGCAGTTTACCCTTATCTTATGTTGATTCGGGCAAACCGGCTAAATGTAGCATATCAGACAGTTGTGAGCAATTTCTTAAGGTTTTCACATGGTATGTGATATTCTAAGTGATATTTAGTACATTAATTGTGTCCCAAAGCAAAGTGAAGAAAACTGTGACAGCAGAAAAAGTAGTTTTGGGACAAACGGAACAGAAATAGATGTTCGTAACGCTAGAAGGCTACCATACCATTCCCTTGGAAGTATCACGATACCAAAGTATCGATACTTTCGTCAGTATCGCCCATCCCTATAAAGTGGAAGTGATTAAAATATTCCAGGTTTAACTATGTTTATAACATGTTTTTTGATGTTCTTTGTACTAGGGAAAAAACTCTTCAGTTTTACTTCGGTAATCTTTATTTTATGAAAACAAACTCTTATACATATAAAAAAAAATTGTTTTTCGTTTATCATCGTATTTACAAAAAAACTCTTGATACAACTCAGTCCGTGTTTTCCGAATAAGCTACTTCCGAATAGCTGAAATCTTTAAAAGTTAGTAGTGTTCTCGTTTGGAGGGCTTAGTCTTCTTTTTTTTAAAAGTCTCTCTTAAATCTATTTGTTATGTCTCATTGCTTTCCGCGTTTTGTACACTAGTTATCCAATTTCGTTTCAAATATTTTTGCCCTTCGCCTCGTAACTGAGAGGTTTTTTTCTCCAATCATTCGAATGAGAGATTTGAAAACATGGCATGACATGGAACTTTCATGATTCCTTCCATGTTAACGAAAAGTCCAGTGAATCACACTGTTCAAATGTTCGGTAAATGAGAAGTACTCTTTCCAATGTATGTTTTCATACAACAATTGCTATTTTAACTCTCGAAGCTAAAAGAGCGACTCTAGTGACTTTTTTTTCGTAAAATAGTGAATTCAGTCACATTTTAGCGTGATTAACGACTTGTTAGTGAAGCTCAAAACAGTGACAAAATAACTAGAGAGTAGTTTTACTCGAATGTGACACCATTCTGTTTAGCTTAACATTGCTAGCCAACGGTAGTATACCTGCAATCATTTAGTCTACCTTTCTGGTGTTTTTGTTAGGGAAACGAACAAAATGTACCTATGTCGTAACAAACAGGCTTGTTAGTTTCACTGGGAATTTTGACCATGAACCTTTTGTTCAATTTTCACCAAATAACAAGGAGATGATGATAATAGGTACTTATCATATCATAAAAATCGTGTATGTACATTTTATCTAATATTACATTCTGTTTAGTTAACTGAAAACTATAAGCATTTGAACACTTTTATTTCTAATACGCCAATTACCCTACCAATAGTCTACGTACAAACAAAAATATTTATTGCATTTTTCCAACACATTTCTTGAAACACCCTAATCTACAAAACAATTTCACCCCTCCAGCAGGAAACTCAAATCCCCCCCCCCCCACTGTCGAACTCTTCCGGCTCGCGGTTACGTCGAAACAGCCGAACTGACTTCGGTCCTAGCAGCGTTGCCCGGTCGCCATCGATCAGCAGTGTGGAGCCCTCGCGAAGACCTAGCACGGGTGCATCGTTTAGCTCATGAAACTGTAGAATTCGCTCCTGTCGGGTTTCACCCTTATGCGTTCCACCCACCTCCGGATCCAGATAGTGTGGATTAATGTTGAACGGGACCAATGCTAGAGCATCGAAGCTAGGCGGACAAACTATTGGCATATCGTTAGTCGTCTGAATGCTCCGGGTGGCGACGTTCGTTCCAGCCGAACTACCCACATAAGGAATGGATTTGTTTAGGACCCGATCATGAATTGCCTTCACAAGACCCTGCTCGTACATGGTTTTTAACAGCAGGAATGTGTTGCCACCACCAAAATAGAGCGCTTGGGTGAATTCCTTCGCAAGCGAAGCCCCAGCGTTGCAGCACGGTGCCGACCTTTTCGGTGTAGCTATCGTAGTTCGATAGGGCGTACGGGATGAATAAAACCTCCTTCACATTGTTCCTGTTGAGTTGCTTAAATTTATCGTCCGCAGTTTAGGTGAATCTTCATGATACACACTTTTTGGAAAAGGCGCTCATACCGTTCTCGGCATGCTGCAAGTATTCGTACCCGTGGACAGCGGATGAGGACATGAGAAAAAGTTAGCTCCCATCTTGAGCAGTGAGGTCATAGAAGCACTAGCGTTTGTGAATAGCTGGAAACAAATCAAAAACAGCGTGATAGTTAGAACTTTCATTTCGACAAACTCCCAGTCCGAAACCAAACTGGGATGCATTCTAGTTCAAGGCCAACGATGGGTTCACTTACCGGTCCAAACTCCTAGCTAGAACTACACAATCACCTTATTCAGTTCGAACACAAAGCACAATGCTCAAGCAACTGATAAGATGTGTCATGTAGGCACTTATGAAGCAATGTATCTTTAACGATAGATAATAGATCCAACTGGATTACAAAGGCGATATGAAGATGAACATTCCACAGATTTCACTCCGCGCTTTAAACGTGAGAAGACAAAGGCAGTATGTTTATAGTGCAAAATCTATCTCTGATCCTGCTGCAGTTGGAAAACTGACAGCACACGATTACGATTCAGTTTATCACAGCACGGGACACACACAGAATTTGCGAGCAATTAAACATCGACACACTGCCGTCGTCAAGTCACTCATCACGAGTGCCATTTGTCGCCGGTTCGTCGACGTAGTGTCAAAAGTAGCAGCCGGAGTTGGAGATCGAAAAACTGGAAAAACTGCTAGAAAGGCTGAAAACAAATCAAAGCAAACAGGGTAAAAAGTCGTTGAAAAGTTGTGTAGGGATTCTGGGAATATTTTCCTTGAAAATTGTAGTGAAAATATCGTTGCCAAGTAGCTGAAACTAATCAACAAAAGTTAAAAAATTTTCCTACCGTTTTTTTCTCGCGGAGGAGCAGAACCTATTTGAGTTTCTTTAGGTAAGTTAACGATCCGATGGGTTTTTTGATGATTCAGGTGAATTGATTTCTGATTGTTTTTGACTTTCAGATAACTCTTTTAAAGGAAATTTTTCAAATATGGACAACTTACCTGGAGATGAAGAAATCATTGCACAGCAGGTTCATATCTTTCTCCAGCAGTTTTGTGATGAACATCTTTTGGTCTTAATGTCAGCAACTTGACACCCCGCCTAATGAAGTTTTCCAGCTTCTGCAATCATGTAGAAAAGTGAATTTTTGGAATTTAAACGCTTGCTTCCGACAGTCAAAGTGCAGCACGGTCTGCCCAATTTTCTTCCCCTCCTAACTGAAGCTTCGAAAAGGTGCTAGTCTGGTTCCGGATCCCACCACCATAATTGCTGGCATTTCCGTCTTCGCCAGTAATCGTAATTAGCTCATGGTAACGGTTCCCCATTGACCGGATGCTTCTGTGGGCGAGGACTTGTTTACACCGTCCGTTTTGGATTCGTATTGAAAAGGATTCGACAAGGGAGGAATCAAATAATATCGAGTTATCTAATGTTTGTTTCAACTGTTTTTTTTTATAGTTTTTTCACTTAAATAAATTCATTGAGTCCATTTAGCGTTACCCAGGTTGCACCACGAGGAGGCGGACTCTTTGCAACCCACACGCACACACACTACAGACACACATCATACATACACACTTTCTTTCATTCATTACACATGCACACATTCTAATTCAATTCTAATTACTTATTTCTAATTTTTTTTCACTTCTGATTTTGTACTTCTAATTTTTAATCTCTTTTCTCTAAATTATCAACATCCAATTATTCATCTTATTTTTAGTAACCAATTTGCTATCGAATGTCAAGTTTTTAAACAAAGGATTGATCCTCTACTTAAAATTTTGAAATCAATTTCTATGATTTAGTCTCACTCGTAATATTGAATATCTTATTTTTAATAATTACAGCTAATATTATTTCAAAATTACAAACTACAGCATATTTATAAATACACACACACATGATAAGAGGATAAGGATAGGGCGTAGTTCTCCCTCGATGATTCTACGCCCATTATCCTTCCTCTATCCATTCATTATCCATCCATCCATTATCCAGACATTCTTGTTTTTTCACACAAAACAATTGTAAAACATGCCAACAACAAACGAACAAATAAATTAAATCAATAAACAACAAACAACAACGAAACTAAGTCAAACAACAAACAACAACGAAATTAAATAACCAACAACTGAACAAAACGAAACTTAAACAACGGTAACAAGTGTAACGATTTCCACTTCGCAAAATGTTTCTTCCACCATCCCTAAATCTGGAAAAAGATCCTCGGGGTACTCGAACTCGTACCGCTGGTACGAACAATCCTCATCATCGGTATCATCATTATTTCGGCATGGGACACAACATGCCACGAACTTCTGCATTAACTTTCGCCAAAAATTCATTTTTTCGACAGCTAGTAAAGAAATGCGTCCGTTTCCACCTTATCCTTATCCTCTTATGCTGATAGTAGAGCTTGGCAGAGCTAGGTTTGCTGCGATCGAAAATCGGTGGTTTTGTTTGTTCGTCGCTAGGTCTATTTTGCATTTGCAGCATCGCTTTAATTGCACGGTTACCTACGATAGGTTATTTATTTTTCTTTCAGCGCTACCGACTGCACAAAGTGGACGAGGTAAGACTTTCGGAAGAATGAATAAAATTTGGAAGCTGTTTTAGAAATAATTTCATTATAAAAATCAACCAGCTGGTGGTTGGTTGATGTTGTCGTGAAATAATTCGCAGTCGTTTATAGATTTCAAGGCTTAGTTGAGTGAACTAAGAGTTCAGATACAAATTAGCTTGTTTTATCAGTCTTGCTTATTAATTTACTAGTTGACCCGTAGTGGCTAGCCACTTTTAAAATGCAAGTTGGACTATTTCTTGGACTCACTACAAATACTGGTATTTATTTTAAAATGATGATGCTTCTTCAAAAAATCTAGTTTGGAATCAAGATTCAACTATGACAATTCGACAATTCGATGCAGATGCAAATGCAGATGATCGATGCAGATGATGCAGATGATGAAATTCAAATGTTAACCTTAACTGTGAGAAACTTCCTTCTTTTAGTGTATCATGAAAATGCTTGGATTGATCGTTTATGTGAAGACGAATGAATATCTTGCCTCCCATACGGAACCAGTGCACAGAAACTTTTTTTCCCATTGTTTAACCATTTTCTAAAAAAAAACTAATGATTTATTAATTTTCGTTCAGGCTGTATAATTTAAAGAAGAGTTCAATTTTTCAATTGTATGATGGTACATTTCAAGTAAAACTTACAAAACAAACAAAAACAAATGTGATTGAGAAAAACAACAATTTACAAAATAGTTGCCTACGATACAAAACTACTCCAGAAATCATTCACTCGTGTAAAAGTTTGCCTCCGTACTTTATAATAGTCATGGCAAAGCCTAGAATAACTGGGTACTGACGTCTCCTAATCATCATTGGGCAGTTCAAATCACTCTGTGATACTCCGGTATAACCTCACACATTATCAATTTCGCGCATGAAAAGTCTGTCCCCCTCGTCCCCATGTTCCTGGTTTTAAACCTGAAATGTGTGGTGTAAGCCTTCAATGTGTATAAGGTTTTTAACGGGAAATACACTAAGGTCTTTTTACGCAGATTTCGAAATTAACGCTTTTTTATGCGCATTTCAGATTCTACGTAGATTTTTCAGAATAGTCGTTTTTGTCGCGGCCATTTTTTAAATGGCATTTCATTTTAAAATCGCTTATTTAGAATGTCTGAGGATCGTTCGTTTTACATTTTTCCTTGATGCGCAGCTCAGTTCGTAGGTGAAAATGACACTGTCGTTTACTATTTTTTTTTTTGAAAGTATTTAGAAATGGTTAAAAACCTTTAGCAAATTAAGTTTTCTACGCGAATTTCGGAATTTAAGCGGTTTTTACGTCGATTTTGGAATTTGTCTTGTTCTTTTTTTTTTTAAACAAATCAAATGCTTGGTTTTTGTAGAATAGTACCTATGTTGGATTTTGGAAAAATCGAAAACTGTATGGCGATATTTCAAACATCTAAAATAAAAACCGGTAATCAAATTTGACATCATGTTTCAAAGTAATGACAAATAGTGTAAGCTTATACTGTATCTGTATTTATAAAGCAATGGCATAATATCTTATTATTTAATAACGTATTGACTGGTGATATTTTTCATATCGGCAAATGAATTATCGTTTAACCATACAGTTTGAACGTCGGAGTGTAGTTAAAGGATTACGTTGGAGCTCTTGTTTTAAATAACCTATGATGTACTTGACTTTTTTATAGTCGGGTACTGTCTTATGCCATCACTTAACAACCTAATTTTGATGAAGCTGTATGATGTTACAGGACTAATTGGATATGTTACTATAGATGGACGTTCATAATCAACTGATAGTGGTTCGGTTAATTTCAAATCTCTGGGACATGCTGAATATTTATGACACTACGTTCCTTTTACATCCTGAAATCATCTTCCTCTGTTTTCAGCGAAGCATTATATTTTTGGCGGTTTTTGTCGATGCAATTGGATCAGAACATTTAGCCATGTGCGAATAATAACACGTGTGCCTAAGAAAGTTAAAACTCAGTTCACTCTGATTTCCTCACGCTTCAATGGGTCCGTATCAGGCGAGAGGAGGTGTGTAGAGGACTAAACGCAATCAATGGTAACTTGTAGTTGCTACACATAAAAAAATAACAAACTTTGGTGTACCTCAGGTTCATAGTTTGCTAGGAAAGAAGACAGTTTTAGTAACTTGCAATTGGCGTGTGCGTGACCACTGACAGCTTACGAAACTATATATATTGTGTGTTACTTACGCCCAAACTTGAAGTTTTTCAAATACAGTCATACCTCGACATAAAGCAACTTTATTTTTATTTTGGTTACGTTATATAGAGTTACGTTACATCGAAGCAAAAAAAAATTTTTTTTTGCGCGAAAACATATTTTCCATAACCTATCAGTATTTTTAAGCCTTTCTTATATGTATATTTTCTGAAGCGAAAAATCATTTCTTCTTTCAATTAATACAAAAGATTACTCAAAGATGCGTGAAAACCTATTTCCCATTACCTATTAGTATTTTTAAACCTTCTTTTTCTTTCTTATTATTTTGTCTTTCATTTAGGACAATTTTTGCATTGGTTTCAGAACTTACTACAAACATTTTTTGAAGCATTTTATTCCCCAAAAACAGTTGCTGCATCAATTTGAATCAAATTTAAAGTTATCGTCAAAACTCCGTCTTTGGACCTTGGTTCACATGTTTATTTTTACCTCTGTCATATTCCATCAATTCTTTATATATAGACCGTTTTTGAAAGGGAACATCTAAAAATGACGTAGCTTTTTTAGATTTTTTCGGCGGCCTAAAACATTCGGTTGAAAAAATATGAGATAAAAATAATTTTCATGCGCTGAGGTCAAAATACCGGCATTTTGACCATAACTTAAAATTTTAGGGGTGTTTGGAAAATTTTAAGTATGAGCGGAAGTTGCACTCGACTAAACTTACAACCTTCACTGTGTCACTTCAAAAGTTCTTCCTTTTTTTTTTCTTTTGTAGCACCGTATTATCCTCTCGGTACTTAGACGCATTGTTCTCAGAATACTTTTCAAAGAAAAAAAAATGTTGTTCGAAAGCCCGCGATGGATGATTTCTCGAAGGGTCCAAAATGAAAGGTAAAAAGCTATATTTTCAAATGGTGAAAATTTTGGCGATGCCCACTTTTTTAAAATGAAGCTGTTCAAAAATACACGCCGTGATACCGTTTAATTAGTTTTCATCTCAGGTCATTTAGTTTTTTGCGTTTTTTAATCAGTTTATTGTTTGAAGACTAAAGTGACTCTACCGCTCTACTGAATAATCCTATCTTCGATCGTAGTGCTTTGAAAGGTCCTCTTGATAATCCTTTGGTTGAAGATATCAGCGGCTTGTGTCGTGACTCCGAGTGTCTATCAAAATGAGGAAATAGAGCGGTAGTGCATAATGCTTCGGTGTGAACGCGTTTCCGACCACGGGAAAGTTCTGCTGATATAAATATCTTTGGAATGCAGCGGATTCGGGAGGTATACCCAGATATCTATTCTGTGGCCGTTTAACCGAAACTCCGATCGGTTGATAAATACTGTGATCAGAAAAACGCGATGTGTACCCCCAATTAACCGCGTCGGTCTGCTTCCTTGAAGGTACGCTAAGGTCGCTTCTTCCGCGAGTTTTTTTACGCTCCCTTTTTTACGCGGATTCCGGAATTTACGCAGTTTTATTTTACGTGGCACGTATCCCCCGCGTAAAAAGCAACTTTAGTGTACTCAGGATTAATACTTGCATGCTTTTTCGCGCGCGACGCATGCAAAGGACCGCAATACTTGGCAATTGTCTTCGGAATGAGTTAAATTCGGGCGCAACGCTGCACATGGGAGTATTTCAGTCAAAAACCTGGCCAAAATACGAAAAAAAAATTCAAGTGTTCCTCGTTCTATTAATCCTTTTTGCATTCTCTGATACCTTCTACATTGTATGCAGGCCAGCTTGAAATCATCTGAGTTGTTTACTAACGATAGTTACTATCATAAGCTTGGTATTAGTTAAAGCCCATGAATAAGTCACAAATTGTTCTGCGAAAAATATAAACTTCCACTCATGTTATTATAACTTGAAAGTGATTCTTGAACGTAAATTCAATATGGGCGGTAGAAACAAAAGTATTTTAAGTAAATTTATGTCGGTAATGTGTTGTATAGGTTGAAAAAACTTCTTCAAAACAAGGTCTTGCCATACACGTGTCTTTCAGTTTCTTTTGATTAACAATTTTTTTACTAAAAAGGATATTTGTTTGGGTTCCCTGCAAGTCCCAGCAAAAATTCACCCACCATTGGAAAGCTTATGTATTTCTGAGTAAGTACCAGCAAGAAAATCTGCCCCATACTCACCCATTCGTGATTGCGTTCAATGCGAAGTTGGAACGTCCAGATTTTCTGAATATTTTTTTTATTGAATGAGTGCATTGATAACTTGCCGAGAAATACCCTATTCGGGTTGATTGCGCAATGCTACGAACATTCAAGTTATAAAAAGTTTCTGTTTCTGGAATAAAAACTTGAAAAAAAAAAAAAAAACATCAAATATTACCACAAAAGACCAAAAAAATGATCGGGTGGTCCAAATCATTCAAAAAAAACTAAATGTCCTTCAAGAAGCCCTCGATCTTAAGATATCAACGAAGTCGTTTCAAAAGTTAGTTTAAATAAAATTGACAGTTTCGAAATATGACAAAATTGGTATAGCTTAACCATAAAATTGTAAAGTTAGTCGGAAGCTTCACATTCATTTTGTCAAAACAACGGATTGATTGCAGTGATCGAAGCAAGAGACGCAAAACGCAAATGCTAAGAGAAAATCCGGAGTGATTTGCGATAAGGGCGCAAGTGGCAAAAGATAAACATGGGGAAATATCAGTTTGAAAATTTGGAAGTACATTTTCAAATCGTAATTTCAAAGGAAGTGACTAACATTAACATCAATACCATAAATCGACGTACAATAAACCTGTCTTATAGTTTCCTAACAATACTACAATTTTTTACTGTCGCCTGTTTACGAAATATTTTGCAAATAAACCCGTTGATTCAAAACAATGTAACGGGCCTAGTTCCAAAGTATCTTTTGTTTTGGATAAACTGTTTTGTCGCCCTTCACTACAAACTTGATTTAAATAATTATATCGATTTATACAAAAGGAAGGATTCTTTCCATGAATTTTGGAAGAATTTTGTTTGTACGATCTGATTACATTTTGTTAGTTGCGCCCTAATCACGAATCACTCCGTAAATGTACCATTGGATGAGTTGGGTTAAGCAGTTCCCATGACTCAATGATTTACTGGGAGCACTGCGGTTTCCAACATATCCATATCAGACGATCCTTTTGAAGCTAGTGATTTAAATGACGCTTTAAAAGTATCAGAATCTATTATTGGCAAACAGGTATTCACCAGAACAAGCTCTTACCATATTTGTACTTTTTCCGAATTTCAGAGTAATAGCAGAGAAAAGTTGATATATTACTGCTAGGTGATTGAACTTAACGAAAACTTGTTAATAATAAGTTTTTATGTCTAAACATAAAGCTTAATAGAGATAAAACCACTTTAAGACACATTTGATGCCTGAAAACTCATTTTTTTAATTTTGGCCAAGTTTTTGTTCTAAGTACTCCTATGTGCGCTGTCCGATTCAGACACTTACCACGGTGACGTAACCCATCCTTTCCGCCGCAGCCGTGGAGATGCAGAGGTAAACTCGGTCCCCGGCAACAACGACTGCTACATCTCCTTCCTTTAACATCCTTCTCTACCCTAACGATCGTAAGGACGTGGCCGGCGCCGTTATCGATCCATACAATGCGGTAGCTACTGAATTGTTGTACAATGAAGATGGCAAACTAATCCCAAGTAGCCATTCACGTGGTTCCTTGTGCAACTTCACTAGCTCAGATCGATCACGGAGGAGCAACTACGAAATGCGCGGTCGTTCAAGCTCAAGCTGGTTGAAGATATCAGCGGCTTGCTTGGTTGTTGGTACGTAGAGAAGCTTGAAAGATCCGTTCTGTATCTTTTCGTAAAGAAAGTTATAGTTTGGTTATCCTCATACAGTGGTACCGGATGGTCCACCTGTACCCCAAGTTCTTTTAAAAAATTCTCAGCCAAATTGCTTCGCAGAAAGCTTGGCGGCCTCTGTTGAAAACAACGCTGTAGTGTTTTGCTTCCTGGTCAATCACGAAACGATTTCCTGATATAGGTCGGCGGTCTTCCAAGTTGTTGCGTAACCAAGCAAAGGTGTAGCTCCAACACGTTGCCGGAATACCAAACTGTAGTTGATGGTGCCCTTCAAACACCGGAGGACTCTTTTCAGAAGGCTCCAGTAAATATTCATCGGTGCAGATTCTTCTGAACAAGTTCAAGGCTGCACTGATGTCTAGCCTCGACGATAATGCTAGATACGTCAAGCAAACGATCATCTCTCGATAAGGTTGTTCTGTAACTGCGTCGTTACTCCGCTCCAATTCCAGATTTGATCCAATGGAGTTGACACCAGATTGCACTCCATCATGGGTAGAGACCAGGATGAAATCGTCCGCAAAGAGCGTCAGATACACGACAACGGACCCGATTCGTTTCCAGTCTAAAACGCGAAGCAGCGAGGATTGGGTTGCAGATAAATGCGTCTAAAATGAAGTATATGCAAGGCGGCGGAACCGAAGTCGACCGACAACGCCCTGGGCAGTAGCATTACGACGCACTGGTTACTGAGGAAAATGATACCAGCCGAGAGATCCGGAGGCGTATTATCAGCGGAAGTCGTGCCTACTATGGGCTCCACAAACAATTGTGGTCGAACAGACTGAGCCCCCGTACGAAATGTAACCTGTACAAAACGCTCATAAGGGGCCGTTCCTAAACCACGTGGTCATATTTTGATCACTTTTTATACCCCCCGTACCCCACCGTGGTCTTTCGTGGTCTTTTGGCCAATAACCCCCCCCCCCTCCTAGCGACGTTTTTTTTCATTTGTCATGTGCTAAAAATTCGCTTATTTTTTACATTTTTATTATTAAACTTTCAGTACATACTTTAATTTCTAAAATGCAAAAGCTTCATTCTTGACTTGGTGGCAACAATAAAATATAAGTCAGAAAAAAAAAAACACGTGGTCATTTCGTTACCCCCTCCACCACTGTGCGTGGTCTTTCGTGGTCTTTTGACAACACCCCCCCCCCCGTCCCCCTTTTTATGACCACGTGGTTTAGGAACGGCCCCTAAGACCGGTTGTTCTCTACGGGCATGAAACGTGAACCATGAGCTCGCGCAACTCTACGGTGGACCCAGTATTCAGAAGGTGGCTAACGTTTACGTTTACTACGTTTTACGTTCGAAATCCACGTATAGGCGATCGATCCAAAAACTTGCGTAGCTTGTCGATGCTTGGCTTCCTACCGTTCCACATCTCAAACGGAATCTTCTTTTCTTCAAGGGCAGATGTCGGACTTCCGTTTAGCAAATATGCAGTTGTAACCATCCTTTCGCTACACAAAATCTTAATGAGTCTGCATCCGATTGCCTCCACTCGTGTTCTTTCAGTGCGGCAAAATTTCCGAACGATTCACTCGTGTCCTCCCCACTATTGTCGCAACTGAACCTGGCGATTTTCGTCCCGTAGAATGCAATAGCTTGTCCACGATATTGGTTGAACTTTTCCTCCAATTTATTCTTTGATTCAGAAGGTTTACTACTATGAAGTGTCTATAGTCATCGATAAAGGTGACGGTATCAATAAAGATGACCATCATTCGTAGGAGTAACGAAGACGATCTTGTTTTGGGTTCGCCTTCTTCCTAGCAGCCAGAGAAGTAAGACGAACAACGAGCTTGCGCACCCTTTCTGCAAACCCAATATTCAGAAAGTGCGAAGAATACACTGGGTAGGGCTTGTAGCTAGAATGCCAAGTAGCTACGCTGCGAAATTGGCGTCCGCTTTAAATCCAATAGAAACAAAAAGTAGAGAGGGCGCAAATAGCGCGATGGGTGAACTAGATAGAGCACGATCTGCAGAGCACCAGGCGGCCGCGAAGTTGGAGGTAAACAGCCATGGACCGAGTAAATTGGCGGAACTACATTATGCATGCCATGTCTTAGGACGTACGCCTAGGAGCCAGCAAAACAGGCAAATGTAAGTTTTTCTCTTCAAGAAGAATCACATCATTTTGAAGTGGGGACGGATGTAGCGTCACCCTTTTACTGTCTTTAAGCTAAAACGGTATGGGAACCAAAAATGGCGTACTTTGAATTTTCGAAGGCACAAGGCTCGGATAAAAGATAATGCATGATAATATGAAAACTCATCCTCATGTTTGCTAGGGTGATCTTGCGCCGGGTCTTGTGCTTTTGAAAATTCGAAGTCGGTTATTTTTGGTTTCTATATCGTTTTACCTTAGTTAAGGCGGAAACGAAGAACCGCTTAAAGCTACTCGTTCTTGCTAGGCGATACAGAAACCATTTGTAGAAACACAAGACACCAAAATAAAAGTCAGTACGATCTTGCGCGGCACTCGGAGGTGCGCGAGTGACCTAGGGAAGATCGGGTACCCTAATGAGTCGCTGCTCTTACCTCTCCTAGATACCACAGCTTTATTCTATAAGATGTCTGCGACTTCAATCAGTGTTTTGTGTGAAATTAGGTAACTAGTTCATTTGGTGTTGTCAGTTCGTGTCTTCCTGATGTTTTTGCAACCTTCATGGACAATTTTGTATGCTTTCGTTTGTAAGGTTTTGAATAGTTTTATGGCAGCAAGGTTATCACAGAGGTAGACTAATAGCTGTGCGGGCAAAACTGCCGAGGAATAATGAAACGTCATCGCCATTTAAGATGCATGTAAGAAAGAGATGCCAGATAATTGTTTACGAACTTAGCACGTGCGTTGGTAGGTTGAAGCTGTCAAATTTTACAGTGCGCTTTGGGAAGCACGGCAGGTCAAAACTGGGTCAAAATCGAGCGAATAAAGAAGGGTTTTGACAGCAGTTAGTGCGCTTCCAGGTCAAAACGAGGTGAGCTGGTGGAATAAAGAAATTCGCTATAAATAATTCCAAGCATAATCACCGCATGTTAGCAATACCAAACAATCCAAGCTTTCCAAGAGCGGTAAGGGCTGAGCTTGCACGCAGTCCATTTTGACGTTTTCTGTGGGTCAGGTAATTTTCAATCGCAGTAACGGAGTTAAAAACATAAAAATTTTGCAACGTAGCATAGCAACTTTCATGTTTATTTTGATCAGCGCATGCGAAATTTAAATAACAAAATACCCATTGCTTGTTGAAGTTGCTATGCTACGTAACGACGTTGTTATATTTTCTACTCCGTTACTGCGATTGGAAATTCCCTGACCTACTTAAAACGTCAAAATGGGCTGCGTGCACTGTCCGCCATTACCACTCGTGGAAAACTGGATAAAAAACTAGATAAAATTGAGTTGAAGCTCAATTTGTGATATCATTTTTAGTCCTACATCAGAGCTACATTTGTGCACTAGAGTACAAACCCTTGTACTTTTTGTTATAAGTCAACGTACGCATCAACTACAAACATTTTTTCCAACTCAGGCTCTTATCTTGGTTACTGTTGGCTAACGTTGTCCCGTCTCCGCAGGCAGATTTCTTCAACTATCACCCAAATTGTTGAAATCTAAACACTAATTTGTTGAGAAAATGCAAAATTGAATTTCAAGTATTGTTCAGGTCTATTCACGACCATCGATTGCTTAGATCTACTTAGTGGTATTTCTTTCTGTAAGGCTTGTTTTTTGCGATAACTTTCTATATATTTAACGGTAGGCTTCATGAGATTTAATGAAACATTCCCCTGGGCTTTCACAATCTTTTTGAGTTTCCGACTTTTTTTTCAAGAACTTTTCATCAGTTTATTTAACTTATTTCCTTTTTCTCCTTGCATAATCCGCCTCGGGGCGGAGTTCCGCGAATTGGGGCGACCGACCGACCGACCGGGGCTGGATCAGAGAATGTGTGTGTGCCTGGTTCGAACTACACGCGTTCCGTCCCGTGTCCGTCCTATCAAATCCGTCTTACCTAATTAGCTATGTTTAAGGGGTGAGGGGAGAGTTTGCTGCTGTCTGTTTGTCCTGTTTCTTCTTTCGGGTATTGAGTTCTGATTTTTCTCTTGTTTGTGTATGCGATTCTGTAGTCTTCTATGGTTGTGTATTTTTGCTTTGCTATTGTTGCATTTTTTTGACAGTTTTACTCTTCGTTAGATATTATTTGACGGACCATTTCTTCTTCTAGTTTTTCTTTTGTTTCCACGATTCGAAACAGGCCATTCAGAATATACACATTAACACATTTTTTTCTTACTCTGTTTTTTTTTTTTGTTTTGTTGTAGAAAAAGAAAAACTATAGATGAGAACAAACTTGAAAACCGGAGAGAATGATTGTTTTTTTTTCTTCTTCATCTTCACTAAAGTTAAGCTTACACATTAGCTAAAAAAGTTTCGCTTGTCTGTCTGTTATCTAAATGAACTTTTTTTTTGCTTCATTATTTTCAACACTTTTGCACTATTTACACTGTTCCTGTTGTTGTTATTTCGTAGTGTGTTTTTGTTTTGCTCTTTTTGTTTGCTTGCTAACGCAGATGGGCGTCTTCCCTTTTCAAATATAAGTTGCGCCCTGTAATGTACATTTTTTTCTTGCCACTTTCTTGTTGGTTGTTTTATTATTTTTCTTGTTTCTTGATTTTTCAATTTTGCTCTCGCTCTCTCACTTTTGGACCTCATTCTTCACAGAAGATGAAGCTCTTTCGGTTACGGTTTGTTATAGTATGTTTGTATGTGTGTGTTTTTTTTGTTTTGTTTCATACGTTTACGTGATTATTTGTCTCGATTACATTGGGTTTTCTTTTCTCTTAATGTTCAAATTCTGAATAGTACGAACGAAAGAAGCACATTTTCTCGGCTCTAGTTTCTCTCTGTTTTGTTTTGTTTTATCTTTTTTTACAATAATGCATTTGACTAACTAGGAGATCAAAATGAATTATTTCTTTACACTTACACTTTCCTCTTCAGTATGCATCTATTTCCACTTTTTCAGATATTACTTATTGCGAAAACAGAAATATAAAATAAAAATAAACCCTTCTCTATGTCAATTATAATATCTTGGCTTGCTAAGTTTTTTTTTGCTTTCTCTTGAGTGAGAAAACGCCAATGGTGGCTTCAGACGAAAAGCAAGAGAAGGGAAAAATCTCGTCCTACAAACTATTACTCGTTTAAAGTTAAAATAAATAAACTGAATAAAAATAAGAAATCCAGCTTTTTCTCTGTACCAACGGGAGGGGAATGGGAAGAATAAAAAGAAACGAAAATATAGAGTTGGGTGGAGGAAACCAGGGAAGGCTTACATGTTTTATAAACAAAAATAAAGTACGGTGACGTGGGAAACTGAGAAAGGACTTTAAGGGAAGGGGGCATCTCTCTTTTTGCAAACTATGTAGTAGAACTAAAAAGTTAAAGCATTTCTCAGTAACTTTACACAAAAATAAGTGAAACCCCATCCTTATTGCACTGACTTTGCTGCTGTCAAATTGCGGTGGAGGGTCACACATAAATATAGCATGATTTCTTAAATAGTGCCCCCCTTTCTCTTTCCATATTCTTCTACCCTTGATGCACTCAGAAGAAGCAAGAAGGGAGGGGCCGAATCTCTCGCTACTGGATGAAAGCTTAATACAAGTAGAAGCCCTCCTACTATTAAGAAAAAATAAATACAATAAAACGAATTTGAGAGAAAACAAACAAAAAATAGAAAGGGTTCATGGACGTACATTGAGTTTTTTTTTTGTTTTCTGCTGCACATTGATGATGTGTCTCGCTTTCTCTCTCTCTCTTCTAACTCTTCTAGAAACGCAGTTCGACATTTACAGAACGAAACCGACAACAAACGAAACAGGAATATTGTCCAGCGCTCTTATTTTCTGTTACCGTTTCTATTATTTATTCTATATCTGCGCTTGTGTCTGTGTGTGTGTTCGTATGAGTATGCATGATTCTGTGTTCAATATTTACAATTGCTCTGCTGGTCCGTTGTTAATTTTGTGTTTTAGCTCGGGGACATTAGTTAGTTTGTTTGTTTGTAGAAAGACGAAAAAAACAGTATGGCTAACGCGTACTCAAGTTCGCTGTTTGTTTTATGGCGAAACTGCCTTCATCTTTGTTTCCACACAATCATAATCAATCCGTAGTTTGTCCACCTGTGTTTGTCTGCATGAGATCAATGCTGATTGTTTGCTTTGTAAGTGTGTGTGTTTTGCATGAATTGGTGCGTCTGCTGAGTTGGGTGTGTGAGTATGATACTACTAATACTACCACGAAGAGGAAAACAAACAAAATATGTAGAACACTGTCTAAAGACTGTCTCACTTCGGCCAAAAAGGTGAGGAAGAGTTTTTTCTCTCTCTTTCTCTGTTTTCGTTTCTACAGTTTCGTATTTTTTTTACACAAATTTCTCTCTTTTTGCTGTAATTTGTTTCTTCTTCTTTAGTTTTGTTTGTCACGTAATATAGGCACTGTTTTTTCATCTTAAAATTTAGTTTCACGATTTGTTTTTCGTTTTTTTTTCTCTTCAAAACAAACAATTTAAAATAGTCTGTGTCTGTATGAGTGTGTATGCGTGAGAATGTGTTGCTGTACGGGTGCTTCGGTAGATGTGGAAGTAAACTTGAAAGATACGCACACGAATTGTTCTCTCTGAACACCAACACCGTAGAAAGCAGCGCCGTGGCATAGTAAAAGCAGGTTCGTGGTGGAAAATCGAAAGCTCACTCGACACCACCACCGGTGGACGAGGAAGGCTCCTGATGGGACTGGACAGCCGCCGGGAAGTCATCGCTGGCTGGGCCGCCCAAACCGCCGGTAAATTCCTGCTTCACCGACCTGCGGTGCACGGCAACGGCAGCAGCTGCCGCGGCCATCAAGTTGTTATAGTGCTGCTCATGGGACTCTACCGCTGAACTGGGCTCGGAGGCCACCACGGTAGCCGGAAGTGCCGACAAACCGCCGCCCGCTTCAACACCTAGTCCCAGAACCACCGCCGACGTTTCGTCAACGACGGCCGCCGCAAGAGCAGCGCTATTCTCCACACCCGACACTCCACCTACTCCTGCTCTGTTATCATTACGGTTACTGCTAGCGTTATTGTTATTGTTACTATCGTTACCGTTATTGTAGCTATGGTTACTTAGATTACTTAACATTAGGCTGCTACCGCTGCTGTCAACAGTTTGGCTCTGATTTTGCTGCTGCTGTTGCTGATGCTGGCTTACGGTAAGGGACATGGAATTGATCTCATGCTATTCCTTCACCAAACGGTAAATGTGGTGCTGCGCTCCGTGCTCCGAGGTGGACACCTCGAATACGAACGCCACGCAGAGCAGCGTTTCGTCGGTTTCCTTGTTGGAGACGACCTGGGAAAAGGAAGAAAAAAAATAGATGATATTTAAATCACTTTCGTATTGTTAAACATTTTTGCAATCATTTCTATACTACTTTCTGATCATTTTCATTCTTTTTTGGTAAGATCTGAGAGGATGTCACTAAAAAGAAGCAATCTGGTAGGAATAGGGCTTCAAATTATAACGAAGAGACTTTTCATGGTCGTCATGGTCGTCACCACCTCCTCCTGGACAGCGCCGGCATCACACTATTTTCCCAAGTGGGTAGTAAAGAGTAGGGAAGGTTCATGGGTGGCCTTCCGGCAATTAACCGGAACAATCGCCATTGCGGACGATTTATCGGATTATTTATCAATTTCCACGACAAAAATATTGGAGTAGATCTTACGCTTCAGTTTTACCCTGAAACTGGGGCGAGCTAGGGGACGCCCCATCTCTTCTAACGATTGCTTCGAGTGGGCCAACGGCATATCCCGCCAGTACATTCCTTTATGCATTTAATAATATTTCTAGATGAACGATCCAACTTTTGGCAGGCACTTCTTACTATAAATTTCCCCGTTCACGGCCAGTCCGGAGCGAAAGAAGAGCGGCTTTGACATACCCTTCTCGCTGAATGTCAGCTACAGTAGCACCTTTTCGGGGAACTTGGTGTGTGAAATGAACTTCAACTCGGAGCCTACTTCCTTCATGGAGGGAGTAAAATAGTAAAGTAAAGTAAAGTGCCCTGCCAGTCGTTGCCATCCATTTTCGCCAAGTAATTTTCACAGTTTGGCCGGTGGTACCATCCTCCGGACCAAGCGCACGCAGTGATGTAGCCACTTATCCCTCGGTCTTCCTCTTCAGCATCCTTCGGAGCTTCTTATCGCTCAGGGTCGTCGGCCGTTCGGGACCGGGCTTTCTTTCGATGTGCTGATTTTTGTCCAATAGTGCCAAGATATTGTAAATGCCGGAATGGGCTTATCCGGCGTCCACAAAGTCTCGCAAGATATCCGCTTTCGACGCGGCGGTGTACCGTTCTTTGAACGCGCACACTTTGGAATGAAGTAGTTTCAATGTTTTCGCAATCATGGTTAGAGTTCGAGTTAAATTTTTTGTGCTGACTCTTGGGTTACTATGTTGGATGCTGCATGGGTTATTTCGTTAGTACGTGTGAAGACAATTTTCGTGCATTTCCTTAATGCAAACGTTAAGGCTCAACTCTTTATTTAAAATTGAAACTTAATCGGACTTCTGGTAAGGCTTCACTTACAGTAGAAGGAGTCTCACTTTTTTGACCAATGAAAAAAATTCACAAGAGCAGCTCTTGAAGTTTTCGAAAATGAAATTTTATTTGATAGCGGATCGCGTAGAAATGCATGAGCTGTAGCTTTATAAACTCTCGCTCAACGACATGGCTCGTACATTTGCGTGACAGTTTTAAGTTTCGAACATAGAAAACATTACTTTTTTTTAGTTTTATTCGATAATTCCGTATGGGTAGGTACCCACAGGGATATTTTCCGAGTGAGTACCACTACTCATACTACCCACATCAACCGCCTGCCCTGCTCCTGGATTGGCCGGTGCCTGACAATTCCTTAAAACCATCGTGCAAATGAACCCAACCTCGACTCTCCGGAGATTACCTAAGAGTTTTCTATGAACCTGCTCCTTCTTATGGATTGCCGATGCAAACGGAACCAGATCCACGCTACCATTTTGATGGTGTCTGAAATCCTCAGTAAAGTACTTAAAAACAAACCTAAACCAATCCCACCCTTGATGGTAGACACTTACTAACACATGCTCGAAAAGGCAAATAGCTACTGTGTAACAGAGTTATAAGTCTCCTCGAAGACCTCGTGTCTAATATCATACACACAGTTTAACAGTCCCCTAATATCTTTCCGGGGGAGCAGAGAGCGACGGTGTACGAGATCAAAAATGCTATCGAGCAGAAACATTCAAACGACATATTTTAGACTACCATTTCTCGACATTATCGAGTAAATAAAAACTTGCAGGATAACATCGAACTTGGACGGAAAAATACTCAGGCAAACGTTAACGAATGAGAAACAGATTATTGCACGTCTTGCAGGGGAATGACTGAAAACCTTCTCCATTAGCGCTTGTCAACTTCTCTAGGCCTGCTTGGCAGTGCCTACTTCGTCACCCGTTTTTTGGTTATGGAGCCCAAGTGTTCGTCATGTCATAGGCTGGGAGGAAGAAACGGATACGAAGCTGTGTGAGTGTCAAAATGAACCAGAATGAGCTGTCATTGACTGTCAATTTGAACCAAGGAGAAATAAGCATTTTTTTGCGATGAGTATTGTTATAACGTCGATTATCAAACTTTCGCTTCTCATGATTTAAGGCTTTGGTTACAATTTCGGACACACTTCATCACGGTCAAACTCGAAACTTTGAAAAAACTTTTATACAATGGCAAATTGAAGGAAACACAGACTCGAAAAATTAGTCTGTAATATTTGCACATTCAGTATTCCTTCCTTTGAGTCATGCATGCGTCACAGCAAGAAGATAGTTACACGCTTTCAGAAAATGACGCGTGTTCTCTGTTTTGAGTGTAGTATTCGTTTCTCTCTTCCAGGTCATAGGTATTCGAATCATCCAACGTTCAGCGCTTGTCGGTCCAAATAGATTCCAATAGGGCATCCCCTATGCAACTACGGTTGTCCTTATAGATCGTCAACGGTTGCATAACGGTTAACACCAACATCATGCAGAAAACCGGCTAGCAAAATCACTCCAGCCACGTCAGTATTCAATACCCGTGCTTCTAGCTTGACCACGAGACTGTGGCCGTAAACTTCGAACAACAAGCCACTTACTGATTTGCGAACCACCGTGTCCAACTCAGTATAAGAGAAACAATCTTCGTTGAACTTGAAGTCTCTTGTAATAACAATTTTGCCCGCCATTTTGTTCCAAAGTTGGTATCCATTGGAGCGTAGCCAATCATTACCATTTCTTGGTGTCTTATTTAGTTTCTCTGCTGATGCTGAAAGATCCGAAGATCCGTCAATCTGTCAAGATATGGTTTTGGGCTCATTCAGTTTTCTGCAAGGTTTACGTTTCCAGCGAAAACCACCGTAGGGCAACCGCTCATGAAGTGCGTTGCCGTCGGAGTCGCTTCCGACCACAAAATCTTAGCAGCTTTTGAATTGGGCAGAATTGGTCGGCGTGCGACCAGACCGAACCAAGCGCCATTCTTTTAAATTTGAGTTTTTGACACCAGTAGATGTTAAATTTGATAATCTATCTTTCATGATAAAACTAAATCATTTGAACAGTTTATAATGGTATTATAACAAAATTTCTTTGCAGCAGTTTGCAGGAAACATACGGGGTGGTTAAACTTTGATCGCCGATCACTCGAAATAAAGTTTTTGGCGCTTGGTTCGGTCTGGTCGCACGCCGACCAATTAATCTTAGCTTTTTTACCAGCGTCTGATCAAAGCGTTCAGCTACCCCGTTTTGCTGTCAGGTGTCTTGATTCTTGTAGTATTTGAATTGATCATTTGAAAAATATTCGCGGCCTTGGTCCACGGTGAAATTTTTATGTCTCACCGAAATTCTAAAGACAGCAAGTACATATTGACATGAACGTACGCCATATCGATCAGTTCATCGTCCTTCTTCAACACCGCACGGTTCTGGCCATCGTGAGCTACTTGACCGAAAGCATTTTTTTCGGAAATAACAGCAGCAGTACAACACTTTGGATAGTAAATTCAACTCTTTTGTTAAACATACTGTTAATTTGACCAGGTTGGTAAACGGACCATCAGTGTCAAGTAAAATAGACCCCACACGTGGTCCTAAGCCATTTATCTAACCACTCCTATCCCGAGTTCCACGCGGTGCCTGCAAACTACTAGGGTATGGACAACCAAAAGAAAATCGGGTAACCAACCCCGGTGGGAACTTGATCGTATGCTGACAGGGAAGGAAGGTTCGTCCGAGTTTCCGAGCGTCTGTCTTCCATCTTGGGAGTAGCTCATAACGGCGTCTGTACTCCAGGTTATGGGCGGCCGATTACCGTCTTCGTGCCAACGTGGGGCGCTGAACAGTGTTGTGCACGATGGCCCTCCGGCGAGACAGGGGGTTGGTGCGCAGGCCTTACAAGCCACACTCACAAGTAATGAATGAGGACAAAAAAATCCGGACTGGAAAAATAGGCACAGACCCATGCAACGAAAACGGACTAACGATTGGAAACTCGGAACGTGGAACTGCCGGTCTCTCAATTTCTCAGGGGAGGAGTACTCTCTGAAGTATTGAAATCCCGCAGGTTCGACGTCGTAGCATTGCAGAAGATGTGCTGGAAGGGCTTCTTGGTACGTAGGTTCCGGGATGGTCATGGTCATCTACCAGAGCTACGGCAACACATGTGCTGAAAACAGCTTTTATAGTGATGGGCGAGATGCGGAAACGGGTGATTGGGTAGTGGCCCTTGAAGGTGCAGTAGACTGGGACACGATTATATGGGAAAAAAGCAGTGATGGCATGAACTCGTGCAAAGTTGAACTGAGTAACACTTTTCCAAATTTGGATCCAACTTGAATCTGCTTCCTCTCGATAGTTTGAGTTTTTTTTCACCGCACACTCTGATCGATTGAGTTCAAATGCGTGCAATGCGTGCAGTGCACGATGAATCCAACGATGCAGGCGTTAATGTGACGCGATGAGTTTTGTTTTGAAGTAGAATACTTCTCTTAGGAAGTTCGGCTACATAGGGATGTGAAATGAAAATCCGAAACCGAAAAAAGTGAAAAATATGTCCAATTTCAAATGCTTATAAATCGGTTAGTATTCGATAGATTTCCTTCGTTCTTGCAGCAATAGATTGGAAAATCTTCTAAGATTCTTCCCAAAATAAGATAATTGTAATTTTACTATTCACACTATTGTACTATTGAAAATAGTCAAGCCTTGTCAAAACGAAAAATTCGACCTCTGATTGGTCGTTATATGCTTGCTTCCCAAGCACGGTCGACAGGATCATTATCTTGCAATTGAAAATATGCTATTTGGCCTATATAAGAGCCTGCTTCAGCCGGAGCCGCTCATAATAGTTCTAGACAGCGACAACAGCAGTTGTCCTTCCTTAGCAGCAGCACTAGCCCTGTGGTTGGTCACGACGTCTCAGGAGCAGCGCTGTTTTGACGTAGGACTACGTCTAACCGCACTATATCGAGATACATTCCGCGAAAACTTAAACCAAGATGTAACGTCGGAATGAAAGATTTCAAACGGTTATACTGATGTAACCACATGATGGATCACAATAGTCAATATGTCGTTGGATTGATAAAATGATGGACAATTTTGTGATTCTTCAATCTTCCTTATCACTTCATTGTTAAACAGTAAAAATTGAAAAGTTTCAAGGTCGAATTTTCACCAACAATGTACCAATCATAAGCGAGCACGCCTGGCACAGACTTCATGTATAGACACCAACTGCCTGCAGAGATATCCTGTATAGCAGTGGCAAAAAAAAAATTGACAGAATCTCCCCATCCCAATAGGTCAACTAATGTTAGCTTCCATGAGCCTAGACTATTTTGATGTCTTGAAGGTGAAGCTTTTTCGGAAAGTTCGTAACCACCTCCACTATCAGAGAGTATTACGTTCTGCTGTTAACAAGTATGTTAATGTTAATAAAACTGATGTCTTGAAGGAGAATATGATGGCACAGGCAACAGTACTGCACCGAGCAATGTATAAACAGTAGTCCACATAAGCACTGATGATGGTTGCATGTAGCAGCCGAAATACGTATCTGCGGACGGTATTCGATTATAGGGTATTCGATTTTTTGTGGTAGAATTAGGTGCTTATTACGGGAGTCCCTTCACGGTGAAATCAGAGTGAAGTGAACAAAACCCTATTACGGGACTCACGTTAGAAAAAGCGACGTTCCGCGTGGAATTATTACACGACCATTTTGAACGGTGAAATGATTCCACGAAGATGCCATGAGTCTTAAAGTTGATTGATTTGTGATCTAATGGTAAATATTGGATTTATTCTTTAATAACGAAGCGAATCAAAATTTGATCCGTGCCTTAAAGCGGTCAAATTTTCATTTTTTTGCCCGATGAAAAAAATGCAAAATAGTTCAGGAAATTTGCGATACCGAAAAAAAACATTTTTTTTGATGCCGAATGTCTTAGAAATGCATCTGGTGTTATCTAAAAAAACCGGAAAAACAACTTTCTGGGAATTGGACATTTTTGAGCTGGGAAACAATCTCATTTCACTTGTCCTATTCTCAATTTCACTTCACTGTCAATCTCACTCTACGGAGGTGATTTTTGTCACCTCACTTGAGGTGGAATCGGGAATAGGTCTAAAAAAGTGAGCGTGAGAGTGAAATATATTTCACCGTGAAGTGACTCCCGTAATAAGCACCTTAAATGGAAACATAACCTATTCTTAATAAGAATTCTATATGATTTTTCGGGTGCCGCAAAATACGCTGCACTGCCGGGGACAACAAAATGCGTTGTTTATTTTTGAACTCTACACTCTGCTTTTTCAGATATATTTAAATAACTGAATATAGGGTATCAAAAAGACAACAGAAAACCAAAATGCTCCGTACAGATCTTTGAATAGGTAGTTAAACAAGCTGTACTGATGATAATATTTTACTAGCTCAATGAATTTAGCGCAATATGACAATACTAGTTGCATCCCGCGGAGGCGGTATAGAGGAAAACCAAATTCATTACATCTTGATATTAGAGTTCCGGCATTAGTATTTGTATATTTCAATTGAATTTTTTTGAATTAGCATTTGTAAGGAAATATAACTTTCCATAACCTTACTTGTAATTGAACAACGCTATGCAAACATTAATTGCTAACGCTAATGTTGTGCATCACTCTAGCCCAGTTTATTTTCGAAGATAACGGACAAGTAACTTTCAAATATGGTATCTTCGTTGTTCTTTGGTATCTTGAAACTGATCAAATTTTGTCTGATTGATTTTGTATACTGATAAAATGTTTAAATTGACCTGAATTGAATGTTAACATGTTCCTAAAATTCTATGTCACTTTCAAATTTTCTATGAATATTCATTTTCTACTAAAACTGTGCTTCGTCATCGATATTTTTCCACGAGCTTGTAACTGCAGGAATAAAAAATTTATGTGACATCTTTGCCGCTTTGTGATCGGTGAGTGAACCAACTTCAACAAGACAAATAGATATAGAAGGAAGTTTAATTTCTACTAAATCGTACTCAATTAAATATTTAATAAAAGCTTGCCTCTTCGCTTAATAAAGAAAATTCGCTGTATTAGAATGAAAGGTATTCATCAATGGTCCAGAAATCAAACTTAGGGGGGAATTTGGGTCTAGAGCTCTATAGCAATATTTTAGGGTGACCAAAATTTAAGTTAAGTATATAACTTTTTTTATTTTTGTAGATAGAAAACCTTGTTCTACAATTTTATAGCTCCAATAATTTTAAGTAACTTGGTAAAAAAAGTTTTTCTCTAAAACATTGCTATAGAGCTCTAGACCCAAATTTCCCCCTAAATTTGATTTCTGGACCATTGTGAATGTTAAAGAGAATATTTTTTCTTCTAAAATAGAGTGCTGCAAAGAAATAATCAAAATACAGACCCCGTTCGATTTTGGCAACACGCCAGATTTTTTTCTGTTGCCAAAATCGAACCATGCCAAAAATGAACGGTTCTTTTTTCATGACTTTTTGACTTTTTAGGTGGTCAAAGACGACTTTAATAGTAGAAATAACCACCAAGTTTTAGTTTCAAGTCGATTGAAGTATCGCTTGATGAATTTGGGCTGACGACCTAGATACTTGATATTACCACCCGAACCAGAATACTTTCCTGTTAGAAGATTTCCCAGCTGGTCTCGAGGGACGATGCTGGCCTAACAAGCCAGTCGTCGTAGGTTCGAATCTCGGCCCGGGAGAGACTGTTAGTGTCAGTAGGATCGTAGCGCTAGCCCCGCAATTGTCCTGTACACTTAACAGTTGGCTGCGAAGTCTGTGTATAATAAACAGAAGGTCGAGTTCCGATACGGAATGTAGCACCAAGGCTTTGCTTTGCTTGTAGTCCTACGTCAACTATGCGGTCGTGTCTTGCATACCACCCTCCTACTATTTTCTTTTTTCTCAGCGTGTGTCGCCAGACAGCCATTATTCCCCCCGTGTTGGGGCAGCATGATGATTGCCATCAGGAAATCGAATTTCGGAAATCAAAATGCCTTTTTTAAGGCAAATAAACAAGTCATTGAAAGTTAATAATTTTTGTCAACGCAAGCAAGCATTCTGTGTTGCATCCTAGCAATTCACATTTGTCGCACCGTCTAATTTACTGAATGTGAAATAGCTTCCACAGAGCATGTTGTCCGTGTATCTTAATTCCCCCAATGTTAGGGCAGCTCAAAGGTTGTAATTAGCAACCGGTTTTGAACCGCAACATGCTTTTTTCAAGGCAAATAAAAAAATAATTGAAGGTTAATAATTTTCTGGCATCAACACAAGCAGACATTCTGTGCGGGATGCAATCAAATTCTGTTGTAGTTGTCTAATTTTTACTTTCACTTTATTTAGTAAACCCCCCACTGTAGGGGCAGCGTAAAGGCTGCGATCAGCATAACCGACATTGAATAATTAACTGCCCTGTTAGTACGCATTCACAAAAGCAGTTAGTTCGACTATGCAGAGCTAATATGTAGTCGATTCAATCAATCAGCATAAACAGAATTTCGTCGTCTCCCAGCTGCCAAGTTGCAACATGATGCAACACGCACCAGCGAGCTAACGAAATCGCTTGATGTTACAAACCGCAATAAGATACGGGTTAAAACCGTTGCGTGTGTGAGAGCACCATCGGTGTTTATTCGCTGGATACACTATCTACTGTCTACTGAACGCAATAATCTGCTTACATGCGACGGGAACATTCTCTTCAACCAAGCTGCACAACACGACACAAAACATGTTATTTTGTTGCTTCAATGAGAGTGCTATCGGTCCGGTTCGACAAGAAATCATTTTTGTGCATCCGTGCTACGAAACTGAGGAAAAACTTTAGCAACTGAAAAAAGAGGTGGAGCTTATCAAATGATCGCTCTGAGCCGGAATGAAGTCACACATATTTTTCAAGTTATATCATTCCACCACGTACGTAAAATAATTCATTCCTATTTTCATCCCTATATAAGAGCCTGTTTTGGTCGAAGCCGCTCATAACAGTTCTGAACAGCGACGACAGCAGTCCTCCCTTAGCAGCAGCGGAAGCGAGCGGTGGGTACCATCGATAGCGGATAGCGGCCACAACTGTGGCATGGCTGCGGATAGCGTTGCAGTCAGAGTTGCCAATACAATTTTCGATTTAACTGGAAAAAGGCGGAAGAAAAAACTGGAAAAAACTGGATCCCAAAAAAATGAAAAAAAAAGCAAAAAAGTGATTGTGAGAGTGCTTTTCTGTTATGGTTCAATGACAGTTTTTTATACAGCAACTAAAGAGATAGCTCTTCGTAAAAAATACTCATTTTAATCAGAAGTGTTTTTCGGGCTTACATTTTGTTAAAATTATGTACTGAAAAATTTCCTCTAACAGCAGCAAAATTCAAAATACGCAATCAATCTATCTCAAAATCAAAAAATAGAGCAGCATTTTCTTTCGTTACATCAGTGAAGTTGAACTTTTAATTATTTCTGACTTCGCTATCTTTTGGTATCTAATTCTTCTAACAATTTTTTAACTGCTCCGCAACAGAAAATAAATAGATTTTTTTTTTAAATCTATTTGTTTGGTTTCATCTCAACCATGTCATGCAATCTTTAATTTGACTGTGCTTCGTGCGAGAAGATAGAATACTGAAAATGCTGTTAAGAATTGTTAAAATAATTTATCAATCTAAAAAATTTTCGTTTTAAAAATATATCCGAAAATCAAACGGAGCTCAGCGAATAAAAAACTGGATAAAACTGGCAAATATCTGAAAAAACTGGAAGATTTTGGGAATAAACTGTTTGACTGGATCACTTGAAAAAAACTGGAGGAATCCAGTTTAAACTGGAACATTGGCAACTCTGGTTGCAGTTGCTCAGCAGTTGGGCCAGCGTATAGCGGCCACAACTGTGGCATGGCTATGCATAGCGTAGCTGTTGCAGCGGGTATATCAGCATCGATAGTAGCAGGGTCAGCTGATGCAACGACACTCCCTTCACTAAAATGCTGTTTCAGCGTGGTAGCGGGAAGCATCAGCAGCAGGCTTGCATGAAGTGAATACATCAGCCAGCAACTTTCTCTAAGGCCTCTGCCATAGTAGACGCGAAAAGCGGCGCGAACCGATACGCTCGGCCGTAGGTTAATGTACAGCTCTACTGATGGCTGAACATTAACCTACAGCCGAGCGAATCGGTTCGCGTCGCTTTTCGCGTCTATTATGGCAGAGGCCTAATGGGAAAGTTGTATCATTTTGTTCAGAAGAATATTATTGTCGGTAATATTACAGAGATGCGATTGCGTAAATCCGATTTTGAATTGAACAATTGTTCTTTTGAGAACGAATTAAACACTTATTTGAAGAGTTAATAGCTTTTGGTACCAATAGCAGTATAGTGACAGCCTCAGCGGTAGATGCAGATGCAGCCGGTACTTCCCTGAGGCCGATGTAAAGGTAAATGGGAGCAGCACGGCGAAACAGTTCGGGTTATGTTTAGACCCGCGTCATTTTTCGTTGTTGATATTCCCCACATGTAACGACGCGCTTTCGTATGATAGCGGTGGTATTAGCGGTAGATGCATTTGCCAACAAGCCGTGTCTAGTTTTCAATGTGAAAACACCTTTCTCACTGTGTTGACCGTGCGCCTTAGTCCTCATTATCAAGGTAACACAGAGATGTAAGATAAACACTTCATCCTATGATAAATTGAACAATTGTCCTTATAAGGACAACAAATGAATTAATGAAGATTTAATTTTGAATTAGAATACTTCTCTCAGGAAGTTCGGCTACATAGGGATGTAAAATGAAAATCTAAAACTGAAAAAAGTGAGAAAAATTTCAAATGACAATAAATCGGTTAGTTTTCGATGGATTTCCTTCGTTTTTGCAGCAGTCGATTAGAAAATCTTCTAAGATTTCTACCAAATGCATGAAATTGCAATTTTATCATTCGAACTATTGTACTATTGAAAACTCTTAAGCCTTGTCAAAACACAAAATTCGACCTCTGATTGGTCGTTATACTGCGCTTTCCCAAGCACGGTCGGCAGAGTTATGGACCTAGTAAATTGGGAATGCATCATTTGGCCTATATAAGAGCTTCATCAGATAATAAACAAACATTTCAACGGATATTAAATTGAACAACTGAAATTTGAAAAACACAAATGATTATTTTAAGAGTTAATATTTTCTCGTTTTGCGCTACACGCAAAAGTTGGATGGTGCGAAACCAGTACAAAATTGTGCGTTTTTAGCGCAATTGTTGATGTAATTCGGAACCAGTACAATGATTGCGTGTTTGGCATAACGCAATTAATGCTCTAGCGTTTCTCCAATGTATTTGGCAGCTCCAAACTACTACACCTGAACAGTTTCAACTGGTATCAAGCAGCATTGCAAAGCGAGCGAGAAGCAAAACCATCCTCCTCCTTTCTGCTTGAGGACGAAACATATGCTACGCTTTTCAAGTCTTTTGCACACACGCTTTCGAGATACTTTTTCTTCTTCATGCATTCCTCTGAATAGCAGCAAGCACGCACCGACAGTATGAGTGAGACTAACAACACTATGGTATCAAGTATGTACAGCACCGGTGTCTCGCTCATTTCGTGAAGCAATGAAATATCGCCTTGCGCGTCGCAATCCGAACCGAAAGAGAAGCGAAAGAGCAACCTGCAAATTGTATATGATGTGTCTAGTCTAGTCACTAATACACTCGACGCGAGAGATAAAGTGTCGGTATATGATACATATTCTGATTTCATTCTATGTCAATGTATTCGCAGTACAACTGTTGCGTTATGCGTTTCACACATTTATTGTGCGATTTCTGTGCAACATTTGTGCGAATCGGGAAGACACAATGATTGTACAAGACTTCAACTTTTGCGTGTATAATCCAAAGTTAATTATCTTCATCTACATGCATACTCTGATTATTATTACATGTTTGCGTCGCTTAGTGTTTGGCTACGGTCATGCAGAACGCAAATAACGGCGCGATGCGATTCGGCAAGACGAAATCTGTTGAAATGTATAGCTCTACTTCGCCTTAAAAAGAGCTGTACATTTCACCACGGTAAGGCGAATCGCATCTCGCCGGCATTCGCGCTCTGCATAACCGTAGCCTTTGTTCCGTTCCCGTTTAATGATGTCGTATTAAATGTGCATATTACAATTCGGCAGCACTTCAACGTCCCATTTGCACAAAATTTAAAAATATTCAATGAACTTCATTCAAAATATCAGACAAAAAGAAATGACAATACTGCCAACTGACACGCAAGCAGCCGGGTTATCTTTCTTGTAAAAGTATTCTACTTCAACCTTGCGGTCGTGTCTTTGCATACAACCTTCTTGTGATTTTTAGATCGAATTTATGCTTTCAAAGGACAATGCAACAAACTGTTGCAGCAGACGCGGCGCGAATTTCATCGCAATTCGATTTTTATGCAATTGTTGTTATGCAGGATTCAAACTCAAATCTAACTCAAGTGTAATGCACTGTTAGTAGGGTTTACGTGCAAACCGAAAATAAATGTTGAAGCCAGTTTTAAAACTCACTTGGATACGAGTGCAAAGTCACACTGCCTACTCTGGAAAAAAGCGATGGTGTTATTTTTCCGCTCCCATGCACGTTTCGTGTTCCTTATGGGTCCTATAACAACTGTGTAACTTTTCAGATCGATCGTTGGAACTATATTTTTGTGCCCGGTCTTTGAAGTTTCCATACGATTTTATATGGGAAAATCCACTTTTTTTAAACTTATTCTCTAGAGATGTCCAGTTGGCTTCTAAAAATATATTGATGCATAATATTTGTACGAAATTCTCTTGGGAAAAACTCTCCCAAAGACCGTAAGGCGCTACGATACTTGTAGAAATAGTTATTCACCCTAAACTGATTGAAAGTCTGACGAACGGCTCACCATTGAATTTTTCCAGCAACACTGCTGCATCATGCTGCTATTGCAAACTTGCTTGAGGATGAGAAATAATTTCGCATGGAAGTAAGCTTGAAAGTGTAATATTTGCTCTTACTATCTTCAAATAAGATTTGACACGATATCATTTTTCATCACATGATTGAATTAGCATGCTGCAGCAGTGTTGCTGGAAAAATGCAATGTTGAGCTGTTAATCATACATTCAATCAGTTTGGGGTGAATAACTTTTTCTTCAAGCATCGCAGCGCCTTACGGTCTTCAAAAGAGTTTTTCCCAGGAAAATGTCCTACAAAAATCATGCATCCATATATTTTTAGGAGCCAACCGAACATCTCTAGAGAATAACTTTTGAAAAAGTGGATTTTCTTATATAAAATTGTATGGAAAGTTTAAAAATCGGGCGCAAAAATATAGTTCCACCGATCGATCTGCAAATTTACACAGTCTTTGTAGCGAAAAAACCATCATTTTTTTTTCTCAAATAACCGTGTCCCAGTCTAATGGACAAGGTTCTAGAAGGGCACACGTTTATCAAAAAATGCGTATGGTACGGTGCTTCACTAGGCTCACCTACTACGAATGGAGGAAAACGAAATAGTAGGGTTGTATGAAGAATACTGAATTCCCGGACCCCAAAAACAAGGACGTCCTTGTTATAACTGGAGAACACCTGTATGAAGTGCACTAACATATCGGAGAGATATCTCCGGGAGCTAGCTGATGACAGAGAGAGGTTTCGAGGCTCCGCAGACAGGATGAAAGTAGTAATCGAGGAAGAACAAACGGAGGGAGATTCGGATTCGAATTTCGTTAGCTTTCCCGATGAAAATGACACTTATGGCAACTTCGAGAGTAATGACGCCAATGCAAGTGACTGAGAACGACGCCTGCTTCCTGCAACACAAAAGGTGAGTAGCTCGTCTTTATCTAACAGATATTAGCCAATTGTTTAGGAATAATGAACCAAAAATCTTGAAGATAGAACACTCAGAAGAAGCGAACTCAACAATATACAATGCAATATGAAATCTTACCTAAACATATAAATAAAACATAAATCATACTCAATCTAAGTAAATGTATTGTCATGTTTCGTTTCAGCCAATAAAGCATCTCTTCTACCATTTCACTTTCTGTCTTCTCCTACAGGTCATTCCAGGACCGTGCGAGATCTGAGTGGGCACGTTCGGCGTGGACACCAGCAGCCCTCAAGGTGGCGAAGGAGCGAGTTTGTCGAAAAAAAAAACCTCGGAAGACCGTTGCTGACTTGGGTGTGTCAATCAGGACTGCCCGCGCACCATCATGATGAACGATCTCGGAGACGGGCCGTACAAGAAGCACAAGGTTCACAGGATAACGGAGTCTACAACGCGACACGCAGGTCGGGAGTTCGTGTTTTCTGATGGGAATTTATTTGTCTTGCAACAGCCTCACAATGGCCAAGATGATCGGCTGTGGGACGTTGGCCGTCCCACATAAACATCACACTGTTTCAGAGCGCCGCGTCGGTGATGGTTTGGAGGGTATTTTCCAGACGTGTGAAGCTCTCACTGGTATTTATCGAGAAAAACGTGAAAATCAACGCAACATACTATAAGACCAAGGTTTTGGAGAAGGTTATGGCCTTCGGAACCTCTACAGTATGGATTACGTTGGTCAACAGGACGGCGCACCGGCGCATACAGGGAGTATCGTCCAAGCGAGGGGCCGCAAGTATTTGACTGATTTTCTCGATAACACTTTGTGGGCTTCCAGCTCCACGGACCTTAATCCCCTGGACTTTTATGTATGGTCGTACATATTAGCAAAGCAGTGCGAACATAAAGTGAGCACCACTATAGACCAATTTAAGAAGCTCATTTCTAAGTTCTGGGGTGAAAGGCCGATGGACCAGGTAAAATAAAACGTCTCAAGCTCGTCATACAGTACAAGGGGGAGAGCTCCCAGCTAATATGTTCTTAGACATTCAACGTTACCTTAATTAAAAATTGACTCAGTAGAGAATATCCTGCATTGCCATTTTTTTAAACATTTTTAAAGTGTATTCGAACTTATTAAACACCCTGAAACTAGCGCGACTGGTTAGAAGCCTGCGCCTACTATTGGAAGAAACCGGTGCGCTGTACAGTCTAGCGCATATCTCAATCAAAAATGCCTCATAAGGTTAAATTTATGAAATCTGCGTCTGTGAAAGGGTATCAAACTTGCAGAGTAACTTGAGACAACAGTATAGGCTTGTTGATAGCGCCTGTTCGTTAGCCTATTAGGTTGGTGAATGGTTTGACACGTGTCACCTCCACGAGGTGCTGACTGGGGTGCTAGTAGCCTTGGCGAAGATCGGCTAATCAATCTCCGATGGAAGGGGGCGTACATTAACGTCTGATCCGGAGTGGGTGACTGAATCACGAAATGCGGTTATTGGAAACTCGCTCCTTGAAATGTAAGAACTCGCTAGGAACCCATCGCTAGGATGGGTTGGAAGATCCGCGCCAGAGGTCACATGTTGACTACGGCTGTGACACGTCAGAGCGGAGAAAGATATCGAACAGCTAGAGCCGCTGAGAAGAGACTTCATTGCCGGAAAAAACATTAGCATTGGGAGCGTGCTCTTTCAGAGGCGGAGGGTTGCTTCTCCAGACACCATATGAGGAGCTTCTACGAAAAGATTACTGGAACAAGAAACCGGAATGTGTCAACCCCGGAATCAGATGACCGATAAATCAGAAGTGGGAATAACAGACAAGCTGGAAAGATCCGAGAAACGGCCAGGAAGCTGAAAAGGATGCCATTTCTGCCGAACTCTTCAAAATCGGGAGCAAATAATTGTATCGTGCCATTCGTCGGATCATGCTGAGAATGTGGTCTGCTAGAGAATTACCCTCGCACTGGTTGGAGGTCTCATATGACCGATCCGCCGCCTAGGCTGTGGCATAGCTCTTCTCAATACCATGTACAAAACTCTCTCCCGCATCCTGTTCTACAGACTGAGGCTCTGGTTATAGTGGATGCGAATAGCGGCGCGAAACGATTCGCCTTGCGTGCATCAATGTATAGCTCTACCTAAGCTTAGCATAGCTTGACCGACTGCACATATCAATAGTTGCACTCCGTGATTGATCCGAATCAGTAAAATTGTACAGTTAATCAACTGAATGGGGTTGGGAGTGACCGACCATTCTCACGTCCTTGCAATCAGGTGGGAAGAGGTAAGGGATGTTAGTGTGACCCTTGCTTTTTGGAGACCGTGTTTACCTCTGCATCTCCACAAAGGTCACGCAAAGCGAATCGAAATTTGGACATAGCTATTCGCGTGCACTATAACCATAGCCTGAAGCCGTTGCAGGAAACCTTTTATAGCGAATGCCAAAGTAGTTTTAGAGGGAACGTCTCACTACGAACCAAGTGTTCAACTTGCAGACTAACCATCTGTTCATAGACTTCAAGGCAGCGTACGACTCAGTTAAGAGTTATTGTAGATAATGTCCGAGCGTGGTTTTCCAACAAAACTAATTAGACTGATTCGTGCCTCCCTTGACGGTTCCACATCGTGCGTCAGGGTAGCTGGTAAGATATCGGACTCTTTCGGGACGATAGATGGTTGGAAGCAGGATGACGGGCCGTCAAACTTATTGTTCAACATCGCATTGGAAGGTACTATACGGAGGGCTGGTGAGCAGAGGAGTGGCACCATAATTACGAAGTCCCATGGGCTCCTAGGTTTTGCGGACGATATCGACATCATTGGTATTAACCGTGAAGCAGTGGAAGAGGCCTCTGGACCTTTCAAGAGGGAAGCTGTGAGACTAGGGCTTGCCATGAACTCTGCCAGAACAAGGAACATGGTGGCTGGCAGAGAGCGTGATAGCGCGTTGAATATTGGTGCTGCGGTGCTGAAAGAAGAGGTCATGGAGTACGGACACTGAGAGACATTGATCGGCGAGCTCTTGGTATTTTTGAGTGTAAAATTCTTGGCGGCAAACTGGAGAATGATCAAGCGGATAAAACATAGCAGGTTTCAGTGGGCTGAGAATTATGAAGCTTAGCAGGAATCCCCAAAGAGGCCCGTGAGTTTGGGGTAGACCTCACATTGTTTGGATGTGTGCCGTCAACGAGGATGCCCGCGTAATAGGAGGTGATTGAAGGTTAGCAGCTCAAGACCGAGTGACATAATCAGTCTGTCGCTGTGAAGGTAAAGTAAGTGCTCAGTCTTATCTTCTGTTTTCTTGTGTTATTCATTTGCCCTCATTTAAGTACTGCTTGCACTATTCTAATATCCTTCTCTAAATAATTATATATTTCAATAATTACCTGCAGGATGGTGAAGTTCTCCAGCACACTGTTCATCATGTACTTCTCGGGCAGGCGCTTCAGCTTGTTGATAAAGTTGATCATGTAGTCGCACATCGGCGATCGGCTGATCCGGTACACGTACCGGCCGTTCTCGAAGCGGGAATACTCGGTTTCAACCTTTTCCACCACCTGCTTGCCGAAGGAGCACACCTTGGTCGAGCAGGTGATCACCATGTTGTCGTTGCTTTCGTAGCTGTGGGAGATGAGTTCACGATCATCACCATGGAACCATGGGTGAGAAAATAGACTGCTGGATGGATACTCACTGACTACTGACACCGTAGAAGGCTCCCGCATCGCTGGCGATGTTCGTGTTCAGATCCGCCCAGAACTTTACGAGGAAGAACGCATTGCTCGGACCCTTTTCGTACAGTTCCTTCAGGCCGCCGGCCTGCGGGAATTTGTCGTAGATTTCCTTCACCTCGACCGACTCGAGCAGCGGATGGGCCGGCTGGTCGCCTATATGTACAAATAAGTGCTTGTGGTACTGCAAAAAAGAGGGGTTGAGATTCGAATGCCACCATAACTGTTTCAGGTTACTCACAGTATCTTCAACACGCAACTCCAGGTAGGCACTGTACTCGACAAGCCGGAACTTGTGCGTCGCTATCGCTCGGCCTTCCCATGGGTGAGCCGCCTGGAGGCCACTATCGGAGACGGCGGTCGCGGTTTTCCCTATCGGACCGTAGGCGGCTTGGGCGAATGGTTTTACGTCCTGTGATGTGCTGGGCTGTAAACCGGGCTGCCAGAATTGCTGTGAATAAAGGGTGAACTGTGAGAAGCTAATCTTCTATGGTATAAAGCTATTAGTGGAATGATAACGAAAAAAATTGAACAAACATAGGACAATGGTTGGCGTCACAATTGTTAGAATGTTTTAAAAGCAACGTCGACAGTGATCTATGAGTACGATTTGCTTTTCTGTCAATAATGATAAATCGACAATGTCCAGAAGTCGCCTGGCACGAGCAGTGCTAGAGTGAGAATGAAGTGCGGGCAACATTTTGTGCGTGAGATCAATTTGGCCATGCAATCTGTAAGTAAGGTGACAGACGGCGTCAGAGTTTTTGGTGCAAAACCAAAACATCTTTGGACATTAGCGGTAGCAGCGGATTCGGCACGGCACACTCACACACAGTGACAGGCAGCTGTAGTGGCGAAGCCACTTGCGATCTAGCAATAATAGTAAATAGAGGTTAAGCAAAAATGAATAATAACGACTCCGATCGCTTGAGCGATCGATGGAATTGGCCAATAAGTGTATGATTAATTCGAAACTACAGGCTCCCTCCTCCTCCGCCTCCTCTTGCGGTAATCTATGACAGGTTTGATTATCGGTCACCATAATGTACTCACAGCCTCACTCACTTTCTGTGCTGCTGGGAGCTTAATTATTATGAACTTATTGTAGGTAATTGATGACGAAGGCGAAACAGTGAAGGCGCGATGAAAATATGATGATGATGGCAGGGCAGCCGCAGCAGCAGCAGTGATTCAGTCCGATTCCCATGTGCCTTCTGTGCTCTGCTCTGACACAAATTATCGGAAACAAGTTTCCGACTCGCGCGCTCGTGGCAATTGCTTACTACCGCGGATCATTATGATTGGATGTCAGCAAATAATGAGACATCACCATGCTGACTGGGTGGTGTGTTAAACTGATGACTCAAACAACGTCTTGATCCGATCCGATCCGATGCCTCCTGAGGAATGGGTAGCGACATGGAGGGTGGCGATGGTTTGTTTACACTTCTGCTACGGGACGATGTGTTCGCTACTAATTATTCGATGAATGTCAGTGACTTTCGTCCGCTGGCGGACAGTTTGTTCTCGTTTGAGGCTGGCAGATTGCTGCCATATATAGCCATATATTATTGTGCAATCGCAGATGGTGGCGCAATTTTCGAAGAATTTAATAATGTTACTTAAGTCTACTTTTAGTTTGTAGGTAAATCGGTTAAAGTTTATTTAAATTTCGTCTAAATGTTTCTTTTCTAAAATTATTCACGCACACCTTAAAATCAATCCGGACGAGGTTGCGATTCGCCAGCGTTGTAAATGATGATAAAATGCGAATGGAATGTCTTTTTCGTAAGCCTATAAAATCGCATCCGAGCGGTCTGGCCACGAGATACTTCTTCGTGCCTTCCAAATGACTTAACGATTATAATTATCTTCTTACGTCAAAACAATGTGTCAACTTGAATAATCTTAATTATACCCGCGATAACACCGGCCGATGATAACACACCGGACTGTTTATCACGTTAGCATCAAATTTACTGCCCTTAGCGTCATCCGTCGCCGGAGTCAAATTTCAACATTAATTACTGTTGACTACAATAAACCATTCGAATTTTTTCACGAAATGGTCCCATTAAAATACAAACACATTTCTATTTTCTACGAGTCTTTCCGTTGTTGTCTTTTGAAACCCGAATAAGACCGGCTGCCCAATCAGTTATGCTAATCAAAAAACCATAGCGAGAGAGAGAGGCATGAAATTCGAAAGCTCCCGATGCGACCCATCCCAGATCGCGATTTCCCTTCTCGCTCGTTGTGACAATCGATAAAACCGACTGACCGACCGCCGATTGCGAGCTATTAAAAAAGAAGCGTTTCTTGGACAGGTTTACGACGGACGACGCACGCAGCCAGCCCCAATCAGAGCCAGAGCGGTCGTTCGCTGATTAATGGGTCAAATGTCCGCGTCCGTCCGGTCGGATGATGGGAAGGAAACCGGTTTGATTTGGAAAAGAAAAAAACATCAACCGTTTCGATTTCGGGGACGGAATTTCAAACCACTCACACTTTTACACACAAACTGATGAATCGAACAGGAACGGAACTGTCAAAAATATCCACCACAAGTGGTGTGAGTTTGAGTTAGCGTGCGAAAAATGAAATAAAACTAAATCAAAAGGTGAGTAATCAGACGGTCTACACGGCCAATTAAATGTTTTGTTTTTTTTCCTTCTGTTTCACTTTATCGTGTCAATTTGCCGGAATGGTTCCGGTAGATCAACAAACGAACGAACGAGCGAAAAAAAACAAGCCTCTAAATAGAAGCCACTTCGTTTCGGGTGTTGTAATTGCGAGCCTCCCAAATCGATTACGCAGCAACGGCGCTGTATGGATAAAAAAAAATAGGCTGTTTTTGGCAATCGATAAAATCTTCCGTCCGGTTTAGCGGCTTGGAGGACGGTCCAGTTTGCCATCACCCCACAATAGACAAGCCAACCAAGATGAAAGGGAAATATCCCGCGAGGTGAAATTAGTTTCTTTCCGTCCAGCTAAACCGCTGTTCGGTGGAATGACGGATGTAGAGTTTGAAAGAAGGTGGGGCACGATTTTTTTCTACCGAAACAATAACTAGATTCGCGAATACTGATTATTTAAATAAAACGCCAAAACTTATAATTATTTGAGAAAGAAATAGATGTACAGGCATCCCAGTATTATGAACCAGCCTACACTTTGTATTGATTTTGCGTTTGTCAATAACTTTTGATAGTCAAATTAAAGTATCATAGACGAGCACAACATTTTTCTGCATGCCTTTTGAGCGAAACCGGCCCTAGAGTGCAAAACTCTCAGAAATGTTTAACTATCGACATTTTAGGTAGTGTAAAAAATGGTACTAGGTCATGCTCATTGATCCTGAATTTTTATGATCTTGCTTCGAGGTCAATATTAAACCTATAGAATAGTAATTTCTAAACTTTGAGTACTTTGGAAATTTACAGAAGCTTCGTGTTGTCCGTTTTTTTTTTGCAAAATTCTTCAAGATAGAAATTTGTGTTGCGATTTTAATTTTTCACTTATGTGCAGTGTTATGTTAGTTTTAAAAGTGTTTTGTATTACGATTTTTTTATTTTGCCTGGATTCCGTCTACTGAGCACCTTGAATTATCCGATTTGTGTTTTGTTTCCCTATTTTTTTTAATTTAGTTTGCTACACAGTTTTCTCTACCTTCTATTTCCTCAACTTACAGTAGTTTACATTTCCCCCCTCAGTATTTCAAGCTTCTCGTTATTTTTTTTTTCACTTTGCAGATTATCTGAAAGATCATCTAAATTTTTATTGCCGACTTTCAAATTTCGTTGCATAATCTTATCTTCAGAAAGTTTCTTTGATTTTTTCCGGATTTAAATTTTCAGGTTTTCTTCTATGAGTTGTTTATTTTTGTGTTCGTTTCTTAAATATTCAGGGCACTTCTGGCAAGATCCTGTGTTGTGTTGTAGTTTCATGAAATATTTTTTTTTGTTTCTTCAGTTCGACATTTTTTCTAAGTTTACTGAACTCCGTTTTCAAGGATTGATGTAAATTTTTTTTTGTTTCGGAATTTCGCTGGATTTGAATTTCTTCTTTCCGTTTCTTCAGGTTTTGTCAATTTCCTTAGTTTTCTCAGATGTTTTTTCAGTTTTCTCAATTCTTTAAATGTTTTTTTTTTTTTTTGTATTTTCGGTTTTCTTTTGTGTGTTTCCTCCGTGTATGAATTTTCTGCTTTTTGTTTAATTTTAAATTCTGACTGATCTGATTCGATTTGTTTTGTTGCTGTTGTCTGTTTGTTTCTTTTTTCTATTTCTCGGTTATCCTCAGTTATATTTCCCATTTTTTGCTTTCTATTTCTCGGTTTCTCAAACCTATTCATTTATTAATTTTATTATATTTTTCAGAAAAAATATTTAGTCTATTATTCAATTAGACTTTTCAGATTTCCCATTATTTCGGATCAAAGATTACTGATTTTTTTTTAGTTCTTTAGTGTTCCTATTTTCTGTTTCTGAATATTCTGCTTGCTCGGTTCGGTTATATTCCACTTTCCCAATTTTTTTCAACGAGTTCTAAGTTTTTCGGTTTTCTTGTGTTACGGAATTGTCTGTTCTCTCAATCTCCCAAATTTACCTAATTGTTTTTGGTTGGTCTTTTTATTGATTTTTCTAACGACTCCGAGTAATCTTTCTTGATTGTCGGTTTCATCAATTTAATAGTTTTGTTCTCAGTTTTTCTTGTTCGATTTTGTGACAAACTTTAGCATATCTCCATTTTTTGCTTCTTTTAAATTTTTAATTTTTAAATTTAATTTTTTCTAATCGGTTTGTTTTAGTTTTTTTTCTTATCTAGGTCTTTTTAAAAGTTTTTTTTATTGTTACAGCTTTGCAGTATTTTGTTTGATTATTATTCTCAATTTCTTCGATTACATTACATTTACATTTTATGTATTATCGTTACTTTTTCTGTTTTGTCTATATTTTTCTTCAGATTATTTGTTTCTGTTTGCTTATTTTATTATTTCACTCTTTGTTTCCCTAATCATAAAACTTTTAACTGTTTATGTTTATCAATGTTCGGATTTTCAAACAGTTTTCTCAGTTTTTTCTTTTCCGATTTTAGTTTGTTTGGAGATTTGAGTGTTTTATTTTGATTGATTTCCTCAGTAATTTTTTTGTTTTGCCGACTTATCTCTTTTGCGAAGTTCTTAGTTTTTACCGTCTTCCAACATTCTGTTTTTACACGTTCTGAAATTTTTTTTCAGTTCTTCGATTTTTTAATTGCAGCTTTCCTATGTTCCTTACGTTCAAATTTTTATGATTGAGCATTTTTTCTAGATTGTTCAATCTACAAAACATTTAAACTCTCTTTTTTTAAAATTTATATTCTCTTAATTCATTAAAATATCTCAATTTTCAGAATGCAGTTTCCTTTGTTTTTATTGCTTACTTATGAAAGTTTTATTACATTTTTTGATATCTTTTTTTTTGAATTTCTCATTTCCCGCTCTATATTATTTGCTATTCTTTTATCATCTGTTTTTCATACTCGTTTCGTTTTGTTCTTGTATTGTCTTATTACTTTTACATTTTGTTTTCAATTAGTTTTGTTTCTGCTGTGTCAATCTTTCCATTAGCATTTTTAGTTTGCATGTTCTTCTAGATTCATGTGTTTTTTAATTTTCTCCTTCAATTAAATAAATTTGATTCATGTTCTTTTCTTTCCCTTTTTTCTCATGTGATAATGTTTTTCTTTGTTTTTTTTTTTTTGGCGCTGTTTTTGTAAACTTTGCTACTTTTTATTTTTTTTTTACACTAAGACACGGTTCACAAATAGTTTAATTGCTTAGCATTTCCTTGTGTCCTATTTTTGTTTTGTATTTATTTCCACTGTTCATTTTCATGAATTATTCTTCTTCGTTTTTATTTATTTCTTTATTCATTTTAAGCTTACACATCATTAACCATTTTCGTTTTAATCTTTGTAGCTCTTTTTTATTTGTTTTTGTCACATTTTCTTTTTTTTCATATGGTTTAATCCTTTTTTCGTATTTTTTGTTGTTGTCAATGTCATTTTTTGACATTTCTTTTTTATTTTGTTTTTTGTTGTTTACTTTTTTGTTGTCTCAGCATGATTTCTCATTGTTTTTTTTTCCATCCACTGGTTTAAAATTTACGGATTGAATTTATCAATATTTGTAGCTGTAGCTCTTCCGTTACGATTTTAATTTTTATTTCTTGTTGAGTTTTAAAAACAAAAATTTTCAGTGTTTGTTCTCCTTAATTTTTTTATTTTCCTCAGTTTATTAGTTATTCAGTTGTTAAGTTTGCCAAGTTTTCGGAAACATTAGTTAATTTCATTCCATGATTGATTTCAAATTTTCTTCTCTTTTTCACATTTCCTCTTTTGTACTTTTTGTACTTTTTCATATGGTCTACTTTTTTTCGTACTTCGTCTTTTATTTTCCCGTTTTTCTACTCTGTAATACCTTCTTTTCTCTATTATTTTTTCTCTCTTTAATCCATTTTTATTTCAAGAGTTAAGAGTTATTTGGCATTTCTTTTGAATTTTCCTTTTTATTGATCACTTTTTCGTTGCCTTGGTATGATTTTTTCCCTAATTTTTTCCACTAGTTTTTGAGTTAACGGATTAAATTTATTAGTTTTTATTGTTTTCGTTACACTCTTATGATATTATTCGAATTTTTATTTTGTGTTTCGCTTAATTTTTGCTTTGATACAAGTGTTTTTATAGTTATCAAAACAAAAAGTTTCACTTTGTTGTGTTTTGTTCTACTTAATTTTACTTAATTTTCATTATTTTTCTCTGTTCATTAGTTGTTTAGTGGTTACGTTTGCCAAACTTCCGGAGACATCAGTTTATTTCATTCCATCTGGATTTTTTTCAATTTTTCCAATTCATAAATTGAATGAAATTGGCTCGATTTGCTATACACTTCCTTTCTTCAATGTTTCTTAGTTCTAATCGATTTCCAATATTTTATTTTCTAACAAGGCGGTTCTTTTAATTTCTTTTTCCAATTTTCTCGGATTTAATTTTTTCTTTCCTCGCTTTCTTTCCTTTTTTTATTTATTGATCTGATTTTCTTAATATTTTTCCGAAATTTTGTAGCTTACTCCATTTCTAAGTTACTTTTTCATGTTTTGTATTTGCTGATTTTTGTTTGTTTTTGTTTTCTTTCTCTCGGTTTTCTGAGTTTTTTTTTGCTCTGAGTATTCCGAGTCACTGTGATTTTCTGTTTTATCAATAGATTTGTTTTTGTCCAGTTCTTTATGTAAAAATGTTCCTGAAATACCTTTTTGCCTTTCTCCTAGAAAGTTATAGCAATCAGAACAACAATTCCAAGATTTTTTTATTTACTTTTCTCTATTTTTTTTTTTGTTTTTTTTTCACTTATTTTTTTTCAGTTTCTTTAGCTTGCCGACCTGAAATTTTCTATTTTTCTAGTTCATTAGGATTCCACTTTTTTCTCAAATCAGTTTCCTCCCTTTTTATTTTTTTACTGATTTCTTCAGTTTTCTTATTTTTTAGATTTCTAAATTGGAGTTTCTTCTGTATCTAATTTAGTAAAAATTTGACATTTTTAGTGTTAAAATGCTAAATATTATGTTTTACAAAAAAAAAATAGCTTTCAATTTTCTGAACTTTGTGATATTTTTTCTCACCAGTCAACCGTGAAGGTTAAGATACTTTTCGTCTTCCTTGCTCTATTTCTTCTTTACTGATCTTTTTGATTCTTGGATGCTATCTATATTTCTTGAATTTTTTTCAATCTTTTTCTCATTTTACTGTGTTTTCTGAGTATGTTTAAATTCGCTAATCCATCTAATATTTTCAGTTTCTTAAGTTTGCCGACCTTTGAAGTTTATTTGTTCTTAACTCATTGAGATTCCGTTTATTTTCCCAACTCAGTTCCATTCATCCATTTTCTGTTTTTCTTATATTCTCAGTCTTAATTTTTTTCTTCAAGGTTTTTCAATTTTAACAGCTATTTAATACTTTGTTTTCACAGTGTGATATTTTCTCAGTTTTCTATATTTTTTGCTTTCCCAGTTTTTATTTCGTAAGTTTTTTGGTTTACTCTATCACACTTTTCTGATTATTCTTGCAAGAGATAATTCATAAACTTTCTAATTTTTTTCTGATTTCCTTATTGGTTTTCCCCAGTGTCCGGGTTTTTTTTTATTATTTCTCATTTTTGTAACATTTTTCAACAGGATTTTTAGTTTATCCATCAAATATTTTATTAATTTTTTGAAGCTTTTTTCATCTCTGTGAAATTTGTCTAAGTTGCCAATTTCGTTTCCGCAGCTCTATATTTTTTTCCGAATTATGAGTTTACTCATTTTTCAATCTTGCAACTCTTAAGAGTTATTTTAGTTCTCCAACTATTTTTAAAATTCGGCTTTGTTATTTTTTCGAATTTTGCGAACTATTTTTAGAATATATTTTAGTTCACTCATCTTCAGTTTTTTGTTGTTTTGGTTATTGCTCTATTTTGGATTATTTTTTTTCTTTCCTGATTGTATTTTTTAGTTGTCTGAATAGAAATGAGCAGTAAAAATCATTGAAATGCTGAATAAACAGAGAAGAGAGCAAAGGTTCTATAAAAACATTTTGTAAGGTGGAAGTTGAAATGTTGATGTGTCAATCAGCTCTGTGAAGGGGTTTCATGCAATTTTTTGTTTTGTTGTGAGTTAACCATACCCTGACAGCAACACAACGCCGTAAACGGATTCAATCCGGGGTGCGCGCTGCTGATGGACAAAAATGTGCGATATGAAGTTGTTCGCGATTCTGCAATCCGACATGCGGTAAAAAATGTGTGTGATTTTGTTGTGGCAATGAAGCTGTCAAAAAGGGTGGTGAATTTCGGTGTGACATTTATCAAATGATTTTTCCTCGGTTAGTTTGTGTTGCTCTTAGAAAAAGGATGGTTCGATGTTAGTAGCCGCAAATAACGTGACATCTAGCATTTGTGATCAGGCAGTAGTACGTGACAATAGCAACAGCAGCAGCAGCAGCAGTAGTAGCGTCATGGCAACAACATCAACACGAATGACAATCAGATCTGGTATAATTGCTAGAAGTTCTCTTACGCTAGAATGCGGTGGCGCTGCCTGCACTAGTGGAGGTGGTGGCGGTGGAGGTGCCGATTGGTGGGGAGACAGGAGGTGCGGATGGTGGGGATGCGGGTGGTGGTGATGGTGATGATGGTGGTGGGGATACGGAAGGCACGTAGAACTCGCTAGGCTTAGCCCCTTTGCTGCTGCTACCGTGACAATCTGCGCGCTCGTCATGCCGGCCATGGGCCCCGGAAACATCTTCTCCTTCGGGCCCATCATCGTGTGGTCCTGCGACACGGGAAAGAAAGGATTCAAACCGACGTTGGAAGTGGAGGATGCGGAATGGGTGATCAACAACAAAACAGTCCGGTCAATTTGCGGTAGGTCATAATAACAGAACAGTAATCAGCGTGCGTTTCTTTTTACAGAGCGCGAAACTTCAAAAGCGAGGATCGCCGCCACTGACAGCTGGAACGCGCTATACTCACCACTTTCATCTTGGCCTGGAATTCTCGCAGTTTCCGTCTCGCCAGAACCTGTATGTGAGAGCTGACTTGCTTCCGTGTTCGCGTCTTTCCGGTTCGCAGTTTTATGTAGCGGGCTATCAGTTCGTTGCGTCCTGTAAAAAAAATAAGAAAATGAATCTTATTAGTCAAGGTAACACCAACAGATGCTTCCCAGATGATTGGCGTAGTGAGTTTTCACGATTAATACTTTTTATCGTTCTTTTTTTACTACCAAAAAATATTCTCTAATTTTAAAGCCGTTCGACGCTCATAAATCTAGAGCGGAAAAAGAGTCTCGAGGTGACATTCACGGATACTTCAACCAGGTCAGCCTTAGCGCACTCAGTATGCGAAAGACGGAAAAAATGCCATTCTTCTGAATAGAAGTAACTTCAGGCTGCTCCTTGTACCTTCCCTTTGCTACCGTCAGTCGCCCGGAGGGACACTTTTCTCACTAATTAATTTCTTCCAATCCAAAATGAACGATAGCGTGACAAAAGATGAGGAAAATTCTTTCTCCTTTTGCCGGCACTCGCGCGCGCACCGACGACGTCTTGTTTCCCCTCCACTTCTTTCCGCTGTCGTCACCATTGTTATTATTATCATTAACGTCTTCCTGGGCCTGGGCATTGCCTTTGACTGCCTCCCGAGAGTTTGGACTGCAGAACCGGCAAACTTTCCGCGGCCCGCACGGGTAAAAAGAAGAAGCGGCGACAAGAAAAGTCGAATCCCCGTGAAACCGGCAGGCAAATAGCAGTAATTTGCTTCTCGGCTTCTTTCTTTCGAGGCCGAAGCCGAAACTCGTCGTGTCCTTTCTACTTTTCGAAAAAAAGGCAAGAAAAAACGCAAGATTTATCGCCACCATCCTTTTTCCTGTGTTACTTACTTTCCGTGTGCCTGCTGCTGGAGAAGTGAAAATCCGGGCCGGGAAAGTGACGCGATTAAGCATTTTAATTTTAATTATTGTTCCGTCCGCTTTCCGGCCGTCTTCGCTGGTTGTGCCCCAGAAATCGGCGATCGATGCACACGAAGCGTGGGAGGTGATACAAGTGCGTAGTTATTACGGCGACACAGACCTGTGTCATTTTGACAGCTGATGCTAATTCACCACGCACGTACGGTCGTGTTGAGTTTAGCATGATGATTATTGTTTCATTTTTGTTATTCAATTGAAAAGTTGAAAAACTTTGAGGATTTAACAATGCATCAATTAAAACTAAGCTGATTGCAAACAGAAAATTGAATTCAAATCGAGGACGATCCATGTTCTCTGAACTCGACTTTCATCGTAAAATTGTTTGCAAACCCCTTTTATTGACGAAAGGTCTAACCTACGCAGAAGAGCCTTCGTACGACCAGAGCCTATGGCAATCAAAATAAACGAAAGTCAGATCATTGCCGGTGGAGCACCTGAGGGGCACAGCAAGTTTGCACCCAACTTGGCCACCAGTTCTCTCGGGTGTTGGTAATGTTTGCTATTTGCTGCTTAGAATTCGATATTAATTGAAATAGCTTGGCTCTGCAGATTCCTGCCAGACGCAGCGCCCGCCCCGATGACGAATGCAGCAACAGCAAGTCGTCTATGTTCGGCAATAAAACGCACCGAATTCTCGCAAGCGAAGAAATTCTAGCCGGTCAGAAAAACCGACCACCGGGACCCTCTCGGCAAGGTGTCAGACATCACAAGGAAGCTCACTCGCAAAAGGCATAAATTTTAATGAACAAAACATGCATTTCCAAAGTCACCGTAGAAGATTTATACTACGGCTTTGAGGAGGGGACTCGAACGACCAACCGGAACAGTGTTCCTCCGATGGACGGGACTCCGTGCACGCTGGCCAAAAGCGGCCGTCCATCCAGTCCAGCAGGCGGTAAGAAGAAAGAGTCCAGCACCGTCCAGTGAACAGTGTAAATCCAGCAGATGTCACTCGAATCGGAGTGCCTACATTGGGGCTGCTTTGCGAGAAACAATGCACCGGCTCTCGTCCTTGTGTGAGTGTGTGTCTGTGTGTGCCTTTACAGCAGAGTGAAAGCCAGTCAGAATCTAAACAAAGACCCGCCGAAGAAAGGGCAAAGTGCGGCAGCATATCTCCGTAAATATATGTGTGTTCCTATAAACATCACCCATAATACGCCATCTATCTGGCCGATTTCGAGGCAGTGAAGCTTTTAGCACGGAACGGAACAAACGATCCGAAGAATACGGGATGTGGGGTGGGATATTTTATCGTTGCTTTTTCCATACGACGTTCGGCAGACAACTAGTGCCAAGTAGCTGCCTCTCGATTCTTGGCCCTATCTTCTGTCCCGGTGTCGAAGTCGGAACCGGAGAGTCAAGTCCTGGAGGAACGTTACTGATATGCTTGCCGTTGGCGATGACAATGCTTCTTCGAATGAAACCCAACCGAACGACCAACCGACCGACGACGGTCGGAAGAACCCATCTCACTTTCCGTCCGTCGGAGCTCTTTCTCTCTCTCTCTCGCTCTATGTATTAATATATGTGTGCCGGGCTCACTAATTGCACATTCTTGGCATAGTTTCCCGGCTGCAAACTCCGCCTACCCCCTACATTCGCATCCTGCCGGGCATCAGCCGACAACAATATGTTTAGAAGCCGGTCGGTTTGCTTCTGTCGGAGACCAAAGGCAGGAACTCTCCGCTTACGAGAAAACTTTTGCCTGGTCTAGCCTGGCCTGAATGCTCCTGGCGGTCATCCTTTCGGGTGGTTGCTTGGGTTCGAGCTTGTTGACGTTATTGGATCCTCCACGAGTCCACGTCTCGGTGCTTACTACAACACATTACTTGCGAGAGGTGGATTTGTGTTGTAGGATGAGCGAGCGGTGGTGAAGACGGGGAAATGTATTGAGAAGCCAAAGGAGTAACCAACTCGATACAGTGCGGAATGTCGTTGTGAAGGATGCTGGGCGAGTTTTCCGATCTGGTTGTTCGGGAAATTTCTGACTTTAGTTCTTTATCGTTGTTGGAAATTGGAGGTTTAACGAATTGAAGAAGAACTGAAAATTGACCAAAAAATCAAGCTGATTTCGAAAAAAATAAAATGGCTTGTTAGGAAGACAAGGTAGGATTCCGACAAACGATAGATAAAAAATAAAGTCTTAAAGTCTTAAATATAAAGTCTTTTTTTACGCGGCATTAAATTTCATTTTCAAACCGTTTTTTTAGAGTGTCTGATGAGTATACTCAATCGAATTACTGAGTATTCACTGATTTGGGCAAACCTTTTTATATTTTTCTTGTTGCTGTTGATTCTTTTTCGAAAGTATTTAGCAGAAATAATTAAAAACCTGTGAAAAAATTTTTTTTTGCGTTTTTTTACGCGGATTTCGGAGTTAACGCGTATTTTTTTACGCGCTTCGTATCCTCGCGTAAAAAAGACTTCAGTGTTTAGAAATTATTCAAGCAGGGCTGAAAATTTCCAGCATTTTTGCTTGAAACTGAAAATAACCACCAGGACTATGAAATATATCACTATCAGGCAATGTTCATTTTTTCTCTTCGGCGACATTCACAAATTACGTAAGAACTTTTTTCGAAATTTTTTTTCGGTGCGTATCAACGGCTCGTGCATCCCTAGAAATCGTCAGCAACCGAAACAGCCAATGGCGAGCATCGTTACCGCGGAAGTTATTGACGCTGGTGCCAGTAACGCAGAACCGAATGCATGTGAATGAAACCAGAGTCATAATTAAATGCAAAATGTTTTAGACTAATCGCATGTTTTTGTTTATTGTTAATGATTGAATAATGTTTTCAAATGACCTGATTCATGAAAGTGAATCGATCAGACAATAACTTCTTCAATGGAGTCAGTACCCAACTTATCAGTATTGATTGCTGGTTGCACTGTTTTAACGATGCCAACCTTCTGAACATCGGCTGATGCTTTATAAGTGTAGTGGTTTGGAGCTGCGCAATACATTCAAAATACGCTAGAGCATCAAATGCGTTATGACCAACGCACATGCGTTGTACTGGTTCCAATTTTAATCAGTAAATGCGCTAATTTCGCTCATAAATGATCTGGTTACGCACACTCCAGCTTTTGCGTGTAATCATTCGGCTAAGGTGAATTTACGCCTTCCCAAGGTTCAACTGTTAAGATCTCAGTGAGAAATAATTCAACTAAATTTATTTATTTTTAGTTTCGTAAGTTTTGCTTATATTTTAAATTTTACAATCTTACGTAAGATTTTCTCGAATCTCCCACTCCCCCTCGTAAGCATTCGTAAGAAATTTGGATACCACCCTCATCCCCCAAACCCTTACATAATTTTTGAATGACCCCTTCCTTCGTTTTTTCGTTATTAGAGGGGAAAAAAATAAAATCTAATCTAGTTCTAGTCTAGTCATCAGTGAAAACGTGTTCGCTCGATTTATACCGTTTCAATTTTTTTAAATGAAAGTTCCGCATGAACTTTAAGTTTGTAAATTCAGTTTTTAGTACTGTACACAGTGGTATTACACAACGAGCTTAGAAAATAATCTCAATTATTTAGATAGTGACTGAGCTGGTAACAAGGCCAACTAAGTGCTGTGCGCGTATTGCCTCTATGAAAAATTCTACCCATAAAACCTGTTTCCCGCGAAATAAAATAGTGTAATAAGTGAAATCGGAAAGTTCAGGACACACTGTTATCTAGAATAGTGGAAAAGTGAATAGCCGGACCACTCTGGGCAAGATGAGTATCGTCATATTTTGCAAGTCTTTTGTTTGTTTTGTGATCAGTTAGACCGGACACAAAAACCACCTAACGGGAAGTGAATTAGGCACGCTTGCAGCGCCGCCGCCGTTCGCTGGCGGGTAGACAAACTAGTAGACAAATAAAGCTGTCTATTGAGTTCTCTAAGCAAGATCTAACGAACATTATCATCATTGCCACCTAAGATAGTGTGAGTAGAATTCATCTCTGTTTATTTATTTCTTGTTCGAAATTCTTACAGCTAACAAAAAATTCTTACAGCTAACAAAGAAAACTATCTCACTAACACTGATGCGTCACACCAATACAGAATCAATTGGAGAAAACTATGAAATCTGTTAGTTTGGTAATCCGCTTCGCTACAACGTCAATAGTTTAATTGTGTAGTCAAACATGTATTTGTCGCGAGTGGGATTGAAAAATATATATTCGTTTCCTTCATTTTGCCAATTTACGATTTCTCTAGCTTTTGGACAAACTGTTTTTAAATGTTCGCATTTTTTAATTGACCCATGGAAATTCGTAAGTGAACATGACACGAGTTCACGTCTCTTGTATTCGGATTTTGGTTGGTTTGGTTTTTTGTAAATGAATTTTGTACTTTAGTAAATATGCAAATTTTACCAGTTATTATGCTCAATAGGTGGTTAAAATAAAAGAGCACGGCTATCGTCAGCACGTCGCTTTTTGAAAATTAACGGAACGACTCAGTTCATATTTGTGCAACAGAGTGCTTCGTGTGCAGATTGAGTCCTGTTTCTCGTCACAGCTCACCAACTTATTCGGTGTTCCTCAAGGTAACAATTTGGAATCTTGCTGGTTTTTTTTCAACGACATTGTCTTGCTGCTTGGAGTCGATTGCAAATTGCTGTATGCCGATGATCTGAAATTATATTAAGTAGCGCCGTTGAACACGTTTGTTGATTGGTGTCGACGAAATTAGCTTGTCCTTAGTGTTTCCAAATGTCAAGTTATGACGTTCCACCGAAAAAGCAAGTCAATATTTTACAACTATCAAATCGACGACCATGTCCTCAAGAGAGTAGACCAAGTAAACGACCTCGGTGTCCTACTTGAGGCTGAGCTCACTTTTTATCAACATCGCTTCGCTGTTATCTCAAAAGTTACTCGTCAATTTGGATTTGTCACAAAAATTGCTCGAGATTTTAACCCTTAAAGGCGCGCGACGTTAAAAAATCATCTAAAAACATAAAATTTATGTTTAACAGGTTTACTGCCTTAAAACTAACCAATATGCATAGAAAAATTGAAAGATTTACTTTTTAATGTGCAAATATTACCATGTTGTTTTTAAACAACACTGTGACTTTATCGCAGAATAAAGTCTCAACAATTACTTTTGTTGACAGTAACTTTAAACTTGACCTTTTGTTAGTATAATTACTGATAATTCAGACATTTTCACTAACCTTATTTTAAAATTTATTTTCAAAGACAGTCACCACCAGTCGGGAATCTCGCCATGTTTTTTTTCGTTTCCGAGATTTTGACAGCAAAAATAAAAACCAAACATTCAAATACAGTACTTCCAGCTGTTAAGTTTTTTTCGTTAGAGTCTAGAGAGCTGTTCTAATGAATTATATTTCTGAAAAATACTAAAATACGTATATTTTAAAACGTTTTTAGTAGTGTTGTTTTAAAACAACATTGCGCATTTAAGGGTTAAAGATCCCCACTGCTTGGAAACGCTTGTTTGCTCGTTGGTAAGGACTCTGAACGAGTCCTCATCAGCTAGAGTGGAGTCCATGTATCGAACGTCTGCAGAAAAAGTGTCTGCGATTTGCACTGAGAGATCTACCTTGGCGGGATCCTCATCGTTGCTGTCTATTCGACCTTGAGACACTGCAACGTCGAAGGAAAATTCAACAGGCCATATTTATCGCCAAGATATTAAACAACGAAAATAACTTCCCGAAACGCTGACTTCCAGGCTTCACAACGAATTCTTCGCGCTGCCAGCAACGAAACTTCTAGCGTACTACATTTAGATGCAACGAACTAATGAATACCTGTAGTCGTACCTTTTCTGTTGTGGAAATCTTGTTTGGATTTGGAAAACTTATATTCAAAAAAAAAAATCCAAAAACACCTCGCTTCTATAATTTTTACCGCACAACATTTAATAAGACATTTGTCAGCTGAATTGCGTCACATAATCAAATTGAATAAAGAAATAAATTTTAAAATGAGTCCAAAACGATGCCAAAATAACTGAATTTCAAATGATTCCATACTGATTAGGAAGCAACTTTCGAATAGTTTGAAGTGAATCTATTATCATCCCAACAGAACTTTCAAATGATTCCATATTGTTCGAACTAAATTTCTATTTCTAACAACGGCTTATAATATGATACAGATTTGGAAAAATATACCGCATCCCGACGGGACGGGATTCCATATTGATTCTAAACTAATGTTCAGCATTAATATTTTTTGAAATGATTTCCAAATGATTTAAAATAATTCTTAAATGATTACAAACGATTTTAAAATGATGCTATGATAATGATATAATGATTCGAATATGTTTTTTTAATGATTGTGACATAATTCTAAAATATTTCCAAACTGAATTTTGAATGCTTTTTGAGTCTTAAAACGATAATTCCAGAATGATTATAAAACAATTTAAAAGCGATTCTCCACTATTTGAATGATTTTAAAAAGATTCTAGTATGATTCCGAAATAATTCCAAAATGATTTCTAAAGATTATTAAAAAAATCTATAATGATTTTAAAATGATTTAAAAATGATTCTAAATTGATTCTAGAACAATTCCCAATTTATGTCATTTTTGATTCTGGAATAATTTCACAAGTTTAATAGAAGGATTCACAAATGATTCTTAGATGACACTGAAATGGTTTTTTAAAATGATTATTCTAAATTTAAACTGATTTCTGATTCTGAAATAATTTCAAAATGATTCCGAAAGGTTTTCCAAATAATTCCAAAACTACTCCAAAATTATTCTTGAATGAATCTAATTTTATTCAAAATTGAATCTTAAATGATTTTAAAATAATTCTAAAATGGTTGATTGATTCGAATTGATTGAAGTCCGAAAACAATTCTAAGTTGAACTTGATGATTCGGAAATAGTTTCACATGAACTCTAAAATGACTCTGAAACAACTTTTGAATGATTTTTACAAGTTGGGTCTTAAAGTATCAGCTGAAAGAGTGTAATTTTCCGAAAAAACGTGATATTCAAAAAATGTGTATCATTGTCCATCGATTTTTAAATGAAAAATAAAGAACTGCTCGAAATGTCTTAAATAATATTTCGCCTATATACCGTACATAAGCAAACTGTCATTTAAAACATTTCGAGCAGTTTTTTTTCTACATTTAAAAATCAAAAAGCAATGATAAACATTTATTATGAATCACGTTTTGCTCAGAAAATGTATTTTTTTCAAATGATACATAAAAACTGGTAAAGCTTTTGAACCCACTTCAAGAATGATTTTTAAATAGCTCTTGAATGATTTTGAAATTATTTCGAAACTGTTATAGAATAATTTTGAATGGATCCTAAATGATTCTAAAATGACCTCGAAATAATTTCGAAAATATTTAAACATGACTCCAAAGTGATTTTAAAAGGATTGTAAATATTTCTAGAGAAATTCTAAAATAATACTGTAATGATCCCAACGCACAGTGGTCCAATAAGGCGAAAAGTGGAACTTAATTCCATAGCGCCTTTCACCTTCATCCTAGTTTAATAAAGTCTTCAGAACAATTGTTTGTATGAATGACCCGCATAATCGAAAATTGTCAAAAAGTATGAAAAGTTTACTATACTAAAAATAAAAAAATAACTTTTTTGCGTTAAAAGATAGAAGAATAGTTTATTCAGCAAAGTTGTAGAAAATTCAAAAAATATGAAACTTTGTTGAACAAATGAAAACTCTATCTTTTTTCGGTATAAAGTTATAAAGTATATTACATGGAACTTACTTAAAAGTTAGTTTTTTGTACATAACTTTTGGTTAGTTGCATTTTACACGAAAGTATTGTTCAGAGAAATTGTTAGGGCACATAAAACACACATTTTTGCCAAAGACTATTATTATATTATATTATATCGTATTTTAGCTCATTTTTTCGATAATTTCAAAAACGTGTAGGTTAAAAAGGGGCGTATGAAATCATGATGTCAATACTTTTTCACAAGTTAAGCTGAAGAACTTTAAACTCTCTAAGGTTCCATTTGTCCCAATCCACCCATATTAGAGTACGGCGAGCATATGTAACAGTAGATTTTCATATATTCAAAATACTAACTTTTTTGTGTTAAGAGATAGAGGAATGGTTAATTCGGCAAAGTTTTTGACGTGCAAAAATATGAATCTTTGCTAAACAAACGAAATTCCTATCTTCATTGGGTACAGAGTTACAGAGTATTTTCTGTAAAAGTTACTTAAAAGTTAATTTTTTGCACTCAACTTTTGTTAGCTACATTGCACAAGAAAACGTTGTTCTAACGAAGCGTTTGGGCATACAAAACATACGTTTTTGTTGAAGGCCACACATCTCCAGGACTTTTCCTTACAAAGTTATAGCATGTTTTAGCTTATTTTTTCGATAACCTTAACAACGTATAAAGTAAAAATGGGCAAGTAGAACCATGTTGTTAATACTTTTTCTCGAAGATTAGCTGGAGTGCTCAGAACTGTTATAAGTTCCATCTGTTCCAATCCACCTAATCTTTATTCTATACGTTGTTAAAGTAATCGGAAAAATATGCTGTAATGTGCTATAACTTTGTAAGTAAAAGTCCTGGAGATGTATTTTCTTCAGAAAAAACGTGTATTTTGTATGCCCAAATGCTTCTTTAGAACACCGTTTTCTTGTAAAATGTATTTAACAAAAGTTAAGTACAAAAAACTAACTTTTAAGTAACTTTTATAGAATATACTCTGTAACTCTGTACCCAACGAAGATAGAAATTTTATTTGTTCAGCAAAGTTTCATATTTTTGCCCGTTCTAAAACTTTGCCAAATTAACCATTCCTCTATCTCTTAACACAAAACAGTTAGTATTTTGGATATATGAAAACCTACTGTAACATATGCTCGCCGTACTCTAATATGGGAGGATTGGGACAAATGGAACCTAAAGGAGTTTATGGTACATTAGCTTAACTTTAAGGTAAAGTATTGACATCATGATTCCACTTGCCCCTTTTTAACCTATACATTCTTGAAGTTATCAAAAAAATAAGCTAAAATAAGATATAACTTTGTAAGGAAAAATGTGTGTTTTGTGTGCCCTAACTATTCCTCTAAACAATACTTTCATATAAAATGCAAGTAACAAAAGTTAAGTACACAAACTAACTTTCAAGAAAGTTTCATATAATATACTTTATAACTTTGTACCAAAAGAAGAGAGGATTTTCATTTGTTCGACAAAGTTTCATATTTTTGAATCTTCTACAACTTTGCTGAATAAACTATTCTTCTGTTTCTTAACACAAAACAGTTATTTTTTTATTTTTAGTATAGTAAACTTTTCATACTTTTTGACAATTTTAGAGTATGCGGGTCATTCATACAAACAATTGTTCTGAAGACTTTATTAAGCTAGGATGAAGGTGAAAGGCGCAATGGAATTAAGTTCCACTTTTTGCCTTATTGGACCACTGTGCAACGGAATCCCGACACGGACGTGAAACGATTCCATATTAATCCAAGAATTAGTGTAAAATGATCCTAAAACGTTTCTAAATTTGCACTGAATTATTCTGAAATGATTCAAAATCGATTCCATAATGATTCCAAAAAGACTTCAAAATCAAAAATCACCTCAAAATGATTTGTAAATAATTATATAATGATTCAAAAACATTTCTTACTGAATCTAGAACAATCCTGAAACAATTCTAAAATGATTCCAAAATAATTGTAAAATTGCTCTAGAACGATTAATAATTGATTTCAAAATAATTTCAAAAGGTTCTAAAATGACTCCAAAAAATGGTAAAATAATTCCAATATGATTTTTAATACGCTCTAAAATAATTCAAAAAGGATTCCGAAATGATTCCAAAACTATTTCAAAATGATTTTAAATTTTAACAGAACGTGGAATGATCTTAAAATAAGTTTAAAATGATTCTTGATTGATTCCAAATTAAATCCACAAAAATTCTGAAATGATTCTGAAATAACTTTCAAATGATTCCTGGAATCCTGGAATGATTCAAAAATAAAAATGGCTCCGAAATGAGTTTGGAATGTTCATAGACTAATTCTAAATGGATTCAAAAAGATACTAAAATAAGCTTGACATGATTTCGAAACGGTTTTAAAATGATGCACAATGATTTCATAAGGATTTTAGAACTTTTGTAGAACAATTCCAATATAATTCTGAAATGATTTCAAAGTGATCTTGAAACGGATCTGAAATGAAACTTTAATGGTTCTGGAATGATTTCAATATGCCTAATCCAAAAATAATTCTGAACTGATTAAGGATTCTTAAATCATCAAAATTATTCTAAAATGACTCTCAATTGATTCTAAAATAATTCCGAAAACAATTCTAAAACGACCCTAAATTGATTCTGAAATAATTCCACAAAGAGTATGAAATGATTCTGAACTACTATTATATGACTTAAAAAATCTAGAATGATCCAAAAATAATCCTTAAATTGCTCAGAAATAATTTTGAAATGAAAAATGGATCCAACATGATACTGAAATGATCTTAAAATGATTTCTAAATGATTTTTAGATGATTCCTGAATGATTTAGAAAAGGTTCTAAAAATATTTATGGAATCATTCTAATGTAATTCTGAAATGATTCCAAAGTAATCCTCAAACGGTTCCTAAATGTTTTGTAATGATTTCAAAGCAATTCAAAAATTGTTTTGATCTGATTCTAAATAAAAACCTAAATCAAAACTAAAATGATTCTGAAATAAGTCCAAAATGATTTTATAGGATTTCTAAATTATTTCTAAATTATTCCAAAATTACTTCAAAATTATTCATTAATGATTCCATTCTAATCCTCAAATGATTCTTAGTTGATTCTGAAATAGTTCTGAAAACCTTTCTAAATTGAACTTCAAACAATTCTGAAATAAGTCCACGAGAATTTTGGAATCAAAGCAAAAATTACCAAGGGATCGTTTCGTTTTTTGCCTTTTTCCTAGAAAGGTATAGCAATCACTGGAAATTCAATGTAAGAAACAGTTCCAAACTTGATCGTAAATTAATTCCTTTTTAGCAATTTATTTTTTTTTTAAGCTGGAAGAAACGAGTATAGTTTCACAAGCTCTCTTTTTTATTTTCATTTGTATGATTCTAGAACTGTTTTAGAGTAATTCTAAAAAAATTTTCGATTGATTCTAGAATTATTTTTGAATAATTCTAAAAGGTTCAAAGAATAGTTCCAAAATATTTCTAATCCTATTCTCGAATAGTTCTGAAATGATTGTAGAATAACTCTCATATTTTTTAAAAAGATTCTGAAAATGTTGGAAAATTTATCTAGAAAATTTTAAAATACCTACATTGTAATGATTCAACAGTAATCCTGAAATGAAAAATATCATGAAAAGATTCTAACAGAATTCTGAAACGATTCTTGAATCATTCTAAAATGGCTCCGAAACGATTCCAAAGCCGATTCCAAAAACATTCTACAGTGATTCTCTAGTGATGGTTCTAACAAAATTCTACAATGATAGTATCATTCCAAAATAATTCCAAAATAATTCTTGAATGATCTTCAAAGGATTCTCAAGCAATTATAAATTCTAAGTCTACATACCGATTTAAAGATGATTCCGAAGTAAATATTTCTAAAATAACTCTTAAGTAATAGACTGATAACTAGTTAAAAAGGTTTCTGAAGAACTCTTAATTTTATGTCATTTGAAGTGATACTGAGAAATAAAATTGGATTTTTTCCATACGAATTTCACTTATTTGGGAAGATTTTTCTCTCAAAGTGTTCAATCCAAAAAAAAAAAAAAACAATAACCTAAAATGATTCAATTTCAAATTTATCCGAAATTGATTTTTAATCCATTTCACCAAACTAGCAAACGGCTCACTGTATTCCTAAACATCGAGCATCCTCCGCTCGAGAACTCTCCTCACCCGACCAGAAGCAATATGTATTTCGCTGCCCCGCACACGGCTCGTAATCGCTTTTCCGGACGAATCTAGAGTGAACGACGGAATTCGCCACGATTATGGTGATGTTCTTATTATTATTCAGAAATTTTATTATTATCCCCCCTTTTCTCTCTCTCTCTCTCTCTCTCTCTGTCTCTGTCTCTCTCGCTCACCCTCAGTGTGTTTCTCGCGTTAACCCGTGTAAGCTCCGAAGTTCAGGCAGGCACAGCGTCGTCCTTTATTCCATCGCCTCGAAAACGGTGCTGTGGCTGATCCTTTTCCATTGTTATCGGTTTTAATTTTGTGACCCTCGGCTTCCACTTCTCGACCACTCCACTACCCCTTGAGCCTACTTCTCCACTGGATTATTGATATTCTAGCCTTCATAAAGCGATTAGACTAAAAATGTGGTGTGTGCGCCAACTTTGCAACAAAACGATTGAGAACTTTGCGCGACACAGACCAAGAAGGGGCAAGTTTTCCAATCGATTTTCGTCGCCCTCTCGACGGAGGGGGGTTTTCCACATCCGTCCGGAACACGATCAAACAACAATAGAAGTGTCGCAGCGTCGTAAATCATATTCTTTTCCTCGCGAGTGCTTTTCCGCAGAGTTAATGGGCGATTTCTTGTCAAGATGTGAGATGCAAATTGGCTTGCCACCATCTTCTGCTTTTTCATCATCGGTAGGGCGGCGAAGAGCAACAATAAAACCAGGCGGACCCCGTAATAATCGCCTACTTTGATGACACGAACACGACACCCAAGGGGTGGGAGAAATGAAGATGTGCTCACTTCTAGTAGCTGCGAGAAACTCCTAGAGCCCCTTCTCGATCCAAGCAGGCGGAAACGATGTGGGCTTATTAAATTTATTGCCCGTAATAATTTGTCAGCAAGGATGCGTTCTGATCTTTTGTTCGCACTTTGTCGACAAATGGTCGGAACATCATCGATTCAGGGGTTAGGTTTCATTATTAAATTCTATATTAATTTACAGGATGCAGTGAAGCGTTCAACAAAACAGGGAATCTCTGTGTGAATGTGGCCCCGTAAAACGTTAGAACAGTTTGCGCTGTTCCACACCAGGAGCGTTGCTTAGCACGAGCGAGGGCACGATTTGCCCATCAGTTTCGCGCACCCACGTACAAAGCCAATTAAAATAACCAAAATAGCCCAATAAATTCCCGTGTGCCTCCGGCGATGACCGGGAGGTTTAACGCGTGTCATCCACCGGCCGTCGGACGGACGGACTGAGGTCCGCTGAAAATAATTTCACACTTGTTCGCGGCTTGTTCGACGGCATGCTGCCTTGTGGATCGTCCACTCTGTGCGTCGACGGGTTCCAGGCCAACCGTTCCATCCAGACCAGCCAGAGGAGCCAGAGAATGCGTCAGGTCAGGCATCCATCGTCAATAATTGACAATAATTATCTGCACGTCCGCCGCCGCCGTTCACGGAAACCACTACCGGAAAGGTTCATGGCGGTCGCGCAAACGATGCGAAAGCTCGTCGTTTCGGTGGGGCTCTCGTGCTGCCGTCGTCCGTGTATTTCGTTGCGACGATTAAAAGCGTGTGCGTTTAGTTTTTGCTGAGAATCCTTGCTGCTGACTGCTGCCAGTGCAAGGTACGGATGATGGTTCCGTGTGCTTCGTGAATGATACGTTCAGCCAGAATTGGCCGGAATGGTTGCGATGCTCGATATGACTCAATTTATGCTACAAGTTGAGTGGAAGAATGAAGGAGGTTTGTGGTGATTTTTCGAGTGAGAGAAATGATGGCAAGCAATTTTAACAGGTCTTTTTCAGAGGGTTTAATTGTTATTGAGTTGGAATTTGTTTCATATTTTGTAAAACTGGAGCCATACATTGAAGTTTAAACTGTTTTATTTGAATCAATTCATCAGTGCTTATGTGAACCTTATGTATTTGCATATCGTGAAAAGTGATAAGAGAAATCGATAGAATTAAAAAAGTGAAGTAGATTGAAAGTGTACCCAAACCAGGGTCGCCATCTAAACGATTATGATGAATAATTGATTTTTTTTTTCAAATTTACAGAGAACAAAAATCTTTTAAATTATGGTATTCAGTTTTTCGAGCAGAAACTGAATGCCTCTCGGAAATCTTTCGCTTGTAAATGCAACATACCATCAGGGTCGCCATACAGTAAAATATTAAGTTAAAAAGAAACAAGAAATTGATAAAATTTAATAAATTAAATGGAGATTTAGGAGGGCTGGAATCGGATCCCATACAAAAATTAGAGGTTTTGAAATGAAAGGCATTTATCCAGTAATAGAAATCCAATCAAACTAAGAGAAAAACATTGAAACTAGAATATAAAAATAATCAAATCAGTCATGAAAATTATAGATTGAATCTTGATGAGCGCACAAAAATTTAAAAAAAATAATTTAATACCCAAACCAGTCACAAAAGCACAAACAAATTTACTCAAAAAAAGTTAGTCATAAAAAGTAAACCAGTTAATTTTGACGCAAAATCGTAAGCTCAGTAAACAAAAAAAAACCAACGAAAAGAAATTGAAAATGAGAAATGATGAAAGGAAAAAATCGAGAAGAGTCTAATTTCAGAAATAGAAAGACAAAGAAAGGGTAGCAGCTTAGGAGTTTACAAAATAAAATTTCCATAGACATCTGAAAATTCATTCAACAAATTTAAGAATTTCCAAACAAAAAGTTGAAAAAAAAGTGAAATTACGGTGTTAAAAACGATGATGAAAATTACGGCAAACTGACAAAAATGATGACGTGAAGAAAATGAAAATGATAAAGTAAATGATAACAAAACACATAAATGAAGTTTAATTTTTTTATTTCTTTATCATTAATAAAATAGATAATGGCAAAGATAACAGAAAAGGCAAAAATGATGACGAAAAGGTGATGACAAATATGACGACAAAAAGGGAAACAATATTTTGAGGAAACCGTCACGAATGATAACAAAAATAGAAGAGAAAAATGATGACAAAAATGACGACAGAAAACGGAAAAAACATCATAGATAACAGCAAAAAAAAATATTGAAAAACGATGATGGAAATTATGGCTAAAACCAGAGACCAAAGAGATGAGTAAAATGACAACAACAAAAACGACAAAAATGATAGCAAAAAAGACGAAAATGATGCAAGAAAGGAAAAACAAATATGAAGACAAAAATCACGACAAATATAACGAGATAATGTCAGAAATGATGAGAAAATAAGAACAGAAAAAAATGCAGCAAAAGCCTAAAAATTATGATAAAATCAGTAACAGAAATGACTCCCGCTTGGATGCGGTATCATTTTCCAAGTTTGCATTAAATTTTACAGTTCAGATATTTTAGTCTTTCCTGACTACATACATTGTTTACTTTGATGAGCTTGAATGTTGACGTGTAAAATTTTCAACGGGTAAAAACTAGGGTTAAGCCCGAGAATAATCGTTGAAAATAATGACATAAAGGGAAAAAGACATCATACGAGTCAGGGTCGCCATATAGTAAGGTAAAAGCAGAGTTTCATAAAATGGAAGATGAACCGAGAGAAGACTAAATGGGGGCAGATTTTGAAATTTAATGAACTTTATTACTAATTCAAGATTGTAGTCCTACAAAACCGGGCGATCCAAGAAACCTGAAAAACGCCAGAAATCTAATTATTACAAAAAAAAATTCGAAGTTGTGTAGCAGCCTAGAGGATTACAAAACAAATCCATGAAAAAATCTTAAAAGTCATTCAATAAATTTAGGGACGGAATTATATTGAAAATATAGAAAGGAGATTATTTAATTCTTCAAACTCAATCAATTAAAAACATAAAATATAAGGTTAAAAGACTCAAATAAGTCAAGAAATCATGCGTGCAAAAACTATTAAATAAGCTTGAAAATAAAATAAAGATATTCAGGAAAAGTCGTGAAATCCAATATATTCACGAATAAAAAATGATAACAACAATGACAATGAAATGACAACTATGGTTAGATATCCCAAAAAGTGGCAAAGATGACTGAAAAAAAAAACAACAGAAATTATGACCAAAATCACGGGAAGAGGGACGATAAAAATGAGTATAAGTTTAGCAGTAAAATTCCCACAAATAATTATGAAAAAAATTGACAACATAAAGACGACATTGATGACAGTAACTATTAGATATATGACGGCAAAATTTTAAAAATGGTGACGGTACAACTGTTGCGAATCGTGAGCAAAAAACAGCAATAAGTTGAAGACAGCAATGACTAGGAAAAATATGATGAAAAAGAAAAAAGAAAAACATATACAAAAATAACGCCAAAAATTTCAACAAAACGTTATGGCGTCCCTGACGAAAAAAATGTGAAAAATGAAGCAAAGAACTTCGATCAAAATGACCAAAGAAATAATGACGAAACAGCATAGTGACTATGTGACAAAAATTATGATAAAAATGACGGTGAAATTTACAAAATTTATCACAATTGTAGTGACAGAAATGGTAACAAATATGAAAGCAAAATAAATTAAAATTAAATTTTCATTACAAGAAACTTTTTGAAAGAAAATGGAAACATCTAAAAAATAAAATATGCAAAAATAACGACAAAAATTAAAACAGAAGAGACGAAAACATTATGATAAGTATGGCAACAAAAATGACAGCCAGTTTATTTTCCAAAAAATAACGGATACTGCCTAAAAGGTGACGATAAAAATAATGGCAAAAAGAGATAGTGAATATGTCTCAAGAATGTAGATAAAAAAGACGATGAAATTTACAAAATAGATAACAAATAGCAAAGCCTTGGTGCTACATTCCGATACGGAACTCGACCTTCTGTTTATTTATACACAGACTTCGCAGCCGACCATTCAGTGTACAGGACAACTGCGGGGCTAGTGCTACGATCCTACTGACACTGACAGTCTCTCCCGAGCCGAGACTTGAACGTACGACAACTGGCTTGTTAGGCCAGCATCGTACCTCGAGACCATCTGGGAGATAAATGATAAATGATAACAAATATGAAGGTCAATAATAATAAAAATATTAGAAGAAATGAAAAAAAAATTGAAAATTGAAAAAAAAAAAACCAAAAATGATGAAATAGTAAATGCAAGAATAATGACAAAATCACAACAAAAGAGATGAACAACTTTATGGTGAATATGACGACAAAAATGACGGCAAGTATGGCCCTTTCAACTATCCGAAAGCTGACCGACAGATGACAAAAAATATGACAAACGTGATGTCAAAAATAAAATGAAAATGATGACGAAAATAATTGCGAAAAAAGATAGTAAATATGTAACAAAAATGACTGCAAAATTTAAAAAAAATGTAACAAGAAAGATTCAAATGTTGAAATATAAATAATGACAAAAAAACTGACTGATGATAAGAATTGTAATGAAAAAAACTCAGGAGAGGAAAAATGGAAAAATGTCGTCAAAACATAACGGCAAAAATATAGATTTTCTCATGGCAAAAATAAAAAGGAAGATATGGAATAAAAAGTTAATCCAATAATAGCAGAACAGGTAAAAGCTTTTATTAAATAAAATTAATAAGGTGACAAAAAAGGTAACAAAGACGACGACATAGAAAGAAACAAAAATAATGAAAACAGCGATGGAATGGATGACGATGAAAGGGTAATTAAAAAAAAAAAGCTGCTAAGAAAGGCAAAATTACAACAGGGTAACGAAAGTTGTAACGAAAATGTCCAAAATGCCGGTAAAACCAACTGAATAACAGCAGGAACGATGACCAAAGTTACAAAAAAAAAAACACAAATGAAAATGGAGTAATAATAAACATGACAAAAATGACGATAGAAAACGAGAAGAAAACGATGATAACAATAGTAACAAACATAACAACAAGAATGAAGATCAAAGGTAAAAAAACCGACAGAAATAATGAAAATACAACAAATAGTGGGAATACTAAATATGATAGAAAATGACACAAGGTGACAAAAATAAGGATAAACATAAGGACAAGAGAGATAAAAAATGACGTTGGAAAAAACTAAAGAAAAAAGACGGCAAAACTGACATAAAAATTATGGCAAGAATAACGACGAAGATATGGACAAATATGATTATACAAATACCAAAAAAAAGGTTAAAAAAAAAACAATAAAAACGTTATAATAAATGCTAATCAAACAATGAAGAAGATGTCGATATGGAGGAAACTAAAATAATGACAAAAATAAGGACAACAGTGACGATAGAAATCCTGAAAAAAAAAGAAGACAAATATAATAAAAAGAACAAAATATGATAACAACAATAACAAGAAGAATGATAACAAAAATATACAAAACACTGATATAAAAAAACAAACAAAATGACAACATGGACGATGGCTAAAATTACAAAAAAGAAAGGATAAAATTAGTGACCGAAATAACAGCATGAATTATGGCCGAATCTACGGAAAATTCTGATAAAAGAGTGACAGAAATGACATTAGAGTAACTAAAAAAATAATGTCGCCAAAACCGGTGTTGAAATTGGCTCAAATGATAGTGAATATCACAAAATCAGAAAATGACAAAAGGTGACAAAATAATGATGAAGATGGTGACAAAAAAGATGACAAAAATATCAAAAAATAAACGACAATAAAGGAGAGCAAAAAACGATAATAACGACAAAAAAAGACTTTAAGAAAGTTTCAAGCATGAGAAAAACGAAATAGAGACTCAAACTATGATAAACGCGAAGGCGGAAAGGATGATAAAGATTATGATAAAATTAATAATAAAAATCATAACAAGAAAAACTATGAATATTGCGACATGAAAGACGGAAAAACGTCGTCAAAACAGTAGAAAAGATTACAAAAATATTGTTCAAGCTGATGACAAAGAGTAACAATGTGACAAAATTGATAACGAAAAAATAGCAAAGCATATATAGAAAAAAAGTGATAAAAATTATTAAAAAAAAAATGAAAAATAGACAAAAAATATAATAGAATAACACAAATGAAGAAAAAAATTAACGAAAAACGAAATATGATGATAAAAATTTTGACAGAAAAGTGACGAGAACGATTACAGAAATGACGGATATGTTGGCAAAAATTATAGGGTCAGAATTCGTGAAACGGATCACTAAAAATCGCGATGTCTAATTTTTTCAAATAAGTATTAAAAACTTCAAGAGTTTCACTCGGGAAGTTGATTTTCCAATTTTTATTGAATTTGAGTAAATTTACAAGTTGTTATTGTCATTTGAAATTTAGGTCGAAATTGTTTTTAAATAGACATAGCTTTAAAAATATTGCATCGAATTTAATGAAATTTTCACAGCAGATGCATCCTGAGTTGTAGTTTACGAAAATATTTTTTTTGAAGAAAAAATTTTTTTTTCAATAGTAACTATTTAAAACAATATGTTGAAAATCTATGTTCTGGGGCACTGAAAAATCTGAAAAAAATCACAAGTATTTTTGACAAAATTTCGAAACTGCCCTGAAAATTTCGCGGTGGTGATATATTTAAATCAAAAGATATGGGCCTTCAAAGTTAGTGCCGCAACGCATTTTTCAAGCGAGAAATGCTCCTAAACCAAGTTTTCTTCAGTTTTCATACCAAAAAGAGCACCATAATGGCTAAAAGTAATAGCACGGGCGATCTTAACCCGCTGATGCGTTCTGTACGGTTGTCCCCTAACTAAATTTTGCATTATTTTTTTAGTAAAATGTGTAGGTAGGCTTCAGAGTTGTAAGGGGCATAAAGTTGGGTAACAGACTAAGCATATTTTGACTATTTTGCGACTAAAAATCATTTCTATTAAACTAATTTTACAAACCTTACAGAATTTTTGCATATAACTGAAACTGGGATTGTCAATAGTAGTACTGCTCACTCGCTTCTCGCTTGAAAATGCGCTTGTTACCAACTTTGAAGGCCCATATCTTTTGATAAAAAAATATCACCACCGCGAAATTTTCAGGGCAGTTTCGAAGTTTTGTCAAAAATACTTGTGATTTTTTTCAGATTTTTCAGTGCCCCAGAACATAGATTTTCAACATGTTGTTTTAAATAGTTACTATTGAAAAAATATTTTTTTCTTAAAAAAAAAATATTTTCGTAAACAACAACTCAGGATGCATCTGCTGTGAAAATTTCATTAAATTCGATGCAATATTTTTAAAGCTATGTCTATTTAAAAACAATTTCGACCTAAATTTCAAATGACAATAACAACTTGTAAACTTACTCAAATCCAATAAAAATTGGAAAATCAACTTCCCGAGTGAAACTCTTGAAGTTTTTAATACTTATGTGAAAAAATCAGACATCGCGATTTTTAGTGATCCGTTTCACGAATTCTGATCCTATAACAAAAATAGCAGCACAAATCATGACAAAATGAAAAGTGAAATATGATAATAAAAATGATTATAAAACATGTCCCTGAAAAAATGGAAAAGACATTAAAACAGATTAAAAAACTGTGACCAGAATGATGATTTCGTAATGACAAATTTGAACACAAAAATAATAATGCAAATGACAACGAAAATCACGACTTTTTGTTGATGTTGATAATAATGGCAAAAATATGACAAAATGAAAATGAGCAATGCTATGCTAATTACGGAGATGTTGAGCATCATCGAAATTTATGATGTTGAAGAGACGATAAATACAACGGTAAAACTGGAGAAATATGATAAAAAAAAAACAAACGATGTGACAGAACTTGTAATGGCAAAATTTTCCACAAAAATGTTGACAAAAAAGGGAAAAAATAAGAGGCCAAAAAGGATGAAAAGACAACGTAGAAAATGACGATGATAAAAATAGGAAAACAGGGTAACAAAAGTGATGAGAAAGCAGACCAAAATGTCAAAAAAAAACATGATCATCATGAGCGAAAAAAAATAGTAGGAGGGTGGTATCCAAGACACGACCGCATAGTTGACGTAGGACTACAATAATTTTATATTTTTATTTTGAAGCTATGTTTGATTTGAGCTCGTTTTACTTTTTTAGTTTGCTTGATTTATTTTAACCAATTTAGGATCAACATCTTCTAACAGGAAAGTATTCTGGTTCGGGTGGTAATATCAAGTATCTAGGTCGTCAGCCCAAATTCATCAAGCGATACTTCAATCAACTTGAAACTAAAACTAGTTCATTGGTGGTTATTTCTACTGTTAAAGTCGTCTTTGACCACCTAAAAAGTCAAAAAGTCATGAAAAAAGAACCGTTAATTTTTGGCATGGTTCGATTTTGGCAACAGAAAAAAATCTGGCGTGTTGCCAAAATCGAACGGGGTCTGTATTTGGATTATTTCTTTGCAGCACTCTATCTTAGAAGAAAAAATATTCTCTTTAACATTCACAATGGTCCAGAAACCAAATTTAGGGGGAAATTTGGGTCTAGAGCTCTATAGCAATGTTTAGAAAACAACTTTTTTTACAAAGTTACTTAAAATTATTGGAGCTATAAAATTGTAGAACAAGGTTTTCTACATCTACAAAAATAAAAAAAGTTATATACTTGATAGCATTGAAAATTTTGGTCACCCTAAAATATTGCTATAGAGCTCTAGACCCAAATTTCCCCCTAAGTTTGATTTCTGGATCATTGATGAATACCTTTCATTCTAATACAGCGAATTTTCTTTATTAAGTGAAGAGGCAAGCTTTTATTAAATATTTAATTGAGTACGATTTAGTAGAAATTAAACTTCCTTCTATATCTATTTGTCTTGTTGAAGTTTGTTCACTCACCGATCACAAAGCGGCAAAGATGTCACATAATTTTTTTATTCCTGCAGTTACAAGCTCGTGGAAAAATATCGATGACGAAGCACAGTTTTAGTAGAAAATGAATATTCATAGAAAATTTGAAATTGACATAGAATTTTAGGAACGTGTTAACATTCAATTCTGGTCAATTTAAACATTTTATCAGTATACAAAATCAATCAGAAAAAATTTGATCAGTTTCAAGATACCAAAGAACAACGAAGATACCATATTTGAAAGTTACTTGTCCGTTATCTTCGAAAATAAACTGGGCTAGAGTGATGCACAACATTAGCCTCAGCAATTAATGTTTGCATAGCGTTGTTCAATTACAAGTAAGGTTATGGAAAGTTATATTTTCTTACAAATGCTAATTCAAAAAAATTCAATTGAAAAATACAAATACTAATGCCGGAACTCTAATATCAAGATGTAATGAATTTGGTTTTCCTCTATACCGCCTCCGCGGGATGCAACTAGTATTGTCATATTGCGCTAAATTCATTGAGCTGGTAAAATATTATCATCAGTACAGCTTGTTTAACTACCTATTCAAAGATCTGTACGGAGCATTTTGGTTTTCTGTTGTCTTTTTGATACCCTATATTGTTATTTAAATAAATCTGAAAAAGCAGAGTGTAGAGTTCAAAAATAAACAACGCATTTTGTTGTCCCCGGCAGTGCAGCGTATTTTGCGGCACCCGAAAAATCATATAGAATTCTTATTAAGAATAGGTTATGTTTCCATTTAAGGTGCTTATTACGGGAGTCACTTCACGGTGAAATATATTTCACTCTCACGCTCACTTTTTTAGACCTATTCCCGATTCCACCTCAAGTGAGGTGACAAAAATCACCTCCGTAGAGTGAGATTGACAGTGAAGTGAAATTGAGAATAGGACAAGTGAAATGAGATTGTTTCCCAGCTCAAAAATGTCCAATTCCCAGAAAGTTGTTTTTCCGGTTTTTTTAGATAACACCAGATGCATTTCTAAGACATTCGGCATCAAAAAAAATGTTTTTTTTTCCGGTATCGCAAATTTCCTGAACTAGTTTGCATTTTTTTCATCGGGCAAAAAAATGAAAATTTGACCGCTTCAAGGCACGGATCAAATTTTGATTCGCTTCGTTATTAAAGAATAAATCCAATATTTACCATTAGATCACAAATCAATCAACTTTAAGACTTATGGCATCTTCGTGGAATCATTTCACCGTTCAAAATGGTCGTGAAATAATTCCACGCGGAACGTCGCTTTTTCCGTTCTCACTTCACTGATATGACATTCATAATAACCCAGATTCCGCGGCAGATGTCACTTTGCGACGTTTTTCTCACTAACGTGAGTCCCGTAATAGGGTTTTGTTCACTTCACTCTGATTTTACCGTGAAGTGACCCCCGTAATAAGCACCTAATTCTACCACAAAAAAATCGAATACCGTCCGCAGATACGTATTTCGGCTGCTACATGCAACCATCATCAGTGCTTATGTGGACTACTGTTTATACATTGCTCGGTGCAGTACTGTTGCCTGTGCCATCATATTCTCCTTCAAGACATCAGTTTTATTAACATTAACATACTTGTTAACAGCAGAAAGTAATACTCTCTGATAGTGGAGGTGGTTACGAACTTTCCGAAAAAGCATCAAAATAGTCTAGGCTCATGGAAGCTAACATTAGTTGACCTATTGGGATGGGGAGATTCTGTCAATTTTTTTTGCCACTGCTATACAGGATATCTCTGCAGGCAGTTGGTGTCTATACATGAAGTCTGTGCCAGGCGTGCTCGCATATGATTGGTACATTGTTGGTGAAAATTCGACCTTGAAACTTTTCAATTTTTACTGTTTAACAATGAAGTTATAATGAAGATTGAAGAATCACAAAATTGTCCATCATTTTATCAATCCAACGACATATTGACTATTGTGATCCATCATGGGGTTACATCAGTAGACCCGTTTGAATTCTTTCATTCCGACGTTACATCTTGGTTTAAGTTTTCGCGGAATGTATCTCGATATAGTGCGGTTAGACGTAGTCCTACGTCAAAAAACAGTGGCAAAAATTACAATACCGAGAAAAACTACAAAGAGATAAATACGATAGTACAAGAGATAAGAAGACAAATATAATTATTAAAAACATGAAACAAAAATAACGATCTGGATGATAAAATTACTAAATAATATTTCTTAGACATACCATGTTAACGGAATTGAATAAATAGTAAATCCTGAAATAATGCCATAAATGATGTTAAAAGTGATAATATGAATGACGAAAGATAATGGGGATAACAGTGAAGACAATCATGACGATGAAAAGTTTTTTTTATTACTTTATTAGGGTGGCTTTCAGCCACAGGCTGGTTCGCAACCAAACGATGAAAAGGGCAATAATAATAACGACAAAAAATCATGATCAAACAACGAAAAAAATATTGACGAAAAAGATGTTTAAAATTATAGAAAATACTACAAGGTATACAGCCCTAGGGTTGTATGAAATGGTGACGTGGGACTAAACACTGTAATTAGGGGATTTTTTGTTACAAAATATACAGAGTCTGCAGACAGAATCAATGTGTTTATTTTCAGCCTCCCCTGGAAATCAATTTTTGGAATATATTCAGCAACACTCGAAGAAATATCATTTATATTTGGCGATATTATGCCTTTAGTATTTTTTTTTTGTGCAAAAAAATATGTATTTAACAAGGCACAAGCATATCGTGCTTGTTGAAGAAGCACCAAGAATTTCTCATAATGCGTCAAAGTCAGAATTATCTCTATATCCTCAAAAACCAAATTCAATAATGCTTACGTTATCATAATGAATGGTTTTGTCTTATTTAACTCTAACTAAATCAAATCTATAGTATGGATATTACTTTCAAAATAATATGGAAGCCCTTACAAAGGTTCATCAATTGGAAAACATAAGAAAATATTTTGAACAAAATTCCTAACAAGTTCCAGCAAAAAATCGTAGAAATCCACAATTACATTTTTATTTTTTGCTTGACAATTTTTTCATTTGCCTGCAACTACATTCGCTGTATTACGAAGACAGGAAATATACGTTTATTATGGTAAAGCTTAGAATAATAATATATCATCTAACAATTTTGAAATATAAAAAGAGATTCTGTACGAATCTTACTAAATAAACTAAAAAATCACAAGCATTCGCAGGTTCTTACTCTTCTATAAATGTATATATTTAGGAATTTACTCTTTCGATACTATCCGGTCACGATTATTTAGTGAATATCGAAGATAAAATTTAAAAAATATCCGTTGCAAAAATTTACAATTCTTGTTGAGTAATTCATGGCAATCATATTTATGAAATAAACTTTCAATCACCATCAACAGCAGCATTGTAGTTTTTCTCAATTGCATACGAATAGAAATGTACGAACAAAAGTGTACCACTGCAATACGAATAGTACTGCTGCAGTACGAATAGAAGAGTACCAATGCAATCATAGACGACGAGAGACCTGCGGTTCTATACTCCACTGGTACTGTTGCTTTTACTGGCATGTTTTCTTTCAAGACATCAGTTTTTGTTAGGTTCTACAGTACCTAACACGCAGGTTTAGAGATTGTTCAAGGATGGGTATAGTTTCAAACTTTTAGGAAAACTTTTACCTTCAAGACATCATATTAGTCTAAGCTCATGGAAGCAAAAATAAATTGACCGATTGGGACGGGGAGACTCTGTCAATTTTTATTTCGAAATTGATACAGGGAATATCACAGGGAACGGATGGTGTCCAATCACGTCGTCTATGCTAGGAATGCTCGCATGCAATTGGTTCATTATTCGCGTAAATTTGTCATTAGAACTTTTTATCAATTTTACGGCTTAACAATGAAACTAAAATGATAACTAGCATATCAAAAAATTGTTATACATTTTATCTTTCCAACAACATATTGATTATTGTTATCCATCATGTGGTTATGCTGTTATTAGCGTTTGAAATCTGACGCAACATTTGCCCGTTTCATTTCCAATTTTACAGAATGCATCCCAGTATAGTAAACAAAGACGTGTCTCACGTCAAAAAAAACAAACAGGGCAATAAAATGAAAAACGAGTTACAAAAATGTTGGCATAAATGACGCAAAAAGGAAAAAAAATAAGGTAGACATTATGATAACAGTTGTGAAAGAGAAGATATAAAAATGATCACGAAAATGACTGTGAAGTATAATTGTAATTGTCAAAATTAAAAGTTATAAGACAAAACTAACACCAAAGGTGATGACAAATAAGACTACAAAACATCTTTAACAGAATTACTTGGCATAGCCCCTACCCAAGTAATTCTAATGAAACAAAAATCACGAGGCGAAAACAGTCAGAGAACTGGAATTTCCCTTGTTAATTATTTAATTCATTTTAACCGCAATGAGGTTAACAACTTAAAATTTTTTGAAAAAGCACATGCTTTGTATAATGTGCGTGTAAAGTGGGAAACTTATAGGAAGTATGGCGGAGGTGAAAAGCATATCACCCAATGCCGTACTTGCCAACGTTATGGCCATGGTTCCAAATTCTGTAACATGGACCAAAAATGTCTTAATTGTGGAGACTCTTCTCACAAAAAGGACACATGTCCTGTGAAAGAGAGTAAAAATTTTCGCTGTGCGAATTGTAACGGCTACCATATGTCAAATTTTTATCAATGCCCAGTCCGTTTAGCAATTGTTAAGGCAAGGCAAGGTAAACAAAATTCAATTTCTCAATTAAAACCAACTTCAAAACAAAATTCTCCAAGCGTACCAGTGACGCATAGTTTACCTACTCCTTTGCATACCCGTTTAACTTATGCACAGGTTACAGGTAGTTCGAACATTATACCGCCTAGTGTTGGTAGTTCGAAAATGACCGTTAATATGGGTAAGCAAAACACGCTAGAAAATAATTGTACACTTATTACTCCAGCTAATATTGCTGCCGAAAATATTTTTTCTAATGTCAACTGCCTGGGGCCTATTACGGCAGGTAAACTTTCTTTTTTGCAACAGGCAATGTTCGATCTTATGAACGCCATGTTGCAGGCAAAATCAATGTTTGAAGCCATTCAAATAGGCACAAATTTTACTTTTCAAATTGTTTCTAATTTAAAATTTAGCAATGATTTTAAATAAAACAATTAAAATATTAAATTGGAATGCTCGCTCATTGAAGGCCAAGGAGAATGAGCTTTTTAATTTTTTAACAGTAAATAATGTGCATATTGCAATTATTACTGAAACATTTTTGAAACCTAACATAAAATTAAAATATGATCCCAATTACGTGGTTCATAGATATGATAGGATTCAGGGTTCCGGCGGTGGAGTTGCAATTGTTATTCATCGCCGAATCAAACATCGTGCTCTTCCCCATCTTGAGACGAAAGTTATTGAAACTTTGGGAATTGAAGTTCAAACTGAACTTGGGATTTTATTTATTGCCGCAGCATATTTACCATTTCAATGCACACGCGAGCTCAAAAATTATTTTAAAGGTGATTTACAAAAACTCACCAGAAATCGTTCGAAATTTTTCATAATCGGCGATTTTAACGCTAAACATCGTTCATGGAATAATTTTCAAAGTAATTCCAATGGCAAAATTTTATTCAATGTTGTTCTTCAGGATACTATTCTATTTTGTCTCCGAATAGTCCTACATGCTTTTCTTCTGTAAGAAACCCTTCAACAATTGATTTGGTGCTAACAGATCAAAGTCATGTATGTAGTGATTTGATCACACATGCTGACTTTGATTCTGACCATCTTCCAATAACTTTTTCTTTATCACATGAATCAGTTTTAAACCCTATGAGCTCTCCCAAGTAACAATTTAAGTCGTATTGCATTCTTTTAGCGGTTTTCATGACCAATTTCGCAAAATTGCTGTTAAAACTAAAAATACTATCAGTACCTCCTGATAACCGCTATAAGTTTGCTTTATAGCCAGGTGGCCCACCCTTGCCAAGCTTATTGAATCAATTATAAGAATGGCAATAAAACTGCTTTAAAACCACATGGAAAGAGTACCGCATACTATAAGCAACTGGCATTACCTCTTTAAGAGCGCAATAAGTTTGGTTGCATTATTGCGCTCTGCTACTTGCCACAATAAGTCCAAATCAACTTTTCATTGCTTGACAGCAACCGTAATAAGTTGATTTGTTGTGCCGTTCCTGCACACACACCAGAACATCACGCCACTTTTTTTAATAAGGAAATCTCTCGTCGCGGGAGAAATGTTTCACCTGTGTTGGTTATCATCGTGCAATCGATTTTATTTGATGGTGATATTGTAGAAAGATAAGGAATTAGGAGGGGTTTTTGGTAGGTTTTGTAACTCTCAAGCATATGCGCATGAAATTTTGTCGTGCATTTTGAGATCATAGGCGCTTAAAATTTATGCGCCATCAAAATAGTACGGGCTGACAAAAATGATCTCTTTGTTAGCAAAAATGAATTGGATTGTTTCGGCTCAGTTTTTCAGAAAAAAAAATCTAGCCGTGTTCTTCAATACAAAGATAGATCAAAATCAACTTTTGATATTCAATTTATTTGTTAGTCAGACGACGATTCGATTTTCGTTTCAAGATTATAAAAAGTTTCGAAAATATCAATATGGCGCGGTTGGTAATTAGTTGGCATTAATCGTACCCGCAATAAGCCCAGTTCAATGATATATATGTTGTAAGGTGCGGCAAAGGTTGGATGCCTGCATTATTAGAGAAAAATATGGTAAATCCCTGAGGCCTAGACAACTTTATTTTTATGGAAAATCTGACATCACACTGACGACAATGAGGAATCAACAAATTTTGATATAAATAGAGAGGTGCACGAAAAATGCAACGATACATACTTAGTTTAATTGAGTATTGAATATATTTCGAAATATATCAATAGTGTCTTGCCCCTACCTTATTTTTAAGGACGCATAATTTAACGACATAGGAAATTATTTTCAACCAAAACAAGACAAACTGGCGATAAAATTTAAAAAAAAAACTACCGAAAAGTACTAAGTTTGCTGTGTTACTTTATTAGATTTTTGAAGTTCTACGTCATCAATGTTCACAAATGCGCTGCAAGATGCTCTAAAGCATTTTACACACATCTTACGGAGACTGCGACAGAATTCTGCATCACACTAAACCAACTCAGCCGCTTTTGTCTCACCTGTATGTATATCATTGCCTGCATATATTTGTTTACAAGTTTGACAGGTTAAAACTGGGCATTTAAATGACCGCAATAAAACTGGTTTCTATGTTATATGACAGCAAGCTGGAGTGGTTTTATGGGGCAATAGATAGTAATAATAAAACCAATAATAAAGCAAAATCGCATTGACTCTTGCCGGTTTTATTGGAAATTTTATAAGAGTTTTATTGACAGCTATCAGTGTTCATTACGACTTGCTATTTTTGGCAACGGGTTTAACCGCCATAAAACCGTTGGTAATCTTCATTGCTGTGATAAAACCGTTAGAAAACCAAGTAGCTATAGAATTGTTACTTGGGCTGTTTTTAATTATAACAAGGCTAATTGGGAAAGATACAAAACTCATATTGAGAGAAATTTCAATAATGAGCTTGATTTGCAAAACGAATTGAATATTGATTCCGCTTTGGAAGCATTAAAATGTGCAATTGTTGATGCCAGGAATTATTCTGTTCCAAAGGCTCAAGTGAAATTTGATTCATCAATAATTGACGAAAATCTTTAACTTCTAATTCGTTTGAAAAATGTCCGCAGACGTCAATATCAACGTTCTCGTGACCCTGTTTTTAAAACTATTTATAAAGATTTACAGAAAGAGATTAAGCATAGATTTACTCTTCTGAGAAATCAAAATTTTGAGACTAAAGTTGAAAAATTGAAACCATATTCAAAACCATTTTGGAAGCTGTCGAAGATTCTTAAGAAACCTTCAAAGCCTATTCCAGTTTAAAAGATGGTGAACGTTTTCTTGTATCCAATGAACAAAAGGCTCAAAGACTTGCTCAGCAGTTTGAGAGTGTTCATAACTCAAATTTGAATTTTGTGAGTCCAATTGAAAATGAAGTCACACGTCAATTTGATTTAATTTCTTCCCAGAATTTTTTACCTGCAGAAATAATTGAAACTAACTTGAATGAGATAAAATCAATTATTAAAAATTTCAAAAATATGAAAGCACCTGGTGACGATGGAATCTTTAATATACTAATCAAACATCTCCCTGAGAGCACAATGGAATTTTTAGTGAAAATTTTCAATTGCTGCTTCAAAATTGCATATTTTCCCAAATTATGGAAAAATGCAAAAATTACTCCAATTTTAAAACCGGATAAGAACCCAGCTGAAGTTTCAAGTTATCGACCAATCAGTTTGCTTTCCTCAATAAGTAAACTGTTTGAGAGAATTATTCTTAACAGAATGATGTCACACATCAACGAAAATTCAATTTTTGCAAATGAACAGTTTGGATTTCGCCATGGGCATTCCACAACTCATCAATTGCTCAGAGTTACTAATATGATACGAGCTAACAAATCTGAAGGTTATTCCACTGGAGCTGCTCTTTTAGACATAGAAAAAGCATTCGACAGTGTTTGGCATAAAGGTTTGATTGCGAAATTGCAAACTTTTAATTTTCCAATTTTCCTAATCAAAATTTAAAAAAATTATCTTACTGATCGAACTCTGCAGGTTGTCTATCAGAATTCAAAATCTGATAGATTTCCTGTCAGAGCAGGTGTACCTCAAGGTTCAGTCTTGGGTCCAGTCCTGTACAACATATTCACTTCAGATCTTCCTGATTTGCCTCCAGGATGCACAAAGTCATTGTTCTGCGATGACACAAGCATTTCCGTAAAAGGAAAAAGTCTTCGTGTCATATGCAGTCGATTGCAGAAAAGTTTAGATATTTTTTCTTCCTACTTGCAAAAGTGGAAAATCTCTCCCAATGCTTCTAAAACTCAAATGATAATTTTTCCGCATAAGCCTAGGGCTTCTTTCCTCAAGCCAAACAATAATCACGTTGTCAAGATGAATGGGGTTATTTTAAGTTGGTCTGACAAGGTTAAGTACTTGGGACTAATTTATGATAAAAAACTTATTTTCAAAGAGCACATTGAGAGTATACAAGCCAAGTGCATCAAATATACGAGATGTTTATATCCTCTCATTAACAGTAATTCTAAACTTTGTTTAAAGAACAAACTTTTGATTTACAAACAAATTTTTAGACCAGCAATGCTTTATGCTGTACCGATCTGGTTAAGTTGCTGTTCAACAAGGAAGAAAGCGCTCCAAAGGATTCAGAACAAAATTCTGAAAATGATTTTGAAGCGTCCTCCTTGGTTTGGTACACTCGAATTACATAGACTTACTGGTGTTGAACCATTAGAAGCTATGTCAAATAAAATTATCAACAATTTTCGACAAAAATCGTTGCAATCCTCAATTGCTACGATAAGCTCTCTTTATAGCCAATAAGTTAGCAATTAAGTTAGTTGTAAGTTTACTTCCCCTTTTCTGACAAGTAGGTTTAAAATCCCTACGAATGATAAGTCCTAATTGCGAAAGCAAACAAATCCTAACAATTAAAATTACAAATTTCTAACAGTGTTGAGAAGTCACCATTTGTGATTGGACACACATACTCATTATTTACTAATATTTATCATAAATACTTAAGCTACTAACAAATCCCCCCTTTAAAAAAAAAAAAAAAAAGACTACAAAACATGTTATAGAAAAGATGGAAAATTATGGAAAAAAAGATGATTTCGTAATGGCCTGATAGAAGATAATAATGTGGACAAAAATGATAATGCAAATGACAACAAAAATCACTACAAAAAATAAAAAATATTGTTAAAATTGATAAAATAATTGCAAAGCAATTTGATTTATTTACTAAATCGACATCTCAAATTGGTAATAAAATTCCACAGTTCCCATAAAATGATATTTAACAAAATGTTGAGAATGAAAACATTTATAAAACTGAAGAGACAACAGCAAAGATGTAACAAAATGACGAAAATGAAGACAAATAATGATGCCAGAACAGGTGACGACAAAAGTAATGACAAAAACGATGAGAAAAAGGTCGCAGAAATGAGGGAAAATATTACAGCAATGTCACCATAATAAAGACTATTAAAATGACGGCAGTAATACAAAATTAAGCTAAATAACAGCATAGAAATAGGGAAAATTATTATAAAAATATGAAAAAAGTGATGACAAAAATGACTGAAATGCTGATAAAAATTCTGAGAAACATGACGACAAGAATTATCATGGCTATAAAAAATTATAAAAAAAATAAAAATCATAATTAAAAAGATGACAAGAATAATTATAAAAACAAAAAGAAAAACGACACCAAAAACAAATAAATATGAAAAGAAATTGTAAAAATGCCGAAATAAACAATTAAAATATTGGAAATAAATTCAAAGCCGTCAATGATTCAAGAAATCTGCAAATCTCGAACATATTTTCTTACTTGCAGCTGCATTAGCCTGAAATAAGGGCGAAGTTCAATGAAATCACCGGATCTGGGTAGGTTACGAGCTGAGTGTGGCCAACAAACAGCTTAATTATTAAACCTCAGAAACAGAAACAATCATCCTCATCATCGCTGGAGCTTAGCGTCCGTCTGCTCAGAACCGGCGCTGAATGGCGAAACATTCCGTTGTAAGCCCTGGCCCCCCACACGGCAGGCAGCGCGCGAACAGCTGGAAAAAGACCATGCTGACAAATTTGCCACCCCGAGCGGGGAGGAAGACACACACAAACCCCTTTAGTTTTCCACTGCGCAAAAACCGTCGCCGCAAGTCCCGGGTGATAATTTATGAGAACAAAGTTCGCTACCGCCCGACTTGATTCGGCTCGGGATCCCGGAGTGTGGGTGGATGGGTGGGTTTTTATTCTCAAGCTCAAAAGCGACTCTCGGCCGTTTGTAAAAGGATATAAAATATGTCAACCGATAAAAATTATTACTCGTTGGTTGGGAGGAAAGTGGAGCGAGCGACACGACGACAGTCGGCAACGATGCCATCGTCGACGTCGTTGTCATCGTCGTCGTCGTCGTCGTCGGGGTCGCGTTGTAGAGTAGTAATTCCCCTTGCAATGGTGAATATGTCAAATGAGCAGAAAAAAAAAATAAACCGAAGGAAAATACTGTAAAACTGTGCTCTTTTCCGTCGATCCAAGAGTGCGGGCGCGACAGGGTCGGGAAAGTCGCGGTGAAGGAGAAGAAACAAAAAAAAACACACACAGAGCCGATAATAATAGAGTGGAGCGCGGTGCCCGCAGTGTCCACGTCAGCCCCCGAGAGAAAATACGCTCGGCGGAACGATATCCTTTTATCAACCGAGGAGGAACCGCATAGAGTTCAAACTCGTCGTTCCGACCGCACTTACCGAAACGGAAGCGGAAAAAAACACAAGGGATTTTGTATGTTTGTTGCGCTTTAGTAGTGCGCTTACGAGTTGCTCCTTTCTTCTCCCGTCACCGCGTTGTCCATTTGATTGTAAACTTTGTGTGTTGAAAGGGAAAAACACTCGAGCAGATGCTACTCGTCGTCGTTAGGTTAGGACGCTTTCACCCTGTGTTATTTACTATTTTTTTTTGGTATTTTGTGTGCTGCTGCACAGCACCACTTTGTGGGGCGAAAATTGCAAATAATAATCCCGCCCGAGCAAGGTGAGGGGGCTGGGGGGATTGCTGTCAGTCGATGTGTTTTCGACTGTTGTTGAGCTCCTTTTTCGGTGTAGGAGGATCGTGAAGAGGAAAGTCTTTGGCTTTCTGTAGGTTCCCCGGTTGCTGACCAATATTTTTTAGGTGGATTATATGTAGTTATGATGCTGACAAAAAGTTAGAAGACTTCGTTACGATGTGCTAAATATGAGATTACGAGCTTGAGACCAAATTAAGCACATCACATACTGTATTCTAGCAAAATTGAAACGGTAAAAGAAGGCGAACGAAATAAAAACTAGAATGGTCCACAAGGAACCAAAATTAGTGATGATATCAGCGCATTTTCAATATTTTTACATCGCAAAATTTCGGCAATCAAAAAATTTGAACAGATTCATTCATGACTTTCTTTTAAATTTTTAACGCCAACGTTTCGATCTTAGGTTAAATTATCATCATCATTTCATTGCAGCAGACGGATAAAATTTCTCGATCTCATTTCGATGTCACCCCGGTTGCAATTTACAGCTTCATCGTTCGAGAAACGTGCTGACAAACTTTTGATGAAAAATTAGCGCATGCTGAATGCATCATTCAGGTTTCCACTGTCTGCAGCACAAACTGCAATCTCTCCGCTGGCTACCCCTACACCGTCCAAGTTTATCGCAGGTCAAACACGCCAGCAATATTTACGATCCATTAAAAGGCAATTTCAAGTGAATTTTATGTGCGCTGCAGCCAACTAACCAACCAACCAACAAACGAATCGCCATCATCACTAAACCACCAAGTCAGTCACTCAGTCAGTCAGTTACGAGTGTGTTGCAAAACACCACATCAACAACACACGAAGCCCCGCCGGGTAGTTTGACACAAGTTTTACGACCCATTTGGGGTTTACCACCAAAAAGGTTGTCTCATAGATCAAACCGTAGTGTCCTTCCCTACTTGAACTAAAACACTACTCCTATAGAGTTCGGTTCGCCTCTTTCCAAATCCGTGCCGACGCGACCGACGCAACGGAGGCCTGCTGCACTGCAACATTATATCTTGACTAGACTGAGCCTCGGCACTCGGTCCGGTTATGCCGCGGGAGCGCACTGTCGCTAATTTGGCGTTTCGAGTGTATCACACGAACTGTGTGTTTCGGGGAGGTTTTTTTTCTACGTTTGTTTGCCGAACTGAATTGCACTTGCACGCACTCTCGCGATGCTGCTGCAAGCGGACGCGGACAAGATTGATGCGAACATGGGCCCGCCAATTGAGGCATAAATCGTGCGGGTCTAATTTTGGCAAACAGTTCCGAAATGGGACGACGGACGCCTTCCCTCTGCGCTACTCTGCGCCGATACTGATCGTCGTCGTCTTTGGTGAGGAAAATATTTGAAATTTTTCAACGTCTGCGTGCTTTGGTTTGGTTTGTTTGCCGCCGGCTGGAGAGTTTTCCGCTCGAGGAAGAAATGCGATTTTTTGTTGTCAACACCCGGAGGCTGGTATGTTATAGAATTTGTTTGTGATGTCCCCCCCAAAAAAATGATAACTATGAAAATAATATGAAAGAATATGTTGAATGTGCTGGAAATGAGTAAAAAATTGTCGAAATGCTGACAAAATATGCTAAAATTGTCAAAATTATAGAGGACATCTTTCTATTAGATATGCTGAAATTTTATCCAAGTATGTTAGAGAATTGTCGAGAATTCGTTTGAAAGGTCAACAAATTGACAATAACAACAGCGATTTTTATCTAATAACAAAGTAATAAAGTATATTAGTAATACGTCAGTTGTCCATTTTAAATCCATCATAAATTGCTTTTGCATTTTTTATGTTATCATTTGTTTCATAATGTTTGTTTTCATTTTCACCATGTTGAACAATATTTTTGTCTTCTTAATTGCTGTCATTTGTGTCATCATATTGCCATCTTTTTTGAGGCCAGTTTTGCGTTTTGCGGTTTTCGTCACACTTTTCATAATTTTTCTTGTAATGATTTTTATTTTTATTTTTATCATAAGTTTTGTCATAATTTTTGTGTCTGTTTTTATCATGATTTGTGTCACTATTTCATTTTCACTTTCTTGATATATTTTCACCATTTCCCGCTCTCCTTTTTTGTTTTGACGTTGACTAACGTCTATATCGAAGTTAGGCCCCTGAATTTGAAAATCTAGTAATTCAACCAGAGAAAACCAGGGAAAAGTGGTCAGGTTTTGAGCGCTTATTTTGCAGTCATCTATAATCAGGTTTTCGAGGTTTTGGCATCAATCGATCAGAAATTCTTTTACGGTTAAATTTATGTAACAAAAACAAACTATTTTTTGAGATACACTATTGAAAAATTGGTAATCAATATCGATTGTCTAAATCATACCGCGCAGCCAATCACTATCTCTCTTCCCAAGCACAGTCGACACTAACGGATACAATCGATCTGACTTTGTTGTTATTGTTGTTGTCACTTTCTGTTTCCGATGTTTATGCTGCTGCTAGCGGAAAAAAACCTTGCAAATATGCATCTTTTTGTTGGTGTTAATTTTACACAGCGGCCGGCGCCCCATCATTCTGATTCCAAAACCGCACCAGTGACATGCGGACGCTAGGTGATAGCAGCTGAAAGGAGGAAAGACAAGAGTACCGGTCATCTCGTGCCGGTTTTACTCGTTATGCTGGTGGCTGTTAGCAATAAATGGCACTGCAAAATAATAAAATGGCTGAAATTCTGGACGGACTAACCAAAAACAAAAATGTATTCGGCACCTGGCCCCTTTTGGTGCCTCGAAATTTTGTTACAGAAGCGGCTAATTGAATTTTCTGTTTCACCAAATGCTGCTGCAAGCGGAAAAAACCTTGCATAAATGCATGTTTGTGTTGGTGTTAATATTACGACAGCGGCCGGCGCAGCTTTCAAGAAAAAATTTTCCTTACCATTCCATCACCTATGTAGCCCCTCCTTCTTTTTATTTATCTGACGAAGCCTTGGTATAAAACGTACCGTTCGAACATTTCACCCCATCATTTTGATTCCAAAACCGCACCAGTGACATACGGACGATACGGATTTTTGTTATAAAGGTTTACAGCTATAGTAATTTCCTAGCAGTTTCGTCTAGTGCTAAAACGAACATATTGAGAATCTTCGCAATGTCTCGACACATGAACATGATCTATAAGCGCAATTCTCGGAAGCGTGCGAAGGATCGGCAGAAGACGATTTCTCCGAAGGTACGAAGAACGATTGCTGGGCAAGAACGAGATCAAGACGACATGCTAGAGGTTAGAAATAATACGCTTTTAACTGATTGGGACGCTGGAGAAGGACCTTCGACTCGAGGTAGGAAATTCAATTCAGTTTATAATGAGGTCAGCAAGTTTTCACAACTGCATATACTTGTCGCTGTTATAACATGTTTTCAAGCATATAAATTTGATAATATCTATATTATACTCGGTTTTTGTACCTCTTATTCACAGTAAGGCAGTAATGTATAGCTCTACTTACGGCTGTACATTGGCCTACCCGATCAAACGATTATAACAAACGGATAACACAAACATATCTGAACTTGATAGAAATAACAAAGCCTGTAATATTTTTGATATGCCAGAATGGTAAAAAGTACAAAATTATATCAAATTCTGTTACCATACACTTGAATGTTCAAAAGTGTGTTTTTCTAAAGCATATTTAAAACAAAACTTGTTATTCAATCAAGAAAATATTGTACATTCTAACTAATTCTGATCTTTTTCTGCCGAAAATCTACAAAACTTGCTATAATTTGTTATAATCAGTAAATGATTTTGATAGAAATTTTGATATTTTAACTATTAACGAGACCAAATTTAGAACACAAGTTGATGCGAAAAGTGCGTTACAATATATCAAGATTTGTTATAATCCTGATATTTTTGACTGATCGGGTACGGCCGGGCGAATCGGTTCGCGCCGCTTTTCGCATCTACTATGACAGAGGCCTAACTAAATTATAGAGTTACTATAAAGTGTATTATGCCATCCATTGTTCATAAACTTTACTGATAATAACCCACAACTCAAAAATTATAATTTTGAGGAAAACGCGTTGGAAAGTTATCTTTGAAAGTTTCGTTCAAACTTAAAAGAAAACTCGATTTCAAAATTATCAATCGTCATTCAACTTTCTGTGTCTATTGTGTACATATTATGAGCACGTTGCAGTAGTTTCAACCGTGTTTTAATTTTAACTACCTTAATCACGAAATTTTGGTTCTAGCAGCAAAAGCATTTCTACTCACAATTCTGATTTTTTGACGTTGACTAACGTCTATATCGAAGTTAGGCCCCTGAATTTAAAAATCTAGTAATTCAACCAGGGAAAACCAGAGAAAAGTGGTCAGGTTTTGAGCGCTTATTTTGCAGTCATCTATAATCAGGTTTTCGAGGTGTTGGCATCAATCGATCAGAAATTCTTTTACGGTTAAATTTATGTAACAAAAACAAACTATTGTTTGAGATACACTATTGAAAAATTGGTAATTAATATCGATTGTCTAAATCATACCGCGCAGCCAATCACTACCTCTCTTCCCAAGCACAGTCGACACTAACGGATACAATCGATCTGACTTTGTTGTTATTGTTGTTGTCACTTTCTGTTTCCGATGTTTATGCTGCTGCTAGCGGAAAAAAACCTTGCAAATATGCATCTTTTTGTTGGTGTTAATTTTACGACAGCGGCCGGCGCCCCATCATTCTGATTCCAAAACCGCACCAGTGACATGCGGACGCTAGGTGATAGCAGCTGAAAGGAGGAAATACAAAAGAGTACCGCTCATCTTGTGCCGGTTTCACCCGTAATGCTGGTGGCTTAAGTAGTAAATGGCTACTGCAAAACACTTAAATGGCTGGAATTCTGAACGGACTAACCAGGAAACTATAATCGGCAACTGGCACCTTTTGGTGCCTCGAAATTTTGGTACAGAAGTTTTGTAAAAGAAGCGTTGCAATTCCCTCTTCAATGGAATATAAGAATACGGTAGTCAACGTCATGCGGTCGTGTCTTGAATACCACCCTCCTACTTTTTTTTTCATGTCTTCGTTTTGTCACAATTTTTGTCGTTTTTTATCATTTATCTTATTTTGTAATTTTCGTTGTTATTTCATCATTTATTATTTTTTTCATTACCTTATTGTCATGTTTGTCATCCTTTTCGTCACCATGTTTGTCACAATTTTTCGTAGATCTGGTTATTATTTTTGTTGTCATTTTGATTACTAGTTCTATCATCGTGTTTTGTCGACTTGTTTTCGTGTTTATTATTAGTTTTAATCATATCCTGTAATCCATCGGCCATCGTTCTTGCTGTTCTTTTGTTCAGTATTTTTATCGGCGTTTTGACATTTTTGTTACCTTTTTATAGTTTTATTTCCATTTTTGCAATCATGTTTTATTCTTTTTACGATCTTTTTTCTCCGTCGTCATTTGTACCATAATTGTTATGTTTTCTTTAAAATAATCATCATCTTCGTCATTTTTTGTCACTCTATTTGTTTTAATGTTTTCATTTTGACTATATAACCTCTCATTGCGACAATTACAATTATATTATGATTTTTGACAATTGATTGCCGTCATTTATGTGATCATTCTACCTTCTTTTTACTATCGGTTGTCTCTTTATTTTTTCTGGTTGTTTTTTTTTGTAGTTGTTATCTTCTTTTCCGTCAATACTTTTGCTATCAGTTAGTCATCATTTTTGTCGTTATTATTATTGCCATTTTTATCGTCGTCATTGTCCTTATTTTTGTTCGTTATTTTAATTGTCAATTTTGCCATCATTCTTTCAATTCCCCAAATTATATAACCATAATCATCATTTTTTGCATTTTTTCGCGATTCTTGTTGTCATTTGTATCATCATATTTGTCCTCATTTTTGTCTTTAACTTTACCAGTACAAAATCATCATCAGCCAAATCACATTTGATTTTATCATCATTTGTGCCGCTATTTTTGTTATCATTTTCGCCAAGTTAGTTTTTTTTTCTGTCGCCATTTTTGTGAGCATTTTTGTCACGTTCCTATGGTAATTTTTATGATCAGATTTGCCATTCTTCGTTATTATTTTTTCGTCATTAGCGTTATTTCTTATATCGTTTTATTTCCATTTTCATTATTATTTTTTAATTTTTTAACATCTTTTTCCTTAATATGTTTTTCATCGTATTGTCATAATAGCAAAGCCTTGGTGCTACATTCCGATTCGGAACTTGACCTTCTGTTTATTTATACACAGGCTTCGCAGCCGACTATTTAGTGTACAGAACAATTGCGGGGCTAGCGCTACGATCCTACTGACACTAACAGTCTCTCCCGAGCCGAGACTCGAACCTACAACGACTGGCTTGTTAGGCCAGCATCGTACCTCGAAACCATCTGGGATTGTCATAATATCTGTCGTTATTATTACTGTCAGTTTTATCGCCACTCTTATTCTCATTTTCTTTCTTTTCTTTATTATCAATTTTGACTTGATTTTTGTTACCCTGTTTATCGTAACTTTTGTCACTCTGTTTGTGTAATTTTTGTGTTTTTTTCGGCCGTTTTCACTGCCTCTTCTAGTTTCACTAGTGTCATCATATTTGTTTATTTTTTAATGTCGTTTGAATCGCCATTGATTGCGTTTGCCAATTTTTTTTATTCAATTTTTTCTTATTGCTTCTCCCCATAGTAATCATCTCAAACAGTTTTTTTGTCATCTATTTTACTGTTGTTCCATTATTTGTCATCATTTTTGATGTCTTTTTTGTCGTAGTTTTTTTATTATGATTTTTTTTATCAAGTTTATCATAACTTCATCAGTTTTGTTGGCATATTTGTTTGATTTTGGTTTTTGTCGTTCTTTTCACTTTCTTGATGTCTTTTTGTCTTTATTATCATTTTCGCCCTTTTTTGTCGTTTTTATCATAGTCATTTTGCTCATATTTCTTGCTATCATGTTAAAACTATCACTTCAATCGACCATTTCCCATCTTTTGTATCAAAATGTTGGTAAAGTTTTTTTCTTCATATTTTTTATCGTTTTTTACATAAATTTTGTCACCTTTTCGTGTTTTTGGCCATTCGGTCGTTATTATAATTATCATTCTGTCGCTTTTATTATTATTCTCTTCTGTTTAGTTATGTTTGTCATACTCGATATCACCTTTTGTCCTTTTTTATAACTTTCATCATTCGAGCTGTCATATTCGTCGAAATGATTATGATTGTTATTTTCGGCATATTTGCTGTATATTTTGTTATTTTTACGTTTTCCAAGTTTTGTCGTTATTTTGTCGTTTTTTTATCATTTCTGTCATTTTTGTCTTCATTTTGTCGTTATTTGGCATCATTTTCGTCATTTTTTGTTAGAATTCTACCGCTAATTTTGTCCTCATTTTTATCGTTATTCTTCCTGTTTTTTTGTCATAATTCATGTTATTGTTTTTTTTCTTTTTTTTTGCATCTTTAATCATTTTGTCGTTTCACCGCCATTAACATTTCCTCAATAAGCCAGATTTAGAAACATTGCCCGATTATTTATTTTTATTTTTTGAGCTTGTTTATTAGGTTTTGTTTCTATGATTTCTTCACAAATGATTGTTTCAACCTTATTTTTTAAATTTTGTAGATTCTTTCTTTTTTTTATTTTTTATGATATGTATCTTCATTTTTGTTCATTTTCTATATCATTTGAATCGCCATACTCATTCTTTTTATTTCTTTTTTTGCTTAATTTTTGTATTTATTATTTTTGTAATTCATTATATGTGAATACCGCTAATTTTGTTCATTTTTGCCACATCTAAACTTTTTTCCTATTTGATCATTAATTTCTATAATTTTATTCTTTTACCCAATATTTTTGTCATTAATATTTTCATTTTAATCGTCACTCTTATCACAATATAATTCACATTTATCATCAATTTTGACATCATTTTTGTTACCTTGTTTGTCTTATCAAATTGAATCATTTTGGCAATTTTTTGTCTTTTTCTGCCGTTTCAGCAGTCTCTTTCAATGTCAATTGTATCACTAATGTCATCATAACTTCAGGGTTTTTGTTTGCATAATTGTCATAATTTTTGTTAGCACTTTTCGCCCTTGTTTTTCGTCTTATCTTTCATCGTCTTTTCATATTTCTTGTCAACGTGTTTCGCCACCATCATTTTCTATCAATAATTTTATTTTGTTACTTTAGCTACCAGTTTTACCATTTTCATCATAGTTTTTGTCGACATTGTTTTTGTTATTACCATTTTTGTCATCTTTTTTGTCACCATATTGTCATTATTTTTCGAAGATTTGGCCATAATTTTTTTGCTGTCACTTTTTATACCATTTTTATCATCGTTTCTTTTTGTCATGTTTGTTATTAGTTATTGTCTTTTTTTTGTAATTTCAACCTGTGTTGTAATTCTGTTCATTATTTTATCAGCGTTTTGAACATTTTTGTTACCAGTTCACAGTGGCCCAAAAAGGCAAAAAAGTGAACTTAATTCCATGGCGCCTTTCACCGTTATCCTAGCTTAATGTTGTCTTCAAAACATTTTTTCGTATGAATGATCCACATAATCTCGAATTATCAAAATTTGTAAAAAGTTCATCATATAAAAATTAAAAAAAAAAACTTTTTTGTTTTTAGAGATAGAGGAAAAGTTTATTTGGCAGAGTTGTAGAAGATTTGAAAATACGAAACTTTGCAGAACAAACAAAATTTCTATCTTCATTAGGTACAAATTTTTAAGCTATATTATATGAAAATTATATGAAATTTAGTATTTTGTACTTGGCTTTTGTTAGTTGCATTTTACACAAAAACGTTGTTTGGGAAAATTGTCGGGGCACGGAAAACACACATTTTTGCAAAAGACCACATATCTCCCGGACTTTTTCTCACAAAGTTATAGCATATTTTAACTTATTTTTCCAATAAATTTAAGGACGTATTGGGTGAGAAGGGGTAAGTGGAATCATAATGTCAATACCTTTCCTTAATATTTAGCTCAAGCACTACAAACAGCTGTAGGTTCCATTTGTCCTAATCCACCCGTATTAGAATACGGCGACCTCCAAAAATCCAAAAATGTGTGTTATATGTGCCCCAACAATTTCCCCGAACTACATTTTCGATTAAAATGCAACTAACAAAAATTTCAAAATACTAAATTTTCAGTAACTTCCATATAATATACTTTATAACTTTGTACCCAATGGAGATAGAAATTTTGTTTGTTCTGCAAAGTTTCATATTTTCAACTAATAAATAATACGCCAAAAAAATCGAAATGTGAATAATATATTTTAAAAATTGTCACAAACAACGTTCAAACAGTGTTGTAAAATTGGAGCAACAACGTATTTGAAATGTATTAAGATGTATTAAAACTGAAAATATGTCACGAAGCTTGTCCAAAAAAGAAAAAAAGGGTCAAAATTTTAAAGAAACTAAAAAAACATGCTAAAAAAAAAACAAAACATTACAACAATTTTTAAAATCCAAAAAATGTTAGCAACAATGTGACATTAACCTCCGATCCGATTGATGAATGCACAATCTGAAAAGAACTTTCTCGTTCCAAACGCTTCAAGCTAGCTTTGGCCGGCACTGGAAGCTGACAAAGTTGTGCTTAGTTCTCCGTGTGTGACACCTGCGTTGTTTCGAGTCCGGAAGTTTTACCTTGCCGTTACGTGAGCTGGGGCAGGCCCGGAGGACATCATCCCAACTCATCGTCAAGCGCGAGAGCTCGCGGAAAAATTGTTCTCCTATGAATTCCCGGCATTCCTTGCGCTTGGCGGCTGGAATACCTTGTGCGCGTCCGCAGGAGTAATATTTATAATAAAATTTATATATCTAGTACAATATGAGCGACATTTTTCTCGCTGCCTGCCTGCGGGGCAAGAGAGTGCCACCGGAGGTGGGACGGCGGCAGGATGGGATTGGCATTCTACTTGTATGATGTATGTTTTATTAAATTATTAAAACCTTGGAGTGTGGAGCACACGGGCGTGCGGTGGCGTCGACGGCGGTTTGTGTGGAGGTTTTTGGGTTCGCGCGAAAAAGGTGACGCCTGAAGGAGAATACTCGTGCATTGCTCTTGTCGTATCGAAAGTATGCTAAAGGGCACATATTATGCTGCGACTGCATAGAGGTTATAACAAAAAAGGAGACCACCTTCGCGATAGAACGGTCGAAGAATGATGGCCCACGGATGCGTTCGTATACCGTTTTTTTGTTGTTGTTGTTGCTTGAATTCGCGTGTCGAAGCATCATCATTAAGCGATCATTACGACGACGACGCACGGTACACAGAATGCGCGTCCGCGGAAACGGAGCAATTACCGTCCATTTACTGTTATCAGGCGCTAGGCAGTAGAGAAAAGAGCCCTTTATCGACCCTCGTCCTCTGGTTGGATGCAACGCTGGCAAGCAGGCCGCATCGGCGTCACAGGCCAGCAAAAAATAGGGGGGAATAGACGATAAGAGGGCTCTTTTAGCGAGCTCGGTCGATATGACACGGCTTGTGACAACGATATGACCCGGCGCTCTAGTGGAGCTTGTTTATTAGCATAATTGATTTAATTAACGGCTGTGATACGTGCGTGCGTGTGTACTTTGTTTTTCTGCCCCCGTCACTTTTGTCCGCAACATAGTAATAGTTGGCGCTTCGATCTTCGACGGATGCTGACATTTTTTTTTTTTTTTTGAATGTTTATCCGTCGACAAATTTCACTGCTGACAAAATAATGCAATTCGTGGGTCCCGCAGGGATCAAATTTTCGAAGAAAATGCAAACCCCAAAGTTAGACGCTTTTCCAAGCAAAACTTTTAGATCGTCTGAAGCCACTTGTCGTCAGTTGGTTGGATGGAGAAAGTTACTCCTGACTGTTGTCGGGAAAACTTCACCAAGCTGCCGGGTAAAAACTGGCCGTAGGGTAAAATGTTTTCCGGAAATCAAAACAAAATTCATAACATTCCTTTCTTGCCAGGGCAAAAACTGCTTACTGCAGCTTTGCGAAGTCTAAGTTAAAGGGAAGAAATGCTTGTTATTTTATCATTCGGTTCTTCAGCATCCTTCCGGAACCGTACATAATCGCTCATAACCGACTGATAGAGGAAGCGCTCTTTCATCTCCCGGCGGTGGCTCCACCAGTCCAGGTCCACCGTCTGACTGTGCGTGTGTGTATGTGAAAGTTGTTTATTGTTTCACAGCTCTCTCACTCGATAGCGCAGTGGCATTTCAATCAAGCATCGCCTCGTTTGAGTGGGGCGATGCTCGATTGGAGACTGCCACCCCTGGGGAGGCAGGCAAAATTCTTCCCCAGAAGGTGGCTTTTTAATTAATTTTGTTCTGCCGGAGTAATTGAGCAGGGCCCCGGTCAAAGGTGACTGCAGTTTGCGAGCGCACACGTGCTGCGCTTTATTGTTGTTGATGATTTTTCTTTCTTTCGAACGAGAGAAAAATGCCTGCTGTTTCGAAATTTTGTATTATTAACTCGACGCGCTGAATAGCGTTCGACACTTGTGCTGAATAACTTTAATCTTATCAGACGCTTCCGTAAACACCCTCAAGTTCAGTCCGATCAGTGCTGACACAAAAGGGTGAGCTCCAGATCCAGACTTTTCTTCGAACGATCGACATACCTCCACAGTTTACACAGCCTGAATGTGCATTCCTCCAGCTCGGAGCGATCGCTCCGTCGTTGTTTACCCCCGTCACCAGCTTCTACGAGTTTGATTGAAACGAAAACATCGTCACGGCTGACAATGATAACAGTCGATCGAACGTCATCGGCACGATTCAAGCTTCAGCCCTAGGGAAAAGGGACTAAACAAACGAAAGAAGGTAAATATTCGTTCGTCCTATTTGACTTGAGCTTTGTCAGTAACAGGCGAAACCACGTGCTGACAATATATTCCCATCCACCGAAGAAGAACCGATTGAGATTAATGAAAAAACATTATCAGTAATGCCTTAAAACAACTAGCTACAAAATCTAAATAGAACACGATAATAAATAATGCTTCCCCTCATAAAACAAAAACTTTCAGCTCCAGCGCCTTCCGGTCCGATCGAGCCCGCAACTTTGTTTCTCCTTCGTCACGTCCACCAAGTCAATTGACCAATTTGTTGCTGTTTCGTTCCGAACCGCCGCGCGCCGACCGCTTCCGTGTAGGGTATCGTAAAACTTTTAACGATTGTCTGCGCCCGTTTCTCCATAATCCACACCGCGGGAGCTAGACTGACAGTTCGATCCCGTCCCGTGACAGATTTACGATCACACACACTCGCAGTTTTGTGGTTCGCTGATATTTATTACGATGAAACCAAAAGAACATTTTCCTCAAAACAAGACACGTTCGGTTTGCTGGCTGCGGGGCGCTACTGCATGCACTGCAGAAACGATAGCGCTTTCGCTTCCGCAAGCAGGCAAACACGAGCGAATTACCGGCGCACCGTGCAACAACAACGGGGCTCTCGCGCTTCGTGTTATCGCGCACGGCAATGTCAAGTTCATGCTTCTCGAAACGTCGTCGTCGCTGTTGCCGTCCGTTCGGGTGCACGCTCGTGTTATATATATTTTTTTTCATTTTTCGCGATAACTGTCGATGACGATACTCGAGGGTGTTTTATGGACTGCAAGAAACGTTCAGGTGCTCGTCAGTGCGCGTTTTAGCTGACGTTTTTTTGTCTGTCAGCACTCGATCGCAAGTCAGTAGGTAAGTACCGTGAAGCAGCCGAAATATGTGCTGACAAACTTCTATTCATCGGATAAATTGGCAGCACGTTCATTCAGATTTTGAATAATTCGATATATTATTCAATCAGAACTAATTTAATTCTATTCAAATGCTCAAATTTGAGGCAAGTTAGGCTGTAATTTCTGTTCATTCCAGAATTGTTCAAATTCTTATTTAGCGTTCCTTGTTAGCATTATAAACAATTTCATGAAGTTTGTTCAAAAACCCATGTTGACTAAGAAAACAATCTGCATTTGGGTAATCAAATTGACTCATTGGAAAGGGCTTTCCAATGAATCAATTTGAGCCTACTTTTGCAAACAATAAAACTGGTGGTCGTCATATTGAATTAAGCCGTCTCATTGAACTTTTCAGAAAAATTGTTTTCTCACCTACTTGAAAAATTCTTGCACCATTAGAAAACATGAACCTTTTTACATGAAATATGTTAAAATTTGAGAAGTATATCATCTAAAACGGTGGGACAGATTGTATCAGCAGTACAACTCGTTCTAGATGGCATAAAATAGACCTCAGTGTGGTCCCGAGCATAATGCCAACCATACCCATCCCTACCTTCATCTGGTACTGACTGAGTCATTATCATCAACGTGCACTGTCCTCATGAAAGAAGACCCGATATTGAAAAAGAAGCGGTTTACGCGCGATAGCTGCTCGCATCGAGACATCAAGTTCGTCATCGGGGATATGAAAGCTCAGATTGGAAGGGAAGAAATATCCGAACGACAAGGCCCGAGCACACCGAGAATAACGACATCCCCGAAAAGACATCCAAAAAACACTTGGAGATCACCTGGTCAACGTACAGCAAGCCAAACTGGCCATGTTCTCATCGATGACCGGTTCTCCTCAGACATTATCAATGTACGTCGTACCTATCGCGGTGCGGATATTGACGCGCACCACTACTTAACTGTGGTATGCTTGCGCTCGAAAGTGTAGACTCCCATGCTGCGGAGGAATACGCGTAACAGCTCTAAGCGATACTACCCATGGAAGAAGGGAGTGGCGTATCACCTCTCGAGGACGGCTGGTGCAGGATTCACACAGCTATCAGGGAGATCGCATCGGTGACACTAGGAGCACCAGCAAAAGGATCGTCAACATGAGGAGCTCGAGCAACTGTGCCGTGTTAGCGATACGTGACGCAAGCCGACATGTGCAACTACGTGGACCCGCGGGGTTCCCACCTTCTCACAGATTCCAGCAGGGTTATCAACAGATGGAAGGAGTACTTCGATGGACACCTGAATGGCGATACAGGAGCACCATCACCAGATGACCGAGTATCAGCCTTCGATGTTCAGAAAGTTCGTTGTCAGATCGGGAAGATGAAGAACAACAAATCCGCCTGCAAAGACAGACCGCAGAACAAGTTCTGCACTGCACTGGGGTGGCTGCAGGATTTGGAAGCAGGAAAAACTACCAGACGAATGAATAGAAGGGGTCGTCTGCCCCACCTACAAAAAGGGCGACAAGTTGGAGGGTCGTAACTATTCGCTTATCAATGCTGCCTACAAAATACTCTCGCAGATCCTGTTCCGTCGTCTATCACCTTAAACCATAAGGTGAAAGGCCCGAGTCACCACGGACCAGATCTTTTCAATCCGACAGATTTTACAGAAATATCGCGAATCCAACGTGCCAAAAGTAAGCCTCTGCGGAATCGAGTCATAAATTTTTTTATTTATTTATTTCGTCAAGCAAATGTAGACTACAATTATAATAATACAATGTTTTCTTAAATTCTATACATTTTTCCAGTAGTTAGTCGTTTTCTGATTTGATTTCTGCCCATGGTGATGTCGATATTTTCGCAGTGCTGATTATAGTGATGCATCATGCGATTTATTGGGCCATTTTTTGAGTAGTTAGTTCTGTGGGAGTTTCCCGAGAATATTTGACGTTTTTTTAATTGACAACTGGGTGCATAAAAATTTAGTTGCGATAATAGTTTAGTAGATTGCATGCGTTGAGAAATAATGTCATTGATGAAATAAAGCATTGAAAGTTCGCTGCGTTCTTTAAGTGCTTGTATGTCTATAAGCATGCAGCGTGCTTCATATGATGGTAAGGGAAATACATTCCGAATTAGTTTACGAAGCGCGTACGAAAGAAATTGTTTTTGGACAGATTCAATGCGTTCTTCAGGTGTTACAATATAGGGATTCCATACAATGCTACAGTATTCCAGAATTGGTCGGACGTATGTAATATATAATAGTTTGATTGTATATGCTGCCGTTCTACGCATATTTGTCCCATGTTTTAAATCATGCAAACGAGAAAAACGATGTTAAAGTTTTACAATACTTTTACGCATTGCGTCAATGTGACAAAAGCAATTATGGGTTTCTAACCCATGATGTTTCCATGAAAAATACCCACTGCGATGTTTCCCAATACAAAGTTCGTACTAGGGAAAGAAGGCTCTTTAATCTTTCACTAAAATGATCACGCTAATCTTGTTGTCTTTATACACAAGTGATGATAGTCGAGATGAAAGATAGGTTATTTGAATAAGTATCAGATGACTTACCATTACAAAGGGGAATTAATTTTTCTAGATTGATCATTCCTATCATACAATATTTGAACGTTGTTGGGTTTTTCCCATTTTGGCTACACACAAAAGACAGTTCTTACAACTTCCAATTAGTATGAATCTCATACGTTTATTTTCTTATATGCTCGAAAAGGAAAATCATTCAGGTTACGAACCAGCAAACAAGGTTTAGGTATCCTTAACAAACATATGAACTCACCGCATTTGAATAATCAAGCAAAGTGATATTAGTTACCGAATTTCTGAAACCCGTAATGTAGTCAAATGTTGTTAGGAGAAGTCTTCAGTGCTCTGTAGCACTTCCCAAGTTGTAAATATAAAAATTAGTGATTAGTGGGATATATTAGAATAAAGAATATCTAGTGGGACAAATATGTGTAGAAAATCATCGATGGGACAAACAGACTTGGTATGGTTTTTCAAGATTTTCGGAACAAACAATGTTATTTTTAAAAGTTTTTTTAAAATATACATGAAAATAGACTCATTGGTGATGAAAAACGAAAATCGACCAAAAGTAACATGGGACAACTATGCGTAGAACGGCAGTATGGGTCTTGAAAATTAAAACTGAAGTGTTTTATAAAGCCCAGCATACTATTTGCTTGGTTGATTATTGTGTTATGATGTTCTATGAATGTAAGTTTAGAGTCTAAGACTACGCCTAGGTCCCTTACGACTTTGCATTTTTCTGCTGGTTGGTTTCCTTGATTTGATGTTCGATTTTACGGTTATGTTCTTCATGTGCAATTTTAATGGCTGCGTCAAGTTGATAGCAAATTTCTTGGTAATTTTGAAGATTTTCGCTATTGTCGTCTTTTTTGTATATTTTATGTGCTTTTTGTTTTCTATTTGTTAGGTTTTTCAATTGTGGATTAAACCACACTGGATATTTGTTGGTGTTCGATCGTCTTCTTTCTTTTAGTGGTACATTTTCTGATATAATTTGATTAATTATCTCATAAAATTTTGTACTTCTTCGTTGACATTTCCTTCTTTAAAAATTATACTATGCCAATTTATTATGCGTAGTCTACGTAGTCTAATACGACTTGTTCGAAGTCAGTTTTGTGGGATTCCGGTACATCCTCGTACTCGCAGTCGCTAGGGTACGAAGTGTTATTCATTACTATTAAATATTCAATTGCTGTGTGAAATGCTTCATTTTTCCAGATGGGAGTCAATGATGCGGCTACACAGAAGTCTTCAGTGAAGTTTGTGAATAATAGGTCTAAATATGCATTTTGTTTGTTTTTGACATGATTGATTTGATATAGACCGAGTTCTGAATAGAGAGGCTCAGCTTGCACGATGGCTCGCTCAGGTCGAAGCAGACCCGAAACACAGCCCAGAATCGAGCAAAAATTATATAGAAATAACCTATTCGACTAGACCGTTTGTTTTTTGTTGAATTTCATTTCACATAAATTGTTGAAACAAAAGCTCTTTTACAATGAAGACGCATGGTAGTTACGGCGGACTTCGAAGATTAGAAGAATTCTTTCTTCATAAATAAAAAAACAATGCCTCCGTGAAATTTTGATATTTTATGTGAATATTTCTGAGGAATTTAAAAAAAAATTAAACGACAGGTTCTCCTTGGTCTTATACCCTTCAAGATGGGAAAACATGGTGTTTATCATAATTTTCGCATGGTAATTATTATTTAAAGTACAGTTTTAAGTTTTAGTTTATTATTTAAAGTACAGTTTATTATTTAAAGTACAGTGGTAATTATTATTTAAAGTACTGTCGCATGGTAATTATTATTTAAAGTACAGTTTTTAAAGTACAGTATTTTTACTTAAATCCTCTATAATTTGCCCTTAATTTGAAGCTAAGAGTATTAAAATCAGTTGAGCGAATCAAGAGTTCCATATTCTCAAAAATAAAAATATTGAAAAAAAGGCGATTTTTTAGGCAACCATGTGATTAAAAGTATTAGAATTAGAATTGAGTAGACAGAAGAGAAACAAAATAACATCGCCAAATAAATGACAGTATGCATCTCTTCGATGCGCAAATGCTGTTCTACCATTTGTTCTGTGTGCGAGAGCTGACGGACTTTTCTACATTTATCAGCAAAATGCCTACTACGGCGCACACTAACGAAGCGAATCAATTGAAAGTGTTGAAAATTTACAAGCCTGTTCGTGTCATTTTGGGCCATTTTTGTGTGCTTTTTGAGTAGGTTTGTAGTTTTGAATGTGTTGTTTATGAATTATTCTTGTGTGATGTAAATGTTGAATGAATTTTTCTTATTTTCATGTGTTCTTTTTTGTATATGTTTTGTGTGTTTCGATTCATTATGTGTTATTTTTTGCCACTTATGTGTCAATTTTGTGTACTTTTTTGTATTGTTGTTCTGGAGTCTTTTTGAGTATCTTTCGTGTCATTACTAAGCCGTTTGTAATTTTTTTATGTATGCCTCCTTTTCTATTTTTGTAATTTTGATGCCAAAATGCGTGTTATTTTTGTACTGTTTTTGTTCCAGTTTCTTCTTATTTTTTAACCAATTTATGTTTTGTGTGTGGATTTCATTTTGTTTTCGTACTATTTTTGTGGTCTTTTTGTATCTTTTATATGTGCCATTTTGTTGTGTCATTTTCCGGACACATTTGTCATTTGTGTGTTAATTTGTCCAGGTTCGTCTTATTTTCGAATCAATTCAGGACTACTTCGTGATAAGGGCGTTACCTTGTTTTTCTATTTAGTTTCTCCCGAAGTTAGGAAGTTTCATTATTTCTAGTGTATTTTTTGTGTAAGTTTCATTTGCATTTTTGCAATAATTTTATTCAGTTTTCAACAATTTTTGGACCATTTCATGGCATTGCTGCGTCAATAAATTGTCTTTTTTTTGTATTATGTAGTTGCATTTTTCATGTTTTCCTGTGTCATTCTTGAATTATTTTTTGGCGTTGGTTTTTTGTGTCATTTTTGTGTCAAATTATTTGGCTTTCTGAGCCATTTCTGGACCATTTAAAAATTATTTTCGTTTTCTGTCAAAAAATTCAGATTTCCACATTATACATTCATATTGTTTAAAAATTTTTAAACTTTTTTCAAAAGCCTTACACACGATTTCAGAAGTTCTTGATTTATTTTATCAGATTTTTTTGTCTGAGCCACTGTCTCTTGGACAACATTAGTATTTTAACATATTGTTGATTTTTTTCAAACAGACACGAATGTAAGCAGCATATTGAATGATTTTCCACATATTTTAACAGCTGTTAACTATTTCTATTCAATTTACAGAAATGTTTAAATTATTCGACATAATTAGAAACACTCGACAAATCTTCAATTTGCTCTTAATTATGAAAATATTTACACATTTTTTCAACATTAAGAAAATCGACACTTTCTGGCACATTTTTCGAATTTTGTGACACTCTGCGGCACACTTTTCCCACCTTTTTCCACGATTTTGTCATTTTCCCGATATTTCCTGGCAACGCTTGACATTCTTAAACATATTTTCTTCTCAGGTATCGATCCCACCGCTAACACCACAAGTGTTGTGCTTTATATACTACTTTAATCGACGAGATTCATTTTGTTTACTTTTCTTCAAATATTCTTGAATATTTGAGGAAACATTAAAACAAAATAGCTTCCTGAAATATACTGAAATATTTTATTTCGCATGCTTATCAAAAGCAAGTCTTGGTAAAACATTGAAATTGTCAAATAAAAATATACGGCGAAAGGTCGAACAAAAACCATAGCGAAAATTACCGAAAACATTGCCTCTTTTGAACTGTCACATTCGATTTTCAGAAAATCGTTAGAAAACCTTCAATAAAGGTTGTGCAAATTCTTAGGTTATAGTAACACTTTTAGGGATACTTTTCCAACATTCTTGTTTTTTTTTTATATTGTTGTCTTTTATTTCGATATTTCCTCGCAACGCTTTTTGGTAATTTTTAACATATTGTAGAAATTTTTTGGGCGTTTTTCAAATTTTTCGCTACTTTTCTGTTTTAAAGAAATTTTTGACACGGCTTACTTGCTACTTTTTTCAAATTTTGTGACGTATTATGACAAATTTGTGGTTTCTTTTTATGATTTTAACATTTTTTATAATTTCTGTTAGTTTTGTCATGTTGATAGTATGTTTTATTATTATAATTGGTGAGGTAAGAACAGGCTTCGGAAAAGTATTGCGGTGCGTCACTATACTAACGACTGGGCTCTCTCAGTCTAAAGCTAAAGCTAAAGCTTACACAGGCAGTGAAGCTGCCTGCACTGTTGCCAATCTGCTGTGGCTGCCATATTGGTTCGCATTCCTTCGTTAGTACCGTTAGTACCCCATACGTTAGTACGTTAGTACCGAATGTATGGGAAGCAGCTAGAGCTGTGCAATACAACGAGAGCCGATTTAGTTCAAAATGTATTGTCACGGAAGGGTATTATTACTATTGTATTTTTTACCAGCAGTTTTTAATGTTTTAATCATTTTTACTCTATTTGGTGATTTTTCTTGCTTCTATATTTTTGTCATTTTTGCATTTTTCACAGTTTTGTAGTTATTTATGTCATTTTTAACATAATTAAACTGTTAGTTTTCATCATTTTTGTTTATCTATTTTGCGTCTTAGTTTATATATATTGAAAAACTTTAGCTTCCAGAAGCTAACAGATTGCGATCGACATTACCTGCATTCTACAAAGAATGCAGAATTCGTGTAAGAGCAATCACTTAATTTCATTTAAAAAAGGCCCTTAAAAAACATTTGTGGGGAGTCACAACCAGCTCTTTCTCCGATTGTCTGCAATTCTCAGTAACCACTGTTTGCTTCTCATTCTAAATCCACTAGGTTTCTAACCAATCCATTCGCGACGAAAATTTAAGCAAGCAAAGTCTTGTGGCGGCGATATTCTACCTATTCAGACGACGAGCTACGATCCCGCCGCAGACACCACAAGTGTTGTAGGACTCAAATTACTTTAATGAACGAGATTCCTTTTATTCACTTCAATTTTTTTTAAATACTCTTGAATTTTTAGAGAAATTCATTGAAAATAGTTTCCTTAACCCTCTTTATAAAGCTTCATGAAAATTTTTTAAGTTTAATTGAAGATTTTTAGAGGTTCTTCAATATCTTTAATGTAAAATCTTACGACAGAAAAAAGAGACAAAAGTTCGTTTAGAGCCTGATAAATTGGCAAACATTACCTCTATGGTTTGGAATGCACAGAAAATATTACTAAAATGAAATTAGAATAAACAATTTGTGCAAATAGGATACGTTATGAGCTTTCAACCTCTATTAATAGCTTTTTTAATGGAAGCACGAAACGATCATGATCCATCACTAATCTCAAAAATGTGATCAGCCATTGTTTAAATAGCTATCGGCAAGGGGTGGAGCAACGATCCGTGTTAACCGACCGAAAAGCCAATCATCTGGAACATGTTTAGCACCCGATTGAAACTTATCTGTGCGGTTGATTCTCGAATCAAAACCATCATCCTTTTACCTGCTGCTGCTCGCTACTGTATTGGCAACAGACCCCCTCTCCAGGTGGGGTGTCCGATCGATTTTCCACTCCATTCGCGCTCGAAATCCCGCCTAACCAGCTAATCTTGTCAGACCTAATTAGACGACGAAGACGAAGCGAGCGCAGAAGTACCGCAATCGAGGCGACGCGACGTCCAGAATCTAAAACTTGAGCACACAATCGCAGCGTTGTCTAAACTGGTTCGTCCAGTTTCTGCGAGTTCTTCAGAGTCCGGGCTGATTCGGGACGCAGACAAGCGAAACTAATATCAAACCAACACGCTATTTTGCATCGCTCAGCACTCCGAGACTGTCTCCAGGACAGGGTTGCCAGGTAGACCAATGAAACACTACCGCTGGACGGACCGAACGAGAATCGAACGGTGTAAACATTGCCCGGCCAGGGAAAGTCAAACCCTTTCTGGCTAGTCCACCTAATTCTACTTCCCCCAAAGCGATGAACAGGTTATAACTAGACAAAGGAGAACTCAAGCGACGCGAGCGCGACCTGTTTCTTGTTTGTTGTTTACTATAGGTACGAGTGTGTTTGTATCACTTACTCTGGGGGCCCAGTTAAGTGTGGTTCCAAGCGGCCAGTGATACCGTTAGTGCACGTGTAAAACTGGCTGACTGAACCAACAACGTCGTTGTTGTTTTTTGTTCGAACGATCCGGGCACTGTAACGTTGGCACGAAGTAGGCTTCGGAAGGAATTATCAGTCAAACTGTCAGAAGCAAAAGCAGCGGAAAGTTTCGAGAAAAAATCTGAACCGCTTTGCATTTGTAAACAGAATTGTTATTTTTTCCTTCCACTTCCATTCAAATTAAAATGGAACTTTAGGCCCCAACAATTAGTCTGCGTTTTCATCCGTAATTTACGGGTAAAAATTCAATTACAGCTCGCTTGTAATGTTTAAACTTGGTACGCACTTTCACGCACCGTGGTAAAGTTCCAAAGAATTTTAGCGGAAAATGGAATTTTTCCTCCTCCCCCTTCCTTTCTTGATCCTGGGCAAATGTTCTTTCTCAGCGGCACAAAGTTTTTCCGTCGCCAGCAAAAGAATAGCTGCTCTGATTATTATCTCCCCCTTTTCCCCACCCCCCACTCGCAACCAAATTGGACCCGAGACAGACTAAAAAACAACGGGGGAGTTGGTGTCGCGCCGTTCGAGAGTTACATTAAACTGAAATTAAAATTAATTTACTCTTCTGCAACATTCCAACTTCCCGCGCGCGCCATATTGCCCGAGAGACATCACAGGGCACAGAAAACGCGGCGCTTCAACCGACCGTGAAGCAGCGCTGCGCTGCGCGAAAACTAAACTGAGAATGATGCACATTTTCGCGACGGCGACTTTCTTTCGAGCGCGGAGTGATAAATGTGTACGCCAAACAGATGAGAAGGGCGGCGTCCTCCTCCTTTTTCTTCCTCGCCCGGTGTCAGTGTCGGATCCGACGGTGGGATGGGGTTAGGGGGATCGTAAATCATTTGAAAATTAATGAATCTTAATGCTCGCTTGCGTCTGTGCTATGCTGTTATGGTTGTTCCGTTCCGCCCGCGCCTCCTCCCATTGCGGGTATAACCGCGCGCCATCTACACAAACTATCCTGCAAAAGCAAGCATTCGAAATGGTTGCAATTTTATATTGGTTGTAATTACTCGCCGGTCCGTGGCAAAGCCGCGCTCTGTAGCTTAGCTTCTTTTGAATGTTTTTTTTTTCATTTTGTTTTGTTCCTTCCCTTCCTCTTCCAACCCCTTCGCCAGCTTCTGCGCTGTGTCTCTTTGAGACCCCAGCGAGAGCCGGAGGAAAAAAATTGTTTTCGATTGTTAAATTGTTGCCCATGCACGCATAATTGCTTGTACTCGACGGTTTTGCAGTCAGTTCTTGTTAGCAGGGCGGGGCTCACGAGCCACAGCTGAGCAATTCCGCAGCAAGATTATCTGTCAGTAGCCGACGCCGTCGCCGCACCGATCGTTAATTTCCAAACAAATGGGAATTATGAAAAACAAACTTCGGCAAATCCACCCATTTCACTTTCCTTCGCTGTAGATTATGGTTGGAACGTATCCGCGTATCTTTTGACAGCTACACAAATCGTCTGTCCTGTCCCCCACGCTCGGTTGCCAGCAGCAATTATCATCAATTGTGTCACCGTAATCGTTTTCATTACACGCAGTTTTTTTTATTCCTCTTCCCTTTCGGGTCATCGCCATCGAATCGTCCGCAGGACGACAACGGCGGGGGTGCGAAACAAGGCGGTTGGTATCTTCTTTACAGTGTAATTAAAATAAATTAACCCCTTTTTGTGACCCCCTTTCTCTGCCCGCTCGGCGCGTCTCAGTCAGTGTCGAGAGCCGTGCTTGATTTGCAAATTTCATTAGCGACTCTCTAATAAGCTAAGAGAGACCGAGGAGGCACCACCGTGTCTGTCGTGTGTGAAGACCTGGGTTTATTCCCCCCGCGTTAGAAGTGTGGATTGTTTTATTTTTTTTTATTTTCTGGTACTTACCATACATTTTACCCTCCTCGGAGAGGATGATTTTCCGCCGGCCGCAGGGTGGGTAGATGGCCAGCGCCTCCTGGAAGCTCTGCTCGATATCGGGACTCCAAACACCTTCGGCATCGGCCGACGACAGGTCCTGTTCATCCTAACCGGATCGGGTAGTTGGGAGATTAGCGGGGATCGGAGCGTTGCGTAAGGAAATTGATGAAGGAGAGGAGAGGAGAAGAAAAAATACAAAGAAAGGTTTGAGCAACTTTGAATGAAGTTTGGTCCCACGGACTAAAAATTGGCCGCTCTGGAAACCAAACCAACAGCTTCCAGCAATGGAACACAGATCCACTTACGTCCTAGAAGAAAAAAAAATTTAAAACCTAGTTAATGTTTTTATTTTTATGATATGACTTGAACAATGAAAAGAAAAATTAAAAAAAAAATTTTTTTTCAGAAAGATTGCGTTCTACTGAAGTGACTGAATTGATGAACATTTATTACTTCTAAGACAGCTTCAGCCAGGAAAAACAGACACTTCTGAACTCTTAGATACTATCTTGCTAACAACTACCGTAAAATTCCACCATCTTAACCACAAGTACCCTAGAACTGACTACTATTGAAAAAAAAAAACCTTAATCGATCAACTCTCTTCAAATTTTGAAGTGCTCTAGAGCTAAGGTGCAGTATTATAAATCCTATAAAAAATACGATTATCTCAAATTGATTATTTTCCTACAGCCGGTCGTAAAATTTCTACCCATTCGTGAATTATTTTCATCTTCATTTTGTCATTTAATGAATTCGCAAATATCTGTCCAACTTACATCGCTCATGTCGCCGACGTCCAGGTGTTTGCTGTCGACACCGCTTCCATTGGTGTCGTCCGGGACCAACGAACCAGCCGTTGGTCCTGGACCCATCGGTGTCCACCTTGTCGTAATGGTGCCGGCTCCCAGTCCACTGTCTGCAAAAATCGAGAGAGCAAAAAAAAAGGTTTGTTAGTAACAATGTTGATTTGATTGAGCTGATCTAATCAAGGGAACGGGTCAATAATTGGGACACTACTAAATAGTGGAAACAAATGAATGCTAAACGATGTAAATTAGCGTACAAAAGTCGTGGACGAGCGCGAGCGCGCTCTTAATAACACACAGGTGACCTCGTGGTGGGCGGTTTGCCAGCCAGGACAGCTGACAGTTTTTGTTCTTCCCGACTGACCGACAGTCAAAAGTGCAGGAATGAGTGGGGGACGGGTTTTTGCTTCGGGTAATAAATCTAAATTTATTCAGTGACTGCAATTTAGCTGTGTGTCGTTCGTTACTTCCACCTTCCGCTCGGGGGCTCCACAGGGTTCTGGCTGCGGTCATTACAAAACTAGATTGTGTACCCGCTTGGTCAGCTCAGCCCCCGAAGCGCAGGCAGGTAGGCATGTAATAACATATCAACGACGAACGAAAGAAACACACTTATCTTATCTTCGGGGACGAAGCAACAAGCCGAAGAGGAAATTTGTCATAATTGTTTGTTTCTATCTTTTTTTTCCTACTGGCCAAGTCATCAGCGCCGAAGACTTAGCAAGCTTGTTAGTGACGGGGAAGATTCGAATAAAAACGATGATGATGATGGTGATGATGGTGATGATAATAATCATGCCGAGAGCAGGAGTGATTGAGATATTTTCTAAACATTTAGATTGCTAAGCTCTAATTATAAAAGGTTGCCGAGGGCCTAAACCCAAGGTGCGAATTACCATTTGCAGGTTAGGTTCACTCGTTAGTCATCGCTACTGCCAGTGGACTCTTAACAGACCAATTAGATTCCAATCGTCATATAATCTTTTTATGGCATGGCTTTGTACCGTTGGTAAGCTGCAGCTGCTTTGCAGTATTGTGTGACATACGTACTGAATGTGGAATTCCAGTTTAGTAATAAGCAGTCAAACAATTTTAGAAAAAAAAAACAGGAGTGAAAGAGTTTTAACACAATAACTTGGAATTCAAGTGTTTGGCTTTGTTCAATTTGTGAACGTCACTTTTGTCTTGAAAATGCTGTGAATATAACCTAACAGTCAACCATATTTATAGGTTAGCAATAATTGCAGTTTTACACTCCAGTTCAGGCCTGGTTTGATTGCAATTTCTGCAAATTATTGTAACAAAAACTTAGAACCTTATCTCTGCCAATGGGGAAACAGACTGTGAAACATTCAATTGTTCAGGTTTATACTGGAATTTTCCCCGGCTTTGCATTTTGGTTAAATCGAAATCATGATTTGGGACAGAGAACAGACGAATCCTTAGAAAAAAAAATATAAAAGTGAAATGAAACTGACAAAAAGTAGCACTAAAATAATAAAAATGAGACAAAACAAATAGACAAAACTGATTTAGAAGTGAAACAAAATCAACCAAAAGTCAATAAAAATAATCTATAAAAATAAACTAAGAGTGGGTTTTAAAAAATACAAATTTATTACTGTAGTTAAAAAACATGGCGCCAAATAAAAAAATCAAAAATTTGAATGGTGAATAGAACAGACGCAACTAAAAAAAAAAAAAAATATGAATAAAAAAAAACAGACTGCAAACTAAATAACAATAAACAATGAGCAAGGAAGAATAAACAACAAAAATTTTTGGAAAGGGACAGGAAATATGAAAAAAAACATACACAAAAAGGAGAAAAGTCATTCAAGCAAAAATAGACATAACAGCAGTACACAAAATAAGATGCAAAAACAGTAATTGTGAAAATTACAAAACAGAACAATTCGCATGTGAGCAATTCTCGCTGAAACTAGGCCACTAGGTGCACAAGGTCTTTCAAATTTGATATAAATGCACATAGTTATTAAAAATAGAGAAGAAATGATAATGCCATTTTTGTTTGATCGAATTTGTTGACCCCTTGGTCACCAAGGGGCGGAACAGTTTTCAGAAAAGTTCAAATTTTTGCAACTCTTGATGTATTATTTGAGCTGTATCTCTATAATTCGTTATGTAAAGTACTACGAGTAGCACTATTCTGTAAAGAGGAATGATAGAGCTTTCATTTGAAGTGATCAGAATTTGGGCCGCCATCTTGTATTTGGTCGCCATCTTGGATTATATCAGAAAAATGCAATTTTGACCGTGTTCCCAACTACCGATTTTCGATCTGAGACCAGCATTGGAAAGCTGAGGAAAAATGCTATAAGATGCGAGAAAAAAATTAGGTGAGCATCAGTGTTAACCCATCGATTGAACTTATTTTCCAAGCTGAGTATTAAAATATTCAACGTATACCGCGCGATCAACGTAGTAGCCTGTCTACTGAGACCAAGTGGATGCACATGTTATAACCCTACTAGCTCCATATATGGTCGGCATGCAACCAGACCGAACCAAGCGCCAGTTTTTTGAAAATTGAGTTTTTAACACCAGTGGATGTTAAAATTGATAATTTATCTTTCATGAAAAAATGAAATCATCTGAACAGTTCTTAATGATATTATAACAAAATTTCTCTGCAGCAGCTTGCAGGAAACATACTGGGTGGTTAAACTTTGTTCGCCGATTACTCGTAATAATATTTTTGGCGCTTGTTTCGGTCTGGACGCACGCCGACCATATCATAATCGATTGGTGCTACAACTAATACGCCACTACTATTTTTTTTTTGATTTAGTGAAAATAATGAATACAACGCTAACATGTTTGATACTAACAAAGCGATAGGTTTTTTATTACTGAGCAGTTCCACAAAAAATGTCCCAGATTTAATGTTTTATTTATATTGTTATTTTTAATTTGGCCGAAACTTTGCATAGGCAAAAAATGCCATTCTGTGCTACTGGTTTAATTTTTTGCAACACGACTCATTTTTTTTTACAAATATTTTCAGGGCCAAAACGGTTTGTTTGATCGGTATGACGTCTTCTATAAAGCTGTAGTTAGTATTTATGTCTCTCCGAAAAAATATACACTTTAAAACGATTTTATTTTTTGAAAAAAAAGGTATCAGAAAAATGTAAAATTTATTTATTTATTTATTTATTTCTTCAAGCAAATGTAGACTACAGTTATAATAATACAATGTTTTCTTATATTCTATACATTATTTCCAGTAGTTAGTCGTTTTTTTATTTGATTTCTGCCCATGGTGATGTCGATATTTTCGCAGTGCTGATTATAGTGACGCATCATGCGATTTATTGGGCCATTTTTGAGTAGTTTGTTCTGTGAGAATTTTCCGGAAATATTTTACGATTTCTTAATTGACGACTGGGTGCATAAAAATTTAGTTGTGAAAATAATTGAGTAGATTGCACGCGTTGAGAAATAATGTCATTGATAAAATAAAGCATTGAAAGATCGCGGCGTTCTTTAAGTGCTTGTATGTCTATAAGCATGCAGCGTGCTTCATATGATGGTAAGGGAAATGATGTCCAATTTAGCTTACGAAGCGCGTACAAAAGAAATTGTTTTTGGACAGATTCAATGCGTTCTTCATGTGTGGCAATATAGGGATTCCATACAATGCTACAGTATTCCAGAATTGGTCGGACGTATGTAATATATAATAGTTTGATTGTATATGGGTCTTGAAAATTGTGGCCGAAGCGTTTCTTAGCCCAGCATACTATTTGCTTTGTTGATAATTGTATTATAATGTTCTATAAATGTAAGTTTGGAGTCTAAGATTACGCCTAGGTCCCTTACGATTTTGCATTTTTCTATGTTTGTTTGTAGGTGGTGTTACTGTTTGGCTATTGAATTACATTTTTTAATGTTGAGTTGTAATAGGCTTTTGTTGCACCAAGTGTAGAATACATTAATTTCATTCTGGAATATTTCGGAGTCTTCTGCATTGGTTATTTCTATAAAGAGCTACATGTCATCAGCATATACAAGCACATGTATTGACTTAAGAAGAAAGGAAACGTCATTTACGTATAATATAAATGAAGAGGGCCCAGGTGGGAACCTTGAGGAACCCCAGAAGTTACTTCTATTAGGTTTGAAAAGGAATTTTGAAAGCGGACTATTTGTGTTCGTTTTGTTAAGTATGACTGCAGCCATTCCAAAAATTTTGTTTCAGTTCCGTATTTTTCGAGCTTGAAGAGTAATAATGGTATGTCGATTCTGTCAAATTCCTTGCTAAAGTCCGTATAAAGAGCTTCTACGTGGTTACCGTTGTCCATTACAGTCAGAGTGAAAGTTATGAATTCCAAAAGATTTGTGGTAGTTGATCGGCCTTTGTAAAAGCCGTGCTGTTGAGTTGTAATTTGGTGTTTTACTTGTTGAAAGATTTTTTCATTAATTATTGATTCAAATAATTTAGGAATGCATGAAATAACGGCAATTCCACGATAATTACGAATGTCAGATTTAGCGCCAGATTTGAAAATTGGCACTAAATATGAAGTTTTCCAGAGTTCTGGGAAAATTCCATTCTTCAGGGACATGGTAAAAAGGTGTTGTAAGGGTGTAGATAGTTCTTCTGCCAAATTTTTGAGAAAAATTGGAGCTATTCTGTCAGGTCCAGGACCTTTCGTAGCGTCTAAATTTTTAAGTGCGTTTTTAATTTCGAATTCAGATATTTGATTGACAGATAAAGAATTCGAAAATTCAGGAAAATACGAGAAGTATTCGCGGTCGCGATCTGTTTCTTCAAATGTGGTGTAAATTTCTTGAAAAAAAGTGGCAAAAAGACTACATATTTCATTACTAGTTTGTCCTACATTACTGTCAAGATGCATTCGTGATGGAAAGTTGTTAATTTTTAGTTTGGGTTTTACGTAATTAAAGAAGTTCTTAGGGCAAGACTTGATTTGATGCTCGATTTTACGATTATGTTCTTCATGTGCAATTTTAATGGCTGCGTCAAGTTGATAGCAAATTTCTTGGTAATTTTGAAGATTTTCGCTATTGTTTTCTTTTTTGTATATTTTATGTGCTTTTTGTTTTCTATTTTTTAGGTTCTTCAATTGTGGATTAAACCACACTGGATATTTGTTGGTGTTCGTTCGTCTTTTTTTTTAGAGGTACATTTTCTGATATAATTTGATTAATTATTTCATAAAATTTTGTTACTTCTTCGTTGACATTTCCTTCTTTACAAATTATACTACGCCAATTTATTATGCGAAGTCTACGTTTGACTTGTTCGAAGTCAGTTTTGTGGTATTCCGGTGCATCCTCGTACTCGCAGTCGCTGGGGTACGAAGTGTTATTCATTACTATTGAATATTCAATTGCTGTGTGGAATGCTTCATTTTTCCTGTGGAATGCTTCATTTTTCCAATTATTGTCAGGTCATTTTTTCAATTATTGTCAGGTTTACCTATTATCGCCCGGGGGTTAATGAAGACATAGATAACCAATCTTTTGTTGGACGATAATAGGTAAAACCTGACGATAATAGAGCCGATACCTATCTAAAGAGGCTCATTTTTTAAAAATCTATTTTTTTATAAAAACTACAAAAGATTACCTAAACAATGCAACCAAAGGAAAAGTTATAGAGTGTATAATTTTCCGGAAAGACAAAATTATTATCTACAACTTTATCGAAGACGTCAAACCGATCAAACAAACCGTTCTGGCCCCAAAAATATTTATAATCATAAATACCTTCTCAAAATAGCATTTTCAATAGCTTCTCAAAAATGAGTCGTGTACCAAAAAATTGAACCAATAGCATAAAATGACTATAGAAACGTCTATGCAAAGTTTCAGTCAAATTAAAAATAACGATACAAATGGAATATTAAAACCGGGACATTTTGTGTGAAACTGCTCAGTAATAAAAAACCTATCGCTTTGTTAGTATCAAACATTCATTATTCTCACTAAATTAAAAAAAAACAGTAGTTGCGTACTAGTTGTAGTATCAATCGATTATAATTAATGGAGCTAGTAGGGTTATAACATGTGCATCCACTTGGTCTTAGTAGACAGGTTACTACGTTGATCGCGCGGTATACGTTGAATCGGAATATATATAGTTTGCTTGTCCTTCAGTCACGCGCACGACAAACGAGAGTTACTCAAATTGCCTTTTTCCCAAGCAAACTCTGAAGCTGAGGTACACTAAAGTTTGTTATTTTTTTGTGGGTAGCAACGCAAACACTCCTGTTCTGACTACAAGTTACCTTTGCTTTTAGTCCTCCACTCACCTCCTCTCGCCTGGTATGAAGCCAGTCGTAATATTCGGCACACGTGTTAAATTAGCACATGGCTATAGGTTCTGATGCAGGTACATCGACAAAAAGCGCCAAAAACGCAATAAAGGGCGAAATGCAATTTTAAGATGTAAGAAAGACATAGTATCAAAGATATAAGCATGTAAATGAAATCTAAAGTTAGCCAAACCACTGTCGGTTGATTATGAACGTTATTTTATAGTTACATGTCCAATAAGTTCTGTAATGTCATGGCATTACCATCAAAATTAGGTTGTCAAGTGATGGAAGAAGGCAGTACCTGTTGTGGTTCATTGAGGATAGACTATGAAAAAATCAAGAAAATAATGGGGATTATAAACCTTTTTGCTCGAGAAAATAAGCAGTTTGGTTTTCTTTTAAAGTGTGTAGCAATTTTTATATGCATTGAAATTGTAATTTTTCAATAGTACAGCTATTCGATAGCAAAAAGTTGTTTGTTTATTAAAAATATCAATTACGACCGAAGACGTTAATAACGCACATTTATAAAAAAATTAAGAAAACCGGCTGTAACTCGCTAAAGTCATTTTATGCAGAACATCATATCGAGTTTCAAGTTTAGCTTATGGCGCGTGAGAAGCCGCACTTGAAATTTATCCAACTTTCTCCCTATTACTCAAAGCTCTAACAAAATTTACAAAATGTTCTCAAGAAGTTGTACTTAAAGATAGAGCAATACAATTCATTTTCGATATTTTTAAAAATAGAAAAAAAAAAAAACATTTAACCTACACAAGACATGCTGCAGATATTGTACCCCAAATTAATTTTTTAAGTATACTACGACGTTCAAGATGCACGGAGAAAGAGATAATTATTTTGCTGATACGTTAAAATTTTAGCTATTTCAAAAAAACTTAGAGTATAAGATAAACCCATTTCCGACGAGTGACATTCAAACTTTGATTCAAGTTCAACAATTATACTTGAAAATTTTCACGATGAAATTATTCAGTAAGGTACAGATTGATCTTTAATTTGCAATACAGTTTGTTTTAATTATGTTTATAAATGATGAGTAATAAGAGTTTGATGTTAATTTTTTGAGGTAAAAACTGATCCTCACCGCCGGGATCGGGTTAAGCTATTGGCCATTATTTTTGGACATTATGTAAAATCTGATCAACAGTTTTGATTTAAGATATTTTGATATATCGGCATAAAATTTTCAAAGTTTTAAAAATTAAACATAGGTTTATCTACTATCCGGCAAATGCGCTACAGTAAGCCAACTTTTTTTTTATTTTTTATCAAATCATATTTGTTTGCTTATGTAGAAGAAGACGAAAACAAAGAAGTAGACAAAGGTGGTGGTGATGGGATGAGGGTTGTTATGTTGTTACGCAACACTATAAAAGGTTTCTGTGATGGAACGCAGATGACAGATGTTTCATCCGCGTCATTTATCATGTGTGAAGTTATATCGGAGTATTAGAGAGGGATTTGAACTACCCATCAATGATTAAAAGAGGACAGTACTTCGTTATTCCAAGCTTTGCTATTGTTAATAACAAATTGCAGAGACAAACTTTTGCATGTGTGAATATTTTTTGAGCAATCCAGAATTGTTTCATGAGCAATGGTTTTGGTAAACTGTTTTTTTTTATTTTCAATCACTTTCATTTTTAGTTATTTTGTAAGTTTAGTTTGAATATAACATATATAACATCAAACAATTGAGAAAATAAACTATTATTCAAGTTATTAAAATTTAAAAAAAATTAAATCGTTAGAAAACTATTTTTCGGAAATAGTCAAATAATGGAGAAAAAGTCTTTAGATATTGGAGAAAACTGCTGTGCAGTGGATCCGTATGAGAAGCGAGATGCAGATTCGTTTTCGAGTAAGCAATCCATACACGATCTACTGTACGAAGGATTTAACGCAGTTTAGATAATTAATTAAGTTTCAAACCAGCGCTGGCCATCTGCATCGAATTGTCGATAGTGTCATAGTTACATCTTGAACTTCAACTCGATATATCAAAAAAAAAATTCATTTTAGATTAAATACCAATTTTTAATAGTTCAAAATGCATTTGAAAGTGGCTAGCCACTACGGGCCAACTAGTATTTTAATACTCAGCTTGGAAAATAGGTTCAATTGATGGGTTAACACTGATGCTCACCTAATTTTTTTCTTGCATATTATAGCATTTTTTCTCAGCTTTCCAATGCTGATCGAAAATCGGAAGTTGCGAACACGGTCAAAATTGCATTTTTCTGATATAATCCAAGATGGCGGCCAAATTCAAGATGGCGGCCTGAATTCTGATCACTTCAAATGAAAGCCCTATCATTCCTCTTTACAGAATAGTGCTACTTGTAGTACTTTACATAACGAATTTCAGAGATACAGCTCAAATAATACATCAAGAATTGCAAAAATTTCAACTTTTCTGAAAACTGTTCCGCCCCTTGGTGATCAAGGGGTCAACAAATTCGATCAAACAAAAATGGCATTATCATTTTTTCTCTATTTCTAATAACTATGTGCATTTATATCAAATTTGAAAGACCTTGTGCACCTAGTGGCCTAGTTTCAGCGAGAATTGCTCATGTTATAATATCGAAGCCAAAACTTCTTTGAAAAATGTGAATATGAGAGGCATGAACTTAAATGAGAGGCATGAAAAAAAAACAGGAAGAAAATTATTCTAAAATGACATATAGTTACAAAAACATAGAAAAATATTACAGAAACATAATAAATTCTCATGAAATGTAAAAAAATGCTCGGTTTGAATGAACGAGATTTGCGATTGATTAAAAATAATATAAATAAAACATTACTCAAAAGCGCTACAAACTACAGGGTGTTCAATAAGTTCGAATACACTCTAAAGGTGTGTTAAAAAAACAAAAAATACGAGACATTTATTTCTGAATCAGTTTTTATTGAAGCCGTGTTTATTGAGAAACTTTTACGAAACAATTACGTAAAAAAATAAAGAACTTGTCATGAGGCGATTTAGAGTAGGATACTATATGAAAAAAAATTACCCATTGTTATATTCATTCATGTTTTTGAAAAATGTTAGAAAAAATGACAGCATCTGTTTCTTTTGGATGTAAACAACAGGACGCAGCTAACGTTTGGTTGAATACTGCACGTTATATGAAATGACGGTTGATCGTAAGTGTATTTATAATTATCGGAACGGCCTATAGGCAACACTACCTTTTTTATTTGGTCATTTTTGTAAAACTAACGATGCATGAATACATAAAAATTTTACACTAGTAATTGTTGCGAAAATTCTCATAACTCTCATCTTCAAGCATCTATAGCTCTGAAAAGAACCGATTCCATAATCTTCAGCTCGAAATGTGTGCTATAGAGCGCTGATGAGCGCACCACCACCGGTAGTATTGAATATTTTGTTGGCCGCGCATAAAATTTGCTCTCCGCTGTGCTCTCCAGTAGCTGTGCCAGCAAAATATCCTGCAGCGTACGATGGTAACTGTTGCTGCCGTATGCAAAATAAAGGTAAAATGCTCCGCGGTGCCTGGAAGTTGACTCGTATGCAGCTCTCGTTTCTCAATGTCGCGTACTCCACTCGCTGTTGTGTGACAAACTAGACTGAAGCTGAATTTTCTACACGCAATCTTTTGTATCGAGTTCAGCGTAGATTTTTGTCATTAAGGCGTGGCCACACAGCTTGGAGAAAGAGGTACAAACCAAAACCCTTTGTGAGTCAAAATATGTAGGCAGTGGAATTTATTTCGTCCATGTTATTGTTATCTGTGTTCGGGAAGCAAGCCAATAACGAGGGAGATGTATGAAAAAGCTTGACCTTGGATCTTTTCACCTTTTTCCACCATTAAGCAGTAAAGCAACAATGTTGAACATTATATCAAAAAATTGTTACACATTTATCTATACACCGACATATAAATGACTAAGATGCATTAAGTCGTTCGCTCGCTATAATCGTTTGAAATCTGACGCAGCATTTGCCAGTTTCATTTTAAATTTCACGAAGTGTAATTTAGTATAGAAAACAAAGACGTAATCCTACGTCAAAATGTGTTCTCTTATTCTCAGGGGGTCATGAATAATTAAACACTTCCTCTTTATTCAAAAACAACAAAACATAAATGCAGAATAAATTAAATGTTTTTTTTCTGGTTCGATTATATAAAGTGAAAAAAAAATCGAGTAATACTAAATAGCTCGAATATAGAATGGTCAAAAATATAGAATGGTAAAATAATCATTACACCTGTAAATAAACATTCAAAAGGGGTATATAAAAATTCTTTATTTACATAACATCAGAAATTGAATAAATTCACAGAAAATACATTAACAGAATATATACCCGCATCCATGCTTGTCATTCTCCTCAGTATGTGAAAGGAGAGGAGAAAAAATTCACCGCGCACTTCCCTTCCAGTATGTGCCTGCGTGTAGCAAATGCTTTCACCACACTGTTTCTTTCTCCACTCCAAAGTGTCTTAACCAGCTTACAGAGAGACAAAAACACTTCCAGCTCACCCCACATCTGATAGAAACAAGAGGGGTGAATCACTCTACAGAGAAAACGCAGAAGTACATAACAGTGTCCACAGGCGAGTAGTCCGGAAGGTGAAAAAAAACCTATCGGGCAAAAATGTAGTCCTCGTGTAGCTACACTGCTAAAACGAATTCCACCAGAGTAAATTCGACCGGCACGAGCAACGCAGTCTATTTTTTTTCTCCCAATCTCTTTTCCTCCTCTGCCATGCTCAAGAAACCAACTGTGAAACGCACCGCAGATAGCTCTGCAGTGTAAGTATTGTGCGTGATGTCCTCACGTGTGAGAAAGTACACCATAGTTCATTGTCTCGCAAGAGAGAGATATCAGATTTCACCGCAGTGCGTTCAGGTAGTTCAGCAGATAAAAATCGTTTGTCGCTCTCTTCTAGCATCAGCGTTGATTTGCTCTTTAGTGTGACGGCAGTTTTTTTCGCAGTGCAAGATGTTCTCCTGCACTCTAGAGGTTTTCTGAGGAGAAAAGACAAGCATGCCCGCATCATGAGAAAAATGAATCAGAAGAACTGAACAAATGTGATTTTCTTTTTTTTTTCAATTAATAAATGGAAAAGCTCAAATAATAAATAGAAATACAAAGCCTATGGAAACTACATTTCATTGAAACGATGTCTACATAACAATAAAATCAATAATAAAAACATTATCCAAAACAATAATAATAATAGCGTAACAAATACAATTAAGAAAAAAAACACAATTTTAACACTAATAACTATAGCGATTTCAATGTAATATGCACAATATGCAAAAAACAACATTATACGAAAGCAATACAAACTAACACTGAAAGGAAAAGAATTGAGAGGTTGTTTTTAAAACCCGACCTTAAGTTACAGAGAATTACGACAGCCTGTCTTATGTCAATGCATTTTTTGCAATAGGTTAGGGAATACACTTTATTTGGGTTAAATTGATTATCCATCAATTGATTAATTGATGGTGAGAAGCTTTAGTGATTAACCTCGAAGAGTACCCCTATGTTGCAGTACCCCTATTTTTTTTTCTTTTTTATTAGGGGGTGATGTTTTGTGATGAATTAATTATTTACTAATATTTATTCAGAATTTTTATTGTGTGTTCTGCCACAAACGGTGACATATCAACACTATTACATATATTTTAAACTTTATTTCATTGAAAGATTGTAATTGCTTCTGCAGTTAAGTGAATATAATTGTAGGAAAATTGTAAACCTACTTTTCAAGAAAAAAAGGATTTTAAAATTAAACCCTAATCTAATCTTACACCTATCTTACTGACTATAAAGCGAGGACGCTTCAATATCATTTTTTGCAGTACCCCTATGTTCTACGTCAAAAACGCAAACTAAGGAATGGTAAGAGAAGTAAAATATTTTCTATAGCTGCACCGGGCGCGGTCGATAAATGACATTGCAGGAAAGCTAGAACTCAATCATTTTGTAAATATTTGGCGAGTGACATAAAAATAAATTAACTTCTTTATTTACAGTTTAGGACATTTGAAAATGCCCTAACCCTCTAGTGCCCAAGTTAATTTTTAGACGGTCTTCGCTAAAATCACTATAATCTTTATAAACATTTTTAAAGTACTTATTGAAGCTTTTTAGAGGTTTGACTAAAGCCCGTCTTAAGGCAGCACTGGGCACTAGAGGGTTAGTAGTGACAAGTTGGTTGGGGGCCATCCACATACCACGTGGACAGATTTTTAACGATCATTATCCCCCCTCCCCCCCGTGGACAAATGCCCATATAAATTTCGTTTTTTTGTAAGGACCGTGGACATTCCAGAACCCCCCCCCCCCCTCAGGCTGTCCACGTGGTATGTGGATGGCCCCTTGGACTTACATCCGTTTTGGATTGGCAATCCCACCGCTGTCACCACTTAAGTAGTGTACCGGAGAGCTAAGAGTGGCGAATAATTAAGATGCTCTCGATCTGTGACCTCACCTGCATCACTCATGCGCCGCTGAGTGCTTTTTAATGCTTGTTATTTTACCTGAACAAGAATGCGTAATGTGTTTTTTTATCGGGTAAACCTAGATACACTCAGCGAAAGGCTGTGTACCAATGATGGAAATGAGACGAATGTGACGCAATCGTCGTTTTATCTCGATCTGCACGACTCCTGATGTGTAACAGATTGCGACTGATTTCTCTCAACCCATAATGGAATGATGATTAGGTGCATAGGTTTCTGGGAGAAAACAGACACATGATTAGTAAATTGGCTCATAGAAGCGATTCGCTCCATGTGTTTGTCTCTCCATACGCCAGTCGTTTGGAGAAGAAAGGATAGCATCAAGAGACCATGTCGACTGAATAGCAGTACAGGTGCGGTGTGGTTAGAGGAAAAGTGTGGTGGAAGGAGCTACCTCGACAGCGGTTGAGTTGAGCGTGAGTAGGAGAGCATACACTGTTATTTACTTTCTTTTTGACGTTGGACTAACGTCTATATCGAAGTTAATTTCGAGGTTTTGGTATCAACCGATCAGAAATTCTTTTACGGTTGAATTTATGTAACAAAAATAACCTATTGTTCGAGATACACTATTGAAAAATTGATAAATCACATCGATTGTCTAAATCATACCGAGCAACCAATCACCACCTCTCTTCACAAGCACAGTCGACACTAACGGATACAACCGATCTGACTTTGTAAACAGTCTCACAGCTTTCAACCAATAACGAGCTCGCTTTCGGTAGCTGCAACAGGTGTTTCAACACCGTTTTAAAATGCTTCTTTTATCATTACCACTGAACAGATTCTAAACACCAATGGCTTGATTGATGGGGGAAATATTGCGCAAGATTGTCATATAATAATTTAAATATGTTTTCGATACTAAACTAGTTAAAAGTTGTGTTAAAAGTCGTGCACATTCAACCAATCACAAGCTCGCTTCTTGTTTGCTCGCGGATGGATTTTTGCTTTGGGCTATATAATAGCCTGTGTCGTCTCATAGCAGTCATCAGTTAACAAGTGAAAGGCCACCAGGCCGGTCTTGTATAATCAGCAGCGGTGGCTGATTCCAGCGGCCAAACTGAGCTGCAGCAGAACCAGAGCGGTGGTATCAGGCAGCAGCGGCGGAGGTAGTGGGAAGCTGCATTTCTTCATTCAGTTCGGTTCTCCTTCGATCTGAGTTGGACCCCACCAGCGGTAATCCAATTCAGATATCGATGGGTGAAAACAGCCAGAAACTGCACGAGCCAGCACCGCCACTAGGAAAGCTACCGCCATTTAGTGTGTGTGCAGTGTGCACATATAGCGTGTGTGCATCTGTATTGCTATGCCATTTGCGATGATAGGGATGGCGCTGTTGCGTGTGTATGGCTAGCTATAGCGTGTGTAAGACACTAGCATGTGTAGCATATTATGGCTATTGCGTGTATATCTTCAGCGTGTGTACGGATAGTTAAAGCTTGTGTGTGGATAGCTGCTGCGTGTGTAATGATTAGTTATAGCGTATGTATGGATAGTAATAGCACATGGTTGAATAGCTTATGCGTGTGTATAGATAGTTGTATCGGATGTATGGAAAGGATTAGCGTGTGTATGGATAGCTATAGCTACAGCGTGTGTATGAATAGTTTTAACGCGTGTTTAGATAGTTATAGCATGTGTGTGAATAACTATAGCGGGTGTTTATCGAAGATTATTATTGTCATTGAAAATATTAAAACGTCTTAACGAACACAGTTGTGAATTTGATTTTACAGCAGCGATTTTAACTTCTTCAGCCAGTCTTTATTCATCGAGGAAAAATTACTACCTATGAATGATCAACACTTATTTACTAGAAATTTGATTTAGATCAAAACGGGTTCTTTTGAGTATCATAAATTATTGGTAAAAAGAGTTGCAAGTTTTCTCAATGAGCATTCATTAAATTTTCGTTTTTGTTTCTCGGTGCGCGGTTTTGATTTTGTTTCTCGCACACAGAGAAAGAAACAAACTTGTCGCTATCGTGAAAAATAACAAAACAATTAGAAATGCTCTAAATCACAACTGAAGAAGTTAAGATATTTTCCTGTCACTCGCCCAAACCTTGATAACAACTACCGAAAAACGTGTGATTGAGCTCTTGCTATATTGAGTTATTGAACCAAACGTTTTTTTTTTTTTCAAATACATGAAGTTATATGCTGGGCTGGAACTAACCTAGCATGAGTTTTATCGATTAAATGTCAAACAATTTTCAAATTTAAAATTTTCGGTTGAATCGTTCGGGCTCTAATTTCAGATAGTTTCGTAAAGTTTGCTTTTTGCTTAGATAGGAAAATTTTACCAATTCGCTCAATTAAATGATTGTCTTGGTAGTGCAGCAAACAAAGGGTTGATTCGAATATGTATGAAATGACAGTGATTAAATAAAAGATATCCATTCTTTTAGTATTTATCATTATTTATAACGTTTTAACGTCTCAGCATTCAGAAATGCACTGTTAGATAAAATTGCAGCAAATACTAGAGTTGCAATTCTCTCTATTATTTATATTAATGGAATATAAGAATACCGTAGTCCAACGTCATGCGGTCGTGTCTTGAATACCACACTCCTACTTTTTGACAATAAATTATATTCATTAGTCAAATGAGTACGAATAGATGGGAACTTTTCGCTTTGTGTAACTCGGATGAATAACTTCATATACCGGTCTTTGCATATAGAGAACCGCGTGTTGGAAACTGACTGAGTTTTAAATATTTGAAAAGGGACAATTTTCGTGACGCACTCGATGTTTTCGGTTTTGTTAATTTGGACACCTATGTATTTTGCCGTGAGATGTAATCCGACTTCAAGTAATCGGGATCGAAAAAATGAAAATACACTGAAGTCGCTTTTTACGCGGTTGGTTGTACCGCATTTAAAAGATTAGATTAGATATACTTATATTAAACTTATTTGATACCGCGTACAAATGATCTTCCGAAACGAGTAAAAATAATCCGCGTTATTGTAGAAATGTCCCGTTTAAGAAAACGCATAAAAACAACCCGCGTAAAAAGCGACCCCAGTGTAAAAGAGCATACTTAAACATATACAACATGAAAATTAAAATATAAACAATAAGGAAGATCATACACAAAGAATTATGCAGATAAAAGGCTCAGAGACAAAAACAAAGACAGCAGAAGCGACATAAACCTAACGAAAAGTAGGGATTATCCCGATTCCGTAAGAACTCATAATAGGTAGTATTTTCTAAACCCTAAGTCATCATCTTTAAAAAATGAAAAACGATGTCTGGAATTGATTAAAGGTTTCTGGTCATCATTATGGTTCCCAAAAGAGCTATACTGGATGGTGTTTGGCCTTGTTTTCAGCTCTGATTGGTCGAAATCTGCGTTTAAAATAAGGCTCTACAATTTACTATAGTACAAAATTTAGGATCATAAAATCATAATTTACGGCATTTTGGTGGACGTCTTACTAGTTCCCGATCGATTACTGCTAGAATGAAGGAAACTCGTTGAGAACTGACTGAGTAATAAGCATTTGAAATTGAACAATTTTCGTCACGCTGTCGATGTTTTCGGTTTTTCAATTTGCACCCCTATCCTCCCTTGCCATGAGACGTAATTCTACGTCGAAAAAATTACTGCAAGAAATGGTGTTGTTTAACAAAATTTAGATGATAGCACAAATATAATCAAAAATTCAAGTTAAATATAAGAGCTGTATATTTAAAGAATCAAAACTGATCCATAATCAAATCTAAAATAACTAAAAAATAGAAGAAATACCGTTAAAAAATCATCAGAAGAAACGGCAAAGACAAAAAGCGGACACAAGAATGATAAAATATTCTTTGAAATGGAGTGAAAAAAGATATAACACAGAAAAAAACACAACAAAAAAAGTAAAATATTCGAAAAAGGTATGAATTTAACGCAAAGCAAACAAAAATGTAACTCTACCCAGAGTCTACCGAGAAATCATATTAAAAACGGAAAGGTTTTTCCTAGTAACTAGAAACAATTTCGTTAATCGATAGTCGCCGGTTCTTGATCTGCTTTTTTTGTGCCCCAAATGGTGCTCCACAATCTACGACAGATGAAAAAAAGAAAACAATAGAACTGTTCCCATCTCCAGCAGGCAGGCAGACATCCATCAGCTCTGCGGCAGAGCACACAACCGACTGCCGCCAAAGGAATGCGATGAATTTTGATAAAGTGATAGGATCTCAATCGGAACCCAATTTAGGCGAACCGGATCCGTTCGCGTCTAAGCACTCTGACATACACAATTCCATCTCCGGGTGCGGGTGGAAAACTCTTCGCGTGTTTTTTCGCCGATTCAAAGCGGCGGGGGCGGCCAGCAGAACTACTCTAGCGCATTCCTTTCGTGCAAAACGTAGTTCGCGTTTTTGCCCCAAGAACAAAAGAAGGCAAATTTGCACCGCCACTTTATAACACTGCTGCTGCTGCTGCTGCGAATGGGACGCCGGTTTTTCGGGGTTCCAATTTCACGAGCCCTCTATCGCGACTACTAGCTGAACCTCGCACGGCTAATCGTCCGATGCTATGAGCCAGTTTTTCCGCGGATTTCCACCACCACAGCAGGCAGCTGAAGAGATGATTCCCTCAGTTTGGCATCCGGATGAAAACGTATATCGCGGAAATCCACTCAACTAACATCATCATCATCACCATCGTTGGCGGAATCCTTCACCAGGGAATACACGCCTCAGCAGAAGCACGCCAGCACATTTTCAAATTCCTAGCCCCGTTTTCCCACATCCGGGGCGCTGTGTCTCTAGTGTGTTATCTCCATTGTGCAACAAAGGAAGCACCCTTCTGGCTCACTGTACGTCCTTTACCTGTGACACTATGTTGATCTCCCGCGTTCCATCGATTATCGTCGGTACTTGAATGAAAAATATTTCGAATAATTTCGAGCATTATCTCTTCCTCTCTCGGTCCACGAAGCACTACTATTGAAGTGCGATTTTCATTTCACCCCGCGCGCGCGATTGAAGATTGCTGTAGTCACACATACACACCCACACACGCACACGCAGACATCTACCGAAACAGGATGCTGCCTATTCACTCGAATTATTTATTTGATCTAATTTGAATTGATTGATTAATTTTCCTACTGATTAACACAAAGAACAATGATAATGAATTATATCGCTCTATTATGAACGTCGTTGGCGTTGCGGTTCGCGTGTGTATCGATGTGTGTGTGTCGGTTCAGAAAGGTGAGCTTTTGTGTTTGCGGTGGAACTCCGGAAGGAAGCAGGAAAATGCGACGTGGTTTTGGGTTTGATCTATGCGGGGGGAGGGGGGAAGGTGTGCGCGGAAGAAATCGATTTTCAATGGCTTTAATTTAAACGCCGATAGACAAAGAGGCTGCCCATTAATCAGTGGGGGAAGGTATTGGTAAATATATACAAACTGGGTGCTGGGCTGGCGAAAATGTCGAAGGTTGGCGGTGCGAGAGGGAGAACAAGATAATCGTGACGGTAATCCGGTGAAGCTGATAAATAATTTGGACAGATTTTCTGCTTGGTTTGGTGTTTAAAGGGGAGGCAAACATTCAGTTTATGGCATTTAAAAGCTGTTTATTTTTAAAAAAACGGAGCAGTTTTTATTAATAAAAACATAAAAGTGATGCTCTTTGCTTAATCCGGGGTTAAGAGCAAAATGCAGGATCAAAGCATTTGGCTCTGCTTTATCGACAGAATCTGTCACCAACAGTCGGTAAAAGTTGCGAAATCAACGTTAAGGTCCCAGCAAATCTGAAAATCTTTCTTAGTCGAGTTTTGATCATACAGAAGGATGGAATACTGATTACCACATCTTTTTAAGTGCCACGTTGTTTGATGTTTTTATAGACTTCTTCCTCAAAGGTTCATAATATTGCATTTTTGTTGGTAAAACTATTCTAGAAAATCTCACATAAACACCAATCGAAGTAAATTGATTACAAAGTCCCAAAGCGATCAGCAATAGCTCTACTAGCGGAATTTCTAATTTGGTTCTTACCGAGTAAAAGTAACATTCCTCTTGCGTTCAATACATCATCGTTCGACAGCGCCGCTTGTCAGTTTAATGCTGTCCGGCGTTACGACGAACATTCAAATTACTGTCCCATTACCTGCAACAATGCTGTCGAGTAGGACGTCAACAATTTGATTTGATTTATTGGCTGGTTCTTGATCCATCATCCAAAGTTCGCAGCTATTAGACCCATTATCAATTCGCGGGCACGATTCAAAGCATCTGGAACCCAAACTACAGGACTGGGATTAATTTGAGGTTATTCGCTTTAGTTGAAACCCTTGGGTTCGAAAATTGCCATTCTGATTCATCAAGTGACTGACTGTCAGAGACAGCATCAGAAAGCTTCCCCCTCCATCAAATTTTGCGCACGATTTCGTGTGAATGCGTCTGAACCATATCATAAATAAAACATGAAATAATGTTCCACCAGTAGCTAAATCCTGAAGCTACTACCGGGGAGAAACAAACAGAATTTTTAATCAGATTCGCCCTCCTCCTTTTCGTACCCCGAGAGCTGGCTCACAGTGTGGCACGGTCGAATGCACCCCCACGTACGGATTGCCGAGCTCGAACTGCTGCAGCTGCGTCCCATATATTCTCCTCCATCAATTCCCATCATCATCGGGACAACCGGTGTGACCTTGGGTGTGTGTGCTTACTCACGCTGTACGTACTGTACGCACAAGAATGCGAAGAATTTCCCTAGCGAAACTTCCGTTGTAGAATGCGGTCCGGCGTGGTTCCGATGTATGGTACAGACACACGGGGTTTACCCGATATGCATTGTAACGCGTCACCCTAAATTATACACCCCTTAGAGCGGGAATGGAATAAAGATCCCGGATAGTTCCCGGGACAGTGACCTTTCTTTTTTTTGCTATGTAATTCATTCAATATGTGTGTTTGTGCGCCACCGTTGAACATCTGTCTTTTTCTCCCGTTTTCCGTTGTTTTTCTGATGCAGGAGGTTGGCTAATAAAAAAAGGTGATCAATGGGTGCCATATTGGGTCAGTTGCTAAACAAATCGACAAACCAGCTTCATTCATTTCATTCATACGAGGGCCCTGGAATGCATGCAAATCAATCGCGCTAAATGCCCATCCCCCTGGTAGTGGTATTAAATTTATTCAAAATGCACACGCACACACCGGCGCACCTAATCGGTGTGTTATTCGGGAATGATGGCTACGACTCCAGCAAGAATTGTTGTACTGGAATCTCACCCTGCCAGCTGCCCGGAAACAACCCCTGCGATGTTTTACTTTTTTTTCGGCTTTCCTCTCACTAGCTATGAATAACGCGTTACGTGTAATTGAAACGGTTTTTCAGGCACCCGCTGTCAAAAGTCCCGCGGGCGGTATGGCATTTTTAGTCTGATCAGATTGAGAGAAAAATGTTTTTTTTTTGTTCAGCAGCGAGTTGAGTTTCGACGGAAGCCGATGAAGTGAAATTCCCCCGTGCGTCGGTTAGTTAGCGAATAGGTTATGGAATTTGCTGTGAATAAAATTGGAATGTAGTGTTCCTGCCGAGTTGAATGCAATTCGGCTTCGAGCACTTTTGGTGAAGACCGTTTATAGCTGAAACCGTTTATTAGAAACTAATGACTAGTTTCTGATGATACAACAAAACGTTAGTGAATTTAGCTCTTCAACTTAAAAGCCACTCTTGGGGACTTAAGCCTAGTTTTTTTGTAGGGTTTGGGTTTTTGTTAATTAAGACTACACCACATTGCTGGCAGTAGTCGAAATACAGGCAGAATCGATAATCATTATTTCAAGTTCTTGGTCACCGTCACCAAATCATCATACGACTAAGTTTAGTCGAAATACTAGGTAAAAATACGAGACGCTCTTTAAAAGGCAATTTTTTTTTATATCAATGAAAAGAAAAAAAAACGCCGAATCTCAAACAAAGTGAAACAGTTAAGAGGCTAATAAAGCGAGTGGTAAAAGGTTCAGAAACTCAACGCAAAAGATAAAAACTCTAGAAAAGTCCCAAAGGTATGAGTACGAGAGCAGTCGAAAAGTCGATAATCAAAAATAAATAACAGAAGGGTTGTATGCCAAGCCAAGGCAGCAAGATTGACAAAGAACTTCATGAGGTTGTTTGTTACATTACTTTTACTTTTATATTCGAGAGTGATCGATCACAATAACTTTAATTCAACAATAACTTTTTCCGCAACATTTCTCTGGAAACCCTTACTAACACGCAAAGAATCCTGAGTAAGAATCCCCAGGATATCTTTAACTCGGTGACGAAATCGTGAAAGGAATCGCAAACACGATCCGGAAGATTCCCACTCAGGATTCTTATTCAAGAATCCTAGAGCCATATACAGGGCATTTCTGAGGATTCTTTTTCCAGGAATTCTTTTGAAGGGCGCTCACGAATTCAATGTGAGGAATCCTAGAGAATCTATGCGAATCGTATATGTTCGTCCGGGAACAATGTCCCTGGAAATTTGCCGGAACGAACAGCTCATGTAGTTCTACGTCAGCCTTGTGGTCGTGGCTTCGCAAACTACCCTTCTTTTATTGAAACAAAAAATTTAGAGGACAGGCAGAGACCATCGAAAGGATCATCCATCCCATCATTCGACAATAAAGTGATTTGAGTCGAAGGCCGGCACGGAAAGAATGCCGCTGAGGCTACCACTACCGCTGCACTGTCGCTGGTAAATTATGAATGAACGAGAAAATATTTTTTTTTTGCTTTATAAAGGTGGCTTTCAGCCACAGGCTGGTTCGCCACCATGAGAAAATATTAACATAAGTGTTCAATTTATCCTCAAAGGACAATTTGTTGTTCAATTTAATATCGGATATGATACTGATCACATCTCTATGCTATACGACAGTGGGAATCAGGCTGCTGCACCTATCTGCTGATACCCGCTGCAGCTACTGCTGCTAAGGGATGGGCGAACAGTTCACGAGTCGTTCATTTGAAACGGTTTATAGAAAAGAGCCAACAAACGAACGGCTCACAAATATGATCCACGATCCTTTGAGCGAATTAAAATTGATGGTTCGCCCGAAACCGAAATTATTAGAAATAACACGAGTCAACCTTGCTCGTTAATCTTCGTGAACCATGCGCCTTTCGCAACGGTGAGTGAGCGATTCAGAGCCACTCTTAAAAAAGACTCGCATAGCCCATTTCTACCGCTGCTGGTTTTCGCTACTATCTGCTGCCGCCACTGCTACTACCCTCTGCTGCTTAGTTAGGACCGTCCTAGTGGCCATCCACTAGAAAACTGATTGGTTTGAGCGCATTCCAAGAGTGCATTCCAAGTTAACTAGCTATATAATTCTGTCAACTGTGCTTGGGAAAGCAAGCATCAAGCGATTAGCTTTGAATTTGGACATATTTTTCCCTGTTTTCGTTTTTAGATTGTCATTTTACACCCCTGTTGCTGAAGTTCCTGAAAGAGGTAGTTCTACGTCCAAAATCAAACGTTAAAATCTTGAAAATAGAAACTCGAAAAAAATTCAATGAAACGAATAACAAATTGAAACAATAGTTTCGGAAATTGAAAAAAACATTAAAAAAAATCCACGAAAAGTATATTAAAATGAAACAAAAATAAAAAAAAAAGAATAAAATACCAGCGAATATTTAATGTAGGAAACAACACCTAAGTAATAAGCAAACTCGACTTGAAAAAAAAATTTATATCAATAAATGAAACGCGACAAAAAATTAAACTAAATTGTACAAAAATCAATGAAATTTAAGCTCAAATTTGACTTAAGATCAAGTTAAAAACTAAAAAAAATAAATTAAAAAATTCGTTAAATATGAAAAAAAAAAAACAATGCGAAAAGAATTTAAAAAAAAATGCGATAAGAAATTTTGAATGACCAAAACAGGCAAAGGTCAAAATGACATCAAAATATGAATTGGAAACCCGACCACATTTTTTAAACACGAACAAGAAAACAATGACACAGAAAATGATACAAAAACTATAAGTGCGTAGAAAATTAAACTAAATTGAAAAAATGTATGAAAATAAAAACAAAATTAAGATGTTGAAAATAAAAAAAATAAAATTAAGAGCGGAATTCATTGAGCAGACAATGTGTGCAGTAGGGAAAGCGGAAAATAAGCGAACTGGAAATATGATACAGATTTGGAAAAATATACCGCATCCCGACGTGACTTGAACCCGCAACCTCCCAGATTGCGGGTTCAAGTCCCGTCGGGATGCGGTATATTTTTCCAAATCTGTATCATATTTCCAGTTCGCTTTTTTTCGCTTTCCCTATTGCACACATTGTCTGCTTAATGAACTTGAATGTTAACGGGTAAAAGCCGTTGTTAAAAATAGAAATTTAGTTCGTAAGAACGGAACAATAACAAAAAAACAAATAACAAAAACTTAAAAAATGATAGAAAAATGAAAAGAGATGTAGAAATAAGACTAATGCTAAAAATGTTACAAATAGTACAAAAAGTGGCAATCAGTAGAAAACTTGACAGAAGTCCACTAAAATAGACAGATAGAAGTATGGTGTCTTTGACAAAGTTGTTTCTTATAGAATGCGCTACAACTTTGCCGAACAAAGTTCATTTCTATATGCAAAAACGAGAAAAGTAATATTCGTTTCTCACTGTTAAGTGGATTAATCACAAAATTGCAACTTCTATAAAATGGAGAATAATTTATGGATTAACCTTGCTGAAAGCACAACGGATCTGAATTTTGGGTTAAAATAATTTTAATCACGTTTTTGCAGCTTCGGAAACAGTGTGCATAGGGGTGTAGAATGAAAATTTAAAAACGGAACAGGGGAAAATATGACCACTTTCAAACACAGGTCGGACTCGATTATCCGGAATTATATTTTTTTGGTGTTCGTTTTCAACTTTTATTCCGAAATTTTACCTTTGAGCAGTTCCACAAAAAATGTCCCAGTTTTAATACTTTTTTTTAAAATTGTGATTTTTATTTGTCTGAAACTTTGCATAGACGTTTCTATAGGCGAAAGACGCCATTTTGTGCTATTGGTTTAATTTTTTGGAATACGCCTCATTTTTGAGAAGGTATTGAAGAATGCTATTTTGGGAAGGTATTGATGATTATAAATGTTTCAGAGGGTACATTTTTTAATGGAGGACAAAATTATTACTTACAACTTTGCCAAAGAGACTATGCCAATCAAACAAAGCGTTTTGACTGTAAAACTATTTTTGATTTCCCATAAATCGCTCTATTGAAAATTAAAAATATTTCTACAGCCAAAATGGTTAGAATGATTGGCATAGTGTATGCGGCAAAGTAGTAGATAACAATTTTGTCTTACAAAAAAAAAAAAAAAAAAAAAAAAAATGCCCCTCGAAAAATAATATAAATTTTTTTTTTAAATATCATAATTTTCTTTTCTTGATTTCTCAATGTATGGACCGGTTGTATTTTTTAGGTATTTTTTTATAGTTTTTATGAAAAAAAAAAACTAGATTTTAAAATAAATAGCTTTTTAAATAATTAATTTTGAATTTTTCTTTTACTCTTTGTTTTAAATAAATAATTTTTTAGAGTGTATATTTTTTTTCGAAAAGACCAAATTATTCTCTATAACAAACCCTATAGAAACGTCTATGCAAAGTTTCAGCTAAATTAAAAATGGTCGATTAAATTGGTTGCACGTTTTTTGTGGAATTGTTCCTTTACCATCTCTTCTGGCATATTTGTTACCATTTATGTCATTTCCAGCATGTTTGAAACAAGTTCGAATTTATTGAGAATAATCAATATCATTTTTATCGCCTCAGAAATAAATTCTGGATACGCCACTTCATCCAGCAAGTGAAATGAAAAAATGGGAATATTTATTTTATGTTCGTTAATAGCAAATTCGAATATTTTTTCTCTGATTCGGAAAACTCGATTATCCGGAATGATTTTTATTTTGATACTAGCTGACCCGGCAAACTTCGTCCCGCCTATTTTAGTGTTTAATTTAATAATTTTAAACATTTCAAATTTATTGATTCTTTGCGATTGGATTATATCGTTTAAAAATAATTGGTTTTATCGGAATGGCGAATCCTCAACTCTATTCCCGATATATATTGGGTGCATTTCAGTTATTTTCGTTATTTTCCAGAAACTGAAAGTGGTCATCTTCTAATTCAAAATGGTGTCAAGGGTCAATGCTTGGCTTCTTTACATCATTTCGGTTCGGTTAATTGCGGATGTTTTCCAGAAGTTGCCATTTTTCAATTCAAATTGTTGTCTAAGGTCAATTTATAGCTCCTTGCATCATTCTGGATCCGGTGATCCGAAACCGTAAGTCGCCATCTTGGATTTAAAAATGGCATTTGGAGACAATTTCTGGCCCTTGAGCGTCATTCTGGTTTGAGAAACACCCATATTGGGTGTTATTTGGTCATTTTCGGCTGTTTTCCAGAAACCGGATGTCACCATCTTCGAATTCAAATAGGTGTCTGTGGTCGATTCTAGCTCCTGTGTATCATTCTGGTTCCGAAGATACTTATATTGTATGGAAATCGGCCATTTATGGTTGTTTTTTAGAAACCGGAAGTTGCCATATTACAATTCATAATGGTGTCTGAGGTCAATTTTCAGCTTAATTCTCGTTCCAGAGATACTCATATTGGGTGGTATTTGGTCACTTTAGGCTGTTTTCCGGACACCGGAAGTCGCCATCTTGGATTTCAAAACAATTTCGGCCCTCCGTGCGGTCAATCTGGTTAAAAAAACGCTCATATTGAGTGGTATTTGATCATTTTAGGCTGTTTTACAGACACCGGAAGTTACCATCTTACAATTCAAAATGTTGTCTGAGGTCGATTTGTGGCTTCAGTGCATCATAACAATCCCGGAAATACCCATATTGGGTGGTATTTGGTCATTTGCCGCTGATTTTCAGAAACCGGAAGTCGCCATCTTGGATTTCACATTGGCATTAGGAGAAGATTTTTGGCCTCTGGTTGAAGAAACACTCATATTGGGTGTTATTTGGTCATTTTCGGCTGTTTTCCAGACACCGGAAGTCGCCATCTTACAATTCAAATTGTTGTTTGAGGTCGATTTGTGGCTTCAGTGTATCATAACAATCCCAGAAATACCCATATAGAGTGGTATTTGGTCATTTGCCGCTGATTTTCAGAAACCGCAATTCGCCATCTTGGATTTCGAAATGGTATTTGGAGACATGCCAGAAGAAGGAAGGGTGTCGAAACATTATGGACATGTTTGTTACCCCTGAAAACAATCACCTGCCAAATTTGGTTCCATTTAGTTGGTTAGTTCTCGAGATAAGCAGAGATTTGTGTTTCATTTGTTTTGAACTCCTCCCTCACAGAAGAGGGAGGGGAGTCGAACCACTATGGACATACTTGTTACCTCTAAAAACTTTCACATACCAAATTTGGTTGTATTTGGTTGATTGGTTCTCGAGCTGTGCGAAATTCGTATTTCATTTGTATGGGACCCCTCCCTTGTAGTAGAGGGAGGGGTGTCAAACCATTATGGATATATTTGCTACCCCTAACCTAAAAACATCTACCTACCAAATTCGGTTCTATTTACTTGGTTAGTTCTCGAGATGTGCAGAAATTTGTGTTTCATTTGTATAGGACTCCTCCCTTCCAGAAGAGGGAAGAGGGTTTCGAACCAATATAGCCATATTTGTTGCTCCTAAAAACATCCACTTGCCAAATTCGGTTCCATTTGCTTGATTAGTTTTCGAGATGTGCAGAAATTTGTGTTTCATTTGTATGGGACCCCTCCCTTCAAGAGAAGGGAAGGGTGTCGAATCAACATGGACATATTTGTTACTCATCAAAACATCCACATGCCAAATTTGGTTCCATTTGCTTGGTTAGTTTTCGAGATGTGCAGAAATTTGTGTTTCTTTTGTATGGGACCCCTCCCTTGCAGAAGGAGGAGGGGTCTCGAACTATCTTAGTCACCTTTCCCGGCCCCTAAAACCTCTATATACAAAATTTCACGCCGATCGGTTCGGTAGTTTCCAAGCCTATATGAATCAGACAGACAGACAGACAGAGCTGCATTTTTATATGTTTAGATTCCGGATAATCGAGTCCGTCTTGTACTTATAAATCGGTTAGTTTTCAATGGATTTCCTTCGTTCTTGCAGCAGTTGATTGAAAGATCAAGCATTTGCCTAAGCGCAGAAAATATATTTTTCGAACTATTGTACTATTGAAAAATTGTACTATTGAAGCCTTGTTGAACCGCAGATTTCGACTTCTGATTAGTTGCTTAATGCTTACTTTCCCTAACACAGTCAACAGAATAATATACCTAATTAACCGGGAATGTACTTATTTGGCTACATATGGCCTGCTGTGCTCAAACCAATCATTTTACTAGTGGATGGTGGGTCTCAACTTAGTAGCAGCAGCTGATAGCATCAGCGAAAAGTAACAATGATAACCGCGACAGCAGTGGTAACTGTTACAGTAGTAGCAGTGGGTGCCAGCAGCGTGGCGGTAGCTACAAACTTACCGAGTTGCGGCTCCAACAAACCATTATAATAACAGATAATGGGAGACAGACAGCCACTTTCTCCGGTGATACACTCATTTTTTGGCATCAGTAGAAGCTTTCTGGATATCTGCGATCTCAATCTGCCGACAGTGTCATATCCGATTCGCATCATATCTTGTTTAAATTGAACAACAATTGTCCTTTTCAGACTAAACAAATAAATGATCGAAGATTAAATATTTTCTCATTTTGCGCTTGAATTAAAAATAAAATCGTCGGTTTCGTGCAACACTTGGCACGACTCATTTCTAGAAAAAAAGGCGCTTGAAAATTAGCTTTGAAAATTATTTCCTAAATTTTCTAGATAACATTAGATTTCTCATTGAACATTTTTTTTATCTAATATGCACTACTACCTTTGTAAAGAGGTTTCGATTTTAGCTCTAGCTCTGGATTTTTTTGTGAATTTTGAAACAGGGTTTTGTGGGATTAATAATTTTTATCCAATACTAACAAAATAACTCTCTGGAAATAACGTGGTGGTCCTGGAGAGATTTTCCAGGAACCGGAAGTCAAATTACAGAATGACCGTAATTTCATTTTTTATTCGTCCACTTCTAAGCAATTCTGATATGAGCTCCAACGATTTTGATAGAATTTATGAGAATAAAATATGAACATCCCCAAGCTTTGACCTTATAATAATTATGATACGTTTTTTATGGTTTTAAATATCCCAAAACATTGCAATGAATTGCAAACGGCTCCAGAAAAAAAAGGTTGAAAACTACCGTATAAAATAAACTACAAATATATTCAAAATAGAAGAACAAAACTATGCAGAAAAATATCTTTTGTTGGTGGTAATTGAAAAATATTCAATAGTTAACCTCGCTCAAAAATGTTGCCACTACAACAATGTTAACACTAAGAAAATGTTATAAGAGCGAAAACAAGGAAAAAAATAAGGTAACAAATTCCAGACATATATTACAATAATAACGAAAGAGTTGAAATGGGACAAATTTGTGCAATTGATTTGAAAAGATATCAACAATAACGTTTAAAATACACAAAAAAAAAAAGGCGTCGTACACAAATTACGTAACGCCAAAAACCTAGATTTTCGACCTCCTCCCCCCTATGTAACGTTAATAAACGTAAGATATGACCCCCCTCCTAAAATTACGTAACGCTGGACAACTTGTCCCCCCCCCCCCAAATTTGCAATTTTTGAGCAAACAACACAGTTACGTAACGGGCTCAACTACCCTCCCCCCCACCTCCCCCCTATGTAACAATAAGTAACGCAGACTCAATCCCCCTACCCCCCCCCCCCCCTCCTTCATGCGTTACGTAATTTGTGTACGACGCCTAACTAAATTCAGAGCAAAATAAAATAAAATTTACGCCTAAGGGAAACAATTAAATTGCCTAAGGATCAATTGATTGTGTTATGAAGACGAAGAGAATATAAAAGCTTAAGAAATAAAAGAAAATTTAAAAAAAGTAAAAACATGAGTCATTTATAACTTTCAATTTCCATGAATTTTTCAATCTATTCTGGACTATGCTTTTTCTAGAAATGATATTACATACGTTATGCGCGGGTATTTTGGAAATTATTTATATCATTGATTTTACAATGAATTCTCAACAGAAGTAGGATTGAGTAGACAGGAATAAAACGGAATAACATCGCCAAACGAATGACAGTGTACATCTCTTCGATGCGCGAATGTCAATTGACTTTCTGTTCTTTGTGTGAGATTGGACGGTCTTTCTACATTAACGAGTGAAAGGCTACTGCGACGAACACTAACAAAGCGATCAAATGGAAGTGTTGGCCGTTTACAAGCCTGTTCGTAATTCGTAATTGCTTTTCATCTGGGGACAGCTCTTCTACATCTGTGTTCGAGAACGGACACTGAAAAAAAATTTGGGACAAAAACCGATATAAAAGAAAAACCTCATGACCAGCAGATGAATAGATCGGACTTGGTTTATTCGTAAACTCTTCGCTCTTTCTCTTTCTCCTCGCGCCAGGTAATGAATTGATAATTGACTGCTAATAATTGCCTTCATAAACGGGCGGATCTTTGTTACGATGGTTGAGCAGCAGCAACAGTAGCGCGTCAGTGCATGGATTTCGGTCCTCTGCTGTTTGCTCGTATATCTTGGTTGATGCCTTCGCTTTTACGGGGGTACAGTCTTCTTTCTCCGCCGGTGGGTATGACTAAATAGCGAATCGAGATAATCATGGGAAAAACAAGGGAAAAGCCACAGTAGCAGCAGCACGAGCTGACTATTATTGACAGAAGCTAATGATTCGATCAAATCGGTCTAAGCTTAACAAATCGCGTGCCGGTGTCGGGTTGCGAAGTTTCGCCGCGGTTCAGTGCCCTGTTCGGCGTACCGCGCGTACCTTAACCTACTTTCCGGGACGAACATCCGACTGTTTGTATTCCGGGAGAAAAAATAAATATGTAAATTATTTGAAACTATTTCTCTATTACTTCTAAACGTTTCTGCCTGCTCGGGTAGGTTCTCAGAAACATACTGGCTTCCCTGCTGGGTGAAACGAAAACTTCTCGGTTTTGTCTCGGAGGTGACGGGAACGGAGGCACGCGGGACGGTAGAAAGGAATTTCATTCCATGTTTTCTGCTGATAAAAGAATTTTTTTTCCCTATTGTTTCAATTCTGATGTTGTTTTATAAATTTTGCGTTTCGATGGAGGCGAAGCCCCCACAAAAGGGCACAGCACGTAACTTAGTACTCACCAAATAAGATTAGGTTGGCGAAGGGAAAGCCCAGTGCTGCCAGAGTCGCAACCCTTTCTTCCCCCTAAGTCGGTCGGTTAAATCGCCCATTAAAAAACTCGCCCTTAAATGTCAGCGCCGTATCCCTCTCCTCGCACGACCGCCAGCGTCCGGTCAGCCCGCAATCGACAGCCAGGCAAGAAAACGGGAAAATAATATATGTCAACACATGAAATTTATATGCCCCTTTTCTTTTTCTGATACGTACGACATGGGTTACTCGTTCGCAACAACACCGTCGTTGTAGAGAGACAGAGAGGGGAGGGCTTTCGACACGTTGTTTTTTTTTTCCTTCTTTCTTCCACGATTAAACTAAACCAGCAAGCGAGCAAGTAAACACTAGAAAGCAGGCTTGTGTGTGCTTGTGCGAGTGAGGGTAAAAAAACACACCGCAGAAAACAACGGCCAGTCGATTTGCCTGGGGTCGATTCCTCTCCACTAGAAAGAGTACTAAATGTTTCGCTAACTGTAACGTTTATTGGATACCAGAAGTGAAAGATTGATCGTTACAACAATATTTTTGAAATTTTGAGGCTACAGGTTTCAGAGTGTAGAATTGAAGTTCCTACTAGAAAAGTTACCATTAAGGAACCTAGTGTGCAATCAGTAAATGGTTTGCACCTTTCCCTTTTACTATTTACGAACGATCGAGGTAGGAGGTTGTACCGGTTTGTGATTCTACTGCAGAAACTGACATAAGACATAACACAGCACCAGAACCGGAGCGTCGGGTTCTTTAACTAGCGCGCTAGTTCGCACTTAATTTTGCTTGGTGAAGGTTGATTTGCCCGGCTTGTTGTGCTGTTATGCGACGCCGCTACTAAATAAACATGTTCTGCTCGGGGTGTTCGGGTTCACCCCGCGGAGGAGCCGCGGACCGGAGGTTCCCGATTCCCAGCGTGCAGTCCTCTGCAGACAACGAGATCGAAAAAGAACAAGACGACAAAAAAAAAAAACATAGAGACAAAACAGTATTAGATTACAATCACGAACCTTTGGCTGTCGTCGTCATCGTCTTTGGACGGTTGAATTACGTCGTGTTGGATTTAGAGTGGATTCGGTTTGATTTTGTGGCGACAAATTTAGAGGTCCCGCGGAAAGAAACTGTCCGGTGTCACGATTCGGCGCGGTGATTTTATATCGCTGCTTTGACTAATGACAGACTTTGACTTTGACAGAAGGTGAAAAAAAAATCTATTTTATTCGTTCGTTGATTTGCTGTCGCACACGTTTTGTTGTTGGGTGATTTTTTTGTATTTCGGCCGAGTGGAAAACATTGGCGGAACGATTGTGTTATTTGGTGTTCTAAGCCAGTTAACACCGATTCAGTTTGTTCGCCGTGTTAACGCTTCCGTGCCGGTGATTTTGACTGCAAATAATCGTGATGTTTGCATTGAAGAGTGTTTGTAAATTACGTTTTTAACGTAGAGTAAACATGAACAGTTAAATCAGCTGAATAAATTGTTTAATAAATTGTCTCATATTCTTACATCAGTCATTCACTACAACATCGACGTTTCGGTTGTTCATTGTTGACATTCTTTGAAAGTTTCAAAGCGCGTATTATTCTCTATTGCATATGTTCTCAAATTTTTTCCCATCTCATTTTATCACTATTCGTGATTTTGTCCGCTGTAAGCCATTTATCATTTTTTGCAATTTTTTTTTTCATTTATAAACATTGTTTATTAACATGGTTGGTATTTGAAAAATCTCTTTGGAAATGATCGCCTATTATAACATGTTCAACTTATTCTTTTATTTGTGTTAATTTTTCGATCTTGTTTTGACATTTTCATTATTTTTTTGTTTAATATTTGTAAGTTTTAGCACTCTTCCAGCTGAGGTACGATGCTGAGGTTCATATACTTTCAATAGAGAAAGTCTTACTTTTTAATATCTAAACTATGGTAGGCTCACACGGTAACGCCAGTAAAGGACCACATTTAAGCAGTCTAGTCTCCTACAGATTGGTTATGATTGATTTATTATTCGGCTCTGGTTGGGTTCATATCTGATTACAATTATTGGATTATTCTACTTTGACTTATGGATAAGAGCAGGGGTTCCCACATCTTTTGATCGGCGGAGCACTTTTTTGAGTCAAAATATTTGGCGGAGCACATGTATTTTTTAATGAACGAGTAAATGGATTCGAAAATACAGGTTGGTTAGAAAATTTTGATAAGTTTGTATATGCACCGAAAACCGACAAACCCGGAGGAGCTCTATAAGCTTCTCGTTAAAACATATGAAGAATGACCAAAACATGATATAAAGATCTTCACCGAGGACTAAAACACAAACGTTGGAGAGGAATAATTGTTAAATCCAACTATTGGTATGCACTGCCTTCATGCTACCAGTGGTGAAATTGGCCTGAGATTAGTGAATTCCGCCATAGCCAGAAGAAAATCAATCTGTAGCCGTCATATTTCGCAACAAAGAGATATCCGGAAACACACATGGCAATACCCTGATGGCTAAGCCTGCTCTCAGATCGACCATATTCTGGTTGACGGATGGCATTTCTCAGACTATGTGCGGTCCCTACGAGGCTCAAACGCCAACTAGGACTCAGCGTCTGTCAGCTAAATAGCCGCGAAACAACTGGAAAGGATGGCATCCTAGTCGAACTATTCGAAGTCGGGAGAGGGCAGCATTTTCATTGCAGCAAACAGAGTCTTTCACAGACGTTTCTCTCATTGATTCAAAAATGAAGTTGCTTCGTCAAATATTTTGATGAAAAAAAGTGTTCCGCCGAGTTAAAGACAGTTTGCTCAAAAATGTATCATCGAACGGTCAGTAGTTTTGGTGCCTTTGTGTATGTATCCGACTGTGCAACATAAAACCTCTCGGTATCGGCGTTACATTGGCAAGGGTCGATCATGAGTGTAGAGTACGAATGTAAACTATTGTGTTTTAATGCATTGGTGCATTCGTCACTTATGATTGTATGAGCGTTTTCTGCGGGTTTACTGGTTGAAGATGTGAGGATGTCCATCACACCTACCCCCTTTAAAAAAATGGAGTAATGTAATGAAATGATAATATTTTCAAATTTATTTTAAGTTAGGCACGGATTTCGAGAACTATTACATATTTTTTTTCCGCGTAAAAAAAAACCTGCGTTCATTCTGCAATCTGAGTGAAGAGGAACCGAAATCCGCGCAAAAAAAAAAAATACCGCGTAAATTCCGGAATCCGCGTAAAAAAACCGCGTAAATTCCGGAATCCGCGTTAAAAGAAACCCGCGTGAAAAAACCGCGTAAAAAGCGACCTTAGTGTATTTTTATTTTCTATTCTTTTATTTCTTTGTTTAGGGCGTTGAAAATTGTATTTTAATTTTTCGACGTAAAAGCCGGTTAAAACCCGGACAAGATATTTATAAAAACGAGATGGGAGTTAAAGAAAAAGTATGCTGAAATTTCAATCGAACTGTTAAAAATTTCGACAAAAATCAAAACTAGTATAAAAATCAGTTTATTCATTAGAAGTTCAAATCCGACTCTTTTCTATTTTTTATTTTTTTTTTCATTTTGCTGAACCTTGCATATATGATTTTATGGGCAAAAGATGCCATTTTGAGCTACTGATTATTATTTTTAAATCAAGGTTCATTTTTGGAAGAAAAAGTAGTGATAATATATTTTCAGAGTCAAAATGGCCGGTTGGTAGTGAGTGGATCACGCCACCCCACAACCATTGACACCTATGTCGGCGTAGGGATTCGAACCCAGGCGTCGAGCGTGGTTGGCGGAGACGTTATCAATTACGCGGGGGCCTAGCTCTAATTTTAACTTCTTTGTTCCTCATTTATTCATGATCAGCAGCCATTAATGGTAATCTTAAGTAGTTTATTTTTATATTTGAATTACTCATATGTTGCTTTTTTCGATTTTCTATGACATTTTTTTATGAATTTGTTCCAATTTTCTTTCTTTTTTTTACCTTGACGTTTGGCCTTTTTAACGTTTTGAATAAACTCTTACATTCATGAAAATGTTTACTCTTCTGACATTTTTGGCCTATTTTGACAATTTTTGATTTTTTTTTTTGACATTGCTTATTTCTGTTGAAATGTTCGCCTGTTATAACATGTTTCAAATACTTGGACTTTCATCGATTACAGTTTTGATTTTGTTCATTTTTTATCGCATTTTGACATTTTATATATATACAATATCGCACGCTTAGCCTTGGGGCTAATAGCGGTCTCGATCAACTAGATTAGTTGAGAGAATTCGTTATCGATATTGTTCTTGGCACATTTTGTATGTGTAGGATAAGTACAACGATACACCGTGCCCCAGTGCTGAGTCGAGAAAATTTCCAGTTCGAAAAGATCCTCGATTCGATCGGGAATCGAACCCGATATCACAAACTTGTGGGAGAGCTAGCCGACCGACATCGCTAACCACAGAGCCACGGGGACCACTGTTATGCACTGACATTTTATTATTTTTTATATTTGTAAGCTTTTAGCACGTTCGACCACTTTTCGATAGTGAGGAAGATTCATATACTAACAATAGAGGTCTTTCCCTATAGTGTGGTATCCGAAGCTGATGTGAGGAGCTCGTTTTCTGACTTGCAGGTTCATTTGGTGAAGATGTTAGCATACTCATCACACCTCCCCCTTTGAAAAAAAATGGTGTAATACAATGAAGTGAATTGAAATCATTTTTAACTTTTTCTTTCCGCAGTTGACATAATAATTGGTATAATACTTGTTTTTTTTTCCTATACTAAGAAACTTCTCACGTCAGGACTCAATGCTAGATTCTTCATTTTGCTAATCATATATTTATTTATTCAACAATCATGAAAAAAACGTATTGGAATCATAATAATTTTATAGAACAGGATTAAACATCTTTTGAAATCGTGATCAAAATTGAACGGAACCAAATCAGAGTGCCAATAAAAAAAGGTATTGTGAAAAAAATTATGTTTTGCGATAAAAAAATGAAATCGAGATGTGAAACTGATAAACCTAGGATGAAATTCTATAATTTGGTAGAAAAATTTACTAAAATTGGAATAAAATATTGATATAATCAACCTATACATGAGATAAAACATGGATAAGACATTGATATACCAGGAATAAGAATTTTGGCAAAACAAACGAGCATAAAATTTGAAAAAAAAAAACTCCTTATTATCAAGATACAAGTTCCATAGAATCTACACTAAAACCTAACAACCCTTATAATATTTTTATAAAACCAGAATATAAATCTTAAAATGTTTAAGTTAGACTACACAGTTGACAAATTCATTTTCTAGGTTATGATGATCAGAATAAAAACGGGTTGAGTTCATTTTCAAATTACGATGAAAAGCTCATAAAAAATATTAAAGTCCTTGGAACATACTTCAAAATTGAGATTACCCAAATAAATAAAATATATTTATTTACGGTATGACAAACAGAATAAAACTGAAAGGTGGATGTTTATAATTTCAAAAAAAGTGATAAATTTATGAAATGGATTCAAAAATGTATTCCAATTTAGAATTGAATTTAGAAATTTACTAGAACTAGGACAAAATATCGATATTAATGACATAAAAATCTGATGGCAAAAGAGTTATAAAACCGGTTGAAAAAGGTAATTGCAAAAAAAAACCAGCTTAAATTTTAAGAGAAACTCGAGGACCGAAATAAAATTTAGATTCAACCTGAGCTGGACTGATAAAATTGAATCTTGAAAATTTTGAATCGGAGTAAAAATGTTTGGAATTGTCTTCGGGTTGAAGGTCAGTAGAAAAGCGGTTCAAACTCGTATACAAATTAGGATGAGAGGCTGAAGACAATATTCATACAAGGTAAAAAAAATTTAGAACCAACAGAAAAATTGGATCGAATCCTATCAAAAACTAAAAAAAAACAATTTGACAAATTTTAAATGAACAAAAAGAGAATTAAAATTGAACAAAATCGCTGGGAAAATCTGATATAATTCGGATAAGTACTTTATAAAACCATAGCGAACATCTCTTAAAACCAACTAAATTGGTAACGGGTTGAAGCTAATAAACTGACATTTTCTGGTTCAAATTTTAATAAAAATCACAAGCTAATAAAAAACTGGTAAAGTAGGATGAAAAAACCTTTGGAACCTCGACAAAAACAACTGAGATAAAATCTGGTAAAATCGTAGCCTAATATTGGTAAAAAAGAGGAAAAAATTACGGAGGAAATTATAAGTTATTTATGTGTTGAAGTTACATTTCGACGTAGAACTACGTCCCTCAGAAAGTTCTGCTACATAGAGTGGAAAATGAAAATTCAAGAAAAGAAAAAGGGAAAATGCTCAACAGGTTTCCTCGCTTTTGCAGCAATCGATAGAAAAATTATCTGCATTCGCCTAAATTCAGAAAATTGTAAATTGATTTTTCGAGCTGTTGTACTATTAAAACTGTCAAGCCTTGTAGAAATGCAGAATTTGACCTCTAATTGAACGCTTAATGCTTGACAGAATGTTAACTGGAAATGCATCTTTTATATAAGAACCTGCTTCTGGTCAACCCAATCATTTTACTAGTGGATGGTGAAAAGGACGGTCTCAATTTACTAGCAGCTGGTAGCAACAGCGACAGCGGTATCGGTGATGGTAACGGTAGCGGGTATTTGCACCGTAGCGATAGCAGCAGACTTGTCGAGTCTGCTTTCGGCTGGAACAAACCAATTTATCAGCAGTTCTGGGACACAGACGGCCATTTCCTCCGGTGAAGCTTTGACTTGTTTTGGCAACAACACAAACTTTCTGAATCCTGGCAATAAAAAGCTGCCGGCCTTCTATTTTGAGTGTGACAACATCTTTCCACTGTGTTGTTAGTGCCATTAGCCTCACTGTCGGGTTAGCACAGAAATGCAATAAGCATCATGTCCGATTTTAAATTGAACAACAACTGTCTTTTTAAACACAAAACAAATAAATGATCGAAGATTTTTTATTTTCTAGTTTTGCGCTAGAATTAAAAGTAATAACAGAAGGGTTGTATGCAAAGCCTCGACCGCAAGGTTGACGTAGAACTACATAAAGTTTGTTACATTACTTGCATTGTTGTATTCGAGAGTGATCAACAACGATAAGTTTTATCCAAAATAATAAAATAACTCTCTGGAAACAATTTGATGTCACCGAAAAGCTATAAAAGAGCTTCTGGGCTGATTTTTCGGTTATTTTGAAACTAACTCCCGGTTCTTGGGAAATATTCAAAAACGGAGAAATACCGCTCAATATGAATATTTTCCATTTTGAAATCCAAAGTAGTAACTTCCGCTATCTGTAAAATAACCGAAAATTGCCAATGTAAGCTGGTATTGAAAATCATTGGAACCGGAATGATATTCATAGGCCATAAATCGTCTTCAGTTACAGTTTTGAAACACATTATTTTTTAGGGAGTTATTTTACTAGTGTTGGATAAGAATAACTAACATTGATATAAAGTAGTCTATCGTAATCTTAGTGTTTATCATTCAAAGAATTTGCGATCACTCTCGAATGCAACGAATGTAACGAACAGCTCTATGTCGATGTACATTAATGTTGCGGTCGAGACATAGCACATTCCTTTCTGTTTTTTTTTTTTTTTTTTTTTTTTTTTTGATAAAACAAGTCCTTATTTGGGACCCGAATGGCAAATTTTAAAAGATCCGAAAAAATATCTTTATTAGTTTATTAGTTATGAGATTGCTTGAACGCTTAATATAAACATATAAGGACTGCTGTTCCTCTTGTCAATTTTATTACATAAAGTACTAATATTTTATCAAGTGGAAAAAGCCTCCGCGAAAGCTCGTTCCTCCTGCCAATATCTCGTCTAAATTACAATTCCTTGAAGAGATTTGCTTTACACTTCGCTGGTCAGTTTTATTATGAGAGGGACTTAAAATTATTTTTTTATTTAAAAAAAAGGGACTTATTTTGTCAACAGGAAGGTCAAGAGGCGAATTTGCAAAATTAGGCATAGAGGAAGCGTTTTTGGTGGCAAAGTCTTTACCAATCGCAAACCTCAATAATGAACTTCTGTAGTATTTTAGGCAATTTTCCTTGTCTGAAACCGAATTCTAATTTAGATTTAGAAGGTGTGAAATAACAGCCTCTTGAGGATCAATATCGATTTCCACTTTTTAAGTGATTCAACTTGAATAAAATTCCGTCACAGATGTACCGAAACAGCTCAAACCCAAATCCATCACAAACAATTAGAGTTTAATTACCTAAACTCGAAGAAATATAATCCTGTCACTTTAAAAGTATCTTCAGCGAGAAAGAAAGCTGCCACACCCTAGGCAGCACATTGAAGGTTGAAAATATTCTTCCTGCTGCGTAACATGATAATAAAACAGAAAACCCGCCGCTCCGAGTGTATGTACCCGAAAGTAATGTCCCCATTTTCCACTTCCCCGAAGAAGCAGCACCCGTGGGGTGAAAAAATATGCGAGCAAAGATCTCTAATTGAAATCCAAGTATCATCCTACAAAGCGGTACTCCCAGCGGGTGAGGAGGGTACCATCAGCAGTCACAGTCAGTCAGTCAGTCAGTCAGTAAGAGCTGCCTTGCAGTGCAAAATTAGAAACCCTTCCGATCCGACAACGACGACGACGACGCCGCCTGAGCGGTGAAACTCGCCCAGTCTCTACATTAGTCAGAGCTAATAAAACTGACGCCACCAACGGCCAGCCGGAAAGTGGAAGGAAAGAGGGTGGCAGCGAGAGTAAAATTAATAAAAATCACCCCTTTCAGGGTGTTGTGCAGTTAACCACGTGCACGATGAAACGTGCAGATGGACAGGAAAAAAAAAACGACTCCCTGCTTGTTCAGCTTCAATAAAAGGATTTATCTAGATGAATAAATGAATGAATGATGGCTGCGAGGTGCCCAAATCGCAACTCTAGGGTTAGACCACCAGGCCAGTAAAGCGCCGATCGCCATAAATGGGAGATTGCATGTGTGTAACAATCGCAATGATCGCAATAAAATAAACGCTTGAGTTGTCCGAAACATTAGAGGGCAGGCATCGGAATCGGATCAAGCGAAATCGGACTTTTTGTTTGGGTTTTCCTCACGCAACACCGCACTCGCACTTGTAGTTTGCAAGCGGCGGCGGCGCTTTTGCTGCTTTGATGTGCGATGTTTTTTTTTTTGACAGCGCTGGTTCGCGGAAAAAAACGATGACAGATTGGTGAAACTAATTCGAGTGCCCTCTTCTTCCTCCTCCGTACCATGCAGTCAGTGGTCCATTGTGAGGGAAGAGGTTTATTTTACCTACCGACTATTCGGATCAGCTGTTTTGTGTCGATAGTTTGAGTTGAAAGTGGTAGAAATAAAAATAGAGGTAAGCACGAACAATCAATTGAACCAAGTGTTGCTGTTGTTCGCAGGGTTTCGAAAGTGATGAAAATTTAGATCCTTTCGAGACGTAGGGCTACTAGTAAACTTACAATTTGTAGACATCTAGAAACCGATTAACTCGACTTACCTGAAAAGAGAAAAAAAAACAAAGAAAAATCATTAGACTGACAATAGACAAACAGTCACTTCATCATTCATCGAGCAATTTGTATTGTAAGTGTTGTTTTTTTTTTGTTTCGTGTGCTGCAATCAAAGACCCCGGTGTCGATGACTCTTCTTCGACACAGCGAAAAGGGGGTCATCAGATGCCGCGCCGCGTGTTAGCAAACCGAGCGGACAGAGCAGCCCCACTGGTGCAGCAGTCAGTGCCTGTATAAGGGCAGGGCCATTCGGGGTTGCGGTGACCGAGGAAACCAAAACAAAAGACACTGCACTCGCACGGTCGAGGCTCGCATACAACGCAGAAGATAGTCTGACGAGCGAGTGGTCAAAAACGGAAAAAGCATTTCTTGCTAAGGGTATAGGGGGGAAACGGGGGCGAATTTGACGATGCAATATGCATCTTAAACACCTGTGTGTGAGTCAACAAACTGCGTACCGCAGCGGACAGACAGAACAGCAAACGTTTGCGACTCAACCGTGAATGAGTTTGAAGTTCAGCCAGAGCGGATCTTTCGAACCAGAGAGGCAATCACCGATTGCACGTCTTCTTACCTGTACGACTCAAGATCCAACAAACAAAGGTGAGGCGTGCAAATCGGGGAAGGAAAGCTGGTGAAAAGAATAAATCTTTCCCCTCCGTTTCCACCGTCGCCGAGCAGAGAGCGACACCGAGACGGAGACGATGGTCAACCAACGCACTTATCCCGCGTGCTGCCTGCTTTTATGTCGTGTTTTCTGTTTGTCTTTTTCTTTGCTTTCTTTTTTCTTCTGTGTATTGTGTAATTCTGTCGCTTTCCAGCCCACAGGTTCGTAAATCAGAGAGGCTCGGTTTAGGTTTCTCGGAACAGGTTCCACACAGCGTAAGTCGGGTGGCGAGCGGCTCGTGTTTTCTTACGGGACGACGAGACGCACGTAGTAATCGAATCGAATTTAATGCTTAGTGATTAAAGTAGTATTTCGTAGCGAGAATATCACATTACTTTTACCAGTCCCATTTTACCCAAGTTATGATCTATCGGCTGTCAACCAAAGATAACAATCTAAACCGTATGCAAAGTTATTCTACTCCATTGAGTAACGAGTTTGTTGCTGAACGGAACCAACACGATGTTAAACATGATTTCCAACCATTCAAGCTGACAGCTGCAGTCACCAGTCGCTGGATGCTCTGTCAACTTCGTTTGATCCCATTGATCCAGTTTGTTTGTTTTGTTTTTATGCAGCGCATCACGCATTCAAAGCGTATTCATAACCTGCTCCGGGCTTTGCCCCGAAGGAAGCGCACCCGAGCGAAGGCGAACCAAGGGTGAAAGCTCACATCTTTGCAAGGACAGGATAGAAATCGCACGTTCTTTTTTTCTGCTCCTCCAAAGTGCACCCCAAACAGACGACAGAGAAACCGAGGACAGAAGCAGTCGGCGGGACTGTGTACGTTATTCTATGCAACAGGTGCTCGGGAGCTGCTGCTGTGGTGAATTCTAAAGTAGGCACTCGACATCGTTCGGGGGACTGACTGCCACTCGGTTCGGTGGGAAGCGCTTCGCTGTGTTGGCTTCATTCTACCGAACGTGTGGAGTATATGGTAATCGATGCGATGATTGAATTCAATCGCTTGAAGAGAACGGTTTATTAAAGTAATTTCAAGTGTAGTAATTGAATTGAATGGCGAACTGTTCCGAGGTTTGTGAACAGATTCGGATGGGTCAAACTGAGATTTTCTTCAGTGTAGTCTTTACTAGGGATTAAATAATCCACTAATCAGTCGCTGTCAGAGTGTGGCATACGCGAGTACGCCTTCTGGTTCAACACGGAAACAGTGGGTAGCTACTGGCCCATCATGATCACCGAGCAGCACATTGTGGTGCGCAAGATTTATGTCCATCATCACCCAAGTCGTTCCCGTGTTACGATCGGCCAAGTCTCCCGCAGGAGCTAATTATGGGCGTAACTGAACTGTCCTCCTTTAGCCGTGTGAAGTCGTGCTTTTCTTTATGCCTGTCTGCCTGCCTACCGGTTGCATCGTAGTCATTTAAGACAGGAAGTCAACCGTAAGCGATAAAAATCTTTCCAGTTTTTTAGCCCCGTTTAGGGTCTTTCAGACTTACGCGGGGGGTGATCCAGATTCGACACTGCTTCATAATCTGATTATGTGTCGGGCCCCGAACCGAAGACGAACCGATCGGTTTTTCCCTTCCCTCTTTCCGAAGAGGTAAATATCGACAATCCATGGTTTCTTGTGCGTGTAAAACCTACAACCTACCTACTACTGCTGCCAGGTTGGAGTTAAATGACCGTGAAAATTGTTTCATGGCTTTGAATGGCAATTCAATGTTTGGGATTAGACAGACGGAGCCGCCGCGCTTTGGTTGAGCGCCGCTGTGGAAACCACATTCGATCGCTGGAGAGAGAGAGAGAGAGACACGAGTAAATGTGTGATGTTTCAACTCTCGTTTACGCCCCGATGCCAGATCGAATGATAAAAATAATGAAACTTCAAATCGATAAGTGAGTTTTGAAATAAACTATGGTCGGAGAGCAGTACCGCGGTTTTCGCATGGACGAAGCAATTTATTCAAATGCTAGTTTTGCCGCAATTCTATTGCAAAGCTGCTTAAATTTTGCTTTGCTATGCATGCTATATTCAAATAAAAAGGTTATTCTCTACAATTTTTAATTTTGTCCCACTTTATCTTGATTTTATCTTAGTTGTAGCTAATTTACTTTAGGTTTCATACACAATTCTGAAAATTTCTGAAAATGATCTGAATATTTTGTCAAATTTACTCCAGCTTTCTGCAATAGAAAAAAAAGACTTAAAATTTAACATTGTGATGAAAATCTGTACAAATAATGACGATACAATATTGACACAGGAGCATCGTAAAAAAGTGAAAAAAACTCGATCAACATATGAATAAACTAAAGTGAAGAGCAAAAACAAAACATCATTTTATTATATTTTACATTTTCTGCTGTCATTTTCGAACAAATATTGAGACAATATTGAAATAAGAACCTGAAATAAATAATTTCGGGACAAAACAACTATATAATAGAACGAACAACATAAAAACAAATCAAACATAACCAAGGAGCAAGGCTAAAACATGAACAATCTAGGCAAAAATGAAAAAAAGGATATAAAATCCAATTACAACTAGCATCAAGTTTTGAAGGATATCTTCACAAATATAATATTGAAAAATATTAATATATTGCTTTGTTACAATTAAGCAAAATTAGCATCAAAACTATATTTAAAAATAAAAAGAACAAGCTACAGGTAGCACGGTAAAACGAGTTTATCATCCTACTACACAAGCTTGGAATTTTTAAATTTTGGATAAATATTAGTCAATAAATGCTAATAGAATATGTTAAAAATGTCGGAAAACTTTGAAAAACGTCAAAACAAATTAGAAATGCAACAATGTCATAAACGAAAGTAATGTCCAAGCAAGCAGCGTTTCCTTTATGCATTTAAAAATTCGAAATTTTATTGCAATTATCAGAATACATCAAAAACAAATCGAAAATGATAACAAAGTTTGAATGAAAGGAGTCAGAAAATGACATAAATAGTGCGAAAAAGTAAAAAAAAAAACAACAAACTATGTAAAGAATGTATACAAAGTTAAAAAGGTTGTGTATCAGACACGACCGCAAGATTAACGTTGAATTACGTGAGCCTGTTTTATGTCAATTTGTTTCTTGCAACAGTTGGGAAATTGATTTCCAGTCTCTGGCATCATTCTGGTTCCTGAAATACCCATACTTGATTTCAGCTCTGAATGGTCGAAATTTACGTTTAAAACAAGGCTCAACGTTTTCAACAGTACAATAGTTGACAACATAAAGTCAGAATTTTTCGCATTCTAGAAGACTTTTAGCTTATTTTTCATTCGATTTATGCAAGAATGAAAAAGATCCGTTGGAAATTCTATTCCAGCAAGCTTATGAAAAGATTGCATATTCATGACAGCAAATTTTCAACTAATTCGGCTGTCATTGCATTGCACAGCTTTATTTGCTCCCCGTTCATTCGTTACATAACCCGACTGTAACTGATGATAGCACACACATGTGAAGCCAAACGGGCTGTTATTTTTCATCTCCTTATTTCTGTTGGTTTTTCCAAGCTGTCGCAAATGACAGCCTATAATCTTCGATATCCTTCAGCACGAATCCGAGCGAAATGTCAGGTGATTATGATTCAGGTCAGTAAGGCCGATGAAAGAATGAAAAAGAGATGGTGCAAAGCACGTTTTTTCTTACGTGGGGAATAATATCAACAATGGAAACACATATGAAACGGTTTGCTTTGTAGTCAATATGCCACCAGCCTATGAAAAAAGAAAAACGAAAAAGTGCGAGTCGATGACAGCCGCAGCCCATCAGCAGGCTGTCAACAGCGCAAGCCAAGCCATTTTCATTTTTCGAACTAAATTTCTATTTTTAACAACGGCTTTTTCCCGTTAACACGCAAGTTCATTAAGCAGACAGTATGTGAAGTAAAAAGAGCGAAAAATAAGCGAACTGGAAATGTGATACAGATTTGGAAAAATATACCGCATTCCGACGGGACTTGAACCCACCCCTGTCTCCGGCATGGTGTTTTGACCAATTAAACTACGGGGAACGATGGTACTGTTCCACAATAAGAATAAGTCGGCAGTGAAATGTGATATGATATAGATTGTGGAACAGTACCACCGTCCCCCGTAGTTTAATGGGTCAAAACACCATGCCGGAGACAGGGAGATAGCGGGTTCAAGTTCCGTCGGGATGCGGTATATTTTTCCAAATCTGTATCACATTTCCAGTTCGCTTATTTTCCGCTCTCTTTACTTCACATACTGTCTGCTTAATGAAATAGGCTGTCATGTCCGAACGAACAAAATACACGCGCAAGAATGAGCCTGAAACCCAAGACAGTTTTGTTGCCTTGTGTAAGCTGTAGCTGTATGTGAGCTCTCATGGACAGCTTATTCATGAGGCTGTTAGAGTGAAAAGAAAGAAAAGTCGTCAGTATAATGTCGCTCTCCAGTCTTTTTCCTAAACCTGTATTCCAGAATGTTGCCGTGAGACGTAATTCAACGTCAAAAAAAAATTTAGCAAAATGTTAAAGCAGAAAGTGTCAAAAATACGAGAGGCTGGCAGTATCCTCTCAAAGTTCCAATGAAACGTTGTGGGTGTGTAGGCCTTACAACTTTAGATACTTCATTTTTCAAAAAAAAAACAAAATCTAGATTTTCATTTGAAATGAGCTGAAGAATTTTTTCAATTCAATATATCTGAAAAATCAAAGAGATAGAGAAAAATTGTCAACATATGACTTTAAAGAAATTAACTGAAATTTCGTTTAAAATATTTCGAAAATTTCATTCCAAATTCCTACACTGAAAAAAAAACTAATATGAAAATAGGTCATCTCAGATTTCTTTCAAATTAAAATTTTCAGGCAGAAAATTCAGCTGCTTAAACTCTCTTCGACAAATCCAAATCAGCACTTCCAAGGAAAAAAAGGTTTTTCTAATAGTAACTTTTAATGTCTATAAAACATTTTCAAAGCGATAAGAAAAAAATCAGTTTTTTTCCTCCATTTAATAATGTTCGGAAAAGGTTTAGGCAACTTAATTGTCAATTTACATAACTTGAGGTTAAAAAATGTGTGAGAACCTCACCTTTTGTACTTTTGAAATCGTTTTTTTCCAGTGTAGGATTCAATCAAATTCGATTTTTTCGTCATTTCCACACGCAATTTCAGACAATTTCTTAAAAGTTGAGACGCGCATGGGCATCCAGAAGCATAAAAAGTGTCCATAAGAAAAAGTTCAAGAAAGTTTTACAACTAAATTTTCTATCTAAAAATTCAAAATGTCGCTGCTTTGAATCATATTTTTGTTTTCAAAATCAATCTTTTTCAGTGTAGGATCTCTTTTTTTTTAATATACTTATTTAAATGAAAATTCAGACAATATTTCGAAAATTATCTTCCGGTAACATTTCTTTATCTCTTGTCATCAGCCTTTTTCAAATGTAAGTCTAGATAAATTGAAAAAAACTAAGTATTCAAAGTTTCTTAGTTCAGTGGGGCTCTCACACCCACAACGTTTCAGAGAATTCGCAAGGGGGCTGCCAATATCTGATCGAGTTGTTGTGAAATCCGTCAAATATCAAAATTGATAAAAATGTCCCACACGCCAATATTGGTAAAGTCTTTGAAAAATTCAGGAGTTTATCAATTACATAAAAAACTGAAAAATGGGATAACCCAGCCACAAGCTAATACCCTCGAAAATACTGAAAGAATCAAACTTGTCAACTGTATCTGTCAAAATTTTAACTGTATAATGTCGAAATTTTTTAATTTCAAACAAGACGGCAATGTCATAAATGTCCAACGCGCCAAAATTTAGAAGTGTCTAAAAATGTCAAAATGCGATGCATGAACCACACCTGGAAAACCTCGAAAATAGAGAGCAAAATGTCAAATACACTAAAGTTACTTTTTACGCGGGGGATACGTGCCGCGTAAAAAAAACCGCTTAAATTTCGGAAACCGCGTGAAAAAAGCCGCGTAATAAGCGACCTTAGTGTACACTACCCACCATAAATTTCAAATCGCCGAGAATCACAACACCCCGACTGAACATCACAGCAACCCCCGACAAGTTTAGCATCACCTGGAATCACCATATCTCGTGTTTCCGATGACCTGAAAGTTGGGGTCTTCAGCAAACATGTTCAGAACACCAAAGCCTTCTGGATGGATAGTTTGATGCGCGTAATTCCACCGCTATGTAGCATTACTGTGCGTGCAATTCTTCATATTTTGACCTAAACTCGATTCTGACCTCCTAGCAAACTACGGTCTTCAGCAAAGTTGTTCAAAAGGTCAAGGGATTTTCGTTGGTGGACAGTTCAATACGCAATTCCCCCGTTAGGTAACGCTAGTGTGTACATAGTTCTGCGTATTTTCGACATAACTTATTTCACGATTCCGTTCAGAAGTGCTTGACTGACAACTTGATGCAGAATTCTGTTGCTATGTGACATTAGTGTGGAAACAATGCTTCGTGTTTTGACCCGATCTCATCTCGGGGATCCGAGCTCCAAAAAAGTTGGGATCTTCGGCAAAGTTGTTAGAAGGTCAAGGCCTTTTGGTTTAAGAACAGTTAGTAAGCACGAAATTCGTTTGTTTCTTGAACTCGTGTTTCTCACCTCCAGAACGTGTTGGGGTCTTCAGCAAAATTGTTCAAAAGGTTATGTACTTTTGGATAGACTAGTGCGTAATGCTATTGTTATGTGGCGTCAGTGTGCACGCAATTCCTCGTGATTTAACTCTAGCTTATCCCGCGGTTTTTGCTTCCTAGAAAGTTGTGATCTTCGGCCTGTTAAGCGAAAAATTTTCTTCAAGAATACCACGAACACGCTCAAAAAGAAATGATTGTACGTATACGAATGCTCTCTCTCTTTCACCTCTCTACGCCAGTTTTTCATGTTCTGTTCATGCATGCTCAGTTTTGTGCAGAATGGCGTCAAAACTAGAAGCATTGTGCAAGCGCATTGTACAGTACTCAATAGAATATACACTGGGGTCTTTTTTTACGCGGGTTATTTTATGCGTTTTTTAAACGCGATTATATTTTACAAGCACGCGGATTATTTCTACGCGATTTGGAAGATTATGCACACGCGGTATCAAATAAATTTAGTATAATTAAATCTAATCTAAACTTTCAAACGCGGCACAATCAACCGCGTAAAAAAAGACCCCAGTGTACAAACATTTTGGCAAAAAATCAAATCATTTCAAAAGTGAAAATCTTTCGGTTTCGACTGTGTATAATTACCGACAAACTAGAGTTTTGAGAAAACTCAGCTATACCAGCACACAAAAAATTTCTAAAATTTCAAAATGTAACAATTGACAATACGTCGATATTTTAAATACCAAAAACAAGTCAATGATGTTTCAAATGTCAATAAGTTAAAATTGTCAAAAGCCCAAGTCATTCTTGATCTTTTCTGTTTTAAATGACATGACATTTCTGTCATTCGGTATGCCATGGTTATTATTTTTTCGTTGTGAAATGTCCTTTAAACAAAAAGAACAGTAGAATGGCTGATTCATTATTACTATCATTATTTTTGTTTTGCATGAACACCACGTCGACTAGTACTTTTTGATCTTTTTTGGCATTGCACGAACGCAAGCTTTTTGGTGTTCGTATTTTTTTTCTTTCGCAGTGTCACTTATTGAAAGTAAGCTGCTACGTGTTGTGGTGCTCGTTTATTCCAGACTTTTCAAAGATGTTTCCGATAAGGTGAAAATTTTGTCAGTCTAAAGAGAAGTTTTTGTATGAAGGAGCCTGAGTATAAATTCATGCTTAAGTTCGTTGACAATGGCTTAGTTCTACTAAGATTAGAACCCATGACCACCCGCTTGATATGTTAACTTTTCCTCAAAACAGGAAAAATCATGGCATTTTTCACAGAAATGATCGGATTCGTCATTCAATCAGCATCTCACTCATTAGAAAATAATTACAGCATTGTTGTTGGAAAAAGATTTCTTTTATAAACGTAAATTTAAATGGCACTGTTTTAGTCATGACTTACTATACTTTAGATAGAGTACTATGCCGTGTCAGATAAACGAAGAAAAAAGTTCAAGCTCCGTTTGCTTGCACCCAAATATCAAAGCAGAAAATAGGTTATCAAAGGTTATCTTTAAAATTTCAAATTTCATTTAAAATTCATTGGCTGACTCAAAATGTTCGAATTTTCTTCATCCGGATAACGTAACCCCTCCACTTTTCATCCCTTCTCAAGGTCCGTAAGCCCCCTCATCAGCTGGCGTGCTGACTCATTTCATCAATCTCGGATGCGACGGAAAAAGTAACCTTAATTGACATCGGCATTTGAGAAAATATATTCCTCCATATCTTCTGGCTGCTGTCAATTACAGGCGCTTTTTCTGCCGTTTTCTATCCTTCTAAATGGCAGACAGGCAGCACACCATTAGAGCCACTCGTACATCAAAATTCGCTTACCGCTCTCCACACGCACTTTGGCGTGTAGAGTCTAGAGTGATTTCTATATCGCTTACAAGCTCTGTTCCTAGAGGCCCCTGTCCCCCGCTTAGCCCAGGGTGGCTATCGCTGAAACAGACGCTGACTCGCTTATAGCTTGAGAAGCGAACGGTCTGTCGAGCTCGAGTCGATCGACTGCAGAACGCAAATCGAACACAGACAAAAATGAGTAAAACCTAACAAATTAACATCAATAAAGTACGCAGCTCGTGGGGCGGTGGGGTGGTGCCGTTGGAGGCAGCCCAACCAAAGCGGAATTGCTTGGAAGGAAAAAATGGTTTCTCTTAATCATTCGCCTTTATTGCTCGGTTGTACCTTCGACAGGACTCTGACTCATTTCGCATCCTCCTCTCGCACCGGGATTCTGGGCTGTTTTTTCGTCTCCTGTCTTCCATTTCTGGAACCACTTTTTTCTTCGGTTTTTAGGTTAGCTCACGATCCACGGACGAAGGGACGGACCAGAGCAGGCAACCACCAAAGACTGGTTTTTTCTTCTCGAACCGTTCGCAGCCTCAGCTGAAACTGGTGCCGAGTGGCGAGCAATATCAGGTTTTTTCCTGTGTTTTCGGTCCTCGGTTGTTGGTTTGCTCAGTACGGTGTAGTTTTGAACACAAACATGCTTGTGCATACACACACAGACTTGTACAAGTGACGCGGCGGGTGCTTCTAATTGGATACACTCTCGACCAGTTTTTCATTCATTCGAACTCATGGTGATTCATCGACACAATCGTCGCTATCGTGTTTTTTTTTTGTCGTCTTCCTCGCATAACGTGTGTGTGGACATGTAATTACCGTCATCATCATCATCGTCATTCTCGCAATCGACGTCGCAATCGTGGATTACGTGTACACGGTTCTGTGGCTTTGGGTCATGCAGCTTTCTCGAATCTCGTTCGTTCGTCCGTCCGTCCGTCTGTTTGTACCTGAGTGCGATCAGATGGGGCACAACAAATACGGCTCTAGGGCCCCTGAGGGCAGAGAACATATGGCACTACTTCTAGCCGGTCGGTCGGTCCTTCCATAACGACCGAACGCCAATCCAAGCGAGACGAACCGTCGGTACCGCTTGCCATAGCGGAGAACTTAACGAGCGGGAAAAACCAATTAATGTGTTGGATATATTTATAGAACTTGAAAAATCGATTCTCTAATGAGTTCCGGTACACGACGACATCTACATTGACGACTGCTTAGCGGCGACCAACAACTTGCACAGCTTAACCTTCAGAAGTAGGTTTGTTTTCGATAGTTTCGACTGCTTTAACACACTTCTCTTCCGCTGCTGTTGCTCCACCCCGTTTTGGTCACCTCTTTGTCCTCGCCTCGTGTGATCGTTTATAACTTGGCGTTAAACCGCTAGACACACGAGCACACAGGCGCAACAAAACCAGTGGATAAACAGATGCGCGTTCGGCAATTAATACCGCTGCGATCCTCTCCGATCTCGGCTAATTAGAAATTCAAATTCGGCAAGCGAGCAACCGCGAGAAGAGGTTTGAAATCGAAACCGGCTAATAAAGTGATTCTCCGCGCCTTCGTCGTCCCACTAACAGCAGGCGCAGCACCGCAGTCGCGGTGGCGTGTGAAGATTGACCGATCGGTCGGCGGGTGTGTGTGTGCGCGCGCCACACAATATGGGGTCCATCCGGCTCCGGGATTGAAACTTGAACTTGAACCTTTTGCAAGCGAACGGGTGACGGATGCTGGTGAACGGGTTTCGTCAGTAGGACAGTGGTTTAGACGCAATTTTTACTGGTTTATTTTCTAGATTTTTTTGGGGGAATAAAATCCACTGAGTGCGACAGACATTGCTTTACAGATAAAAGGCCCAGGTCATTTTCAAAATTTTTTGATTTTATTCCCACATCCTATAATGATGTAATCTATAAAATGCAGGGTTAATGACCCATTATGTTTTGACGAGTGTTTTCTTACGCGAATATTGGAACTTACGAAAATAGTTAATTTATTCTTCGGTATCTTTTTCGAATACGCCCAATTGAAAACCCAGTCGCGTTGTTATACCCTGCATTGATATCATAAAATTACATTTTTTTTAAACTGGAGTATTATTTATATCGAAAACGATCGTCTAATGGAGTGATTTAAGTCGTCTAGAAGCGTGGAATGCAACATGGTTTAAGTTTTCTAGTCTCAACTGCATGGCGACCGGACACACATAGAACTGAAGGTTAAAGTGTGTTGCTGGCGGGAAATAATAACCGATTCAAATTTTTGTAATACTTTTCCAACAATTTTACTTCCAGGTCAGGACTTTTGGACCGCTTTTGGCGTTATAGAGCGATGCTGAAGTCACATTTTAGGTATTTTTTTTTCTTGAAGGCTTTCCCAAGTGTTTAGAATCGTTTTACGATTATTTTGAGCTTGATTTAAACTTATTTTCTGAACCTCAGAAGCCTTCTTGCGAGTAGTCTTGGCCCAACTTTAGAACAAATGGTCGGCATGCAGCCAAACCGAACCAAACGCCAAAAACATTACTCAATTGGCATTTTAGGCTAAACTACCCACAAATTATCCGTGTTTTACCTATTCAGTAATTTATTGCTAACACGCAATAAACAGAGCCTGATGAATGACCTGATATTATAAACACATGGATGGTAACAAGGGTTAATAAAATATTTAGTTTTTATTCTTGACACCTATGCAATCAGTTCACTCTGGTTTAACGGAAAAACTTTGAAATCATGTTGAGTTCGATATGGTTGAACTTATTTAATATAGCATATTAACGCAACTATAACCAGTGCCTTAGAATATCGATGTTTATTCACGAATAAATGAACTGAATTGTTCTCAGTGTCATCACATTTTTTTCTGATGCAACTCAGTAACCTATTGCTCATTGAATATCAAAGGTCTCGTAATGATATTCAGAGAAGCTTCGGTGATTATCAATCCAAGTAGTGAAAGTCTGTTTAGACACTGGTAACCGCACAGTACAGCATAAATTGTGGAATGAACTAATTTTGATTTTCACTATTTTTAAATGATTTTCATTTTTGACGATCAAAATATCAACACGAATGTTACGGTTTCTCCTGTCGGTGTTCATCGGTTGTTTGGTATAATGAATATCAACGTTCGCATGGGTACTATAATTATCAATATAAAGAAGGCTGAAAATCGCTGCCTTTGAATATCATGACAGTGAATATTCTCAGCACTGACTATAACACAAACAATTCTTCTTCTACAACAGCTCCATCTTCCAGTACAAGCTTAACGAAGAATTCTACCGTTTTCTGTTCAGCTAAAGCTCTCCAAGTGCATGTTAATGTATTTTTTATCTATTTATATAAAAACGAGTTTTGTATGTATGTTCCAGAATAACTCTTGAAAGCCTGAGCCGATTTTGAGCCGAGCCAGCAAACTTGGCAAACGTGTTTTTTGGACAAAGTAAGTGGTCATAGAAATTTTGAATAAGACAGGGTAAAAAGGTCAGGGGTCAAAAGTTAAGAATTTTCAGGCATTATTGGAGCTTCTTGAATGAATTTGACCATCAGAGCCGGATTTACGATTGTGGGGGCCCGGGGCCCAGTTTACAGTGGGGGCCCCAGAATAAAACAAACCCGTTTTTTTATCGTACGAGTTAAAAACACTTATTTCTCATTGAAAAGTTACCAAAAATTTGCTAGAATTTTTTCTTACGAGTTTTTTTTTGCAGAGAACTTATTGATTGAATAATCAACATTCAGCTCCTTCAGAATATTGTACTCTCAACTTAACAATGCTAAGTTTGACAGCCTTTCACTCTTCATAGTCGTACGCAACCTATTTTCAATCAGTTTCATCTTCGATAAAGATCTTTCTCCAGTTGCGTTCGAGATCATTAGGCTCAAATAAATAAATGTACTGCTCGAAATCCGGAATTTTTTTCTTGATATCTGAAAAATAAAAACCTACCGTAATTCGGAAAAAATGCGATCCGCAAGCAAAAATTTGCACACAATTTGAGAAAGACTGCGCAAATATAAGGCTACGCTGGCAATAATCTACAGAACCTAGGAAAAAACTAGGGGTAAGCGGGGTAAGACCGCCCCCTTGAGCAATTCTGTTTATAGGAAAAAAAGTTGCGGCTGCAATTTCATTTTTCTTCGCTAAGAGGTTCTTCTATTCAATACCCGCATTTAAAAAATAAGAACTGAAATATTTTTGTTTATTTTCCAGTTTTTTTTTTTCAATTTTTAAAAATTCATTGAAAATGTGCAGATCTTTTTCATGCGGGGTAAGCCAGCCCACCAGCGGGGTAAGATCGCCCACCATTTTTTGAGGATAAACAATATTTTTAGGGCCGAAACGGTTGATTTTATCGGTATAGTGTCTCTGACAAAGTTGTGGATGGTATTTTTTTTCTTTTTAAATAAAATATACACTGTGAAAAATCTGAAAAAAAAAATTTCTAAGTTTCAACTTATTTTGTTTTCTGATTATTCAAGTTCAGATCAATGTTTGGGTAACTTTTTTGGTTTTCAAAATAAATAGATTTTTCAGAATTGGGGGTTTTCAAGATATTGAATTCATAATATACCTATCTTTAAGCTAAAATTTAAAACTCATCAAACCTGTCTGTATAATTCTTTTGAAGACTTATTATGTATAGAAAAATACAAATAATTATTCTTTCGTTTATTTATATTTTCAATTTTCTATGTTTTTTTTCTTGAAGAACAAAATTATCAACGACTCTATACACCAAACAAACCGTCAAAAAAAAAAAATTCTTCACAAAAATCTAGCTATTAATATTTCTATTACTCCATGATCCAACAACCATAAAATTTTAGCTTACCTTTTGTAGATTTTACAGGCAATAACTTATTTTTTCAAATAAATTTGAAAAAAAAATATATTCTTAATTCTATTTTTATATCTTTTCTTTAAATTTTTTTAGAGTGTGTATTTTTTTCGGAAGTAAAAAACTACTATTTTCAATTCACCCGGAGACGTCATACCAATCAAACAAACCGTCATGTCTCTAATATTATTTTGGTTCATTAACACCATTTTCACACAGGTTTACTTTTTTCAAAAATAAGTCTTGTTAAAATATATTACTAGAAAAGCTTCAACCAAATCGAAAATGGTTGATTAACATCGATGTCTTATGTGGCTTGAAGTTGTTTTACTAATCCTGTAAATATTCCCTTTGTAGTGTCGAGGCATTTGGGTCTTGAAGTAAAACAACAAGCAGTTGGATACGTGGCGGTTTTACCCCTTGTATAGTGGGCGACTTTACCCCCAGTGGAACATTTTCATATTTGACCGAAAAAGTAGTCAAAATTACAAAATTACTCACGGCCTTCGATATTCCCGAAAAAAGATAGATTCAGGCAAGCGATTAAACATATATTCACGAACAAAACAATAGATTTGTAGACTGAAAAACCTTAAGTCCCGTTGCCGCAAAACAATAGCGCATTGACTGGTTGCCAGCTGAAAGGTTGTTTTTGATTATTTCTGCGACCGTTCGCGCACTATCAAAACAGAAAAACGTGCAAAATGTTATGTAATTATACTGTGATAGACACGTTGAAGAAATTTTTCAATTATTTTATAACTTGGTAGTAAAACTACAGTGGGCGGTCTTACCCCGCAGGGCGGTCTTACCCTGTTTACCTCTACACACTTCTGCAGGTCAATAAAATCTGCACACGGACTCTGAAAATCTGCATTTTGCAACGCAAATCTAGTATCCCTGATTCGGACAGGTAAACTTATTTTCGGAATCAACAGCAATGTATTAAAAAAACTTGTGGATTATCTTCTTTCCTGCTTGATTTCCCATGCGCGCTGGTTCGATTCAAATGGTGTGTTAATGTGTGTCATTCCAAGAGAATCGAAGGTGAAATCTTATGGATGTGGTTGTGATATTGGCGCTCGCGAAAAAATAACACCGAAGGAAAGTTTCAGATTGAAATGGTCTGTTCAAATTTTCTTACTGTAAATTGAACTTTTGATTGAATCTCATTTTTGATTGAGAAAAGAACTTTTTCTCGTTTTGTGGGGGCCCCAAAAATGTGGGGGCCCGGGGCCCGGGCCCCCTGGGCCCCCCCTTAAATCCGGCTCTGTTGACCATATTTGGGCCCTTGGTCATGTCTGGAGGTCAAAAGACGAGGAGACGTCTAGAATTACAATATAGATGCCTGACACCATTTTTAAATCCGAAACGACGTCTTCCCTTTTCTAAAAAATTAAGTTAAATTGAGGAACATACTGAAATACTGTCCAATTTTGGTTTTTTTCCGAACTGACATACCGCCTAGAAACAGTAGATTGATGTCTTACGTTGTTTTAAAATGTAAATTTGGCCAATTCAAACTGTGAAACTCAAGAATTTTAAAATTCTCTCATAATACATATTGATGTTTTTAAAACTGGGACTATGCGCAGCTACTTAATATTGGTGTACGATGCTTTTTTCAAATCCAAATTCAAGATAGTGTCTTCTAATCTCTAGAAAGCTATGAAAAGCTCAATTTTTTTTTTCAAAAACTGATATGACTCCTTAAAATAGATAATTGGTGTTCGTTACAATTTTGAAGCCCGAGATGGTGATTTCTAGTTTATTGGAAGCTAAAAATGCTCAAATATCGGTATTTTCGAAAGGCTGTAAACTGGTGTCTTAGGTTTGAGGGGGTAGATAAGTATGGCACACCATTTTTCTTCGCAATTTTTTGCTGTAAAAGTAAAATTCGCAATATGACGTCATCTAAAAAATGTACCAAAGTAAAATTAATTATGGTACGATTTGTGAGAGCGGAACATTCCACTACGCAAAAAATGATCAAATGGGTTATTCCACTGAAAATCATTGCACTTAAATAGGAAAGTGATTCCTTGAAGAACACCACGGTGGCAAGAATATGCAATTATAATGATTTTTTTCTATGAAACTAGAAAAATTTTCATTATTATTCTTGATTTATATTAGACGAAATGGCCCATGTGGGAAAATAATCTTTTGATAATCCGATTCAAAATTATAGATTCAAAAAAGATCAAGTTTAACCAATCAGCCCCCCGTTACTTGACAACAACTGCTTATATTGGTTCCAGAGTAAGACCAAGTACTCTGCTAGTTGTTAATTTAATATAGTATCGAAATGTTCAAGTGGCGTTGCAAAATTTGGTTTTTCAGCCTTATTCTTTAAAGATATGGTGTTTTCAGCAAAGTTATAGAAACTGAAGCCACGAAAAACTTTGCTAAAGACATCTTTTTCTCAAACGAGCAAGTCCACGCTACTTCGCAAATCGATTATGATCGACCATTTCCGATTTCGCTGAAACTTTGCACAGTTGTTTCCAGTTGATAAAGAGGTCATTCTATACTATCAGTTCTTCATGTAGACTCACGACTGCTGTTTCAAAAGGGCCTATCCAAAAATGTGACTGATGAATGAAAAATTTTGTATCAGAAAAACGACTTGTTTGATTGAAATGGTGTCTTCAGCAAAGTTGTAGGTAGTAAAATTGCGATTCTAATAAAAAATTATGCACTGTGAAAATTTTTTTTTCTGGGCTAAATATTCCAAATTGTCACAAAATCTAAAATATCTCAAAAAGTACTTTTTTCAAAAATCTAAATTTTCTACACATTGGAGACGACAATATTTATTACTATCTGTCAAAATTTGGTGATGGTAAAATGAAAAACAAAAAAATATTGACGTTTGAATATTTTTTTTCCTTTTCACTCAGAATTTCTTTTTGGTGTTGTTATAAATTATCGCTAAGAGCATGATACAAATCCAACGGGCTGTTTTTGTAACATAATCAATCATTTTGATACTGGCCCTATTGAAATCTAATATGCGTAACTCAGCGACGATTCCCGCTATCAGACGGAAATAAGACGTGTAGAGAGAGCTAGTTTCTCTACATGCAGACGACATGACGTACAAATACGAAACTCGTTAGTTAGTTGCGATGACTTGGAATGCTTTATCGCTTTCAAGTTTTGGATGTTATTATCCGATAGTTTCCGCAGCTTCTTCGGACACTTTTTACCATCGAAAAGTCGAATACATTTAATTTTGTACGTAGTGTTATTCATGTTGTTTGCTGGACCTTAAGACCAACAGTTATTTCAGTTAACCCCTTATTTGTTCACTTCAAAACTGTTTTATGTACAGTTGTTGCTACTGCTAAGATGCCAATAACCAAAAAGTAATGAAGTTACGCGCTTGTATGCATTTTTGCAGGGGAACATACAAGCAAGAGTCGCGTTGCATGTGTAAGCGAGACATCATCTGCTGTGTTTGTATTGATGCAGCGATCTAATTCATTTAAGTCACGACAGTGTGTGTTATATATCGACTGGAGATGAGGATAATTTTTCATTTACCTTCTCAAGTAGTCAGTAAAAGTTTTGAAAGTAGTTGTAACGTAATAGTTGTAAGTTGTAATTTAATTACTCTCCAAGCAATAAGGTAAGGTTCATCAAGCAGACAATGTGTGCAGTAGGGAAAGCGAGAACTAAGCGAACTTTAAATATGATACAGATTTGGAAAAATACACCGCATCCCGACGGGACTTGAACCCGCAATCTCCTGGATTGCGGATTTGTGGATTCAAGTTGGGAGATTGCGGGCTCAAGTCGCGTCGGGATGGGGTATATTTTTCCAAATCTGTATTATATTTCCAGTTTGCTTATTTTTCGCTTGCCCTACTGCACACATTGTCTCCTTAATGAATTTGAATGTTAACGGGTAAAAGCGGTTGTTAAAAATAGAAACTTAGTTCGAATAATAAGTTAAACATTTGCGTGTAGTTATAGCAGCTATTTGGCTGGGAAATAATATAGGTAAGTATGATGGCATGGCAGGTATAATCGATCAAATAGATAATTTTACCACAAAAACAGCGCGCTGGATTTGTATCATGCTCTTAGCGATAATTTATAACAACTACAGTCGAATCCCTTTGTAGCGACATCGCAAGGGACTGTCGTTATAGCGAAATGTCGCAATAATACGAAGAATGTTTGCATATAGATCAGAAGGGCCTGTTGAGAATGTCTCTATAGCGAGATTTGTCACTATAAAAAGTGTCATTATAGAGGGATTCGACTGTACAGAAAAAAATCCTCAAAAATAAGTTCTGAGTGAAAATGATAAAATAATCAAACGTTCATAACTTTTTTGTTTTTCATTTTACCATCACCAAGTTTTGACAGATAGTAGTACATATTGTCGTCTTCAATGCGTAAAAAAATATATTTTTATAAAAGGTACTTTTAAAGATATATTAGACTTTTTGACAATTTGGAATGTTTGGCCCAGCAAAAAATATTTTTACGGTGTATATTTTTTTTTAGAATCGCAATTTCATTACCTACAACTTTGCTGAAGACACCATTTCAACCAAACAAGTCGCTTTTTTTGAAACAACATATTTTATTCATCAGTCACATTTTTGGATAGGCCCTTCTGAAATAGCAGTCGTGAGTCTACATGAAGAACTGATAGCCCTTACTAACACGCAGAGAATCCATCCCCAGGATACCTATAACTCGGTGACGGAATCGTGAAAGGAATCGCAAACACGATCCGGAGGATTCCCACTCAGGATTCTTATTTCAAGAATCCTAGAGCCATATACAGGGCATTCCTGAGGATTCTTTTTCAGGAATCCTTTTCAAGGACGCTCAGGAATCTAATGTGAGGAATTCTAGAGAATCTATACGAATCGTATGTGTTCGTCCCGGAGTATAGAATGACTTTTTTATCAACTAGGAACAACTGTGCAAAGTTTCAGTGAAATCGGAAAGGACATCCTAAAAAAATATTTATTCCTATTTACTTTCCATGGAATGCCTCAAACTATTCTTATTTTGGAGATATAACGTTTTGTATTGGACTAGTCCTTAGAATTAAATGTGTTTTGAATATTTTAAAAACTGTAGCATTCAGAAGGCATCAGTATTCAGCATTCAATTGTATATCATCGAAACACACAACTTAGTAGAAGACACAAAAAAGATAGCTTCTACACAGACCTAGGTATTGCAAATTAATGTGAGCAATATGGTTTTTTGAATAAGAATCGAATCAGTATCGAAAAAACAAATGTTTCAACAAATTTTGTAGAGTGATTATGATAATAACTTATGCGCTGCAGGTTTCGTCTGCTAGTTTTTGCCTTACTGTGATCAGGAGATATACAACTATAACTCGGTCTTTGTAGAAGTTATTTTTTTGTGTCTTCTACAATGTTGTGTATTTAGATATTATATAATCATATGCTGAAATATATTTCATAGACTAGTCTAATATGAAACGTTTCATCTCTAACAAAAGGAGTTAGAAGAAAAGTGTCTTTGGCAAAGTGATTTGTGATAATTTTATTCAATTTGTCTGAGAAACCATTTCTCTGAAGGCGTAACGCTAAAAATCTCGGTTTCATACCTTCTCCTCCCTATGTAACAATAAGTATCGTTCGATATGACTCCCCCCCCCATAAAACTACGTAACACTAAACAATCTGCTTCCTCCCCTTTCCCCCTTTTCAATTTTGAGCAAACATCACAGTTTTTTTGTTGTGGATTTTTTTGGGGAATTAGACAACTGCGTCCGTTATGTAGAACTCGTGTAGTATATCCCCCTTACTATACGTGCCAAATAGGATAACCAGTCACTCACTATTGATGGCCGGTTGTCTCCTCACGATCCCAGTCAGGTATATTGTGCTTAATAAAGCCAATTACCTTCCGAGGATTAGCAGACCAAAGTTCACTAGGTTGTTAGCACCTCTTGTTGAGAAATTTGATTCTTTTCATGCATAGTGCACCACAGCTGCATAGCAGATGTACCGAAGTTTCGCTTTCCATGCTACAAAAGCGACAGGTGTCATCCCGAACTCGACCAATGTTCTTAAGATGATATTAACTCGAATAGTGCCCTGTTGACTATCAGAGAAAATGGAAACATTCGCATGTTTATAATTTCTCTTAAAGCAAACGTTAACACTTTCGATTATAGCGTAAACCTTTACTTGAAATGCGGTTGGCCATTCACCCATAGCCACTGATACCCGAACTCCAGGACCGAAGATACTAGCACCATTTTTTGAAGCGATTTTTGAGCCATCAGTGAAGAATAACGTTGACCCCTGACGAACCATGTAACCCCCGCACTTTTAATCGGAACGTGATGTTGTAGGAAATCTCGCAGTTATCCATGGGTTTCATCTAGTCTTAGTTCATACCCATCACTGACCCTCTTTTAAAGTGTTGCCATATACTCAGATGACCAAGAAGGTTACCCGGTAAGACATTTTTATGACGTTTGAGCCACAGAGCACTCCTTTATGCTTCTAGTTGTATAAATTCATAGAGAGGCCCAATTGCGTCCAACGCTTTCGATGAGGTTGCTCCCGTTATAGCAATATACGCCAGTCTCTGAAGCTTTGCTCACTTTGTTCTCGTAACAGCCTGTTTTGTTTTGAGCCACCAAACTAGGGAAGCATATGTTATTTTCGGGAGTATAACAGACGTGTAGATCCATCTAATCATTTTGGGTTTTAGTCTTCATTTTTTACCAACCGTTTTGGAACATAAACAGAACGCAATCAATTGAACAATACTTTCCTTAGGCCTAAGAGGCATAAGGTTAAGTTTTTTTTAGTGAAAGCTACTACTACAACATTGACATAAATGTTTAAACCCTTGTTTATACACCAGCAATGGGTTACGTTTATAGAATGTTGCGTTTTTTCCAAGACTTTTCCCCTTGATATAATGACAATGTCATTTACGAAGCCAACAACTTCGAAACCTTTATCTTAAAGCTTCTGATGAGGTCATCCATAACAAGAGACCATTTCGTGGCTCTTATAGTTATGGATGAGTCTCCTACACCGAATGGATTTGTCCTTGTGCAAGCATAGTGTCAATCCAGTTGATTATGCATGTGTTGAACATCCTCTGCTTCGTCGCATTCGCCATGGAAGAGTAGGTCATGGAGGACCCGGTACCAGGGAAACATTTTCCCTGGGAAGATGGCCCACTGTTTTTCAAGCAGAGGTATATGCCATATATATCTGCGCAAAAATATGTCTGCAACGCAACTACAGACATGCGAAAATCAGTATATTCTCGGACAGTCAAGCAGCACTACTAGCACTTAAGTCCGTCAAATGCGCTTCGAAACTTGTTTGGGAATGCATTGAAACTCTACGGGAACTTTCCCGACAGAATTCAGTTTTTCTGTTTTGGGTGCCCAGACACTGCGGAGTCGAGGGTAATGAACACGCTGACTACCTAGCAAGGCAGGGATCAGCTCAGCGATTTATTGGCCCCGAGCCGTTTCTGGGTACGTCCATTTCCGCTATCAAAAGCGAACTACTAACTTGGGAAAGGCTAGAAATAGTATCCCAATGGCAACACGCATAGGGTTGTAGACAAGCTAAAAAGTTTATCTATCCGAACCCTGGAACCGCCAGAAAGCTACTTAGTCTAAATCGTAGAGACCTACGGATAATCACGGGATTCCTTACCGGACACTGTCCCGCTTTTTATCATTTAGAGAAAATCGGTGTAGAACGACACCTGCCGATTCTGCAAATCTGAACCAGAGAGTTCAGAGCATTTGCTTTGCTCTTGCGAAGCTCTTGCTTCCTCTAGGTACAACTTCTTAGGAAGCTACCTTTTAACCCCATACCAAGTGTGGAGCTCCAATCCCAAACAGATAATTAGTTTCATCAACTATGTTGTACCTAATTGGGGTACAGGTTTACAACAAAACAGTTCTACTCCATCAATGAGTACGAGCAATCCGTAACCTGTGCACAGCAACCGGGGCCCGCCACAAAAGACAATCAGCAAGAATATCGCAGTGGCATTTCAGTACCTCCATTTCGACGGAATATGAACTTCAACATATATGTTAGATTTGCCTTAAAAGTCTTGCTTAGTAACGGTATCAGGGTTGCCTCACCTTTTTGAAGCATCGCAGAAAATACACCGTCGACACCTGCAGCCCTGAAAGGCTGGAATGATCTCACAGCATTTTTCACTCTGGTTAACGTTAAAATTTCGCCAAATATAGTTGAAGTTGAGACATTTTCTTTTTCAGATTCCGACAAAATCTCCAAAGGGTCGTCTCCTACCTCTACGAAACATCATATACAGCAGAGTCTGCAAAATGAGTTACCATCATCAGATTTATCGTGTCAGCGGGAGTCTTAACCCTCAAGTGCTCAGTGCCGCCTAAAGACGGTCTTCAATTGAACCTCTAAAAAACGTCAACAAGAACTCAAAAAATGTTTATAAAGCTTCACAGTGATTTTTTCGAAGTCCGTCTAAAAACTAATTTTGGGCACTAGCACGATCCGTTCTGACACATCATACTGCCAAGTGCAATTGAATGATTTTTGGAGCAGGTTTTGTGAAGTCTAGCAAACGGGGTGATGTGTTGTCTATACTTTCACGGGTTTGAATCCAAGTTTTCCTCATGGATTTTCTCATTTCATTATTGTACTCAGTAAGTGCATTCTTATACTCCAATTTCCAAAATATCAAAAAATATTAACAAACGTCAAAGGCTGTTATCAAGTGTTAACAAGAGTCAAAATAGTTCGAAATGAGATAAAACAATATATAACTGAATAAATATGATGTAACAATCTGAATACACTAAAGTCGATTCTTACGCGAGTGATACATAGCGCGTGAAAAAATAACGCATAAAAATAATTTTTTTTATTCAAAAGTGACTTCAAGTGATCTTGATTAAATTTGGGATGAATTCTAATGACGTTCTCAAGAAACTTCGTGCTTATTTTGGAATCATTTTCACGGATTATTTGAAACAGAAATTACCGACTTCAAACCTAAACTAAGCTGTCTAACCTCGAAATATGCCGACAACTACATGGCGACCATGCACAACATTCTGAAGACATTCATAAGGGAAGTTTAGAAACGTCACTGCAACAGTCAACGGTCGCTCGGTTCAACTTTTCCCAGCTTATCTCTGTGGGAATTTATCTTGTTTTCAATTTGTTGAGAAACATTTAATAATCCATTTTTATAGCCTAAAAGCGCATAGGAAATTTTGTAATACATCATAATGACATATCTAATAAGATGCTTTTAATGCTCAAGTACTTCAATTATCGTTTTTTATGTATTTTCACTCAGTATGGTTTTGTCCCATTCATCGTACTTTATTCTATGCGTTCCTGAATATCTACCCAGTTATATTGAAACCTTATGAAGATATGTTTTTAATTTCTAATACTTTTTTTTGGTTTATTCATGTTTTCTCTACAAACCAGTTAAAAACTTCTATTCAGCTCATCTGTTAGTCTAATAGCAGATGAGTTTAATTCTTTTTAGTTAATTTATGCTTCTACTGGGATGATTAGAACTGATCGCAATGTCGCATCTAGCCATAGGTTTTTCTCAATAATAGGTTGAATCCACAGATCAACTATTTATTAAGGATTTCCAAATTAAAAAGCAAAAACAATCGAATATTTTATATAAAATCATTACGGTTTTTCCAACAAAGACATCACATTTGTGGAGGTTTATGTAGATTTGCTATTCAATTATTTGACACAGTTTCAATTATGACATGAATACTTTGTGTGGTCTACTCGTCAAGTGAGGGAGCAAACATTTGGTCATAGGTTTTTCTCAGTAGTTTGCTTATATTGAATTCTTAGATTAACTTCTCATTAAGGATTTCCAAAAAAAGCACAAGCGAAGCATTTGCTATAAAATTCGTCAACAGTCTCCACCTCACACTATCACGAAGAATCCTCCCCTCACATTTTTAGCAGTGATTTTTAACCAACCAATTTTACCAATTTTACCAACAAGGACATCACGTTTGTAGTATTTTTGGTAGATTTGCTGCTTCATTAGCTGCCACAGTTTTAATTATGACATGCATTCTCTGAAAGTCGTTTACTCGTATGTTCACTGAGGTAGCGGACGTTTAGGCACAGATTTTTCTCAGTACAGTTTTAGTGCTTCTATTCTATTTTCAGATCAGCTCCCAATTGAGGAATTTCCAAACTCAGCAGCAAAAAGTCAAAAATTTATTATGAAAATCATCACCAGCTTCCACCACTCACTATCTTGATGTATAATTACTTAGTTCGGTATGGTTTTACCCACAAGGACATTACCGTTGTGGTAGTTTTTGTAGATTTCATGTTACTTAATGATCTGCCACAGTTTTAATTATGACATGAAAGCTTCGCATCGGTTACTGATTTATCAAATGAGCGAACAAAAAAGGAACACGACTCAACAAGATCAATCTCGTAGTAATCCGCACTGAAAAGAAAAAAAAACTAAACTCGTCAACAATTCCCACACACACGCACACACACCGTTCGCACAGCACCCGCGATTGCTAGGAGGTGTAACACTATCATTTCGTGTCACCTTAATAGTAATTTGTGGTTACAGCTGCGAAGAAAGGAAAAAACCCCGACAAACTATTACACAGTGGCAATAAAACAAGCTATTATGAAACTGAGTAAATTGAAAAATGAAAAAAAAGAAGAGAAAGAGCAAACACCGAGAGCCGGTCATTTGATCCGAATTGGCACGAAACATGCACGTCTGGCGGGTTTTGCTGTGCTGTGCTTGCTGGCTCAGCTAGCTTGGTTTCTCGTTAGGCCCGGCTTTGGCGCTGGTTTTCGTTCTTCTTCTGTTGTAGGTCATCAATTAAATTATTTTGTTTTCGTTTCTCTAATCGCAAAATCGACGAGAACCTTGAAGAACACACACAGGAACACCGGTTGTGTGAGCAACTTCGACCCAGGAGTACCGCCCATTAATGCAGTGGCACGACAATGGGAACGCAACCGACCGCTCGGAGAAGGACTGCTTCCGAGAAGTGTGCAGGTATTTTTGACTTTACGTGTCCCTTACCGATGGGTCGAACTAACTTTTTTTTTTTCGGGGAAAAAATTTCATTCACGATCGTGAATTTTCGAAGCTATTCCGGGAATTTTCAAACTATCATCACATCACCAGCCTCGGACTGGGAGATGAACCGGTCGTCGTGGTGTTTTTCTTCTTTTCGCTGAAGATCGTCGTAGAGTCAGTAGAAGGTGGAGGCTATTTTTGGCCGAAATGCTCGCAAAAACAGAAAAGTCAGACCGACGAAGGAGATGACGTCATTGGTGCTCTGGTTGCAGCGGTAAAATCATGTGGGAGGTCGGTTTGATGAGTTCTTTTAATGTGATAGGTGCGAAAGATTTGTTACCATAATATATGGGTAGGGGTTCTTGCGCAAATTTTTTGAAGAAGGCGAAAAAAAATGTAAGCGGAAATCGAACAGGAAATCGAAAGCGCCAGTCAGACTGACTGAAAGTGGTGTCACGTCGCTTATCAGTCGCTTCCTCGCAGGTAGTCCATTATCGGTATCTTAACGATGTAGAAACAATTTCCGCTGGGAGCGTCCGGGAGTTGATATGATACTAACCTCCAAATATTAACATTTATCCTCTCGGATCCCGCTGATTTTTCCGGCTCGCTCGTCTGCGGGGTGAACGCAAAGGGGGACGAGAAGAAAACCGAGGATACTCTAGCTGTTGGAAGGCTGGCTCAGTAGGACGGATAATCTCCGCTTTTTTTATTTTTACGCACTGGTGCTGTTGTTGATGGTCTCGTCTCGTTTTGCTTTCTCGACAGATATAAATATAAAACGCGCGCGCTGTTTTCAAGATCTTTCACCTTTTTTTTTTCTCGGTTTTACTTTTTTTCTACTCTACTGCCTCTGGCCTCTTGCGTACATCTAGAGCACTTCTCGCGCGCTGGCTGACCACGACCTGTGGCACCGCACGCACGCACACTGCTCTGGAAGCTTCTTCGCGTTGCTGATTCACTGATTCACGGGACACCCTTTTGCCTCTTTGCCGCGCTATTTGTTTCAGTAAAATCTAACCTTTTCCCGTGGGTTTTCTGTTTCAATATTCCACCACCTTTCCGCGGCGTTTCCTCAGACCACTCCACTCTATTCTACGGCTTCTCGTAGCGCTCGAATCGCCCGATTAGTTTTCGTTTTTCTGTCTCACCCTTTTCACGGTGTTTTTCTCTGCTCGTTTGAGCAAGTAGAAAACTTGTTTGACTGAAATAAAAGCGCTGTTGCTGCTGTTGTTAATGCTATTATTGATATCGGTTTTTGTGTTGCTTTCCCCGTTCCCTCCCCCTTTCTGTTGACCCTTCCTTCCCTCCGGGTTGCCACACACTCTTCGAACACGGGTTCCCTTCCTTTTATCGTTGTGTGCGCGGATTGTTGTGGTTCTTTCCGCTCTCTGTTGCTCCGTGCAATCGCACACCTTTCCTTCTGTCTTCGCTTCGTTTCACCCTTCTTCACTTCTCTCCACTCCTCTCCCTTTCCTTTCCTTTCCGTCGGATCGACCGGTCGGAGACAACACGAGAGAGTTATAAAATCACGTCACCTTCACTTTGTTTCGCTACTACAGCCGATCCAAAACGGACAGCGAAGGGAATGGTTTTGCTTTGCGCTTAGGCACCACAGAAGTAAACGTATCGAGAGACACACATAAAAACTTGTAGAATCACTTTTCTTCTTGTTCTTGCCGCACACGGTCCTCGCGCTGATTCTTCGTCTTCAGCGCCAACGACGACGACGACGACGATCGACGACTGTCGCAACACGATTTCGCCTGTCTCACAGCCTGCTGCTGTTGTTATTGATGATGATGGCGACTCGTGAGAGTGTTTGCGTTATTATACTGCTCCGCGCTGCAACACTGCATGCGAATAGAGGCGGCCTACTGTGATGCCTTTATGCGCTGCACAACTCACACAGGTGTCATAAACACAAACATGACACACAGAGTTCTGCTAGTACAGGGCGGACAACCGACCAACTGTAATGAGAAGTAACAGCAGCAGACACACACCTCGATGCTCGATTGCAGTTCCCGAAGCGCTTTCTAGAAGAAATCGGTCACTTTTGACAGCTTTCGACAAGTCTTGCAACAAGACTTGCAACAAGGAGAGTCCGGGAAGCGGGAAGGAAGATTTCCTATCAATCCCGCGTAGGAGCTTCCTCCACTGGGATCACTTCACTATCGCTTGTGTTCTTACCGAAAGCTACGTGCTGACGACACTGCCCTTCTTCGGTTGTTTCACTTGCACTTATGGCTGTGCAAGTCGAGTCCTATCTCAAGTACAGCCCCTCGCTTGCTCACTCGCTCGCACAATCAATCGCACTGCTTCCTGTCACCACCAAATACGTCTCGATTCTGTGTTTTATTGCAAACTAATTTCATAATGAGCTCACTTTTCGCTAAATTATCGTTCGATTACTCGCTCTAGCTGGGAGCACTGGTCTGCCTCCAACAAGCTCTCTGCTGTTGCACCGATGATAATTTTGCTTTGTTTCTACCGGAGCGTTTCTAACGTAAACAAAGAAGTGCACGCAACTTTTGGGACCTTTTTGCGTTACCCAAAGCCCTCTGGTCTTTTGTTTGACTGTTTATTTTTTTCACTTCTTGATTTAGAAGATAGAATATAGTACTCGAAATCATTACCGTCAATCCGCGGCACGAAATCTTCTGATCGCGAACGACGCGGGGACACACACCGACACACGATTACTCCACACAGCGTACAAAGCGTCACTAAATTGAGCAAGTGAGGTTAACGTCGACCGAGGGCCTACTTCGATGCGTACGCCAGTGTGTGTGTGTCTCGTGTTGTGCAGTTTGTTTGCTCTCTTTCTCTCATCCCTCGTGTCGCTCTCTTCCGATGAGTTTTAATGCGTACCAATACATTCGTCACTGTAGTCCCGCAGTCGTACACTGATTTCAGGTTCCTCGGGGAAGGTGACCGCCGTAGGTGCAAAACCGATTGTGGCATGGTGTAGCGCCTCGAGCGAGAAAAGCTGTGACAAGCGGAAAATTCGCGGCATTTTTCACTCGTCACAGCATACGGGGGGAGGGACGGTTTTCCTGCGTCGTCTACCACGGTTTTCACATCGATGAGTAAGACGTTTTCCGCGTGACCAGAACCAGGAACTGGTTATGCGGACACACCAGCAAAGAAGGGATGCCAAAGTAGGTTCTTAGGATGCTTCTCGAAATTTGATCGAATCATATTCATAACAAAGTTTAATAGATGTTTGCCACCAACAAAGCATCAAACGAATAAATTGTTTATTAGGCTATTTAAAATAAATCTAATTTCTTGATCGAATCACGGTGTCAAAGCTTCACCTAGAGACCAAATTAAGTCCATCAAATGAAAAAAATTTGCCAATTCCATCGCAAAATATGTACTGGAATTTCAGGAATTCAATTGGAATTCGCAGCCCTCATACCACAGCTCTGGCAGCACTGCGCCTGCAAGCAAGAGTTGAAAGTCTCCATAGCTGGAAAGGTACGCACACCCACACACACAAACGCATCAACAAATCGCATTGTGCAAACCGTAAATAAGTACAAAATAAACACACAAAGATCAGATGGTTTAGTGTGTAGAGTGTCAAGGGGGCGATTATCTTCTAGTGCTACGTTTCGCTCAAGCTCGCTCGCTCCCTCCCTCTAGCCGCGTGTGTGTTCAACTCTGTATCACCATTTCGCTCTCTTTTTCTTTCCCACTCTCTCTCACGTTAGTGACTACCTTTGCCTTTTTTTGGTTAGCTTTCGTTTCAAACTCCGCTTCAAACGCGCGTTTCAAACTCCGCAACTGAGCTGCGATAGCCTAGTTTACTGCTCTCTTCTACACCTCCTCTCCAACAAGTTGAAAAGTGTGTAAATTCACTTCTAAGCGCAAACAAGCTTTTAACACCCCGTGTCGTGCGGTGCCTCTTCAAGAAGATTCGCTGAAAAGCTCCAAGATTCGCCATCCCATTCTCGCTCGCGTCGCACTCTGATCTTCGATGATTGTGATGATGTCTATTTGCGTCTTTCGGTTCGAAAAACGTCGTTCGATTGGTAGCTACTTGGGAGCAGAAACACGCGACGGCACGAGTGAGTGAGTGAGCGAACGAGTGAACGAGCGAGAGCGCGCGAATTAAAGCAGTAGACTAATACAATAATAAAAATTAAGCTTTATTTGATTGTAAATGAATTGTCTTGTAAACGCTCTGGCTTGACTCTCTTCTTCTGACTTGGGGTCTCTTCTGTCTTCTTTGCACACACGCGGCTGCAGCAGTGCTGCTAATGCTAGTCTGTCTTGATGGGAGAGTCAATAAAACAGATTTTTTCCTTCGACTCTCGGCTCGACTGGCTTTGTCTGTCTGTTGTCGTCGTCGTCATTCGGCTTGAACTTTCCCGTTTTATTATTTTTTTTGTGTGTCGCTACCTTTAATCTTTCGCTGCGTGGTGATTTTTTGGCAAGTGTGCCAACTCTTTAAATTTATTCGTTATTTTCAGCTAGTGGGAGTGAAGCAGGATCGATGCTCAAGACTGAACATTGGGTGCATGTTCTGTTTTTGCATGCTTTAAATTCAAAGCTGACATAAACATATATAAGCAAATATCAAATTTATGATCTCAAATCGTTTTTTTGTTTTTATTTTACGCATTAGAATTGAGGAAACTTTATCATAAGATGTTAAAGGAATTTGCACGATTCGAAGAATTTACGCAAAGTAAGTAATTTAGATTCAATCGATTTTTTTCTATTTCAAAATAATGCATTTCACGGAGTTCGTGTGAGTAAAACATATAGTAAAACTGTTGAAAAATATAAAATTTAGAAAATTTTGGAATTTATAATCTATAATTTATTGACAGAAATTTACGGATTTGTGATCTAAAATATTAACTGTTACCGACCCCTCGATGCCAATCGCTTCCCGATCAAAACAACCCTGTTGATTAATTTGACAGCCTGTACAGTAAAACGAGAACAATGGGGACAACCAATGTAAGGCTAGTCGAGTTCTACACTTTCATCAGGTATAACCTACCAAATTCAATTAAGTTTTATTTATGAAAATTATTGAAAGTTTGGTAGGATAAAGTGAGGTATAGAGTATTAGTTATGATTATTATTTAAACCACTTATAATATTCTTTCTTAAAAAATAGTGTGCAACCTACGCGGATAAACTATCCAGGTGTACAAGAGCGAAGCAGATTTTTTTTTCAGTTCGACGAGGGACCATTTTGAATCTTAAGATTTTGCTACTTTGAGATTTCAAGAAGCACAGATTTCAGGTTAATGAAATTAAGTATTGTGGAATTAGGCCACAAGGATTTTGACATTTCAGAATTTATAGTTCCATCATTCTGGGTGTTTGGAATTTTAGGATTTCATTTAAGACATTTTTTTACAAATTGTAAAACTTCAACTTTGATCTTCAGTTTACCCTTCGAATTTTGTTCAGCGGTAGCGCTCAAGAGTTTCGTCTTCACGAAAAAAGTGCCCAAGGATGCGAAACCTCAAAACGGTCAAAGTTTTACTTTTTGACGATAAAGATTTTTAGAAAAAAAAAACATCAGATTGAAAAAGCAAAACATTTCAAATTTATTTTGGAACAAATTATTTAATTTTTTTAACGTTTCGACTCCGGTTGGTATCTTCCTCAGGGAAAAATCTAGTTTTCTTCCTCGTTCTATGGCTTTTCAAAACATATCACTGTGTGTTTAACATGACTTGGTAGTTTCTGGTGTTTCTCTTCTATGATATTTAAAAAATCTTCTATTGTTCTAACTGTTACGTTCACTGAACAAATTTAAATCACAAACAAATTGAAACCCTGGGGAGTCCCCTATAGCTACTAGGAAAGGGAAACTTTATTGCTACTCTTTTCATTCTTGGCCTAGTTATTTTATTACCTCGCGGAAGTCGTTATTCCTTCTGCGGGAAGTAAGGTGTCTAGTATCAGTACTCCAGCGAAGAAAGGTATTAAAAATTTACTATTTCAGATTATGCAACGGATGGTGGAGTTGGTAATGGAATTTTGTAACTATAACTGCTTCCTTAAGAAAGCTTAACACAATTGAGCTGGATTTTTGCATGGGAACTTTTTTCGAGAAGACAAAACTTTTGAGCCCTATCGCTGAAAAAAATTTGAAAAGTCGATTTCTATTGGCGCCCCACTGTTTATGTTAGATAATAAACAATAATTCGAATGTTGTTCTCAAATTCACCAAATTGACAGCGTGTACGTTGCACGGTACGCAATATCACTAAAGATAGCAGGAAAACACTTCGCCTTTATGTTATTTTCTTCTTGAGTGCGGGAGATTATTGTAGAGAGAGATTCAATAATCTCCCGCGACGAGTCCCGTCTGGATGCGGTATATTTTCCTAAAGTCTGTCTTCTATTTAAAGTTCGCTTATTTTTCGCTTCCCAAGCTGCACACACTGTCTGCCTGTATTGAGTAGAGTGAATAATCACCACTCTCTTGCCTACCATGAGCGCTGCGTGTAACAATTTTTTGAACTTAATTTCCTCGTACTGCTTTGTGTTGTGTTTCCGCCGCTCGCAGAAAAATTAATACCCGCGCTTACAAAACAAAAGTGGTGAACCACTTTAGGAAGAATACGAAAGTAAAATCGAGCAAGTAATTAACGGCAGTCCACTTCACCGCTTAGAAACTTCACTAAGAATACCTGCCGATGTAGTTTTCTTTTGACTTTCAACATGTTCACAGTATGCATCGCTGTGGACAGGGCGGCAATTTGATTGGTTCACGCCACGGCAGGTTACGCAAAGCGATTTTAATAATTTTTTTTTCGGACTCACTCGATCCAAAGTTTCCAAATATGATCATATGGAGACCAGAGACGGTAAAAGTATATTCTAGTGTAGGTCTCACTAGTAAATATTAGAGCGCGTTCAGAAAATGCATTCACCTTGCTCAAAAGACGCAGTTAAAATGGCTGCTATAGAGTCCATCGGGCCCAGGAACAAGTGAAGTCTCCAGCCTTCCGTTGCTGCAAACATCATAGCTGGCGTGACCTGGAAGGTGATACATCTAAGAAGTCGCTTGGTCCAAATACCTATTCCTCGCCATCAAGAATCACATAGTTAGGTTGGAATGCTCGAGTTTTTTCTTCTGCTGTTAATAAATCTCCAGAAATTTCGAGGATGGCACGTCAAATACTGTGAAACCGTGAAATTTGTCTGAACTATTCAACCTACAGTAAGCAGAGCTAGCAAATTGAAAGTCAGGTTGAGTGCATTGCGTTCTATATCGACGTAAAATACTCTGTACTGCGTTACGATCACGCTTAGCTGTTTGAGTGAAGGATTACTCCAAGCAGGAAAGATGGGGATAGTTTTGAAGGGGATGTTTGATTCCAAACAAAGTCTAAATATTTTGAAAAAAAAAAAAACGGTACGTCAAAATGTTTCTTGGATCTTAGAATTTCGGGACTCAAGGATTGAATGGTTTTAAAAAAATCTAAAAATTTTATATTTGCAGAATACATATTAGCATGGAATATTTAATCGATTTAATCATATGATTTCACTATGCCCAGTAGGCGGGGTATGTAGCCAGAATGCCAGATGAACGATCAGCAAAAACCATATTTAGCAAAAATTCCAATAGAGACCGTCGACTTCGGGGTAAACTCTGCAGTGACATGACGACGTATTCTGGATCGTTAATCGGTCAATCGCCGCAAAAGTGAAGTAAGGTATTTAAAATTCATATTATTTAAGAAAATCCAGCATTTTGAATTTAGGGACTTTATCTATAATTTCAGGATTAAAGATTTTGGAATTTCAGAATATAGTATTTGAAAAATTCCGAATTTTGGAAAACAGGACTTAAGAACTTCTTAATTATAAAGTATTAAAAATGTTGGATCTTGAGAATCCAGAATTTAACAGTTTTAGGATGCTAGGATCCTCGGATTTCGTGGTTCCAAAATAACAATAATCTGGGATAACGGTATCTTGGGAAACGCGCGGCTTTGAGGTTCCGAGAATTTGAAGTATTGGGCTTTTGCAATTTGAAATTTGTAGAATCCTAGAATTTTAGGATTTCAGGAATAATTTTTTTTAACAATGATGTTAGGATTCTTTGGTTCGCAAAGTTTAAGGGTTTTAAAATAGATTATGAAATCTTAGGATTTCAGTATCTATAGGATTCCATAATAAGATTTTATTATAATAGAATTTAAAAAAATAATTATGACTTTTGGAGTGCATATAGATAAAGTTTCAATTACAGTATAATATTAAACTATTGATCAAAAGATCAGTTTAACAACATTCTATATCATCGATAAAATACAAAAAGTAAATCAAAACACAGCTTGGTAAAGTTTTTAGCATGATAGGGACTTCGTAATTCTACAATGTGGGATTTCAGAATAGAAGGAATTTAATGATTTTTTAGATTAAAAAATGATGAGTTTAAGGATTCCGGGATGTTAGAACTTAATGGTTTGAAGGCCTGGAGAAATTGCGAAATTGAGCATTTCATTTTTTTTAGATTATGAGATCTCAAATTATTCTTAGATTTAAGGTATAATACGGATTTCAGGTTCCTAAAGCATGCAATTCAGTAACTGAGCAACAAGGATTTCGACATTTTAGGACTTATGGTTCAATATTAGTGGCATCAGCATCCTAGCGACGAAGTGCTGGAACACGTGGTTCTCGAGGCAGAGTCCATCGTTAATTCCAAACCACTCAGGTACATTACCCTGGAGTCGATCGAGTCACTCACGTATCGCAACCAGGAATGTCTACGAAGAGGAACGAAAGTACCTTTGTAATAGCTGGTGCCATGCGCACTGCTTGATGAACCATTCCTGGAGTCACTGGTATCGAAAATAGCTGCCAACCATAACCAGACGTACCAAGTGGTTTGAATCGGTGAAGCCGTTGGAAGCAAGAGACCTCGTTCTCATCATCGAGAATGGAAAGCGTTACGGTTGGTTACGAGACACACCTGGGGATAATCCGGAATTTCACAAGCAGGGGGGTGTTACGGATGTTAGCCTTACGCGTTACACAGGACAGTGAGTTCTAGATGATCCCTAACCATACCAATGAGGTAGCATAGATCTCATGGAGAGAAACGTCAGAGAGCAACAACGTGGTATAGAACTGTCTCATGCAGCATAAACGGACAGAAAACTTATCATTATTAGAGGAGAACAGTCGCACACTGGACCCCATTTTGATAACACAGTGCAACAAAAATTGACGTTTTTTCTGCCTTGGCTTCTATATATAATTTTTTGGTGTATTTTAATGCAAAACTAAATTTCCCCGAGTTTGAACATATTTCAACTTAAGGGGCAACAATGGCGCCATTTTGAATTTTTGAGAAACCGGTAATGTTTGTGGTTTTTTCAACGCCATTTTGTTTTGAGGCTAAATATCAAAATTCCAAGAGTTTGTCCACATATTAGCATCTTTTTACCCATCTTTTGAAAAAAAAAAACAGATCTTATATCGGACAAAAACTGAGCTCAAAACGGTGATTCTACGAAACCGGTTTTGGCATAGTTTTAGTATATTTCTTAAAGCAAAATTATATCGATTATTTCTGAGCATTAATGGTAATTCGCTAATATCTTAAAGTGGTAGTCAAATTATATTATTTTTGAGTAAAAAAAGTCTCAGAAATCGAATGGTAGGTGTCTGATCTACGTAAAATGTCAGCAAATAAACCAATTTTTGTATTGTAGGGGAATTGGGGCAAAATCGACATTTTGCTGACATTTTACGTAGATCAGACACCTACCATTCGATTTCTGAGACTTTTTCACTTAAAATAAGATATAATTTGACTACCACTCCAAGAAATTAGCGAATTACCATTAATACTCAGAAATAATCGATATAATTTTGCTTTGTGAAATATACTAAAACTATGCCAAAACCGGTTTCGTAGAATCACCGTTTTGAGCTCAGTTTTCGCCGATTTAAGATCTGTTTTTTTTTTTCAAAAGATGGGTAAAAAGATGCTAATATGTGGACAAACTCTTGGAATTTTGATATTTGGTCCTAAAACAAAATGGCGTCGAAAAAAACACAAAAATTTCCAGTTTCTCAAAAATTCAAAATGGCGCCATTGTTGCCCCTCAAGTTGAAATATGTTCAAACTCTGGGAAATTTATTTTCGCATCAAACTTCATCAAAAAAACATACATAGAAGCCAAAAAAATTGTTGCACTGTGTAATTCATTTCTGTTAATGAAATTACTACAGCTCCTCTATAAGTAAAATCAAAACCATTGTTTTCGTTCAAAGATTAAAGTAAATATCTTGCAGTAAATTAGGTGAACAATATAATAGTCATGTATTAGATAAAAAACCGTGCAATTAGCACACATACTTTACATACTAGTTTAATACTTATACCTAATGATAGATCTTACATCATTGCAGAAAAAAAGTTTTTGGAATTTTAAACTTTTAAAATTCTTGAGGCCTTGGATTTTTCGATTTTAGAACTTTGTTCTTTTTAGGGTGATTCTGAAAAAAAAAAGGAATGAAGGGGGTATCAACCCTGTTCTAATTGGCTCTACATTAGGGTGGGGAAAAGTGATCGATTTTCCAGAATCAAGTTTTTTTGGTTCCTTTAGGGGCCCCAAGCAACCCTAAACTTACCGGAAGTCGATTGGTTTTGTCTCCGCTTGGCGCATTGCATTTCAAATTTGTATGAAAATTTATATGGGAAAATCTGCTTTCTTGCATTTACCTTTCTAGAGAGCTCAATAATGCTCTAATAATGCACTACATTATGTTAAAGTATAGTATTTTAGATGCCTAACAACTTTGCAGAACTGAAGAGCTAGAATGTCCCTAAGAAGAGATATAGCTGTTCAAAGTTGAGTATGTCGATTTAAATGCAGAAAATCTTGTTTTCTGCCAACATTACCAATGTACCGGCGTCAGTAGGATTCCCATCAGAAGTAACCTGTCATTACGAGTTTGTACACTCAGCTGGATCAATCAAACAAATTTAATCAATATTCTAGGCGCAGAAAGAATCTACAACGTGTTTCAGAGATTACTTCTAATGGAAATCTGACTGACGCCGGTACACTGGCAGTGTTGGCAGAAAAAATGATTTGCAACATAAATTTCGACATAATCAACTTTGAACACCTCTAGTATTTTTTGGGACACCCTAGCTCTTTAGTGTCTTCGGCCAAGTTGTAAGGCATCAAAAAACCTACCATTTGAGGTAAAACCTATGGTTTGAGCCCTTTTGAGCTCTTCAGAATGGAAAGGAAAGTTATCTTTTGGACATTTAGTATTGAGTGAAAAACATGTGTTTCTGTAGTTTAGCAGAAGAATTAGCAGAATCATTAGAATCAGTATAAACCCAATTTAACTTAATTTTAATGAGCTGTTCATCTGGAAATGAAAAACTACCTTATGCTGTCTGCTCCATTGATTGCATTATTGCATTCAGAAATAATCGCAAAAAACAAGTTCGAAGCTAACTTCTCCTTTTCAACTATTCGGTAAATAATAGATGCTCCTTATAGTGATAAAACAACTCTCTGGAAATATCTGTGGTCGACTTCCGCCCTCTGGATGTCTTCCCGGCTTGATTAATAGGTGATATTTGACCACTTCTAGCTGTTTCTCAGAAACTGGAAATTGCCACCTTAGATTTTAAAAATAGAACCGATTTCCGGACTTTAAACATCATTTTGGATGCGGATATTGGTTGGTATCTGGCTAGTTTTTGGCTGTATTCCAGCAAACGGAAGTCACCATCTTAGATTTAAAAATGGGGTCTGGATTTACAGGAAAATCTTGCACAGTAACGCCTTAAAAATACGCCTCGTACTAAAAACCATCTGTGTTTGAAGTTGCATGGCTATCGTGGAAGACGTTTTTAAATTTACAGAGCACGAATCGACCCCATCTCCCTTTCCTACGCTATTATTTCAGTGTTACTCTTAGTACCCGGAAGCCTCTATGTACAATTTTTCACGGTAATTTAGAGTCTGAAGGGTACACAAAGACAGACAGACATTCGCATTTAAAGATACAAGAGTAGATAATACTTTGGGATTGCCAAATTTAGGCATTTCTGGCAGTCAAGGCTTCCGAGATTCTGAGAATTCGGGATTCTAGGACCATGGATGTCAGAAATTCGGGATTGAATGATTTTAGGAATGATCCAAGGATTTTGAGTTCACAAAGTTTGCAGCTTTATCATGAACACAAAATCTCAATGTGATAGGATTTGTTTGAATTTAGACTTAATTTGGATTGTTTGGATGAGATTTGGACTGGATTGGGCTTGAGTTTGGATTTGGATTGGGATTGGATAGCGTACGAATTGCATCTGGTTAGTAATAAATTATAAAATTCAAGCCACAAATCTTTGGTAGATAATATTCAATTTCAAGAAAAAAATAGCACACGATCTTGTGAAGTTGTCAGCATAATCTGGAGTTTCAGGAGTTGAGAAAAGAATAAAAAAGCAAATTAAAAGAATTGAGGTTCAAGGATTCCAAGATTTCAAAAATTCAGGTTTTTGAGATTCTAGGACACAAGGATTTAATGATTTCAAAGTTTTAAAATTTCGTAATTTTAGAATATATGGGAATGCTAGGAGTTCAAGTATTAATGATTATATTGAAATTATTATATTAAATTTGGATTTAGATTAGAATAGATCTAGACTCGATTTGAATTGGATTTGGATTAGATTTGGATTGGTTATGGGTTCTCAATGGGTTAGCTCTGAGTTGCATTTGAATAAGATCGGATTTGATATGGAATTGGATTGAATTTTGTTTGAAAATGAATAAAATTGATTTTGGATTGGACTGAATCAAAATTGGAATAGAACTAGAGTTACATTTAAATACACTAAAGTCGCTTTTTACACGGTTTTTTTCGCGGTTTTTTTACGCGGCTTTTTTACGCGAATTCCGGAATTAACGCGGTTTTTTTCACGCGGATTCCGGAATTTACGCGGTTTTTTACACGGATTCCCGAATTTACGCGTTTTTTTTGCGCGGATTTCGGTTTCCCTTCACTCGGAATGCAAAATTAACGCTGGTTCTTTTACGCGGATTCCGGAATTAACGCGGTTATTTTTACGCGGATTCCGGAATTTACGCGGCACGTATCCCCGCGTAAAAAGCGACTTTAGTGTAGATGGATTTGAATTGTCTTTGGTGTCTTTTTTGGATTGACTTTGAATTCATTATGATATAATATAAAAATATTGAACCAAAAATTAGTCAACAACATTCAATCTCACGGTTAAAAGCACAAAGAAAGAAAAAAAAAGACACCAAATCTCAGCCAGCCAAAGAAAAAAGGTCAACGATTCCCACTTCCGGCGCCTTTCGCCGAAAAGCTGGCTGCCAATTGATATTCTGCCCCCAGCTCGCCGAAGCTTGGTGAAGTTTTTTAGCATAATTCAGCTGCCAATAAAATACAAATGAAAACTAAAAACAAAAAGAACAGACGAGACAGGGAAACGCCTGTCCTGTAATGATGATCGTTCAGCGATCGCGTTCCGTCGCTTTTGCGTGCGCAATTTTTTTTCTGTTTTCGTTTATTTGATTGCTTTCTTCGAATTTCTACAGTCTCGCTCCCCGCGCGTTCAATGCTACCAGGAAGTGATTAAGAAGTGAGCGCAAAAATCACTCTGAATGACTCCATTAAAAATTCAAATGAGCACGTCCACATTGCCTGTCAATATGGGGGGAGAGTCGAAAACGAGGATCCATTTGTGTAGCGTACGCAGGAAGATCACACCGTCTTCGTCGTTGTCATCGTAGTAGTAACACGATCACGATCACGATGACGAAAGGAAGAAAGTGTGCAAATCTTGTGGTGGTATCTAATAACGATGGGACGCGATCTGCAAGCAACGGAGTAGACACCAATACTAGAGGAAATTTGGCAAATCGGGATGAAGATTCTGCCACACTTCCACATACTCTAGCGAGCAGCGTATCGCGAAATTCGCACACACGAGCCGCGGGTGTGATGCAAGAGCGTGACAGAGAACGCGACAGGAGCAACAGAGAGATTTACTACTCAGAGATGCCCAGCATCCTGAGCTAGCTTACTCCCATCCATGTATGTGTGTATTTGTGTGCACCAGTCTGCGGAGGATGATGGTGGAAAACTGGTTTTAAATATAGAAAATCGCACTCTCCGCAGCGTGGTGCGCGGAGTTGGCTTTTGATTCGCCGTTTTTTCGCTGTTTTTATTTTGCTGGTGATTTTCATCACGAGCCGAGTGGCGAGTGAGTGGAACAGCTGGACCGAGGGTGCCAGACATGGGGCGGAGCAGGCAGCAGGGAGCGTCGTGTGTGCGAAAAGAGCAGCTCAAATTGGATGGACGCGCAGCGCAGTGTTTTTAGCGAAAAAAAAGATACGTTAAAGAAAGGTTGGAAGAGAAGGAAGGAAGGTGCAAGGTGGGCAGCAGTTCAAATGCGAAGAAAAGAATGGAGCGAGTAATGAACGATTAGCGATCGGAGAGGGAGGCGGCCGCACGAGGAGACCAGGAGGGAAGAGCGAAAGAAAGAGGATTGGCAGTGTGGGAGCAGTAGGCATGGAAACAGGAGAGTGGAAACATGGAATAAGCGCAGCTTGTAGCTATTGACGATGATGATTAATCTGTACGCTTTATGAGGTTAGATGTATACATTTTATCTCATTGATGGGAATGACTATGATCTGGCGATGGTTTACTGGTTTTAATTGAAGATTTGTTTTATTTATTTTACAGGCAAAGGTATTCCAAGGGGAAAGTAGTCGTTGGTTCGAGGAATGAGAAAGAAAAAAACATTCAGAGCAACCCAATTGTACGTACCGTGAAGCTATCGGCCAATTATTTCTGCATCGGCCTAGTTATTATAGGACCTGAGAGGCGAGTTGCGTCTTATTACAAAACCTTCGGGAGATTCCCTGGAACCGGTTCGTAAATTAGGTGCCATGATCTCAGCGTGCTGCAAGGCTGCACAGATGTTGTAAAATTAACGAGACCGACCATTGGCCGTAATTCATCTCAATCATCATCGCACACTGCCGAGCTTTAATGGCTGTCTATAAATTTTTTTCAGAGATTATGATCTATAACGCAAACTATCGCTTCCTGCAACTAACAGCAGCGTTCCAGTTGCATTTTGATGCTCTGGTGCTGAGTGTGGTGCTCTGTTGATCAAAGGCAGGACAATCGAAAAAAACAGGAACATAAAATCTTCGCTCTGAATTCCTGGACATGGATTTTAAAACTTGTTCGATCGTTTGAGTGCCCCGAAAGACTGCAAAATAAGACGTCGATACTCCGGAAAACTGACTAAAAATTGACGGTAATGAAAGAAATAATGAAAAAAGGAAATTTATTAGAAGGAATGCCTTCTAGACATGTTACAGTCTTTGGTTTATTCGCCCCCTTAATCATGGAAAATATAAAGAAAATGTAAACTCGGAAGTTGTAATACTGAGTTGACAAAAAAGATTACTCTTGTAGTAAAACTGACCAGAAGGTTATTCAGTTGAAACCTCGTGTTTCGTAATTGGCGAAAATGTTTACAGAATGAACGAGGCTTACACTAAAAAATTGTGCGCAAAAGTGGAAAGCACCGTTCCTCAGCGCTGGCCACAGCCCGTAATAACAACAACCTTCTTCACACCTGTATCAAGACGAGGTTCAAAAACATCAAAAAGGCGTCATGGTGTTCTTGGTGAAGTCATCCCGGTTTTTCTTGGTGTCGTTTCAACACCAGCTCAGAGCACAAAACCATCGACTCGAGCCATTTATCAATGCCCGGCATTATGGTAGTGCCTTCAAAAACTAAGTTCTGGGTGTATTTGACTGGTTTGCATCCACTTGCAATTTGCGATGATGTAGAAAAAATTGCGGACCGTTGTTTGGATACAAACGATGGTATTGAAGTGGTTAAAGTAGTCTCAATTATAGATGCAGATCTGTGCAAGATGTCCTTCGTTTCGTTCAAATTTGGAATCGAGTTTAAAGGAAAAAGCTCTTCTTTCATCTGGCCGGGCAAACTCAAGTTCCGAAAATTCAAGAAATCTTGACTACTTTGTGATAAGGTTGTATGTTTAAACGTAAATAAAACGAGTGAGAGTTATATCCCTTGTACTCCACAAGCGTAAATCATCGCTCACTCGTTTTGTTTACGTTTAGACATACGACCTTATCATAAAGTAGTCGAGAAATATTCCGCATAAGACGAAACTCAGGCGAATCGGTTCGATGACCAATAATCGATGGTTTTGTGATGGCAGAGGACTTAGTTCCTCTGGCACAGGCTAGTATCTCAATCTTCGTTTCTCTATTTGTTCCATAGCATACGGAGTGTTTCCAGCCGAACATGCATCAAATCAATTGCGTATTGAATAATGACAAGACGATTCTGAATCTCATTTTCGTCAATTAGCGAGCTATCGGATCATGTGGAGAGACCCTTCCTAGGATTAATGAAAGATATCATTCACCCATGCTGCTTTCCTTTCGTTGTAGTCTTATTTGTAGAAGAGTATGAGTTAAGAGCACGAAATGTCAGAAAAGCTGACTATGTCTTCATCGATGAACGATTGAGAGCTGGGAGCTTTCTTGAAAGCGTTCATTGTATAGATGATGCTATAGGATATTTCACCGAGATCGTATCGCGTTTCTTAGCAGATTGTGTCCCAGCAGTTCGGACACGGCGTAAATTAGCTTGAAGTAATGCAGAACTGAAGAGGCTCTTTAAGAAAATTAAATAAGAAACTGTACGAACGCAATTTCCGGATAAATCCGAAGGTCTTATTGAACTACGTAAAATCTCAACGGAAGAAACATGGTCTTCCGGCGCCTGTAGTTTTGGATGACGAAGAAAGAACAACGAGTAGTTGCAAATGTTCTTTGTTCAAAAAGCATTTTTGTGGTGTGTTCTGCAACGAAACCACGACTGCTGAAGACATTGCAATTGATTTGGAAGACGTTCCTGTCGACAGATTTGATGCGGATGTTTTCGTTAATTAAAGACATGAAGCAATCTTTCGCTTGGCGCGGATGGGATTCCTTTGGTTTTGTTGAAAAGTTGCTGCGAATCTCTGAAAGCTCCTCTTGCCTTTCTGTTTAGCTTGTCATTGGCAACCTCCACTCTCCCAAGTGTTAGGAAGTCATCTCAGATGTTTCCTGTCTTCCAAAAAGAAGACAAACAAAACGTATAAAAGCAACTCTGTGTGCATGCTTGAAGGTTTCGGAGTCCATCGTAAACACTCTTCTTCTTTCGGATAAAGAAATACATTAGCACCTCCCAGCATAACTTCTTTCTTTTTTTATATACTAATTCACTGGAATTCTTGTCATATTGATTGCGCAAATTAATGCGGTGCCTTCAAATTAATGCGGTACAACCTGACCTGAAAGCAGCATTTGATCATGTCGACCATCACATTTTGTTCGGATCGACTTGTTGCATGGTCCTGCATGGTCCCGCAGGGAAACACATTAGGACCATTGTTAATCTTCTTGTTCATCAACGACGTCACATTTCTTACTATTAACTGATCATCAAATCGATTGATGACTGCATTACACTGCAGAGCTTGCTAAATATTTTCGCCGATTGGTGTCGTAGGAACAGACTTTAGCCTAATATAATATGTGCAATGTCATCAGCAATATTGATGGGAAACTTCTTCAACGCATTGATCGTTACATTAAAAACTTGGGAGTTTTGTTGGACACAGCACTAATCTTCCGCTTTCCAGTCCCTCGAAATTTGTGCCAGAACCAGTCCTACTTTCGTTCCCGAATTTCCATCCCGGCTTCTGATGGCACCGGTAATGTAGCTTGGCATTCGAAATCCAGTTGTAGGGCCACCAGGCACGAATTATATACAGACATCGATTGACTAAACTCTGCAGCTTCAGGGTGTTCTCCGCTAAAACACAACACGTTTTGCTGGCGTATAGAAGCACAGATTTCACAGTTGATGTTAAGACCAGCCGCCGAAGAGCGTACAACCAGTTCGTCGAGCTTACTCTGCATGTCAGAGCGCCGTTGTGCTTGTAATGCAAAGTCATCAGCCAAATCAAAGTCGTTGAAGTGCTTCCTGAGTACTTAGCAAACCACTATGGGTAATGAGGAGTTGAGCTTTAGGATGTGCCAGTAGATCACCCTGTGGTATCCACTGTCGTATGTAGACATTCTCCGGTACATCATAATCTAACAGATCGGATTCGAATTTCCACAAAAAAACTGAAACTCAGAATATTTTCTATGACGCTCGCATCAAGTTTATCACTTCGAAAGTTAGTTCGAAGCGAGAACAACGCAATCGGCCGAGTCAATCTGGTAACCCATTGCTCCAAATCTTCCGGAAGAGGTGCCAATCTAATGTGCATTCCTCCTACCGGAATCACGTTCGGCATCACCTATACCCTGCCGGAGTAGCCAACGGTTCGGAAAGCAATCACCTATATGATCTCGTCGATAACGATGAGGAACAGCAGCGGTGGTAATCAGCGTTGCCAGGTCATTTTTTTAAAAATCTGGAAAAGGTAAAATAAAAATCTGGAAAAAATCTGGCAGTCATTTCGTGGGGTGAAAGATTAATTTTTCGGATAAAAGTCTTGGGGTACGCATAATTTGAGGTGACAAAACTACAAAATTTCGCGCCAAAATTGAAGTGATGACCTTTTTGCGGAACAGAGAAAATAAAATCCGGATCATCCATGAAAAATCTGGATAGTTGGACATCAAAGCTGTCTACCTGGATACATGTTCAAAAATCTGGATAATCCAGCAAAATCTGGATACCTGGCAACGCTGGTGGTAATATACATGCTTGTCTCACACCAAAGACTATCCAAATAGGGTCAAGCAAGGCTCCATTATGCAGGACTCTGCATGTGCAAGCCTTGTACAGTCAAACCCAGTTTTACGGGCCAGCTAAGCATAATTGGGTCCTAAAGTTTTAAACGGTTTTCTGATTTTTATATATCAGCTGAAAGAGTGCAACTTTCTGAGCAAAACGTAATTTTTAAAAAATGTTTATCGTTTTCCTTCGATCTTTAAATAAAGAATAAAAAACTGCTCGAAATGCCTTAAATGACAGTTCTCTTATATACCGTACATGGGCGAAACGTCAACTAAGACCTTTCGAGCAGTTCTTTTACTCTTCATTTAAAAACCGAAGGAAAACGATAAACATTTTTTAAAAATCACGTTTTGCTCAGAAAACACGGCTTTATCGAATGATATAGAAAAACTGGTATAGCTTTAGGACCCAATTGTAATTTTAAATTAACGATAAAAATCGAAATAAAATTGATAACTGTGAAAATGTTGTTCAGCTAGCGCTTGTAAAGCCAAGAAGGAGCCAAAATTTCAAAACTGCATAATGGTCGGAAAATTGAAATTTCCGGCCAAAATTCGTTTTTTTTGTGCTAAATTGTTGGTTTTCCACTGCAGATGATTATGACATATAAGAAAAGTTTTGTACTGACAAGGGGCTGTCTATAAACCACGTAAACTGAGGTAAATGTCTTGTTTTCGATTAAACGTAAATAACTCGTTAGTGAAACGAGATAAACGATTACTGTTTCAGCAGCGATGCACATATTAGTGAAACGCTTTTTATAGCTTTGAGAGTTAGTTCGCGATTTGTCCGCATAGATGGCGCACGAATTTAACTTTTGATAGGAACATCCAAGAGATATGCTTTCTTCAGCAAAATTGTAAAGCTATTCAATTCAAACAAAACTACTGAAGACGACACGATTTAGCAAATCCCGATTTTAGAGCCACCAAATGTTGATACAGTTATCTATGGTCTTGTTTGTGAAAACTGTTTTAAAACGGTGCTTGATCAATTGAATGCAATCATTCATAACATTTTCTGTTCTACACAGTAAAAAAAATTTACATTACTTTAAACGCACATAAAAGGAAAATTGGAAACCATGTAATATTCTGTGTGGCATTATATTCACATGCAAAGTAAATGAATATATTGTGAATTTGCATGCATATTCATATTCTAAGCTTTAAGTTTATATCAATTAACGTACAAATTTACATGGCCGGAAACGATTCTGTATTGTGCATTATTAACGGTGTGAAATTGTATATGTTTTGCACTTTATGTGCTAGAAATCGTTATGTGCTTTCATTTGTATTAGTTGTAAATTTCATTTTTTGGTACTGGGTAGGTTGTATGAACAAACTCACTAAATCGATCTTATTAACTTCCTCGTAAGACATTGCTCGCTGATTCGTAAAACACTTGAATAAAACTTCAGAACTGTGAAGCACACATGAAACTTTGTTTGCTCCACATACACAAGCAATCATACCGACTAAAAGGTATGAAGTAGAATCAGTCAGCCATAAAAGACATATGAGTCGCATGATTCAAGAGCATAACAATATGTGTGAGATTGCGGGTTTACGCGTGGGAGTAGTTGTGAGATTGACGGTGAACTCAATGGAATTTTGTGTATGAAAAACCTGACTGCAATGTTGGAAAGTTCAACCATGAGAACCTCCATTTGTTTATGCTGTATGCCGACATATCCGGTACACAGCTTCTACTTCGGCTATAACTTTCGAGTAAATGCCCAAATGCAAGCTCGAACCATTTGTTTAACCCTGGCAGTGATATTTGTGTTTGGTGAGAGAAGTTTGCGTGTGGTGTTTCATGGCCGTGTTTTCATAAAACAAACACTGGGAATCATTTTTGGGATAATAATTCATTTTTCTATTCGGTTTAGTATGATTTCACATGAATAATCGCTAAGTCTCTTAGCGATGTTGTAATGGGTTAACAAAATAAATTTCAGAAAAAAACTTTGGGTTGATAAAAAAACATCGTTTGGAAATAACAAAGATACACGCGAAAATCAATTTATTGCTAATATTAACCATATTTTTTTTTTTTAAAACAAAATGAAAATATATTTTTTACTTAAGTGTGTACAACTGAATAATCATCAAGTCTCCATAAAACTCTAAAAAATTACATAAAAAACTAAAAATTTTAAATTATCTTTTTCTACAAAAACGCAAATTTTCCGCAAACTTTTAACACATATTCTTGAAGGGCACAAGTAGGGCTCTCAGACACACTATCAGGTGCTGTGCTTACACGTGCTTACATTTAATGTTTTTGATGGTCAAAATTAGGAAAGTTACGCATATTTTCAATGTGGCCTGCGACTGACTCTGTAGGGTTGAAATCCATTGCCCATACTGTTTTACGAAACTAATTTAATAAGCTTTCAATCATATGTGAACATACCATGATAGCTTTAGTAGGTTTTTATATATTCCAAAATATTCAGAAAAACTATTTTTCTCCGATTCTGAAAGAGGTAACTTTGAAGGCATTTTTTAACATGAACCGTTTTTTGTATCAAGATTTCATTCAAAAATTATGAAAATATAGATTAAATACTACAAAATCATATGCTCAAAACATCCTGAATATGAAATTCGCATTTTGGTAATTTTGGCCACTCTTTTATATAGGGACCGTCTTATGTGAACTGGGTAAAGCAATCAAAGTTTATGAAGTTGAGGGCAGACTTTTAAGTAAGATCATGGAAATTCAGGATGAACGAGCATTAAAACCAGTTTCTACATTACTTGAAATACCGATACATAAATATATTCAAGAGTTATGCTCATTAGTGCAGGGATTTCGTATAAAAGATATGCAGAGAAATGTTGTTCACCTTCACCAAACTTCAATTTGACTATTAAAAGTCATTAACATGCGTAGAAAACCAATACAAAATCTAGCCTAGCCGATATTACTGGGTGGCTATTAATACTGGGAAAACCGAATTTCGTGACCAGCATTATGGCCCAATATTTAGCAGCGTATTAAAATAGTAAAAATACGAAACTCAGAGCGGATATTACATAATTCGATAAACACCAGCAGGGCAGAGGTTTCGCACAAAAGCATGTAGAGAAATGTTGTTCGGGTCTATTAAACTTCAATTTTATTTTTTTAAAGTTATTGAGACACGACGAAAAGCAATACAAAGGGCAGATTGGCCCATAATACTGGTTGACCCATACTACTGGGACGAAGTTGACGATTTTTTCTAAAACAACTTTACGTTTCAAGGCACCTTAAAGATTTTCGTGATTAAGGCGGTAAAGTCAAAGTTTTGTCGCAGTCAATGAATACCAAATATATGGACTCTTGGAATTAATTGACATGCTCCAGAATAATGCAAAGAGTGACAATATAGTCTACACAGGATCGTCCGGCAGTCGATTTCATCATGTATCCGTTCTAGGGTAACTTTGCATAGGACTTTGAGAGCAATGCACAGAAGTTCGAAGTGCTCGAACCAGCGTTTCAGTTGTTCAGTGGGCTAGGTAGGTCATCCTTGGATTCATCCTAGCTCCACTCAGGTGTGGTGAGATATCGTAGAGGAGGCGGATATCGCCGGTTACTGGGGCTCTCTCCCGGGGTCAGCCCATGCTCATTTGTCCCGTCTACAAGAGCGTTTAACTTCCTTTTTCAGAGCCGAATACCATTGACTGGCTTTCTTCTTGGCTGAATCCGCACAATTGAAAGGCGGATGTTGTAAATCAGAAGCTGATGACCAGACGCGGTAAGTTTTTTCCCGACATCAAGGAAGCTCTGTCGCCAATTTTCGGTTAATGCGGATATGGAGGATCTGATTCTCGGTTTGTCCATCACGGGATATCCATGTGACTTTTTGCACCGGGCGATGGGGAAGAAGTGAACTCCCCATGACTATGTCGTTGTTGCCACAAAAATTTATAAATAGCTTTCCGTTTTCACTTATTTTTCCGAGACCATGATGCGCACATAGTCCGTGTTATCGGAGCCAGTGTAGATCTTGTTGTTGTTCTTCGGAATCCTATCCACGATGGCATTTAGTTGACTTGAAAGTTCTCCTTGTCCTGCCGCCCTGAAATCCATAAACAGATGGTGAGTCGGTAAGTTGTACTCCCGAAACTTATCGAGGATCTGTCGCTGGGTGAAGATTTGATCCGTCCTGAAACGCCCCTGTTGAAAACCAGCCTGGTATTCGCCAACAAAGGATTCCGTTAACGGTCTCAATCTGAAAAACAGGATACGGGAGAGCACTTTATATGCGGAGTTGAGCAACGTTATGCCTCGATAGTTGCCACAATCCAATCGATGACCCTTCCTATAGATAGAGCATATGAGGCCTTCCAACCAGTCGTTCGGCATTTGTTCATCCGCCCAGATCCTTAGTATTATCTGGTGGATCGCATAGTACAGCCGCTCGCTTCCCGCTTTCAAAAGTTTGGCCGGGATACCGTCCTTCCCAGCCGTTTTTCAGCTCACTAATCGCCTTTTTCACCTCCTTCTGTGTTGATGGCTCCACAGCTTGTTCGTCACTCACAATCGTCATCCTGTTCCTGCTCTGCTCATCCGGCTCCTCACCGTTCAATAGCTCCTGAAAATGCTTCTTCCACCTGGCTGCAACCGTCGGTTTATCAGTAAGCAGTTGCCGTCCTTATCATTACACATGACCGGCACAGGGAAATTCCTGCTTCTGACTCTGTTGACAGTTCTATAGAATCGCCACACGCCGTTTTGAGCATAGCTGTCCTCTGTTGGCGTATTGTTCATCCGTGACCAAGAATCAGGAGATAAATGGTAAACATTTGGAACAACGAGATGCGATGATTTACAGTTTGGAGAAAACAGAAGCAACTTTACACGGCCCTACACGTTTGCTAGTGTGCGCTGGTGAAAAGTCACTTATCTCTATGCTGATAGTGTAACCGATTGCTTCAATCGAATTCTACGGAATTGTATTACTCAAACAGTTCCGCGCAGCAGACTTCCATGAAAACCTGCTTAGTCTAACCCCGTCTCTTGAAACTCCGCAGCTACCAAAGATGCCCGTTCCATAATCGTTCCATAAATTCGATGAAGTTAGTCGAATCTATCGTGGCTACAATCGTTTTCTGTGTGAACGTTATGTAATAAGAACACAGGATGATTTCCGACATAGTCCTTCAAGGTTCTGGAGTTTTGTGAACTCAAAACGTAATTATGCATTTAGAAGAAGTATCAGCAAACTCTACCCAGAGAAAGTACGATCTATTGTCGCAACATTTTGCGGGTGTTTGCGTGGATCGTGTCCCAGTGTCAGTTTCTAGAGACGCAATCGATGTTGACGTTTTTGAAATATCAGAAGTAATAGCTGAGTCTGCGATACAAAGATTCTGCTGCATTTGACACTGTGAATTGGTGAAAATTGGTCCAAAGAAATCGGCTCCTTTTTCGCCATGTGCTGGTGTGCCCCAAGGAAACAACTTAGGACCCCTTTTGTTTACACTCTTTCTTAACGACGTAGTATTTTTTTTGCAAAATGGTGGTAGGGGAACTGCTCCATTATTCATCTCATTAAGCCGATATTCATCAGATCGACTTGAACTGTCCTACAGTACGGTCGCATTTTACCAACAGCTCGAGGCTAAGTCTTAGACTACCGAGAGATATTAAAATTTTGTTTTTCGCTTTCAACAGGCAATCTTTTTTAAAGACTACCTGTTGAAAGGCAAAGTAATAAATTTGTTTTTAAAGTTAACGAGTGTTTAGTGAATTAATTTGGTTTGAGATATTTCTACTCAAATTCTATAGTGAAGTGAAATTGTAGTGAAGTTGTCCAGTTATGCCTGGAAAAAATAAAAAAGCTCGCTTTGATGCGGCATCAAGGAAACGTGAGGCATCTCCTCCAAGTGACACTGAAATTTCGACTAACAGGTATGATATTCTTTCTTCTGTTGGGGATCTAGAATTCCAAACTTCTCATACTGAGCATAAAACCGTCATGAAGAAGGTTAAAGTTCCACCTATTGTGGTATTTGTAGCAAACTTTAAAGCATTTCGATCAGAACTTTCATCATTTCTATCGAATGTGAAAGTTAATTTTCAAATTGGTCGCCAAGGCGAAATTCGTATTTTGGCCGAATCTTTTGATGGCCATGAACATCTTTTACAGTATTTGACTGGAAAGATGTATAAATTTTACTCTTTTGATGCCAAAAACGAGAGACCGTTTAAGGCTGTGTTGAAAGGTCTCTCAAATGATCAAAGTATTGATGAAATCAAAGATTGTTTGTCAGAATCACTTGGTTTTGCCCCCAACCAAGTAATTTTGATGAAACGAAAGGCAAATGCCAAAATTTTTCAAACTCGAATACACCAGGAAAATTACTTAGTACATTTTGATCGTACCAAAGTACATAATTTAAAATGTTTAGAAAAAGCACGTGTTTTATTCAACGTGCGAATAAAGTGGGAAAATTTCAAGAGACATGGAGGAATCCATAATCTTACGCAAAGTCGGAATTGTCAAGCCTATGGTCATGGAACTCGAAACTGCCATATGGCTGCAAAATGTATGATTTGTGGTGACACTAGTCACACGAAAGATATCTGCCCCGTGAAAGAGATCACTAATAGTTTCAAATGTGTGAATTGTGGGGGAAATCACAAATCTAATTTCTTTAATTGTCCTGTAAGGTCAAAAATTATTGCTTCTAGACAACGTAGGAATTCTAAACAACCTGTTGTCAATGTGAGTAATCAAAAGACTTTCAGTACTGTTCAGGCATCACCAGCACTTTCATTAGCAGGTGTGTCTGTAGGTAATAATTTAAATTCAGATAACAAATTTCAGAAAAATAATCCTGTTCAGGCAACACCAGGCTGTTCATATGCCAGTGTCCTTCAGGTAATATTTCAAATTCAAACAGTAACAAACCATTCGTGTTTGGTGCTGAAAAGTCAGCCAGTATTGATTTAGGTAATCCAACTCCCGAAAAGATTGAATACCTACAACAATCCATGCTGCAGCTAATGTCCGTTTTGTTGAACTGTAACTCGATGTACGAGGCTGTTCAAGAAGGTATAAAATTTACAACTAATATTGTTATGAAATTGAAATTCAGCAATGGTTTTAAATGATGCTGTAAATTTTCTAAATTGGAATACTCGCTCTTTAAAAGCGAAAGAGGATGAATTTTTCAATTTTTTAAAAGTCCACGATGTGCATATTGCAGTTGTGACTGAAACGCTTTTAAAGCCAAAAATTAAACTAAAAAAGAACCCAAATTACATGGTTCATAGGTTTGATAGAATTGATGTTGCCGGTGGTGGAGTTGCAATAGTTATCCACCGTCGGATAAAACATCGTGTTTTACCCCATCTTGAAACCAAAGTTATCGAGAGTTTGGGAATTGAAATTGAAACAAGTATTGGCATTTTATTTATAGCCGCAGTGTATTTGCCTCTTCAATGCACTGGTGAGCGAAAAAATTATTTCAAGGGAGATTTGCAAAAACTCACAAGAAATAAATCTAAATGTTTAATCATCGGTGATTTTAATGCGAAACATCGATCTTGGAATAATGCTCAAAGCAATTCCAATGGAAAAATATTGTTTAATGATTGCTCGGCTGGATTTTATTCAGTTTTATTTCCAAATGGTCCTACATGTTATTCTTCTATTAGGAATCCATCTACAATTGATTTGGTACTAACAAATCAAAGTCATTCATGCAGTGATTTATTAACTCATGCTGACTTTGATTCTGATCATCTTCCCATAACATTTTCTATTTCCCATGAAACTATTTTAAATCCCACTAGATCTGTGTTAAATTATCACAAGACTAATTGGGATAGATATCGTTCTACGACCGAGGAAAATTTGAATGATGATATTATTTTACAAAATAGTGCTGACATTGACAGAGCATTAGAAAATTTTAGCAGCTTAATACTCAATGCCCGGAATTTATCGGTTCCTAAGGCAAGAGTGAAATTTAATGCACAAATTGACAGTGAACTTAAACTTCTTATACGTTTGAAGAACATACGGAGACGTCAATACCAAAGATCTCGTGATCCTGCTTTGAAAATTATTTTTCAAGAATTACAAAAGGAAATTAAACATAGATTCACTCTCTTGCGAAATGAGAATTTCATGAGAGAAGTTGAACAACTAAAACCTTATTCAAAACCTTTCTGGAAGCTTTCGAAGGTTTTTAAGAAACCCTCGAAGCCCATTCCAGTCCTTAAAGATGGTGATTGCATTTTTCTAACGAATGAACAAAAATCTCAAAAACTTGCTCAGCAGTTTGAGAGTGTTCATAACTCCAATTTGAACGTAGTAAGTCCTATTGAAAATGGAGTAAACCAAAAGTATGTTCAGATCACCACCCAAGAATTTCTTTCCGAAGAGGTATTGGAGACAAACTTGAATGAGGTGCGAACCATTCTCAAAAAATTCAAAAACATGAAAGCACCAGGAGATGATGGGATTTTCTATATCCTCATCAAAAGACTTCCCGAAAACTCTTTAAATTTCTTGGTAAAAATTTTTAACAGATGCTTTGCACTAGCACATTTTCCTACGGAATGGAAAAATGCCAAAGTCACTCCAATTTTAAAACCCGATAAGAATCCAGCTGAGGCATCAAGTTATCGACCAATTAGTTTACTTTCCTCTATTAGCAAACTTTTTGAAAGAAAAATTCTTAATAGAATGATAACACATATTAATGATAACTCAATTTTTGCAAATGAGCAGTTTGGTTTTCGCCATGGGCATTCCACTACTCATCAGTTACTTAGAGTAACAAATATGATTCGAACTAATAAATCTGAAGGCTATTCGACTGGAGCTGCTCTTCTAGATATAGAAAAGGCATTCGACAGTGTTTGGCATAAAGGTTTAATAGCTAAAATGTCAAATTTCAGTTTTCCGCTTTACCTCACAAAAATGATACAAAGTTATTCAACTGACCGCACTCTCCAGGTTAACTATCTAAATGGTAAATCTAATAGATTGCCTGCTAGAGCTGGTGTGCCTCAGGGGAGTATCTTGGGCCCAATCTTATATAACATTTTTACTTCTGATCTTCCTGATTTACAACCAGGATGTGAGAAATCTCTGTTTTGTGACGATACAAGCATTTCCGCAAAAGGAAAAAGCCTTCGTGTTATATGCAGTCGGCTTCAAAAAAGTTTAGATATATTTTCTTCATACTTGCAGAAATGGAAGATTTCTCCTAATGCTTTTGAAACACAGTTAATTATTTTTTTTCATAAGCCAAGAGTTTCATTTCTCAAACCCACCCATAACCACGTTATTAAGATGAACGGTGTGGTCTTAAATTGGTCTGATCAAGTTAAATACTTAGGGCTAATTTATGATAAGAATCTTACTTTCAAGGAGCACATTGAAAATATCCAGTCAAAGTGCAATAAGTATATCAAATGTTTATATCCTCTTATCAACAGGAATTCTAGACTTTGTCTCAAGAATAAACTGTTAATTTACAAACAAATATTTAGACCAGCAATGTTATATGCAGTTCCCATCTGGACAAGTTGTTGTACAACCAGGAAGAAGACACTTCAAAGGATTCAGAATAAACTTTTGAAAATGATTTTGAAGCGTCCTCCCTGGTTTAGCACGAACGAGCTACATAGGCTCACTAATGTAAAAACATTAGAAAATATGTCAAGCCAAATTATCAACAAATTCCGACAAAAATCGTTGCAATCCTCAATTGCAACGATTAGCTCACTTTATAGTCAGTAAGATAGTTTTAAGTTTATTTTAAGTTTCGTTTTATTCCTTTTATTCCTTTTTTTTCTTGACAAGTAGGTTTAATAATTTTCCTACAATTACATTATCTTAACTGCGAAAGCTAATAACATTCTATAATACTAAAAAGCGTACAAATATATATAATAGTGTTGAAATGTCACCATTTGTGGCAGAACACACAATACTAATTCTGAATAGATATTTTAGTACATAAATAAATCATTACAAACTCCCCCCCTATAAAAAAAAGCCGATATTCACGAAGAATGCACGGATTAAACACCAAATTTTCACGAAATCATTGAAAAAATAAGCTAAATATGCTAACGTACTCCTCTGGAATCGTTTAGCATTGTATATTTAGTAAAATTAGCTAGATTTATCCTGAATTTTGTAAAACAAACCATTTTTCTCAATGCTTCCATATCCATCTCAAAACTTGAATCACTGCTCAATTATTCATCTCACGATGCCCCTATACTCATCTCACTGTTAATCATGAATGAATCACATTATCATGCATGAACGTAGCGGCAGCTTGTCGTAGTAGGTTACCTACATCCGCTGCAGTTGTTTACGTGCAAAATATGGTAACCTAGGTAACCACTACAGTGCTGTAGGTTTATGTCAATTAAGTCGGAATAATTCAACATTTTCAGTATGATTTTTTCGTATTAACAGAAACTTATTTGGCAACTCTTGATTTTCTTCAACGCAGTGAAAACAGATAAAAATACATACAGTTGAAATTTAAAAATTGCAGAAATTCATCTCATATATTTCTGCTAATTCAAGCTTGTTTTAGGAAATTTGAGGTGAACATTTCAAAGATTAAAGTATTCTCAGTGTAGTGAGTGATTTTGTTTAGTGATTAAGATAAAAAGTGGTCCGCTAGAGATGAAAAAAACTTTGGTTGGCTGCTGAACGAGTCCCGTTGTAGCCGTATAGAACAATGCGCGGATTTTGTTTTTTGAGGTAGGTGATTGAATTAAATGAGTTTTCGAGTGCTGATGCCCGACTATAATATCAAAATTAGTGCTTTTAAGTGAGTTTTTGAGGATTATACTTTATGAGGAATCTAAAGTGAACTAAGAAGAATCCATTCCATGGGTTAGCAGATTAGTTTAATTGTGGTTTAATTAGGTTAATTGTGTTTACATGATGAATGAGATGATTATATACGGGCTGAGATGAATAATGGAGCAGTTCCCCTATACTGATATATGCTGATGATTCGAACATGTATATTGTGGTACGAAGTGAAACTGATAATAGAGAATTGCAGAAACTAACAGAAGGTTTTGATCATTGGTGCAAATAAAACTATTTAAAATTGACTGTTGATAACATTTTAGCTGAACCGAGTTGAAAAAAATCAACGATTTAGGTGTTTTGTTGAGTTACCAGCTCACTTTAGGGTTCCACTACTCGGCAATAATTGACAAAGCTAATCGGCAGATGAAATTCATTATGAAAATTGCCAAAGATTTCAACGATCCATGTTGCAAGTTTTTTTTTTGCTCTTTAATGAAACCAATCCTGAAATGCCAGTCAGACACTGTAACAGACGCTCGGGAGACAACGATGGCAGCTTTGTGGATTTTAAACACCGCTGAACCGATCATTATTATATTTGATAGTAGAGATTCTAGAGTCGCTAAGGGGCTTTCACGTAATCATCTAAGGGGGGTTGTAAAATGTTCACGGTCCGCAAAACTTTTAAAAATTATATGAAGGGTTGTCCATGGAAAAGAAAGGGGGGGGGGATGTGGAAGGCTCTCAATGTATTTTAATGACTTCGATTTTTTCTCAAAAGCGTGACAGATGAAGGGGCGGGACCCACAGTCAACATGTTCTTTGTAAACGACTAACTCATTATGGCCAATCATTTTTTGTTACAAGTATTGGTAACTGGAATCGGCTACCTAATAGAATTAAATTACTTCGTTCGTTGAAAACTTTCAAACAGGATTTACTACTTCACCTCAACAATGTACTTTAGTCCATTGTAAACTTCCAATGCCTTTAGGAATTAATGTGTTTAGTTTTTAAGTAAATAGTAGATCGCATAAATAAATTCTTTTTGTGATAATCAAAAAAAGCAAAAGCCTTACATCACATAATTGTAATATAAATAAATAAATAAAAATAACTTGATTATAAAACCAATCTGTATAGTAGTTACTTGATTATGAGGTGAATTTTTGTGATATTGGTTTTACTGTTCGCAGTTGGAACACGAGTTTTGTGGACGCTGGATCAGAGAGAGGTGAATTTGTTTTTCATATGATTTTTTTTCAGATATTAGATAAAAAGGGGAGTCATGAAGCAACTGTTAGCGTACAAGACAACTGAATCATCCACTGAAAAAATGGGTAATGGTCGTGTTACCTTTAAACCGATGGATCACGCATTGCCAGTTGAGCCAGTTGAAGATTAGATTTTGAGTCTCCCATCTGTGTGAAAAGCACCCCCAAGTAACACGGTTAGCTTTTAATAAGTTTAGGTAATTGATATATAAAAAATCTCGTCACTATAACAATAACGTATAAACTTATATACAACTTGTTAACAACTCAAAAAGCGCAAGGGGCGGAGCCAATATAAAACATGTATTCAACTTCAAATGAATTGTTCACACGACTTATATAAAACAACTTTATAACGACTATAACCACCATTCTTACATTTCCAGTACCAACAAATGGTGGCCTGTTATTAATAGGTCATAAACAAATTGCACAAATGAGTTGAAATTTCACTCGCTGATGATTGTTTCTAATACATACAAAACAGATGACCCACGAAAATAATCATGGCTCTTCATTTGAGAAATTATCAAGACAATTCATTGATAGAATAGGGTGTTGGTATAGTGATTAAATACAATAAATCTACGTGCGATTTCAGATTTGTCGTGAATATTTGCCTTGTACTGCGTTAAAATTTACGAGCTTCGAAAATACCACAATATGATAGTAATCAATATGATATTTTTTTTAAATTTGAAATAAAGAAAAAAGTAACAGATGAACTCTAGAGGAATGAGCCTCAGGTATATATTTTCGAAAGGATTATATTGTGAAACGTGCCTTTAGCACAGAATAATGGTGTTGAATATTATTTTAGCACGCCGCTTGCGCTAACGAGGCAGCCATGTTGATTATTAACATTCGTTGAATGGGTACACCGATTGCCCAAAGATTTTGTCCGTTATATAACCACTATCTATAAAGTTTATTTCGGTAAAAATATCGCAAAATAATTGAAAAAAAAATTTACATTGAAACATTAAGGTGAACTAAGATGTCATGCACTATGTACTAATTATTTGAACTTTTCCTCTTTTAGCAAACCAAACGAGGAGTAATTTCTGCCACAATTTGGAGATGGAATCGTGAAACCAATTAAGCAAGGCTATATAAAGCTACTACAATCTATAAAAAATCGCCGTCACCATCTCGATTATTGTAGTAGAAAAAAAATATAAAAATTCTCCTAACTAAGCCTGATTAAGTATTTTTTTTTGAAATTTAGGTAACACAGAAATATTCAAACATTGATCTGAGATTATTAACGATGATCAAATCAATTTGAGCAAGACAAAAAAGAGAATTGAAACAAATCATGGTCGATCAGATCAAACCATTTTCCTGTTTTAAGTAAATTGAATGATAAATTAATTGATTATAATTTACTGTCAAATTTATTATTTATGTTTAACCAACCATAAATTTAAATATTTTATATAATTTTGAATATTATAACAGTATTTTTGATCTGCACTGTATTTGATGAAGAAGAAATAGTTCACACCATCACATTTACAACAGATTTAAAATTAAACTACAACTTTTGCGGCCATTTTTCAAACACATATTCACCACTGTTGTCTCTCTTGCATTCTCAAGAGAAAAAACTAGTTATAAACATGTTATAAATCAGTTTTTACAGCAATTCGTAATGTATTTACAACTTCAACTTGTTATTTCGATTTAAAACATCATTCCGATTTAAAACATCAATCCGAGTGAATTAAAACCCAAAGTTTTCCCTGTAACTTATTTATGACTTATTTATAACTTTTTCCTTTCATTTTTTTCGTAAAAGATGTTGCATGTGTTACTTGGGACCGGCATGCAGGTATGTCCCCAGTTTGTGAAAACTAAAACTAACCGTCGTTTTAAGGACGACCTCATGTTTTCAATTAAGAATAAGTTTACCACATCTCAGTACTATAGTACTCTTGAGTTGACTATCAAGAAATGGGGTGTTATTCACTGATAGTACCTATTAACCCGTAATTGGTACGCAGTCTCTTTATAAAACAAATAACATACAAACTGTTACGAAATTGGCATACCGTCGTTTTCGTTCTTCTAGAACTTAATATTCTCGTTGAACCTATAGTCTATTTAGTGTAATGACTTTTGGAAAAACGTAGAGGGTAAAACATGAATCATGCAACAAGTAGATCGAAATCAAATTGCTGTGGATAAAATTAAGTTTTACTACAGTCCACAATATTTTGGCGAGTTGTAAAAAACTACTTCGTAATGAAATGATTTTGGGGCGCTAAGAAGCGCCATTGCACATAGCATGAAAAAGCAAAAGTTGATCTTAATTCGACAGCGCCGTTCATCGGAATAATTGTTCGTATGAATGACCCGCATAACCTCAAATTGTCAAAGGTTATGAGAAGGTTATTACATTAAAAAAAAAATGTGTTAAGAGACAGGGGAATGATTTTTTGGGAAAAGTTGTAGAAAATATCAGAATATGAAACATTGCTGAGTAAACAAAATTTCTATCCTGATTGGATACAAAGTTATGAAGTACCATGGAACGGGGTGAAATTTATCAATTTTTATAACAATTTCCAATTAACTAGCTTCATGTACATTTTTCCCGAAATAGTATAATTTCAAAACAAGTACTGGTATGTGCTCCAGTAAATCTCTATGGCTATTGGTGAAATTTCTATTGTCTACTTCATGAAATAAATTCGATAATTCTATAAGGTACTATAAGGTAAATTGGGGTGAAATTGATCACCACTGAAATCCATACATTCTTTTGGCAATGTGCTTTTTTTCGATATGCTAAAGATAAATGATGATTTCTGTACTGAAAAATATCATTTACAGCTAGTTTGGAAACGAAAATAACGATATTTCAGGTTAAAATTTGTTTATTTTGGTTCACAAGCTGCTTGTTGCTAAATTTGCTCTTATTTGATCGCCGTTAGACCGATTTCAATTCGGTTTGTTGCAAAAGCTCAAGAACTAGCTCTGAAAATAAAATCTTTGTGGTTTCTTGCGAATTCATCAGTATTTCTTTAATGGTATGGAATGATCATTGTTGAAAATTACATTTTTTGAGCTTTTATCAAACTTTACTCACTTCTCCAAATTTAACGTAGTTAGCCCTCCACTAAGATTACTTCAAGTAAATTCAATACTTTTTTTTTGTTATTTGCAAACTTGTTTGATCAAATTTGATTGAGTTTTGACTGAGTTAGAAGAATTTTTCGAAAATATGAAAAAATTGCACCGGGCATGCAAGGATTAACTTTGACTGGTATGTGAATCATGCAAAAGTTGCGTTTAAGGACACGTTAACATTACCTAGTGTTGTGAGAGCAATATCTTTTGATTAGTATTTTTTATCACAAATTTTCAGGTGATCAATTTCACCCCATTCCACGGTAGATTATTTGGTAGTTACTTCAAATTATGTTGCATTTTACAAGGCACCGTTCTCCGGAGGCATTGTTAGGGCATACAAAACAAACATTTTCGTCAAAGACATTCTTCAGGACTTTTATTTAACAGGTCGTAGCATAATTTAGCTTATTTGCGTATTAGATGTGGGATGATTCTCGATCTGTTATGTCGGTAGCATTTGCTACCATTTTCAGAACTTCATCAGCTACTAAATATAAATAAGCGCAGTGCAGACGATAAGTTCGGCTTACCGGGAATTCGCCTTTCTCTTATATCCGACGATCAGACCTTACCGACCGAATGATACCGAAAATGAAAAATTTCTGTTTTCTACCATTAACACCAGAGTTTGAAAAGAAACTCTTGAAGAATCGAGACATTTTTTGGTTTTGGGTAGTAGACATACAGTCTCATAGATATGGAACGGTAAAGTTCATCTGTTTCTGTAGCCATAATACATTTTTATGATACATGGTCATTAATGTTCATTTAAAGGCACCGCAACGCGGGCCGGGCATCAGCTGGTGGGAAATAATCCGAAGGAGATTCAACCTGATGAAAATGGTGCGTAAAAACAGTTTTTTTTGGCATCCCTGTTTTCGATGCTTTGACTTTACCAGCAAAAAAAGCGTTTATTGTTTATTGTTTTAATTGTTCTTTCATCTTCGGTGTAAAGCTTATGAATCGAAGCAAAAATTCGGCTTCTTAGTTGCAAAACATAGCAATGCACCTTGTTTGCGCTTTCACAAAATGTATCCAAATTCAGTAAACAAAATTCTGGTCCCAAGCTACAGAACTCGTCAGCATCGTCAATCAATTATGGTTCCCAACACAAAAAGGCCCGGCACTTAGTTGAACATTAATTTTTTACGAGTTCATTTCCAGCAATTCAAGTCAAACCCGAAGCGTACTGTTTTTCCGTTCCGTTCTCGCTGTTACATAATTACCCCGGCTAATCCCATCAGAGCAGCCACCAGGCACATGGAGACAGCGTTGCTGACCCCGTCCGGCGAGAAACAAACAAAGAAACCAAAACAAAGCCCCAGCATCGAACCGCTTGGCTCGGTGCTTCCGCTTGGCTTTCCCGTCTGTGTCCGTCTGTTCTTGTTTCCAAGTGCGACAGAGATGGGAACTGCAGCAGTTGAGTTCTTCTTCAGCATACAACCATGACAACCGGCTGTGTACCAAAGCGCATCCAACCCGTCAGCCAGTCTGTCAGCGGGTGGATACAGAACTTGTGGAACTGTCACCAAGCTGCTGGCTGCTGCTGCTGCCTTCACCACACCATCAGTATCATCATCATTATTATCATCATCAACAACAGCCAAAGCAGAAGCTTCGAGTTTACTTCTCCCGTGCCGTGAGGCAGTGTGGGTTAAAGGGCAAAGGGAAACGAAATGAAAAAGTAATTGAATTAAAAATCTCCAGAGAAAAAAACCGAGTGAGACAACTTCGCCTCACGAAAGGATGGGTCCGTGAAAGGGGTAACTACGGGATGAAAGAGCCACCACACAGTAATAAAGTTCAAGGAACAAGCAGATGAGCCGCTTGCCATGTTCATTTAAGAGTGAAAATTTATAATTTAAAGTCTTCGTCGCCAGGGTGTGTGTGGGTGCTGGACTCTGGCGGTTAGCTGTCAGTGCAGTTGCCACTTTGGTTTGGGGGAGTGGAGTGCGAGTAGGTGACAATCGGACGGAGCCCAGAGCCACCACTTTTATGGATCAATTCTCGGCGTTCGAATGAGAAGAAGCAGCAAACCAGAATTGCATGAAATAGGGAAATAATGAAATGTGTATGAACACCGGGATGAGAGTTGGGAAGCGGTCAGTGAGGGTGAAATATAATAAACAGGAGCGGACCCCGGTAGAGTGGGTACCCATGACAACACCGACGGAGACACCCACACTCGCCGGTGATGGGGAGGCTTCCGGAATGTCTCGCTAGAGAACGCTTCTCCGGGAACTTTCCGGGAAGTGATGGTCTAAGCCTAGACTCTGGCACCCAAGAGTGACAGACAAGCCAAGGCAAAAGTGGAAAATTTTACCGATAGCAGCGTGGCAAGGCAGTGAAAAGGTCACCCGTGACGAGCGGAGGGGGGGGGGGACATAAAACCGTAGAAGGTTTAGCGCATAATTTTATTACCAACTAAACGTAAAAATTTGATTGCTTTCTGTAACAATCGAGGACACCCGACGCACAATGTTGGCCGCTGGTGCTGGTGCCGCTGCTGCTGCTGGAGAAGGCCATTCCGGTTGCGAAGCGAAGAGTTATTAGATTTATGGACGTCCCATAAAGGAGCAGCAAATATATCAATTTTCCGGAATGGCAGCAGTTTGTTCAATTTCGAAAATTATCTCCGTTAGCAACCGGAGAATTAGTCGCAGAGTTGCGCCCGGAGAAGTGGAAAACAATGAACCTGAGCGTGTTGGTATGTGGGTTTTTGTTTTATATTCACCTTTCTTACAGTGAAATCGTTACCTTAATGAAGGCTACATTAACCTTAAGGGTTTCGGATTTCCCCTGGCGCAGCAACTGGAGCAGTCAAAAATATCACGCCTCGGCCTCGACCAGCGACAAAGCGACGGAGACAAATCTGAGTCAGGGGAAAAACACCGACTGTCATCGCCTACTTGTTGTTTCCCAAACCCCCAATGCTCCTCTACCCGGCTGCTATCTACGAGAAATGGAGTGGAAGTAAAACAATACGACGACGACGATGTCGCTGGGGTGATGTATCATAGGTGGACCACTTTTTTTTTTTTTTTGACTGAGGGGCTGACTTCGTGCTCTAAATTTATAGCGTTCTCACATTTAATTTTTATCATAAACTTTATTTGGAAAAGTTTGATGAAACAATTAATAAATTTTCAAAATAGTATGAGACGTCGCTTTCGACATCTGATCTGATCTGATTGTTTGCTCAATGCATGTTTTCTCTAACACGGCCATCAGAATATTATACCTAGTTAAATGAGATTGCACTATTTGGGCTATATAAGAGCCGGCTTCTTCTCAAACCAAGCATTTCACTAGTGAATGGCCATTAGCACGGTCCTAACCAAGTTGCATCCGGTAGCGGCAGCGATATATCCTGTCACTGTTGCAAGAGGATGATTTACTGGGAATTGAATCGGCCAGCTGTAATTTCGAATATCTTCAATGGCGGACGGACCAACAGAGTAAACAGCACCTTCTTCAGCGCTAGATTTTTTATATCCCTTCTGAGTGGGAAGCACCGTTGAATACATTCGATACAAAATTGAAATTTGGATTTTGGGTTACTAATAAAACTAATTTCTCTTCATTGCAGATTGCCATTAGCAAAACGTGTGGAATCTCGTTCTTCTGTTACCTTGATAGCTACAGCTACAGCTAGTTGTTTATAACAGGTAGCAGATATGCAACGCAAGAGGCAGAAAAATTTTAACTAGTCAGGGGTGACATTGCGCATTTCGTTTCGAGTAACTCGAACAAAACTAAATGATCGCTGGTGGGTGTTACGTTTTGTTTTTCGTATTTTTTTTCGACTTTGCGGGTTAGATGAGCCGAAGGACAAATGACAATGACAGCTCCTTTTGAGCTTAAAGCTAAACTGGCAGTATGTGACGTACTCGAAAATAGTGAAAATCGCTCGAATCGAGTTGCACAATGCCACCCCAGGTTTTTTACGCGGATTTTCGAATTACGTGGTTTTTGTACGCGATTTTTTACGAGGTATGTATCCCCCACGTAGAAAAAAACCTGACTGTACTTCCTAATCAAATGACTTCACAATGTTTAACACAGAGTCTTTTCATCTTTCTTAAAACAGGGTTAACATAAGAACGAACTTATCATATTCCAAAACATATTGCAAGAAATACGTTGACATGAGACAGCCTGCCATAATTCTACGTTAACCCTGCGGTCGTGTCTGATAAACAATCTCTTCTACTTTGTGGTGATGTTAAGCAAAAACTAGTTAGTTTAAAATGAATTTTTAACTAACGTTTCTCATTAAATTCACGTTCGTTGTGAGATCCGGACTTAGTGAGCTTAGTAAGCAGAAGGTGGAGCCTCGTAACTGCAAGGTTACAGAGTCCACTTTGATAAGCGGGTGGCCGTGGGTTCGAATCTTAGTAGAATTAGGTCATTTGGTTGTCAAAGGACTTTAAAATGAGTTTATTCTCAGGCTCTCCACTACAAACCCTTCCTTCAAGCTGACTATAGGGTAACCCTGCTGACTTTCATCCTAACAAAAAAAAGTCCTGGTCTGAGTGACGAGTAATAGTTCTCATCAGGAAAATGTAATTATTGCGCAGTCTTAGCTGGTGGAACGAAGTTTCGATAGAACTCCTTCCGCTTGACAAAATAAAAGTCCTACTTATAATAAAACTGACCAGAGGGGAAGCATTGAATGCCTCTTCAGGTAATTGTGACTGTGACGCGGTGTTGGTAAGAGAAACGAGGTTTCTATAAGCCTCCTAGGCCATTCTTATTATAAAGCTGATCCAAGCAATATTTATCCTCTCCAGGGAATTGTAATTGGCTATATTGGCACGGGGAATGAAGGTTCGATAAGACTCCTTCCCATTGACATAATAAGTCCCTCTTAGAATTAACCTGGCCAGAGAGAAACGTTATGTGTAGTCTCACTCCAGGGAATTGTAATTTGGCGGTATTGGTAGGATAAAAAGAGGCTCAGTGTAATAGATCGGTAAGCTTGAAACGAAAACGTAAACTCTCACACACAAGCACGGATAGCAGAAATAAAAAGCGTATCATTTACTTCAATAGTGATACTGCCAATAATATGAAGCGCGGAGTACAGAAAATACCTAGGTAGTAGCACAATATATCAAATGTCTCTGGTCGCAGTGATGAGTCCACACAGAGAAAAAAAAGCCTTTTTTTGAGTTTTTATTTTTCTACCGTTAGGTGCAGAAATACCATATAAAAAGCATGCTTAACGCTCTAGTGCCCAGCGCCGCCTTTAGACGGTCTTCAGTTACACCTCTAAAAAGCTTCAATAAGAACTTAAAAATGTTTATAAAACTCCATAGCGATTTTTTCCAAATCCGTCTAAAAATTAATTTGGGCACTAGAGGGTTAAGTGTCATCATCATTTTGTGAAGCTTGACATTTTTTTCCAGTGTGACTACGACCAGAAACATTGATCTTTTGTGATATCGCCCGTGTGTTTGCTATCCCGCATTTCTATTATTAGCAATATCACTATTTTTACGCTTACTTTTCCGAGCCTCGCGGCCTCCGGCCAATATTATCGCCAATTATAATTTCCTAGAGCGATTTTAAGTGAATGGCCCTTCGACTAGTTTTATTGAGAGAGAGAGATTTAACCTTTGACACGAGGTATTTGTCGAGGTTTTTTAGAATTCAACGTGAAAGAAGGGCTAATGGGAAGCCGGAGAATAAATCCATGCTTAAGTCCGTTGACAGCGAACGGTCCTGATTCTACTTAGATTCGTACCCACGACCACTCGCTTGTCAAAGCGGACTCTGTGACCTCGCGGCTACGAAGTTACCTCGCTTCACATACTTTCGGTTTACTTTTGTGTGGCTTCGCTCATTCCGTTCGTTCGAGGGACATTAGACAAAAAAGATGTTTAAGATGTTTATTTTATTGAATTCAGGCATTATTTGTGTCTAACGAATAGAAGCATAGATATTAAAATTAAGTCATCTAAAATTTAATAATCCAAAAATCGAAATCTGTATTATCTAGAACAAAATTATTTTATATTGTTTTAAAAAATGAAAAAGAAGAGCACCTTTGAACTAGCAAAACATGTTTGAAGTCGAAAAATTCAAAGTTCAACAAAAAAAATTTATAAATTTAAACCAAGAAGTACATACACGAAAGTTCTAAATACTAATTTTGGAGAGTATTTCAACATTTGCTTTAGCTTCCAGTAACTGAAAAGTCGCCATCTTGGATATCAAAATGGCTGCGAGCACCCTTTTTTGTTTCTTGGAATTGTTTCTAGAAATAGATATGGATATATCAACATTGGAGGGCATTTTAGCACTTTTCTTAGTTTTACACAGCTTTGCCGAAATGAGATCTCATCAATAAAATTTTAAAATGGCGACAGCTTCTTGGTGTTATATCGCCGTTCAAAATTCGATTCGAAAAAAATGTAAGACTACGATATTTGGTCTTTGAACGTCATTCAGAGACTCAGAAATCACCTATAGTAAAAAATGCACCGACAAAATTTCCTTTCAATTCGGATACTTTTTAAACTTTCAGGGAACAAATAAATACATATTGGAGCTTATTACGGGAGTCACTTCACGGTGAAATCAGAGTGAAGTGAATACAGTCCTATTATGACACTCACGTAAGTGAGAGCAACGTCGCAAAGTGACATCTGCCGTGAAATCTGGGTTATTATAAGTATCGTATCACTGAAGTGAAAAGGGAATAAGCGATGTTTCGCATGGAACTATTTCACGACCATTTTGAACGATAAAATGATTCCACGAAGATGGGATAAGTCTTGAAAATTAGTTGATTTGTGATCTAATGATGAATATAGGATTTATTTCTCAGTAACCTAACTAATCAGAATTCGATCCGTGCCTCGAAGCGGCCAAAGTATAAACTTTTTGACCGATGAAAAAGTGCACAGTAGTTCATGAAATTGTCGATACCGAAAAAAAATTTTGTTTTGGTTGCCAAATGTCTTATAAAAGCAGAAAACGTCACGTTTTGGTGTTATCCAAACAACGGACAAATCGACTTTCTGGGACTTAAAAATTTTTCGAGCTGGGAAACATTCTCGTTTCACTTGTCCTATTCTCAATTTCACTTCACTGTCAATCTCACTTCACGGAGGTAATTTTTGTCACCTCACTTGAGGGATTTCACCTCAAGTAAGGTGACAAAAATTACCGGATAGGTTTAAAAAAGTGAAGTGAGCGTGAGAGTGAAATATATTTCACTGTGAATGCCCGCACCTTGGGCCTAACATTACACATCAAATCCTGTCGGTTTTTGAAGACCTTCTTTGTTTTCACTTCACAATCACCCAGAATTTCTCTCCTGGGCGTAGTATTGGCTAGCAGATTTGCCCATTACGGCACAAAAACATCATCGTTTGCTACGGAGTACTCCATCACTGATTTCGCGTAATAGTCCGATGCTAGATCTAACCGAAACAGGGTGTCACCTCCGTGGAATCGCAGAGGCAACAGGCACTTCTGTAGAAATTTTTCTTTATATATTTGGCCGTTGATGGAGTCAGTACGGCTTGCTGAATTTGCTGCACCCACTGATTGCCTACCACACCAAGTTCTAGGAAAAATTTGACGACCTTTTTCTTCCGGTACTTCTTCGAAGCATAAAGGCGGGACTTACTGACAAAAACCACAGGTTAAGGATGTGCTTGGCATCAGCATCAAGTCTCGTCGTCCATTACGATGCATTTCGTCTACACCAACCATTCGTGGTACAGTTTCTGGCACGGGATTTGGCTACCGTATTCTGTTTATCGGTTCGGATACACGTCTCCATTAGCTTAAAGACATGAACTTCCGCCCGCTTTATTATCTGCTGAAATCTTCGTCTTCGCCTTTCTTCCGCTGCTAGCTCGCGCCGGATCTTCTTGATCTCCTTGAACGATTTTACCCCTCGGAATACGGTCGTAATGTCGATTTACAACTATTTCGCGCTGTGGGACTGACCTGGATTTTCAACGACCACGCTCGCAATTTATTGTTGAAGTACTTCTTGTTTGGAAAGATTGCACATGTAAACATTACACTCTAAACTAGTTTTACCCAACTTTTACCTTTAAAAGTTAGTTATAAAATAAAAGAGTTTCATTAGGGAATGTATGATCGATTTTCGCGGATTCCTTAAAAACATAACTTCGATTTCTGGTTTCTAGACATGATCTAGATTCCGGAAAACCCAATATTCAGCATATTCTCATTAACTATTCATAAGAAATCTGGTCTTCCTCCGTTTCAGGATTTATCACACTTCCCTTCCAATATGCACATACAGGTCGGACTCGATTATCCGGAAACTCGATTTTCCGGAATTTTATTTTTTTGGTGTCTGTTTTCAATGTTTGTTCCGTAATTTTGCCTTTACTATCCCTTCTGGCATATTTGTTACTATTTGAGTCACTTCCGGCATGTTTGGGACATGTTCGAATTCAGTGGATAATCGAACCTGACCAGTACATGCAAACATACCAATATCGCCTTTCTATAGATCTGTCATATGAATCTCTATAGCAAATTCAAATCATTATTTTTTTTCTTCAGGATATAGAAATTTTAACCAAAATATACGAAACTAAAATGAACCAAAATGAACCAAACCAAACTGAATTGAGCCAGGAAAGACCAATAAAAGATGTTCTCAAAATTCAAAATTAAAGCAAAAATGAGAAATGGTCAACAAGAAAATGATCACAAACTAACTTAGATCATCAAACTAAAATTAAGCGAGAAAAGACAACAAAAGAAAAGTTCAGAAAAACACATCTCGAAACCAAAAAGAAAAAAAAATACCGGACGGAGCAGAAAAATCAGAAACGAAAATGATCTCAAACTGATCCTTGAACGGTTAGCAAAAAAATCAACCTCAGAACTGCTGATAAATGCTATTTAAAGCTGGAGAGAGTTAAAAAAGCAGATGACCTTGAATTAAACCAGAATAGGAAAAATCCAAAATAAAACTTGAGAAGGTTAAACAACAAATTAATCCACAGAGGCGAAATTTCCTTGGTGTAAATTTGCATATTTTCGTTGGTTGGGTACAAACTCTGCCATTATGCCTATAAGCCTGCAGAATTTTGATTTATTGATAATTGAATTACTTAATTCTGTAAATATATACATAACAGAGGGATACGCACTCTTTTTGTTCCGGAAATACCAAGATTTGATAGTATTCGGCCATTTGGCTGCTATCCAGAAACAAGATTCCATCTTGAATTCAAAAATGGCGTCTGGGGTCGATTTTTGGGCTCTGTGAATCATCCCGATTATTTTTGGCTGTTTTCCGGTTGTAATATCTGTTTTATTTGTATGAGAGACCCCACCCCCGTTTTTCTCTAAGGGTAGGGAGGAGTATCAAACCGTCATAGAAACATTTCTTGCCCATACAAGCCAAATTTAGTTCCATTTGCATGATAGGTTCCCAAGTTATGCAGAAATTTGTGTTTGATTTGTATGGTAGCCCTCTCTCCCAGAAGAGGGAGGGGTGTTGAACCACCGTAAAAATATTTCTTTCTCCCAAAAACATCACATGTCAAATTTGGTTTCGTTTGCTTGATTAGTTCCCTAGCTCTGCAAAAATTCTTGTTCCATTCGTATGAGAGCCCTTCCTTTCAGAAGAGGAAGGAGTGTTAAACCGTCATAGAAACATTTCTTGTCACCAAGAACCTCCACACACCATATTTGGTTCCATTATTTTGATTAGTTCCCGAGTTATGCTGAAATTTGTGTTTGACTTGTATGAAAGCCCTTTCTTCCAGAGGGAAGAGGGAAGTCGAACTACCGTAAAAATATTTCTTACGTTAAAAACCTCCACGTGCCAAATTTAGTTCCGCTTGCTTCATTAAATTATGCAGAAATTTGTGTTATATTTGTGTGGGAGCCCTCCTTTTAGAAGAAGGGAGGAATGTAAAACCACCAAGGAAGAATTTTTTGCCCCCGAAAACCTTTACATGCCAAATTTGGTTACATTTTCTCGATTACTTCTTGAGTTGCTGAGAAATTTGTGTTTCATTTATATGTACCTATCACTTATTCACTTCCAGTAGAGGGATGGGTTTCAAACAATCTTAGTTAGCTTTCTCGGCTCCGAAAACCCTTGCATTAAAAGTTTTCACGCAAACTGGTTAACGAGTTTTAAGTTTACATAGACAGACAGACAGAACTGCGTTTTTATATGTATAGATGAAGATGATGATACACTTTGAAAAATACGCACGTAAAATCCACCTGAAAAATCTGACTGACCTTAAGGAAATCTGCCATTTTACGTGACGTTAGTTACTTTCACCTAAACTTCACGTACGATCAATGTCAATTCACGTACAATCGATATATGGTTCAGCGCGTTGGTATTTGTGTTTTTTTTAACTTTGTTAGTGTTAGTGCGGCTGTGGTTTGACGTTTCCGACAACGATGTTTACGTGAGTTTTTAGTATGCAAAAAAGTCAGTATGGCGGACAAAGGACTCCTGAGCTACTCCAGCTGATTCAATATTGGAAAACACGCAATGTAAGTAGCCAGAATAATATTCATATTAACAAAAGAAACATATATCTCTTTTGAATTTTCAGTTGGTGATTTTTTCCGGAACGATTGGAATCATCAACAGGTAGTTTCGAGCAGAACAACTCCGGCACCAGCTGCGGATGAACGGTTGACAATCGTTCCGGCCAATCCTGTTTTTCTCCTGTCGGAAATGTGATTCGGAGCATGTAATTATTTGATGATAATTGAAAATAATATAAAATAATATTTACTTAACCCTCTAGTGCCCAGTGCCGCCTCTAGACGGTCTCCAGTCAAACCTCTAAAAAGCTTCAATAAGGACTTAAAAAATGTTTATAAGGTTTTATAGTGATTTTTTCGAAGTCCGTCTAAAAAATTAATTTGGGTACTAGAGGGTTAAAGATCACGTGGATTCTATCTGAATAACACGTAAAAAGTACGTGAAAATCATGTGGGGTTTATGCGTTTTATTATGGTTTCACCTAAATATCACGTAAAAGGTACGTGAAAACCAGGTAACAATTACCTGACCAACACCTGGTTGGTTGACACTAACACACTGACACATGGTCAGCTTTCGAGGAATCGGCAAAAGTTACGTGAAAAGAAGGTGGATAAGAATCAGTCACATTTCCCGGTAAATTTTACGTGCATTTTTTCAGAGTGTAAGTTTTCAACTCTATTGTCTCCCGGTGTCCGGAAGCCCTGAGACCGTAAAGTATTTGTTCAGAAGTAAAGTATTTCTCAGAAAAAATCCGCAGACTCTACCAGGACCAGGAAGATTTTTCTACTCAAGAGCTCGAAAGAAATGATTTCGAAAAAGGTAAATACGCATTTTTGTATCCGGAATTCCGAATGAATATTTTTTGGAAATTTTTGACATCCTAGGGATGTTTTTGTTGTGATTAATTAAATACTTTCTTGGTTATAGCCATAACGTATGTTTACAGAAGTTTCAGGATATTCAAAAACACATCTTCTACAGTGATAGGCATAAATAAAAGCCCACCTTGAGTATTTAGAAACATTTCTCGATTTCTGGACTTTTATATAAAAATCTGCAGCCGTCATTCCACACGATTGTTTTTTATTTATCACTTTTTCAGATAATTAACGAGTTTTGTCATTTTTGTTGGATTTTGTTTACTCCATTACATGACTTCTTGAATGTGCGAAAAATGCATTGACAGGAATAAAAGCCTACTCCCAAAAATTATATGGAAATCATTGGAAATCTTTGAGTAACTCGTCGTTTTCACATGTTATGACAGCTAGGGCTGTGCGATATTATTTACAATCACTCAGTGGTTCAGTTGACGCGATATAAACAAAGTGTTGTTCACATTGGCACATAAAAGTCGATTTTTGTTGTTTGCACAAAGAGTTTTCATCAAAATTAAAATGGGTGGGAAAAAAATCAGCATGTAAGTCCAAAATCTCGTAGATCACGATCATTTCGCAGCGGAAGATTGCAGAGAAGTTTGGAATAAGCCGGGGAGCAGTCTGTAAAATTGTGCAGAAGCATAATACTTACGGTTCGCTTGCTGACAGATCCCGAAGAGGCCGTCGTCAGAAGACCGATAGCTGGACGGATCAACGAATCATCCGGGAAAAAATCGACTTTTATGTGCCAATGTGAACAACACTTTGTTTATATCGCGTCAACTGAACCACTGAGTGATTGTAAATAATATCGCACAGCCCTAGCTGTCATAACATGTGTAAACGACGAGTTACTCAAAGATTTCCAATGATTTCCATATAATTTTTTGGGAGTGGGCTTTTATTCCTGTCAATGCATTTTTCGCACATTCAAGAAGTCATGTAATGGAGTAAACAAAATCCAACAAAAATGACAAAACTCGTTAATTATCTGAAAAAGTGATAAATAACAAACAATCGTGTGGAATGACGGCTGCGGATTTTTATATAAAAGTCCAGAAATCGAGAAATGTTTCTAAATACTCAAGGTGGGCTTTTATTTATGCCTATCACTGTAACTTCTTGCTCAGATTTTTCTGAATTTTTTAACCTTCTACTAAGTTAGCAACCATCCAAAAACGCAATTGTTCTCTGTACGTTGTTATTTTATCTCCCAAAATAAAAAAGTTGTTTGACATATTTTTAAAAATGCTAAGTTGTCCATCACATATACAAATGCCAATATCTCAACCCCTCGATAAGATATATAGGGTGGGGATCATATTTTAAGCAGCTTTAGGAACCGCCTGTGTATTGATACGGAATACTCGAAATCTGTAAGGTGAAATATAAATATATCAATTTGTTCTCTATCTATTTCTCTGTCAGCACTTGTTTTCCGATTCTAAAACCAATTTAGCAAACTTAAACAACAATCTATTATAGTTTCCTATCGAGGGACACTATTCCAATCACCCCGAACCTTTTAAGCAGTTTGCATTATTTTGCAGGGAATTTTCTTCAGCACCAAAATAGCGCCTGAATAGCGGCAATTGTATTCATTTGATGGTTTTTGAAAGATTTTTCTGTGTTCAACGGTATTTTATGTATGCGTAAGATAGCTAGTTAACCAGAGTTTTCGTTCTCATCGTTGAAATTGTCAATATTGATCAAAATTCAGGAGATAGAGGCCTGTTTATTTCGACTGATTAAAATAGGCGCCACTGCCTCTGCCGTTCCTTACCCTATCATGGATCATTTTTCGTCATATATCGCGCTTTGCAGTGAATTTTTTGTATTTGTTTTTAGAAAGGATTTATTTGACAATTGTAGACAGAATTACAAAAATAAAACATACAAGAAAAAATGTGGGAATCGAACAGAATTGAAAAATATGTTTTTTAGCTTGAAATAGTCATTTTTTCATAAATCACGTTTGGGACCCTGTAAACAATTTTAAGAAAGTTGAAATGTTCTACGAAAATACTATAAATATAATTATCACTAAATTGAGGGTTGAACACCTTGCCTTTAGCAACACCGATTTTTTGGGACACCCTATTAAACAGTTACGACCGTTCGAATTCTGATGTAACATTCGTGGTGGCCAAAATAGCATTTTTAATAAATTTCCTGATTCACTGTTTGAAAGACGTCAACATTATATGGTTTCAATGGTGAAAATGTTTACATTACAGATCAATGTAGGAACTTACAAAATAATTTAAATTGGTCCACTCACAAAACATCACCCTACTCCGATGAGGCGATGGCGATCATGACGACGTCGTCGACGACGACAGCGAAAAAAGGAACAACGCTGAGAGCTGCTGAAACGAAAGGACCATCATCGGTTTCGGTCGCATCGTCGTCGTCGGAGACGTCTAAAAGTGGTAACACGAGACCAAAGCGTGTTGAAACAAAAAAAAAAAATCAACAAACCTCGATCCGTCGGCTTCGAGCGAGACAAGCGAGCACTCTTCTCTTGGGTCTTTTCGAGTGACTTTATGGTTTATTCAAATGACTTATTGTGGTCTCGTTGCTGTTACAGATCTGCTGTGGAAGCTGCCGAGGAGGTGTCAAATGTATATTCTTTCATTTGTTTTCCAGGCTGGTAACGTGAGCTTGCTTGTAAAGAGCAATAAGATGTAGATCACGACCACTGAGAGAATCATGGTGTATCAGACTGTTACTGCTGTTGCTCTTCGGAAAGGTCAATTTCGGTCCACCAGAGCCAGCTTGAAAGGGCACTTCTTCAACCGGGACATCAGCCAGCCACCAGCGTTCCGGTCGCGAATGAGAAAACATTTGTACCGTTCCACACGGTTGCACAACACCTTTATTTTTTACACGTGCTGTGCTGAGTAAGAAACGGTGGACAGGCAACTAGTTTTCCAAGACCGGTCATTAGCGTGAGTAATCGAGAAAACGTGCACTGGGAAATATTTGCACGACACATCTGGTGCTCACGTATGATCTCCATCGGGGCTGTTTCTCAGCTTTTATTGTTATTGGTGTTGTTGTTTCATTCTGCTACTTTACTTTTGTTCCCGCGCACGTCTTTGCTGCGCTGCTATCACTGCATATTCTGATGATGATGCAGGCTGCACGGGGCAGCTGAATAGGCTTACGCTCGAGTTGGGTTGCTTTAGCCGTTAGAAGCAATAAAAAAAGGCTGGATTGCACGTTCTACTCTTCTGGTACACCTTTTATCGGGTTGAAATTATAGCCGTTTCCAATCATTTTACCGGCTTTTGTCTGGTCAGAAACTGTGTCAAGTTACTAAGCATGTCGCAAAAAAACTTAGGAATTGATTTAATTATGAGTCTTTTGGCTTAGACCTCCAACACAAACTGATTTAATCGCAAGTGCTCATAATGACAGGGGTATTAGCATTTTACGATTGTCCATAAAAACAGTCACCACTAAGGAGAAGCACTTTGCCCCAAAAAGTACACGGCAGCTTAACGCGCAATCCATCCGTATCCTATAGAGAGGAGTGTGTTTTTATGTTGCTTCTTCTTACAAGAACCGCTCTACCCTCAGTTGGGTGCAGCCGACTAGTTTCCCTCACCCACGCCCTCGTTCGTGTATGTTGTTTTAAAAGCCCCCACGTCAAATCCGTTGGCTCTCTTTTGAAAGGTGCAAAGTCACTGAAATCCTTTAGTCGCGTTTTTTTTTTGCTCCTCTCCTTCGCACCGGGGTTGCACCTTTACATAATAGCGTGCGCAACAGGGCTCGATGATCCGATGCTTAGCGGTCCCGCCGTCCTGCTTCCCTTCTGGCTCATGTTCCTGGCCCGAGGACCACGCAAGCAGTTCCTCGAAAGTGCGTTTTTCATTTCAACTCTCGGCTTGGCAGTCGCCTAGGTTTTTTTTTGTCCCCGGTTTCGGAACACACGACCAGAGCCGCCCGAGCTAGAGATCAAAGAACCATGTCCTACACGATGTCGGAACAGCAGCAGCAGCCTCAGCAGCACCGTTCGAAGCCAAGATATGCATATTGATTCCTTCGATGCATCCCATCCTTCCGCACTTCAGACTGCTTTTGTGCCAGTCGTTCGTTCGTAGCGAAGAAGAGATTCAGCTTTACGGTCCTCCTCCAGACTCCAGCTGGAGCCACTGCCAGGCCAGAACGCGCAACACGATAGCGGAAGAAATAAATCACCGCTGCGTTCATGACTCACTACGGGCGATATTGAGAAACTCCCCGTTTGCCTGCCGTCTGTTGTGCCTCGGGAGGTCCTCCGTTTTCGACACGGCAACGAGCAAAGTCAAAAGTCATGAACCGTGTCAGCTTCTCCATCAGCCGAGGGGCGCTATTTAAACTCTCCTCCACTCTCTAACGGGAAAGCACTAAAGGATCACCTCGAGATGGAGGCGGTGCGGTACGCTAAAAGGTGCAAAGTAACCAATTTAGAAATCGATCGTAAAAAAAACAACAACCACACTTGCTGTGTATTTCCTCCTCGCTCAGGAAAAAACTCGCAAGCAAAAACCGACTAATCAAATCCGGCCAGCCGGCCTTCGAGCCAAACCAATCAACAGATCAACAGACGGGAACGGGGAGAGTTCAGGTTCAGAGGTAATAACGCTGGCCAGTGGCCAGTCCTCGCGAGAATGGCGGGGCAGCGTGACTAAAGTGCCGCTAATCGACTTCACGAGCCAACAGACTCGAGATAGTTCTTCAATGGTCTAAATTGAAATTCTATTAAATCCAGGTTAGTTGCAGCAGCGAACGGGTGCGTGTGCGTTGTTTTTTTTTTTATCGCTCGACAGTGCCTTCTAGCGCGCTCATGAGGAGACTCTACAGAGTAACAGTGAAACTTAGCAAGTGGCACTTGGGCTCGAGTTCTTTCCGAAACAACGTCAGCTGGAAAGCAGCACCCGGCAGGCTGGCAGGTAGCTCTCATTCGAATCTACGCGTGCGTTGGAGGTCAAACCATCAAGAGCTGGGCCGTTCCGTGTCAACTTGTGAAGTGAAATGGTCAACTTTTTACTCTCTGCTTACTCGAAAATCAACCAAAAACGGCAGTAATGACATGCAACTAAATTTTGTGAAAAAACACAGTGTGGTTGAAATGACTAGAAATTATCACTCATATGAAAAGAACAATAGTTACCTTTTAAACTCATCTAATTGGTTGAGATAAAAAAGTAATGTGATATTCTCACCGCGGAATACTATTGAAATTGATAATCATTGCATAGGGCAAGCTCCCAATTACTTTACAACTGTAAATATATTTTTAGTCTTTTCAAAGTGTTTAAAAATGAACATATTTTAAAGAATTTTAAAAAATTTTGAAATTTATCGAAATTCTGAAAATGATGAATTTTTATGATTCACAAGATTATTCAGAATACAGATTTTCAAAAATTTGAGGATATTCCAGATTTTCACGATGTTAGTTAATTTCAAGTTTAAGTATCTAAGTAATATATTTTTGGAATTTTTTCAAGGAATTGAAAATCTTCTAAGATTTGCCAGATTTTTGAGCTTTTTCAAAGTTTCTAGATTTAAGGAATGTGATATTCTCACTATGGAATACTATTGTAACTATTTATTATTGAACGATATAGCTACCAATTGCTACATAAACATTGATGTCTCATTAGAAAAAAACCACCACGCGTCGAATATCATTCACATAAATTTGTTCATTTTCGGTCGTTTTTTTCGTTTGTGAACGATGATCGTGTTTTTGAATGATTCTACATGGTTAAATAGACCGTGATTTCCCTCTAGACGTTAAAAATAGGTGCTGAAATTGACATATCGGCGAGTTTGTTGTGGCCGTGGAGGCAGCCATTGCGGGGTCATTGAGTTTAAGGCCCTAGCACATTGGTTATATTTGCGTTGCGTTGTCGTTATCCTCAAGAAACTTCACCAAAAATATCAAACTTTCACGGAGATACATTTTTATTTTGAAGATAACTTTTTTTAATCTCCAATATCCACTATGACCACCATGCGTCTCCATTGCACAATGGTCCAGAAACCAAATTTAGGAGAAAATTTGGATCCAGAACTCGATAACAATATTTTACAGAAAAGCTACCTTCAACAAAGTTGTCATATATGATGCAGCGCTTATTCAAAAATAAGGGTGCCCAATTCCGAAGAAATCATTTTTTTACGGTTGTTAGGGAAGGAAAGTACACACCTAATTTATCTCGGCAAACTTCTCAACAGCTGATAGAGCTCGGCAAAGTTTTCAACAAATGTCAGCAATATGTTTCGACGAACATTTAGCAAATATATCGATCTACCGTAAACCAGCATGTATTGAAATTTTGTTTTCCGAATTTCTTGAAAATGCTGCCGTAAATTTGTAGAACATTTCGCTGAATTTATCAGCTGTTGAGTTCTCGGCAATAAAATCTGAGTGTATAGGAAGCGTTACAATCGTTGTTGCCAGAGGCCAAGTTTACCTCTGCATCTCTAACGACTATAAATGGAAAGGAAGGTTACTTATGTCACCGTGATCAGTGACGGATTTTTATTCTTATATGCCTCCATCCATGTTTATGTATAGATTTCACTGCTCTTCTTCATCGAGTTTCGCTAGCTACCTTGCCAAGCGTCGGCAATTATAGCTGCCTGGAGAGGTATTATTCATTAAAGTTTTTTTCTACAATTTAGCGTGAGGGAGGGTCAAATAGGAGGATAGACAGAGCCTGAGAATAAATCCAAGTTCTTTTTTGACAGCGAACGGTCTGATTCTACTAAGATTCAAACTTTTTTGTACAACTTTACTAGCTCAGATCAATCGGTCGTGAAGCTTAAGCTCAAGACAGAGAAAAACTTTTCTACTAAGTTGCTTAAAATCAACGGGGCTACAGCTTGAAGAATAATTTTTCTATCCACAAACATGAAACAAGTTAGGTACTTGATGTCATCGGAAATTCATGTCACCCTAATTTTTGATAATTTTTAAATGAGCGCTTCATCATACATAATAACTTTTATAAGAATATTTAACTCTATACACTTAGATATTATCACCGAGCACGGTAAAATAAATTACCGAGATTTTAACAGCTGAGATCTCGGTAAAAATCTTGATGATACAAAATCTCGAGATTCTGTAAAAGCAAAAAAATCAAAAACCTGTCAAAATTTATCGGTAATGTTTTACTGAAATACGGTAAAATTCGGTAAAATTTACTTAGGTACGTATTTTGTGATTTTTTCAGATAACCCAGAATATGATCAAAACAATTGAATACACAAATTAATTTATCAATTATTAAGTCAACTGATTCAACGAAGCACAGCATTGGTACAAACTGGAGAGTTGTATTGCATACAGGAAATAAAGTAACATCTATCAACTTCCATCCTGCGAAGTGAATTGATAACCTACAAACTTGAGTGAATAAAGAATTAATCTTTTTTTTTTCGAATAATTTGTGCAGCAAAAAAAAACAAGATCTGAGAAAAAATAGTGTATACTCACTCAATATTTTAATTTATCTAAACACTGCAGATTTCTCCACAAAAATAATCAGCCGCAAAACCAGCTCTTTTTCTTTCTACACCGAAACACAAAAAAATGTTAGTGAAGCATTCGTTATTTTGACAGTTCAGTTTTTCGGAATCTCAGTAAGAGATTTTTCGTTCGACAAAATTTCGATTCCGAAACTCGGTATTTTGGTTTACGGAACTCGGAAATTTTTGGTATTACAGGTTTTTTCAGCAAACGAATTTATTTATTTATTTATTTATTTTTCATCTGACTTTTTAGGTCTTAATGAAGTGTGACGGGGAAAAGGCTCTGTCAGATGAGGGGGAGCTGGTTGCACTGCCCACAACAAGCACGCAGTTCATTCTTGCTCTACGTTTATTTTCATTTATTTAGTAGTATTAATAAAGCATAAACCATACAAGTTCTTAGAAAAAGTAAATTTGTGCGTGTTGTATACGTAAGTGATAAAAGCAAGTAAGTTAAAGTGCATCTTTTAGTGAAAAAACAATAAAAACGCATATTGAAAATGTTCATACAAATTGTGTCTAAAGTGTCAGTGTGAGCAGGATAACACAATTCCGTTCGTAGTAGAAGCATGCGAAGAGCGCTTTATTCTGGTTCGACACGAACGACGTTGCTAGCGAGAGGAAGAAGGAAACGCGAAAGAGACAACACAAGCATTAAATGTATTACATGCTGTCGTATACTTGCGAGAGCGCAAGCATAGAGCTTTCTGATAAATCAGTCACGCACACTTAATGCAGTTTTTACTTCTGCTTCTTTATCGGTAGTCAAGTGATGGAATCTGCTTATGTTGCACCGTAATGTGAATCATATATACCTACTTGTGTTCGGATTCAAAAACATAATCCGTGGAGAGGCCTACAAATTCAGTCCAGTCCAGTCTATTTTCAATTCAATTCAAAATTATGTAACATAACAAGTACAATTTGAGAGCTTTGTGACCTTCATGGACGTAAATTTATAACCTGAGCTTTACGTCAATGAAAGCTTCGTTTAAATGACTGATTTCATTATTTCTAATAGGAATTTAGAAACTTGTTGCCATGGTCACGTGTGCAGCACCACTAATACTGTGGCGGGATTCGTGTGTGGGGTATTGCATAGGTTTATATGTTTCTTTTATAAAAATTACCAGCTGGCAGTGTTCTATTGAGCATTTGCTCTAGCCATTCCTATGCATTTTACTGTGTTCAAGTGCGCGAGATTGAGAACTTTTCACATGTGTTGTTGCAAACAGCAACCGCTTACTGGATGTGTGGACTGTGGTAACGTCTGCAATACGCAAACTACACAAGTGCGTGTAGAGATTTCTGTCAGGTTTCGGGCATTTTGTTTTCATTTCATTTTATGATTTTCCTAGCTTTTGAAAAATAAACTTGAAAAATTATGGAATTGGGCAAATATTGTAATATATTAACATTTTTCAATTGATATTGTTTAAATCTTGGAAGTAGACATAGCACGAGTTCATGTCTATTATATTCAGATTTTGATTGGTTTGGCCTTTTGTAAGTAAATTCTGTTTGTACTTTGTTTAATATGCATATTTGCATTTTCTTCAAATTTTATGCTTTGAACTCATGGAATTTTGCCAGTTTATATATTCAATAGGTGTATTAGGTTACTCATCTATAAATAGACTTGCTAAGGCGATATATAGGAATTGCATAATTTATAATACAAACCACGCACTCGTGTACGTGGACCCAACAGTACCTTTACTGTTGGTTTAAGTCGGTTTCAAATCGTTGAGTTTTACACACTTTTGAAATTTACTTGGCAAACCATACATTCGTGCGCGGCTCCAACATTATTTGTTGGTTTAACTCGGTTCCATTTTTTAAAGTATAATAACTTTTGTATTTCTGTCAAGCAAACCACAGACTCTTTTATGGGTGGTTATTGTTAATGTGTGGGTTAAATCGAATACGCGTCGTGTGGTATAATATGTTGCATTACACTGGGTTATACCGCACATAGTGCCTGGCTCCCATAGCATTTTATATTTAGTTTAAATCGGTCTCAAATCAGATAGTCTTTTAACAACATACAACCAGTATACGGGAAACATCGTTAGTCGATAATATTTGGAGACTCCGCGTTGACACCATCGCATTTCCTACAGATAGATTATCAAGGCGTCATAGGTTTCGGTGTCAGGTCACTTTACGAGAAAGCGATATGAGTGGCGAAGCGTTAAATATCAATACAATCTTCGTAGCTTTCGTAACAGTTGTTTAAAATAAATCAATGGGAGCTACGCTTCGACTTCATGAGGAAGTATCCGGGGATTTGAATATGCTCAAATTTAGTTATAGGTCCGGTATTCTAGCGTGTGCTTTTTTGCGGTATTACATCATTAAACAAAATGATTTCGGATCACGTTATGATTTTCGCCGTGAATATAATGAACTCGTAGGCGCAATATTTGTTATGATAAACCCGCACACCGAGCTAAGCGCATCGTTTACCAAAACGAAACCTGCTGCAAACCCTGCCCTTTTCTCCAACATCCCAGTGATTTCTCGTGGAAGTGCAGAGGTGTTCTCGGCTTCCAATGAAGCGAGTATCACGTCAACATATTCCTACACACACTCCTTCTTTGACCTGCATTCGGATGCGGCCGGCGCTGGTATTGCCTTATATAAAGATTAAGGTCACCAGTTTTTACACATTGAGGATGCATGTTAGTCCCAAGCATCATCCGTTGGTTCTATGTGTAATTACAGCTGATCTGGCAATAACGGAGTAGCAACCGCGGGCGGTCAATCATGCTCTCTCTCTCATGCTCTCTTAATGAAGTGTGACGGGGAAAAGCCCATTTGAGGCATTCCTTGCGAAACCCTCAAGTGCGCGTGAAAACCCCGCATCTTTTAATTTAAACATTTGCAAATCATGAATTAAGTATAACAATGGCACATTAATACTAGAAAGCTGACACTGACTAAGCTTAACTATATTAAATCTAGAACTTAAGGCTAACACATTATAACATTCGCTTAAGTCTATTTTTGAAAGTAACACTTGATTCATTGAAGTCAAACAATTCAAACACATTATTAAAGATGCTACACATCCCTCTTATGGGTTCGTTTCGACCATATTCAGTGCGTTGAAATGGAAGACGCAGGAAGTGTGGTGACCTCAGATTTCTGTAGGGCACATTCACGTGAATTTCAGACAAAATATTTGGAGCGTCTATTTGGCCGATCAGTAATTTTCCCACAAATACGGCCCTGGATACATCTCTTCTCTTTGCCAGTGTGTTAATACCAAGTAATTGGCATCGATTGACATATGGTGGTAATTGATCAGGATTACGCCATGGGAGTGATCCTAAAGCATAACGAAGAAACTTGGCCTGTAGTGAATCAATTCGTTTGGTCCAAATGTCAGTGTAGGGACTCCATACTATAGCTGATGTTTCCAAAATGGAACGAACTAGGGAAACATAAAGCGATCGCAAGCAAAACGGATCGGTAAACTCTCTGGCTATTCTCATGATGAAACCTAGGTTCTTGCTAGCGTGCGCAATGATATGAGAGTAGTGGTGCCTGAAGGATAGTTGTGAATCAAGCAGTACACCTAAATCCTTGACTACCGATACTCTTTCGAGATTTGCTCCGGATATATTATAGTTCCACGAAAACGGATTTTTTTTCCGCGTGAAAGAAATTGCAAGGCATTTTGAAACACTGATTATCAGTAAATTACGATTACACCAGTCAGAAATCTTATCCAGATGTTGTTGCAGTTCTTTACAGTCTGCTATAGTACGAATTACGCGAAAAAGTTTTAAGTCGTTAGCATAGATAAGTTTAAAAAAATTGTAAAAAGCAGTGATCCAAGGTTACTCCCCTGAGGTACAGCCAACAAGTTAACGAAATTATCTGACTCGGTGTTGCCTAGCTTTATGCAGAGTGTGCGGTCAACGAGGTATGATTTCAGCCACTTGGTGAAGTGGTGTGATGCACCAAGACGTTCAATTTTGGCCAAACTTTGTCTTCTACAGTGCGATCAGAACAGCTTTTACTCGTCTCTTTGGAATATAATGTGCAGTAGCCCCCGATCCCTGACTCTCGGGTTGGAAATCTTTTTTCTTCGTCCCCGATTGTGACACACCATTATTATTAGCACCTTATTATTATTTTTCTACCATTCCACAAAACGCTAATAGTGATGAAAAGAGTTATTTTTGAAATAGTTTCCTTTTCAAAGCAGAATTTAGCTCCACCCACGCTGGTCTACAACTTCAAATCAATGATTTCGGAACGCTTTAAAGTGCCATTGGCGTTGTCATAATGGTGGCACCCGGTAAGTCTATTAATTTTCTGGTCATTGCAAACTACCATTTGCATATAACGCAGGATGACTCTCGTTTTCTTGATGTCTCTGGTAGCATTCCTTTTAACATAATTATCAAATGGAGTTCCTGAGGTGTGTCGTTGCATGAAAATGGTGGCCTAATCTGTGTTACGTATTTCTATTTCGAGAACTTTTAACACCACTTTCTTATCGCTTGGAATAAAGATACAGTTACGATCAAACATTTCATAATTATCAAGGTAAGAAAATTCAACATAGCTTCAAGAACAAGAAAAATCTGGCAGCTTTGATGGAGCATTTTATTTTATAGATTTCATAGATTTGCGATGTTTGAAATCTTGAAAAAAAAAAAACAGGCTGATGATAATGCTGTGATAACTATCTTTTTTTAGTCCAAAAATATCAGAGATCGCCATTCAATCGGACGAAGGACGCTCAGCGAATTATTCAACCCTGCGCTTTGTTATCTGAACAATTCACTGACTTGTTCAAGCTTGCTGTTCACCTTTTTCAATCTTTATGCCGTTCATTTATTATAACTGGCCTTTATATTTGGAAATTGTTACACACTTAAAACCAAGTCAGGGGCTCGTGCATGTCAAATCGTCGTCTACTTAAACTAACCATTCAGCCAAAACGTTCTCTGGCCCACAAAAACTCGGTTGTGGACCCATCATCCACTTGGAACTTGAAAGTGCGTTCGCGCCCAACCATTATTATTGCCTGATCATAATAGTTTCGCACGGCCGACTGATTCCGGTCAACTTCTGTGTGCACCCATATAACGGCCAAGTGCACAGCGGCGGCCGCACAACTCAGCTACGTACGAAGCCATACCAGGCCAGGTGTCGGTCCACGCGAGACTTATTATAATGAATAGTTGTCTGAAAGTCCATTTGCAGCCGCTTGTTGCTCTTGCTGCTGCTGCTGCTGCTCAACACCGCATTGCTATTATTATGCAAAAGTGTAACGTGATTCATATGTTCTCCCGCGCGTTCGGGCACTTGTTAGGGTAGTGGCACCAAATGTGTCGATCGATGATGTTTCGACCACGTTCGTCACCAGAAGCTACCGGAATCGGAATCGGCTCGCTGAACGCAGTTTTCACGATCATTTCCATAATTAATTGGCGTTGCCTTTAGTGGGGTCACAACCCTAGTAGGCACTGGGCCGTCACCATCCGCCCCGATGGAAATGTACTCACCTTAGCCTGTCAGGCAACGAGTGTGGTAAAACCTGTTGTTCAAGGGCACTCATTACAAGCGTTACAGTTACCAACCTGTAGCCGCCACACCTTTTGCACCTTTTTTTGTTGTTGTCTTCTTTGCCTTCTTCATCTGTCTTTATACTAAGTTCTTCGCGCGCGCTTGTCACTGGGTTGCATAAACCGGTGCGCAAAGTCTAGACACTCGAGTCGCAAGAATGGCCGATTCAATTACTACTGTTAACTAAAGTCAACACATTTTGCTTATTGCACTCACTGTCATCGTGTTGTGCTTGCCCGCTAGGAAGCATCCCGAACGATTTGAGATGATATCTTGTCGACAAAAAACAACAAAATTAAAACGAAAGGTCAACTAGCAACCCTGCCGCTACAGTTGGCGATACAGTTGTCATCTTGTTTGTTATTCGTCAGCCAACCCAAGACGGGGAACATGTAATCCAATCTAATGCAAATCACGCTCAAACGTTGATCGAATCTGCAGTTTTGTTATGATCTTTTCGCCCAGGCCAAACGCCAAACTACGGTAAGCGAGCCGTCGCTCAAGTAAGCCATACTACTGCCCATGTTGAAAAACGTTTGCCCCAGCCATCTAGATCAATTAAGACACTGCGAACAGCCAACAACCACCGGCCTACTCTTCCGAATCTCTAAGCTCCGTATCTAATCCATCTATAGTAACCCGTCTTATAATTACAGGTAAATGTAAGCAGACGGCGTACAGCCCGTTTTGGCTCTCGAGCGTTGATGATGATGATGATGATTCGAGCAAGCCACGCATAACGGTACTCCGACGATGGCCGCACAAACCCGCACCAGCTGTGCCGTGGCCTGGACACAGGAGCAGAGCTATGAAGAGAAGCGCTATGAGGAGAATTTTTCTTTATTATGACCAGCTGTGCATCGTCGTCGTCGCCATCGTAGTCGTCACTTTATAATAAATGATAATAAGCCCTTTCCACTCTATTGGGGGGATAAGAAAGGGAAGCCGGATGGTTCCGAAGGGCCATCGATGAAAAGGGAAAAACAGGTTCTACTGTAAGCGTAGAGTAGCACCATCTAGGCAAAATGTTACGGAACACATGTTCCTGTCTCTCTCCCCTTCTTGTTATTGCTGGTTCGCGACTTGCCGAGAAAGTGTGGCGCTCAGGGTCTGGCCAATAATGTTGTGTTTACAGCACCACAACCTGGTAAGCTCTAGGTAAGCGCTTGCTCACGAAACGATACCGGAGTCAATCTCTGTTCTGCGGGTGGATTTTGGCGCGATGACAATAGTGGCAACAGGAGGATTAGAGCGCGACTACAGACCAGATCGGCTTACAAGCGATCGGCTGAATTAGCAAAATATGTACAAATAAATTTAGAGTGGATTGTTTTATCCATCCCACCTACATGTGATGTTAAAGAGACTTTACAATGTTTACACCTAGGCGGCAGCACTATTTGCACGAAAACGTCAAAACGACTAGAATTATTCACTTGTATTCTAGAGACTGCGGACTACGGAATGAATTATATTGAAAGTATCTGGAGTAGCTTGAAAATACATTTAAACGTTTCAAACATGGCTATGGAATATCCTTAAAATCTTCTCGAAGATGTTTCTAAATTGTCCTAAAAATATTTGAAAAGTATTTTGAAAATGTCTCACAAATGATCCAGAACTTCTCAAAGGAAAAGCATAATTTGTCCCAAAACTAATGTTCCGAAACATCTCAAAAACGTCACAGAGATGTTCCAAAAATGTATTAAGAACGGCATCGAATTATCGCAGAATGGCACAAAATGTAAAAATATCCCAAAATTGTGTCAAAAATGTGTACGATTGTACTATTATACTAATTGTCCTTTTAAGGACAAAATAAATAAATGATTGAAGATTTTATATTTTCTCAAAAGGTTTTGCGATAGAATTCAAAGTGAAAAAAAAGTAGGAGGGTGGTATTCAAGACACGACCGCATGACGTTGACTACCGTATTCTTAAAAAAAAAATATTCCATTGAAGCAAATAGTAGAGGGAATTGCAACGCTTCTTTTACAAAACTTCTGTAACAAAATTTCGAGGCTCCAAAAGGTACCAGTTTCCGATTATTCTCGTCCAGAATTCCAGCCATTTTAGTATTTTGCAGTAGCCATTTATTACTAACAGCCACCAGCATAACGGGTGAAACCGGCACGAGATGACCGGTACTATTTTGTTTTTCCTCCTTTTAGCTGCTAACACCGAGCGTCCGTATGTACCCGGTACGGTTTAATAATGAAACTGATGGGGTGAAATGTTCGAGCGATACGTTTTATACCAAGGCTTCGTCAGATAATTAGAAAAAGGGAGGGGCTACATAGATGATGGAATCGTAGAGACAAATGTTTCTTGAAAGCTGCGCCGGCCGCTGTCGTAATATTAACACCAACACAAACATGCATTTTTGCAAGGTTTTTTCCGCTAGCAGCAGCATTTGGTAAAACAGAAAATTCAATTAGCCGCTTCTGTACCAAAATTTCGAGGCACCAAAAGGTAGTTTCCTGGTTAGTCCGTCCAGAATTCCAGCCATTTAAGTGTTTTGCAGTAGCCATTTACTACTAAAGCCACCAGCATTACGGGTGAAACCGGCACGAGATGACCGGTACTATTTTGTATTTCCTCCTTTCAGCTGCTATCACCTAGCGTCCGCATGTCACTGGTGCGGTTTTGGAATCAGAATGATGGGGCGCCGGCCGCTGTCGTAAAATTAACACCAACAAAAAGATGCATATTTGCAAGGTTTTTTCCGCTAGCAGCAGCATAAACATCGGAAACAGAAAGTGACAACAACAATAACAACAAAGTCAGATCGATTGTATCCGTTAGTGTCAACTGTGCTTGGGAAGAGAGGTAGTGATTGGCTGCGCGGTATGATTTAGACAATCGATATTAATTACCAATTTTTAAATAGTGTATCTCAAACAATAGTTTGTTTTTGTTACATAAATTTAACCGTAAAAGAATTTCTGATCGATTGATGCCAAAACCTCGAAAACCTGATTATAGATGACTGCAAAATAAGCGCTCAAAACCTGACCACTTTTCTCTGGTTTTCCCTGGTTGAATTACTAGATTTTCAAATTCGGGGGCCTAACTTCGATATAGACGTTAGTCAACGTCAAAAAATAAATGTGTGAAGAAATACATTTTTTAAATTTTAAGCCTGTAGTACACTCTTTGTCTAATGGTCAAATATTTGACCTTCTGACATAATGGTCAAATTTATTTGACATCATGGTTGTTGTTTGCCCGTGTTTGCCCCATGTTAAAATTGGAGATGACAACCAATTATATTTGACCAAATTTTTATCTGCTAAAAAGTGCCAAATATTTGACGCTTGGTCAAAGAGTGTAATACAGGCTTTATGGATTTCAAAATTTGAAAGTCCTCAACCAGAAGACCAGAAGGACAATGCGAGTCATGAGACAATTTCTAATCTGAGTCTAATCTTCTTGAAACTTCCATCTGTCAAAGTTCGGTCTTAGAATAATCCTACCTCTGCTACCGTCAATAACCCACACGTAAGTCAAATCATTTCCCTTAATTTTTGTTTTCTCCCGTAACCGATGTGTGTGAAGGCGTCCGGCTTCATCAGCTTAAGGTAATGAAAATACAACGATTGCTGTTTCGATTTTTTTTTCTTGTGTTTAGCTGTGTTTTCCTTTTATGAATGACTTCTTCTCCTCTGCTCATTTCGTCGCTTTTGCGTTCGTGCGTTTCGCTGCTCGAGACGATTTATGTCTCGAACCATAAAAATCATAATAATACGTCGAGGAGGAGAATAATGGTGCAACGCAATCGAGTTTCTATCGACCGCGCCGGGCCGTCGATGATGGCTAATGAAAGGATTACATTGTTATACACGAGAGCAGCGAGACTTGCAGCAGCAGCATCACCATCTCAATTCGGATCACGCTTCGCCTACTTGCCGCGGCTGCCTGGTTGTTCTTTTATTTTGTTATGTGTGTGTCCCAGTGTATGTGTGATTTTGCTTCAATCCCTTCTTTCTATTATATTTCTGCCCGCGCGATGCTGCACTTCGCTACGAGCCCTCAATTTAGTGTTCTTCTGCCTTTCGTTCTGCTGGCAAAGAGGAGGCCGTGCAAGCCTTTTTTCCACCTTAGCACCGAACTCCTTTGAGGCGTTGGTTGTGTTTTTTTTTTGTTCGCTTTTCTTAGCACCATACCACACTTCATCTTTCGAGATCACTTTTCGACCAGCAAACCAGGCAGGCAAGCGAGTAAGCAAGCTAGTGGTTCAATAACCTCTTAGTGATCTGCTTGCTCTTCTTGCTGGCTAGCTTTGGGTTTTGTTGCTGCTGCTGTTGTTGTTTTTGCGGTGCGAGCTTCTGCTTAGGATGCTGCGGCTGTGGCTGCGGCAGCCGCCTGCAGTCAAGTGTGAAGGGGTCGAGTCGAGATGCTGCTGATGCTGATCGGGATTTGTTTACGTCGTTATTGGATGAAAAGTGATGGAAGAAGGGATAACAAAAACAGTCAATAGGTTTATAAATATTACTTCAATAAGCCGAGTCCGGTTGCTAGAGACAATAATTCTGGTTGTTTCTTTGAATTCTGAACAAAGTCAATTACTTCTGAATTACGCATAGAATTATGTTGGCACTAGGAGATTTAATTTTTCGATTTTAGTTCAAATAGGATAAAAACCAACAACCAAAACTTCGACAAACCAAACAATTTTGGGTCAAATACAGTAAGGTCTTTTTTTACACGGTTTTTTACGCGAGTTGCTTTTCTTAATCACTCAAAAACGGTACAAGATATAGACCTCATTTCAATCACGTTTTCCGTTTCAGGCCACTGGTAACCATATAACAGTTTTCAAAAAAAAATCATGTTTTCTTCGCTGTTCGCCTTATTCCCATGTCGACGATGGCATGCATGGTTGTATATAACATTCGGTATGCGATACACACATCCTTCAGTGCACAGCCGCTCTATTGCCGAGTTTTCTTTTCTTAGCACGAAGCCTGTCGGTTAGGTCCCGAGCAGTCCTTACTCTCCCCACAGCCTTTTTTAACAGCCCTCACATGACATCCATCATAGGCAAATAAAAAAAGAGAGGAAAAATATCTTCGGTGGATGCGGGCTTTCATCGAAACGCGCTGTTTGTGTAATGCGGACTCAAACGTCTGTATAAGAAACAGCTTGTTCTCTTTTCTACATTTGCAATCCTGTCTTCAGGATTGCGAATATATAAAAGAGAACAAGCATTACACGAACAGCGCTCCACCAAATAATGCCGGATCGACTCACGGAGTACATACTTAAGAGTAAGAGATCTCCGGCATGAGACGAATAAAGTGTGCAACTGCTCTTACTCGTCACTTTGTAAATGAATGTGCGCTCTTCTGACAGCGTGTGTTACTCGCAAGAAAATGTGTGACACCCGATCTCTGGTCACAATCATTGTTTAATTTATTGCCATTGCGGATCGCATTTGCCGATGACACGGGATGGTTCTAGTTCTCTTAATATTTCTTCAAACACTGCTAGCAAGCAAACACAACATATTTTAAATAATCATAAACTACCAGTACACGTATAACTAATTATAAGCAGGGCCCAAACGGCTGAAAGTGAATGCGCCAGATCCAGACAAACTAACATGTTCAGTAGTGCTACAGATATGCCTCTGTATGACGGTGCTTCCCACACAGACGGGAGATCCAGAATCTAGCGCTGAGAATCTCCTAACATCGGTACTGTCTGCCGGTTTCTTATGCTGATCCAACTGTTGTGGAAAGCTGCAATCGAATGAGCGGGTGTTGCAAATAGCACACAAGCATATTATTTTTGAAATCGCCGTCTGTTGCGCTGCAACTTGCTGCTGGTCAATCCTTACTTACTTACTTACTCATTGATCAGCGGGGTAACATTGATCAGTTTTACCCTTCTCATGAATAGTTAAAATAAAACTGCTTCTTGATTACTTTTGCTAAAATTGAGTATAACATCTTAGTCTTGTGTCATTCGAGGTCTGAAAAAAATTGTATTGGTTGAAATTTTTTATTGTTTTGATGACCAAACTTGAAAATTAATTCGATCGTTATATTTCTTACTCTCAGTAAGTGCCAGAAAAAGCACTTCATACTAGTCGAATATTGAACATTTCGTATTCATTGACATGTTTTCCGAATTCGTTATTGAATTTTCTCAATCAACCAGAAAAAAATGTAGTCAAATTTATTACATTCAATATTAATTAGTTTATATTTGTTAAGAAAGTCCAGTTTATGCTCTAGCCAAGACAACATCCTGCCCTGCGCCAGGATGTTGTCTTGGCTAGAGCATAGAACGTAAGAGGTTAGAGCTGGCCTATTGATAAGATCAACATACGTTTTCTGAACACAAAAATTTTAACAACGATTGTTGACTTACAAAATACTTCTAGCAACTTTCGCGACCAACGTTCACGTTTTTCATCATCGAAAGGTAAAATTACATATGGCATAAAAATGCCTCGCAGTCCATACCGCGGCTAAATGCAAGGACAGGACTATGCTCCGCAGTAAAAGCAGTCAAGGAGAACGGGAAGCGTCTCTAAACATGTTATCAAAGCATTATCTAACATTTTTAGTTCAAAAAGGTTTCGAAACTATTCAAAATTGACACTGATCAAAGTTACCCCAAATAAGGAAAATTGAAACAACGACGAAAAATAAATGTTTTTAATGTTCAGGATTTTCGAAGGGCTTTGAAAACTAACTTCTCAAGCTCTAAGGATGCCAGTACTGGTTTTAAAAATATGAAACCTGTAATTTCAGTTGTAAAATTCATAAATACTAACGAAAAAGTGAAAAACATGATCAATGTTACCCCGTTTTACGGTACTTACTTACAATAACAATAACCAATATGTGGTTGGATAGATAAAATGTTGAATAATTTTGTAATACGCTAGTTATCATTATTTTTTCATTGGAAAGCAGTATAAATCGATAAAAACTGTCAAGGACAAATTTACACGAACAATGAACCAATCAAATGCGAGCATTCCTAGCACAGACGACATGAAGAGACACTATCCATTCCCTGATATTCTCTGTATCAATATCCAAAAACAAAAAAAATGACAGAATCTCCCCGTCCCAATAGGTCATTTTATATTTGCTTCCATGAACTTAGACTAATTTGATGTCTCGAAGGTAAAGCTTTTTCAAAAAACTTGAAACAACTCCTTTTGTTGAACAATTTCTAAACCTGCTTTTAGAGCGTAATAGAAACTGATGTCTTGAAAGAAAACATGCTGGTAAAAGCAACAGTACCGTAGAGTATATGTGGAGCGTTCCGCTGCTTGTTTCTCGTCGACTATCATTGCAGCAGGCACGACTGATATTCGCGTGCAATCAAAACTGCAATGCTGCTACTGATTGTGATTGAAGGTTTATCTCATGAATATGATAGCCATAAAAATCATAAACTACTCAACAAGAACTGAACATTTTTGCAACGGTTATAAGGAATTCTTATTTATTTTTTATCTTCGATCTTCGATATTCACTAAATAATCGTGACCGAAATAAAGTCGGTATGTGGTCCCCGTTGTTCTGTGGTTAGCGATGTCAGTTGGCTAGCTCTCCCACACGGTTGTGATATCGGGTTCGATTCCCGATCGAGTCGAGGATCTTTTCGAGCTGGAAATTTTCTCGACTCAGCACTGGGGCACGGTGTATCGTTGTACTTATCCTACACATGCAAAATGTGCCAAAAAACAATATCGATAACGAATTCTCTCAACTAATCTAGTTGATCGAGACCGCTATTAGCCCCAAGGCTAAGCGTGCGATATTGTTATTGACATAATATCGAAAGAGTAAGTTCCCAAAAATACTAATTTATAGAAGAGTAAGAGCCGGTGGGTGCTTATGAATTTTTTGTCCATTTACTAATATCTATTCAAAATCTTTTTTTTCTGTGATTTCAACATTGTTATAAATTTTTTTTATTTTTAACTTTACAAATAAAATAATATACTTACATAGGCTGTCTTCGCAATACAGTAAATGTAAATGTTGGCAAATGAAACAAACTTGTGAAGCAAAAAACAAAAATTAATCTTTTTAAATTTTAACTGCTTTAACTTTTTTACAGGCACAACATCACCAAGTGTAAATGAAGTTCTTTCGAATGTAACTAAATATATTTCTGAAAAAATGAAAGCGAGGCTGAGATTTAAAATACGTAAATCACTGAACAAACGAGTTTATTGCGTTTGTAATTACTGTCCCACGTCACCATTTCATGCAACCCTAGGGTTATATACCTTGTAGTATTTTCAATAGTAGAGTAGTTAACGTCACAAAATCACAGTTTTCCGCATATTGGTGGACGCACAGGTAATTTTTATTTAATTTTTCAACCAATTGATGTAAAAATAGAAGAAATCTGTTGCAAACTGGTTGAGTTTTGAGCATTTCAAAGTGAATAATTCCTCGCAAAAGCAAGGCCGATTTTTACTAAACGAAGTACTACTTCACCTATCGCTGATGCTGCTACCACCACAGCTACTGCCACTGCTGCTTCTACTACTACCCGCTGCTACTTATTAAAAACCGTCCTAGTTGTCATCCACTGATAAAATGATTGGTATACGCAGAAGCAGGTTCTAACATAGCCCTATTTGGGTACATTCTTGGTTTACTAGATTATACAATTCTTTGGACCGTGTTAAGGAAAGCAATCATTATGCGACCAAATTGATCATTCAGAATCTGCGTTTCAACAAGGCTTGACCACTTTGAATGGTACAGTTCACATAATCAAGGCTTGATTATACGTTTTAGTGTCGTATGGAGACAGATAACAATAGAAGCCGCACTCAGTTACACAACATTTTGCTTATGGGTGGTGTTACATATTGCTGGAGGAAAAGAAAATCCAGTTCGTATTGAGACATCTTCAATTAAGTATTCCATTTGTCCTCAAAAACATAATTTGTTGTTTAACTTACTATCGTATAAAATGCTGATCGCATCTCTGTGCTATTTCCGTTTGTTGTCATAATACGGAAGCGTTTGATTGGCGAAAGTGCCGGCCGATGGACCTACTACTGATGCTGTCTCTACCACATAAAAGCTGCTATCCGCTGTCGCTACTGCTGCTATTTAATTAGGACCGTCTAAGGCACGTTCCACTAGTGAAATGATTGGTTTGAGCAAAGACAGGCGTTTATATAAAATAGTGCTTACCAAGTTTACTGACTATATAGTAGCCTATTACACAAAAAAGAGGCGAGTCTATAATACCAATGCTGGTCTGGCGAGTAACTGCGAGTAGCACGTTTGTGAAACTGTTCGACTCGTTCGTGACTCAGCTGTCACCAGTTCACTCGCGTATCCTGATACATTTTGCAACTGACGAGGCAACAGTGTCTGGACAACAAGTTGCTCGCCTCGTCTTTTGTAAGTGGGCACATAATTCTGTCGGCCGTGCTAGAGAAAGCAAGCATTAAGCGACCTACCAGCGGTCAAAATCAGCGTTTAAACAAGGCTTGCCAATGCAATAATTCTAATAATCAAAGTGCATTTTCCTGCATTTGGGCAGATGGATTGATGAAAAATCATTGCTGCAAGAAAAAAGGAAATTCATAGAAAACTAACCGGCTTATTAGCATTCGAAATGGGACATATTTTTCCCTTTTTTCCTTTCTTTGCTTTTCATTTTACACTTCCATGTAGCGGAAATTACCAAGAGACGTAGTTCTACGTCAAAATTAAAAATCTTGTGCTTGAACTTGCAACCACAGCTTTGACTACTCTTCTTTACCGAGCCTTGGGGTGTATTCATTCGACTGTGTGTCGGGTGAGAGGGAACGGTTAAAGTAGAGGGATAGGGGGAGCCTGTGGATAAACCCATGCGTAAGATAGTTTGATTCTTCTAAGATTCGAATTCATGAACTCATTCGCTTGTCAAGGCGGACTCCGTAACCTCGATAACTCGAAAACTCTAGAAATTTTTTTTTCAAGTCTCTTTACATTTATGTACAATTTTTTTTCTCCCAAAATGTGTGCAGATTGTTGACTGTTTAATCACATTTTTTAACATCGCCCAACATACATTAGTATCCTATGTTTTGATGTTAATAAGTGCGACGAACAAAAGTTCATTGTGTTATATTATGACAATAGCAAGCGACATTTAAAATTAACTTCACACAATCGATTTTCCTTTCCAACAGGAGATCATCGCACGGTGACGTCACGCAGCTGAGTTTGACAGATTCTGGTACCGTTGTTTGCCTTTGGGCGATGTAGTTTTATTCTAGACTAGTTGAACGTTCCCGGCGATGCTCGGGATTAAAGGTTTCAAAGATAGATTTTTTTATATTTCATTGCTGCATTAGCTCAACTCACTTCAAAAATATAATTCACATCTTATACTTATATCATCACTTCAAGTAGGGTGTCGAACGTTTTCGACAGTGGTTTTCTTCGGGCCTTTTTTGCATAAGATTGCTGCAGAAAAACTACCGAAGAAAACCACTGACGAAGACGTCCGATACCCTACTTCAATATTCTGAGAACGCGCAGAACGGAAATACCCATATTGGATTGTTTTTTTTTCTGATTTTGGGCTGATTTACAGAAACTGGAAGTCACCATTTTGGATTTCAAAATGACGTATGGAGTTGAAATAGAAGTCATAAATTTGCATGTTTCACGTAGTTTTGTGAATAATATCTCAAATTTAGTAATCAGATACTTGTTATTTTTCTTCAAATGTCTTTTCTGAACGGTAACAAACATTTTAATGAAAAAAAAACATGTGTCATCGCTATAAAATGACGTATGGAGTTCCACTTTCGGAAGTGTTGAATTTGTTGGCCAAATATCGCTTAAGGTTATTTTCCTGAAACCGGAAGTCGCCATTTTTTAATCCACAAAACTTCGTAGAAATTAGAAAATAAAAGATTTTTAATGCTTAAGCTGCCTCTTAATCGATATTCAAACAAATGAATCGTAACCTTTCCTCCAGCTAAATGTCCCAAGAGTTCTAGTTTGGATTAACGTAAAAAAGTAAAACAGTAAGATTAAGAGTTGAATGACCTTCTGGTTAAAAGTTCTCTAATAAAAATCAAATTCAAATTCAAAAGTACAAAAGTAAATCGAATGCCGTAATATGTAACTATTCACAAAACTACGAAAACATCAGAAATGTAAAATGTTTATGCTCGAGACATGGGTTATTCTGCAAAAAAAAAAAAATTGTAGATGTTGAAAGAACAATGAATATTTTATTGCAAAAAAAAACAAATCATTGAATTTTGATTCAGAGACGAATTGCGCATAAAAAGTCAAAATTTCGCATGTAATCGTATAAAACGTATAAATTAAAAAAAAAATATTTTTAGGTGATTTTCTGTATTCTGTATGCTGTATGTGGTCCTCGTGGCTCTGTGGTTAGCGATGTCGATTGGCTCCCACACGGTTGTGATGTCGGGTTCGATCCCCGATCATGTCGAGGATCTTTTCGAATTGCAATTTTTTTCGACTCAGCTCTGGGGCACGGTGTGTCGTTGTTCTTATCCTACAACATGCAAAATGTGCTAAAACAATATCGATAACGAATTTTCTCAACTAATCTGGTTGATCGAGAACGCTATTAGAAGGCTGCAATATTGTTGTGCTGTATACATAAAATCATCTTCAAACATACATTCTATATTTTAACATAAACAAACATTTTATTGAAAAAAGTCATCGCTTTAAATTTTGATTTAGAGGCAAATTCAGCATAATAAGTCATAATTTTGCATGTTTCACGTAGTTTTGTTAGTAATATCTCAAGTTTTAGTAATCAGATACTAATTATTTTTCTTTACATGTCTTTCCTGAACGTTCACATACATTTTAATGAGAAAAGAATCATATGTCATCGCTTCGAAATTAGATTTAGAGGTGAATTCAGCATAAAAAGTCATAAATTTGCATGTTTCACGTAGTTTTGTGAATAATATCTCAAGTTTTAGTAATCATATACTTTTTATTTTTCCTCAAATGTCTTTCCTGAACGTTAAAAAACATTTTAATGAAAAAAGAATCACATGTCATCGCTTTAAATTTCGATTTTGAGGCAAATTTAGCAGAAAAAATCATAAATTTGCATGTTTCACGCAGTTTTGTGAATAATATCTCAAGTTTTAGTAATCATATATTTTTCATTTCTCTCAAATGTCTTTCCTGAACGTTAACAAACATTTTAATGAAAAAGGAATCACATGTCATCGCTTTAGATTTTGATTTAGAGGCAAATTCAGCATAACAAGTCATAATTTTGCAAGTTTTTCGTAGTTTTGTGAATAAAATCTCAAGTTTTAGTAAACAGATACTTGTTACTTTTCTTCAAATGTCTTTCCTGAACGTTAACAAACATTTTCATGTAAAAAAACCCACATGTCACCGCTTATTTTTTTGATTTAAAACGATTTAAAATGATGGTGGTGACTGTACACCACTGAGACGGAGGCAATAACATCAATAAGATCAAGCGTTACGGAATTCCATTTTTATATAGTAGATTTTAGCAGATTATCTCATTTGTAACTAGAATGCCCTTTAAATGTTGTGTGTAAGATGCCAGTATACTAATAACAATTATAAATTGAGCAGCACCCCATTACTCACATGATTGCTTCACCAGAAAAAAAACTCAAAGTCCAAAACGTAAACCAAGTTACCACTATCTGTCAAAAAGTGAGGTTAAAAAAATGATTCTTCACTCTTGTATGCACACTTCGCTTCTAACAGTGAAGAGTAGGTCATCTGTTTGTAGAGATGTTGTAGATTAATTTATGAGAGAGGAAATATTATCTCAGCGAATCTCCGAATTTGTTCATTTGAAGTGGTATCGTATGATAATTGTCACAATCGACGAATTTAACTCACATCAGATCAAAGGTTTGTCGCTGATGGCTTGAACTGAAAAATATTTAAAACTAGCTGTGATAGTATATGGAAAACTGGGAAAATGTTATAACTTTTCCCAAAAATTAAAAATCACAAATCTAGGAATGTAGAAAATATTATTGAATTTTTCAAAACTATTCAAACCAATTGAAAGTATATTGAATAACATGAAGATTTTCTGTACAGTTATATTTACCTAACTAACCTCTGAAAACCTGATTAAAAGCAGTGAATTGAGTAAAAAAGTTGGAAATACGTATGGAACAAATGACGTATTAGGTGCGCAATTAAGTTCTCGCTGTATCTCGTTATAGATGGCGCTAGCAGTAAGATTGGTCGATATTGACATATCACGTTAGTGGTCTTATTGTGGCATAATATACATTTAGTTGTATGAAAATCATATGTTTTGTGCTAAATAATTGTCATTTGCAGCAGTATTAGTTTTCTCATTTCATTAAAAAAAATGGCGTCTGAAGCGCTGCGTGATTTGAGAAAACAAATACAGAAATGCTGTTCTCAATAAAACAACATGCCGTGATTGGTTCCATGTTGACGACTTTCGCGCGGAGGAAGGCCAAAAACCTTCGAAGACGCTGAATTAGTGGAATTGCTTGCTAAGGATCCAGGAACAGCTTGATTCGGTATTTGGTGATTCCCGCCAAGCCATTTCCAAACGACTACATACTTTGGGTAAGATTCGAAAACCAGAAACTTGGGTTTCTTATGATTTAAAAACAAGGTTCGTCATTTTAACAACTGCTCCAGCGACAAAAAAGGAAGAGTTTTCTTCATCGCATCGTGACAATTGATGAAAAACTGACACATTACAGCAACCCAAAGAAAAAAAAATCATGGTACTACCCGGTTACGCTGTGCATTTGAAACAGAAGGGTATCATCACAACGGTCACAATACGAGGAGAGACACAATGTTTTGGTTGACAGAGTAAAATTACTAAATAGCAATAAATTCAGAAGAGGAAGTGTAAAACTAATTAAATAAGAAAAACTCTTGGCAATTTTCTTGTATTTTTTTAAAATTTTCATTATATTCATAATATTATTTGCATAATTCCACGCATTCTTGAATTAAAATTTACCATTAATCTGTATCTTTTAGTTGGTTTTGAAAGTTCAACGAGTTCCCCAGAATCGAAACCAAATTTCCATAACGATCGAACAACAGATTAAATGACTGAGCATTATTAATGCTTTATGCATGTCTCCATGGTCCCAAAATACGAAAACCAGTTTCCACAATTTCACTCTACCCAAACACCGTCCCTTCTTTCGGCTGGCGGCATTTGAGTTAGCCTCAAAATCAAACGAATAAAGCGTCCAGATCAACAGGTGTGCACTGATGGAAGGTAGCGCGTAAATTGTGACGCAGCACCCGAGGAGCAGTGGGTGGAAAGATGGTGGGTAACCACCCAAAAGTACATACGTACGTACACATTGGCACAAACGGTTGCGATCGGTTTGCGGATCAACGGTCGTATAGAGACAGAGAGAGAGAGAGACAAAGAGGACCGAAAGTAGGCCATTTATTTGTTGTCAGACAGGCGCGCAAAGCAACTGAATATCGGTGAGTCATCAGCCAGCAGGCGCCGATTCGCGTGTGCTCAGCCGAGGTTGACCGTCCCCTTAGGTACACCACTCCGCCTTCCCCTTGAGGTGACCCTAGACTTAGTAGTAGTAGTAGTAGTAGCGGTGGTGAGTCGAACGAAAGGCCGCCCGCAGCGTGGCTGACCTGAGCGCGTAGCGATTATTTTCCTACTAAATAGGATACAATCTACCTAACGGAGTTGTACACTTGTGCTTGCAACTCTTAATGATAGTCATGAAGCGCAATACTTTTCGTTTTACGAGAGACCCCAAACTCTCACAGCCAATCGAGCTGTATACACCTCAAAATCGAAAGGCAAATCAAAATAAAAAAAAAACATCGAACTTCGAACCACGGGAGCCAAGTCCCCGCATCATTGAACCGTTTCGCTATCTCCTGGCTCAGATCTTGTCGCTGGATCGAACAGACTCAGCCCCGGACCATGGACGCTGCTGGCTGAGACGAGTAAGGCAAACGCAGCACCTCACTCCCTGCCCTGCTTGCCCCATCCATCCATCCGTCGAAACGATCGCTCCACTTCACTTTATAATATATAGTTTGATGACCTTTTCTCGCTCTGTTCGCGGTGCGCTTCATCAAGGATCGACTCTGGCGAGGAGGGTTTCTCTTTCTCCGCCATCATCAGCTTTCGAGGGCAGAGCGGTTAAGTGCGGGTCCCTTGCTACCGCGGGCTGTCGATGAAGATCGGCGAAGATGGAACACCACTTGCACACGTGTGAATACCAAACCAAAGGTACACAAGAATCGAACGAACTAAAAAAAAGAGGTAGATGAAGATAAGAGCCTGCGCTGCTCCCGCTTTCTTCCTGGAAATAACCCTCCCTCCCTGAAGATCGACCGTCTCGGGATGACGCTGCGCAAAAAGATTAATAAAGTTTCTAGCCTCTGCTCGGGGCCAACGACGACGACGGCGAAGACGACGACGTAGGATACAGCAGCGTCTATCCCACATCCTCAGCAGTAGTAAGTCAAGCCAACCGAGAGCCGGCAAGATTGGCCTCCTTTCGGCTGGCAGTGAAATTGGCTTTAATACTCATGTACTCCCAATTATTGCCATTACCCGGTGGCGGCAGCGGCAGCGGCGGCTGCAGTTTCGATCTTCATTATCTTTGCTTACCGTGGCTACGTGGAGGAAAGGTTTCGACGCCATGCAATCAAACAGAAGCCCAGGTCATGACTGATGGGACGAACCATGGGAGGGCAGCAAGGTTAATCTACCGCCCGGTGCCAAATTGGCAATGCGTTGCGCACCGCGTTTTGTGGATTGCGTTGCACATCAAGTACCACCGAAGGAAAGTGAAGCTGCTGAAGCTGGTTGATGATCGTGATTCGTTTGCAAAAGGCTGTTGGATGAAGTAATTTGTTAACAGTCAGTCACTGCTCTCTTTTTCTTGGCTTGACGGTATAAATAAATCTGGTAATCGCTATTGGGTTGTAATTTTCAGTTGTCATGCGGTAATACAAATTGTGAAAAACTATGTATAACCGTATAAGTTGTTTATGAAGATTAGCTCATTTTTTCTTGCTTGCTAGTTTTTATATTAGGCGCGCAAATAAGTCTAACTAAAAATTCAGCTTTATTTCAAAAAAAAAAAAAAAATAGTTTACGCTATATAATTATATATTAAATCATATATACCATTATGATAAAAGTTTTCGTCTTCTGAGCAGAACTACTGATTAATCAGACCACGTTTCATCGAACGGATGGTTTTGGTAGTAAAAAGGCGAGCGTTGTCATGCAGTAAAATCACTTTTTCGTGTCTCTGCTCGTATTAATACAATTGTGGCCACTGCGATGATTTCGTTCAGTTTGTTCTCTTCTGAACAAAATTTATCATGTTTCACGCTTTTCGCTTTGTTTCTATACTGATTATACTCCTTTCCGAAAACGACTTCTAAAAATAATTTTAAAATAGTTCCAAGACAGCTCAAAATTGTCCAAAAACGACTAAAATCTCGCTCCAAATTACCTACAAAATCATTTTAAAACTTCTCAAAAGTTGTTCAAAATTCACTCCAAATTTCCTTTTCGAATTCGTCACAAAAAGCTCAAAAATGATTGTAATGCTTTGAAAACGTCCTGAAAATGATTTAAAATTATCTTAAAAATATACAAAACCTGGCTAGAGATGTTTCGAAACTGTCTAAAATATTAACATAAAATATTCATTCTGTGCCGAACACGCATCAGTATCGGATGTGTTTGGTGATCGCTCCGATAGAATATAAAACGAAAGACGCGCGAGCAAGTGTTGGCATTGTTTGCCTGGTCGAGTGAAGGTTCAAGGTCGCCCGCCTTTGTGCAACTGTTTCGCATCGTGGCTGTTTGCTGGTGCGTAAGCCGATTTGGCTGCTAAGTGATTTGTGCTACAGCAGTGGACGAGAATCTCAACACAAAGGAGTAAAAAGAAAAAGCCAACAGTTGACAGCGAGTTGTGTCGCTGTGCTGAGTGATCACACACCCGGCTCGCTGCTGGTGGCTTTTTGGAGCTGCTGTATTGGTGCTGCTGGCTGTAACGGCTGCAGCTTCGACCGTTCGGACAACCAACCCTGCTGAAAGGAGAAGTAAAGAGGTACATGTTCTGTCGGCGCTAGTGCGCTAGATTTAGCGCGATGGATGTAGATCCCTCGCCTCCCGTGCCACCATCCCCGAACCCCTCCGACCCTGTCCCTCCTGCCAACCCTTCCTCTGTTAATTCTCCAGTCCCCCCTCGCCCCAGGCTTTACCCGGACGGATCTCAGGGCAGCTTTACTGTTTTCTTTCGGCCAAAAGCAGGACCGAAATCGAAACCGTTAAACATCCTGCAGATTTCGAAAGACCTGACGGAGGGGTACAAGGCCGTGACCGAAATCTCCAAGGTCAGACCCAACAAGCTCCGTGTCGTGGTCAGCGACCTGGAACAGGCCAACGCTATTGCTCGCTCCGAGCTTTTCACACGCGAGTATCGCGTTTATATACCCGCACAAGACGTGGAAATCGACGGTGTCATAACCGATTCGAGTCTGTCGGTCGATTGTATCTTGGCAAGTGGTTTTGGCTGCTTCAAAAATGCTTTGTGTCACGACGTAAAAGTAAGGATCATAGATTGCAAGCAATTGCGGTCTGTGTCTCTTGTCAACGGCACAAAAGTGTACACTCCGTCAGACTCGTTTCGTGTTACGTTTGCCGGATCTGCTCTCCCTAGCCACGTCTCGATCGATCGGGTTCGTCTGCCTGTGCGATTGTATGTACCCCGTGTTATGAATTGCACCAATTGCAAGCAGCTAGGCCACACAGCATTCCTACTGCTGCAATAAGGCACGATGTAGCAAGTGTGGAGAAACTCATGCGGACGATTCTTGCAGTGTAAATGCTGAAAAATGTATTCACTGCGGGGAAAATCAGCATGAGCTCTCCACATGCCCGGTGTACATGCAGCGCAGAGATAAAATCAAGCGGTCACTTAAGGAGCGTTCAAAGCGTTCTTACGCTGAGATGCTGAAGAAGACCGTGACCACTTCTACCATAACATCGAACCCCTTTGATCTGTTGCCCTCCGATGAAACCGATTCTGACGATTCATCAGCGGGAACATCTTATGCCAATCCTGGGGAGTCTAGGAAGAGGAAAAATGTTTCTTCTCCTAAACTTCCCCGTAAAGGTCCTAAGATTTCCCAAAGTGTAATGAAAAGTACGAACAAACCAAACAGTGCTGCGGAAAAACCGAAGCAAACTCCTCCTGGGCTTGCAAATTTAAAGTCCCAGAAGGAGTTCCCAGCACTGCCAGGAACATCTAAAACCCCAGTTGTTCCTTTTGCACATCCAGTTGATGAAACAAACTCTGGATTAGTGAAATTTTCTGACATTGTGGACTGGATTTTTGAAAATTTCAATGTACCCGATCCAATTAAAATTTTTCTTACAGCATTCCTCCCAACAGTTAGATCATTTTTGAAGCAGTTGACTGCCCAATGGCTCCTCCTTGCAGCGATTGTATCCTTCGATGCCTAATTCAACTGCGTATATGAAGGATTCTATCTCTGTCTTACAGTGGAATTGTAGAAGTATTTTACCAAAAATTGATTCGTTTAAAGTTTTGATAAATAAAAACAAATGCGATGCATTTTCCCTTTGTGAAACTTGGCTTACTTCAAATATTGATCTCAACTTTCATGATTTTAATATTATTCGCTTTGATCGAGAGACCCCATATGGAGGAGTACTTTTAGGGATTAAAAAGTGCTATTCTTTCTATCGTATTAACCTCCCCTCGTTTCCAGGCATCGAAGTTGTCGCATGTCAAATGACAATACAAGGTAAAGAGCTTTGTATTGCCTCGATATATATTCCTCCCAGAGCACAGGTTGGGCAACGGTTGCTCTTTGATTTAATAGAACTTCTTCCCTCGCCACGTTTGATTTTGGGAGACTTCAAATCTCATGGTGTGGCTTGGGGTTCCCCCTACAATGATAACCGCTCCTCTTTAATCTATAACCTTTGCGATGACTTCGACATGACTATTTTGAACAACGGTGAAATGACACGTATCCCGAAACCTCCAGCGCGCCCAAGCGCTTTAGATCTATCCTTATGTTCGACGTCGCTACGGTTTGATTGCACATGGAAGGTAATCCTCGATCCTCACGGTAGCGACCATCTGCCTATTCTTATTTCAATTACTAACGGTTCAACTCGCATGCGACCAATTGACATTCCGTATGACCTCACACGGAATGTCGATTGGAAGTTATACGAGGAAATGATTTCAAAAGCGGTCGAGTCGATTCAACATCATCCACCACTTGAAGAATACAACCTCCTCGCGGGCTTGATTCTCGCCGCCGCGTTGCAAGCCCAAACGAAGAAATATCCCGGCGTAACGATCAAAGAGCGGCCTCCAACTCCGTGGTGGGACAAAGAGTGCTCCGATGTCTACACGCAAAGATCCGACGCGTTTTTGGCCTTCCAGAAGGGAGGTATACCCGACGACTATATACGGTATTCGGAGCTTAATACCAAGCTCAAAAGCCTGGCTAAAGCAAAGAAACGCGGATATTGGCGTCGGTTCGTGAACGAGACGTCGAGGGAGACATCGATGAGCACTCTTTGGAACACAGCCCGAAGAATGCGGAATCGCGTAACGGTCAACGAAAGCGAGGAGTCTTCAAGTCGGTAGATATTTGATTTTGCCAGGAAAGTATGTCCGGACTCTGTTCCTGCGCAAAACTTTGTTCGCGATACGTCTCCGGGTCACGACGCGATAGAATCACCTTTTACGATGGCAGAATTTTCAGTTGCCCTCCTGTCCTGTAACAATAACGCGCCTGGGTTAGATAGAATCAAATTCAACTTGTTGAAGAATCTACCCGGCAATGCCAATAGGCGCTTGTTGAACTTTTTCAATAAGTTCCTGGAGCAAAAATTGTACCGCAGGATTGGAGGCAAGTGAAGGTGATCGCTATCCAAAAACCAGAGAAACCAGCTTCTGATCACAACTCTTATAGGCCGATTGCAATGCTATCCTGTATCCGGAAATTGATGGAAAAAATGATACTCCGTCGTTTAGACCACTGGGTCGAATCAAATGGTCTACTATCAGAAACTCAATTTGGCTTCCGCCGTGCCAAAGGGACGAATGATTGTCTTGCGTTGCTTTCAACAGATATTCAGCTGGCGTATGCTCGTAAAGAACAAATGGCGTCTGCGTTTTTGGACATTAAGGGGGCTTTTGATTCCGTTTCTATTGATATTCTTTCAGGTAAACTTCACCGACAAGGATTTACTCCAATTTTGAACAATTTTTTGCACAATTTGTTGTCCGAAAAGCACATGCATTTTACGCACGGCGATTTGGCAACTTTTCGCATTAGCTACATGGGTCTTCCCCAGGGCTCATGTTTAAGCCCCCTTCTTTACAACTTTTATGTAAATGACATCGACGAGTGTCTGGCAAATTCATGCACGATAAGACAACTTGCAGACGACAGTGTAATCTCTGTTACAGGAGCCAAAGCTGCCGATTTGCAAGGACCATTGCAAGATACCTTGGACAATTTGTCTGCTTGGGCTTTACAGCTAGGTATCGAATTCTCTCCGGAGAAGACTGAGATAGTAGTTTTTTCTAGGAAGCATGAACCTGCTCAGCTTCAAACACAATTAATGGGTAAAACGATTTCTCAGGTTTTGGTACACAAATATCTTGGTGTCTGGTTCGACTCTAAAGGCACCTGGGGTTGTCACGTGAGGTATCTGATGAAAAAATGTCAACAAAGAGTGAATTTTCTTCGTACAATAACCGGACAATGGTGGGGAGCCAACCCAGGAGACCTTATAAGGCTTTACCAAACAACGATATTGTCTGTCATTGAGTACGGGTGTTTCTGCTTCCGCTCCGCAGCAAACACACATTTGATCAAACTGGAGCGAATACAATATCGTTGTTTGCGTATCGCCTTAGGTTGCATGCAGTCGACCCATACGATGAGTTTGGAGGTCTTAGCTGGAGTACTACCATTGAAAAACCGCTTCTGGAGCCTGTCTTCTCGCATTCTTATCAAATGTGAGGTCTTGAACCGTCCTGTGATTGAAAATTTTGAAAGGTTAAACGAACTTAATTCTCAAACCCGTTTTATGACATTGTATTTCAATCACATGTCCCAAAATATTAACCCTTCTTCGAATATTCCAAATCGTGTCGACTTATCAAATACTTCTGATTCTACTGTGTTTTTCGATACATCCATGATAGAAGAAACTCGTGGAATCCCGGATCATTTACGCGTGCAGCAGATCCCCAAAATTTTTTCCAATAAATATCGAAACATCAACTGCGACAATATGTTCTACACTGACGGATCACTTCTTGATGGGTCCACTGGCTTCGGTATTTTCAATAACAATTTAACCGTCTCCCATAAGCTTAATAATCCTGCTTCTGTTTACGTCACAGAATTGGCTGCAATTCAGTACACCCTAGGGATTATCGAAAAAATGCCCACGGACCATTATTTCTTCTTTACGGACAGTCTCAGTTCCATTGAGGCTCTCCGATCGATGAAAGATGTTAAGCACTCTCCGTATTTCCTGGGGAAAATACGGGAACATCTGAGTGCTTTATCCGAAAAATCTACTCAGATTACCTTAGCGTGGGTCCCTTCTCACTGCTCGATACCGGGTAATGAGAAAGCGGACTCTTTGGCTAAGGTGGGCGCAACAAACGGTGATATTTATGTAAGACCAATTGCTTTTAATGAATTTTTCGCATTTGTACGTCAGAATACGATCATCAGTTGGCAAAATTCTTGGACCAAGGGGGAACTGGGAAGGTGGTTACATTCCATAATCCCCAAGGTATCGACGAACCCGTGGTTCAAGGGGTAGGATGTAGGTCGGGATTTCATTTGCGTGATGTCCCGGCTTATGTCCAATCACTATAGATTTGACGCGCATTTCCGTCGTGTTGGGCTCGGGGAAAGTGGTATCTGTGCCTGTGGTGAAGGTTATCACGACATAGAGCACGTTGTTTGGTCATGCCCTGTACACCGTGACGCCAGGTCTAGATTAATAGCTTCCCTGCAGGCCGAAGGTAGGCAGTCGGCTGTTCCTGTTCGTGATGTCTTGGCGAGCCGTGACCTATCCCACATGTCCCTTATATACGTTGTCCTGAAATCCATCCACGCCCCAGTTTAGTCCTATCCCCTTCCGCCTACATCCAACCAAACGACAAGAACACGTTAAGACCCCGGATCCGGAAACAGCAATCAGACCCGCACGATACTCTCAAGGCCCGATGGAAACAACCCAATATGCCAGTCCGTAATATCTTGGCCCAGCAGCGGAACAAATTTAATATGCTGCTGACCTATGGCAATGAAAACCATCAAACAGCAAACCAGTGCTTTTAATGCAAAATATTATAGCTTGAAGTTACATTTAGTTTCAGCTCGTAGTTGGCAGCGAGGATAAAAAATTTGCTTTTAGTTATTAAGATACTTTAGAAAGTAAGCTACCAGATATAATTGGCGCCGTTGAACATTAAATTGTATTTGTGCCGTGTCAAATAAATTATAGATGAACAAAAAAAAAATAAACATAAAATATTATATTTCTTTGAAATGTTTTAAAGTTGCTTAAAGGTATCACAAATGTTTCGAAAACATCTCAAAATTTTAAAAAATAGTTTAAAAATCCAAAACATGTTTCAGAAATTCACAAAATTATTGCGAAAATATCTGAATCTAGTCTGCTTGAAATTACCCAAAACAAAGTCTGCCAATCGTCACAAACGTTATTTTCATATCAAATATTTAACAAATGGACCAAATGTGTCCAGGAGCATTACAAGAAGAATGTCTTGTCTCAAAGATATTAAAAAATTTCTATAAAATACTTTGAAATGCTTCCAAAATGTTGAAAATATCATTGATTTTAAAGATGTCTCAAAATACCTAAGACCTAAAAAAGACTTCATCTAGTCGACATACACTACCCGTCATAAGTTTGGAATCTCTTCACTAAGTATTGCAACAACCAGTTTGAATTTTGCAACACCTCCCGAAAAGTTTAGCATCACCTGGAATAGGCGGATATCTCGTGTTTTTGACAACCTAGAAAGTTGCGGTTTTCAGCAAACTTGTTCAGAAGGTCAAAGGTTACTGTATGGTTACTTCAGTGTGAAATTTTACCGCTATGTGCACACAATTTTTCGTATTTTGAACTTAACTAATCTCACGATTCCGCTAGAAAGTTGCGGTGTTCAGCAAACTTGTTCAGGATGCTAAAGGCATCTACATGGTAGACAATTTAGTACTGAATTACCCCACTATGCGACGCTGTGGTACATCTGGTTCTTCGTATTCAAACTTCAACTTATCGCGCGAATATTACTACCCAGAAAGTTGCGGTCTTCGGCTAGTGCCACCAGTTGTGGTCAAGCACAGTCGAAACACAGTATAACGCCGCATATGTGTTCCGAACTACTCCATCGAGGTTATTTTTATTACAATTCAGTGTCAACACAAATCAAAACCACCCAGTGTCCTTATTAAAATACGACTTCGGTAACTTCGGCAACCACCAGGACGAGTGTTTTTGACTTCGTGTATACATTTCGGGAGTCTGCTCGTTGGATGGTGATACGAAATGCCCCTGTGGTGCTCAAATCCTTCAATATTGGATTAGAGGCAAGTCTACTGCAACTGTTTGCAGTCGAGGTAATCAATTTAGTCGCGTTATCGTCAATTTGCCCCACTGTAGAACGGGTTGTGTATGTTGCTGATCAAACTGTCAACATACCAAAACAGTCTCATGCTGTATGTTATAACCTCCTCAAATAAAAGCACTTCTTTACAATAAACACACACAAGCTTACGTATTGTGTGTGGTGATCCAATTGTCAATATTCGAATTGGTTTCACTTCGTCATGTGTAAACAATCAGTGTAAACGATGTGATTATTGAGCTTAACTAAGTTCGAAACGCTCAAAATTACATGCACACTAGCGCTGCGTTGCGGCTGAATTCCGCACTATACTGTCCGCCAATTACAAGCCCTTGACCTCCTGAGTAACTTTGCCGAAGACCACAACTCTCTAGGTCTCCAGAATCAAGAGATAGAGTTACATTAACCTGCCCATATCAAGTGATGCTAAACTTCTCGGGGTGTTGCAATATTCAAACTGGGTGTTGCAATACTCAGTAAAGCGATTCCAAACTTATGACGGGTAGTGTATGTATCAAAATAAATTTAAGTGTTTAAAAAAATGAAAATCTAACTCCTATAAGTGTTTCCGGGAACTGTCTAAAAGGCCAAAACATGTTGAATATGTTTAAAAAATTATCCAATGTGTGTTGACAAATTTTATAATGGTACAAAATTGATTGAAAAATTAAAAAAAAAAATACTTAAAGGTATACCGAAAGGTTTCAAAATTATCTCGCAAGTTTTTTTTTGTTTCTGTTCACACGACATTTATTTGACACTTGCAAAAGTTTAAAATTCATTTCTTATGAAAATGTTTCAGGATATCTTAATAAGGCTGATACAAATTTTGAATAGTTTTTATGTCCACGGTTATCATAGTTAGCTAAGGGGAGGGCAAAAAATAAATAACACTGAGAAGAAAAAAAAGGAATAGCTTTCATGAAAAATTGTGTGCAAGTTACGACGTTTGTAACTTGCATGCTAAAGTGTGTTGAAAAATATCACATTGCTATCATTATTACCCTCTAGTACCCAAATTAATTTTTAGACGGACTTCGAAAAAAAACACGATTAAGCCTCATAAACATTTTTTAAGTTCTTATTGAAGCTTTTTAGAGGTTCGACTGAAGACCGCCTAGAGGCGGCACTGGGCACTAGAGGGTTAATCATTTGGCTTGCCTTTTGATGACATTTTCACTGTCACTGGATTTGTTTTTTTTTTGCTAAATTAAGCATATACGCTAGGGTGGGGAATCGTTATATGGAAAAAACGAAATTTGATAGCAGAAAGCCAGAAACAAGTTTTTTTGTTCTGTTTGGGGCCCCAAACTATCCTGAATTTATTGCAAGTCGATTGGTTTTGTCTCCGCTTGGCGCATTGCATTTTAAATTTATATGGAGATTTGTATGGAAAACCCAACTTTTTTGTATTTTTTATTCTAAAGTGCTCAAAATGGCTCAAACCATAGGTTTCATGACTTCAAACGGTAGGTTTTTTGATGCCTAACAACTTGGCCGAACACAAAAAAAGAGCTAGGGTGAGCCAAAAAAATACTAGAGCTGTTCAAAGTTGAGTATGTCGAAATTTATGTTGCAAACCATTTTTTCTGCCAACACTGCCAGTATACCGGCGTCAGTCAGATTTCCATCAGAAGTTACCTCTGAAACACGTTGTAGATTCTATCTACGCCTAGAATATTGACCTAAATTTGTTTACTTGATCCAGCTGAGTGTATAAACTCGTTACGACAGGTTACTACTGATGGGAATCCTACTGATGCCGGTACATTGGTAATGTTGGCAGAAAAGAAGATTTTCTGCATTTAAATCGACATACTCAACTTTGAACAGCTATAGCCCTTTTATGGACATCCTAGCTCTTCAGTGTTTTTGGCAAAGTTGTTAGGCATCTAAAATACTATACTTTAACATAATGTAGTGCATTATTAGAGCATTATTGAGCTCTCTAGAATGTAAAATGCAAAAAAGTAGGTTTTCCCATATAAATTTTCATACAAATTTGAGATGCAATGCGCCAAGCGGAGACAAGACCAATCGACTTCAGGTAAGTTTAGGGTTGTTTGGGATCCCAAAAGGAACCAAAAAAACTTGGTTCTGGAAAATCGATCATTTTTCCCCACCCTAATATACGCTGTCAAAAAGTCAATAATATTAACAAAAGGGCTTGAACTTTTTTTCTTCCCCTTCCAATTTTCAACATTTTGGAAGGGAGGGGGGGGGGGCGTGGTGACATAAAATGAAAATGAAATTTGTATCGGCCTAACTTAGGCGTAATCACGTAACGCATGAAGGAGGGGGGGAGGGGTTGAGCCTCCATTACTTATTGTTACAGGGTTCAATGATGGCAATTTCGGTCACGGGTTACTTTAAAACACGTTTTATTATGTCAAAGCCGACGTTCCAAGGTCGGCTTTGACATAATAAAACGTGTTTTAAAGTAACCCGTGACCGAAATTGCCATCATTGAGCATGAGCATGAGCATGAGCATGATTGACCGCCCGCGGTTGCTACTCCGTTATTGCCAGATCAGCTGTAATTACACAGAGAACCAATGGATGATGCTTGGGACTAACACTCATCCTCGATGTGTAAAAACTGGTGACCCTTATCTTTATATTTGGCAATACCAGCGCCGGCCGCATCCGAATGCAGGTCAAAGAAGGAATGTGTATAGGAATATGTTGACGTGATACTCGCTTTATTTGAAGCCGAGAACACCTCTGCACTTCCACTAGAAATCACTGGGATGTTTAAGAAAAGGGTAGGGTTTGCCGCAGGTTACAACGATGCGCTGAGTTCGGGTACCGAGTTCATAATAACAAATATCGCGCCTTGAAGTTCAAAATAACCTCCGCGAAAATTATTACGCGATCCGAGCTCATTCTGTTTGATATACCACGGTAAAAAACGCATGCGAGGAATCCGTACCTGCGACTAAATTGAGACAGACTAAAATATTTGAACATTTCCTTAGCAAATCATTGAGTAACTACCGAAAAGAATATCCCATTGATTTATCTAAGCCGACTACACAATGTTACGAATGCTACGAAAGTTCTATCCACGTTAACGTCTCGCCACTTTTGTTTTCTCGGTGAGGTTATACCGACAATTATATCGCGTTAATTATCTATCTGTATAAAACACGAACTCATGGAAGGTATCGAAGCGAAGTCTCTAGATACTCGGTCACCCAGACATCTGGCTTTCTGCTTAACAGATCGACTAACGACGTTCGTTTGTTCTTAAAAAGCGATTTCCTGATTTGAGACCAATTCATGCACGACCGCTCTGTTCCTTCCTACCAATGTATACGCGTAGGGACGCGGCGTTTCACGTCGATTAACTTTATTTGTCAACGCAAGAGTCGCCTATTAAATACAAAAATTGGCAAAGTTCCATGCATACAAAGCCCCAAAAATTAAAAAAAATGCAGGTACACATATTTGCCAAAACGTAGTCTCAAATATGCGGACAAAACGCCAAACTAGTCATAATTATGAAATAGTATTTAAAAACGATTACTCAAAAGCTAGAAAAATCTAAAAATAAAGCATAAGATTCTGGTTAGGTGCAATCCATCCACCACCAGAATCATTCCAATATTTTCCGGATTAAAATTCCCCTTCCTCTCAGAAAAGAAGACGTCTTTCGACATACGCAGACTTTGAAAAGAATACATCACGTAATAATTAGATCAATTGCGATATTCATCGACCGAGTTAAACTTATTCATGTTGGTTGGTGTTTCGTAAAAGTGAAATAAAAAAAATCAGCAGATCTGGAATCGCTGCTGGTATTCCTGACTAACTAATCTATAGATCATTGCACACGAAAAATAACCTCTCTTTCCTGACACTTCCCACGGGTTTGTTTACAGAGTGTTCCGTTCATTTTTTAAGTGATAGGAGTGAAACTGAATGATACGAGCACAAAAAAGATGGAAAAATTCTCCGCCTATGCAAATTCATTACTGTGATCTTTTGGTTTATTCTTGGAAACGCAATTTTTAACAAGACACTCCCGCATTTTTATTCGAGCCGAAAATTTTTTTATGTAAACAAACCAGCGACAACTGTCAAATCTCTTTCTTCTTCTTGTTTTGTGACGTCATCGTGCAATGATCTATACCACACTAATATTAAAAGAAGCAGACTTCGTTGCTATTTTGTCCATGCCCACGTGGGAAAAGGAGAGATTGCACTAGGTTCTCTTTCACTGCCGTCACCTAAATAATTCAGTCTTCTCATTCTTGAATAGCCATCGCGTGAGAGTGAGATAATGAATATGATCTTATTGGAAAATTCGCAGCGGTGGATCTTATTGGAAAACTCTAGCATCCGTCACGTTGGAAAGAATGGGGCTCACCTTAGCAATTATGGGTTTCGCGAGGTCGATAAAATTATAATAAAATATATAAAATATTATATAGTATATGAGTAAACGAAGGATTATAAAATCTCCTTTGGTAGGGAAGAAAACTAGCATTTTTCTGTACTGTGTAAGATACAGTTTTACTTATCTGTCGTTGCCGCCGCCATTGCGTCTTGCTGCCTTGTACCTGATTAGAATAGTATATTCTACAGTTTATTGCAAAGCTTTGGCAAGTACTTCAACTTGCTGAGTAAACTACGTCACTAGTCTTCACTTTTAACACAATTATTTTCCTTAACCCGCTCTGCAACTCATTAAAAATAAGTTTTCAATATTTTAAACACGCACAGTTAAAGAAAAAAACACCGTTTCGCTCAGCAGTGCACCCAGTCTCCCGTGACCGAAATTGCCATCATTGAACCCATTAACTATTTATTGGTCAAACAACGCTCAACTTATTGTTACATATGGGGGAGGGGAAGGGGGTTTAGTGGAGATACTTACGTAACTGTTATGTTCGCCCAAAACTGTAAATTAGGATGGGGGGTCAGATTGTTCAGCGTTACGTAATTTCATGGGAAAGAGTCATATCGAATGATACTTTTTGATACAGAGGGAGGAGGAGGGGGTCTGAAATCTAGATTTTTACCGTTACGTAATATGTGCACGGCTCCATTATTTAGATGAAATTCAAACTGGTTCCAGTAATAGTTTTAGAATAGCTCAAAAATATCTCAAAATCCATATCTCGAAAACGACTTGAAAATAGTATCTCAAAAAATGTCTATCATGTACAGAAAGTGTAGAGGTGTCGAAAACGCCTTAAAAAATATGTACAAAATATGAAATCATCACTGTCAAAAATGTAAAAGTATCCACAATGGCTCAGAGAAGTGTCTTAGAATTTGTATCTAAATTGTTCATGAAATAGTTCGAAACAATTCTCAAGTGTCTCAAAAATATCGTAAAAATATGTCGGAAACCTCTCAAACACATATCAAAGATATCTCGAAAAGTTGATGGTTTAAAATTGTCTAATATCTAAATTATCTGAAATAACTAAACTGCCTAACAATAATCTCCTATGACGTAAAAACCTGAATAAGGCACAACATGGCTTAAAAAATGAAGGTATTGACCCAAAAAATGTCCTGAAGATATATGTGAAGTGATGAAAAATATTTTAAAATACTATAAGGTATACAGCCCTAGGGTTGTATGAAATGGTGACGTGGGACTAAACACTGCAATTAGGGGATTTTTTGTTGCAAAATATACATAGTCTGCAGACATTATCAATGAGTTTGCTCAGCGACTGTACGTATTTTTATTCTCAGCCTCCCCTGGAAATCAGTTTTTAAAATATATTCAACAACACTCGAAAGAATATCGTTCATATTTGACGATATTATGCCTGTAGTATTTTTTGTGCGAACAACATGTATTTGACAAGGCACAAGCATAACGTGCTTGTTGAAAAAGCACCAAGAATTTTTCGTAATGCGTCACAGTCAGAATTAACTCTATATACTCAAAAACCAAATCCAATAATTCTTGCGTTATCATAATGAATGGTTTTGTCTTATTTAACTCTGATTAAATCAAATCTATAATATGAATCTTACTTTCAAAATAATATGGAACCCCTTACAAAGGTTCATTAGTTTGCAAACATAAGAAAATATTTTAAACAAAATTATTAACAAGTTCCAGCAAAAAATCGTAGCAATCAACAATTCCATTTTTGTTTTTTGCTTGACAATTTTTTTCATATGCCTACAACTACATTAACTGTATGACGAAGACAGCTAATGAACGTTTATTAAGGTAAATCTTAGAATAATGATATATCATCTAACAATATTGTAATGTAAAGAGAGATTCCAAAAATTCACAAGCATTCGCAGGCTCTTACTATTCTAGAAATGTGTATATTTAGGAATTCACTCTTTTGATACTATCCGTTCACGATTATTTAGTAAATATCAAAGATAAAATAAAATAAATATTCGTTGCAAAAATTTAGAATTCTTGTTGAGTAATTGATGGTAATCATATTCATGAGATAAACTTTCAATCACCATCAACAGCAGCATTGCAGTTTTTCCTCGATTGCACACGAATAGAAATGTGCGAACAAAAGTGTACCACTGCAATACGAATATTGTACATTTAAATAAAAATTATCGAAACGTCGCCGATAAACTGGCAGTCAGGCTCACTTCCGATGTTTATTTTTGGTGTTCTCGCAACACTGCAACCATCTCAGCCGCCACTGCGCTGTCAGTCCGGTTTATAAAAACAAATACATTGAAATCATTCCGCAGTTCATGTTGTGTGAACACGCAGTTGTTCTATGTGTTTGTAAAGTCGGAAGAAAGTTCGGAAGTCGGAAGTCTGACTTCCGAACTTTAATTTAGTGCTGGCGCCACAATAATACCGCTGCAGTACGAATAGAAGTGTACCGCTGGAATGTACGAATAAAAGAGTACCGCTGCAATCATAGACGACGAGAGACCTGCTGCTTTCTGCTCCAATGGTACTGTTGCTTATACCAGCATGTTTTCTTTCAAGACATCAGTTTTTATGACGTTCTGACAGCAGGTTGAGGAATTGTTCAAGTATGGGGATTGTTTCAAACTTTTCGGAAAACTTATACCTTCGAGATATCACATTAGTCTAAGCTCATGGAAGCAAAACTAAATTGACCTATTGGGACGGGGAGACTCTGTCAATTTTTTTTTTTTTCGATATTGAAACAGAGAATATCACCCCACCCCACCAAAGCTGTCCACGTGGAACGTGGATGGCCCCTAAGACTGTTTTGAAAAAAATGTGAAATATGTTCTAAATGTGAGCCCAAAAATAGCTCGCAATTGGGCCTAATCATTAATCAAAAACAACTCAACGGTGGACCAAAACTGTTTCAACAAATTCAATAAAACATTACCTTCGAATATATTCTACAGATACCTGAAATAATGTTAACTAACAACTCAGAACTGCTTCAAAAAATAACTCAAAATTGCCAGAAAATTAAAAAAAAAAACAAACAATGTGCTGAAAGTCAGATGCGTATCAAAAATGTTCCAAAATAGTCGAAAAAAAAATATTTTTTTTAAATGTCTCGAAAAGTTTCCCAAAAACTGTAAAATGGTTCGAAAACGACTCAAAAATGTTCTAGAAATATGGACATTTAGAGAACTTCAATTTTTGGCACATTTTTGAGTCATTTTTTTTAACAATTGGACAGTTTTTTGTATACTTTTAGATATATTTTTGCTAGAAAATTAGCTAAAAAATTACACCGGTCAACACAGAATTCGCCCCAGGATTCAAACTGGAAGCGAAAGAAAAGCTTTTAATCATTCCTATAAATTTTAGAGCGCCCAGCAAGCTCGGAAGTTCGTGAAAAGCCCTATGTTTTTCTTTTCTGGGTAAATTAAAAAAAAGCGTTACTAGCATTTTTGAGTTACGTCCATTTTATGTTGAAATGGTCGATATTCTTAGGAAATTCATACAAACTCGACCAGTACTTTGTACTGGTACTTTGTAGGTGAAGATAGTTTGACTGTCTATAAGCAATTTGCAAAACAAACCTAAGCTTTGAAAAGGGCGTAATTTCTTCATCTCAATAAAGCTTATACAATCCAGCAGTCAACAGTTCATTTTAGGTGTTGTAAGTACTGAAGAAAACCCTTGAACTGTAGTAGGCATTGAAAATTGACAGAAATGTCAAAAGTATGCATTGGAAAATTTTAATCATAGTAGGCATCGTTGTTTGTCTATCTGTCTCCCTGTTCTCTATGGACTCCGAAATTACTGAACCGAACACTGTCAAAATTTGCACTCGAGTATACAAAGTGTAACAAATATCTTTGTTTTTTTTTTCATTAGCGTAGGCAAGGGAAGGGTAGGCCTTTGAACTTGAAAACATCCTCTACGATAGCTGTGCAAATCTAAACATATAAAAATGCAGTCCTGTCGTCTGTGTGATCCATATAGACTTGGAAACTACTGAACCGATTGGTGTGAAAATTTGTAAGTAGTTTTTGAGGCCGGAAAAGGTTCCTATGATGGTTTAGGGCCCCTACCTACTCTGGAAGTGAGGCGTCCCATACAAATGAAACACAAATTCCTGCACAACTCAAGAACTAATCAAGCAAATCTACCCAAATCTTTCCAGGAAAGGGGGGTTCCTGTACAAATCAAACACAAATTGCTGCATAACTTGGGAACTAATGAAGCAAATGGAACTAAATTTGACATATGGATTTTTGAGGGCGAAAAATGTTTCTTCAAAAAAAGGGGGGGGGAGGGTTGGTCACCCAAAATCGTTTCAAAACTGTCCACGTGGTATGTGGATGGTTCCTTACTCACTTCCAAGCTTGAGCTAGCTAGTGACACCAAAATTCACAGGAATGATTAAAAAGTTATGATCTTTCGGTTTTTTACAGTTTAAGCTGTAGCGCAAATTTATTTCAAATGTCATGGAAACGTCTCAGAAATTTCTCAAAAAAAAAAAATATATTCGAGAATTCCCAAAAATTATTTTAAATTAGCGTTAAAATTATCCTCAAAAATGCTAAATGTATCAAAATATCTCAAATTGCCTTGAAAAGGATTAAAGTCATAATTCAGAAATAGTTTCAAATAAGTCCTAAATAGTATTTCATAGAGCTCTCATATGTTACGAAAATAGCTCAGAACCGACTCAAAATTTACTAACAATTACTTGAAAAATTGAACTTGAGCTTGACGACCACACATTTCGTAGTTGCTCCTCCGTGTGGGTCTGAGCTAGTGAAGTTACACAAAGAGTCACGTATATGGCTAAAAATTAGTTCACTATCTTCGATGAACAACAATTCAGTAGCATCCGCTTGAAATAGCTCGATAACGGCACCGGCTTCGTCATTACGGTCGTTAGGGTGAGGAAGGATATTGTGAAGGAGGAGGTGTAACAGTCGCTGTCGTCGGAGACCGAGTTTATCTCTGCATCTCCACAACTGTGACGGAAAGGAAAGGTTGTTTCACCGTGGTAAGTGACGAACTCTAATATAGTTGCGCGCAAAGTTAACTCATTAGGAAGAGTATCTTTCTTATAAAATACTGCGAATCTAAGCAAGCGGTGCAAGCGAAAACCATCCACATCTTGAAGCGTCAAAATGTTCAGGTATCTCGAGAACCCTAGAAAATACGAATAAACTTCGGTGGACAAGGTTCTTTGAATGTCGAACACTGCATAGTCAATGGAACAATCGTGTTATTTATCGACCTGACAAAACCTACTACGATTTGCGACGTTCCTATATAACAGAGCCGTGCGAACAATCACCGGCTAAACGATCAGACCGAGGCTCAGTTTATTTCTGCATCTCCCCGCGTTTTGAAAATCGTAAAAATATTTAAAAACTCTGAGAAATAAAATAGTCGCGTAAAAGCGCATGTCTTACAACATATCTTACAAGTTTCCACAAAACAATGTAGAAATGTCTCACAAATGGTTTAGAAATATATCAAAAACGTCCATGAAGTATTCAAAAAACATCTCAAAAATTTGTCAAAAGCCTTCATAAATGGCTCGAAATTGAATAAAATTGTTTTAAAAAACACTCAAGCAAAATCAAAACTGTCTCAGAAATGGTCAAATATTCACTCCTCAAAAAAAGTTTTTCAAGAGATTTCTTCGGAAACGACTTAAATCTGGCCCAAAAATAGTTCTCAAAAAAAAAAGACAGTCGCTCTGTTGACCACTATGCTACACATACAAACTTTCATGCAAGTCTTCATGTGGGAGCTTCCAAAGCTCTTCATGAACTGACGTATAATTACGCACATTTAGTTGTAACAAACGAATTGTTGAGAGTGTTTCATAAATAAGTCATAAAGTCTACTATTGCTTCCTTAAATCAAGTAACTCAACCTTTTTGGCTCCGCGGCTTCCTCTACGAAGCACCAAGACCTTTGCTGCCCCCTGAAACAATTTTGGATACAAGTTTTGTAAAACGAGGCTGTGTTTAGCAATGTCATATTGTCCTGGAAGTCTAATTTGTTCCATGTCGTGGTCTTAATATACTTAATAATAAAAATTTCAACTCCTTTAATTACATAAATTAGGGACGTTTAAAAGCGTCATTGATGTTCAACAATAGTGATACCAGCAAGTTTGTTTAATTTATCGTTATTAAGGATTATCATTTACCGATGGCCAGAGGTGAATATAATTCCTTTTTTTTGCTTCGCACACACTGCAAGCGAGCAAATAACACAAAATCACTAACATGTCTGGACATGTTCAGCAGTGCGGTCCGCTGGTTTCCTCTGTTGGTCCATCTGCCCACAGCAGAGGTTGTGATCGTATAAGCACGAGCACAAAAACCACAAAAAGTAGCCCTGCTGCACTAAAATCACTCGCTGTTTTGCTTGCTGCAAATCGAGCGAATTTCCAGTAAACTTCTAGCTACAGTGATCTGTTATACAATGAAGACTAAATTTCTGTATGCTTTTTACGTGACTACTGAGAGTTATACTTTCGGTGGATGTATTGTTGTGCACTTGAACGAACGAATCGACGACAATAACAAATCGTTTACAAAGTCAAATGTTTGTATATATTAGTGTCGACTGTGCTGGAAAAGTGCTTGGATTGCATCATTGCGGGCTCGCGGTTGGTTTAATGAATTATCTAGTTGTTATGAATTGTAACCACTTTATTACGAAAAAATGTTTCATAAAATGATTTCATAAACTATTCACTATCCAACGAGATATCAATAGTTAAAATCCGTTCAGTGGCTACAAAGTTATAAGCATTTGAAATCTTTTGTTCTGTCGTTTCACTCCATTCTCGATTTTTCGGGTTGCCACCCTAATAAAATAAGACGTAACTCTACTTGAAAAAATCTTTCAAAGATGCTTAAATCAAAACGCTTAGAGAGTGTCGTCAGAATTGTCTCAAAACTATCTATGAAAGAGCCCAAAACATTTCACGAGTGTATCAAAATTTTAAAAGGCATCGAATATGTCCCAAAAATAATTTAAACAAAAAATAAAATGTCTCAAATATATCCTTCAAATTATCAACAAAAATTCTAGACGGTTCAGTCAAAATTGTGTCATTAAAACGTATCAAAAATAATGTTAAACATTAAAGATTAACCTTAGGGGGTTTAATGAACTCATAGAGAACTTATCTTTTGTAGGGAGATGCTTTGCAATATGAAGAATCATCAAGCCATGAATTCCCGCTTTAATAATTTTGCTTCGAAGCTTTTTTTTTTGAATATTTTTCTTCAACACCGTTAATTTAATAAATTCCTTTAACCGTTAATTTATAAATTCCTCGAAACAAAAAAATTCTGATTTAAAAAGTGTTTTTTGTATCTTTTTCATGAACTGTCTTTACATTCGTAGTTAAAGCATAATGCGCCTTGTTTTTGATTTTTTTCTGTAAACTACTAACTTTCAATACGAAAACGTAGAAAATTTCCTGGGAAGATAAATTCGTCCCACTATGTAATTGAACTAGAAAATAATTACAATCTGTTGAATAAACTTACTGTGAAACACCGTTTGGATCTTTCGACTTACCTAAAAAGAAACAAAAATAGAAATGCTTTAATTTTTCTGCGTAAACATCGTTCATATTAATTTGTCTAAAAATTACAAAAAAAAACGTAAATCTTAATCTTGACATCTGAATAGAACACCCAATTGGCATCAAAACACGATGATTATCATCGTTGAGATGCGTCATAACTTGAAAAATTCCCCAATTCCTGGAAGGACTAAAACCGCGCTCCATTTTTCCACTTGGTGAGAACGGGGGAAGTTAAGGGAACCCTAAGCAATCAGCGAAGGTTAAATTAACGATTTTTTGTCTTCTTTTTTCGCTGCTCATCCCATATTCATTCAAACGCATGAACAAAAAAAAAACCCGAAAAAGCCAACCGCTGTCAGGCTGCTGGTGGCTTGTTTACAATCGTTGTTTCTTTGTTCTAATATTCGAAGCGCACGCACTTAAACTTTCCATCTTGGAGATGCGAACCGAATTCCGGCCAATCAAGCCCCAAAGCCCCTGGGGTGTGTGTATGTATGCGTGCGTGGATTATTTTTAGACGATGGCTCAAAAAAAAAAAAAGATAGACAGTGTAGGTCACTTTCTACAGTATACACTGGGAAAAAAACTTCACCCGAAAAAGATGGCAAAGATATCGAATCGAATAGCTCACGAGCATTTTCCGTTTGGGCTGTGCGCAATTGTCTGACGAAATCATTCTTCAACCCGTATGACTGACTTTCCATCTTTCGCATCGGAATTGTGCTCTTGCTGGATCCTATCCACTTAAAGTGGAAAAAGAAGCAAAAAAGTTAAGGAAAAAAAAGCTGAAGAGAAGGATGAAGAAATGCAAATTTAATAACACCGACCAACCGAAAAAAAAAATAAAAAAAGGAGCACACATAATGAAAAGGTTAGTCAAGACTTTTTTACCCTTCGTTTCGTGATGATGGGTCCGGAACTTATCGGCCGACGATGACGACGACGTCGGCACCAGCAAACAAAAAAAAAACGCTCTTGAACGCCGCGCACCGCCTTGAGAACCTACCGACCGATTGGGGATCGGAGTTGGTGGAGGGGTTTTTTGAAATTTCAAGAATGAAGTTGCGTTTCGGACGGAATGTTCTTCGTGTTCGTCGTTCACTCTGGCTGGGGCTCTCTGGATAGCGCGAGGAACATCGTTGCCGCAGCTGGGGCCGAAAATTGAATAAAAAAAACCCCGACAGAAAGGTTTGTGGACATTCCGTTCCCAGGCGGATGTTTCAAATTTCAAGGGTACGAAGATTCAAGATTATAATTCGGGATCGATTCGGGTCACAACGACTTTCCCACGGTTGACAATCGATCGATTCGTTTCGTTCAAATTCCTCCCCAAGAAAAACACCAGTTGTGATAATCTAAAGTTTCGATTTGGGAACATCGGTTACAAAAATACATTTTATAAGATTTTTTTCGTTGCCCGGTACGCAGGAATACTCGGTGAAATCTGTGATTCCTTCTTGCTTCAGCACTTGTTCGTCGATGAAGAAATTTCCGGTGCAGGTGCGGGGATCTCTGCAAAGGATAGCGTAAGCCGCATCGGCCATGATCTCCGGTTTGCGGGTAAACTTTTCCACTTCCTGGCCGCGCAACATGTCGGTAGCCGCCGTTTGTACGATCGTTTCTGGCCACAGCGTGTTGACCGCTATCCCATCCTGACGGAACTCTTCGGCCATTCCCAGGGCACACATGGACATGCCGTATTTAGCGATAGTGTAGGCAACATGTCTTCCGAACCATTCTGGGACCATGTCCAGTGGGGGTGAATTGTTTAGGATGTGCACATGATTGCTTTTTTTCAAGTACGGGATGCATTCCTTGGAACTGAGAAATAAATTTTCGATCGACGAAATTGAAGAATTTACGAGTACTCACACCAAAAACGTCCCTCGGGTATTGATGTTATTCATCAAATCGTAACGCTTCATCTCAGTATCTTCGGTGCCGGTCGGCGAAATGGCACTAGCGTTGTTAATCAGAATGTCGATTCCGCCAAACCGCTTAACAGCCGCCTGGACAGCCTCTCGAACGGCGGCCTCGTCACGTACATCCACCACGCAGGGCAGCGCCTTGCCGCCAGCCGCTTCAACTACAAAACAGTAGCCGCGTCAATGATTATCACTTAAGGGCTATTCCCACTGCTTCCGTTCAGGGACCGGGCCGGGACCGGGCTCGTCCGGGACTTTTCATGCATTCACACTGCGCCGTGCTTGAACCGTGCCCGCGCTGCGCTCTGGCTGAGAAATGTTGATGTGTGTATGTGAAAGAACGTCTTTCTCTTTTTTTCATACCGCAGCTCACTCCGCGCGAAATATGTCACTACAACATGCACGCATCCACCCGAGTGCCTCCCGTGCACTCTCCGGCCAACACAAAGTATCGTCGGCAACGATAGTTTTTCTCTCGCACTGCGGCAGCACCACAGCAACTCAACGCTGCCCCGGTCTGGGCACGGTGCGTCGGTGTGAATGAGTTCATAAGAACGCATGCAATCAATCTCAAACGAGCCCGGACGACACGCGGAACAGCCACGGCCCGGTCCCGGCCCGGTCCCGGAACGGAAGCAGTGGGAATAGCCCTTTAAGCTCATTGAAAACACGCTTACTTTCAGCGGCCGCCGTGTAAATCGTCCCCGGCAGCTTCGGATGGGGTTGGGCTGTTTTGGCCGCTATCACCACGTTCGCTCCATCTCGGGCGGCTTTCAGTGCGATCGCTTTGCCGATGCCCCGCGAGGCGCCGGTAATAAACAGCGTTCTGCCGGCCAGTTTACTGTCAAAAAAACGAGTTGGGTTGTGTTGATCAACAGAACAGAATGGAGGGATAAAAGTTACCCTGTATTCTGGATTCCCATGGACGTTCCGTGCGTGCTTGCGTGCGGTGCTTGATTGTGAACAGAAACTCTCATACTGAGAGAAGTTGCACTCGACCGACGTCGAGTGAGCGGTTATCAGCCGGCTTATCTCCCGGTTGAGAGAGGGAGATATGAATTTTACGCTCGGTCATCGTTAGACTCGAGCCGAGAGCAATGAATGCGTCGAAAAGCATTTTGTACCCTCTTACAGATAAAATCGGCAAGATAATGAACACAAAACAATAATTGCATGCGGATTGCCATGGATTCGGGTATTTAATTCGTTTATTGTAGATTTGTTAGTTGTTGATTGACAGTTTCTTGAATAACAAATACACGTTTTAATTCCTTTGAAATTCTGTTAATTTTAAAGATTTTGTTATAACGCTATAAAATATAAGAATACTCTGGAATTCTTGTTATATTATTTTATTATTTCTTCTTCTTCTTTCTGGACGAACTGTCTCCTGACAGTTCACAAGAATTAGGGCTAGTTACTAGCAACTATATGCCATCTATTATTTCTACTTTACTAGTTCGTATTAAACGCATATTTATCTATAAAAATGCGAATATCTGCCTGTCTGTTTCCCATGGCCTCAAAAACTACTATACCGATTACCGTCAAGTTGTACATAATTGAGACTTTGAGACTTTGAGACTTCGAGACTTCGAAACTTTAAGTAAGACAGACAGACAGACAGACAGACAGAGAGACAGACAGACAGACAGACAGACAGACAGACAGACAGACAGACAGACAGACAGACAGACAGAGAGACAGACAGACAGACAGACAGACAGACAGACAGACAGACAGACAGACAGACAGACAGACAGACAGACAGACAGACAGACAGAGAGACAGACAGACAGACAGACAGACAGACAGACAGACAGACAGACAGACAGACAGACAGACAGACAGACAGACAGACAGACAGACAGACAGACAGACAGACAGACAGACAGACAGACAGACAGACAGACAGACAGACAGACAGACAGACAGACAGACAGACAGACAGACAGACAGACAGACAGACAGACAGAGAGACAGACAGACAGACAGACAGACAGACAGACAGACAGACAGACAGACAGACAGACAGACAGACAGACAGACAGACAGACAGACAGACAGACAGACAGACAGACAGACAGACAGACAGACAGACAGACAGACAGACAGACAGACAGACAGACAGACAGACAGACAGACAGACAGACAGACAGACAGACAGACAGACAGACAGACAGACAGACAGACAGACAGACAGACAGACAGACAGACAGACAGACAGACAGACAGACAGACAGACAGACAGACAGACAGACAGACAGACAGACAGACAGACAGACAGACAGACAGACAGACAGACAGACAGACAGACAGACAGACAGACAGACAGACAGACAGACAGACAGACAGACAGACAGACAGACAGACAGACAGACAGACAGACAGACAGACAGACAGACAGACAGACAGACAGACAGACAGACAGACAGACAGACAGACAGACAGACAGACAGACAGACAGACAGACAGACAGACAGACAGACAGACAGACAGACAGACAGACAGACAGACAGACAGACAGACAGACAGACAGACAGACAGACAGACAGACAGACAGACAGACAGACAGACAGACAGACAGACAGACAGACAGACAGACAGACAGAATTGGCCAAGCCAAAAAAAATCAATTTTAAGCAGCAGTGTTACCAGATATATCAATTTCGTATTTAAAAAAATAAATTGCATGTTTTTGTCGATTGAGTATATTTCATCGTATTGCAGGGGAAATTTTGCAACAAACAACGCTTTTTATACCGAGGTATTATGAGCAAAACTCGAGTTACAATAATTTTAAGAAATAAATTCAATTTCGCTCCGACTTCCTCACAATTTTTATTGCTAGTATCTCTGGATTGATTGTATATTCTGAGAGATGCAATTTGAACAAACTTTGTAAGGAAATTCAGAAAATTTTAAAGTGGTACCAGTTTTTTAGATCCCCATAAAAAAATGCAAGGAAAAATTATCATTGTATACTTAATGCATAATAATGCTCTATTAAACTTGAATACAATGTTTTTATCAATTGTATCTGTAGTAAAAAAAGAAAAATACACTTTATTTCATAAACAAGAATCTATTCTTTAAGAGAATAATTAAACCTCTGGTAAAGTTAGAACCGAAAAATTCGAAATTAATAAAACAAAAAGATATTTATAAATATACAAGTAACTGACAACACTTCCATAGCATATAGCATAGCATAAACAGCGGCACAACTTCGTAGTTGGTGCTAGCATCAATACTCTGTTTATCACCTTCGTTCCTGAGCAGCAACATGAAATTTGAGATCTAATTAAATGTTACTAAACAAAGGTCAGATGTCTCCAGAGAACTGTTACCGCCCTGGCCACGTCCTTGCAACTGTTGGGGAACGAAAAAGGAATGTTAGTCCAACATTCACTTAAGCGAACCGCAGAGAACTCTACGTGCTCCTATTATTTTTATTATTATTATGATTATTTATTTCTACAATTTATCTGACCAATGTCTTAATAAATATTACAATATTAGAGTTAAGTTCATAAAATGTTTGTTCTTTTAATCTTCTGCACGAATTTATTCATGGATTCGTTGAAGTCAAACAAGTGCTCAACACAAGCAAAAGCGGTGACGGGCTCATTATATCCGAACGATGTGCGATGAAAAGGGGTGTGCAGAAATCCAGTTGAACGCAGAGCGCGTTGTGATGCACGAAAGTTCACGAGAGACAAAAGCTTTGGTGAGTCGATATCTCCATGGAGTAATTTGGCTATAAACACAGCAAGTTCCAAGTAAGTTGGTGAGGAAACCAAACCTGATTGCAGTTCTCGACTAGTGGGCGTACTAATGAACAATAAAGCGCTCTTAGGCAGTGCGGATCATTAAAATCACGGGCGAGTTTTGATATGAAACCAAGCTGGCGTGTAGCTTTCGAAATTATCGTTGCGTGATGTAGGTTGAATGTAAGTTTAGTGTCAAGAAGAACACCTAGATCCCTTACAGAATCAACCCTCTTCAATTCCAATCCGTCGATGCGATAGTCGAAGATAACCGGGTTCAAAATACGATGGAAGGTTATAACTTCGCATTTGGTTATACTAACCACAAGCCAATTTTTTCGACACCAGCTGGTAAATACATTCAAGAAATTTTGTAGACGACGGCAGTCTTCGATAGTTCGAACTTCCAGAAACAACTTCAAATCATCTGCATACACCAGCTTGCAGCCATCACCCAGCAGCAGTGTCACGTCATTGAAAAAAAGTGCAAATAGCAAGGGCCCCATATTACTTCCTTGGGGAACTCCTGACTTGTTATTAAATTGCGATGAAATACTAGAGCCAAGTTAAAGGCGTAGAACTCTTCCTCGTAAATACGAGCTCAACCATGCAACGAACTGGTGGGAGGCACCTAGGCGTGAGATTTTACACAGAAGTATTGAGTGGTCCAAACGATCGAAAGCTGCTTTGAGGTCGGTGTAAATCGCATCAACTTGAGCTTTTTGTTCTATCTGTGAGATGCACGACAAGGTGAACTCCAACAAATTGGTACAGACAGAGAGGCCCGGCATAAATCCATGCTGAGTGGTTGAAATATAGTGCTTAGTGCAGGAGAGCATATAACCGCTTACTATGATCTCGAATAGTTTAGACCCAGCAGAAAGGCTAGTGATGCCACGATAATTTCTAACGTTTTGTCGGTCGCCGGATTTTAAAACGGGAAACATCAGCGACTGCTTCCAAACTGCAGGAAACTTTCCTTGCGTAAAAGACTTGTTAAAAATGTGGCATAACGGAACAGCAAGAGTGGTAGCACAACGACTAAAAACAACAGCAGGAATTCCATCAGGACCTGTCGAATATGACCGTTTCAATTTTTTTGCTGCAGCCAACACCATATCGGTCGTAATCGTAAAGGTGCTTAGGTCGACTAAACCGGGGGGAACACCAGATGCCGCTAATTCAGCCTCGGAGTCAGAGGCAACTTCATCAGCAAAAACGGAAGCGAAAAACTTACTTTTCTATAAATGTTACATGAGATGGGAAATTTTAGTAGAAAAGGGAGACCCTGGGATACATCTGTTAGATGTTGCGGATCGATAATTGGTTATGCTATAGGTATGAATTTCTAAAGCTAATAAGGCTGTTGTGATTTACCGACTTTTTAGTTTAAAATGTATTTTATCAGTTGAATTTTTAGATTATTTATATAGCAATTTTACTATTTCATGTTTTGTGGTTATGGGTGAATGTATACATAGACAGTTTAGTTATACATAACTGTCATTAGTAACAAATTAATCTTTAGACAGCCAGTCTAAAGGGGTTTTACCACAACTTATATTTCCATTAAATTCAAACTGATAGTCGAATATTGTCAAATAAGACCCACGCGAACAAAGTCCAATGTTGTCCGAAACATAAGCCCGAGCCTATAAAAATTTTTGCTAAGTGACACATTCGTATGAACAAAAAATCCTCCGCATATTTACAAACATTCTAGTAAAAAATTAGTTTATTTTCCCTCTACTCTCAACCGAAAATACATACAAAATTACTAGTGTTGGTGTTTGGAACACCAACACTAGTAATTTTAGTAGATTTTACTATTTATTCTTGCAAAACACACTATAAAAGAAGAAATACGTGGAAATAAAAGCGCGCACAAACAATCGGCCTTGTTGCCAGTTTCTCTCCCCTACAAGTAACTGACAACACGAAATTAGCAAATTTCATTTAAGTGGTACAATTTAGCGTGTATAATCAATATAGAGATATTAGCGAAATGGGAATAGAAATTCTAAGCAAATCAGAGTTGATTCGACTAAATTTCTTACGAATTCATGTAAAATTTTCTTAGAAACACAATGAAATAGTCAAATCTTAAATCAGAATTAATTCAGTTACCGAAAAAGCGCAAATTTATTCCTCAAATCCATAAATATCATATCTGGCAACACTTCCACTCAAAATTTGTTTTTTATTCTTTGACTAATTTTCTTCATAATATCATTTCTGGAATGTTCATGATATAACATACCCTGAGATATGAAAAACTAATAAAAAAGACAGACCAAAGAAAATTTGACTCTATTTCTTAAAAATGTCTTGCTTATAATACCTCGGGGTGATTTAATTTCTTAAGGGGTTATACACCTTTTTGGTCGAGAAAAATGAGAGAAGTTTGAATCTATCATTTAGTGCATAGCACCATTTGCATGGCATCAAAGGGGTATTTTTCTGAAAGTACAGTTTATCAACAACAAAAAAATACTTTTGATTTTAAGATATACCAATTATTACTGGAGTAATGGCCGTTTCCCCGAAACGCTATTTTTTTGCAGAGGCTTGCGGTGATTCTGATAGAGACTCAGCGGATCAACCGAAATAAAAAAAACTCATATTATTTCATTAGTTTAGAAGTGTGCCGGGTCCTTGAACGATCGCTTTTATGAGTATTTTGTTTTCAGTGCAAACGGGAACGTTTTTCCCAAAATATGCACGTTTTGAGCGCTAAAAATTTCATTAAAAAATTTTTTTGCGGCAAAATGTAACTGTATGTTTCAAAAAGCGATCGTTCAAGGACCGGCGAATTTAATAACGAAAATTTAAAAAAAAAGATGAAGGAAATCGGTTCAGTAGTTTTCCCGCAATCAGGATCAAGGCAAAGTCATTTTTCGGAAAACACTATTCCGAGATAATCGCGTGTAAAGTTTCCAGTTTAGCTTATGCGGCCGTGGCGAGGCGCGCTGCGAATCGCTCTAACTTTCTTCCTATTGCTCAGATCTTTATGAAAATTTGTGAAAATGTTCTCAAGATGTTGTATTTGAAGATAATACAATGAAAAATTTTTCGGTTTTTTGAAAACTTAAAAGGTATATAACCCCTTAAATGCTAAAAGAACATGTCTGGCTAATAATTAATATTTGCTTTTTTTGATTTCTTAACTTTGAATTTTCTTCGAAAATAATGTACTCGTTTATTTCAAGACATTGAGTATTCGTAGTCACAAATAGTAAAACTATGTAAGGAAAATTGTCACAAAATTTCAAAAATGTGTCAAAAAGAGTGAAAATAATATCGCGAAAAATGTCGATGAAACGTGAAAACCGTACAAAAAGTGTAAAAAATAATTTTAAAAAATACCGCAAAACAAGTATCAATGTGTGTGTCAAAATTTTCGAAAAAATATTGGAAAATTTTAAAAAAAACTATAAAAGTGTGTGGAAAATCAGTCAAAAAACAAAATCCATGTCAAAGATTCCAAGATAATTGATGACTTTTCTTGATGTTTTTGACATTGTTTCTGTTTTTTGATTAATTTTCCACATACTTCTTTTTTTTTTCAATATTTTCCAACATTTTTTCAAAATTTTTGACACCTTTGGTACAAATCTGTGAAAAATAAGTAAAAAATGTGGAAAGTCAATTCAGATTTGCTGAAAAGTATCACCAATGTATTGAAATATCAATGCTGTGTGTGTGTGGAACAGGAGCTCAAAGAAGACATGAATGAGAGAAAAAACCGATTTACGATGAACCAAAGTGTCTTAAGTGGAAATGGAGTTAATAGGAGCACAGAAAATGGCAAAAACTACTAAAATTAAAGATAATTACAAAAGTTTAAAAATGATGAGAGGATAAAACCAAAATAAAATTACAAAAATGATAAAAGCGATAGAAACGGAATCAAACATAGACAAAAAGTAGCAATTGAAACAAAAGTCTTTTTTTTTTTTTAAAGGTGGCGGGGAAATCTGCAAACAGACACCTGAGAAGAGAACTCAGGGTGTGGGGATGAGACTAGGGGAGAGATGCTGGGGTAGTTACACTCGCCCAGACACCTACTGATCCCTGTCCCGACCCACTAAAACCCCTCCAGTCTCCAGCCCTGGTCTTCCCGGAACGACGGTTAAGTATTACGTCGGGGAGTGGCTTTTGTGCGTGATGCACCTTCTTTACTCTTATAACCTCCTAGCTAACTACCTGGAGACTGGTAATTAGCTACCACTGGCGTGTTGGTGGTTGACCCGCCACACACGTTGCAGCTCCAGAACAATCTGAGAGGCGGCCGCACAGACCGCGTTCCAGATGTCCGGGTCGTCGCACATCCTCCGGACTAGATTGTCCGGAGTAGTGCCAGGCCCGCTCACAGCCATCATGTTGCTCCTCGCTCTTGCGAAACGGGGGCATACGAAGAAGACATGCTCAGCAGTCTCCTCCTCCTCCACGCACTCGGGACACATGGGGGACACCGCGTGTCCGAACCTGTGCAGATATTGCCTGAAACAACCATGGCCTGACAGGATTTGTGTCAGGTGGAAGTTCACTTCACCATGTCGTCTCCCGACCCAGCCGGATATCTCCGGTATGAGTCGGTGCGTCCATCTGCCCTTTGTGGAGTTGGACCATTCCCGCTGCCAGCGGAGCATCGAGAATGACCTTCTGGTACCTCGTATGCCCCTTGTGTCACGTTGGTCGAAACACTCTCTGTCCTCCTTGATGGCGATGCTGATAGGCATCATGCCGGACAAGACACAGATTGCATCGTATGACACCGTACGATACGCACTCGCAACTCTCAGGCACATGAGCCTGTAGGTACTTTCCAGTTTACCACGGTAACTGTTAGTACCTAGCGCTCTGGACCACACTGACCCACCATACCTAAGTATGGACGAAACCACGCTGGCAAGAAGTCTTCGCTTGCTGCCATAAACCGCTGAGCTATTGGACATCATACGAGATAGTGCTGCAATAGCCGATGAGGCCCTCTTACAGGCATAGTCGACGTGACTCCCGAACGTGAGCTTGTCGTCCACCATAACCCCCAAGAGCTTCAGGGATCGCTTCGAGGTGATGGTGCAGTCTCCGACTCTGACCACCGCCTGTTGCTCCGATTTACGGCTGTTCACAACCGTGACCTCCGTCTTATGATGCGCGAGCTCCAGTTTCCTGGAGCGCATCCAGTCCTCGACCTTGCGTATACAGTGCGCGGCCGTCAACTCGACCTCCTCGATAGACTCGCCGTAAACCTCCAGCGTTATGTCGTCTGCAAAGCCGACGATCACAACCCCTACAGGGAACTTGAGTTTCAACACTCCGTCATACATGACATTCCACAACACCGGGCCCAGGATAGAACCTTGCGGAACTCCTGCGGTAATTGGGACGCACTTCTGACCCTCCTCCGTGTCGTAAACAAGTACTCGATTCTGGAAATAATTTTCCAGAATCTTGTACAGCGACACCGGTACATGGATGCTCCTGAGCGCGAGCGCTATGGAGTCCCAACTGGCACTATTGAACGCATTCTTCACGTCGAGCGTGACGATTGCGCAGTAGCGTATTCCCCTTCTCTTGCGCTGGATTGCTACCTCCGCCGTCTTGATGACGGAAGAGATTGCGTCCAGCGTGGACCTGCCCTTCCGAAAGCCGAACTGGTTACTTGCCAGACCGTGTACACCCTCCGTGTACCTCACCAGTCTGTTGAGGATGATCCTCTCCATAACCTTGCCCGCGGTGTCCAGCAGGCAAATAGGCCTATATGCCGATGGGTCCCCTGGCGGCTTCCCAGCCTTCGGCAATTAAACCAGTCTCTGCCGCTTCCACCTGTCCGGAAAGAGACAGTCATCCAGGCACCTCTGCATGACTGCCCTGAACAGCCCGGGGGCCGTTTTTATCGCCAGCCTGATCGCCAGGTTAGGGATACCATCCGGTCCCGGTGCCTTGCTCACCTTTAGGGATTTGGAGATCACGATGAGTTCCTCATTCTTAACCCTTGCCTCCTCCCCTGCCTCGACACGGCTGTCGTCGCTCACGGATTGGATGCTCGGCAGGTTGGCCGACCATCTCTGGTCTATGTCTGAGATACTGGAACGTCGGACGTGAGACTCGACTGCCGGAGGCCAAGGACTTGGCTCGTGGCGTGGAAAGAGTCCCTCGATGATACGCTCCAGCATCGCTGGTGATCGCTCTGCAGGCTCCAGCGCGCCTTTAGTCTTGGCCATTACGATCATGTAGGCGTCACCCCACGGATTTGTATTGGCACTCGCACATAGCCTATCGAAGCAGGCCCTCTTGCTGGCCTTTATCGCACTCTTTAGCATCGATCTTGCCGAACTGAATGCTGCGCGGCGCTCTGTCCTCTCTTCTTCGTTTCGCGCACGCTGCATCCTCCGTCTTGCACGGAGGCACGCACTGTGAAGGTCGGCTATCGCGTCCGTTCACCAGTAAACCGGTGGCTTTCCATTCCTAGGTTGGCGAGTCCTAGGCATGGTGGCGTCGCACGCCCGCGATAGCATAGCAACTAGTTGGTCAGCAGTCGGGCGGAGCCAACTGCCCCCCTCGCGCTCCCTTCTCATTGCCTCTTCGAATACCTCGGCATCAAAGTGCGATGTCTTCCACCCGCGAACGGTCGGAGTGTTGGCTCTACCCGTCGCTTGCCGCCTCTCGTTGTTGTCTACACTATAACAGACCGCCTGGTGGTCGCTATTAGTGTAGCCATCGTCTACCCTCCAGTTCTTGATCAGTCCTGGGCTGGAGAACGTCACGTCGATGATCGACTCCGCACCATTTCTGCTAAATGTACTTTTGTTCCCAACGTTGGCCAGATCTAGGTTGAGCTTTGCAAAAGCCCCCAACAGGATCTGGCCCCTCTGGTTCGTGAAGCGACTTCCCCACTCAACAGCCCAAGCGTTGAAGTCGCCCGCCACCACCAACGGCGTTAGGCCCGTTAGCTCCATGGATAGGAGGTCGACCATCTGGGTGAACCTTTCGGTATACCAACGAGCATAGCAACTGCAGTAGAACACTCCGTTTACCTTAGCAACTACGTACCCTTCTTCTGAGGTTGAGACAACCTCCTGAACCGGGAACTAGCTCGTCGTACATATGGCCGCCAAACTGGACTTATCCGCAACCCAGTTACCGTTTCCGGGAGGGATGCGGTAGGGATCCGTTATGACGGCGATGTCCGACAACGACTCAGTGGCTGCTTGGTGTAGCAGCTGCTGAGCCGCGAAGCAATGGTTCAGGTTCAGTTGCGTCACCCTTACGCCCGTGGTTTCGCAGCCGGCTTACCGGCTGGGCACCTGGGGCCTCCCATAAAGTGTTTGGCGTCCCGTTTCCCGGAACATACCATGCACTTGGGAGACTCCACACAGTCCATTGCTTTATGGCCTGCACCTCCACATCGCCTGCACAGCTGGCTCCTATCGGGCCCCTTGCAGGTCCAGGACTTATGTCCGCCCTCAAAGCACCGGAAGCAAATGTCTGGTTGCTGTAGTATGCCCAGAGGACATACAGACCAGCCGACCTTCAACTTGCCCTCTTTCAGGGCCAGATTAGCGTCCGCCGACGGTAGTCGGAAGGTAGCTATCTGGGTCCCCGCCGGACCTTTGCGGAGGCGGATTGACTCCTCAGCCACCTCTACCCCGCACTTCGCTTTTAGGGCTTGTGCAATGTCACACCCCTCAGTGATTTCGTCCAGGTTTTTAAGCTGGAGAGTCACTTCTGAGGTGAGTGCCCGCACTTGCACCTCCTTTCCTAGGACCTTTTCAGCTACCGTTTTGTAGGTAGCCCCCTTGTTCTTGGCGTCCTTCCGGAGCTCAAGTATCATCTCGCCAGTGCGAGATCGGCGGATACTCCGCACATCCGCCCCCAGATCCTTGAGCTGGGTTTCCCACCTCATCTTCTTCAAGACTTCTGAGTACTTCGACCCATCCGTCTTGAGTATGAGGGCATCACCCCTACTCCGCGCCTTTTTGACCTTTTTTGATCCTCTGGCCGCTCCGCAAACAAAACAAAACAAAAGTCTGCCATAGTTTTAAAGTTTATTAGGTATTTGCCTAAGTGAAAAGCTCAAAACAAACACTCAATGTTATCGCTGTGGCTCTTCTGAAAACGAGCAAAGAAAAGACCCTCTTGGATTGGGTAATAATTTATTATTTCCATGATAAAACCAGTAAAATCTGTGCGCTTCATTACAACTGCCACTGTCCGATAATCAATTTTATTACAGTCCTGAAATGGGGGAAATTGGAATGAGGGACACGAGTGAAGCCCTGTGTGTAATCAGCACACGTTGGCATGTGGAATAATTAAATTTGAAATCGAAATGATTTCCGCCACCCGTCAAACAAACTCCGGTTCTCTGTCGGTTTATCATCGGATGAGATGCGGCATGCTAGAGGTTATGAGATTGATTTCCCGTCTCCGCCCATAAGCCCACCGGCCTGGTGACGAGGATGACTTTATTATCGGCTTATTATCGTGTAAACCGCGTCGCTGTTCCCGAGTAGTGTGAGGCACACAATTTCCCACATTTTCAGCCTGGTTGCAACAGGTCAGCGCAGCAGTCAGTAAGTCAGTCGGAAGGTCCGCAAAAGGAAACATCTGTACTTTTGACACTGGTCAGAGCAATGTCACGTGAAACATATGGGAACACTACTCGGACAAGATGTTAACCGGTGGCAACACTTCAGCAGCTGGGTCGCACAGAGCTTCGGAGGTGGCAACAGGTTTTAAACCGAGTGGAACTCGAGAAATCCAAGCCTTTTACTTGCGTGTAACGAGGGGAGGGGCAAGTGGATAGAAAGACACAATTCCAGTTCGGTACAGTTGTCCCGCTGTGATTCACAGGTGTGTGTATTATGAGAAAAAAATTATAACGAAACAAGCTGCTTAGTGCAATGTTCCCGTTAAGGCGCTTGGGAATGGCTCGCTGGAAATTTGATCTGCTCGGTAATTTTTCGGAATTCACTGTCTGCTAAATCTTGCCTGCTTGATGCTGTCCAGCTGGTGGCGGCAATTTTCCATTTCAGTGCGCGATGGCTGCGGCCAGTGTTGCCAGAAAGTCGTTATAAATCAACGTCCACTCCCTCCCAGAATACGGAATCGATTGTCGCCGGCCGTGGGCCGGAAGACGCAAACAAATGGTCAAAGTCGCAGTGCGGATTCTACTACTTTCGGACAACCTCGGACTCACCGCACTGTCCTGCAGAGCACCACTCGGGACTCATTTGGTGCACAAAAATGCAGAATGTAATTCCAAACCCCAAATATAGAGCTGCAACGGTTTTACCCCGCACTCTCGCCTCCACCACTAGAGGCTACTTATTCCTGTGTGCTATTGCAGTGTTTGGAAACTGCATTTTGCACCGCAGCAGCAGCAGCAACCGGTAGCAAGTAGCAAAGCAATTGCGAAATAGCAAGTAGCTCTCGCATATTTCCCACACTCGCCTGCTGCGCTCACTAAGTGGAGGGGTGAGCAAACGGCTGCCGAGAGGGCGAGCGCCACTGCAAAATTTTAATTTCTCCAATTTTAATATACATTTTCAACATTTTACATTTCCCAGCTGCAAGCAGCAGCAGCAGCAGCAGCATGTAAAACCACAACTATTTCGCAATGAAAATATAATTTTCAGCTTGTTTTATTCTGTCTATCTGTCTGTTTGTGTGTTTGTGTGTTTGGCAATCCATGATGATACGACGGCGGTGACGCTTGCTGACATTCTCTGTTCGGAAGAAGGAAAGGTTTCGAGGGTTGGAATTTTTCGGAACGTTGCGAAAAAAAAAAATTTGACAGCAGCGCAGCGCAAGGCCTAATGAAAATATCATCAACCCCTCAACGGGACTGTCAGCCGGCTGTCCCAAAGCTCTTTGGTTTGTCATACTTTGTTTCGCTCATGGCCGGTAACAGTCGCAAGCTGTTTGCTTGGTACAGATTTATTTCGATTGTTTAATTATTTCACGATAATTTTTTCTGAAAATGCGATAAAATACTTTGGTTTTAAGAATTTTGCTGTTAACAATCACCTCGAAATTCATTTAATTTATAATTTAATTTATAATCGTTTAAGGGATTTTTCAATAAACTTTCGGATTACCCGTTTTATTGCGCTTTTAGTCGTAATTTTTTATATATTTCTGAATGCTAAAAATCGAACTAATGAATAAATATATGTTAGTCACTCTAAGTGGTGATGCAAAGTATCAACACTCGATAAAAAGATCTAACCTCACGATCATGAGCCGATCCGTCTTGAGCCTAATCCCGAAGCCAGAATGTCCAGCGTCGTTTCATTTCTTTCCTCAACACCGTTATCGAGATAAGAATCGCTCCAGTCGCAAGCTTGTACAGCTTTAAAAATAGCCTGACTGAAGTCAGAGATCTTTGTTGATTCAGTTTGATCGGTTTAGCTTGTAGGCTTGACCATGTTCACCTTAGAAACAAGTTTACACGATCGCGATTTGGATATTTCGGGCGGTTTTTTTTTGCATTTCGTGCTGTGCATTTTTTTCCCCATTCTCCTAATACCTCTCGTGAATCGCACGTCAAAATTGTTCCAGTTTCCTCTCTCGCGCTCTTTCTCTCCGGCTGCTTCATCATATGCCCGATGATTTATGATCGCTACACGAAACGAGGCCTTTACATTCGTTGCTGTTCGGTATTAATATCAATTTACTACGATCTATGGGTTGAGCCTCGGAACCGACCGCGCGCCGGTAGGAGCTCCGCACATCACCGATCGATCTTCGACTCGATAAAAGATTAATTATTGATCTCGACTTAATTAATGTTGCAACTGGCTCACACACACACACAAACCGGGTAGCAGCAGGCTGTTTTTTATCGTTCGATCTTCAAGGATTCTGGGGTTTCGCTTTCGATTTTTTGCCCACCATATGTACAACATGTCCATAATTGAATCACTCAGTTCGAGAAGAGAGAGGGAGAGAGAGAGAGAGAGAGAGAGAGAGAGAGAGAGAGAGAGAGAGAGAGAGAGGGGGGTGGGGGGAGAAGCAGGGCGCGTCATACGAAAATATTCCCACGTAATTATGCAAATCAGGAAAGGAACGAACCGAGAACCGAGGATTGTTGTTTCTATTGAGAGACGAGGTGACCAGCTGCCGGAAGCACGCCACCGAGTCCTCCGCAGTGTACGGATGCTCCGGCCGGTGGTGGCGAAAAGACAAACGACTGCTCCCAGGGAAGAGCAAGAAGCAAGGCAGGAGAGAAGTAATGCAATAATTGTGCCCTGCGGAGGACAGTTTGACCGGAGTTTCCTGTTGGTGTGCCAGGAGCAGAAGAAGGTGAATCCAGTTGGTGGTTTGAATGCTGTGTAGATTTAATCCCCCCACCTCTCCTCCCTGGTTTGTAACACATTGGGGCAGCCCACCTACGGTGTGGTCTGTTTTTTTCTTCAACTTAACCCGGAGCCCACAGCTCCGGTGGGTGGTTACGACAATCAATAATTATAGATCAATATCATGCTGGGGTCTGCTGGTAAGCTGTTGGCCATCGCATCTGGGCCTGGCGCTGTGCACTAGCGTAAGATCGTTATCTCGACTAAGAGATTAGCATTAATTATATACAGCTTGCGGGCTACTGGATTTGCATGCAGCAGGAGGCAGTGCTTTTAGGGTGTGTGCTGTGCTGCCTCCTTGCTACGAATCAATACGATTTACAATGATAAATCGTTCAGGAGAAGTGCCAACAAAAGGATACTTGTCGCGAGTAAATACTGAGAAATGTTGCATAAATCAAGAAAGGGTAATTTACGGCCCCGTTCAGGGTTCTCAAATCGGTTAACTCAAATCCTTGAATAGTATTCAGTAGAAGTAAAACTAAATATTTTGCATAATTATTAACTTTATAATACAGAAAAGCATAACCAGTCAGTCAAGTAATAATGTCAAGTAGTAATGTGTATTTTCTCTAGACGATTAGATTTTCGTTTGAATGATTCATTCCATAAACATATACTGCACTCTCAGCAGAGTATAGTGAAACTCGGTTGAAATTGAATCCAAATTTCGTGTAAAATTGCAAACTTCGTATATATTTACAATTTTCGTATATAATTACAATTTTCATCCGCATAAATAATAAAAATGGTTCTGTTAAGAATTACCTCTCAATTCCTAATTCCTATTTCAATACATTGGTGATACTTTTTAGCAAATCTGAATTGAATTTCCACATTTTTTACTTATTTTTCACAGATTTGTACCAAAGAAGGTGTCAAAAACTTTGAAAAAATGATGGAAAATATAAAAAAAAAATAGAAGTATGTGAAAAATTAATCAAAAAACAGAAACCATGTCAAAAACTTCAAGAAAAGTCATCAATTATCTTGAAATCTTTGACATGGATTCTGTTTTTTGACTGATTTTTCACACACTTTTATTATTTTTTTAGAATTCTCCAATATTTTTTCGAAAATTTTGACACATTTTGATACTTGTTTTGCGGTATTTTTTAAAATTATTTTTCACACTTTTTATACGGTTTTCACGTTTTATCGACATTTTCCGCGATATTTTTTTTACTCTTTTTGACACCTTTTTGAAATTTTGTGACAATTTTCCTTACATAGTTTTACTATATTTGTCAGTTTTTATTGTAATTATAGATTTTTTTGCACTTTTTCAAATTTGTATAATATCTGTATTAAATTACTACCTATCACAGAATCGCGTATTCCGAAGTGCATTTGCTTTCTTGAGAGTAGTCGGGAAAGAACATAAACAAATGTTTAAACTTTAGGGTTCTTCGGGTGGTGGATGGCTTACGCGCGCGCCGCTCGTATATATTCGCGGTGTTTGACATTGAAGATACTTCGTTCGCATTCGTATTGAGCTAACTTCGCTTGCAACATTGTTCGATTCCGTCACTCACTACGGTGATACAGTCTTTCCTTTCCGTCGCGGTCGTGGAGATGCAGGGGTAAACTCGATCTTCGACAACAACGGCTTGTACTTTCTTTCTTACAACATCCTTTTTTACCCTAACGATTGTAAGGACGTGGCCGGCACCGTTATCGATTTATACTAAGCGGATGCTAGTGAATTGTTGTACATTGAAGATAGTAATCTAATACCAAAGATCCATACACGCGATTCTTTGTGGAACTTCAAAGACTCAGATCCATCACGGAGGAGCAACTACGAAATGTGCGGTCGTCAAGCTCAAATATAATATCTGTTTTTATTACTCTGTTTAATTTTTATTTTGTTAATCGCTGTTTTTTGCCATTTCTGAAATTTTTGGCCATCATGTCAATTTACATCCGGCTGCCGAGAGCTACGCGCGCCTACTCGATGAGGCACTACCTTCCACGGAAGAATTATATGCTTCGACTCTCGACGATAAATGGGAGAATTTACGCTTGGTCATCGGAGAGCCCGCAACCGTAGCACTAGGTGTAGTAACGTCGAGCCGCCAAAATGACTCGTTTGACGGAGAATGTCAGCAAACGAAGGAGAGGAAGAAAAGAGCTTGGAAAAACTATCCAAGCATCGCCACAAGAGAGAACGCGGCCGAATACCGATGAGCTCGAAATGAGTTAACCACGATTCTGAAGAGGACGAAGTGCCAGCAGGAGGGCAGAGATCGTGAAGAGCTGGACCAACGATACACACCACACCGCTAAAGGCTACACACCGAGTCCAGATATGTGTAGGGACGCGGAGGGAAACCTGATCACAAGTGAGCGCGAGGTGATTCACAGATGGCAGCAGTTCTTCGATGAGCACCTCAATAGCGGAGCAACGGAAGGAGGCGGAAGGGAAGTTATTGTTGGAGTGCCTACAAACGACAATAGTGTCCCAGTTCCCGATATCCTGGAGATCGAACGGGAAATTGGGTCACTCAAAAACAACAGAGCCGCCAGCAAGGACTGGCTACCGGCAGAGCTCTATAAACATGGAAAAGAGGCACTAGCAACGGCACTCCACTGGGTAATCTCTAGGATTTGGGAGGAAGGGAGACTACCGCATAGATAGATGGAAGCAGTTGTATGTCCCATCTTCAAAAAGGGCGATCGGCTACAATGCAGCAACTACCGTAGCATAACGCTTATCAACGCTGCCTACAAAGTTCTCTCCCAGATTCTACTCCGCCGTCTATCCCCTCTAGCGAAAAAATTCGTAGGGCAGTACCAAGCGGGTTTCACACAAGCACACGCTTCTACGGATCAAATTTTCACCATCCGACAGATCTTCCAGAAATGCCCGGAGTGCAACGTGCCCACTAATCATGTTTTCGTGGACTTCAAGGCATCGCATGATACAGTCGATCGAGAACAGCTATGGCACATAATGCAGGACTACGGTTTTCCGGATAAACTGACACGACTTAACAAAGCTACCTTAGACCGAGTGATGTGTTACGTGTGCGTGTCGGGGACACTCTCGAGTCTCTTCGAAGCGCGCAGGGGGTTGACAGAAGGAGATGGATTATCCTGCACGTTGTTCAACATTGTCCTTGAGGGTGTAATCCGACGAGCGGGCATCGAAACGAGAGGCACGATTTTCAGCGAGGGTAGTCAACTCATAGGCTTCGCAGACGACCTGGACATTATTACGAGAAACTCAGCGACGGCGGGGGCAATCTACGCCAGACTAAAAGTGGAAGCTAGGAGAGTTAGACTAGAAATAATTGCGTCGAAAACCAAGTATATGGAAGAAAGCTCGGAGGCTCGAACGAAACCAACATTCGCTTTCCACGGACGGTGATCATGGACGGCGACGAACTCGAAATGGTGGAGGAGTTCGTATACTTGGGATAAGTAAGAAGGTTCAACGACGTATTGAAGCTGGAAATCGAGCCTAGTTTGCCCTTCGCAGGACGCTTCGATCCAGGAGCATACGCCACCGCACGAAACTGACGATGAACAAAACACTAATTAGACCCGTTGTTCTATATGGACTCGGAACCGTGACGCTGCTCACGGAGGACATACGCGCAGTGGCCGTATTTGAACGGGAAGTGTTGCGGACAATATTTGGTGGAGTACAAAGCGAAAGCGGAGAGTGGCGCAGACGTACTTTTGGAATCACGAGCTGCAGGTAATATTTGGAGAGATTCCCATTGTGTACCTAACGAAGATCGGAAGGCCGGACATATCGCGAGGATGCCGGACGACGGTGCGGTAACATCGGTTCCCCTCAAGGACCCCACCGGCATCAGGAATAGAGGGGCCCAACGTGCTAGATGGCTTGACCAGGTTAAAGCGGATCTGCGAGTATCGAGACGTCTGAGAATTGGTGACGAGCCGCCCAGAACCGAGTAGAATGGAGGAAAATTCTTGATACGGCACGAGCCACCACGGCTCTAGGCTGCTGAAGTAAGTATCATTGCATCTGTTTTTTTATTTTGAAGTCATTTTCACCGTTTCTTCTATTTTGTTTTATTTTCCTTTCTCGTTAATTTTGCAATTTTTACCAGTTGCGTCCTTTTAATATTTTTTCCTATTTTTATACTTTCGTCATTGTAATAATTTTTTCTTAAAAATTTTTCCAAACCGTTTTTTTCCTCCTTTATGTCTGCTTTGAACCACCATTGTTTGCACAACATTGAGTTTTTAAGTCATGGTAATTATTTTTCAACACATTTTTAGTTTCTTACTACGCATATTCCATCACTCTCGTTTTTTTGCAAATTTTTGAATAATCAGATATGTTTAATTTTTATAATATTATGATTTGCATTTTTTATTTTTTTTTATTTTTACTATGTTTATAAGTTTAGATATTTTGATTGTTTAACAAAAAATTTAGTTAATGTTCATTTAAACAAGTCATTGTATTTATTTTTATTTTGTTTGTCTTTTGTCGTTATTTTTGTAAGTTTTTGTTTGTTAAATCTTCACGTCTCTATCGATTTTTTATGCACAGTTTTTTTAATGTTATAGCTTTGTATTTTTGTTTAATTTATTCGATTATGTTAACTATGCTGTTTTTCTTAATCTTGTCTTTTATCTATGTCTTTTTGTCGTTAAGATCAATTTTACTCTTGACGTAGAATTACGTCTCTCGGCAAAATATATTGAAAAACCGAAAATATCGAGAACGTAGTAATCGATTGAAAAATCATCTACACACACGCCCAAATTCATAAAATTGTAATTTGGTCATTCGAACAATTGAACTATTGAAAATTGTCAAGCCTTGTGGAAACACCTACTTCGACCTCTGATTGGTCACCTAATGCTTGCTTTGCCTAACACGGTCGACAGAATATTATACCTTGTTAGGCGAGAATGCCCTATTCGGGCTATATAGAAGCCTGCTTCTATATAGAAACCAATCAATTTACAACTATATGACCACTAGCACGATCATAACTAGGGTTTGCAATATTCAGTTAGCGCTCAACTTCCGAGCTGATTAGTCGATTCTTTACGAGCGAGCAGTTATTGGAAGTCGATCACGGGCTATATCGTACGTTTTATCGTTTCAAGTTTCGGTACATCTCGCAATGCCGCGCCGCGAAAATACTTTTCGCGTGGACTATTCGCAGTTTCCGAAGCAGCTTTCTCATGACGATATCCATAAGTTCGTTGTTCAAGAACTCGGTCTCACGCGGGAAAACGTGGTTCAACTTCAACCTAGCAAACGGCTAGCATGTACATTTGTGAAGGTCAACAGCCTCGAGCTTGCCGAGAAGATTGTGGACCAGCACGACGGTAAACATGAGTTCTTGCTTGACGGAAAGTCCTACAAGCTGCGAATCACGATGGAGGACGGATCGGTGGAAGTAACTATATTCGACCTGCCCGAATATGTATCCAACGATCAAGTCGCCACTTCCCTTGCCGAGTACGGGGATGTTATCAGTGTTCGTGATCTACTATGGGATGACCGGTATGGTGAGTTGGGTGGAATAACAACTGGTGTTCGTATCGCGCGCGTAGTAATACGAAAAAATATCCCATCTCTAATAAAGATTGACGGTGAAGAAACTGCGGTGGCTTACAAGGGGCAGAGGCAAACTTGTCTGCACTGCCACGAATTTGCACACATCGGCATCCCATGTGTGCAAAACCGAAAACTGCTGGTCCAAAAAGTCGCAGCAGATCAATCCTACGCTAACGTAGCCAAAGCTAAACCTATTCAACCAACACCAACCAAACCTCTGTCGAGCTCAATTTTTCCACGAAAACCAACACCTGCGACCAATGCAGCACAGTTCCGTAAAATCGAGCAACAAAACACATCGGTTGCAGCCCTAGCTCTCTCGAAAACTAAAACCACGATGCCACCCCCCGCAGGACCTACAACGAGGTCGTCTGGAAAGCAAACCGTCATCCATCTCACGCCGCTTCCAACCTCATATGGCACTGCTTCTCCCTACCACCGACCAGACGGCGATGAAACCGATAGCTCCCAAACGTCACTAGCCTCAAACAGCAGTCGAAAATGTAAGAAATTACAAGCGCCACAAGGCAAAAAAATGAAGCACTCCGACGAAACTACCATCACCGGCAACGAGTACGTTCGAGCTTCTGATGAAGAGATGCAGCAGTGATGGAGTACACCAGCTGTAACATCGGAACAATTAATATAAACACTATTACCAATCAAACCAAGCTAAACGCTCTCCGAACATTCATTCGCACGATGGAACTGGATATTGTGTTTTTGCAAGAGGTCGAAAACGAACAGCTCAGTTTACCCGGATACAACATCGTTTGCAATGTTGACCATTCCAGACGAGGAACTGCAATAGCGCTGAAACAACACATTAAATATTCCCATGTAGAGAAAAGCCTGGACGGGAGATTAATCGCACTGCGTGTACACAATACTACGCTTTGCAATGTGTATGCCCCGTCCGGATCAGTCTATCGCGCCGAGCGGGAGCGTTTTTTCAAAAACACCGTTGCCTATTATCTTCGTCATCGCACCGACCACTTTGTGCTTGGTGGCGATTTTAACTGTGTAATTCGGCAAAGCGATGCAACAGGCCAAAACTCCAGTCCCGCGCTTCAGACCACCGTCCAGCAGCTCCGGCTTCAAGACGTGTGGCTACAGCTTCGGCCGCGTGAAATCCAATACACGTACATCACGCACAACTCTTCGTCCAGGCTCGATCGACTGTACGTCAGCTCTAGCCTCCAAGAACAGCTGAGATCAACTGATGTACATGTATGCTGTTTTTCGGATCACAAAGCCGTCACCGCCAGAATTTGCCTTCCTCTTCCAAACACTGCCCATGGGTATGGTTATTGGTCACTTCGCCCCAACCTTCTCACTCCCGAAAACATCGACGAATTCCAAATCCGATGGCAATATTGGACTCGGCTTCGTCGGAACTACCAGTCATGGATGCAGTGGTGGTTGTCTTGCGCAAAGCCGAAGATAAAGTCCTTCTTCAGATGGAAATCCAAACTCGCTTTTGATGATTTCTACCGGGAGCAACAACGTCTGTATGTGCTGCTCCGACAAGCCTACGACGGCTACCACAACAACCGTGAAATGCTGACCACCATCAACCGGGTTAAAGCAAAAATGCTTTCACACCAACGCCGGTTCTCCGAAATGTTTGTGCGAATCAACGAAACCTACGTTGCCGGCGAACCAATATCTACATTCCAGCTAGGAGAAAGAATGAGACGACGAACGACCATCGAGAGCCTGCGAAACGAAAGAGACGAAATAATCGACGATTCTGCTGCTGTCCAGGATCACATGGTGCAATATTTCTCCAACCTTTACGCCCGTGGGAATGTGGGTGTAGTAGAGGAAGGAGACCCGTTTGCATGCGAAAGAGTAATCCCAGAAAATGATATTTCTAACGACGCGTGTATGCATGACATTACCACAACTGAAATTTTATCTGCTATCCGTACTAGTGCGTCGAAAAAATCTCCGGGACCCGACGGTTTACCCAAGGAATTTTATCTGCGCACTTTTGACGTCATTCATCGTGAGCTGAATCTTATACTGAATGAAGCGATACGATCAAACTTCCCAGCACAATTTGTTGAAGGGGTGATCGTGTTGGTGAAAAAACGCGGAGCGGGGGATACTGCGCAATCATACAGGCCGATCAGTCTGTGCAATTTTGATTATAAAACTCTTTCCCGCATATTGAAGCAGCGGTTAGAAAATGTTGTTCGTAACCACAATGTTTTGACCGGCTCCCAAAAGTGCTCAAACGCCGGTCGAAATATTTTTCAAGCCACACTTGCTGTTAAAGACAGAATCGCGCAACTGAAAACAAACCGGAGGAAAGGCAAACTGATTTCATTTGACCTCGATCATGCTTTCGATCGAGTAGACCAGCGTTTTCTATTCAACACAATGCGGACGTTGGGGTTGAATTCATCGTTTGTGGATCTCCTTTCCAATATAGCAGCAGCTTCATCGTCGCGACTGCTTATTAATGGTCACCTTTCTTCTTCTTTTCCGATCGAGCGATCAGTGCGCCAAGGGGATCCTCTTTCTATGCATTTGTTCGTGCTGTATTTACATCCTCTCTTGCGGCGTCTGGAGCAAGTGTGCGGAACAGATTTAATCGTTGCCTACGCTGACGATATCAGTGCGATAGTAACCAGTACAGAACAACTGAATGCAATGCGGGATTTGTTCAGACACTTTGAAAGGGTTGCAGGAGCGCGTTTGAACGAAACAAAAACTGTGGCGATTGACGTTGGCATAACAAATTCACCATTGACCGTGCCATGGCTACGAACAGAAACCACAATCAAAATTCTCGGCGTGATTTTCGCGAACTCCGTGCGATTAATGAGTAAATTGAACTGGGACTTGCTAGTAGCAAGTTTCTCACGTCTTGTATGGCTACACTCACAGCGGACCCTGTCATTACATCAAAAAGTAACTCTGTTGAATACTTTCCTGACGTCACGCATCTGGTACATTTCTGCAAATTTATTTCCAACGGCGGCACACGTGGCGAAGTTGACTGTCACTATGAGGAGCTACCTGTTTCGTGGCGCATGTGCCACTATACCGATGCAGCAGCTAGCACGGAGAAAAGAGGACGGTGGTCTCAATCTACATCTGCCTGCACTTAAATGCAAGTCGTTGCTGATTAGCCGTCACTTACACGAGATCGAATCCCTTCCATATTACAATTCTGTCATCAACCAAACTAATCCTTCACCTACAAATCCCGCCACAGATCTCCCTTGCCTAAAACAAATTCTAGACAATATTGCTAATTTTCCCTTCCAAATTCGCCAACACCCTTCCGCCGAACTTATCCACCGTTTCTTTGTACAAGGCTCAGATAAACCAAAGGTGGAAATAACAAATCCTACCATCAACTGGCTTCGTGTGTGGAAGAATATTAGTAGTAAAAATCTATTGCCTTCCCAGCGCAGCGCTTTATACATCTACGTGAATCAAAAAATCAATCACAAACAGTTGTTGCACACAATGCGACGAGCGGATACCAACGTGTGTACCAATTGCACAGCAGATGTAGTGGAAACCATTCAGCACAAATTTTTCGACTGTTTCAGAGTAAGAAATGCATTCAGATTTCTACAACAAAATTAATGGAAATGAGTGGCGGTCGCACATTTCGAGCAGAAGAACTTCTCTTTCCTTCATTAGAGGGAATTTCATTAACATCAAAAATAATACTACTAAAGACATTAGTGGTTTATATCACCTTCATTGAAAATTGTAATGATAGGATAGACGTAGACACACTAAGATTCAGTATTGAAGTCGAAGTTTAAATAATTATGTATATAATTTTAATAACTAGAATAAACGTACTTTTACAAAAAAAAAAATATTCCCGGGAATCGATTTCCCGGGATACGGGAATGAAAAATCGCATTTCCCGGGAATTCCCGGGAACCGGGAACGGACAAATTTTCCGCAAAATGAGATTTTTAATTAAGTTTATCAGTAAAAGGTAACAAAAAATTGTTTTAAAATCTCATTCTCAATTCGCATGAAAAACAAAAAAAAAACAAATGAAATACAAAACATATTCAAGTTAACATCAAAAATTCGTGATCGATTTTTGTAGCATATATTTGCAGAAGAGGAGAATTAAGGGTCTTCATATCGTCAAAAATCGCTTTAGACCCGCTGACGATTTTCCGTTAGGCTCAAAAATGTTATTTCCTTCTGCGAAACTTTGCTCAAGTCTACTGAATCACCGCTTATGTTCAATTCCTAGATTAAAAAAAAAAATCAAATCACCGATTAAAGTTTTTGCTACACTTAATTGAAAGCTGGTGTCCAAATCTTTCAGTTTGTTGAAAAGAAAACTGAGTGTTAGGCAGGCATTGGACGCGGAAACTATTTGCTATATTCTGTACGGACTTTTAGGGCAAAATATTTTTTACACTACAGTAAATATTTACTTTTTACTTGAGCGGTAGCAAACCTATTCGCCTTTTTTTTCATTTAAATATATTTGCTATGCCATTGTGATTTTTTTTTTCAAATAAACTGCATCTCAAATCTAGTTTTCATTGACAGAAAAAAATTTCAAACCCTTTTGGAGTTTATATCATTATTGATTAGAACGTGAGATTCCGAGGAAGAATATTAGTTACCTAATTAACTACATTATTTCGTTATTTCACCGTTCGGTGGTTTTCTGTGACCGAGACAATCCGGAAGAAAACGATGGAATACTAAATAATCAGTTCAATACGACTTAAAATAAGTCAGTTTTAGTGCATTTGAATGCTTACTAATTAACATGCAAAGATGATTTTTACGTTGAAATACTATACTGACTTTGAGTTTTATAAAATGATTTATTCCAGGTCGCATCAGTTTGACGTATTTGATTTTATTGCAATATTGCATAAGAAACTATAGTCAATCTTACAAAATTTTTCGCGGAACTCGGGAATCCCGAGAAAAGCTATTTCCCGGGAAATCGTTCCCGGGATTGCAAACCCTAATCATAACCAAGTAGCATCGGATAGCAACAGCGGAAGCGGTAGCTGAATCAGCGGTAAGTGCAGTGATACTTCTTCCTCCTGTAAAAGGCTACCTTTGTGCGGTAGCAGTAGCATTAGGGGTGGCAACATTGGTTGGCGCCTCCTGCAGCGAAAAGTTGTCGTACTTTGACAACACACAAATGAGAGTTATGGCAATTAAAATTCGTCGGCCGTCAAATATTTGAAGTGAAAATAGCTTTTCACTGCGTTATCAGAAGAATGCATTATTCATACAGTCAGTGATAGCACAGAAATGTGATTAGTATCATATCTTTTTGAGGACAAATTAAATACTTATGTAACTCAATATTTTCTCGTTTATTCATTTATACTTCATTTAAAGTGTTCGTTCGCATTGTCAAAGACGTTAGTTCATTCGACTACATCTCTATGTCTCACCACGCACTGAATTTTCTTTTGCTTCAGCGAGTTGCAACACCCAAATGCAGCGTAAAAAATAGTGCGTAATGTTGCGTGTAGCCCCCATATTGCAGTAAAACGCATTATCAAGCTTTGAAAATTGTCAAGCCCCAATTATGCAAACACTGTGCTCTTAAAAATAGTCAAGCTTTGTTCAAATACATATTTCTAATGATCTGGTTGGTCGTCGGGCTTCCTAAAAATCTCAATTTCTAAGTTCTTAGACTTTCCGACAACAACAAAGTCAATTGTAAAATTTATATCTTTGTGGATATTATTAAGAGATGAAAATTTTTTAAAGTTCCACCTCTTTCAAAATACAAAAATGTCATCCACATATCCCCACCACCGAATTGGCAAGAGGTCATTTGTTTCCAATTTGTTCTCTATGTTTGCCATGAAAAGCTCACATAGAGAGGGCGAAAGAGGATTACCCATTGGTGCTCCTTTCGTTTGTTTGTAAAATTCACCCGGAAAGTAAAATAATTTTCTTTCATACACAGGCGAGTTAACTTCTAGAGACTACCGGAATTAGCCAACCCTCTAAGAAATCCAAAATTAACTCGTCACGTCACACTAGACCAGCGCTTCTCAACCTTTTTTTCCCCGCGTACTCCTTGGCGATATTTTTCATATCGATTGTACCCCCTGGTTTGAAGTGTTCTCGCAGTGTGGGAGATAGTAGTGGTAAATCATGTTGTGGTAGTCTAGTTAAGGTTGCAAATTGAACTATGGTTTATTTGATTGCTACAGTCATGTTTTAAGAGCAAGATTGAACAACAAAATAAATAATATAAAGAAAAATTGCTCTGTCCGCCATTACTGATTTTTCTTTCGCGTACCCCTTGGAGGCTTTCGAGTACCCCCAGAGGTACGCGTACCCCAGGTTGAGAACCGCTGCACTAGACCCTTATCTCATGAGCTTCAATGTTACCCGAGGATTTCAAATTTTCAACGATAACTTCCGTGTCCATTCTTAACTGATCGACTTGGAAATAATTTGGCTTGATACTCTTTTACTAACTACTTTGCTAATTTTTCTGTTGGAGCTTCCATCGCTGGAATAATTTCCCTCATACGAATAATATGTATCGGAACAAAACTAAAACTCGAAGTTTTTCAATTGAATCAAAAGACGAATCTTTGCTAATCGATATCTCATTTACGTCTTTTTTACTCTACTAGACGAAATGAAATTCAACTCCCAATAAATTTTAGTAGTCAACACCATCCCAAATTCCATTCAAACGCAATTTTCCAATCCACTCTCTAATACACATTATCGTGGCATCTTTTTAAAAAGCATACATCACTTTCCAATATCAACCTGTAGTGCGCGTCCTTTTCGAACACTGCAGCTCTGCAATCCGACTGCAGACAGAAGAGGTGGGAGGAGAGGGTGGAGAGGCTGGTCACAAGCCGGAAGCGGGAAACGGGAAAATAAATGAATATTGGGATAATAAAACGATTTCGTTCTTCATTACATTCCGCCGACGCCGGCTGACGCTGCCGGTGCGTGCAGCGCCGATGCCTGCAGGGGTGAATTTTTCCCGTGAATTTTGCACGGAACGGAACCTGTGCAGCGCGCAGTTTCCCCTTCCATCCACCGATGATAAAGGTTGTGGTTTATCAATTTGATTTATTTTATATTTTTATGTCCGAAAGCAACGCTTGAGCGTTTGTTATTGTGTGCATTCGTCAATCGAAGTGGATCTTGTGTTGGGGTTGCGAATAATTGACACTCGGATCACTCCCATCGATTGTCAGATGACGGTTTTCCCCTGGTAAGATTCAACCTTTGCTTCCATGGTCAGTGCGATCGGTCGGACAAACGTCGAGGTCGACACTGTTAGAGAACGGTTAAACCAACGATGATGGCGGTGGAGGCGGCGGCGGTTCGGAGTGGCGTTCGTCGCGTGGCTTCTGCAGAGCAGAGCGTGTATTTGCGCACACAAACACATTACCATATAGAATTGTATGGACATTGCAGAAAATATTGTCCAAACCAACCGACCGAAAAACCCCGAAAGCATACCGAAGCATCATATATCACGCCCGGAATGAATGTAATATATTACTGCTGCATTTCGGTTCCAACATGTTAATTAACAATTTTGTTTAAATTCCGCTGTTTTATGCGCTATCTGCTGCTGTTGTTGTTTATGTACAGAGGAATCGTCGTATCTGGAACTGGACCGGGTTTTGTGCCTGTGCACGTGCACGAGGCACCGCACTGCCCTGTCCTCCTTTGCGCACCCAAAACACACCACAGTCCATTCCGTAATCCGCAGTCAGTCTGTTAATTTTTGATGAAAATATTACTCCTGCTATCCTGCTGCGCGGGAAAGAATGGTCGGTTGGTTGTATTCCGGGTGCAGGAATTTGCTATTTGTCCTGTCGAACTTTTTCCTCTGCTTCCCTCTGCCTACCGAGAGTGTCCCCAGATCGGAACAACAGGAAGATATTTTAAAATGAAAACTTCCAAATTCCGATGCTTCATAATTCCGCGCGCTAATTTTCGGGGTCCCATTTCGAGTGTCGATGGGCACCGGTGGTGCCCCCCTGCCAGGTTGAACCGTGGCACTGGGGAAATAAATCCTACTGGGTTGGGGGAGACAGAGGGAGCAGTAGAAAAAAATGAATTTCATAAACGGAGAAAAGAAGTAACTGCGGCTGGAATTTCCACGTTAGAAAAGCTAGTGACGCACCGCAAAACCGGGGAACGGCGACGACGACGACGACGACGACGGCAACAACGAGGAACCGTGCGTGGAATGCCAGAATCATACCCAGGTTTCCGAGTATGGGGTCTTGCATAGTTGTGATATATTCGGAATTCATTTATTATTTCTATATTTAACCATTCCCGATGTGTTTTCGTTTTCTTTTTTTCCCCCGCCGCATATGGTTGTTCAGAACAGCTCTCATGGCGCGGACGCGCCTCCTCCGTTCAGCAATGCAGCGGCCATGCGTCATGCAACCTCTTCTTTTTTCTGTTACAAATTTAGAGATCTAATCCAACGTCGGATATTTGATCTAGAATTGAGGCGCCCGGAATGGAATTTGACGGAGTAATTCTCAAATTACTTATTACGGTTCGAATGCGTTGTGAGATAATATCATTGTTGAAGCTGATTGTCCCAATTTTTTTTTTCAATTTACACATTGTGTTGTTTTTGTTTAACTTTTTTTTTATTTGTTTCGCTTTTGTCAGTTCGTCTTTCTGTTACAGGTGAGTGCAGTTTTTGGCAACACATTTTTTTCTATTTTTCAATTTACACATTGCTATCTGAATTCGATTTAGAACTGTTTAAACATTATTATATCGTTTTGGTTTCGATTTTGTTTTTCAACTTCACATTCAAATCCAAGAAAATGAATTTGAATTTGTACAAAACGAACATTACAATTGGAAATACAATTAATGAAAGGTTAACGTTAAATTACGATAGCCTGTCTTAAGTTAAAATATCGTTTGCAATAGGTTTGGGAATACGATAGATATGTTCTTGTTTTGACCCTGTTGAAAGAAAGGTGAATTAGGTGAACGGTGTTAAACATTGTAAAGCTCGGATGCTGGACGGGTGTTCAAGCACCAAGACGCCCAGCGTAACCTGCCAGAAATTGACACCCGGCACGAGATTGACGGTACTTTGCCTTTAGTTTCTTTGCTACGATCAGAGCCTCGAATCTGACATGAACACAAAAAAGAACAGCAAGAACTTCTTGCATAATTTTCAACACAATCAGGTTTGGCCAAAGGCAGAAAAAATATCAACTTTTAAAATCATATGATCTGGGGCATTGAAAAGTGCCTTCTACGTTTCACAATAGTGACAAACTTGTTTGAGTTATCGTCATTTTGAATTGTCATTTACCGATGACTCGGGATGATTTAGTTCTCTCCGGGATTATTACCAGTGTCCAAACAGTCGGAAGCAAACGCGACAGATCCGAACAGTACTACTAACAAGTCCCGTCCCGTCGGGATGCGGTATATTTTTTCCAAATCTGTATCATATTTCCAGTTCGCTTAATTTTCGTTCTCTCTACTTCATATACTGTCTGCTTAATGAACGAAAGTCCGGACATGTTCAGCGATGCTGTGCAGTATGGTCCGTCGATTACCTCGGTTGGTACGTCTGCTGTGAAAGGCTGCGATCGAATGAAATTGTTGGGTACAAACAGCATGCAAAAAGTTTTTGAAATCGTCGTCTGCTCTGCTAAAGCGGGCTGAGCCAGCTTTTAGTAAACCATCCTCACGCTGCTGTAATCGATTATACAGGGTTATACAATAAAGATTATATTTCTGCATGCTAGGATTTTGTACTTGACTACTGAGAGTTATACTTTCGGTGGGCGTGCCTTTGTCAGGGTGGCGACTCAATCACTAAAAATAAATTCCCTGATATTTTCAGATTACCTAGTAAACTTCCCAAAATTACAGTTTTTTCATATTTTCTGTATTTTTATCTTGATATGAAGTGGGATTAACTCCTGGGTTCCTTAGTCAGAAAAAAAATTTCACTGAAATTTTTTTACAAGTGTAGTGTTTACAACTTTTAAGCGGTTTTCAAAATTCACGCTTGTTTTAAAATTTACACACTTTCTCGGATTTCAGAATTCAACCATTTTTGATGCGTCACTCACACTTAAAACTTGTTGAAAAAGTGCTTGAGAGAGATTCAAAAACAAGTCGAAACGTAATAAAAAATTGCTGAACATGAATCCACTTCTAGTAAAATCAGTTGAACTGGATGCCAATCATCTACGACAAGCTCTAACAAAAAAATCAGATTTGGAAAAACGAATAAGTCAAAAAGTTTCAACATGTATTCAAATTCGCTTTAAAATGAGTCAAGAATGAGTCAAAAACAGTCGAAAATGTCTCAACAAAAAGATCACAAATAATTGAAAACTGTTCGACAACGGTAAAAAGTTCGTCAAAATCGATGCTAGAAGATAGTATAAAAAGTGGTTAACCATAAGGAATAAAATAAACATGGAACAAAAATGTGAAACATGAGACCTAGGAGAATTATTCGAGAAACAGTGGAGAATTCTCCAAGGGAATTGAAATGGGAATTGGAAATGGACAGAAAATTAACAAAATTATGATAAGAATCGTATGTGGATCGAAAAGCTTATACAGCAGCTGGATAATTTATTTCACAATTAGTCGAAAACGGAGATAAAGTAGTACAAAAGAATTATCAAAAATAAGACCGAATAGGTAAACTATTAATCATTTTGAAATTCAAGTAATTGGTCAAAATAAATCCCTCGTAATAAATTAAAATTTTATAAAAAATCAGGATCGAAATGGAATTAAAAATAATACAAATAGTATTGAACATGAACTGTATCGATAATATGCTGAAATTGGTCAAAATGGGTCACAAATGACCAATAATGTGTAAAACGTGAGTTTGTAAAAAAATCATTTGTTAAAAAAACTAAAACAGGTCAATATTGAAGAAAAAGTTTGATTGGATCAATGAAGAACCTTTTTGATCGAAAAATCTCGAAAAGGGATTCAAAGTTCTAATCATGATTGAATACAATTTGACTTGTTAACGGGTGCCAACCAAACTTTTGAAGGATGTATATGTTCTCTCTCTCTCTCTCTCTCTTTCTCTCTCTATCTCTCTCTCTCTCTGTCTCTGTCTGTCTGTCTCTCTCTGTCTCTCTCTCTCAAAAAAAAAACAAATTCCTCCGAGTTTGAACACATTTCAACTTAGGAAGCAACAATGGCGCCATTTTGAATTTTTGAGACAGCGGAAATTTTCGATGTTTTTTTCGACTCCATTTTGTTTTAATGCCAAATATCAAAGTTCTCAGACAAACCATATAAAACAGTAAACAGTGTTGAGTAGCGATAAACGCATATAGAGTTAACAGGCTATGACGTTCATGATGCTTTATCGGCGATTCGTTTGTCTCATCTGTGAGCAGGCTTGTAAACGGTCAACGTTTTCATTTGATTTCGCTTCCTTAGCGTGCATCACAGTATAGGCTTCCGCTCGTAAATGTAAAACAACCGTCGCCTTTCAAACAAAGAACAGGATGATCATACGACACACGCGCATCAAAGAGATGCACACTGTCACTCGTTTGGCCTATTTTTTTTCTACTTTGTTCTATTTAGCAAAAGAATCATATCAAATCAAGAAGACTGGGAACTCTACCTGAGATAGAGTGACAGTTTTGGCAGCTCAGCCTTTTGAGTAAAAGTGGAACTGACGCATGCAAATGTGTGTGCTGGCGGTGTGAATGCAAACCGAACGCACAGGCTGGACCACCACATACGCACATTCTGTCTCCGCAGCACTTCCACTTTCAATAGATGGAGTGCGCTGTTTGATTTGGCGCTTCTCATTTGTATGTATTTGTATCGATCCAGAGATGCCAATCTTCGTGATATGATGTCTTCGTATTAATGTTGAGAAAGATTATTACAAGATCAATGATATAAACAATTTACAAAATATCCGCACACAACGTGCGTGTTTCTCATTTCTAGAAAAATGTCAAAATACGTTTAAATAAAAAAACTTCGTGGTAGCGGTACTCGTTTGACATGTTTGTTCAAGAGGACGTATTAAGACAGCGAGCTTTTGTAGCATGAGAGTAAGAAGAAGACGATTATCGCAGTGAAAAGTGATTCTACTTTCGAAGCCTATCTGTGAGTGACGACTGACGCTACAAAACATCGCGTTATATTCATGATCTGAGTTTAATTATTTTCTGATACGATTTTGATTATTCCCACATATAACGCCTGAAGATTCAATATATGGATCAGAAGCCTTGATAAATAAAGTAAGCGAAACCTTGGTGCTATATTCCGATTCGGAACTTGACCTTCTGTTTATTATTCACAGACTCCGCAGTCAACTTATTTGATGTACGGAATAATTGCGAACCTATGATGACTAGCTTGTGAGGCCAGCATCATATCTCAATACTAGTTGGAGAGCTTGTTCGAAAGTCGAATCGGATCGAATATAAGTAACAAAGAAAGGTTAAAAATGAGACCTGAAGCACGCGGAAAATGCTAATTCTGCGTAAAATAGAATCAAACATTTGTTTGGAATATCAAATCAAAGTGATTCAAAGACAGATTAATTTTTGTTTGCAGTGTTTCAAATTTAGAGGAAAAAATGCATAAAAACTATTAAGTTGATCTTCTTGATATTCATTTCAACTGTAGCATTGCCAAACACCATTCAATATGGGTATGTTCAGACGCTATTCGAGAATCAGACATGGCTATTTCTGAATACAGTTTAAAATTGTGAAATATTGGCCGAATCCGGGATGATGACCAAAGACCGAGAAGAAAAAACTCAGGCGTCGTTTTGAATTCCAGCTGCTTTTATCTGACCATAGATTCCATTGGCTACTTCTGGGTCCTAGGAATCGATCAAAAATGGTCAATTACTATCCTATATGACTGTTTTTAGAACCGGAATGAGAGCAAGAGTCCGGGCATCAACTTGAGACGGCTGGAAATCAATTCCAGATGCAATTTTAAACCGATAAAATTTCGGTTTCTTATTCTGATCGAATATCATCTAATAGTTTTCGACATCCCATCGGGAAGACAGTCAAATCAGTCAAAAAGTTTCAATGAAAACAAGTGTCAGTTACTGCTCTACCCCGTCCTCTTGTTACAGTAATCGGTTACACAATGAAGACTAAATTTCTGCATGCTACTTTTATACGCTACTACTGAGAGTTAAACTACCGGTAGGTATGTCTTTGTGGAATGGAATGATTGAAACAACAACAATAAATCAGTTATAAAACAAAATCCTTCCTGCACTTAAGCGTCGGTTGTGCTAAGAAAAGATGGCCTTGTTTCAGCTCTAATTGGTCGAAACATGCGTTCAACATGTTTCTATATTTTTTAATGATACAACAGTTGGTATCACGAAATCCCAATTTTTCACATTTTTGTGGACGCATAGCTTGTTTTCTAATCTATTGCTGTTAGAATGAAGGAAATTGTCTGAGTTTTAGAGATCGTGGCGCTCTCGACGTTTTCGGTTCTTCTCAATTTGTACCCCTAAGTTGCCATAAGACGGAATCCTACGTCGAAATTGATCTATGATAAAAAATACGTGGACTGAGAAATGTCCAAAGAGCTTCACAGGCTAATAAAAGCATCCAACTTTATCAAATAGGCAAATAGTAGTCGAAAACAAGTCAAATAATTATCGAAAATAATGGAAATAATAATAAATATGATCCAAATTCGGTAAGTAGTAAGTGGTTGTAACTGTATTAGATATCATTATAATCCGAGGTTCGAAATTTTCAATTTTTACATATGCACATGAGGACGTATAAATTTTCCAAATTGGATCATTGTGGGATGATCAAATTTCTTACGCAAATAAAAGTTAGAAACTATGTAGAATTAAAAACATTTGCTTTTTCTGCGATTTTTTACACAAATTTTCTGAGGTTTAGAAATATTTGTGCGATTTTTACTAGGACTTTCTAATTCAATTTTTTGTTGAAAATTGTAAATAACTTGTCAACATCGGTAGACGCAACCGATGAAAATATTATGCTCATTTTTAGAATCCAAAAAATACACCAAACAAACAAAAATGCACGATATCACATTGTAACGATAAAAATATGATTGATATAATGAGGTATAGAAGATATAAAATGGCTTAAAACCGGTGCCAAAACGGGTCCAGCGCAACGTTAAAACAGTTGAAACTGTGCAAAATGAATGAAAACACAAATAGTCGAAAAACACTTCTGCAGGTTGCGCCATAATGATTGCAACAAGAAACAGAGGACCATGTTTTTGACAAGGGGTCATCCACAAATTACGTAAGGGTTTAGAGGGAGAGGGGGGGGGTATCCAAATTTCTTACGAATGCTTACGAAGGGGGAGAAGGGGATTCTTAGAAATCTTACGTAAGATTGAGAAATTTCAAAAAACTGAAAAAAAAATTACAAAAATTTAAATTCATTAAGCAGACAATGTGTGCAGCAGGGGAAGCGAAAAATAAGCGAACTGGAAATATGATACAGATTTGGAAAAATATATCGCATCCCGACGGGACCAATTTTGACCAATTAAACTACGGGGGTTGGTGGAACTGTTCCACAATCTATGTGCGTATCACATTCCTCTACCGACTTACTCTATTGCTCATCCGTATATTTTTCCAAATCTGTATCATATTTCCAGTTCGCTTAGTTTTTGCGTCCCCTGCTGCACACATTGTCTGCTTAATGAACTTGAATGTTAACGGGTAAAAAAGGCAGGAAAAGTCAATAACGATTCCAAATTGATCAAAATAAGTTGGAAAGTGGTTAAAAAATTGCCAAAATCAAGATTTTAACTATTCAAAATCAAGACAAATTTGTTTTTTTTTGTTCTTTAAGGAGACCTTATCGTTTAATTTATATTTGATTCCACATGAAATTTTTTATAAACTTTTAAATTTTAACGGAGGTGATTTTTTTATTTTGGAGATATGATTTTTTCAATCTATAATATCCCAGTGATGAAAACACCAAGCGTCTCCATTGAAGAGTTACTGCAATGCCTAATGCAGACGCATCCGACGTATTAACTTACATTGAAGATTTATAAAAATCTATTTCATGAGTCTAGAATCCTCCAAAACGGCAAAATACGGTTTGTATCATGATTTTCACATAGTAATTGTTATTTAAAGTTCAGTTTGATATATTTCCAGAAAAGGCCCATTATTTATTTTCAATTTTTCAACAAAGCATTCAAAATTGTTCAAACGACCTAAGAGTTACAACATTTAATAATTGAAAATTTTGAAAATAGTCTTATTTCAGCAGGTCAGATTTACGAAGAGAAATTTTATGAAGCTGGTTTGAAACAATATCAATCCTAAATCTGAGTCTGTTGAACACTTTCTCTACATAATTGCAACTTAAAAATTGCACATTGCTAAATCTGGTTTTCGCAATCAAAACGAGGCTTCATGTTTGCTTTGAATATGAAACTACCAAAGTTACAAACACGAAAATTCTGCGAAGACAACAAAGTAGCTCTAGCCCGTTTTGTTGCCTGTTAATGACACCCAGCAGAATCGGAAAACAACCATCCACTTCAGTGCGCTTTGATTTTTCACTGCATCGCCGTCTAGTGCTATAGAGAGCAAGTTAGGTCGTCTTAAATGTCATCCTTTCCGATGCTACAAACGGTAACCAAATCCCTTTCTGCAAATCCTTCACCAATTGTAGACAACGCAACAGTAGTGGATCGAGAGAAGTTAGCAAAAAGCGAGAAAATTTTTCTTTCTTTTTTTCTGCAAATGAAAATCGACAGTGGGAGGAAGCAATATGCCAGCCTACTGTTGGCAAGAACGGGAAAATTAAATTAGGATATTTCATCCCTGTCTGCTTCCACATAGACGGTTCGACATCCTTGTGTGTGATCACTGTTTGGATCCTAGCGAGAGAAAGAGCACGAGAAAATTGTTGGGAAAATTGTGGAAACTACTAAATGCATCAGCAGCAGTTACCCAACCATCATTGAGCAATCCAAAATAAGGATTGTGGAGAGCGGAAAGCTCTCCCGATGACTTCGTACCATTCTCTTTCATTTTGCTCATTCAAAACATGTTTGTACGTGTGTGTTAGTTGGAAAGTTCTTGAGAGAATTCTACGAATCGAGTGCAGCTTGGAGTGGATAAGAGAGGGAAAGGAAGTTGCAAAAGCTTCCAACGAATATAACAATCGTGGTAGTGGCAGGAGAACGCCAGCAACAAGTTGGCACTTTGTTGTAAGCGGAACTGTTTTTCCACCTCATCCCCCGGCGTTTTGGGAAAATTAGGTTTATTCGGATCAAACAAAATGAATGACCGAAAATTTATTTCGAGCGATTTCTCATTCCCTTAAAAGAAAATAAATTCTTTTACGGAAAAGTTCGCACCCATTAGCTAATCAATATTCAAGTTTAATTTTCGTGTCTTTGATTTAAAATCGACTAACTTTCGACTGCTGTTGAGAATCAAGACACAAATCCGCTCTGGCAAGATTAAATTCAATTTAGGCGATTACGATTCAAGAAGTTCATACTCGATTACTTCAAGACACTTCCCACTTCCCGGAACAATCGCCTTCCGCTGATCTGTTTATTCGTCCTGTGCCGTAATAATTCCTCGTCTCGAAGAAAGTCCGGCCCGAATCTGCTGCCGGCAATATACATAACAAACGAATCAATCAATTTTATTGATTTTTCCTTCCAACTCTTATTATTATCCTCACAGCCTGTAGCTCGGCTACAGCCTGAGACTTGACCCCCTCCCCTCCGGGCTTCCGGCTGTTCTTGTCAATACATGTTCTCGGTAATATAAAGCATCGGTGCTGTCCTGCTGCTGCTATCTACATCCTGGACAACGACGACCCAACATCGAACCCTGCATGCCTTTTTCCGCGCGTACCCTCGTCGGGGTTTTTCCACGTTCTCCTCGTCAACATCGGGAAATAGTTGCGAATCGGACCCAACATTGCTCCCATGCAATTCAACTGTCCATCGACGAAGCGTTTTTTTTTTTTTTACTTTTTCACTCACTTTCGTATCCGTTGATGGTCGAAGTTCTGGGAAAGTCGTTTTCTTGCTTTGCTTTTCTTGCTATTCGTTACCCTCCTACTTCGAGGATGCCTGTCATGCTGAATAGCTGGATACACACACAGACACACGCCGATCCACCGAACCATTCAACCGTTCTTTATTTGTTCCGATAAATCTATTTTTGATTGTGACATTAATTGAATGATACGCTTGTCAAATTGGACTGACTTCCGATTCTTGTGGCGGTGGTTGTTCTGGAAGGATGAGGCTGGTGCTTCGGGGGTGGAGTTTACGTGGGTTGTGCGAACAATTCTATGACTGTTTAGAACTGCTCTATTCATCCCTTGGTAATTGAAGTAATAATAAAGAAGTTGAAAACTGAGCTAAAGATGAGAAGCTCTTGAAACATGCAACTTTTTAATGAACACAAAAAATATGAAGTAACGTAGATGAAACAGAGTCCGAAACAAGCTTTTTCAAAATAAACAAATCAGAAAAATATTTAGGAATTTTAAAATAATTTATTTAAAAGCACCTTCAATAAATTTTGAAAACAGCAACCTTTAGTTCTGAAATCCAGAGATTCCTGAATCTTAAAATTTTAAAACAGAAAACTCTTAGTGTGTGAAGTTTTTAAATCTTGAAATTCTTTTTAATGAAATCTCTCAGTCATTATATCCTACAAGTTTGAAATCTTGGAATTCAAAGTTCACACAATTTTTGAATCCCTTATTATTCGGAATCCCAAAATTCTGAAATTCTGAAACCACAAAATCCTTAACCACTCAAGTTCGAAAACCCCGAATTCCAAAAATTGAAAAATCCTTCAATTCAAAATTTTTATAAGTCACCACAATCCTGAAATTCCAGAATCCCCAAATCCTAAAATCTCAAAATAAAAAAAATGAAATTTTGAAATCCTATAATACTAAATCCTGAAATCTCAAAACCATAAAATATTGATTTTTTGACGTTATGAAATCCTGATACAGAAATTTAGAAGCACTGAAATCTTTGAATTTTGCGATGCGAGAACCAAAGAGTTCTGAATGAACTTTGAGAGCCTAATAGTATAATTCTGAAATCCATATATCTCATTATTTTATTTTCTCGAATCTTGATCATAAAATTTCAAGATTTTAAGATTCTACAATCGTTGAATCCTAAATTATTGATAAAATGCTAATACAGGTCGGACTCGATTATCCAGACATCACAAAAATTTTCATTCCGGATAATCGAGTTTTCCGGATAATCAAATCACACAAAAACTACTGAATTTTGCGATTGCCGAACATAAAATAAATATTTCTTTTCTTTATTCTACTTTTATGATGCAGTGGCGTAACCAGAAGTTATTTCTGAGGCGAAAAGAGGTAAAATCTTGAGAAGCAAAAAAAAAATTGGACATTGATTATTTTCACTAAATTCGAACATGTCCCAAACATGCCGGAAGTGACTTAAATGGTAACAAATATACTATCATATTTGTTTCGGAACAAAAATTGAAAACGGACACAAAAAAAATAAAATTCCGGATAATCGAATTCCGGATAATCGAGTTTCCGGATAATCGAGTCTCCGGATAATCGAGTCCGACCTGTATCATAAAATCTTGGAATCCTAATCCCGCAAATTCTTGAGTCCCAAAATAGAAAATTCTAAATCCCAAAATCCGAAAACTACAAACCTTTAATCGCAGAAAATTGAAAAATTCTACTATCCCGCAAACCTAGAATTTCTAAATCTTGAAATTATTAACTTAAAACGTCCGGAGTCCGAAAATATTTAACTTGAAATTTCAGCTATAATCATAATATTCATGTTTTACACAATATTACCTAAATCTCAAAATCCAAATTAACAAAAATTATCAAGATTGGGAGCCTCGAAAAACAGTAAAAAATCTCACGAATGTTTAAAATCCGAAAAATTTGAATCCTATGAAATACAAATCCTAAGAGTTTACATTCTTAATCTGAAGACCTTGACATTTTGGAATTCTGAAATCTCCAAATATCATAAGAATAAAATCACAGAATCCAAACAATTTGGAATCCATGGCTCTGAAATTTCAAAACCCCAAAATCAGAAATCTAGAAGTCCTAAAATGGTAACGTTCCAAAATCTTGGAATTATAAAATACTAAAATCCTTCAATCCCAAGGCATTGACGTTTCAAACCCCTTCAATCGCAAAATCCTGAAATTTTGCAATCCTAAAACACTATCATATCACAACTTTGAAATCCCAGAGTCCTAATATCTCTAAAATCTTAAAATCTCGAAGTCCTAAAATAATTTTAAATATTCTATAATTCCTAGTTCAAAAACTCTAGCATATACAAACATTCAAACTCTTATTTTCTCAAATCCTGATCATAAAATTCAAAAAAAAAATTGAATTCTGCGATCCCAAAATTTTGAAGTCCACAATGATTAGTGCAAACCATCTGAAATCCAACACAGAAACCTTAGAAACCAGTTTATTTTTTATATTTACTATATAAAAGTCTAACGAAATTTCATCTAAATCCTGAAATGTGAATATCCTATAATTTCAATTTATAATCCCTAAAGCCTGAAATCCCAAAAGTCAAAAACTCTAGAGGCCGAAAATCGTGAAAAACTGATTTTCTGAAATTCTATTATAATCTGGAAATCTCAACATTTTACCACCCTTATATATAAAGATACTAAACTCCTAAAACCCGAAATCAAAAGCTCCTGACATCCTCAAACCCCTAAATTCTACAACCTTAGAAATCTCAAAATTTAAACACTGTAAAATCCAAAGATTGTGAAATTTTAGCTTACAAAATTTCGAATTCCCGATATCCTAAGAAGCTCTTAGAAACTCAAATACGAAAATATGAAAATCATCAAATCTTACCCAATCCTAATCCTGAAATCATTAATTCTTTGAATAGTTGGATACTGAAATTTTCAATTGCTGAAATCCTGCAATCCTAAATTCCTGAAAGCTTCGAATTCCCAAAATCATCAAACCTTTTAAGGTCATACAACTTCTAAATCCTGGAATTCTGTTATCCCAAAAACCTTCTTTAATCTTAAAATCCCTGAAATCTTCAAATCCAGAGTTCACAAGAGGATTGCAATTTCCTAAATTATAAAAACTAAAATAACAAAACCCTGCAATTCCCAAAACGATAAAATTTTTCAATCCCAAAATTCTAGAGTTTAAAAATTCTTCTTTCTAAGTTAACCCTCTAGTGCCCAAATTAGTTTTTAGACGGACTAAGAAAAAATCACTATAGAGCTTTATAAACATTTTTTATGTTCTTATTGAAGCTTCTTATTGAGGTTTAACTACACACCGTCTAAAGGCGGCACTGGGCACTAGAGGGTTAAGCATTCCCAAAATATCATAACACCACAATATCTAAATCCCATAATCCCAAAATCTTAAGATACCGAAATTCCAGACAAAATTTTAAACTTCAAGATCCTTAAATCCCAAAAATTAAAACCTCTGGAGCTCTAAGAACTCGAAATGCTTATGTTCGGAAATTCTATAATGATCCTTGAATCTTGTAATCCCAAAAGTTCACAATTAGATCATTAAGTACTGAACTGAAAACCCGAAATCCATAGCTCTCTCCAAACACCCTCAAACCTCAAAATCCAAATTAAAATCCAAATCAAAAAGCTATAAAATCCAGAAATTGTGGAAATTCTTAGCTCGAAAATTTTTTCAATTCCAATGTTTCTTAGTACTAAAGCTCTCAAAAACTTAAAACCAAATATATGAGAACCCTAAAATCTCAAAATACTTATAATCCCAGTCCTGAACCATGAAATCTTTAAATAGTCAGACCCTTAAAGCTTCAAATCCCAAGTTCATAAAATCCTAAACTCCTGAAATTATGCAACGAAATCCCGAAACACACATCATTAATGTTCAAAATCCCTAAATCTTGAAATCCAAAGCTCACGGAAGGATGTTAATTTCTAAAGTTTAAAACCACAAAATTTCTAGCTACTCAAGTCCTACAATCCTCGATTCCGGAAATCATAAAATCAAAAACTTTAGAACTCTAAGATCCCGGAAAACTGGTGTTTTGAAATTCTAAAATTATCCTAAATCTCGATGTACCAGAAGTTTTTAATACTTGGATATTCAAATACTCAACATAAATCATAAATCATCAATACTAAACACCTGAAAACCCCAAAATCCATAGCCCTTAACGCCCATAAAGCCTTGAAACCTCAAATTTCATAATCTTGAAATCAAAAAGCTATAAAATCCAAAGCTTTTGTATTTCTTAGCCCAAAAAATTTAAAAATCCCAATATCCTAGAAGATCTACCAATGGTCGCAGTGGTTTAGTCTCCTACAGGAAAAAAAGTCCCTAATTACTTTTACAATGATAGTGTTTTACGAAATTTAATCCCAATCATCCCAATACTAAAATCCTGCTACAATAATCTATTATGAAAAGCTGGGATTCCCAAAACTAAAAAGTTCTAAAACTCCACAATCCCGCAACTCTCAAATTACAAAATCCTTTGATCCTAGAATATTAAACTCCTCGAGGCAAAAAATCCCAAGCTTATGATATCCTGAAATTCTTAACTCCAAAAGTCGTACTTTTTTACCCCAATCCTAAAATCTTGGTGTCCCAGATAATTTAAAATTATAATAGCTTGAAATCCCAAAAATCAAAAACTCTGGAACCCTTAGATTCCGATTAGATTCTGAAATTCTTTAATCATCCCGAAATTTTGAAATCCCAGATGTTTGCGAACAGTTAGATCTTGAAGTAAACTCTTAGAAACCTAAAATACCAAGCTCTTGGCACCTTCAAATTTTCAACGTTCAAGGTCCTAAAATTTTTAAAACCTATAAATATTTCAATCATTGAATCCCAAAATCCTAAAATCTAAGAATCCAGAGATCACGAAAGGGTTTCCAAGATTCAAAATCTAAAATTACTAAATCCCTAACTACTCAAATCCTACTATCCTGAATTCGGAAAATCATAAATTCCTTAAATCCGGATATTCCAGAACTTGAAAATTTTAATTTAATAATTCTGCTATTCCAAATTTAATGTAACACCACAACTCTGAAATCCCATAGTCCTGAAATCCCAAAGCTTATTTTTTTTTCAATTTCAACATCTCAAAATTTTAAAATCACACAATGCTAAAGTTCTTCAATCTTAAGGTTATGAAATCCAAATTCTCAATACAGGTCGGACTCGATTATCCGGAACATCAAAAAAAAATTATTCCACAGAATCGAGTTTTCCGGATAATTGAATCACAGAAAAAATGTTCAAATTTGCGATTAACGAACATAAAACAAAAATTTCCTTTTTTTATTTTACTTGTATGATGCAGTGGCGTAACCAGAAATTATTTCTGAGGCGAAAAGAGGTAAAATCTTGAGAAGTGAAAATTAAATAAATTGGACATTGATTATTTTCACTTAATTCGAACATGTCCCAAACAAGTCGTAAGTGACATAAATGGTCACATATGCCAGTAGGGATGGTAAAGGTAAAATTTCGGAATAAAAGTTAAAACCGAGCACCAAAAAAAAATAAATTCCGGATAATAGAGTCTAAAACAATGAAATGAAAAGTTTTGAAACCCCAAAATCCTGAAATTCTGATCCTAAAATATTAAGGTCGTAAAAGCCCAAAATCCTAAGCTCATTTTGGAATCACAAAATCCAAAAATCGTGCGATCTCGAAATAAAAATGCTGTAAAATTCAAAAATTCTTAACTCGTGACATTTTTAAATCTCACGATCCTAAAATCTTAAATTTATTAAACCCTAGGTTACTGAATCATCTTAAAAACTACTGTATACAATTCGTTAAATTCTTAGTAAAGCGGAAAAAGTTTTCCTCATTCAGACGAGACTCGAATCCACAATCTCCGGTGTCTCCGGTGAGCTACTTACCTTACCATACCTTACCAATCAGACGAGAGCCGTGGTGGCTCATGCTGTATCAAGAATTTGTCGCCATGTTGCTCGGTTTTGGGCTGTGTTTCACCAGTTCCACAGGCGTCTCATCACCCGCAAGTCTCCTTCGTCTTCCATCGTGCACGCTGCGCCCCTCTATTTCTGGTGCCGGGAGGGTTGCTAAAGAGGAATGATTTCACAGGGTTGTCGTCCGGCATCCTTACGACGTGACCGGCCCACCGCAACCTATTGACTTTCGCCAGGTGTGCAATGGGATTCTCTCCAAGCAGCGCGTGCAGTTCGTGGTTCATGCGCCGTCGCTATTCTCCGTCGTCCGTCTGTACTCCACCGGAGATAGTCCGCAGCACCTTCCGTTCGAAAACCCCAAGAGCGTTAAGGTCCTCCGCGAGAAGCGTTGTTGGCTCGATCCCGTAGAGGACTACCGGTCTTATCAGGGTTTTGTACAGCGTCAACTTCGTGCGTCGTCGCACTCGATTCGATCGACGTGTCTTCAGAAGTGAAAAGTAGGCACGATTCCCTGCCTGGATGCGTCTCTGGATCTCTTTGCTGGTGTTATTGTCGGCCGTCACCAGTGACCTGAAATACACGAACTCATCGACCACCTCTAGCCCATCACCGTCTACAGAGACTTGAGTTGGGAGGCTGATGTTGTTCTCCTTGGAGCCTCTCTCTCGCGTGTATTTTGCTTTCGACGCATTTATCCGATCCGTCCAGCTTCGGCTTTCAGTCGGGCGTAAGTTTCCTCCGCCGTCGCAAAGTTACGTGATATGATGTCGAAGTCATCCGCGAAGCCCAGAAGCTGAACAGACCTTGTGAAAAATTGTGCCCCTCGTGTCGATGCCCGCCCTCCGGATCACACTCTCAAGGGCGATGTTAAACAGCAAACAGGAAAGTACATCACCTTGTCTCAGCCCTCCGGTCGATTCGAAGGGACTCGAGAGTATCCACGAAACACGCACGTAGCACATCACTTGCGCCATGGTGGCTCTGATCAATCGAGTCAGTTTATAGGAAAATCCGTTGTCGTGCATGATCTGCCCTAGCTGTTCTCGATCGACTGTATCATAGGCCGCCGTGAAGCCAATGTGTGGGCACGTTGTACTCGCGATATTTCTGTAAGGTCTGTCGGATTGAGAAGATCTGGTCCGTGGTGGCACAGGCTCCCATGAAACCCGCTTGATACTGACCCACGAACCTCCTGGTTAAAGGTGTTACACAACGGAACAGGATCTGTGAGAGTATTTTGTAGGCGGCATTGATAAGCGAGATACCGCGGTAGTTGCGGCACTCCAGCTTGCTCCGGTAAGTTATTTTCGCAAATTGAACTACTGCGAAGGAAGCGTCCGCTAGGATACCGAACCACCCTCACTTATCTGTTACGTATTGGCGAAAACACCATGCCAGTAACATCGGAGATTACGGGTTTGAGTCCCGTTTGGATGAGATTTTTTTTCTAAGTCTAAATCACACCTTCTGCTCTCGTTCATTTGTTCGTTTTACTAATTTAAAATGCAGTAATAAAAAAAAATTAATTTTATAAGGTAATCTAAATTACTGCCATAATAAACGTTAACCCTGAAGTTCCGGAAGCTTTACATCGTTAGATCCTAAAATCTTGGAATCCAGAATTCCTCAACTTCTGAAATTAAAATCCTATTTTTTATTTCACCCTGAATTCCATTAAGACCGTTTTAAAGCCCTGAGGATGGTCGCATGAAAGGGCTGAAACGTCGGTGATGAACGAATAGCACCTCCTGTACTAAATTATTTAAAATTTCTAAACATTAAAAATGGAGTTCATTAAGCAAACAACGTGTGAAGCAGGGGAAGCGAACTGAAAATATATCGCATCCCGACGGGACGGGACAGGATTAAAATTAGAATACCAAAAAAAAAACACCTCTTGAGTTCCTAAATCGTATCTTTTAATCAGCAAATACATTATTGATTGAAAAAAAAATTATTACCCCTGGAATTACAAACTTGAAATACTAACATCCCAAAATCTTTACATCCTTAAATCCTAGATAAATCAAAAATTCCGCAAATCTAAAATTTTTAAAATTGTTGAATCCAAGATTCCTGGAATCTTTAATTGCAGAAATTATACACTTCTTATCATAAAATCCTAAAATTTTGAAATTGAAAATTTCTGTTTCCTGATATTTTTGAAGATTTTAGGGATGGAGAAGTTTCTTGTAGCAGTTAAAACATAATAAAGTACATTCCTTTAATTGCTCGAATCCAGGAATCATGTCCCTCAATTCCCAAATCTCAAGAGCTTGTAATGTTGAAGTCAATGAAACCAAACAATGTAATTTAGGATGCTACTTTATGATAATTTAACGCCAACGTAAGAACTAGCACAATAATCGCGAACACAGACGGAACAAGAGGAGTGATTAGACTCTTGCTCTTACAGATATAAATTGATAATATTAAAATTACCTTTCGTCTACTGGTTTCGGGCTACACACTGTCCATCGACAGGACGAGATCCCATGTCCAACTTGGGATCTCGTCCTGTGGAGTTGGACATGGGCCCGTCTTCTCGATGGGCGAAGCGTAACCCGAAACCGGTAGACGAAAGGTAATTTTAATGTTATCTTTTTGCCTTTCTCCTAGAAAGGTATAGCAATCACTTGCAAAACCGAAAGTATAAAAGTGCTCCAAAGGGCCGAATGGCATATATCAATCGACTTCGTCATAGCATTTTATGTATGTGTGTGTGTGTGTATGTGTGTGTGTGTATGAGTGTGTGTATGTGTGTGTGCGCGTGTGTGTGTGTATGTGCAGATTTTTATTCTCACTCACTTTTCTCAGAGATGGCTGGACCGATTTTCATGAAATTAATTGCAAATGAAAGGTCTTGTTGCCCCATAAGACCCTATTGAATTTTATTATAATCGGATTTTTAGTTTAGAGGTTATGTTTAAAAATGTGAAAATCATGAAACATCAATATCTCAGAAACTACACAACCGATTTGAACAAAATAAGTCTCAAAAGAACAGGCAACCTAGAAAACCCTTAAATTTTCAATTTCATAAAGATTGAACTTGTGGTTCAAAAGTTATGAAAAGAAACGTGTTCTGAAGACTGTCTAATCTCACTCATGTTTCTCAGAGATGGCTGAACCGATTTTCATAAAATCAGTGTCAAATGTAAGGTCTTATTGCCCCATAAAACCCTATTGATTTGTTTCGCAATCGGATTTTTACTTTGCCTGTTATGGTTAAAAATGTGAAATCCAGCTATGCAAAGGAACATATTCCGAAGACTACTTGGACTCACTTACTTTACTCAGAAATGGCCGACCCGATTTGCACAAAATTAGTGTCAAATGAATGGTCTAGCTGCCTCAGAAGACCCTATTGAATTTTACTGTAATCGAACTGTAACTTCATTTGTAACGTGCCGACTTGTGAAAATCACGAAACTTCATTATCTCAGAAACTACACAACCGATTTGATTATTATTATCAGATGAGCGGGCTAGTTAAGGGTTAACTGATAAATTATGATTGAACACGTGGTTTCAAAGTTTGGCAGCCCTACACGTTCCCATTTTATTTGATTATAATCGAACTTAAGCAACCGTTATGTATTAAATTGTTAATAAAACAACGAAAGTCTACTATCTCAAAGATTACAAGACTTATTTGAACATAACTAGTGTCATACGAGCGAGTCATCTCTCAAACTTACAAATAACAAACTTCATAACAATTTGATATGTGGCTCAAAAGCTATGGAAAGAAGAGAAATTCAAAGACTATTTAAAACTATACCTGCTTTGATCGATATATGTGGCCTCAACATAATTTAAATAGTACGACACATTTGAACGTTCCAAGTTCATTGATTTCTTGCGGTTTGTTTGAAGTCTGCAAATGCACGACGAATTGGCCATAGGATATGATCAAAGTCAAATAACAAATCGTTTGAAATGGTTGGTTTTATCGAAATGACAACATCCTCGTCTTTTGGCTTCTGTACATCGCCTTAATTCTGAATATATTCATATTGTGTGGTATTCTGTCATTATCAGCAGACTTTCTGGCATCGATCTGACACCGGAAATACCCATATTGGGAGGTATTTTTGGTTGTTTTCCAGAAACTAAAAGTGGTCGTCTTCAAATTCAAAATAGTGTCCAGGGTCAATGTTTGGTTTCTATGCATCATCACGTTTATTGAAATATCCATATTGAGTATTATTATAAGTTGCCATTTAGCAATTCAAAATGGTGCCTGAGGTCAATTGTTAGCTCCTTGCATCATTCTGGATCCAGAGATACTCATATTGGATAGTATTTGTTTATTTTAGGCTGTTTTTCACAAACCGGTAGTCGCCATCTTGGATTTCAAAATGGTATCTAGGATACTGGTTAAAGAAAAACTCATATTGGGTGATATTTGGTCACTTTGGACTGTTTTTCAGAAGCCGAAAGTCGTCATTTTGGACTTTAAAATTGCCTGTGAAATCAATTTCTGTCATATGGGCGTAATTCTGGTTCCGAAAACATTCATATTGAATGGTATTTGGTCATTTCCGGCTGTTTGCCAGACACCGGAAGTCACCATCTTAAAATTCAAGATTGTGTCTGTGATCAATTTTTAGCTTCTGTGCATCGTTCTGGTTCCAGAAATACTAATATTTAATGGGAATCGTCCATTTCAGGCTGTTTTCCAGAAACCGGAAGTTGCCATCTTACAATTCAAAATGTTGTCTGAAGTCGATTTGTGGCTCCAGTGCATCATTACGGTTCCGGAAATACCCATATTGGGTGGTATTTGGTCATTTGCCGCTGTTTTTCCGACACCGGAAGTCGCCATTTTGGATTTCATAATGGCATTTAGTGACAATTTCTGGATTTCGAACGGCATACTGGTTAAAGAAAAACTCATATTGGGTGGTATTTGGTCATTTTCTGCTGTTTTCAGAAAGCAGAAGTCGCCATCTTTGAATTTAAAATGCTATCTGTGGTCGATTTTAGCTTCTGTTTATTATTCTAGATCCGGATATTATTATATTGGGTGGAAATCGGCCATTTTCGGCTGTTTTCCAGAAACCGGAAGTTGCCATCTTACAATCCAAAATGTTGTCTGAGTTCGATTATGGAACATATTTGTTACCACTAAAAACATTCACCTGCCAATATGGTTCCATTTAGTAGATTAGTTCGCGAGATGTGGAGAAATTTATGAAGAAACATGTACTTCCAGAAGAGGGAGGGACGTCAAACCATTACGGACATATTTGTTACCTCTAAAAACATTCACATACCAAATTTGGTTGTATTTTCTTGATTGGTTCTTGAGCTGTGAGAAATTTGTGTTTAATTTTCATGGGATCCCTCCCTTATAGAAGAGGGAGTCGGGTTTCAAACCATTATGGACATATTTGTTACCACTAAAAACATTTACCTGCCAAATTTTGTTCCATTTGGTTGGTTAGTTCTCGAGATGTGCACAAATTTGTGTTTCATCCAAGTATAATGGACATATTAGTTACCCCTTAAAACTTCCACATGCCAAATTCGGTTTCATTCGCTTGGTTTGATCTTGAGTTGTGCAGAAATTTATGTTTCATTTGTATGGGACCCCTCCCTTCCAGAAGAGGGAGGGGTCTCAAACTATCATAGGAACCTTTATCGGCACCAAAAACCCCTACATACAAATTTTCACGTCGATCGGTTCGGTAGTTTTCGGGCCTATATGGATCAGACAGACAGATGGACTTGACTGCATTTTTATATGTAAAGATTACAACATCAATATTTTAGAACCTAAAGAGTGAATATACATTTATTGGATTGAAGCGTTCATGTAAATCTATTTTTATAAAGAAAAAATTGAATGAGAAAGGCTGGATCTGACCGCTAGGTGGATTAATTTGAGTTTTATATCTGTAAGAGCATTAAGTGTCTCGTCTAATCACTCGTCGTGTTCCGTCTGTGTTCGCAATTATTAATTTAGGATGATTTTAAGATTTTATGTCTCCATGACTACATGATTTTGGGGTTTTGAGATTTCGGGATTTGGCGATTTAGGAATATTGAGATTTGAAGAATTTACGATTGTAGGACTTCGGGACTGAGGAGTTTCTAGACTAAAGAATTTTGAGATTTTGAGAGTTCGTAACATTTAAGAACATTGCGATTCGAAGGTTTCGAATTTTTGAACTTGAGGATTCAAGGAGTTGAGGATTCGGAGAATTTAAGGATTGATTGATGTAGGTATTAAAGATTGAAAGATTTGAGCATAGAAGTATTGAAGGATTTTCAGATTCAAGAATTCAATAATTTGCGTGTTCAAGGATATTGAATTTTAAAATTTTAGGGCTTTGGGATTTTTTCGTGAATTGACAAAATTTCAAAACACCTTAAAATGGAAAATTTTGGATGCATAATTTTTTTAAATCATTGGTCCTAGTTTTGTATTCCAAATAAAGATATTTTCAAGTTAATGAGAAACCAACCAAGTTTTCCCACACTTTAATGAGTACATTCTCTTCTTCCCGCCCGAATCTTCTTTCTCCACGCTCGTCGATAACCGGCCCAACATTTCGATTGTTCAAGCTCGCACTTAGAACAAAATGACACAGCAAATAAATCAATTTTATGCTGGAATTGAAGGTGCATCAATTCAAATATACACAATTACTACAGCCACGATGGTCGTAAGCAGGAGAAACCTATCAACCTTAATTCCATCCGAAGGATGGGAGAGGACCGTGCGTGGCCAATCGAGCGCGCAGAACAATGCGTTCGCAAATCCAATAAATAATAATGAAGTCACATGCACCGACGACGAAAGTGAGGAGGAGGAAGGGGAGAAGCAGGAAAAAGTCGTCGCAGCTGTGGCTTGGCACATGGCCTGTGCTGTGATGTGAAAGGCATGACGCGATCAAGTGGAACGTTTCTATTCTGTTTGGCGGTTCTGCGATTGTTTCCCCCTTTTCTCCCCATCACTTGTCCAACCATCAAAGTTCAACAGCCAGGGCGCACCTTGATTTGGTGAACTGTTCCTGGTTCGAACGGGTTGAACGGAAACAATTGCAGGTTACGTTCCCTTTTTCCCGTCAAAGGTTTTTCTGTGATCTTCGGTCAAGCGTGGCTAAAAACAACAACACAACGGAGACACGTGGGAATGTCTGGGCTTGCAGTTGCCAGGACTACGCAACACCTCTTTGGCAATCAACGGTGGCCAACCGGGCTTGAAGAACGTTGTTTCCGTCTCACGTTAGAAGGCTAGCCACGTGTGTCAGAGTTGTGTTGCGCGCCTTGTCCTGTCCTCCCTCTGTCTGTCTGTCTGTCTGTCTGTTGGAACTCGGACACTTGTGTGGGAACAGCTGCTGCTGCTGCTTAGTTTGCCACTAGTTTGCTAGTATCGCACAGCGGGAGCCGGCCATCGCTAGGAACAGCCAAAGCCATCGTTTGTAGGGAGCACAAGGAGAAATATTTAAATTTGCATAAATTTTTATGTTAATTCATGTGTGTGTGCGCTGTGTGACGTTGTGTGTTTGAAACTGGAATGAACTTTTTCCCTACGGGTTGACTTCAATTGCGTTGCTCGTAGCTCTTGCTGCCGAGGCCGAGGTCTAGAGGTGGAGGCTAGGTCTAGTAGTGACTAGTAGAGAGTCGGACGGCATTATGAATTCTGTGGAATTCGAGACGATATTAAATCGGCCAGAGAATTGGTCAATAAGTGGAGCGAGTGAAACCACAGATACGGAGATGCGAAACCTTCCCCGGGTGGAGAGGGACCAAGGACTGGGAGGTTTACGTAACTCGGTCGACCTAGTGAAGTGACGACTGGGTTTGTGTTTCTAATATTGATGGTCTGGCGGGTGGCAATAGGATGCGAATACTTTTGCAGCAGGAATATTTTTCCATGGAAAAGTGGAACTGATTCAGCGATTTTGCTCTGTTTTGCACTGCTGTCAATGGAAGGGAGTTGATACATATTTAAAAATATTAGTAATGTGAGGAATAATTTGTCATTTGTCGACTGTCAAGATAGGTTTTCGAAGTTGGCGATTTAGCAAAGCTTGAAATAAATGCGATTTCAAAACCACATGTCATAAGAACACACAGCTAGGCAACCAATTATTAGGTAAAAAATATCTAGTCAGTTTTAGATTCCAAAAAGTTTTTGTTTTTCAACTTTCCTCCAAACCTAAGATTTTGAATTCTAGTATATCAGGACTTAGGGAGCTTAGGATTGGAGAACTTTAGAATTTAAAGATTTTTGAAGTTTCAAGACTTGAAGATTTTGGGATTTCATGGTTTCAAAGATTCAGCGGGATTTTAGAACATTAAGGATTTCTAGAGTTCAGGTTTGTAGAGTTTCAGAATATAAGTATTTGATAATTTTGAAGATCTAGGATTTTAAAATTTATAGATTCAAGTATCAGAGGATTCGAGGATTTTGGCATGTAAGGGTATAAGTATTGTAGGATTCTTGGTTTTCGGAACTTCAGGAGTGTGAAATATAAGGATTTTAGTATTTTGGAAAGTTTAGATTCGAAAAATTTGAGGTCTATTAGGACTTATGAATCGTGGGATGTTGGAAATTATTTTAAGACTATGACAATCTAGGATTAAAGGATAAAATTTTGAGGTTTTAGTATTAAAGTTTACAGGTTTTTCGGATTTAGGAATAAGGATTTAGAATTGCAGACTTTCAGAATATTAGAATTCCAGAATTATAAAATTTCAGATTGAAAAATTCTAGAATTACGGCATTATAATATTTTAAGGTTTTAGAAATTTTGGTTCCAAACCTGCTAGGATTTTGAATTTGAGTTTTTCAGGCTTTCCGGAATTCAATATTTTGAGGTTTCAATTTTTCAAGATGCAAAATTTCTTTTAAGAATTAAAGCTGGATTCCTGAACTCAAAAATCTATACTCTCTACTTCAAAGTTTGAAGTCTGGACTCGGAGCTCTTGAATTTGAGTTTAATGTTTCGAAGTTTTTAGGTTATGTATTCCAAACCAGGAGCTCAGGACGCTGAGTTCTAAGTTGGAAGTTTCACTAGAAAGACTGGATTGATTTTAGAGTCTAGGCACTAAATTTTTCATATATTAACTGTCCTTTGGGGACTCTGGAGTGAAGGCAGCTGAAGAACTTTTTTAAAGAAAGTGTAAAAGCAGAAAACTCTGGAACAAAGAAACCTTGCAATACCGACGGATTGGTTGATGACGATTTTTTTTGTTATCTAGCATCTATTGCAATCTAATATTAGTGAAATTCCTCGAAACTTTCTCTAACGATCGGCGTAGAAAGAATGTGCACCAAACAACACACCTTCGAGGAAGCATCGAACAAAACATCAGCTCAACCTCCTTCTGGCTCTGCCGCACCCAACCCGAGCCTTATCTATCATCGGCAAAACAAACGCGAGAAGGGGCGGGAAGAAATTGCATGTTAAAGTGCGGTAGCATGCACGACGCCGTTTAATTTATGAACACGATTACCTATTATTTCATGATTATTATTTAATATTGCCATCATCATCCTGCCTTCGCCGCCGGCTCACGACGATAAATCGACCCCGGGGAAAGAGTGAGAATTATCGCCTTGTTCTCTCTCTCTCTCTCTCTTTCTCTCCTAGAGCTAGTTTCATAAATTTATTTGTCTTATCCATCTTGTTCCTCCTGTCCTGTCATCGCCACCACCGTCTTTGTCGTCGTCGTCGTCGTTTTTGTCGTCGTCGAGGGTACAATCGTCATACAATAAGGCATTATTTAATTAATTTCCTTCGTCTCATTTATTTCTCCTGTTTCTCTGCTTCATGCTAGAGGCACAAGGCTGGAAAGGCTTCTCTCGAGCGGCTGCCCTTGACAAGTGGCCAACAGAAAGTGGATAAGAAAAAAAAATAGCCGAACAATAGACGGTCACGATATTTTTTCGGCACTCTGGACATTAAGACCCCGATGTGATGTATGCATAAGCATAATCATAATGGCTTCGGACATTCTTCTGTTGGTTTTCCTTCTACTACCAGGCGGGCCGGGAGGAGTAAATGAAAATAATTGATTGTAAGCCGAAAAAAAACGAGTAGACGAACGTAATCTAGGTTGGATAGGGGGGAAGCCCTCTGCAGGCAAAGGCGAGAGAAATTTATTGGCCAGTAAATTCGAAGTATTTGCGATCATAAATCATCTCCTGCGAGGAGGGTACCGGTGGAGGGACAGCGGCCGAAGCGTGACACCACAAAACCGACTCCAAGACTTGGAGGAAAGGTTGGAATTAGTTATACACGACTCATAAAGTGCCCAAAGTGATACACAATAAATTTTTTGGTGTAGATTTTGGCTCTCCACTCTCCACCACAGGAGAGCAGCGGAAGAAGGGGGGCGATCGTTTAGCGCTTCTATTAGGGAAATTAATTTTCCCGCTACTGCCGGTGTTTAGAGGGGTCGTCCCGACACCACGTGGTCGTTAAAAATGGGGGATAAGGGGTTTGTCATAAAACACGCAGTGGTGTTAACGAATGTTTCACGTAGCTTTTAGTTTTGTTTATGTCAAGATTTTTTTCCGATTCCAAATAATAACAAACAGAATTTTTTGTTGGATAACATTGAAATCTACCCAAAAAATTCAGATTTGTGTCATTTCATCAAATCCACAGTTTTGTTTGATACACGGAAAAGATTTGTTTTCGACGGTGATAAAATCGAAAAAGCGCTGTGTGATCCAGCACAGTATTCAATCGACTTTTTATCACTTCCTACTAATTTCAACTATTAGGAACATTTTCCAAACGCAGTCGACTTTCAAGCATTTACTAAATTATTATTGAAAAAAAAAAAAAAATCGTTTTCATATGACAACTAAAACACAGTTTTATTCACCTAAATATTCTCAAGGAATAAAATCGTTTGAAGTACGAGCACAATTATTATCAATTAAAAATTTTAAAACCAAAAAAAAAATATTTGAAAACTTCTTATTTTTGATTCTCAACATCCTTCCTGACAACATTTGTCAGGATTCTTAGCGGAAAATGTATAAAAATGGGTGATTCGAATGGCTTTTGTGACTTAACCTCGAGACAGCAAATCATTAATCTACGCCTGAGGTAGAAACCATGAGAACCATGAATGGGAATTCATACGATCACAGCCTTACCCGCATCGGATTTGTCGTAAACATATTATTTTCTTTCCTAAAAGGCCCCAGGGGTAGGATAGGAAAGATACTCATCGTTCGTCCTCGCGCGCAGCACTGTCCAATTCAGTCAGTTATCATGGTGACACATCCCTTCCTTTCCTTCGCAGTCATGGAGATGCAGAGGTAAAATCTCCGAAAAACAACTACTGTTACATCTCCTTCCTTACAACATCTATTCTTACCCTAACGATCCTCAGGACGTGGCCGGCGCTGCTATCGATCCATATAAAGCGGTACTAATCCCAAATAGCCATAGTAGTTCCTTGTGCAGGTTCACTAGCTCTAATCGCTCACAGAAGAGAAACTACGAACCATGCGGTCGTCAAGTTCAAGCACAAACTCATTATATTGTTTTCTTTACTAGACACTGGGGGGCGATGTTTTCTACAATGTGACAACCCAAAAACTTTGAAAATTCATACGGAAAGACGGGTTAAGAACCGTATGTTTTGCATCACATTATTAAACGCTCCTTTGAGAATCATCTCTACGATTACACAAGCGCCTGCTAGGATACCCATGCGATTGCAGTATTCTATGTAGAAGCGTTTTTGTACGTAGAAAAATTTCAAAATCTTGCAAATTAGAAAATGCTCTATCCCTTGAACGCTATATTTCATTAGATTTTTCCAAGAATATAATGAGTGTTGTATAGGGCGTCAATGAGATGTATGGGAAAAAATTGACCTTCGAAAGTCTCAAAAGTCTCGTCTTCTCGAGAAAAGCACCTATGCAAAATTTCAGCTCAATCTAACTTTGGGAACGTGTGCCTCAAAGCGTTGAAACCTCTTTGGCCAATTTAAAAATTTAACTGGAGTAGATCATCAAATTGACGATATCGAATTTTTTAGTGCTAAATGTCTTAAAAAAGCATAAAAGGTCGAGATCTGGTGTTATCTCGAAAAAAATCGACGCTCTGGGTCGTAGAAATTTTTGAGCTGAAGCTTTAAATTCCAGAAAATCGATTTTGTCCGATTTTTTTTTCTCCGAAAAAAATTCCAGATCTCGATGTTTAGGCATTTCCGAGCCATTAGCCCTACAACAATTTTTGATTTCGACAATTTCATAAATTACTACCTGTGCATTTTTTCATCGGTCAATAAAATACATGAAGAGACCCCGTGGGTAAAAGCGTTAAAGGGACTGGGAGGCTAACCAAATGCCCAAAAAAGACCACAGCGCGTGGGGGAGGAGTTACAATAATCGATAAAAGTATGACCACGTGGTTCAGGAACGGCCTCAAAGGTTAAATAATTAAAGCGATTTTAATGGATCACATTGAAACTTTTTTCTCTGTGTGTACTCATCACTGCGACCAGAGACACTTGATCTATTGTGATATTGCCCAGATTTTTTTCTGTACTCCGCACTTCATATTATTGGCAGTATCACTATTGAAGTGAATGATACGCTTTTTCATTTATTTCCGTGCTTGTGTGTAAGAGTTTACCCTTTCGTTTTAAGCTTACTGCTTGAAACCATAGATGGAATTGGTTTTACGTTATAAAACTTGAAAAAAAAAACAATATGAGACAAAATATGCGGGTACATTTCAAAAGTACTCGCATATTTTGTCACATCACATATAAATTCAACCAGCAACCGGCAGTATAACCGGCTACGTAGATAGTTCTACAGAAAAACAACATAAGTTTAGTTATTAAATGACATACTTCTATATGCCTAAAATTATCCGATGTACACTAATCTGGAGTAAAATTATATGTCTGCAGTTTCTACCACTATGCAGGGGGACTGTAATGCGGGTACTTTCAATATGGGACAAACACAACTTGGTATTTTTTCCAAGTTTTTCCATACTAAAGCAAAGGAACTGCTCCATTATTCACCTCATTAAGCCGATATTCACGAAGAATGCACTGATTAAACAACAAATTTCCATGAAATCATTGAACAAATAAACAAAATACGCTTACGTGCTCTTATAGAATCGTTCAGTATTGTATATTGAGTAAACTCAGCTAGATTTATCCTGAGTTTTGTAAAACAAACCATTTTGCACAACGCTTCCATATCCATCTCATAACTTAAATCACTGCTCAATTATTCATCTCACGACGCCCCCATTTTCATCACACTGCAATGCACTGTTAATCATGAATGAATCACCTTATCATGAATGAACGTAGCCGCAGCCCGTCGTGGTAGGTTACCTAGATATCCGCTGTAGTTGTTTACGTGCAAATATGGTAACCTAGGTAACCACTGCAGTGTTGTCCATTTATGTCAATTATGTCGGAATAATTCAACATTTTCAGTATGATTTGTTCGTATTAACAGAAACCGATTTGGCAACTTTTTATTTTCTTCAAGGCAATGAAAACAGATGAAAATACATACAGTTGAAATTTAGGGATTTTAGAAATTCATCTCATATATTTCTGCTAATTCAAGCTGGTTTTTGAAATTTGAGGTGAACGTTTCAAAGATTAAAGTATTCTTAGTGTAGTGAGTGATTTTGTTTAGTGATTGAAATACAAAATGGAATTGAGATTTTGATTGAGATAACCAAATACCCAAAAAGAACACAGCGCGGGGGGAGGAGTTATACTAATCGATGAAAATTTTACCACGTGGCTCAGGAACGGCCTCAAAGGTTGAATAATTGAAGCGGTTTGATGGATCACAATTTAAACTTTGCAGGGCACTTGAAGAAAAATGTATAAATTTTACAAAATTTGTTCTTGAGATCAGAAACACAATGATTGAGATTGGGATTGGTGTTAGAAATTAGATTGATATTGGGATCAGGACTAGGTTAAAAATTTGGATTATTTGGTATTGGAAGAAGTAATGAAGTTAGGATTTTGATTGAGATGATGATTCGAATTAGGATTTAGATTAGGAACCACGGGAATTAGAAATGGGATTGGAATTGGGATCAATATTAGCTCTGGGATTGGGATTTTGAATGGAATTAGGATTAGAATAGAGATTAGGATTGGAATCGGAATTGAAAATGGGATTGAGATTGAGTTCAGGATTAGGATCAAGAACTTGATTGATATTATTAATACGCTAAAAATTTTAATTGATATGAAGATTAGAACTGAGGCTAGGGTCAGGATTTTAATTGGGAATGGGATCGGGATTGGGATTAGATCTAGAAACAGAATTGAGATAATGATCAGGAGTATGTTAAGATTTGGATTATTGTTGGTATTTGAAGTGGTATTAAGATTAAATTTTTAGGATGAGGATTGGGATTTGGAGTTGGAATATGATTTTAAATTGGGATTAGGATTTAGATAAGAATTGAGCTTGGGAGTTGGATTGAGATTGGATCGGGATTAGGATTTTGATTGGGATGAAGATTAGAATTGGGATTGAAATTAGGATTGATAATGCGATTCGAACTGAAAAAAGGTTTGGGACAGCGATTGGAATTTGAATTAGAATTAGGAATTACGATTGGGGGATTAAGATGTTGATCGGGATAAGGATAATAATTCAAATTGAGATTAGTTTTAGGATTAGAATTGGGGTTGAGATTGGGATCGGCAGCAGAAATGGAATTAAGATTAGGATCAAGATTTGGAATATTATTTGTATTGGGATTAGGATTTTTATGAAATAAGGATTGGAATCGGAATTTGGATTAGTGCTGGTATTGGTATTGGGATTAAAAATAGTATTGAGATTGTGATCGGGAATAGGATGAAGATTATGATTAATATTGGTATTTGAAATTTTGTTAGAATTAGAATTTTGATTGGGATTATGTTTAGAATAGGGACTGAGATTGGGGTTGGGATTGAGAATAGGATTAAAATTTCCAATAGGATTTTGATTGGAATGAGGATTAGAATTGGGATTGGGATTAGGATTGAAATGGGCACTAAGATTTGGAATCGGAAATGGGATTGAGATTGGGAGCATTATTGGGGTTAGGAATGAAATTGAGATTGGGATTTTATTTGCGATGAGGATTAGAATTACCATTGGGATAAGGATTAAAAGGAAGTTTGGGATTAGGATTGAAATTGATATTTAGATTTCGATTGGATTTTGGAATTGGGAGATTAGGATTTTGGTTGGGATAAGAAGTAGAATTAGAATTGGGATTAAGATCAGGATTGGGATTGGGATTTGGATTGGAATTTTGATTTGAAATTTAAATTGAAATTCCGATCAGAATTAGAATAAAGGCTCGGATTATCATTGGTATTGGTATTGTTATTAGGATTAGAATTTTCATCAGGATAAAGATATGAATTGGGATTGAGATGAGGATAAGGATTTGAATTGAAATTGAAATTTTGATGGGAATAAGAATTAGAATTGGGTTTGAAAAAGAATTAAATTTGGAATTGGGATTGAATTAGGAAATGGGATTGAAATTAGGATCAGAAATAGGATAAAGATTATAATAAGGATTAATATAGGAAGTGAAATTGAAATCAGGGTTTTTATTGGGATAAGGATTGGAATCGAAATTGAGGTTAGGATTTGGATTGAAATTGGGAGATGGATTAGAATTTGGAGTTGGAATTGAACTTGGGAATCCAGATTGGAATTAGAAACGGAATTGAGAATGGAATCAGAACCAGGATAATGATTTGAATTACTATTGATATTCAAAGTGATATTAAAATCAGAATTTTCTTGGGGATAAGGATTAGAATTGAGATTGATTGAGATTAAAATTTGGATTGAAATTGAAAATTGGGAATGGGATGCGAATTATAATTGGGATTGGCATTGGGATTAGGTTTAGGACTGGGATTTGGATTTAGAATTGGGATTGGATTTTTGATTGACAAAAGGATTGAAATTGGAATTGGAATTGGAAATGGGATTGAGATTGGAATCAGGATTGGATACATTAAGATTTTGATTGGAATAATGATTAATATTCTAATTGGGATTGAGATTGAGATCAGGATTTGGATTATAATTGGTATAATGGTTAGCATTTTGATTAATAGAATCAGGATTAAGATTGAAATTAGGATTAGGATAGAGATTTGGATAATTATTGGTATTTGAAGTAGTATTGCAATTTCGGATTATTATTGGTAATGGAACTAGTATTGGGATTAGGATTGAGATTGGGAACTGGACTCGGATTTGGAATTGGAAGTGGGATTGAGATTAGGATCGGGGTTTGGATAGCAATGAGGATTTAGAGTAGATTTGTTATGGAAAAGTGAAATGAAAGTTAGTTGGAAATTGACTTATGCTTTGTTGAGAAAATTGGTAGAGATTCGAATATTTAAGTAAAATAATATTTTAATGTCCTCGATTGTGTATATTTTACTTAAAGATTTTCTTATTACTACTTTTCTAAAAAAAAAAATTTCAAAAATTTTCTTTAAAATCAAAAATATGTGGCTAATAAAAAAATATGTGGCAGAACAACGAAAAATCTAAAATAATAATTGAAAGTGAAAGTATATCCCAAACAGTAATCACGTTTATATGATTATCATTGATTATGATTATTTTATTATTATTGCCATAATAAGACCACGTAATTCGTGAACAGCCCCTCCGCAGTCCACGGGCTAATTATCGTGGATAAATGTCAGTGCGGATTTTGCGTGCAGGAATTTCTCCCGCGAAAAAATGGCCGCCATTTGTGCATCAGAAGGGTGTCACCAGAGAGTTAGCTCCTCCCTCTTGCTGTCCGCCACTCGAAGTGACATAAAAACAAAATATTCGCATGGCATTCCTGCCAGGACCAACCGAACCGAGTTGAACCTCAGACTTACTGTTGCTTTTGTTAGGTTTTTTTTAATGAACACGCATTTAGCGGATTGAGCGACGCGAGGTAAACGTGACTCTATTCGAACCGCGCGCTGTTGCGTGGACGAAGAACTGCATCAATGCGGGAATGTCTGACGGCCATATGATTATGTGCTTGGCATCAAACGAAAAAAAAACTACTCTAACCAACAAATACATCGTCGTCAAACGGGGGTAACCTGCTTACCCCGACCGCGGCACAAACCGACCGGAATCGTTCGGGTGGATGCGTATGTGGAATTCGAAAACCACATTCTCGGGTCTCTCGGGTCTGGTCAGTTGGTCCAAGTGCATAATGCCTCAGTGCGCTCCCCTCATTCACTCACGCTCTTTGTTTCTAAACTGAAGGGGTCTGTGCAGGTGTAGACGGAAGGCGGTAAAGAGAGCGGAACCACAAAATGCGGGAAAAACTGGCCAACTGGAAATCGCAAACGGTCTTCTAAGCTTCCAAGTATGACAACAGTGCCACCGCAAATAAGCGGTAGACCAGTTCTCCGTGGTACTCTGCGAATTCGGTAATCTGACACCGGTCCAACGAAAAACGGGAAGAAAAGGGAGGGGAGGTTGAAGTGGAGGTCCAGGTTCAGCCACGGAACGGGAATCGAAGATGTGTAGCACCGACAATACAAAAGGAAGCAAAACTCACGCCACATCGCAGTGCAGAGAAACAAATGGAGGAATTCCGAAAATCCTTCTTTCTCGGGATGGTAGCAGCAGAGCTTCGAGAACCGTTTCCACTCGGTGGGACTCGGGGGCTTCAAGAGACTCCTCGGTAACGGTGTTTGATCTAAGCCGCTGCTCGTTGAGTGTGTGTTTGTGTCACTGAACGCTAAATGATGCTCACCGAAGAGAAATGCGGAATGGAAGGGCAAAACTCCGGGGGTGGACGGACTTCAGGTGGGTTGAGGTTCAATGGCATCTTCCGGCATCACGAAACAGCCTCAGCAGCAACCAACGGAAAAACATAACTCTTCTCCCCTCTCTCTTGCCGCAGCCGTCAGCCACCGGAAAGAGGGGCGAAATTAAATAAATGATATAAGATTGCGTATATTTTAATTCGGCTCTTTTATCCAACATTTCTTTGTTAAAATTCCATGGATGCTTCTCCGTTCCTTGCTGCCAGGAGCGGGAAGGGGAGCATCTCTACCTTGACTAACTAGGCGAGGAATTTTTCCTGTTATCTATATACAGCCATATCGGATGATATAATGAAGAGCTTGTCCTTCGCCATTCACTCGAGCAGGGTCGAGGAGGGATCCGTTTGAAGTCCCAACAGCCGGCGGCGCAACAGAGCGGATCGTTTTTACCGAAAGCTTACACTCTGCTGACAGTTTGCCAACACTTGGCCCGCCGGATTGACAGATCGTCTGACACTAATTAGCACTCAAACAGAGCGAGTGAGCGCGCACGAAAAAAAAACTCCACCAAGAAAACAAATCCGCCATCTTGGAAACCGAGGGGACAACAAATCGCACAGAAAACTTCACCCATTTTTGTAATCCTTTTGCTAAGGTCGGCCCCAATCAACAACCCCACCATCCTTCCCATCACCTCCTGCCATTTTTCGCGCTCTGTCTCTCTGCTTCGGGGAACGAAACGTGACGTCCGCACTATATAAAAATATCAAGATAAATGAAAAAAAAAACATCACAAACACACGGCACACGGAAAACGCCAGGAACTGGCTACAGTATATCTGAATTCCTCAGGAAATACCTCAACAGTCGCTGCGCTAGAGTTGGCAGTAACGAACAAACGAACTGCGAAGAACCAACGTCGCCGGGGGGGAAAAGGAAGGGAAAGGAATTTTCCTCGTTCGTTTGTTCGTTCCCTGGGCCCTGGGTGTGGAAAACCAAACGTCCACTGCTGCTGCTTTAGTTTATCACGCTCGTCGCGGTTTCGATTCGTCGAAACCCAGACAGGGACAAGGTAATATACACTGAAAATCTAACCAAAAATTGAACCCGGACCTGAGCGGTAATAAAAAAAGGCAATTTAAATTCAAAGATAAAGCTTATGGAAAAGTCCGATTTCCTTCCGAGAATATTGATTGAAAAATTCTTCCCACCAGCTTTCTTCGAATGGGAAAAGTCATTTCACTTGCGTCCAGCTTCGAACGCCACCCGGAAGGCGGATGACTGACTCGTCCGGCCGTCCGCTTCCAATTAGACGAATAAACACGTGACTAAGCAGGCGAAACGTGAATGATGACGCCGACGACGCTGATTGTTTTGAGGCGGCTTTGCTTGGTGGGAGGATGAGTAGTACTTAACGCAATAGCTACTCTCTCCGCCCACCTGGCTCCACAGTTCGAGAGCTGTTCACCCCGGCGGCGGCGGTGATGGTGAAAGCATCGGGAAGTTCAAGCTGTAAGGGTAACGCCCACTTGTACACCCACTGGCACCCGCCTACTGTTTTGCTGAATGGCTCAAACTCTGTGCGGAGTTGATGCACTTGATTCTAAACTGTGGCGAGTGGTGGAAGGTTTGTTTGATAATTAGGGGAGGATTGTACAAAACGCACCTGTTAAGCATTTTCGCGATTTACAGCGCTTCAAATGATTTCAAAGCGAAATTGAACGTGTAGGATGATTGTAGGCTCTATTTATTGTATGTTTATGACGAAGTTTATTATAAAATACTCGATTTCAATGACTTTTTTGGTAAAGATTACCATTGCCGCCGAACAAGCCCGTGACCAAAACGCACCACAACAAAGGTCAGTATGCTCCAAAGCAGTAGGCTAATATGCCACTAGCAGAAATCAGCACGCGAAGTGAGAAGCGCTTGAAGTCTCGAAAGTAAAATAAAAAATAATGGGACATGCTCTAAGTTGTCAAGCAATCTCCTGCAAGCTCTTCATAGTGCATTCTGCCCCAATTTTAATTTTGATTGTTTTTAGGTAAAAGTTGACGAAACTTAGTGAATTGGTTTGAAATACGTGTAAAGTGTAAAGGTTAGGGGTACCATAGTTTTTTTTATTATTTACTAGTCAGTTAATCATAAAAGCTTAAATAAAATTCATGAATAATTACATGTTGGACAGAGCCACAGCCAATTGCACAGTTTCTTGAGTATTTTAGTCATTGTAGCACACTTTTTTATATGAGAACTGTAGAGAAGCTGGGTTTTTAGGAGGAAAGCGAAGAATTTCGTCATAAAAAACCACATGTGTAAGTACAGTGGGGAATTAATAGCATGGGCCATCTTACCCAACTGGTGCGTCTTGTACAGTTCTCCCCTACTCTCAAACGAGCCTATCTCGTTGTTCTATGGAACAGTAGGGCAATATTTTTTTTTCTTTCTGCCCTTGAAAGTATTCTTCTAATGATGGCATAATTAATTTAAAACTATTTTTTTTGTCTTTGTTATGGTCTGTCAGTGATTAAATTTCTATTTTGATTCGTACCGCGGTCAAAAGTAATTTTAATATTTTTTTAAATTAATTAATCTTTTACTACACTTTTCACTTTTTATTCACTTTCAATATTTAATTCTATCACTTTTCACTTTTCACTTGCAAATACGTATTTCGGAACAGACATAGTGCCTTCGTCAGTGCTTATTTGGACTGTGGAGAAAATAGCGAAACCCCAAGAATTTTATACCTAATTAGGTAAACGACTGGGGCAAATTTTAACTCAGAAAACGTAAACAACTTGAGTTAGGTAGAGAAATGTGCGGCCTGGTGATCCATGCCTTGTCGGGGAGTTTTCGGTAGAAATTTAAAAAGCCAAGAGAAATGATTACCCTGATCTCTGTTAAGGAGGGAAGCTGGGTTTTGTTTGAAAATTTCTAAACTTTCTGCGACATCTAATTTCCAAGGGGATGTTACTGATCGAACTAGACTAATGTTGTCGGTAGTCATAGCGTGATCTTCATGAAATATATGTTCGGCTATTTTGGATCTGAAATGGTGAGAATTTCTTTTTTCTGAGTCTTTCTTAGCCTTTACAAGTTCTGAAGTATGTTCCTTAAACCGGATGTCTAAATTTCTTTTTGTTTGGCCAATGTAAACTTTATCACAATGTGGACATGCAATTTTATAAACACCCGCCCTATGTAATTTGTCAATAGTGTCTTTAGTAGACCCCAACTTTGTTTTCATTTGATTATTTCTACTACTGTAGATAATATCGATACCAAATTTTCTAATTTTTTTACGAAGTTGACGAGTGAAACTGACGTCATATTCAACCACTACTCTTTTCCGATCTTTTGTTAGCGGAGTGAGTGTTGTGTGAGATTTCCTATGTTGGATTCGTTTCTTTTTGTCATAAATGGCTTGTATGGTTCTTCTGTTATATCCATTCTGCTCACCAATATCAAAAATATATTCCATTTCGTTTTTCTTACCTTCATTACTGAGAGGCAAAGATTCCATACGGTGGATCATATGGTGGAAAGAAGCCATTTAATGCTGGGAGGAGTGGTTAGAAGTGTAAGGTATTACCCGCTTAGTATGTGTGGGTTTCCTAAAGATTTCGAATTCAAAGTGGTTGGAGTTTTCAACAACGACTACATCTAAAAATGGAAGCCTGTTGTTTTGTTCAATTTCCAAAGTGAACTGGATATTTTTATGAATACCATTCAAAATTCCCAAAAAACTTTCCAAGTCCCCCTGTTGTAAAATACAAAAAATATCATCAACATACCTCCACCAACGATCTGGTAAGCAGTCTTTTTCATTTAGTTAATTTTCCAAATGTGCCATAAAAAGCTCACATAAGAAAGGTGAAAGAGGATTCCCCATCAGTGCTCCTTTTGTTTGTTTGTAAAATTTCCCACGAAATGAAAAATAATTGTCTTCCATGCAAAGTCGAGTTAACTTCAAGTAACTGCGTACTTTAGTTTTCCAAGGGTTGTCACATTGTTGGGAAAGAAGCCAATCTTGCAAAAGATTTATAGCTTCTTTCACTGGAACACTCGGAAAAAGTCGTGCCCCAGTCGTTTACCTAATTAGGTATAAAATTCTTGGGGTTTCGCTATTTTCTCCACACTCCAAATAAGCACTGACGAAGGCACTATGTCAGTGCCGAATTACGTATTTGCAAGTGAAAAGTGAAAAGTGATAGAATTAAATAGTGAAAGTGAGTAAAAAGTGAAAAGTGTAGTAAAAAAAAATTCTATCAAGATGCTCGAACATAAGTGAATTAATTAATCTTATCTTCCAGAAACCTGTGAGTTTTTTTTTATTTTACCCAAAAAAAATTCTTTTGGCAGTTCGGTTCTATTCTGTGGCAATTCATCTTTTCGAATGGTTGTTTAGACGATTTTGACTTCAACTCAGAATTTCACTAGCTATTTAAACCACTTCTAGCCACCTGTCGTTAGCACGGTTTTAGGCAAATATAATTTTGAATTATTGTTTTATTGTTTGTTTTTGCATTTTTTAGTGGTGATAATAGTTTTTCAACCCCTTTCCGCTAAATAAGGATCATTTTTCTAGTTTATGTTTCTAGCCTTTGAAAGAATTCTTTAGCGATTTCAAACGTATTAGGAAAAAAGCAACGATAAGCTCATGAAATGCTCGACTAAAACGAAGTTTAGAGAAAGTCCAGTGACAGCAAGAGTGTTGTTGAAAGGCAAGCAAAATGATTAATAATATTAATTAGGTGTTAATATTCAACATTCATTTAAGTGCAAGTTACAAACGTCGTAACTCGTATACAAACTTTTATCAAAGATCTTCCCTATTTTTCGTCTCGGTGTTATTTATTTTTTGCCCTCCCCATGAATAACTTTGATAACCATGGACATAAAAAGGGTTCGAAATTTGTATTAGCCTCATTACGAATAGAAATGACCACAAACTTATTGACTTATTAAACTTATTGTTTTTTATCTTTCTTGTAATTTTTTGAGTTTGTTTTCATCGATTTTTTTTTCGTTATATTTTTTCTGTATTGCTAAGGCTATGTCACATAAAAATATATTCTAACTTAAATTTTATTATGTGCGGTTCATGAGAGAAAACATTTATCCGTGCAAATTTGGAAATCGCAAATCGTGTGTGTTTTTCCGGGAGAATGTTGCAGAGTTTTCCAGGGCGACTCAGGATGCATAACAAAGACTTTACGTTCATAGGTCGGTAAACAAAAATCATAGAATTTCTGATTTGTAAAGATCAGCAGAGCCCCTTACAGAAACCCCTTATAATCATTGAGATATTGAAGAAAAATTTCTACAATAACACTTAAATGTTAGACCTCTAGGCGGGGGCCTAGCGTAGTTGGTAAAGTCTCCGCCAACCACGCTCGACGCCTGGGTTAGAATCCCAACGCCAACATAGGTGTCGATGGTTGTGGGGTGGCGTGATCCACTCACAACCAACCCAACTGGTCTAGATTCAATCCTAGCCGACACCGAGAGATTTTCTGAGGCCTATTGATCGAAAATTTAACAAGATAAAAATGCCTCAAAAATAAAAATAAATTTATATTAAACGATTTCAACAGGAAGTCACAAGCATTTTTATTTCAATAAACCTTATCTGGGTGCAGATTCGAGCTCTTGTCAAATAAATATCAAAAAATGACATGGGACATCGATATGAAGTGAAACGACGAGTTGCAGCTGCGAACAGGGCGTTCTACGGACTACGTAACGAGGTAAGGTACCGTAGCCTAATTCTACTAAGATTCTAACCCTCATTAAAGCGGACTGTGTAACCTTGCGGCCTCGACGCTAAAAAATAAAAACAACTTCACTTTATAACTGATTTGTTGTTATTGTTGTTATACTCGCTCTAGTCCACAAAGACACGCCTACCGGAAGTTTTACTTTCAGTACTCACGTATAAAAACTAGCATGCAGAAATTTAGTCCTCATTGTATAACCAAATACAGCAGTAAGAGTACGGTTGACTCTTACTGGAAACTGGTTTGACCCGCAGTCGGTAGAGCAGCAGCTCATTCTATCTGAGCGTTCCACAGCATACGGACCAACCGACAGTACGCATCACTTTACAGCATTACTGAACATGTCCGGACATGTTAGTATTTTTTTCCAGATCTGTCGCGTCCCGTTTGCTTTCAGCCATTTGGCCACTGCTAATAGCTGTAAGTGTACCGGTAGCGTGTGTGTATGTTAGTTTGCTGCTTGTAATGTGCGGAGCGGAGGATGGCAAGAGCCCTTAAACGATCCCGTGTCATCGATAAATGGCTACCCAAAATCAACGCTTCTCTACAAGGTTACCAATCAATTAATAAAGAATAGGAAAGTTAAAAAGGAATTATCACTGAAATTCACCTCCTCACGCCATTAAATTGATTAACCCCAATCAACTTTTTTTTCCAAACCTATTGCAAAAAATACATTGACATAAGACTGGGTGTCGTAATTCCCCGTTAACCTTGTGAACGTGTCTTATAAACAACCTCTTCAACTTTATCGTGTTTTTTATTCAAGCACCAAAATTTGTTGTCTCAAAATTATCGCAATTATAAAATTTACTTCACAGAATATAGTTTGAATTTTCATAAAATATATCAAACTTATCTTAAAATGAAACTATGCTGAAGCCACAGTCGCATTTCCTTCCGCTTACATCAACATAAAGGCAACATCACCGATTTGAACCGATTCAGAACCCGCAACTAGTGGCCCGAGGAAACCCATTTCCCAGTTCGTGTCTAGGTTAAGCAGAACACACCACAAATGCTGCTCATAATTGTTGACTGTTTGAAGTAGGGTTTGCAATATTCCCGGGAATGGATTTCCCGGGAAACGGGAATGAAAAATTTCATTCCCCGGGAATTCCCGGGAACCGGGAATGAAAAAAAATCTTAGCAAAAATGAGATTTCAAATAAAGTTTGTTAATAAAAGGTATCAAACAATCGTTTTCAATTTCATCATCAATTCGCATGAAAAACGGATTGAAAAACAAAACTTATTCAAGTTTACTCCAGAAATTCACGATCGATTTATTGTAGCAAATGTAAGCAGAAGAGAAGGTTTCAGGGTTTTTATGCGATTAGCCTTAGATCCGCTGACAATTTTTCGTCAAGCCCAAATAATGTAATTCCCTTCTGTAAAACTTTGCTTAAGATCGGTGATCACCGCTGATGTCTGATTTCTAGAAAACTTCTTAATCACCGCTTTTGCTACATTTCACTAGAAACTGAAGAGTCCAATACTTATAGTTTGCTGAAGATAAAGCTGAGTGTTTGGCAGGCAGGTTTTAGAGCATTTGAATGCCTACGTAATTAATGTGAAATCGCGGCCACGACCCAAGTTACACTGACTGAATTTTGTTAATTTATTTATTTCTGGTCTCATTGATTTACGATTTTTTTATCAATTTACAGGTTTCAAAGATTTCTGTCAATAAACAAAGAAAAAATCAAGCAACTATCCGCTTAGTAGTAAACTCACTAGAAAAAAAAGACGTAAGACGAATAAAATATTTCTTAATTTTTCGTTTACTAAATAAAACAGCATGTATTTTTGACAAATAATTTAAGCAAATAATTTGATATTACACGGCAAGTAAATATTGATCGTCATTTCAAGCTAATATTTGCTTCGTACAATGCACACTTTGAAACTGTTTTACGACGTAAGTTTCGTATTTTGATACGATCGTTCCCTGGATTGCAAACCCTAGTTTGAAGAACATCTTGATGCCCAAAACACAAATCACTGATTTTGAAACGCTTATTAGTTTTGATTTTATGATCACAAGGGAATATTGCACTTTTTTTTTATGGGGGGATTTGTTAGTAGCTTAAGTATTTATGATAAATGTTAGTAAATAATGAGTATGTGTGCCCAATCACAAATGGTGACTTCTCAACACTGTTAGAAATTTGTAATTTTAATTGTTAGGATTTGTGTGCTTTCGCAATTAGGACTTATCATTCGTAGGGATTTAAACCTACTTGTCAGGAAAGGGGAAGTAAACTTACAACTAACTTAATTGCTAATTTATTGGCTATAAAGAGAGCTTATCGTAGCAATTGAGGATTGCAACGATTTTTGTCGAAAATTGTTAATAATTTTATTTGACATAGCTTCTAAGGGTTCAACACCAGTAAGTCTATGTAATTCGAGTGTACCAAACCAAGGAGGACGCTTCAAAATCATTTTCAGAATTTTATTCTGAATCCTTTGGAGCGTTTTCTTCCTTGTTGAACAGCAACTTGACCAGATCGGTACAGCATAAAGCATTGCTGGTCTAAAAATTTGTTTGTAAATCAAAAGTTTGTTCTTTAAACAAAGTTTAGAATTCCTGTTAATGAGAGGATATAAACATCTCGTATATTTGATGCACTTGGCTTGTATACTCTCAATGTGCTCTTTGAAAATAAGTTTTTTATCATAAATTAGTCCCAAGTACTTAACATTGTCGGACCAACTTAAAATAACCCCATTCATCTTGACAACGTGATTATTGTTTGGCTTGAGGAAAGAAGCCCTAGGCTTATGCGGAAAAATTATCATTTGAGTTTTAGAAGCATTAGGAGAGATTTTCCACTTTTGCAAGTAGGAAGAAAAAATATCTAAACTTTTCTGCAACGACTGCATATGACACGAAGACTTTTTCCTTTTACGGAAATGCTTGTGTCATCGCAGAACAATGACTTTGTACATCCTGGAGGCAAATCAGGAAGATCTGAAGTGAATATATTGTACAGGACTGGACCCAAGACTGAACCTTGAGGTACACCTGCTCTGACAGGAAATCTATCAGATTTTGAATTCTGATAGACAACCTGCAGAGTTCGATCAGTAAGATAATTTTTTAAAATTTTGATTAGGAAAATTGGAAAATTAAAAGTTTGCAATTTCGCAATCAAACCTTTATGCCAAACACTGTCGAATGCTTTTTCTATGTCTAAAAGAGCAGCTCCAGTGGAATAACCTTCAGATTTGTTAGCTCGTATCATATTAGTAACTCTGAGCAATTGATGAGTTGTGGAATGCCCATGGCGAAATCCAAACTGTTCATTTGCAAAAATTGAATTTTCGTTGATGTGTGACATCATTCTGTTAAGAATAATTCTCTCAAACAGTTTACTTATTGAAGAAAGCAAACTGATTGGTCGATAACTTGAAACTTCAGCTGGGTTCTTATCCGGTTTTAAAATGGGAGTAATTTTTGCATTTTTCCATAATTTGGGAAAATATGCAATTTTGAAGCAGCAATTGAAAATTTTCACTAAAAATTCCATTGTGCTCTCAGGGAGATGTTTGATTAGTATATTAAAGATTCCATCGTCACCAGGTGCTTTCATATTTTTGAAATTTTTAATAATTGATTTAATCTCATTCAAGTTAGTTTCAATTATTTCTGCAGGTAAAAAATTCTGGGAAGAAATTAAATCAAATTGACGTGTGACTTCATTTTCAATTGGACTCACAAAATTCAAATTTGAGTTATGAACACTCTCAAACTGCTGAGCAAGTCTTTGAGCCTTTTGTTCATTGGATACAAGAAAACGTTCACCATCTTTTAAACTGGAATAGGCTTTGAAGGTTTCTTAAGAATCTTCGACAGCTTCCAAAATGGTTTTGAATATGGTTTCAATTTTTCAACTTTAGTCTCAAAATTTTGATTTCTCAGAAGAGTAAATCTATGCTTAATCTCTTTCTGTAAATCTTTATAAATAGTTTTAAAAACAGGGTCACGAGAACGTTGATATTGACGTATGCGGACATTTTTCAAACGAATTAGAAGTTGAAGATTTTCGTCAATTATTGATGAATCAAATTTCACTTGAGCCTTTGGAACAGAATAATTCCTGGCATCAACAATTGCACATTTTAATGCTTCCAAAGCGGAATCAATATTCACTTCGTTTTGCAAATCAAGCTCATTATTGAAATTTCTCTCAATATGAGTTTTGTATCTTTCCCAATGAGCCTTGTTATAATTAAAAACAGAGCTCATAGGGTTTAAAACTGATTCATGTGATAAAGAAAAAGTTATTGGAAGATGGTCAGAATCAAAGTCAGCATGTGTGATCAAATCACTACATACATGACTTTGATCTGTTAGCACCAAATCAATTGTTGAAGGGTTTCTTACAGAAGAAAAGCATGTAGGACTATTCGGAGACAAAATAGAATAGTATCCTGAAGAACAATCATTGAATAAAATTTTGCCATTGGAATTACTTTGAGAATTATTCCATGAACGATGTTTAGCGTTAAAATCGCCGATTATGAAAAATTTCGAACGATTTCTGGTGAGTTTTTGTAAATCACCTTTAAAATAATTTTTGAGCTCGCGTGTGCATTGAAATGGTAAATATGCTGCGGCAATAAATAAAATCCCAAGTTCAGTTTGAACTTCAATTCCCAAAGTTTCAATAACTTTCGTCTCAAGATGGGGAAGAGCACGATGTTTGATTCGGCGATGAATAACAATTGCAACTCCACCGCCGGAACCCTGAATCCTATCATATCTATGAACCACGTAATTGGGATCATATTTTAATTTTATGTTAGGTTTCAAAAATGTTTCAGTAATAATTGCAATATGCACATTATTTACTGTTAAAAAATTAAATAGCTCATTCTCATTGGCCTTCAATGAGCGAGCATTCCAATTTAATATTTTAATTGTTTTATTTAAAATCATTGCTAAATTTTAAATTAGAAACAATTTTAATAGTAAAATTTGTGCCTATTTGAATGGCTTCAAACATTGATTTTGCCTGCAACATGGCGTTCATAAGATCGAACATTGCCTGTTGCAGAAAAGAAAGTTTACCTGCCGTAATAGGCCCCAGGCAGTTGACATTAGAAAAAATATTTTCGGTAGCAATATTAGCTGGAGTGATAGGTGTACAATTATTTTCTAGCATGTTTCGCTTACCCATATTAACGGTCATTTTCGAACTACCAACACTAGGCGGTATAATGTTCGAACTACCTGTAACCTGTGCATAAGTTAAACGGGTATGCAAAGGAGTAGGTAAACTATGCGTCACTGGTACGCTTGGAGAATTTTGTTTTGAAGTTGGTTTTAATTGAGAAATTGAATTTTGTTTACCTTGCCTTGCCTTAACAATTGCTAAACGGACTGGGCATTGATAAAAATTTGACATATGGTTGCCGTTACAATTCGCACAGCGAAAATTTTTACTCTCTTTCACAGGACATGTGTCCTTTTTGTGAGAAGAGTCTCCACAATTAAGACATTTTTGGTCCATGTTACAGAATTTGGAACCATGGCCATAACGTTGGCAAGTACGGCATTGGGTGATATGCTTTTCACCTCCGCCATACTTCCTATAAGTTTCCCACTTTACACGCACATTATACAAAGCATGTGCTTTTTCAAAAAATTTTAAGTTGTTAACCTCATTGCGGTTAAAATGGATTAAATAATTAACAAGGGAAATTCCAGTTCTCTGACTGTTTTCGCCTCGTGATTTTTGTTTCATTAGAATTACTTGGGTAGGGGCTATGCCAAGTAATTCTGTTAAAGTAAGTTTGATCTCATCAACGGTTTGATCGTTGGTGAGACCTTTCAAGACAACCTTGAACGGCTTGGCGTTCTTGGTGTCATATGTAAAAAATTTGTACATCTTGTCAGTTAAATACTGAACAAGACGATCACGACCCTTTACTGAGTCGGCTAATAAGCGGCATTCACCTCTACGGCCAATTTGATAGGTCAGAAACAAACGTTGAAAGTTCCTTTTTGAATATATTAAATTCAGAAGAAATAGTTACCACAATAGGTGGAACTTTCTCCTTTTTTAAAGATTTTATATTTTGTATAGTTTCATTATTGGTAATTTCCATTTCACCAGCTTCTTGCTCAGGCAAAATATCAAAAGGATTGTCACTACAGACACTCGAAGTGTCAGAAAGAGATGCCTCTCTTTTCCTCCCCGCAGCGATGCGAGGTTTCTTTTTCCGTCCAGCCATTTCAGGTGATACGAAAAAAGTTCAAACAGATGTTAAATTCAAAAGTAGGTAGTCTTGAGAAAGACTGATGGGAAATAACTTTCAGGTAGTCTTTAAAAGACACACTGACAAAACACAAACTTTGAAGCTATAGGCAGTCAAAGACCAGTCCACAAGCAACCGAAAAAACGTCTGATCTGTAGGACAGTTCAAGACGCACTGGAATATTGCACTTCCGTGCAATGTTTATTCTCTCTTCTTTTTTTATTTTTATCTTTCGTAAAAAAAAAGATCAAATTATCCGTCAGTCGCAGTGAAAACGTGTTCGGTTCAGATTTTCTGAAAATTCATTTCTCTGAGTTTCATCGAGTGAGCTCTAATTTTGTAAATTACATTAAGCCACTACTGATGGAAAGGAGAAAACCTCCCAAAAAACAGGTTTGGAAAGTCTACTAACACTTGCTGTTTGATTTTCATTTTCGCTTTATCAAAGGATCGGTGATGATCATTTGGTTGGATTTACAGCCAATTTCTTTGTATAACCGTAAACGATGCGCGTAAATATTTCATCAGTGTATGACAGCTTGATATACTAGGCAGTGTGATAAGTACCTGAAAAATAAAACATGGAGAGGTTTTTTAGTCAAAGTCGGTTTTATTTTTCAACAGTAAAGTCTTTTTTACACGGTTTTTTGCGACACAACGATTTTCTAACTTTTTGGTACCGTCCGAAGTCCGTCGTTTGCCTCTGGGTATAATCAGAAGTGTAGTAATGGATCCAGGATTCATTCATGGTTACGAATCGGCGCAACAACGCGGTCGGCTTACGTGAAAATTATGCCAAATTTTGCTGGGAAGTCGTCACACAAATTCGTTTTTAGTCCACCGTGAGCGAACGCAACACTCATCGCGCGCAAAGCTTTTTCATGCCCAAAACTGAATTCACGATATTACCTATGCATTCCAATGGCATACCTACCTACAGCATTCGCTATTTCTCTTAGTTTGGTATTAGTTTGGGATCATTCAACATCATATCATGGATTTTTACGATGTTTTCTGGTGTGACCTGTTTGCGGCGCCGAGATCGTTCAGCATCAACTGTGCTCGTACGGCCACAACAAAACTCGGTAAACCACTTATGAATCGCTTCAACCGACGGTCCGGGTAATACTTATCCAGCTTGGCTTGGTCTTGAATATCGTTTCCCTGCGTAGATAGCAGTGTTTGATTAAAACTCGAAAATCAGATTTTTCCATAATAAAAAAACTCGGATATTAGTCGCTTCCCAGTACTGTCAATTGTGAATGCGTAAGGAAGGATCGACAAAAATGGTTCACATTAGTGAATACTAATGCCATGTCTTAGAATTCTCAGGTACTTATCAGACTGCTTAGTAAAGATGAGAATCGAATGTATCTTAAAGGGTGCTGCCCGCTGCGTTCATTAGAAGTGAAAATTGGAAAAGATTGGTTGTCATTTCCAACGATTCCGGTAGTAAAAATTTGATCAGTACTGTTCCGTCAAAGTATTGTCACATTCCAAACTAATGATGATAAATTTAAACAATAATTTTTGGGCTTTAAATGCATTGAATTATGTGATAGGCTTCACAAGAACGATGTACAATACAGGTCGGACTCAATCATTCAGAATTTCCACCAATATTTCACTGTAAATAATCAAATCCTCCCGAAAGTTGAGATTTCCAATTATTTTTGTTTTTACTGATCGTGAAGATACAGGAAGTATTTTCAGAATTTGTTACATAAGATGTAATCCGATTTTTTGTTTGTCTTTCTCTAATCTCCAAAATATTAAGTTGAGTTGAAATGCACTATAACTGCTATACCAATCTTTTTTATTCAAAATATCTAAAAGACTGAGATATTTTTTTAAATTTGTGGCAAAGTGTAACGGGCGATCGATTGATTCTTCTTCAGTATAGAGTAATTGATAGCCTTTAAGATGGTCACTTTGTTTTTTTTTTCTCAATAACTTACAGATTGTACATCTTAGCAAAGGCTCAGTTGTACTCAGTAGACATTGAGCCCGCGAAGCACATCAAAGCCCCCCATCCTTTCAATCGATCGGAATGTTACGATTGCGACGCGTGGTGCTTTGTGGCTAGTTTAAATTAAATCTCGTTATCACATCACAGCTTTGCACATTGCGGTGGCCGGGTACGAACCATCATCGACATGTTTATAGATGTATATCCGGTCGGGCCGGTCGGTCTCTGTTTGCGTTTTAAGGGCGGTGCTGTGCTGTGCAGCATCAAAACAAGCCGCTCCGAGTTACGGTGATTCCGGGGCGGGAAGCCGGCCTACGGGCGAAAGGACAGACCAGGCACGCAAGACGAAAAGATTCCTTTTGCAAGGAAAATTTCTTGCATAGTTTCGTCGAGATTCCTTTTCCAGCAAAAGTAGCAGCAACAACATCAGCAGACCCAAGCCAAAAGCGAACCAAGAGTCGCCGCTTTCCTGTGCAAGCGGCGGCCATTTGCCTTCCCGCTTCAAAGTGATTCTCGGACCGAAGCCAAACTCTTGGGCCGCCGTTAGTAGGAAGTAAACGGAAAGGGGGCGCAGGGACGTTTCATATTTTAACATCCAGCCGCTGATGCCAACATCGTGATGCAGCAGCAGCAACAGCACATTCATGCCGAAATGCGAAATCAGTGCACAAAACACTGAAACAGAACGGAACGAGAAATATACACGAAGCGCGAAGGCGCGCTCCGGATGCCCGGCCCGAGAAATGGCCATGGCTAGCCGGGCAACCAAACAACGAGGCAGCGCGCTCGAGAAGCCGGAGCGTTCAAATATTCCAACAATCTTCCGCACCGAGAGACAGACCGCGAAGGCTATCCGTCTCCGATGGGTCCTGCCGGACGGTGTTTCGCCCGGATGCAAAGCACCGCGGCACTCGAAATGGAGATAAAAATATCTGCACGCTTCGAAAGATATTGTGTTGTGATTTGGTACGTCCTGCGAGCGACGAATCCTTGGTCCAAGGCTTTAGAAACTTAGTATTCTACCACCACCACCACCATAACAGCAGATTATCGACCTCTTTTGCCATTTTGATGAACAACTCGGTCGGAGATCATAATCGACAACGACAGATTAGCCACGTCATTTTCATTAAAACACTTACGCAACCCCAAAGGCATAAAGGGTACGCCTTGCGTACGGAATTCGCATGTTGCGAATGCGCTGCGTTTGATTCTTGGAACGTTGCATCACGGAATGCCCAACTCCAATCCAGCTATTCGCGTCTAGTTCGGTATCTCGACAACAGTTCTCAGAATTTTCCCTGCCACTGCTGCACCTGTTTACTTTCGCTCAGAAAGACACAGATGCGGCCAGCCAGGCCAGTAACGAGCGCACACACACAGATTGCAGTCGGTGGCAACGCTTTTCACGCAACTGGGTGGGAGCTGTGCGTTTGAGTTTCCCGTTTAACACAAATAAATAATTAAAATTTTCCTTCCACTTATTCATTACCAATTAACGCATTTCATACGAACCGTGTGTATGTGCAGTTTTGTGTTTTGGCTCCCCGCCGCCGCCATCATCTCCGTCAGTTTCCTCACTTCCCAGTGAGGGGCACAGATGCCCTTTTATATTGTTGTTTGTGGCAAGTCGACGAATCGACCATCGCGACGTCGTCAGCGCGTCAGCGTCGTGCTGCTCAGCGGCAACAAGTCACCCACCATCAGCTCTGCTGGTTATGTTGGCCCCTCCCACTGGGGCGCGCGCTGACTTTAGCCGTTCGATGTGGGGATTGTTGGTCACTGTGTATTGAGCGACAGCCGATTGGTTTTAGGTAGGGGGGCTTGCAACTGTTCGCTGAGTTGTCATTGGGTGATTTGTCAGTGAGCGAATTATTAGAACATTACAAGTTTAACGAATGTTTTAGTTGTTAATAGATGGGAAAGATTGTTCATGAGATATTACATTCAGTGGTTTAAGATAACCGATATTGGTGATCCTGCTAGAGTGGCATACTGTTACAGGGCATAGCCGCCATGAAAATTCAATTTTCTTTTTATTTTTGTCACCAGCTGTTAGCAAGTTTACTCCAGCCATTCAAAAATTAAGACAGTAAATTATAACATTACCTACTTTGCAACAATTTTTAGTTTACGCTTTTAGAGAATATATTTTTTAAAGTTGGCTTTCAAATATTCAATTTTCACTACTGATAGAGTGTTTAGTCTAGTCTAGTCTAGTCTACACTAACACAGCCAGTACTTGAAAGTATCCTGGCAAATGCTATTCACCCAGGCCTACTGTGTAGCGCAATATGATACAATACAATCTGAGAACGGGGACATTCCGATCAACAAATCCGTATGTAAAATAAGTAATATACACTATTCGTTCGCTAACTGGGCTGACATTTCAAATGTGGTCAAATATCGAGGGGGATTTCGATGTCATGGCGCTAGGCAAAACTCTCAGCGAAAATTGGAAAATATTTTAAACAAATACTTACACTAAAAACTCTGATTGATGAACAAAAAACGAGAAAAAGTAAATTGTTAGCCTTGCATGTGCTTTATTTGCTTCAATCGTTGCCTGGAAACATGTTCTTTTCATAAAATATTTATTTGATCTGGAAACGAGTAGATAAATATCTAATGGATCGCATGTGTGATGACAACCAAATCCATTAAACTGAAAAAATCAATCTCAATTATGAATTATGAATATGAATTAGGAAATAAATTTAAGTTCCATATATACTAAGAATTTGTGTATATCTCCTGTTTCTTGAGCAAAATTAATGCCTCCCCTCTGACACTTCGCGTGCACTAACATGAGTCAACCCTCGCTTGTGAACGATCACATGAAACGAACTCACCATCCAGGATTCCGTTCTTGTCGACGTTCGGCCTTGCCGGACCCAAGCCAAACACCACTTCTAAAGACCAAAAAAATCCTAAATAGAAAATGATCTCAAATTAAGCTCAGAATAGCCAAAAACCCTCTTTCAAAATCCAGAAAAGGCCTAAATAGAAAATGATCCCAAATCGAGCTCAGAATGGCCAAAACATCTTCTAAAGGCCAGAAAGGCCAAAACCCTCTTCTAAAGGCTAGGAAAGGCCTAAATAGAAAATGATCCCAAATTATGCTCAGAATAGCCAAAAACCCCTGCTGAAGGCCAGAAAAGGCCTAAATAAAAAATGATCCCAAATTATGCTCAGAATGGTCAAAAACCTCTTCTAGAGGCCAAAAATACCTACATAGAAAATGATCTCAAATCAAGCTCAGAATGGCCGAAAACCCCTTCTAAAGACCAGGAAAGGCCAAAATAAAAAATGATCCCAAAATATGCTCAGAATGGCCAAAAACCTCTTCTAAAGGCCAGAAAAGGCCTAAACAGAAAATGATCCCAAATTAGGATCAGAATTACCGAAAAACCCTCCTAAAGGTCAAAAAAGCCTTAATAGAAAATGATCCCAAATTGAGCTCAGAGTGGCCGAAAAGCCCTTCTATCCCAGATCCCAAATTGACCTCAGAATGGCCGAAAACCCCTTCTAAAGGCCAAAATAGAAAATGATCCCAAATTAAGCTCAGAATGGCCAAAAGCCCCTTCCAAAAGCCAGAAAAGGCCTAAATAGAAAATGATCCCAAATTATGCTCAAAATGACAAAAACCCCTTCTAAAGGCCAGAAAAGGCCTAAATAAAAATGACCCCAAATTAAGCTCAGATTGGCCAAAAACTGCTTCTAAAAGCCGAAATAGAAAAATGATCCCGAATCGAGCTCAAAATGGCCGAGAACCCCTTCTAAATGCCAGAAAAGGCCTAAATAGAAAATGATCCCAAATTATGCTCAAAAATGACAAAAACCCTTCTAAAGGCCAGAAAAGGCCAAAATAGAAAATGATCCCAAATTAAGCTCAGAATGGCCAAAAACCCCGTCCAAAAAAGGCCTAAATAGAAAATGATCCCAAATTACGCTCAAAATGACAAAAACCCCTTCTAAAGGCCAGAAAAGGCCTAACTAAAAATGATCCCAAATTAAGCTCAGATTGGCCAAAAACCGCTTCTAAAAGCCGAAATAGAAAAATGATCCCAAATCGAGCTCAAAATGGCCGAAAACCCCTTCTAAATGCCAGAAAAGGCCTAAATAGAAAATGATCCCAAATTATGCTCAAAATGACAAAAACCCTTCTAAAGGCCAGAAAAGGCCAAAATAGAAAATGATTCCAAATTAAGCTCAGAATGGCCAAAACCCCTTCTAAAAGCCAGAAATGGCCTAAATAGAAAATGAACCCAAATTAAGCTCAGAATGGACAAAAACCTCTCTAAAGGCCAGAAAAGGCCTAAATAGAAAATGATCCTAAATTAAGCTTAGAATGGCCGAAAAACCCTTCTAAAAGGCATAAAAGGTCTAAATAGAAAATGATCCCAAATCAAGCTCAGAATAATCGAAACCCCCTTCAAAAGGCCAGAAAAAGCCTAAATTGAAAATGATCCCAAACTAAGCTAAGAATGGCAGAAAAACATTTCTAAAGAGCAGAAAAGGCCTAAATATAAAATGATCCCAAATTAAGCTCAGAATAGCCGAAAACTCCTTCTAAAGGCCAGAAAAGGCCTAAATAGAAAATGATCTCAAATTAAGCTCAGAATAGCCGAAAACCTCTTCCAAAGGCCAGAAAAGGCCAAACTAGAAAATAATCCCAAATTAAACTCAGAATGGCCGAAAAACCCTTCTAAAGGCCAGAAAAGGCCTAAATAGATAACGATCCCAAATTGAGCTCAGAGTAGCTGAAAACCCCTTCTAAAGGTCAGAAAAGGCCTAAATAGGAAATGATCCCAAATCAAGCTCAGAATGGCCAAAAACATCTTCTAAAGGCCAAAATAGAAAATGACCCCAAATTGAGCTCAAAATGGCCGAAAACCCCTGCTGAAGGTCGGAAAAGGCCTAAATAGAAAATGATCCCAAATCAAGCTCAGAATGGCTGAAAAACTCGTCTAAAGGAAGGAAAAGGCCTAAATAGAAAATGATCCCAAATTAAGCTCAGAATAGCCGAAAACCCCTTCTAAAGGCAAGAAAAGGCCAAAAGAGAAAATGATCCCAAGTCAAGCTCAGAATGGCCGAAAAACCCTTCTAAAGGCCAGAAAAGGCCTAAATAGAAATAGATCCCAAATTAAGATCGGAATAGCCGAAAACTCCTTCTAAAGGCCAAATAGAAAATGATCCCAAATTATGCTCAGAATGGCCAAAAACCCCTTCTAAAGGCCAGAAAAGGCCAAAATTGAAAATGATTCCAAATTATGCTCAGAATGGCCGTAAAACCCTTCTAAAGGGCAGAAAAGGCCAAAATAGAAAATGGTCCCAAATTAAGCTCAGAAGGGCCGAAAAACCCTTCTAAAGGCCAGAAAAGGCCTAAATAGAAAATGATCTCAAATTAAGCTCAGAATAGCCGAAAACCTCTTCTAAAGGCCAGAAAAGGCCAAACTAGGAAATAATCCCAAATTAAACTCAGAATGGCCGAAAAACCCTTCTAAAGGCCAGAAAAGGCCTAAACAGAAAATGATCCCAAATCAAGCTCAGAATGGCCAAAAACATCTTCTAAAGGCCAAAATAGAAAATGACCCCAAATTGAGCTCAAAATGGCCGAAACCCCCTGCTAAAGGTCGGAAAAGGCCTAAATAGAAAATGATCCCAAATCAAGCTCAGAATGGTAGAAAAACCCCTTCTAAAGGAAGGAAAAGGCCTAAATAGAAAATGATCCCAAATTAAGCTCAGAATGGCCGAAAAACCCGTCTAAAGGAAAGAAAAGGCCTAAATAGAAATAGATCCCAAATTAAGATCAGAATAGCCGAAAACTCCTTCTAAAGGCCAAATAGAAAATGATCCCAAATTATGCTCAGAATGGCCGTAAAACCCTTCTAAAGGGCAGAAAAGGCCAAAATAGAAGCTGGTCCCAAATTAAGCTCAGAAGGGCCGAAAAACCCTTCTAAAGGCCAGAAAAGGCCTAAATAGAAAATGATCCCAAATTAAGCTCAGAATAGCCGAAAATCCCTTCTAAAGGCAAGAAAAGGCCAAAAGAGAAAATGATCCCAAATTAAGCTCAGAATGGCCGAAAACCCCTTCTAAAGGGCTGAAAAGGTCAAAAAAGGAATTTAGGCCCAGAATGGCCAAAAACCTCGTCTAAAGGCCAGAAAAGGCCAAAATAGGAAATGATCCCAAATTAAATATTCAATTCATACTACAGATAGAGTGTTTACATTTACATTTTTAACAATAAACTGAAGAACAATCAACTGTATTTTGATTTTCTGGTGGGTTTTGGGAAAGAAATATAATTTTTCACTGGATGTGGATAAACTTTTTTCCTGTTTTCCTCTCCGAGTTCATCCGTTTCAGTACGTTCTGTTTTCAATGAATATTTCGCTCATTTTCATTCTCGATGAGATTTTGTTTTTGATCTGCTTAATGTGCTTTTATGGTCATCTTGCTTCATATTAAATAATACTATTGGTGTTCAATTATCAAAAAAAAAAAACTTTATTTTAAAATATCGGGTATTGAAAAAGCTGGTAACAACATTGATAGCGATTTTACAGTGGAAAAACAGTGAAATTTAACTCAAGCTTTATGAAGTGCTAAAATACTTATTAAAATCATTTTTTGCATGCTAGTTTGTTAGTTATGGAAGCTTTTAATAAAAGAAACTGCAACTAGAAATTGTCAATTCAAGTTGAGCTGAGATGTGATACAGTATTCACCACAGTCCGAACACTCCAGATTCTGCTGCGAAACAGCGTTCATTATTTCCTAACGATGTTTGACCAGGTGATTATTACGATCGCATGAAGCACACTTGAAAACACAATCGCAAGCACACACACACTCAGGCACATTAAACGAACGACAACCGCACCCGGAACGGGAGACTAACGGCAACAGCGATTCGCCAATATAAAACATTACTCCCGTATGAATCATCTCGGGATCATAAACGTAAACACTCGTTCGTCATTAGTTATAATTTCAGTGATGAGTGAAATCTTAATGTTTTTTACCTCTACTCAATTCTAACTGTGCTTTTCTTTGTTTGTGCACACAATTGTGGTGTCGATTATCAGTGCCATTCCTTCTTGTTCCGATTCCTTATTGTCATCCTCAAAGGGCTTTTTGCAATGATTTCCTAGTTGCGCCTTAATCAGCTTTGATGATTCACATTCCTAGTCGTTATCTTGATTTTCATTGTAAAAATAATACAGTTCAGAACTCGGTTTTATTTCAGTATTACTACTGCACGGTAAATTGAAATCGCGGTTTGCACTTGTTTTAATTGCTAGTCAATTTTTTCTTTACTCATAAACATCCCGTAATTTCGTTTTCCTTTCACGTCTGTACAATTTAGAATATCACCGCATTTTTCCTTTGTGTTCATTCTTTTATTTTTTTCCTGTTTCCAGTCATTAATTGAGCAAGAACATCATCTCTGTTTGATGGACGGAGGGGATCTTAGTACAGGTCAATTGAAAAGGGTTCACCGTGTGTATGCAGCTTTAATTTAGCGTTCGGTATTCACCTAACAAATATCCAAAATTTACGCAAGCATTTTTTTTAATTCTGAACAAAGGTTGGTTAAACGCTGATTAGGTGATTACAGGTGCTTTTCAATACGTTATTATAATAAAATTGAACGCAAAGCTTGTATTAGTACTGAATACTATTAAGATAATTTTAGTTTCATAAGAAATCTTCATTAAGAAAGTTTGATAAACTTACCAAATTTATATGTTTACAGTTTTTCAAAGTACAATTTTTTACTGAAATTTTCATGTTTTGTCACTTACATTTTTTGTTCTTTTTTGTCATTTTTATCTCTTTGCCTTTGTCTTTGTCTTTGTATCCTCAAACAAGACAAAAAAAGAAACGAAATAAATATCAATCATATTTCGATGGATGGTTAAGAAAAAAAAATAATTAAAATAGTATAGGAAACTTGAACAGGAAGAAATGAATGTTGAAACAATTAAAATCTACTGCTACATACTGAAGAAACATTCTTGCGGAAAAATCCCCCAAAACACGTGGATATCATAAACACCTGTCTGTACCGCCTCGGCTCAAGTCAACACACGACGAAAGCGATCACGTGTGCGCTAAAGTGCTTCGAAATCCGCGTGTGCCACTCGTAAAAAAACTTCTGCCAGGCAGTCAGGTTCAGGTGCACGGCACACAGCGGAACGGAATCGTAAAAATCATGAAAATTTGCCCCGCTCTACTCGGTCCAATTTTATTTCCACAAAACTATAAGTTGAACTGCGGTTGTTTTTTTTTTTTCACCGATAACCGTAAAATATTAGACCTAACTGTTGACGTTCCAGAACTCGGTTCGTCTTATTTATGTGCCTCTATCTGTTCGTTCATTTTTTTTTTAAATTCAGTGAAACTTGCTGAAAGATAAACTTACGGGTGCTCGTGACTGTTGAGCTTTTGATGCAGCACAACTTAAACAGGCAGCCCGAAAAACCATTAGCCGGAAAATCGATCAACCCAAACCTGCGGCCTCTTGCCTTCAGGTTCAAGCGTCGAAAGTCCAGAGAAGCAGGAAATAACCTGCACTGCAAAAAAAACTGCGAGTGTTATGCTCCCACTTCTCGATAACCGACGAAAACTGGATAATAAAGCTTTTCAAATTTATAATCTGCCACTTATCCTTTGCCTTTCGCCCATAACTCTCTCGTTTCTCGCTTTTTCTCTCATTGTGTGTGTATGTATCTGTTCGGGGATCTTCTGGAAAGTGAACAGGAGGCAGCGGCGAGCAGATTCTTGACATCATCGCGCAGAGGAAAAGCGAAGAAAATTTTCTGAACCTCTCGGTCTCGGGTTTCCTCTTCAACTTACCGAAACGAAAAGCTAAACGATTGCGGCCATCCTGCCGGGAGGAAGGGACGTCTGAAGGATGCTGCCGGTCGGTCGGTATCACCGCATCCATTCGGACTTTGAACAAACGAACGGAGAAAAGTGAGCCTTGTCTCTGGTATAGGCTATTCTCGGGGGAAAATAAAGAAAAAAGTTCCTTTCCACCAGTCCACCGCCTGACAGTGCTCTCTCACACACACAGCGGGTGGTGGGTTAGATTGGAAAACTTTACCTTCTTTTTCTTGTGTCGGCTAGCGAGCGGAACAATTTGACCCTCGTTTGTCCGCTCCTCGGGAGGGCAAAAACCAATGCGTGAAAAGTTGACTGTATAATTTTAAGCTGTTCGCTTGTCGACAGACACTTCCAGGACCAGAACGAAGAAACCGTTGTTCGAGCGGAAGTTTGCCGCTTCCTTCCGAGCCGGAAAGCAATGTAATCTTCGGTGGAGCAGACGGAAGGGAGGCAGAGTGGCAGATTCGATGGGAAAGCGAACACGAGAAAGTCCGTCGTGCCTTGTGAAATTCAATAAAGAACAGTTTTAGAAGTTTAGCTCAGTTTGGCACTGGAAATGTTGTTTACTACTCGCCTGCTAGGACGCAACGTGGCGGACGGGGTGGGGAAGGTGGAAATCGTGCGATCGATTAGTTTCGGAAAGGCGGAAAGTTGCACTTGCACTCTGGCTTGCACACTCGGTGCGGCTAATCGGTTACATGTGACATTTTGGAATTCGAAACATTTCGGAAAGTTACGCGGAAATTGATGAACAACAGTAAAGTGTGCACTCGATAATTTTCACAAACTCCAACGAATCCCTCGGGGACATGTTGTAAGTCCATTATCTTTTCGTTTGAAATTGGACTGGACTGCTGCCGCCGGTAAAGTCTAGGTTGGAAATCGAATTTTTAGGGAATTATTTCCAAATAGATCGCAAATACTTGACATTCCTCTGCGTTCGGCTCGGGTATTTTGTCGGAGGTTTTCATCCGTACACCTGCCCGTAACTTTTCACGGTTTATTCGATCTGATTTCTTCATTTTTTCCTATTTTTTTTTCGTGTCTAAGGAATCAAATAACAGCCTCCGCATTGTTGGCGTGTTCTTCGGTTGGAATTCGTCTGGTCGAAATTGAAATGCGGCAGGCCGGAAAATAATTTGCGTTTAGGTTTCTTTATCAACGATAATCGCTAAGTGGGTCAGTAGAGCTAGAGAGGTACAGCAGGGTTGGTAGGGAAGCAAGACCACCAAACAGAACGAGTGTTTTCTGCATCGCAGAACAATCATTCTGATAGAGTTGACAAAGACACAAAAACAGCTTTCAAGTGCTCTCCCCAGATAATTGAGTGAAAGTGTACATGTTTAATAACACTTATCGCTTGAAAAAACAACTTGAAATCAACAATAATTGTTTATTCTTTCACTTGAATTGTGGCTTAGAAAAAGTGTTTATTTGCCGTGCTGTAGTTTTGCAACTGAGTTGTTTTTGACAAAATGAAAACTGGAAATCTACACTTCGGTGACAGTCGTGGAATTTAAATGTTTCAAGTTTTAGCTTCGGGATCCCATAATCAATTTTTAGGTCCATAAGTGCGACACTATTGATTCAAAGGAATCTTAAAAAACAATTGTAAAGGGGTTTTGTGAAGTCTAGTCTAGTCTAGTCTACACTAACACAGCCAGTACTTGAAAGAATCCTGGAAAATGCTATCCACCATTTTTTTTAAATGATTCCCCTACATTTTTCCTGTCAACGGCCAGGCCTACTGTGTAGCGCAATATAATCTATGAACGGGGACAATCCGTACCAACCGATCCGTATGTAATAAATAATATAATTCGTTGGGAGTGACAAAGCTAAGAAAGTACAATCCTTTGTTGACCAATTTCCTGGGATGGAACAAAGGTATTTCCCTCTCATGTTCGGGCTTTGAAACCAATGATATAGCGCCTTTACTCGCTTCAACTGTTACGGTTGGAACTTGAGTACTAACTCTAGTCCTAGCATTTTAGCTTATGGTTATAGCGCTATTACTCGCTCTCTGAAAGGAATATGAATTAGGAAATAAATTTGAGTTCCATATATACTAAAAATTTGTCTATATCTCCCGTTTCTTGAGCAACATTTAGTGGCTCCCTTCTGACACTTCGCGTGCACTTACATGAGTCAACTCTCGCTTGGAAACGATCACATGGAACGAACTCACTATCCAGGATTCCGTTCTTGTCGACGTTCGGCCTTGCCGGACCCAAACTGCCACTGGAATCGAAACCAAAAATGTTTTGACCTTGAACGTCCGCAGCGACAGCGACAAAATGATGATGGTCATCCTTTTGATTTCTAAATTTTTCACTGATGTCACTGTCATTTATTCCGATGCGGCTTTTGTTCCAAAACAACTCGACCCCGATCCAGAAATACTACCAAACGCTAGTGGGGATCGGTGCTACCACGAACGCCTGTTTCTACTATTCCGCTGAAGGTTTAAAGGACTTTATGCCGAATCGATCTAGGATGGCATTTTTTTCTATTCCTTAATCACTTTAATGATCAAACCTCAAGCACGTAACAATAAAACACTATTGCACTACTGATAATTTATAAAATTTCTCACAAGTCACATAATTTTCGAATTTTTCTAGTGAAATTAAAACCACGTCAAAAATTTATGTCTATTCGCGCTCTTGGCTTGCCTTCTAAAGGCCAGAAAAGGTCTTAATAGAAAATAATTCCAAATTAAGCTCAGAATGGCCGAAAAACCCTACTAAAGGGCAGAAAAGGCCTAGATAGAAAATGATCCCAAAATAAGCTCAGAATCGCGAAAAATCCCTTCTAAAGGGCAGAAAAGGCCTAAATGATTCCAAATTAGGCTCCGAATGGCCAAAAACCACTTCTAAAGGCCAATATCAGAGCTGCGAAAGTTCACTATCATATAACTGAATGTGTGTTACCAGTAACAACTTCACATTTATCCATCAACAAGTTATAATGCGTGAAAAATTAACCAAGTCTTTTATTGTTGATATAGCATAGTAACCGATCTATCATTTGTTTTTCTTTCACTCTTCCTAGCACTCATTCGTAAAATATTGCACTGAGATTCTGTCACTATCGGTATCAAGTTCATTCCTGTGTCTTTACAACATTGAGAAACAAGTTAACAATCAATACGTTTTCAGTCAAGTGATTGTACTGATTTTTTGTATAGGCTGTGCTAAATGTTATTTTCAAATTACGTGCTTGATACATGATGGAGGAACTTTTGTGCAGATTCCAGAAAGGTAAGTAAGATGCGTTTGGAACACAGCAACAGCAAAATCCAGTATTTTTATCGTGATAATCTCTTTTTTCTGTAGCACCAGCATGCCAGGATAACTGCATGGACATTTGACTTCCGTCTTTTCCAGTGAAGAAACCAGTGTGAAATCATATTGATCGCATCAAGATAGGCAGAAACAGAAAACTGTTCCAGAGAGAACCCGCTAGGTTTTACGTGAATTTTGCATAAATTTTGTGTCGTCAGTGTAATCAGCGGCCATCCAAGATTTTCAACAAAGAAAAACAATGCGCGACCTATGTAATGCCCTTGCGTTCTGACTCAAGCCGTAACGAAGAAAAAATCAAGGAGGAGATCTACACATTGGATGGATTTTAAGTGAATACTGGAATGTTTTTACTTTTATTCGTCTCTTCCGTTGTACCAGTATATGGGCCATATAAAATATATAATGCAAAGCTTTGAATAATTTAATTTGATTTAAAGAATAAATACGTAAACTAAAGAGAAATCCGTTGTTTTAGTTATTATATTATTTTTAATTCGTTAATTTTCTAAAGTAGAATTACAAATGCTATCAACCCTCGCCGACATTGTTACCCTCTTTCCAGTTGTATGCCGTTGAGGTGGCCTGTTGGAACGAATCCTTATTCAATTTATCAATAGTATGTTAGCTAAAGTGTCCTCTCCGAGGCCAGTCCGAATCATTGCAACTGCGTACAGCTCAGGGTTAAAGGCTGTTCGTCACAACCAATGATCCCAAAAACTGTAACTGTGGTTTTGTCTTGGCTCTAAGCATAACGACTGAATCTGTTGCAGTAAATTTGTTTCATCTGCCTGGTGTTCCTTGTTAACCGATCCGCCATACATGTCAATCAAAATGCGATCAAATTCATCACCATAGTTTTCCTCCGAAAGTGATTCGTCAAAGATCCGAAGCCATGATATTTTCTGGACCATACATTGGAATTGAAATTTCAATAATATAAATGTTTCTAGTATCATGTGTTAAACTTACCCTCTATAAACCTTTCGACTAAAGAAAAAACAATGGAAAAACTTCTATGTTGAAAATGTCACGTCACTGCCGAGAGATATGAATTTTTCAATTTCACTTAGAGTGGCTGTCAATTGAAAATTGAGAATGAACTCAGTAAATCCAAGTGTGTCGACAGTGGTGAGAATGCAAATCAAAATAAAAAAGGCAAGACAATGAAATGGTTATCATATATTCAAGGAAACCTTCGATTACGGACGGTAGTCAGTGGGTGAAAGAATCATCACACTGACAGTATGTATCAATCAATTTCATATCTTTATTTCGAGTTTTTCAGCCCTGGCCAAAATAGAAAAGTGATCCGAAATAGAGCTCAAAAAGGTCGAAAACCCCTTCTAAAGGCAAGAAAAGGCCAAAATTTAAATTATGATCAGAATGGCATATATCCCCTTCTGAAGGCCAGAAGAGGCCTGAATAAAAAATGATCCCAAATTAAGCTCAAAATGGCCAGAAACCTCTTCCAAAGGCCAGAAAAGGCCTAAATAAAAGATTATCCCAAATTAATCTCAAAATGGCCAGAAACCCTTTCTAAAGGCCAGAAAAGGCCCAACTAAAAAATGATCCCAAATTAAGCTCAGAATGCCCAAAAACCTCTTCTAAAGGCCAGAAAAGGCCTAAATAAAATATGATTCCAAATTATGCTCGGAATGGCCAAAAACCCCTTCTAAAGGCCAATATAGAAAATGATCTCAAATCGAGCTGAGAATGGCCGAAAACCCCTTCTGAAAGCCAGAAAAGGCCTAAATAGAAAATTATCCCAAATTAAGCTCAGAATAGCCGAAAACCCCTTCTAAAGGTCAGAAAAGGCCTAAACAGAAAATAATCCCAAATTAAGCAAAGAATGGTCGAAAACCCCTTCTAAAGGCCAGAAAAGGCCTTAATAGAAAATGATCCAAAATTAAGCTCCGAATAGCCGAAAACCCCTTTCAGAGGCCAGAAAAGGCCTAAATAAAAAATGATCCCAAATTAGGCTAAGAATAATCGAAAACCCCTTCTGAAAGCCATAAAAGGCCTAAATATAAAATTATTCCAAATTAAGCTCAGAATAGCCGAAAACCCCTTCCAGAGACCAGAAAAGGCCTTAATAGAAAATGATCCCAAATTAAGCTAAGAATGGTCGAAAACCCCTTCTAAAGGCCAGAAAAGGCCTGAGTCAAAAATAATCCAAATTAAGCTCAAAATGGCCAGAAACCCATTCTAAAGGTCAGAAAAGGCCTAAATAGAAAATGATCCCAAATTTAACTCAGAATGGCCAAAAACCCCTTCTAAAGGCCAGAAAAGGCTAAAATAGAAAATGATCCCAAATTAAGCTTAGAATGGTCGAAAACCCCTTCTAAAGGCCAAAAAAGCCTAAACAAAAAATGATCCCAGATTGAGCTCAAAATAACAAAAAAACCCTTCTGAGAGGTCAGAAAAGGCTCTTATATAAAATAGTCCCAAATTAGGCTCAGAATTGCCAAAAACCCCTTCTAAAGGCCAGAAAAGGCCAAAATAGAAAATGATCCCAAATTAAACTCAGAATGATCGAAAACCCCTTCTAAATTCCAGAAAAGGCCTACACAGAAAATGATCCCAAATTTATCTCAAAACGGCCAGAAACCCTTTCTAAAGGCCAAAAAAGGCCCAACTAAAAAATGATCCCAAATTAAGCTCAGAATGCCCAAAAACTGCTTTTAAAAGCCAGAATAGGCCAAAATAGAAAATGATACCCGATTAAGCTCAGAATGCTCAAAAACCCCTTCAAAAGGCCTAAATAGAAAATCATTCCAAATTAAGCTCAGAATGGTCAAAAACCCCTTCTAAAGGCCAGAAAAGGCCTAAATAGAAAATAATCCCAAATTAAGCTTAGAATGATCGTAAACCCCTTCTAAAGGCCAAACAAGCCTAAACAAAAAATGATCCCAAATTAAGCTCAGAATGACAAAAACCCTTTTGAGAGGCCAGAAAAGGCTCAAAAATAAAATGATCCCAAATTGAGCTCAGAATTGCCAAAAACCCCTTTTGAAGGCCAGAAAAGGCCTAAATAGAAAATGATCCCAAATTAATCTCAAAATGGCCAGAAACCCTTTCTGAAGGCCAGAAAAGGCCCAACTAAAAAATGATCCCAGATTAAGCTCAGAAAGCCCAAAAACTCCTTCTAAAAGCCAGAAAAGGCCAAAATAGAAAATGATACCAAATTAAGCTCAGAATGCCCAAAAACCCCTTCTAAAGGCCAGAAAAGGCCTGAATAAAAAATGATTCCAAATTATGCTCGGAATGGCCAAAAACACCTCCTAAAGGCCAGAATAGAAAATGATCCCAAATTTAGCTCAGAATGGCCAAAACCTCCTTTTAAAGGCCAGAAAAGGCCTAAATAGAAAATGATCCCAAATTAAGCTCAGAATGGTCGAAAACCCCTTCTATAGGCCAGAAAAGCCTAAACAGAAAATGATCCCAAATTAAGCTCAAAATGGCCAAAAACCCCTTCTAAAGGCCAGAAAAGGCCTAAATAAAAATGATTCCAAATTAAGCTCAAAATGGCCAAAAACCCCTTCTAAAGGGCGTTAAAGGCCTAAATAGAATATGATCCCAAATTAAGCTCAAAATGGCCGACAACCCCTTCTAAAGGGCGTAAAAGGCCTAAATAAAACATGATCCCAAATTAAGCTCAAAATGGCCAAAAACCCCATTCTAAAGGGCGTAAAAGGCCTAAATAGAAAATGATCCCAAATTAAGCTCAAAATGGCCAAAAACCCCTTCTAAAGGCCAGAAAAGGCCTAAATTAAAAATTGATCCCAAATTTAGCTCAAAATGGCCAAAAACCCCTTCTAAAGGCCAGAAAAGGCCTAAATATGATACCAAATTAAGCTCAAAATGGCCAAAAACCTCTTCTAAAAGCCAAAAAAGGCCTACATAAAAAATGATTTCAAATTGAGCTCAGAATGGTCAAAAACCCTTCTAAAGGCCAGAAAAAGCCAAAATAGAAAAATGATCCGGAATCGTACTCAAAATGGCCGAAAACCCCTTCTAAAGGCCAGCAAAGGCCTAAATAAAAAATAATTCCAAATTAAGCTCAGAACGGCCGAAAACCCCTTCTAAAGGCAAGAAAAGGCCAAAATAGAAAATGATCCCAAATTAAGCTCAGAAAACAAAAGAAGTAGTAAAAAATACAGCAAAAGGCCGCGGAAAAGAAACCCGAAAATAAGCACCCGAAGGCTGTTAAAAGGTCTTGAAAAGGTTGTCAAAATGTCATTGAAAAGTAGCCAGGAAGTCGTAAAAAAGTTGTTCTCAAATGTTATAAAAAGTTTTTTTTTCTGTGTGGACCATCACTGCGACCAGAGATTAGATCTATTGGGTATTTTCTGCACTCCGCACTCCATATTATTGGCAGTATCACTATTACAGTGAGAGATACGCATATCATTCATATCCGTGCTTGTGTGTAAGTTTTACCTTTCCGTTTCAAGCTTACTGCTCTACTATACCGAACTTCTCCATTCTAACAATATCGCCTGATTACAATTCCTCGGAGAGAATTGTCGTATACGTTACTCACACCAGTTTTATTATAATAGGGACTTATTTTTGTTAGAAAGGGAGTCAACAGTCTGTAAAATTCAGATTGAAGGAAGGGTACGTGGTTGGAAGCCTGAGAATAAACCCATGCTAAAGTCCTTCACAATCAAATGGCCTGTTTCTACTAAGATTCGAACCCACGACCAACCGCTTACCAAAGCAGACTTTGTAACCTTGCGACTACGGAGGTTAGAGATTACAGAGTCCGTTTTGACAGGCGAGCGGTCGTGAGAATCAGGGCCATTCGAAGTCAACGGACTTAAGCATGGGCTTACTCTTAGACTCCCCATTGACTCTTCCTTCACGTTGAATTCTACAGAACCTCACAATAACACTGGTCAGAAGGCCGTTCAGTCGAAACCTCTCCAAGAAATTGTATTTGGCGATAATATTGACCGGAGGCAGCGTACTGGGAATAGTAAGCGTAAAAAGGAAGGGCATACACACAAGCACGTATATTAATCATGTCATTTACGCTAAATGGTGATATTATTAATAATAAAAGTACGAAATGCAGCAAACATCCGGGCAATATCACAAAAGGTCGAAGTTTCTGGTCGCAGTGATGAGTCCATACAGGAAAAAAAGCAGAGAGCTGTAAAAACGTGCCAATTAGTCACGAAAAATCTGTAGTATTGATGATTATTAAAGCGTTATCCAAAAGTTGTTGAAAAATTGTCTGAGAGTTCGTAAAAGTTGTTACAAAGTAATCAGACATTTCTAGAGAAACATTTCGAAAGGTCCTATCTGCTTGGACGAATTTTTGAACGATCACTTTTATTCAATCACCACAACTTATTGAACACCTTTTATGACACGTTATTTGCACAAGTTAATAGCGGAGGAATCATTCTAGTCTTTTGAACGAAACCCACGCTTGGGAGATTTACTAAAGCTGAACCATTACCAAAATGAAAAGACACTCCGGGAAAACGATGAATGCAGATAGGACCTTTTGAAAGATAGATTTGTCAAAAGGTAAGCATAAAGTCGACACCAGGTCAACTGAAAATTATTCAAAGATCTTGAAAAAGCTGGTTGAAACATCATCAAAATGTTGCCAAGAAATCGTAAGAAAATTGCTTACAATTTACAACGGAACGTCATCGTTGCGCAAAGGTCGTAAAAGAATTACTGAAAATCATTATTGCATTACAACAATAAAGAGTGATAGTACATCGACCTAAACTTGTCAAGCAATCGTCTAGAGCAAGGCGAGAAGTTATTAAAAGTATTTAAAAATTTGTCAGGAGCTCGTGAAAAATAAATGGGAAAGCAAACAATAAATCAGTAAGATGTCGTTGAAGTTATTAAAAGGTATTGAACAAGTTGTTCAAAAGCCATTAACAGGCTATCATGAAGATACTCAAAAGTTATGAAACAAGATGCGGTAACATTATTGAATGTCATCAAAACTAGTCACGAATTTATTATCAAACCACACCTGAGAAAATGTTTTATAATAATAAAATCACGGAACCCCCGCAAAAAAGTTTCCACAAAGTAATTATCAAAGCAATCACCTGTGAGCAAGAAAAATAAATTCAAAGAGGTGGAAAAGGCTTCATAAATCATACGAGAATTTTCAGAAAGTTGTCCTGCGGGAAAAAAAGTTAAATCTATAGCAAAAAAAAAATCAGAACTGTTTGCTAAAAGAATCTTCAGGAAGTCAGCTAAAAGTTGTTAAAAAGTTGGCAGCAAAAGACCATCAGAGTTGTGGAAATTTTATTTAAAGATTTCCAAAAACTCAGCACAAAGTTGTCATCATAAGGTTGAAGCCTTGAAAATAATTGAAAAAAAATATCTGAAAAACGTCTTGGTGTTACAAGAAAGTCGTTAACAAGTTTCGAGCCCGATTTAAAGTGATACAAAAGGTTACCGGAGAACCTTCAAAAAAGTTACTATGAAGTGAAACTTAGAAAAACATCGAAAAAAACTCCTGTGATTTCACAGTAAATATGTCATTAGAAAGTCCTCAAAAATAATTTTTACATTAACACATTGCCAGAATGCGTGAAAAGTTCTCAAACTGTTATGAAAAAGGCAAAAAACGTAGTGAAAAGTTATCATAAAACGATCAAAAGTTTTCAAGAAGTCCTCCAGAAGCCGACAGAAAATTGCTAAAACTATGAAAAAAATCGGAAAAAGTCGTAGGGAACCAGAAGTAGAAGCAAAACAAAAAATCAGCAATAGATTGTGATAATGTGAAATGCCATTAAAAATTGCCTCGTCTAACAGTAGCCGAAAAGTTGCCGTTTAAAAATTGTTCTAATGGAATACAAAAGTTGACGAAAATTCCTAAATTCGTAAAAAAAATCTGTGGATCTAGGAGTAGATAAACAACGTAATATGATTGGATATGAGATGTTGTAGGTATTATGAAAAGGTTATCCAAAACTCGTTAAAACATTAGTATAAAGCAATCAAGCGTCGTCAGAAATATGTTATGACCTCGAAACGTTGCTGAAAAATCTTCTAATATTGTAAAAAAAACCGTCCAATGTCGTTCAAAAGTTGTTAAAATGCCACCGAAAAGTCATCAAACAGTCGCATGAAAGTCGCCAAAAAGCCATGCCCGTTAAAACTTCCAAAACTTTTTTATAAACATTATAAAATATATAAGAATTACTCAAACTCTTCCATATTGAAGTAAAATGCATCATGGAGGTTATTAAGATACCAAAGTAACAACAAAACTTGGTATAATCTTACGGAAAAAACATCCAAGAGAAAGTCGTTTAAAGCTTGTTAAAATGTCAGAAAAATCCTTATATAGCACCTAAATAAACCCTACCGAACCGAAAGTTACATAAACTTTGTCAAAAAAACACTTTAAAGTTATCTATTAACATTATAACATTGTTAGCAAAAAAGTTACTAATTTTTAGCATTTAGCAAGTTATACGGAAGTTATTCGAAACTTGAAAATATAACAAATAATATTAAATATAAGCGGAAACCTACTCAGAAGTCGCCGAGATAAAGGTAAGACGCCATCAAGAAGCTGTCAATATTCCGCAAAATTCATACAAAGAGAGGCAGGCTCCATTAATAAGTTGTAAAAGTAAACATAAAGGTGACAAAGTTGCCAATGCATGGAAATAAAAAAAATATAATAAAAATGCTAAAAATAATCTTCTAGAAACTATTGAACAAGTTGTTCAAATATGGACAAAACGTTGTTGAAATGGAACCAAAACATTGCCAAAACCTTGAGTCAACGTTTCATACAGTGCGACAGTTGATATCTAGCAGCACTGTTAAAAACTCCTGATGTTTATCCTGATGTTCTATAAACAGTGATTAATCATCGATTGATTTTGGGGAAAAACGATGGTAACTCATAAAGTGGAAAAAACTCCCAACCTCCAGCAAATCAACAACAAAAAAACCTAACGAAAACGCCACTGGCCACTTTACTCCACTGACCTTGGACCGACTTTTTTTTGCATTTAGTTTTCCACGCGCTGAGTCTTTCATTCCATGGTTGAGGAGTTTCAAGTTTCTGCTCCGAACCAACAGTAGTAGTGGAAAATGCCGTCACGTCGTCGTTGCATCCTCCGGCCGGTTGTCCTCTAGAGTGTGCACCATCTTCGGGGGATTATTAAGTGTGTGCGTGTGTGTTCGCGTCCAAGCCGTGTATTCCACACTTTTAGCATCGAACATCGAACTAATCTAACGGGATGCTGCTGGAGGGAGCAGGAAAAGGACAGTGAACAGACAAGAGATCAGCAGGCGAATAAATTAAATTGAATTAGATTGCTTGCTTGGCACACTGCTGCACTTTCTCCCGTTTTCCCCCGCAGGGAAGGGGGAGGATCTCGAACCTCAACGGGATGGAAGAGTAACCCTTTGTCTCTCGCGTTTTTCCGTCGTCGAGCAAGAGGAGGATCAGGGTGCGAATGAAGGAGGACGTGATTTATGGGACTTTTCATCTGCTTATGTTTTTTTCTGCGCGCTCTCTCTCTATCTGTTGCCTCAACCGACGACGAGCGAATTGAACTGACTCCCGTGCAGCAGTGAATATGGGAAGGACGTCAGCAGCTCTCTAGTTGAAAAGTGCTTTCGTGTAAAAGCCATTAATACCGTGCTTCCGTTGTACACGATTGGCAATGGAATTGGTCATGATTTTACGAGTAATTTACGTTCACTCTAGTATGGACGCGTATACTTAAATCGCACACAATGCGGAATTAACTAGAGCTCATTGCTGCGGATTAGTCGAAACTTTTAACCCCCGGGGAGTTCGGGGAAATCTCGAACTGATTTGGGACTCTCTGGTTTGGAATGATTTGTTAACACCTTCACTTCACAATATATATTTATACTACGTGTACTCTCTCTGGCTCGAACTGCAACAACAACAGCGCAAGTTAATAATCCACTTTGCCTGTCGACCGACCTGTAAACAAACCTCCAGCCGGCAGCTGCCAATTGCAATAGCAAGCAAAACATCGAACATCGAAGAAGGTGGACCACAGGTTGAAAGTTGGCGGTCGAGAGACGCTCCGCGCATGGTAAATCTGTGCGGGCGCGTGTAATAAATATATTTTTTTCGCCGAAAAACCCCGTAAGTCCCTTCTACCGGCAACAAACGCTGTGAAAATCCGATTTTCCGCCAACTAGCAAGAAGTGAAAGAAGAGTGAGGGGAATGGGTGACAGCGAAAGCCGGAAGAGCAGCAGTTCGAGTGGCAGTGTGAAATCGGCGTTTTCGTGTTTAAAAATAGATATTTTTGCGCGAGTGTAATATGAACCCGAGGCCCGAACTCTGTGTTGTGCGGCGGTGGCGTTGCAAGAAAGCAGTTTTTCGCTGCATCCTCAATGTCGGCCCCGTGTCGTCATCATCGGCGTAGAAAACGCATAAAATACGAGAAATTCTGAAAGTAATTTGAATACGTCTCGGTAGCGGATAGAGCGGTCATATTTTGTATTATGTTATGGGCAAAAGATCCATTCGAAATTGATCAAGGCTAACTAACTTTGGAACATTTAAAAGTTACAAATTACACAACAGGTAAATTTGAGGACAAGTGATAAATTGAAAAAAAAAAAACTTTAAAGAGATCGAGACTTGGCCTACCATCAAAGTTGGTGGCCGCCATATTCAATTTTTTCAGCAATATCGATTTTTGAACAAGTGGCAAGGTTATGTTTTTCTTTTTACATAAAATATGTTGAAAATAGAGATATATGTCGTACAGAAACCGCTTTGACACGATCAGGGCTCTACATTTTCGAAACAAAACAATGAAACTGATATACTCGCGCTGTCATTTCGATTCGAACAGTTTCATTTTCACTTGGTTCCTCTCGGCTACTGTCAACGCATCTCTTCTTTCTCTTTTGCCCGTCTGTTGTTCATCGGATCGTTTCAAATGAAACTAATGACTATTTCAATCGACGGAAAGAGTGACGGAGAGAGAGATTCTTTCCTTTCCTTCAGCGTCTCAGTTAAAATTAGCACCGCATCGTGTCGTTTGATGGTAGTTTTCTAAGCCGTAGTTAGGACGGCAATGGCATCCAATAAATACGTTACGCAGGTTCCGATCAATATTTCCTCCATATATATGCGAGAAGTACTGTATGGAAGCCTTCTGTCTCCGTCAGGCTCTGGACACGATAGTGATTTTATTGTGGCGTCATGAACCTTTAGTTGTAGGAAAATGTCTGATTTCGGACAAATAATCGTCATTTGCGGGAAGTGTTAGTAGGTTAAAATTGAAACCGAATGAAACCATGACTGGCTAACGGTATTGACATCAATTGGTACAAACTAAATCGAAAGCTGCGCGAAAATTGGCCACAATACGAGCGGAGCAACGAAACGAACAATACTCGGCCTCATACTGTCAAAGTCGTTAAAACTTTTATAGAAATGTTCGAATGGGATGCTATGTTATTACTTTTTCGGTCCGATGGCACATGGTAATTACTTGATTCGTGGATAGCCTCAAAAGACGAACACTTTTATCGTAACGGTATTTGAGCTAGCCATGGGCAATACTTTGAATGTTACTTTAATGATCCCTCTTTGCAAGTATTCGTAGGAAATGAAAATCTTCGCTTGTGAAGGAGCCTTATGGAGAAACAAAATTTTGAGGAACATATGACTTGAATTGAATTGGAGATTGTGATTCAAACATTCGGACTCAAGACCAACGATCTGTTATTGCGTTAGTGCAGAGGTCCCATAGTAAAATTTCCATCTTCAATTATCCCCAACATTGTGATCGTCTAGAAATTTCTTTTTTCTACACTATGCTGATAATGATGTTCAATAAATATTCTTGAAAATTATCATATTTCAAACAGTAGAAAATTGATCAGAAATCAAAACAGCCCTCCTGTGTTATTGCTCCCAGCAGTAATGAATAATGGATAATGTCATAAACTCCGGCTGCAAGTTTCGGTTCAGTGCAGTTCCACAGTTCAAAGTAGTGTTATTAAATCGCACCAACCGAGCGCAGTGAGGAAAAAACCGCCCACTGCGGCAGTTAAGTGCAATACTTAATGGCTTAATTTTACGGTTTCCACTATAAAATCAGTATAATTCTGCACACTCTACACATCCGAAGGTAGCGCTCGGTGAGGTTCCATCAGCCAGCGGATTAAGACTCCTGCTGCCGGGGTCGTTGCGTAACAAACGTGTGCAAATATCACCGAGCGATGGGTCCCATCACTCGAATGTGCTAATTTCAAAACTAAGACAAACCGTGTTGCATTCGAACAAACAAATAAATAAACACAGGGATCTGATGACAGAACCGGCGGGGGTTTTATCGAATTCGAGCTCCGCAGGAGCCACCGCGAAGCGCGAGACCGCGCAACATGTTTGTATTTGAAATGATTCATGATGCCATTCTAAGCCAGGGTTTTTTTTTTTTGTTTTGCCGACACAACAGATTATGTTAGGATTTCAAACTTCTAATCTGATGAGCTGTCGCTAAACGATAGAGCGTGAGACGCGCGGCTGAAGACGAGCCACCAACCTTGAAGTGAGCAAAGAAATAACAAAACTAACGTTGTTTCAAGATGTTCTTGGAGAAATAGATTCGTAGTGTCAATATTTATAAATTGGACAGCTCCAAACTCATTTTGTAATAATTCCTTCTGACCGGTGACGTGAGAATTGGATTTTGTTGAAAAAATCTTCTTTAAGCGAAACATTTATCGTGCGAACTCGGCTTTAAATTGAAACGTTAAATTCCCTCGAACAATCAACGCTGAAAGGACGGTGTCCAAAACCCATCGATTTGAAACGATGCTACGAAGCCGTTCCGGCTCATTGAAGGGCGCCTTTAAACCTATAGTGACTGTTTGTGTTATTGTTGGGGTTTTCCACTCGCTCTTTCTCTCTCACGTTGCAAGCGGTTACGTAAACCTTTCTTATGTTACATTATGCAAAACGCGAAACATTTAGAGTGTGAGCATTGCCTTCTTCACCGATGATTTGCTTTCAGGTCACCAAGCGGCGAAACGCCGCCAGAAATGCTTTATTTTTTTCCAAACAGTTGGCCGAATCATGGGTCTTGTTTTGTTACGAAAGGAAGGAATTTTGCTTAGTACGTGGGGTACCAAGGGAGCCGTACGCAATTACCTAAAGAGTGTTTTCTGCATTTTTATTCAGTTTTTGAAAATGAACAATTGCAAGTTTGGTAAAAGGTATTATAGGTAGGGCAAACCTGCAGCTTACAAGCATTTCGAGCAGCAAATGGATAGTTGCGAAGTAAATTTTATCATGTTTTAAAAAGTATTACTTCAAGATTACAGAAACATACAAGACTTGCAAAGTGTTTTTTTTTTAAATTTTGTGCATTACCCAGATTCCTTAATTCTCTAACATGGAAAGATTCTGAGAATTTCATTTCAAAAATAGTGTTCGACATCAGACTGGGTAAGGCTCGGTAAGTCCAGTCCAAAGTCCGATTTTTTTTTCGAACAGGATCCGAACAGAGCAATCCGAACCGGAAAAAATAATAAAAATTGAAAAATTACGTGAAAGTTGAAGTCAAATATTTTCAAAAACTATTTATTACGCTGATGACAGGAACCAAAATAACTCCGAAAATTTGTTGATAACTTTTGAAGTAGAATACTTCTCTCAGGAAGTTCGACTACATAGGGATGTAAAATGAAAATCTAGAACCGAAAAAAGTGAAAAATATGTCCAATTTCAAATGCTAATAAATCGGTTAGTATTCGATGGATTTCCTTCGTTCTTGCAGCAATAGATTGGAAAATCTTCTAAGATTCTTTCAAAATGCAGATAATTGTAATTTTATTATTCAAAATATTGTACTATTGAAAGTAGTCAAGCCTTGTCAAAACGAAAAATTCAACCTCTGATTGGTCGTTATATGATTGCTTCCCAAGCACGGTCGACAGAATCATAGACCTTGCCATTTGAAATGTGCATGTTGGCCTATAATTCTAGACTGCAACATAAGCAGTCCTCCCTTAACAGCAGCAGTGGATACAGCAGCAGTAGCAGTGCAGCGGATAACGGCCAGAGCTGTGGTATGGCAACGGATAGCGGAGCGCATCTCAGCATCGATAGCAGGACCAAGTGATACAGAGCAGCGGATACCAATGGCAACAGAAGCGTCCACTACTGTGACAACGGGGATAGTGCAGCGGTTGACGTTGGTCTCTCATCAATATAAGCAGGGCCAGCTGATGCAGTATGGCATTTTAGTGAAATGCTGTCTCTGAGCGATAGCAGGCACACTAGGAAATGCATCCATTGAAAAGAACGTTCTGGAAAGCTTTTCAGTGTTTATTTCCCCCAAGGAATACTTTATTCGCACTGCCAGTGATAGCGCAAAAATGTGATTGGCCTCTTATGAAATAAAAACCTAATTGAAAAGTTAATATTTTTTCTTAAACCAATTTACACTTTCAAGAAATTTGGAACAGATATATATTTGGCTTCATCTCCGTGTCTCAGAACGTACTGAATTATCTTTTCCTTCAGTCATGAGCACAACATCCGAAAAGCTTTCATTATCAGCATAAAAATTAATTTTTCGCAAAATTAAAATTCATAAATTGTCAAGTTCAAATCATGACAAGCAACTATATTATTGAGAATGGTCAATCCTTGTTGAAGCGCGAAATTTGACTGATCTGATTAGTCGTTAATATGATTGCTTCCCAAGTACGGTCGACAGAATCATAGACCTTGCCATTTTAAATTTGCTATTTGTCTGTATGAGAGTAAGGATGGGAATTATCGACTGAAATGGCTATCGATAGTTATCGAAGATTTCCTACTACTATCGATAGGTTTTTCATCCCTATATAAGAGCCTGTTTCAGTCGAAGCCGCTCATAATAGTTCTAGACAGCGACAACAGCAGTCTTCCCTTAGCAGCAGCAGCAGCAGTGCAGTGGATACCAGGCGGATAGCGGCCACAGCTGTGGCATAGCAATGGATAGTGCACTAGTTGCAACTGGGCCAGCTGATGCAGGGACAGCGAATACCAATAGCAGCGTGTAGCGGCCAAAACATTGGCATGGCTACGGATAGCTCAGCAGTTGCAGCGGGTTTAGATCGCTGGCAGCTGATGCAATGAGGCACTTTAGTGAAATGCAGTCTCTGTGCGATAGCGGGCACTAGTAAATGCATTCAATAAAAAATTTGACTCATTTTGACAACACATGAGCCGTCTAGATTTGAGTGTTAAATCAGCTTTTCACTGTTTATTTTATCACAAGGAATACTTTATTCGCACTGTCAGTGATAACGCCAAGATGTGATCGGTATCTTATCCGATATTGAATTGAACAACAAATTAAAAAATGACTGACACGCAAGCAGCCGGGTTTTCTCTCTTGTAAAAGTATTCTACTTCATCCTTGCGGTCGTGGCTTTGCACAAAACCCTCCTGTGATTTTTATCATTTTTCACATTCAGTGCTTTGCGAGAAAGTGCGCTCGTAGTGCATGGGATTTGTCTTAATCTCCACTGATTATGTTAAAATATGGCCTAATGACTACTATTCATGCATTTCTTACATTTATTGAGTGTTTTCTATGAATAAATGTAAATTGAAAACTCAAAAAAAAAATTTCAGCATTTTTTTATTGCATGCACAATCAGTTCAAACAGATACAAAACAACAAGCGATACGTGAAGTTTTCATTTTTTTTTTCGCTTACATAAATTATTTGCGTGGAATGTCGATGGCCCAATAGTTTATTTAAGATGTCTAAGGCCGTTTTATTTCGTCAAAAAAATACATAAAGTTGCACTACTAATTTATTGAAACAACTAAGCGATAAAAAAATGATCGAAATACACGCAGTTTACGGTAGTTATTTTCTTTTTTTTGTGTTCGCAATTTGGACTACATTTTATTAAAATTCTCAAAATGCTCAGCAATTTCCATTTTTATGTCAGTATCTGCTATATTATCATTATTGTCTCCCAGAGAGTCTCGAGGTACGATTAAATATATTAAGTAGTTTGACATACTGGTTCCTGCAAATGATGCCATGAAATATGATATCACATAATTGTTAAAAACCATCAGAGAATGGGTCGATCTTCTATTTGAAATATAGTTGAGCAAAACACGCCATACGATCTGCAAATACGCAAAAATTGAATCAACCATTTTTTATTTTAATCTAGGGTTCGATTGTTCGCTACGATTTATAGTTCAAGATACTATCTTTTCCCAGGTGAACTTAAAATTGTTTTCAGTGTATTCATGAATTGCGTCAATTTTTGACTGCTGACTTCTAGATAAAAAAAATTTAAAACTGGGGTTTAGGTTGCACTGTTTTTGTCATTTTTTAAATTTTATATGCCTGAACAAATGCTCTTCAGCAACAAAAGGTCTTGTTTTGAGACTTTTAACATGTTGTGTGAAAAAAGACTCAACTTTTTAAAAAAAAACTACAAAAAATTGGGTTCCTATTGCACTCTACACCAAGCGAACATGAAAAAAAAACGACTAATTCATGGTATTTGTATATTTCGAAAGATTTTTTCTTCGGAAAGTTGTAGCTTCTTAGATACATTTTGGGACTCTAAATTTTCCTTATATTATGTAAAAAGTTCTCAATTTACTAGAAACAAATGTGGTTTTCTTTCAGTTTGAAAGCTCAAACAAAAAATATTTTTGAAATTTTTGTAATCATGATCAGTTTAAAACTGTAATTAATAACTAGAAGTATCTTTTGTTTGCAGTCAATATTCCAGAAATCAGTATGGGATATTAAAGCATTAATTTTTCAAAGTTAGCCCCAAGCGCAAATAACAAAAAAAAAACACGGATGTAAAATTCTACCGAAAGCAACACAGGCACCGAGTTGAGATAGAAGAGTTCATCTTGTTTCGTTAAAAAGCCGGATTAAAACTTCGTTTGAAGAAGAAAAGAATCCTTTTCTTATTTAACATTTTTTTCCCGTCGGGCTAATCGCCGACGCCCGGGGAGGCGACTCCACCCAGGACCGTATGTCACGACCCGTTGATTAACGGATCGGCGCCAACTGCTTTACTTCCTAATGCGATGAAAGGCGTGATTCGAGAGATTTTTAACCTCAGAAAATCTCCCGGTGTCGACTAGGATTAAATCTAGACCAGTTGAGTTGGTTGTAAGTGAATCACGCTGCCTCACAACCATCGACACCTATTTCGGCGTTGAACTTGGGATTCAAACCCAGGTCATCAGCGTGGTTGGCGGAGACGTTATCAACTACGCTAGGCCCCACGAAATTACATTCAATGTTTTGCAAAACAAAACGTGAACTTCTTCTTTTCGTCTGATTTTTTTTTCAATAATACTATTCATTTCTCTCAACTCTTTCTCTTACTGGTCAGATTTATGTTTCGGATTTGTCTAAACAAGTCGGTAAATCACAAATCTGTAATAAGTAAGGAGCTGTCCCCATCAGGGATGTTACGGATGTGATTTTTCAGACATCTGCAGATGCGGATGCGGATATGTGATTACGGATGCAGATGTTGATGCGGATGTCAATTTTCATGCGGATGTTCCGCGTTTGCGGATGCGGATGCGGATATCCGTTACATCCCTAGTCCACATTCCACGTGGACAACTTAGGAGAGTTAGGGGGTACGCAAATACCGACGCTTGTCCACGGTACCTTAAATTCCATATGTCCATTATGTCCACGTGGACATTATATTTTTCCAAAAAAATGGAAATCTGCCAAGGCCTGTAATAAAAAATCTACAGCTATTCTAATTTTAGAGTCGTTGTCAGCTGTATTTGTGATAAATTTGGCTTCTGAGATATATTTCTTTTTTTAATCATTTTCTTCTGTTACCAGAGGTCTTCGGAGTACTCTCAAATAAGTTCAATTTGGAATAAGTTTTGTCTTCAATTTCAATTATCTATAAATCCATTTTTCGCTAAATTTGCAATCATTTTCTGCTTTGCCCTTTTCTTTCAGAACGCTTCTATTCTTCAACCATTTGGCTTTAAAATCATTCTCTTTTTAACCTTTTCCTCTCTATAGAATAAATTTATCAATTTGAACCAAATTAAGGATCATTTTCTTAGTTCCTGTTTTTTTTTTGCATTCCAGGAGCGTTCTTAAGCATTATAAGTAAGTTCGGAATACCTAATTCGCTTAATCATTTTCTAAAGACTTTTTTTTAAATAACTTTAGACGATTTTTTTCTTCTGTTCCTTGCTAACCTGCGAAACATTTCAAAGTTGATTTATATTCTTTTTTTTTTAATCTTTTATGTCTAAATAAAGCGTCATAAACCATTATTTCCATTGTTGGCTTTTTCTAGACATCAGTGACATTTTTAATCATTTCGAATTTAAGTCAGTAATCGTCTTTTTTATTTGAAAGAAGTGTTTCCCGATGTTTCCAGCTACATTCACTAGAGTTTCTGTGCATTTAAAAATAAACTTGGTTTAATTTTTTCTTGAGTTTATTATTTTCTGGTTAACAGTTGCTCTTTTATACTATTAGATACTAATTTGAGATGAATTTTTAGTTGTTTTTCTTGTTTTAGAGAGAAACCTCTGCTCATTCGAAAGTTTTCTATTTAGTTTGGAATTCATTTCCGTTGGGGCCTCTCCGCTGTTTTAGGCATTTTTGGAGAATTTTGATCATATAAATTTCTGACCGTTCTGACTTCTAAAAGTTGGAGATATGTTTGAGATGATTTTATTTTCATGCTCTTGGGCCGGCTTAGAGCCACATTTTTTTGGTTTGTTCCTATGCGGGCGATAATATGCATGACTATTTTGGAAATTAATATATCTTATTTTTATTTTATAGTTTTCAATCAGTATGCTACGATTTTTTTAAATCTTCTACCTTGTAGAAAAGATTTTTTCTTTGTAGCCTCTACAGAAGCTTTCTGCCATATTTGATTCGTTTTGTTTTAAGTCACTTATTTGTTTTTTATTTTTTTTTTACAAAATCTTTTTAGAGTGGTCTTTTAAATCTATTGTGTTGTTTTTTTTCTGGTGTTTGAAAGTGTTTTCAATCATTCAAAGCATAGGTCACTATTACAGCAAACGAGGCGAATAATATGTTATACTAACGCGAGCGCGAGTGGTAAATGTCTATGCTTGTACACGAGGGAGGGCGAGGGGAGGGGTTCTAAACTGACGATTGTTGTGTTCACGGCCCCTAAATTAAATCTGTAATATAATTAACGAGCTTCAAGAAAATGATAGCTCCATTGAGCATGCAAAAATTTCAACATGAAAAAAAAACGCTAATGTTTTTTCAGTGAAAGCTTGCAGAATTTGTGGTGCCGACAACTTTAAACGATTTTTTGACATCTTTTCATTTACTTTTCGACGACTTTTTGTTAAAATTTTAATTACTTTAAAAAAATCATAATGTCGTATATTCTAATTACGATTTGGTAACGTGCCAAAAACTTAACAAATTTTAAACAAGTTTATGACTGCCGGAAATTTCTAGAAATTTTAACAACTTTTGCATGACTTTTTGTGACAGCTTTTTGGCGGTTATTGAACAAATTTTGTTAAGGATGATGTGTGTCGCTTTACGAATTTTTCAAACTTTTGAATTATAGAAACCTTTGAACGCCTTTTTGAGGTGAGCTATGGAGTCTATATATATATATATATATATATATATATATATATATATATATATATATATATATATATATATATATATATATATATATATATATATATATATATATATATATATATATATATATATATATATATATATATATATATATATATATATATATATATATATATATATATATATATATAATCGTCTAGAGTAGGGCGTCCCAAAATAACGTTTTGTCAGATAGTCTGAGGACTCAATCTTCAGATTGGTTGTAGTGTAACAAAAAAACTTTTTTACGGCGACAATTTTGGAAAATGTTTAGTGACGAAATTTAAGTTTTATGAAAAATTTCGAGCTTTCACATTTTTTATTTCAATTTTTTTTTCACTTAGGAATCCTGTGAAACCAAACCCAAATATATGTTTGCGCATCCCTCGGAGTCGAAACTAAGAGAAAAAAATGTTACGGGTTGTTGTGGCTCAAATTTCGTTGTTACAAGCAGGGATCGTCTAACTACTCAGAGCTGTGCAAAAAATCTTCGTGCGTCTCGCAGATTTTTGTGCACGTCTCCAATATTTGGAAGGAGTAAGAGACGAAGGAGAGAGAGATTTTATACTTGAGAGCCAGAGATCGGGTGCTACTCATTTTTTTGCGTGCAAAGCACACGCCGTTGGGAGACTGCACAATAATTTCTAAAGAGACGAGTAAGAGCAGTTCGGATTGCACTGTACATTTCGTTTCCAAAGAGACAAGTAAGTGCAGTTCGCATGTCACAGCACTCTTTATCCGTCTCTTTCCGGAGATGTCTCTGTGCAATTATGTGCAATGAAAGCGTTCGAAACTTGCTACGAATGTTGCATTAAAATCTGTGTAGGGGGATGAGGGGCATAATAAGCACACTGGGTGAAATGGGCACCCCTCTTATATGCGAAACTACGCATTTTTTAATACAATATGGTATGTGGAACTGTTCCGTAGGTTCTACAGTATATCTTGATGTAGAACAAAAGTGATTTGTCTGTTTAAAACATGGAAATATACTGAAAACATCAACTTGGTTCCCGGATGTTGGAAAAATTATTATTATTGCGCACTACAAAATAAGCTTATACGGTCGTGGCTCAATCAAGTATGTAGACACATCAATACGGCGTATGGGTCGTACCCCAAATTTCACCATCATTGACGTTTTGATTTTAAGCTATAATTAGTGTTAAAATCTCATATTAACTTTAACTAATTCGATAGGAGCGAAATGGTCACCTATAGTTGGGGTGAAATAAGACAAGGTGTGTTGTCACATAAATTTACCTGAAATTCATCTCAGTAGACTTGTGAGACTTGTTCTGTTTCCATAGTCAGTGTTTGTTTACAGTGATGGTGCGAACATATATTAGAAAATCTTTGAAGCCGAATCAGTCAGAAAAAGGGACTGCAGGCAGAATTGGCCACCATAAGGCGCGACGGGACATTTACGAAACAAGCCGCCAAGTATCATGGCATCTCGCGACAAACGTTGGCCCATTAGTTGTACTTCTACACAGATATGTTCTATAAGAGTGCTCATTATGCCCCAGTGGGAAGCTCATTGTGCCCCACACACCGACTGATTGCTAGTTTTATAAGCATGAATCTAATTTGTGTTTTTCACCATTATACGATAAACTTTTCAATTTGTGAATAGTGTACCTTTAATTATAAATAGTTGATTCAAGTTTTGCACTGAAGACAGCCCTTAAATTTTTGTCGTTTTCCATGCTTAAATCAGCAACCGAATAAGGAGCCCATTATGCCCCTATTCCCCCTACGAGTCAGCAGGAAGCCGCAAACGGGCAAAATTTTCACATAGCACAGGCAGAATCAGGGTTGCCACTCACATTTTTAAATACATTTAACTACTGCACAAGAATTGTAAAGCTAGCTTAATTTTGTTGGTTTCGTTGGAAAGTCGAGAAAGTCCGTAATCAATGATATCTTTAAAACGTCGAATTATAGAGAATGAGAAGCACCTAGAAAAGTAACAATTTCCTCTCTTAAATATGTGATAAACATGGGTTTTGTTGTTAACTAAATTAAATTTTAAAGTCCACTGTACAAGATGTTCTTTGACGCCTCTTTATGTTTAGGTGCTAGTTAACTTTAAAAGCATTAAGCTGTGCCTTCATTTAGTGTTGTAAGATCAATTTTCTTCAATCTGTTGTTCAACATAGAAGCATACCTTTCAAAACAATAATATGCATAGTACGGTTCATTTTTCACTTATTGAAAAGGTGTGATCCGCATCCTCATACAACACAGTTAATCGTTAAGCGTGAAAATGTCGAAAAATAAAATCTGTATAACTACAGATTAATCTGAATTTGTGGCATCACTGGCTGTGATCAAAAACTCTCTCAACAAAGAGGCACACACAGCCCAAGAAATTTTCTGAGGTAGAAACTACCGTGACTGCGGGTAATTCTGCGCAGCACGTTTTCCGCACACTTATCTTAAAAAACTATTTTTCAACAGTAAATTTTACTAAAACACAGTTGGGTTGTGTGCTTTACCATGTGCATAGCATAGTCTGCTATAATAGTACAGAGATTATGTATGTTTTAGTAAAATTTACTGTAGCAAGCAGTTCTATAAGCTGAGTATGCGGGAAAATGAGCTGCGCAGAATTACCCGCAGTCACGGTACGTCTTTCTGCACTATACTGGGATAAATTCTGTGAGGTCTCCTGAACGACACGAAAGGGATCCGAACTGCTTTTACTCGTCTCTTTGGAAATTGATGTGCAGTCTCCCAACATCGTGCATTCACTCGTAAAAAAAAATGAGTAGCACCCGATCCCTGAGTAAGAGACATCTCCGGAAAGAGACGGATAAAGTGTGTTGTGACATGCTACCTGCACTTACTTGTCTCTTCGGAAACGAATGTACAGTGCAATCCGAACTGCTCTTACTCGTATCTTTAGAAATTTATGTGCAGTCTCCCAACGGCGTGTGCTTTGCACGCAAAAAAATGAGTAGCACCCGATCCCTGGTTACAAGTTGTTTAATTCTTCAGAAAACTCTTGATTTTGGTGTTTTTTAAAATAAAACCTTTAAAAACGTACTAAACTTCACGCTAGTAACCGTCTTATACCACGGAAAGGAGGAGTTTTATGAGGAAAAACATCCTAAAAGACACGAAAATCCTATCTTGAATCGTTGTAAAAATCCATCACTTATCACGGTAACAAATAACACCTTCCTTTCCCTAATAGTCATTAGAGATGGAGAGGTAAACTCAGTCTCTGGCAACAACGACTGCAATACTTTTGTCTTTCCATTCCTGATCGACTATAAGAACGGAGCCGACGCCGTTATCGATCTATACAAAACGGAGGCTACTGAATTGGTGTACATTGATCATCCCAAGTTAGCCATCCTACAGTGGTTCTTACTTACCGAACTCAACTCAACTTCACTTCACAGAGGAGTTTATATATTGTTTCTTTCTACTTGCGAAAGTGGAAAATCTCTTCTAAAACTCAAATGATAATTTCTCCCCATAAGACTAGGGCTTCTTCCCTCAAGCCAAACAATAATCACGTTGTCAAGATGAATGGCGTTATTTTAAGTTGGTCTGACAAGGTTAAGTACTTGGGACTAATTTACGATAAAAAACTTATTTTGAAAGAGCACATTGAAAGTAAGCAAAGTGCATCAAATATACGAGATGTTTATTTGCTCTCATTAATCGAAATTCCAAACTTTGTTTGAGGAATAAACTTGTGTCGCACTTGCAAGCACGACTCAGACTGACTTTGGTCTCGACCACACAGGTCTATAAGAGTTATCAGCATCAGCTGGCTCTTCTGAGTGTGATGAGACATTCCTTTCAGTCGTATAAATAACGCTTGCACAGCAGTGTGTGTAGTTAGGGATGAGCAATAGAATAAGTCGGCGGTGGAATGTGATACGCATATAGATTGTGGAACAGTATCATCATCCCCCGTAGTTTAATTGGTCAAAACACCATGCGGGTTCAAGTCCCGTCGGGATGCGGTATATTTTTCCAAATCTGTATCATATTTCCAGTTCGCTTATTTTTCGCTTTCCCTACTGCACATACTGTCTGCTTAATGAACCCCAATAAACTTTTTTTTTTTTTTTTTTTTTATTCTCGCTTATTTTCCGTCGGTCTAGTTCCGCCACTGTTGTGGCCAATCACCGACGCCCAGGGAGGCGACTCCACACCCAGGACCCTAACTCACGACCCGTTTATTAACGGACCGGCGCCAACGGCTTCACTTCCTCATGCGATGGAAGGCGTGATCCCAGAGATTTTTCGCCTCCGAAAATCTCCCGGTGTCGGCTAGGATTGAATCTAGACCAGTTGGGTTGGTTATGAGTGGATCACGCCACCTCACAACCATCGACACCTATGTCGGCGGTGGGATTCGAACCCAGGCGTCGAGCGTGGTTGGCGGAGACGTTACCAACCACACTAGGCCCCCGCTCACCCCAATAAACTTTTGATTTACAAACTAATTTTTTGACCAGCAATGCTTTATGCTGTACCGATCTGGTTGTTTAACAAGGAAGAAAACGCTTCAAAGGATTCAGAATAAAATTCTGAAAATGATTTTGAAGCGTTCTCGTTGGTTTGGTACACTCGAACTACATAGACTTACTGGCGTTGAAACATTGGAAGCTATGTCAAATATAATTATTAATAATTTCCGACAAAAAATGGTTGCAAGCTCTTCTTATAGCCAATAAGTTAACAATTAAGTTAGTTGTAAGTTTACTTCCCCTTTTTAACAAGTAGGTTTAAATCCCTACGAATGATAATTCCAAACTGCGACAGCAAACAAATCCTAACAATTAAAATTACAATTTATCTAACAGTTCTCAGAAGTCACCATTTATAATTGGACACACATACTCATTATTCAATAATGTTTATCATAAATACTTAAGCTATTAACAACCCCCTCCACCCTTTAAAAAAACTTCACGGAGGAGCACCTACGAAATGTGCGGTCGCTTAAGTTCAAGTTCAAGCTTTATTACAATCTTTCAATACCTTTTTCAGAAATTTCGAACAACATATTGACATCTTTTTGTTAATCTGTTGAATCGAATTTTGAAAATAATTTTCTGCTAAAAAACCTACTCTGACAACGACTTTACGAGTGCTTACGAATTATTGTTGATTTCGGTTTGAAAACTGGTGACTGTTTTGGCGTTTTTTGACACCTCTCAAATTATTTATAGTTTTTAAAACTTTGATAGCAAGTAAATGTTGTGTGGTTATCACTTGCGTACGACATTTCTGAATCTAGTGTTTCAAAGCTTTCAATAGATTTTAGTGGATTTTCACGTAACTATTATGTGTCGACAATATGATATGTAAACAAACACCGGAAATCACGCAACATTTTTTGTTTGTTCTGTGATGTTTATCGACAGCACAAAAGTTGTATGTGAAGAAGATATAGAATTCATAGGGTTTTCACATATTACTTGTCGCAATTATGTGAAACATACTGTCTCATGAAGGAACTCATGAAGATTTTTCATGCAGTATTGAAGTAAAAATTATTCTGAGTGTATGTGTATTTATCATCTTAGTGCTTCTGTTTATCACGGTCGTAATTATTTTTTTCCTTCTTTTATTAAGGATTTTTATATAGTAGATTAGAAAAAGCACGAAGCTGCCGTATATAATGTGAAATTACACAGAGCGAGTGATAGAAACATTTTTTGTTTTTTTTTTTAAATTGAGACCTATATATTCATCTATAATTATAAAAATGGAATATGTCTGACTGTCTGATATAGGCATGGAAATTACTGTACCGATCCGTCTGAAAATTTGTATGTATGGGTTTTTAGGGCAGGGGAAGAATCTTATAATGATTCGAGACCTCTCTCCTCTCTATTAGAGAGGGCTTCCATATAAATGAAATACAAATTTCTTCAAAACTCGAGAATTTACCAAAACTTAGAGCAACTATTCCCCTTGAATAAAAGTCCAACTGTTTTCCTAATCGGCCGTTCCAGTGCTGAGCACGAGCATTTTCAAAAAACAAGTTCCGTCCCAGGTCTTTACGGGTTAAATTTGCAAATGTCACACAAAAGAATAATTCTACTCGGTGCATTAAACGAAGTGACCCATAATCGTAAAAATGTTACATTTGCGGTGCACAATTGTGGGTTAATCCATATTTTGGCTATCCTATTTTGCATGATAATGCAAAAGTGCTTTTACGAAAACAAAATAATTTTTGTGTTATATTTTGATGATTCTATAGACTAAACGATTTGCCTACTCCTATGTAAGTAATATTGTTCTTCTCAACCGATTCACACACATCAGCTGCAGTGAAACTAATTTTTTAACGAAAGTACACATCAGAACACAAAAATAGATAGTAAAACATTGATGGTTGATAATTTCTCCGATTTCATAATTATTTTTAAACATTCAGACAACACGTTGACTGACCCATAATTGTATAGCAGTTCATAGATTTTTCAACAATTTTTGATCGATTTGTAGACATTTTTTAATAAAATTGTCGGCAGTTTTCTGTTGAAATTTAAACAACTGTTCGGCGACATCACGACTTTTTTTGACTATCTATTTTGAATAATTTCCTGACAAGCTTTACTTGACCTGCAATTGATATGATTTACTGACGCTTTTGATGTCTTTTTTTTCAATACGATTATTGTTTAAATTAACGTACTGGTTATATTCTAACGGTTTCGAATGGTTTCGAGAATCTTCAACAACTTTTGAATGACCTTCTAAAGATTCTACAGAGTTTTCTTAACAACGTTTCGGTGTTTGTTAGGTTATTTTTGAATAATAAACGCTTTTTCAAGAACAGTTTTTAACAATTTTTCAATAACTCCACGGTCAATTTTTCGCAGTCAAATCTAAAGCGATCATGATTTCCAAAATTAAGACCCCTGTGCACTGTGGGATTTTCAAATAAATCTTTTCGCCAATTGTAAATGTCTTGAAATATAATACTTGGAATGTGTAGAAACTATGTTGGAAGTTATTTCATAAAATGGTGGTTGGAAAACGTACTTTACAACAAGTATTTCGTCGTTTTTATATGACTTTTTTGTGCTTTATGACCTTCAAAAGGTCATTACTCAAAAATGTAACGTGCGATGATTTTGAAATTTTAACCAGAGATTCAGGACGTCATAATGAATCGAATGGTGTACTCCGATTCTTTGGAGCATTTTTTTTCATAATAACGGTCTGTGGGAGCACCGTGACTCTTTACTAATTTTTCATATTTTATAATTTCAACAATCTATCAATAACTATTTGATAAATATTTAGTAACTTTTTAATGGTTTTTGCCTGTTCACATGTGAAGAATAAAATATGGTTTAATAAAAAGAATGCCATCTAAATCAGTCTAAAAAATAGAGGAAGGCTGAAAAATTAAATGAAAGAAAATGGTTTCTACAACCAACACTCGGTTGTAAAAAATTGATAAAAATCTGCTCCTAAATTTAGCTTGAAAATCATTTAGTCACAAATCCAAAAAATTTTTTTCTTTACAAAGAAAGCTTCTAAGGATTAAAAAAAAATACAGGAACAATATCTCAAATTGTAGCTTATACATTCCGGATCATCATTCTATACAAACATACTTACACCTAGCATAACATATTGGAAACCCTTTCAAAATTCAAGAAAGATTGAATAAAGCCACGATTATCATCTCAGCATTGAATCACCGACAAAAAAACTAGACACAAGTCAGCTAAAAACTCATTGAACGAAAAAAAAGCAAAATATAAAGTGACACATTTATATCAAAGCAGTAAAACCTCAGTAAAAGCATTTGTAAATAGCGTTTTAGAGTCTGTCCCGATTTCCATTATTATTATATTATTATATTATAGATTATCGAAAAAAAATTACCAGTCTGTGAAAAAGAATAACAATCGTAAGAGTAAACAATCGCTAATAGATTGCAATTTAGCTTACGATAACCGGAAAAAGATTGTTAATCATAAATTTGATTGACAACCAATTTAATTCACCTTCAGGACATTAGATTGGTCTAAGCCTACGCAAACATTAATACAAGGTAGTTCTATTAGTTTTTTCACACACAAGAATAGAGGATGCCATACCTAGTACGCAATTAGCGTCTACTCTTGACGTCTGGCCATGTCAAAAAAATCAACCTTGAACTTTTCCATTAATTTTTATTCACTAAGTAGTAAAGTAATAATAAAAAACTAACGTCCAATGAAGTTGTTTTAAATCTTATCTATCAAATAACATGTCGAGGTTTGCAATCCAATTTATGATTAAACGATTATAGCCGATTGAAATCCGATGCTGCATCCGTGATGATTTCTCATTTTCATATTCAAATACCAGAAAAAAACAAACAAAACTTACGTTTCGCGTAGAACAGCTTCGAGTAGTCACAATCCATCCTGATCGGTATGCCGGAGGCGTGATGATGATGGTGATGATCGCTGCCGCCGACGGTCAGCGACGGGAAATGTGGATGATGCACTGCTGCTGCTGCTGCCGCCGCTGCAGCCGCCGCGTGCTGATGGTGATGGATCGCGGGGTGATGATGGGCCGCCACCGGGGCCAAACTACTGACACTGCCGCCGCCGCCGGTTGTGGAACCGCTTTGGCTCGAGGAGGCAGCTGCGACTGCCGCTACAGCTGCGGCCACTGCCGATACACCAGCGCTAGAAGAAGCTCCGCTCTGGACAGCACCTCCAAGGTTACCGCTGCCGCTACCAACGGTGCCGCCGACGCTAGGGCCCGTAGGATAAGCGAGGGGGTTCAAAAAGGGATAATTTCCTTTTTCAATTTTGACGGCTTTTTAGACGCTTCCGGCTGGGCGAGCAAAATCGAACGAGAAACCTAAGGCAATAAAAAAGGCGACCGCGAAAATCACTTTTATCCCCGCACTTTTTCTTCTTCGCAGCCCGAAAATCAATGCCCAATCTTCGCGCTTCTCCGCTGATGCCGTATGGTGAACAACGGTGAAGATTTCGCAACAACCGATTTTAATTAACGCTTATCGTTTGCCGCGGAGATTCGGCCGCGATAGCACTTTATTTTACTGATGTGTTACACCTCCTAAAACACCTTAACACATTAGTTCCGGCGCTGGAAAACCCATTAAAACCAAACTTGGATAGTAATGATTGTTTATCTGCGTGTATATCTTCGCCTCTCCCGATGTTACGGACGGCGAACAAAAGCCGGGCCTTTCGCGTTTCGTGGATCGAAAATGAACCTCAAACAACGGGTCACGGATAAAGGTCCCGGCGGCCCCGGAGATGTTGACCACTGCTGACTGCGTGGTCAGAGCAAACAAACCGACCGAAACCGATTCGGAACCGAGGGCTGTAAGATATTGGAAAACAAACAATCCATCACAGAGACGGGCTCCGACCTCCTAACTGTCTGTTGTAGAGACACACAGCATAACACGAACCGTCCGTCCGTCCATCCGTTCGTCCTCTGAGCGCGCTCTCGAGAACTTCAACTCGGTTCAATTCAACCACACACGCGGGAAATCTATTTTCGCCTGTCTGCTTCTTAGTTTTCTTTCGCTTAACGAAGGATTTTTCTTTTTTCGTTTTTTCTTTTTTCACGACTTCAAGCCGGCGATCGTGACCGATGAGTTTACGGTTCTGCTGCTGCTGTTACTGCTGCTAATGTTACCAATCACGCGTGTAGTCGAGTTTTTCACCGATCCGTGTACAAGTTTCCGCATCAAGGAACGACACGTGGGTCCTGATTGAAGTGGAAGCAACAGTCTTCCGACGTGAAAAAACACTGTTGGTTTATTCACCAATAAACATCCGTCACTTTACCTGCTGCTGTAGCTGTCGCCGCCGTCGTCGTCGTCTTGGCAGTCGGTCTTGACTGCCTGTCCGTATGACATAATCCTCAGAACTGTCAAACACGCCGTCGTCGCTCGACCGAGCGCGCAAACAAAACACAAGACACGCGAATCACTTCCGCATCTAATTCTTTTTGCTTATTTTTTTTCTTCCTCTCACCAACAACGACGGACAGGATCAGAGAACAACCCACACTTTACTTTATTTTATTACTAGCTGTCGGACCAGTCCAGCCAATAACCTAATGCCTAAAGCCAACAAGTTAACACTTGTATTTTTTTCTTCCAATTAAGAAAAACAAAAAACCTACCCCAAAGCTGGCCACAATTTTGCACTTTCAAAGTGACATCCAGAACGGGGAAGCAAAAAACCCGCGATTGTTATGACTTCCTCCTACGCACACACAAACGCACAGTTCCCGAGAAAAATCGTCAAAATTAGCGGCTTAGCGGCGGTCAAACAACACTACGGAACTCCGACACGTAGAGGGGACACCCGCGCGCGCGTACCGTTCCCGACAATTTGATCTAGAATGGCAAAATTTAAATTATTACAAAACACACACGCTGCTGCCGTTGCTGCTGCTGCTTACTGCTTGCTGCTTTGCTATTACCCGCAAGCCACGCGATGATGGTAATAACTCTTGCCTCTCGCTTGAGCTCGTGCTCTGTAGGGAAACCACCGTCTCCTTCTCTGGTTACTCTCGTCAACGTCGTCGTCGGTTGCATTTTGTTCGGTTGCGAAAGGGGCACTCACGCTCTCGGTTTGCTGTGATGACGGATCATCGGCATCCGGAGGCTTGTAGCTGAGTGGCTCGCTGCTTGTTAGAACCGCGTGCGCCGTTTTGTTGATACTAACAACAACAGTGAAGAGCTACCGTCGCCTGGCGGCGTTTGTTCTTCTGTGCCTTCGCCGGAAGAGTTGAATTTTACGTTTCCAAAATTTCTATTTCCCTAATTTTTTTTTGTTGGCTATTTGTTTTTAAGTTTTGGTCATTCAAAAAAATTTAGGCCAAAAATCATGTTAACGAAATCTGCAATGCAAAATCGTCAACTATACAAACAATAAACAATTAATATGCATCGAATGATATTCATAAGAATGATCACAGTCAAAAAATCAAGAAACTCTTGCCAATAAGAAAATATATCTGTACCTATTGCCAATCTAGGATACTTGGCAAATATTGAAAATATAAAAAAAATGAAATATCTAGAATATCAAGAAAATCGGAGCGGGGGCCTAGTGTGGTTGGTAACGTCTCCGCCAACCACGCTCGACGCCTGGGTTCGAATCCCACCGCCGACATAGGTGTCGATGGTTGTGAGGTGGCGTGATCCACTCACAACCAACCCTACTGGTCTAGATTCAATCCTAGCCGACACCGAGAGATTTTCTGAGGCGAAAAATCTCTGGGATCACGCCTTCCATCGCACGGGGAAGTAAAGCCGTTGGCGCCGGTCCGTTAATAAACAGGTCGTGAGTTAGGGACCTGGGTGTGGAGTCGCCTCCCTGGACGTCGGTAATTGGCCACAATAGTGGCGGAAATAGACCGACGGAAAATAAGCGAGAATAAAAAAAAAAATATCAAGTAAATGTATAGAATCTAGGTTCTTAAAACGTTTAGAATATCTAGAAAGTCTAAAAAAATAGAAAAATCGTTAATCTAGAAAATATAAAAAAGCTGAAAATTCTGATGAATAAAAACAAATCTAAAATGTTGTGAAAACCTAAGAAATCTGGTAAAATCTATCAAAAAACATAGGGTATCAGCTCTATCATCGTCAGGTTTTACCTATTATCGTCCGGGGGGTTAATGAAGTCATAGAGAACTAATATTTTGTAGAGAGGTACTCTGCATTATGAAGAACCATCATGCATGAAATTAACGATCTTGGTCATCATTCACCACCTGACGATAATAGAGCCGATACCCTAGATAATTTTTACAAATCTATGAAATCTAGAGAATTTACAAAATGAAAGAATTTGGCTCGTGAAAAAACCACGCGGCTCGAAAAATCACAGGAGGGTTGTGTGCAAAGCCACGACCGCAAGGTTGAAGTAGAATACTTTTACACAGCTCTACTTACGGCTGTACATTAACCTACGGCCGGCGAATCGGTTCGCGCCGCTTTTCGCGTTTAGCCTGGCAGAGGCCTAATGCACACGGCCAACACAATAGAAAGGTGTTTTTTTTTTTTCACATTGAAAATTAGACACGGCTTTACTGGAGTAAGTATTACCAACAGTAACATTCTTCGCTCGCGTTGGCGTTCAGCCTGGCAGAGGCCTGAGACGTGGTGACCAACCACAGGGCAAGTGATCTGTTTATTTTGAAGGCAGTCACAGGCGCAACCCGATGCTATCCTCTGTTACTGCTGAGTGCTGATATCTGCTGCTACTGCTGTCAACGTTGTGAAGGTCCATCCAGTTCACCTTCCGACTAATGAATGTAGCTAGTTTTCCCAGGAATACTCTTTTATAGCCGAAGGGTGCTACGAAATAGGCCACGCCTTTCTTTTCAGTTGTACCATTTTCTAATGTTCTTTAGAGGAATTATTCTACAATTCGCATTTGATTTTTGTATCCAGCGAATAAACACCGAGGGTGCTCTCACACACGCAACGGTTTTAACCCGTATCTTATTGCGGTTTGTAACATCAAGCGATTTCGTTAGCTCGCTGTTGCGTGTTGCATCATGTTGCAACTTGGAAGCTGGGAGACGACGAAATTCTGTTAATGCTGATTGATTGAATCGACTTCATATTAGCTCTGCATAGTCGAGCTTACTGTCTTTGTGAATGCGTTCTAACAGGGCAGTTTGTTATTCAAAGTCGGTCATGCTGATCGCAGCCTTTGCGCTGCCCCTACAGTGGGGGGTTTACTAAATAAAGTGAAAATTAGACAACTACAACAGCATTGGATTGCATCCCGCACAGAATGTCTGCTTGTGTTGATTCCAGAAAATTATTAACCTTCAAACATTTGTTTATTTGCCTTGAAAAAGGCGTTTTGCGGTTCAAAATCGGTTGCTGATCACAACCTTTGAGCTGCCCGAACAGTGGGGGAATTAAGATACACGGACAACATGCCCTGTGAAAGCTATTTCACATTCAGTGAATCAGACGGGCGCGACAGATTTAAATTGCTAGGATCCAACACAGAATGCTTGCTTGCGTTGTCAAAAATTATCAACTTTCAATGACTTGTTTATTTGCCTCGAAAAAGGCATTTTGATTTCCAAAATTGGATTTCCTGATGGCAATCTTCATGTTGCCCGAACAGTGGGGGAATAATGGCAGTCTGGCGACACACACTGAGAAAAACCGCGCTGCTCCTGAGACGTGATGACCAACCACAGGGCTAGGGCTGCTGCTAAGGAAGGACGAATGCTGTTGTCGCTGTCTAGAACTATTATGAGCGGCTTCGGCTGAAACAGGCTCTGATATAGGCCAAATAGCATGTTTTCAATTGCAAGGTATATGATTCTGTCGACCGTGCTTGGGAAGCAATCATATAACGACCAATCAGAGATCGAATTTTTCGTTTTGACAAGGCTTGACTATTTTCAATAGTACAATAGTGTGAATAATTAAATTACAGTTATTTTATTTTGGGAAGAATCTTAGAAGATTTTCTAATCTATTGCTGCAAGAACGAAGGAAATCCATCGGATACTAACCGATTTATTAGCATTTGAAATTGGACATATTTTTCACTTTTTTCGGTTTTAGATTTTCATTTCACATCCCTATGTAGCCGAACTTCCTGAGAGAAGTATTCTACTTCAATAAACAAAAAAATGAGAAATTTTTTCAAATAATTTTAGCAAATAGAAAATCTGGAAAATCATAAGACAATTTCCAACTCCAACAGAAAATCGAAAAAAATAAAAATTAAAAAATCTGAAAAAATCAGAAAATCTGATTAAAGGAGATCTAGGATAGATCAAGGAATAAGAACCTATAGAAAATTTAGAAAATCTGCCAAGTTTAAAAATCTAAAAAATCCAAATATAAATTTTCGAAATGTCGGAAGTATAAAAATTCTAGAGCATATAAATAGATTGAATTACCTTAAATGTGTAAGACATCTACGATTTTTTTTTGCAGAATATTCCCAAAATTTTCGAGATACAGAGGACACAGTTAGCATGAAAAATCTAGAAAAATAGCGAAATCTAGATAAAGTAAGTAGGAAGTAGGTAGTAGAGAACAGAAATATCACCGCAAATTGGAAAAAAAAATTAAGTTCTTAAACATCTTAAAAATCTAAAATAATAAATATCAAAAAAAGCAAAAAAAAAGAAAATTTTTGCAAACGTATAAACGAGATTGAAAAATATATAACATAAAAAAACCTTCAATATTCAAAACTATATCCAAAACTTCTGGAATATATAATCTAGCTAGAGGTAGCTTAGCATAGCATATTAGACCACCAAGGTGTTGCGAATTATCTTAAACAACTGAAATTACACAAAGGCACTCCCGGGTGTTAAATGTAATGTATAGGAAAAAAATTACCCTCCAATTTCACGCACAAGATTCGTTTTCTCGAGAAGTCCTCAATAATTACCTTCATTTTGACTCAAAAACATCGAAACCCGACGAACTGGTTCAAAAGTTATGAGTTGTTGAAAATAAAATGTATCGAACAAAGACGTTTTTTTCTCTCCACTCTATTTCGGTGATAATCCAACAACAAAAGACGGGTCTGACTATTTACTATGTACAACAATACCAGTAATATTAAGTACAATTGAAGCACTTTGGGTGACAATTTCCAAAATAGAGTGCACACTGTTTCCAAAGCTGCAAAAACGCGATTGAAATTATTTTGACCCAAAAACATTGATTTTAGAGCCGCAACGTCCTTAGCGAAGTTGTTCCATTAATTATACTTCATGTACTCATGTACTCACTTAACAGTGAGGAACGAATTTTACTTTTCTCATTTTGGTATATAAAAATCCACTTTGTTCAGTAAAGTTGTAGCAAATTTTAAAAGAAACAACTTTTATGTAAACAATTTTAGGATCACATTAAAGAAAAATAATTCTATTTGAAAAATACAAAGAATTCGAAATTACTTACTCATATACGAAAAATAATATATTCTTTAAATTATCTCCATATGTGGTCTTCAAAATGAAGCTAAAATATATTTTTATTTTCACCCAATAAACAACGTTAAACAAATGAGAAGAAAATGTTGTTCGATGAAAAACACGAATAACTTGAACTCGAATCAGCGCAGAATTCCACGTGAATTTATTTTACTCAATTTTACTGTTTTCAACTCTGGATCCCGCATAATCAATAACCATAAATGGATGAGAATGCAGATCGTTTAACGATAACCTACACAATCGTGACTATATCCTGAACTAGTTGTTAAGCAAGTTTTATGGTTATTGTCAATAACTTATTGATTATGCGGGATAGCTACTGCATCCATCAAACAATATGTTGACGCAAGAAGAACTACCAGCCACACTGTCAGAAAGTTTGCGTTCCGAAGGTAGATTGGTGCTATCGGGCGCACGAGGAGAAGAGATTGTGAGCTCTTCTGGCAACTCGTTTCTAGACAGTCATCATTGAAAATTAGTAGCGATCGGACGCATTTCTGTCTGCAATAAATTTCGGATCAGCCAAAACCTTGTTATAAAATCTGAAGTTCAAATTCACTTGTTTTATACTTACCTCCAACTAAGTAGAATAAAGTGGAACGGAGTTTAATACTTACCTGTGAATTGTGATACTGGACGAATTGTCTCTTCGTGGTCTGCTGCGTGCGCCTACCGGTAGAGACTTCTGTTTTCTGCCCGCTGTCGTCGTTAGTTTTCTGCTGCTGAAAAGAGTTTTTTTTTTTTTTTTTTTTTTTTTTAAGGGGGGATTTGTTAGTAGCTTAAGTATTTATGATAAATATTAGTAAATAATGAGTATGTGTGTCCAATCACAAATGGTGACTTCTCAGCACTGTTAGAAATTTGAAATTTTAATTGTTAGGATTTGTTTGCTTTCGCAATAAGGACTTATCATTCGTAGGGATTTAAACCTACTTGTCAGAAAAGGGGAAGTTAACTTACAACTAACTTAATTGCTAACTTATTGGCTATAAAGTGAGCTTATCGTAGCAATTGAGGATTGCAACGATTTTTGTCGAAAATTGTTAATAATTTTATTTGACACCAGTAAGTCTATGTAATTCGAGTGTACCAAACCAAGGAGGACGCTTCAAAATCATTTTCAGAATTTTATTCTGAATCCTTTGGAGCGTTTTCTTCCTTGTTGAACAGCAACTTGACCAGATCGGTACAGCATAAAGCATTGCTGGTCTAAAAATTTGTTTGTAAATCAAAAGTTTGTTCTTTAAACAAAGTTTAGAATTCCTGTTAATGAGAGGATATAAACATCTCGTATATTTGATGCACTTGGCTTGTATACTCTCAATGTGCTCTTTGAAAATAAGTTTTTTATCATAAATTAGTCCCAAGTACTTAACCTTGTCGGACCAACTTAAAATAACCCCATTCATCTTGACAACGTGATTATTGTTTGGCTTGAGGAAAGACGCCCTAGGCTTATGCGGAAAAATTATCATTTGAGTTTTAGAAGCATTGGGAGAGATTTTCCACTTTTGCAAGTAGGAAGAAAAAATATCTAAACTTTTCTGCAATCGACTGCATATGACACGAAGGCTTTTTCCTTTTACGGAAATGCTTGTGTCATCGCAGAACAATGACTTTGTGCATCTTGGAGGCAAATCAGGAAGATCTGAAGTGAATATGTTGTACAGGACTGGCCCCAAGACTGAACCTTGAGGTACACCTGCTCTGACAGGAAATCTATCAGATTTTGAATTCTGATAGACAACCTGCAGAGTTCGATCAGTAAGATAATTTTTTAAAATTTTGATAAGGAAAATCGGAAAATTAAAAGTTTGCAATTTCGCAATCAAACCTTTATGCCAAACACTGTCGAATGCTTTTTCTATGTCTAAAAGAGCAGCTCCAGTGGAATAACCTTCAGATTTGTTAGCTCGTATCATATTAGTAACTCTGAGCAATTGATGAGTTGTGGAATGCCCATGGCGAAATCCAAACTGTTCATTTGCAAAAATTGAATTTTCGTTGATGTGTGACATCATTCTGTTAAGAATAATTCTCTCAAACAGTTTACTTATTGAAGAAAGCAAACTGATTGGTCGGTAACTTGAAACTTCAGCTGGATTCTTATCCGGCTTTAAAATTGGAGTAATTTTTGCATTTTTCCATAATTTGGGAAAATATGCAATTTTGAAGCAGCAATTGAAAATTTTCACTAAAAATTCCATTGTGCTCTTAGGGAGATGTTTGATTAGTATATTAAAGATTCCATCGTCACCAGGTGCTCTCATATTTTTGAAATTTTTAATAATTGATTTAATCTCATTCAAGTTAGTTTCAATTATTTCTGCAGGTAAAAAATTCTGGGAAGAAATTAAATCAAATTGACGTGTGACTTCATTTTCAATTGGACTCACAAAATTCAAATTTGAGTTATGAACACTCTCAAACTGCTGAGCAAGTCTTTGAGCCTTTTGTTCATTGGATACAAGAAAACGTTCACCATCTTTGAAAACTGGAATAGGCTTTGAAGGTTTCTTAAGAATCTTCGACAGCTTCCAAAATGGTTTTGAATATGGTTTCAATTTTTCAACTTTAGTCTCAAAATTTTGATTTCTCAGAAGAGTAAATCTATGTTTAATCTCTTTCTGTAAATCTTTATAAATAGTTTTAAAAACAGGGTCACGAGAACGTTGATATTGACGTCTGCGGACATTTTTCAAACGAATTAGAAGTTGAAGATTTTCGTCAATTATTGATGAATCAAATTTCACTTGAGCCTTTGGAACAGAATAATTCCTGGCATCAACAATTGCACATTTTAATGCTTCCAAAGCGGAATCAATATTCACTTCGTTTTGCAAATCAAGCTCATTATTGAAATTTCTCTCAATATGAGTTTTGTATCTTTCCCAATTAGCCTTGTTATAATTAAAAACAGAGCTCATAGGGTTTAAAACTGATTCATGTTATAAAGAAAAAGTTATTGAAAGATGGTCAGAATCAAAGTCAGCATGTGTGATCGAATCACTACATACATGACTTTGATCTGTTAGCACCAAATCAATTGTTGAAGGGTTTCTTACAGAAGAAAAGCATGTAGGACTATTCGGAGACAAAATAGAATAGTATCCTGAAGAATTGCCATTGGAATTACTTTGAGAATTATTCCATGAACGATGTTTAGCGTTAAAATCGCCGATTATAAAAAATTTCGAACGATTTCTGGTGAGTTTTTGTAAATCACCTTTAAAATAATTTTTGTGCTCGCGTGTGCATTGAAATGGTAAATATGCTGCGGCAATAAATAAAATCCCAAGTTCAGTTTGAACTTCAATTCCCAAAGTTTCAATAACTTTCGTCTCAAGATGGGGAAGAGCACGATGTTTGATTCGGCGATGAATAACAATTGCAACTCCACCGCCGGAACCCTGAATCCTATCATATCTATGAACCACGTAATTGGGATCATATTTTAATTTTATGTTAGGTTTCAAAAATGTTTCAGTAATAATTGCAATATGCACATTATTTACTGTTAAAAAATTAAAAAGCTCATTCTCATTGGCCTTCAATGAGCGAGCATTCCAATTTAATATTTTAATTGTTTTATTTAAAATCATTGCTAAATTTTAAATTAGAAACAATTTTAATAGTAAAATTTGTGCCTATTTGAATGGCTTCAAACATTGATTTTGCCTGCAACATGGCGTTCATAAGATCGAACATTGCCTGTTGCAAAAAAGAAAGTTTACCTGCCGTAATAGGCCCCAGGCAGTTGACATTAGGAAAAATATTTTCGGTAGCAATATTAGCTGGAGTGATAGGTGTACAACTATTTTCTAGCGTGTTTTGCTTACCCATATTAACGGTCATTTTCGAACTACCAACACTAGGCGGTATAATGTTCGAACTACCTGTAACCTGTGCATAAGTTAAACGGGTATGCAAAGGAGTAGGTAAACTATGCGTCACTGGTACGCTTGGAGAATTTTGTTTTGAAGTTGGTTTTAATTGAGAAATTGAATTTTGTATACCTTGCCTTGCCTTAACAATTGCTAACCGGACTGGGCATTGATAAAAATTTGACATATGGTTGCCGTTACAATTCGCACAGCGAAAATTTTTACTCTCTTTCACAGGACATGTGTCCTTTTTGTGAGAAGAGTCTCCACAATTAAGACATTTTTGGTCCATGTTACAGAATTTGGAACCATGGCCATAACGTTGGCAAGTACGGCATTGGGTGATATGCTTTTCACCTCCGCCATACTTCCTATAAATTTCCCACTTTACACGCACATTATACAAAGCATGTGCTTTTTCAAAAAATTTTAAGTTGTTAACCTCATTGCGGTTAAAATGAATTAAATAATTAAAAGGGAAATTCCAGTTCTCTGACTGTTTTCGCCTCGTGATTTTTGTTTCATTAGAATTACTTGGGTAGGGGCTATGCCAAGTAATTCTGTTAAAGTAAGTTTGATCTCATCAACGGTTTGATCGTTGGTGAGACCTTTCAAGACAACCTTGAACGGCTTGGCGTTCTTGGTGTCATATGTAAAAAATTTGTACATCTTGTCAGTTAAATACTGGACAAGACGATCACGACCCTTTACTGAGTCGGCTAATAAGCGGCATTCACCTCTACGGCCAATTTGATAGGTAACTTTAACGTCAGAAACAAACGTTGAAAGTTCCTTTTTGAATATATTAAATTCAGAAGAAATAGTTACCACAATAGGTGGAACTTTCTCCTTTTTTAAAGATTTTATATTTTGTATAGTTTCATTATTAACAACTTCCATTTCACCAGCTTCTTGCTCAGGCAAAATATCAAAAGGATTGTCACTACAGACACTCGAAGTGTCAGAAAGAGATGCCTCTCTTTTCCTCCCCGCAGCGATGCGAGGTTTCTTATTCCGTCCAGCCATTTCAGGTGGTAAGAAAAAAGTTAAAACAAATGTTAAATTCAAAAGTATGTAGTCTTGAGAAAGACTGATGGGAAATAACTTTCAGGTAGTCTTTAAAAGACACACTGACAAAACACAAACTTTGAAGCTATAGGCAGTCAAAGACCAGTCCACAAGCAACCGAAAAAACGTCTGACCTGTAGGACAGTTCAAGACGCACTGATGCTGAAAAGAGTTGTTCGCTGAATCAGAACTGCCGCCGTCATCGCCTTAATCAGGATCGAAATTCTGGCTCATCTTCAAATTAAAAAATCAACACAACGTAGGGTAAGCGCCAACACAATACTTACTTGATGTGGTTTTCGCTGTCAAGCGGCACCCATTAATGTCCATGAAAGTATTGTCAAATGATGGAAATGACATTGGATTTCATTCAATCTTCAATGTGTCAAATGGTGCCATATGGCATCATTGTGTTGATTCGGGTTAAACAGGATTGAAATATTAATGATTTTGGCATTGCAAAATGTTTGTCCTATGAAGCTCTAAAAGTAGTCCGAAGACGGTTCTGATAAGAAGTTCAACATTGTAGGATAAATCATTAAACATCAAGCTCATTCGATGCCTATGAGAAACAACATTCACCGTTTCCGTTTTTATATTTACCGATTCATAAACTGAGCAAGTGCTGGCATTAAAATGTAATAACAAATAGTTAATAATAAAGCTGTAAGAGCGGCTGATCAACGACCTGGTGTCATCGTGGGGCTCTAAACTAGAGCCTGACAAAGTCATTTGCAATTGACAATTATCAGATCATAATGACGCTCTGACCCATCGCTTTAATTGAAAAGTATTTGTATAATTTTCGAGCACTTTGTCAGTCACAGAAAACTACTCGAAAATTCTTGCTTTGATTTTGATAGCTGAAAGGCCTGAAAATTAAAGTAATGGTTTTCAATTGAAAACGAGTATTATCACCGTCACTCTCACATGACAGAGGGCTTCCAAAAAAAAATCCGAAAATGTAGAGCCCTCTAAACAGACATGGCGAGACAGGGGATTGGGAAAGGCTCAGCGAGCCGCCCCGGGAAACAATATGTTACAAACAACGTAAGAGATAATACGGATTTAAACAATCGGCATGGACCCAGGCAACGAAATAAGGACTACGATTGGAAATTTGAGACATGAAACTGCAAATCGCTCTGCTACATCCACGCAACTTCGAAGTCGTAGCGCGACACCGGGCGGCTACTTTCTACCAGCCGATCAACGGAAGGATGTGCAAGTTGAGGATAAAGGGCCGGTACAGCGTCATCAACGTGCACTGCCCACATGAAGGAAGATCCGAGGACGAGAAGGAAGCGTTCTACGCGCAGCTGGAGCAGGTCTACGACAGCTGCCTGCGACGAGACGTGAAAGTCGTCTTTGGGGACATGAATGCTAAGGCAGGACGGGAGGCAATGTACAGACCGGTAATCAGGCCAGCACGCCTGCACAGAAAAGATTATCACCGTCACTCTCACATGACGATGTTCAATCGAAAATGACAATGAGCGCTAACGAAGACAGGGGGCTTCCATACAGTACTTCGCGCACAAATATGGACGAGCGAGAAAAGAAAACCGTGACTATATGAAAAGGAGAACACCAAAACCCAAGTATAAATGACAGTTCTAAAAGGTATGCTATTCACGTCGATGCATTAGTATTAGTGAGCGTTATGAACTTTTTCAGATTTTGTATGAAATTTGAAATAATTATGCATTTTTAACTAAACATATAAAACATACTTTCCTGAAAAGTTATAGAAATGATGAAGAAACATGTTTTATTTGTGAGAAATACATAAACAAGCTGGGGTTTAGGTAAAATATGCTCTTTTTCATCATTTTGCCGATAACCTTTTTGCACTTTTCGTTTTTTTCTTGTACTCTTATAGCGCTTCTAAATAGAGTCGCTTATGTTTCATACAGTAACAAAAGTCATGACTAAGATTATGCTCTAACTATTAGAAATATAGCATTTTTATATATTTTATTTCGACATATTATCGCAGTTTTTCACACTAAATCTAAATCAATATCAATTTCCAGTGTGTTTCAATTGGAGATTCACTCTCCAACCAAAAAAATCAAACATAAAACAACAAAAACCGAGAAATTTCCAAAAATGTTCCGAATTCCATACAAAACGCGAAATTTTTCATAACGAGATTAGTTTGTGTGCGTGGATAGACAAAAATGTAGCATACCTTGTAGAACTGTCATCATACTTGGCACCAAAACCAGTTTCACAATTCGAAGTGGTTACGCAGCGCCAGTGATCAACAGCGAAAAAAATTCCGAAATTTTGATCTGAATTTGCGTGACGTACTTATTGGATGCCATTGTCGTCTTAACTGCGGCTTGCGGTTTAAGAAAACTATCATCAAACGACGCGATGCGTTGCTAGTTTCAATTGCGACGCTTAAGGAAATGAAAGAGTCTCTTTCTCCGTCACTCTCTCCGTCAACTGAAATAGTCATCAGTTTCGATCCGATGAACAACAGACGGGAAAGAGAGAAAGAAGTGATTCGATGACAGCAGCCGGAAGGAATCAAGTGAAAATGAAACTGTTCGAATCGAAATGACAGTGCGAAATAATTAGTTTCATTGTTTTGTTTCAAAAATGTTGAGCCCTGCTCGGAAGTTCTGCAAGAAGCTGAACGGCTCCCGTAAAGGCTACGTACCGCAAGTCGATATGTGCAGAAGCTTGGACGGCAACCTGCTTACGGACGAGTGTGAGCTGATCGAAAGCTGGAAGCAGCACTTCGGTGAGCATCTGAATGGTGATGCAGTAAAGCGCGAGAATGGTATGGCAATTGAATTTGGTGCACGAGCAGAAAACAACAAGTTTCCAGCCCCCGATCTTTTGAAGGTGGAAGAGCAGATTGATCGGCTGAAAAACTATAAAGCTGCTGGAATGGAATAACTTTACAGCGAGCTGTTGAAATACAGTGGAGAAACACTGGCTTGAGCCGTGCAATTGGCCATTGTCAAGATTTGGGAGAAAGAACGAAGCCGAAGCCCAACGGATTGGACTGGTCTTCAATGCATCGAAGACGAAGTACATGAAAGGATGGGGTTCACGAGAAGATAGGGCTAACCTCCCCCCTCGAATTCAGTTTGTAACCGTTTCGGTTAGAAACCGTCGGATATAACTGCTATAAGAATATCGCACTGCCGTAACACCTCGATTTAGAACAGCGATGCTATAACCATAACCGAAGAAACCCGAAGCAGTCGCGAAGATCAGCAGATCATCAGGCACATCCGATATTGGCGAGCTATCGTCAGCCATTGCAAATTGATCGCTCGATATAACCAGTCAAGTCCAGTGAAGTTAAAAACCAGATAAACCTAGAAAAGGCTCGTGTGTGAGCACGTGAACCTCAAAGACCAAATGAGGATAGTGAATCAGGTAAGCCTATCTAGCTCCGCATAACCTTAGGCAGAAGGTTGAGCTGATAGCAACTATAAGCGAATAATTGGGCCTTTTATGTTCAACTCAGGACCCAGCATTTTGAGTATCGCTTCGTCGCAGGGGTAGTACCTTGGCCACGTGCAAGCCCTCCGAGCGGTCGACCTACAAGCTATGCCATCTTTACCATCAACACCAAGCGTAGACAATACGTCAATCAGCGAAGTCATTTGGATCCGGACAGCTAAGCGAGACAAGTGACAAGCCGTGGGACGGCGAAGGACGCTGGATTCCCCAATGGTTGCGGCCTGGGAGTAGGAGAGTTGCGGAAACAGCCAGCAGACAGCGGTATCGTCGGCGTGACGGCATAGGTTGCCGGGCTACAGAGCAGCCAGCATCGGTAGCAGAGTTCTTCCGAGGGATTGAATGTAATAGCATGTGATTAAACCTAAGATAAATATGCATGTACTTAGATTTAGTTAAGTGTGCCACGTGGTATAGTAGAGTCAGTTTAAGCCCCCCCTTTACCGTAAATATAGTATGCATGTAACTAAAACACAACTGCTATTTTCGTCCTATCGGCCGACCCTGAGAACCTTGGATAACCTTGGAGGAGGTGTTCGAGAGAAATAGAGAGACATTGCTCACCTGGTTGAGTAGTCGGATATAACTGCTATAAGAATATCGCACTGCCGTAACACCTCGATTTAAAACAGCGATGCTATAACCAGACTGCATAGCTGGTGAGCTGCAGCCATGGACCGGGTGAAATGGAGACGACTGTAACGTACAGTAAAGGCCACACCACGGCTTGGGACTGTTTGGTAAGGTAAGCTAAAGTAAGGTATGTATAATTATTTAAGATCAATGACTCGGTATTTATAGGGTGTACTAAAACATTCATAAAAGTGGAGATGATTCCGCTTGATTTTAGTTTGCATCTCGAAAAACACCGTACCTGGAATTGCAAATAAACTTTGTTACTCGAATTTAGAAAATCTATACCGAGCGTCTTAGCAGAGTGATTGATAAATCAAAGAAATAGTTATCGGTTTCCGTTATACTCTACTAGAAAATTTTTTGGAAATAAATATTGAAATTCAGTCCGCGCAAATATATATTTTGACTGTGACTTACAGTCTTCCTCAGTGCTTATATGGACTGGTTCACATAAGCACTGAGGAAGACTGTAAGTCACAGTCAAAATATATATTTGCGCGGACTGAATTTCAATATTTATTTCCAAAAAAATTTATAGTAGAGTATAACGGAAACCGATAACTATTTCTTTGATTTGTTACTCGAGTTGATTGATGATGTGTACATGAGCAATAGTATACACTAGTCCCGTCTGCTATCATGTATTTCGGATTTTTTTTTGTGTGGACTCATCACTGCGACCAGAGATTAGATCTATTGTGATACTGCCCAGATGTTTTCTGTACTCTGCACTTTATATTATTGGCAGTATCACTATTAGTGAAGTAAGTAAGTGATACCGTCTGCCGGGGTGAGATTGTGCCAAAAAAGGATACATTTTTGTTCCTTAGCTTGTAATGTACGCATTTAGGCAATGAGTTTGAACCAAATCACGTCAATGCAAACTCAAATGTTTAGTTAACGACAGCCGTAAATATGATTAGGTTACAATAAACTATAATTTTGCTAAAATTAAATGAACTTTGGCCTAATCTCACCCCTTCTATGGGGTGAGATTGTGCCAAAAAAACAAAAAGTTGAATTGAATACCTGTTAAATTGACAGTACCCAAGAAACATTTGTTGGCTAAATAAGCGCTTTTATAACTAATCTTATTCAGCTGACGGCTGAACATAGCTCGAATAATGTATTTCTAAGTGTTTAATCAGCTTTAAATCAGTCGGTTTTGGAGAACTAAATCAGCTATCTGTTACATTCGGCTTCCTAAATAGCCGAACACGGGCTTAATAAGAAATAACTCAGCCATTTAAACGACTTTTATACATGCTGATTGATTCTGTAGAAGCTATTATTCATTCTTTGTAAAGCTTGTAGAAAAACTCTTTTACAGCCAACAGTAGCTGGCTTATAGTCTCTATAAGTGCTTTTTCAGCTTTATTACAGCTATGATTCAAAATATATAATAGTCTTAATTAGACAATTTTTTTTTGCTTTGGCGATTCAAACACATCTTAATCTTTCGATGTTTTGCATTTTTGTGTGTTTTTTTCATCGTTTATTTTTATATTATTGTTTGTGAAAATTACCTTTTTAGTATCCAAATAATTTACTGCCAGTCTCAAATCTCGAACTCATGCTCATGAGGTTCCTGGTAGAACGCGGTATCGATTCGTCTATCTTGCATACGTATCGATTTAACCCGTATATATATTTCTAGTTTATTTCATAAACAATTTTACATTGGCTGTACATATACTGAATTGTAGCTGAACAAGCGCTTCAGCATTTGTATCATAACCCTTGAACACGATAGAACACGTTTTGTCAAAGTGACGGCCCTCTATAATTGGTCGAATTAATCCAAGGCACTGTAGAATTTCAATATTAGTGGGTACGGCTAGCCGTGCTGCAAAAACTATCATTATTTTTCGTCTGCACTGTTTGTTTCTATTTACGAAGTGGATAAACTAGCAATGATTTCTACAATTTCTACAATTAGGGATACAAATGCTAAAGCGCTTGTTCAGCTACAATTCAGTATATATACAGCCAATGTAGAACTGTTTATGAAATAAACTGGAAATATATGTACGGGTTAAATCGATACCTATGCATGTATGTCAAGATAGACGAATCGGCAACGTGTTCTACCAGGAACCTCATGAGCATGAGTTCAAGATTCGAGTATTTTTTTTTTTTGGAATTGGGATTGGAGGATTGGATACTAAAAAGGTAATTTTCACTAACAATAATAGAAAATAAGCGATGGAAAATACACGCAGAAGTGCAAAAAATCGAAAGATTTAGATGTGTTCGAATCGCCTATACAATAAAAAAATTGTCTAATTTAGACGAATATGTATTTTAAATTATATTAATCGTAGCTGTAATAAAGCTGAAAAAGCACTTTTTCAGAAAAACAGAATGTACAGTTTAAGCCATGGAATTGTCATATAGACGCTTATTTATACTATAAGCCAGCTGCTGTTGGCTGTAAAAGAGTTTTTCTACAAGCTGTACAAAGAATGAATAATCGCTTCTACAGAACCGATCAGCATGTATAAAAGTTGTTCAAATGGCTGAGTTATTTCTTATTAAGTCCGTGGTCGGCTATTTAGGAAGCCGAATGTAACAGGTAGCTGATTTAGTTTTCCAGAATCGACTGAATAAAAGCTGATTAAACACTTAGAAATACATTATTCGACCTATGTTCAGCCGTCAGCTGAATAATATTAGTTATAAGGTTATAGAGCTTATTTAGCCAAAAAATGTTTCTTGGGAAGTATCAAGCGTTTATTCAACCAGTTCGTTTAGTGTTTGATTAATGTTGTCTAATAGCTATTTTTTAAATCGAAATAGCGCTTAACCAGCCAACGATTAAATAATGGCGCGGAGTATTTCACAAGTTTTTTTAACCCGAATTTATTGCTTGTTCAGCTGATAAATCAACCTGAGCGTTGTGGCAATCCGTTTCACCTATATGCAGACTTTATTCAGCTATTTTAAAATTATTAGCTGTTTTATTCAGCCCAAATGTTTGTTGGGTAGTGTATCTACGAATAATTCGCATGAATAACAAAATAAAACAGTAAGTATAGGGACGACCATAAACAACGTGGACTATTGAGGGGCTGTAGGGGGTTGACCAGAAACTACGTTTCATATGTCATCAGTTTATATAGAATAGGTGTAAAAAATTTTGTTACATTCCATGAAGAATATCAGTTATTGTAAATTTCCATCTAACAGTTGTTAGCTTACTGTTCTCAAGCTTTAAATCATTATTTCAAATAATACCATAGCTAGACAACACACCCTATGTAAACTAGTGATGGGAAATATCGCCCAAAACGTACATCGATAACAATCGATAATTCCGGGGGTTTTATCGATATTATCGATAAGTATCGATAATTTGACAGCTAACGTTTGCGGTAAAAAAAAATTTTTTCAGATGAAAAAAAAACTATTTCAGATGGTGATGAAAAAGAAACTATGACAGATAATTGAGTTGGATGAATTTCCCATGCAAGATTATCATGTTAGCTTCCTCGCAAAAAAATATTACGTCCTTGCGTGCGGCCTTCCGGCAGTTAACCGTAACATTTGCCATGGCGGACGAAAACATGCGCGTAGCCATGTTTTTAAGCTCTTTCTTCGTTTTTTATTAATTCCTCCTCCGTTTTCGCGACAAAATTGTTGGAATATATCTTGCGCTTCAAGTTTGCCCAGAAATTCTCGATGGGAAGCAGGTGGGGGACATTGGGCGGATTCGCCGACTTCGGTACCACATCGATATTCAGCCGCTCCATCTCCTCCTACGATCGCTTCGAGTAGTTGGCCGACGTCAAATCTGGCCAGAACACCGTGTCTTCGCGCTTATGGTATTTCTTGATGAACGACGCAACGTCTGTCAGGCACTTCGTACTATAAATTTCCCCGTTCACGGCCAGCCCGGAGCGAAAGAAGAGTAACTTTGACATCCCTTTCTCGCTGATTGTCAGCCACAGCCGCACCTTCTTGGGGAACTTGGTCTGTGAAATAAACTTTACCTCGGTGCTCACTTCCTTCGTGGGGGAGGTAAAATACGAAGAACCCTGCTAGTCGTTGCCATCCAGGATGAGATAGGTCTAGTCGTCCATCACCACTGCCACGTCGCGATTCGCCGGGAAAATCGACTTGACCATCTTATTCAACCGCTGTCGCTGCGTCATTGCCTGCAGCTCCGAGACCAGTGGTCGGGACTGCAGCTTCTTGTATGCATGTCCATGTTCTCCAGATATTTTTTCACTGTTTTAGAGCATGCACCAATCTCTCGGCCAAGTGCACGCAGCGATTTAGCCACTTTTCCCTCGGTCTTCCTCTTCAGCATCCTTTGAAGCTTCTTGTCACTCAGGGTCGTTGGCCGTCCAGAACCAGGTTTTCTTTCGATGCTCTGATCATTGTCCAATAGTGTCAAAATGTTGTAGATGCCAGAACCGGCATACCCGGCGTCCACAAAGTGCCGCACGATGTCTGTTTTTGACGCCATTTTGAAACCCATGAAATCGGCAATTTTTGTCCATTTTTTTTACCGCAAACGTTATTGCGGTTATAGTAACGGCCCAAACAGAATGGATACGTTTGCGTTGCTTTGGCGTCAATTTGACAGTAAATGTATGGGCTAACTGTCAAATTGCCGCAAACGCAGCCGCAACGTATCCATTGTGTTAAGGCCTTGAATGACAAATCTTACGATACTGCGAATGATAATTCAAACTACCGGACGAGTTAAACAGCTTGTTTTGGAAAGTCTTTGAGTTTTACGCCGGGAGTGCTTTCTACAAAGTAGTTTCAAGCCGAAGTTCATTTTGAAGGTTGCGTAATAAGGGAGATAATCGAAGCAGGCAAAATTCTGTCAATTTTTAAATGGCCAAAACTTCACGAAAAATGAATCAATTCAGACAAAACAGGTTTCATTTTACTGGAAAACTGTCCTAGATTCCTAGTATAACTTGAGAACTGGACGTGACCAAGGATCACTGGAAATGTTTCAGATTGCCGGAGTGTGTGCCAAAGTGTACATTTTTGCAACGCGTAGAACTTTTTCTGACATTCTGTTTCACATAGGTTTATATGTTGTCAATAAATAAGAATTTATTTCAGGTTCATTGGTAGCCAAAGATTGAAAATTCGTCAAGGTATCATCGAGATATGAATTTATTAAGTATGGGTGTTGATTTTGGCGGTTTTTTCCCTGTTGGGTACTAATTTTCTTTGAGCTTGCAGCACTCTAGCAGAATTCAATCGAACATTGTGGGTGTGGGTCTTATTGAACCAAGCAACTTTGCAAACTTACGTTTGAAAATTTATCTGGATTAACATTTAAAAAGGTCAGATTGAAAGTTGAGACCATGATAATTGTTAGTCAAAATTTTGATCATCATGTGTCAAATTTCAGGAACTCATTGCTGAAAATTGCACTCTTCAGGATGGGGTAAGTTCATCGAAGCAGTCCCAATTGTTTGCATGCTTTGGTTGGAAAAAAAATTCAAAAATAAATGTTAACATGTGTACCGTTTTTTGAACCCGTTTGTCCCGTTTTTATCCCGAGAAAATCTGGTCAGCCTACTTCAAAAATATAAAAAAATGAGTTTAAGATCCTACTCTGAAAAAAATATAATTTTAAAAACAAAAAATGATTTTAGAAATTATCGGTGATCTCATATTTTTTTAAATGAAGTGTTTTAGATAGACAATTTAGTTGCCTGAAACGTTCTATGCGTTGCAAAAATGTACACTTTGACACACACTCTTAAAATCCGAAACATTTTCGGTGTAGGATGGTCACACCAAGTTCCCAAGTAATACTAATATAATACTGTTTGCCAGTGGAATGAAACTGGTTATCAAAATTGATTCATTTTTCGTAAAGTTCTGGCCATTTAAAATTCGAGAATTTTTTTTATCTCAATTATTTTTTCCACCCCCTGTATAAATCAGGACTTTTTTTGGCGCAACAATTTCGTTGATTTGGATTTTTAGTGGAACTAAAAATTGTTTGTTGGGTAATAGATACTTTAAACTTAAACAGTTCCAAGTTAAACTAAACAATTACCAGGGAATTACCAATAGACTGCCGCTTTGCATGTCCATCATATTATAAGAGTTGGCAAGCCAAAGGAAATGCATTTTATTACAATTTCGTGTCATTGCTTTTTATGAGATGGTGCGAAAAGTTTGGATATTTTTTTAAAGTTCTCCAGTACTGAGTTGTCGAATTCATCTGTTCATAGGAAACTAAAAACTATAAATACCTTTTTAGTTACCATTATTTCTCAGAAACTCAGTGACATCCGGGGCGAACCTTTACACCACCCCCAACAATGCTAAATCTTGTCGAATAGCAACAAATACCCAGCGGCAAAAGCAACTCCTGGGGAAGGGTAGGTGAGGTCTCCTTCTTTTGGGTCTCCTCCAGTAACCAGCCGCACTGACTTGTGCTCACCCTTATAATATCGATAATTATCGTTAACGTCAAAAAATTAACGATAATATCGATGTCAAGCACTTATCGATATTATCGATAAGTATCGATAAGTTTCCCATCACTACAATGTAAACAAAACAAGTGTTTTTGGAGGATACTGATATAATTTTGTCGTGAAGGTCAATTCCGCACACTGTACCGTTCATCATAGCTTGGCACAATCTCACCCCAAAAGGGCTCGAAAAGTATACAGTTTGAAAAAACATTGTTTTCTGAGCCAACACAGGTTCAATGCATAATATTTCCTCAACACATTGGAGACGACATCCTAACGTACCAACTGAGTAGTAAGTTGATGTGATTTCTTGATCGGATTGGTTTCCCAGGGACATTTTTCGATAATATTATTTGCGCATGTTTTTCACCCTGTACTTTCAAACATTATTTAAGTGAAACAGTTCACTGTTATTATCTATATTTCATTTGAAGTTGTGAATAAATATGTCACGTTTCATAAAGTATTGAATTTGAGGTATTAGGTTCTAGAAGTCTCAAGTAATTTAACATACAAACATTTCCCGTTTTGGCTCAATCTCACCCCCGTGGCTTAATCTCACCCCGGCAGACGGTACGCTTATCATTCATATCCGTGCTTGTGTGTAAGTTTTACCTTTCCGTTTCAAGCTTACTGCTCTACTATACCGAGCCTCTGACCATTCTAACAAAATCGTCTAATTACAATTCCCTGGAGAGAACTTTCATACGTTACTCACACCAATTTTATTATAATAGGGACTTATTATTGTTAGAAGGAGGGTCAGCAGGGGTACTGTAGGATTCAGAATAAACCCATGCTAAAGTCCTCGACCCCCGGTCACCATAACTGACTTTGTAACCTTGCGGCTACGGAGCTCCCGGATTCCTGTGGAATACTATAGGGAGATGTACCGGGAACGTCACGGGATCTAGAGGGACTCATACGGACAATCCAGTAGATCAGTTGTTCGCATGCGAGAGACCGCCGCTATCGACGGCGGGTCGACGGCTGGCTCGGCCATCGGACACCGCGACGGCTTATAACCACCTTAGATCATTGCCCTCGATTATGTGGCCGCATTGATATAATTTTCAATTAGAATGTTCAACAAAAAACTAGTTGTGTGATTATTGCAAATTTTTATTTCCATGTTGCTTGAAAAAACAATTTTACAACAAAAAAAATTAGCCTATCGTGATTCGGCTCATGAAACTTCAGCCTTTTGTTAGTATTAATATAATTCGGCCGTTTGGAACTATCCCGAAAATAAGATTGGAGAGTTGAAAAAAAAAATACAATTATCCAGAATACCTAGAATCTGTAGAAAATAACAAATATCAAGAAGTCTATAAAATTTGGCACATCTAAAAATCTAGAAGATATTTGAAATACAGTGTTTTACGCAGGGGATACATACCTCGTAAAAAATGGCGTAGATACAAAAACCACGTTAAATCGAAAATCCGCATAAAAACCACGTAATTTAAAAATCTACGTAAAGTAAACCACCAAGAAAGGCTTTAGAAAAAACCAACCATCGTTTGAATTGTCCTTTTTGACGGTCATTCCGGATCTTTTGCAGGGCGAAGCAAGGGGCGTAGGGTTTTTTTCTTGACTAAGTTTTTGGTTCCCGACCCACGGTATTTCAAAAATTCGCGTACAAATTTTTGAATTACGAGTAAAAAAATCGTGGTAATTCAAAAATCCGCGTAAAAAACCATTATTGGAAAAAATAGAAATCTTAAAAATTGCAGGTGATATTGTTATATTAAAATGTATTGTTAATCCCTATAATATAGACGTTTGTCCAAGGAGAGGAGGAGAGGAGAGGATCAAAATCGTCAAAAATATGTTCACATAAAATGTGGATGGCCTCTAATTAAATCTATGAAGTTAAAAAAGGGAAAATAAAAAAACTGATCTTAGAGATCAGTAAAATATAGGATATCTAAAAGATTAAAAAAACAAAATTAAAAAAATACAGAAAATAAAGAAAAATTGAAAAGTTTCAAACGAGAGAAACAAGTTTAGTATTATTGTAATATATAGGGTAACCGCTCCTATATTCATCTCAGTACCTATATTTATCTCATCACGCTTTTTTGATCAATTTTTTGTCAAATTTTACCATATTTTCAACGTAAAACTTTCAGCCACTTGAGAAAATCGAGAAGCAAATAGATTTATTTTCAAAAATTTGTAGAAATTTGAAGGTAAATTGGACAAATGGGAGAAATAAGATGAATATTGGTGCACCAAGCTGTTTAGATGAATAATGGAGCTATTACCCTAGGAGTCGAGAAAACGATTAATGTCCCTCTCTGAAATTTATAGTTTAAATGAAGTGAAACTTCAACAAAACCATGCTAAAATAAATCAAGAATTTTTGAAATCGTGCGTCAGAATTTCGAAGTTTAAAATTTAGTTAACATTAGAAAGAAATAATGTGGATTTCTGAAATCCTTGACAATAATCTAAATCTAAAGAAAAGAAATCTAAGAACTTCAAAACCTCAACGTCCCAATATTTTTGCTTTTAGAAAGAAAAAAAAACTAAAATGTTGCAAGTTTAAAAATTCTAAACCATTAATAATCTAAACAAATAATAGAATTCCACATTTACTGAAAGAACAGATAAATTCAAAGTTTAAATCAATGTCGAGGTCGGCAACTTCCTGAAATGTATTTTAGAATACACTCCGCTGTTATTATCTATAAAAATTCATAGCATAGCATGACTTTTTGCAAGACATGGAATAAGACTTAACGGTTCTGACAACTAATTCTGGGATTTTTACTTGCCAGAGAATCAAAGGGCAATATTTCTATCAGTAGTCTTCTTTTTTCCTTTTTCTTTTTTATCACCGTAGGACCGTAGTGGTCGGGGTTTGTCCGTAAGGCCTATAGATCTTCAAGCGATTATGCCGGACGGATTGGTCTATGGTGAACCATTTAAGCACCGGGCTGAAATCAGCTATCATAATCTGCTCTCAGATTGACGAGCAGTTTGAGACGGTCATTTGGTTTACGTTGTTTGTCATGTCGTATTTTTGTGTTTGTTTGGGTTGAATTTAGGGTTATTGAGTGTTCAATTGTCCGTGGGAAGATAGAATGTATATATGTGATCAATAAATTACAGTGGCGTCGGGTCCACCTGTGCAACATGTGCACTGCAGTGCACCCCCTGCAGATACCCCCTATTCCCTTATATCCAAGCATGTGCAATTATCGAAATATTATAACCTACAAAAACAAGTAAGCACACTAGTGAAACCCCTCAATTTGAAGCATCAAACACTTTGGTTTGATTTTCTAATTTCATTTAAGGAAAAAGAACTCGAATAAATGTTTGGTGCACATGTGACGATATCAGCCACGCGACACCTCTGATAAATTAAAATGTGAATATCTTCGTTTACCTTTCGTGTGTACTATCTTACGTTGAGCCCAACATTCTTCGCCGTAGAAGACATCTTCGGTGTCGCTTAGACCATTGAGCTCAGAAGAAACCACTGAAATACCTATGCTGTCGCAATCAGATTCACTATCACTCAGCGCATAATCCGATTCCTGTATATGGTTGTATAACTCCTTTGTCACTTATATCTCTTCAACGATAGGACAGTTTTTTACTCCTGTATTTAGTATTTAATCACAAAGACCCTGTTATTTACCCTATTATGAAAGGGAGAGGATAGGATTATAAGCCAATTTTGTATGACTGATTATGAGTTGAAAAAAAAAAGAAAAAGATAAATAAACGAATAATAATAAAAAAAAATTAAAAAAAAGATTAAAAATAGAAATAAATAAATATAAATTGTTATAAGTTCAACGATGCAGGCTTCTGGTAAGTTGGGATGTTGTTAGGGTTTCCATGTTCTCATTCGTCCCCGTGTAACTGGGTATGAGACCTATAAAGAGACAAAATCATAAGCAACAATCGCTTCTCTATCAGACCTTATCCGGACAAACCAAAGTGCAGTATCTTTGTGATATTGTTTCCCATAAAGTCCTGAGTCAAAAGCCATCATTTATTTTATAATTTATAGCATTTAATTTTTTAATTTTACAATTCACGACTTAAGAACCCTGTTTTTGATGTTTAGAGTGACATAGCTGTTGTTCCCGGTAACAATCACAACTAAGTAACACTCGTGTGCATCTTTCATTGATTTGAGATGCAGACAAGCCCTGGGACCTAGAATGCAATCAAGCATCCTCAAGGTTTTATTTTGCCCAGGGAATATTCAAATATCTTGTTAACTTCTCGTTACACTGACAATCATGTTTAGCGCATTCTGGAAACTTTTTTGTATATTTGTCATTTTTGTATAAAAATATACATAAACAAGTTTGTTTTTAACTGTTATGTACTCGGCAGGGTACCTGGGTACCTGCTAAAGATTGGAAAATGGTATCAAAATTCATGAAATTACTCCAGGAATTGATTTTCATTTATTTTGAGTCCATCTGATAAATTGTCCGAAATGGCCATTTCGGAGCAGATTCCCGATCCTGAACATGGTCCCGAAGATTCGGATTTAAGGGAACCATATGGGGACCAATGGCCTTTTAGGTCCCGTATACTAAAAATAGCCAAATTTTCCAATCTTATGACGGATCAATATTGAAAATCGGTCAAGAATTAGAGAAGTAAGAAGCATTTCATTTTGGTGTGTACCTACCCGGGTACCCTGCCGAGTACTTACGTGTGTTAAAATTATCCAGTACATAACGTTTAAGTAATTTCACTAATATAGGAGTTTTCGACTATTTCACTGGCTTCAACCATGGAAACTTTACTTACCTCTTGCCGAGTGTTTGGCGCTCGCTTATCCGCCTGCCCAGTGCGAACCATCACTTCGGAAGTCTTGATGAGTGTTCCTCCCACACCACCCACAACAAAAGCGCTTAGTTTTTCACTCTTTTCAGTACCCAGCCTTGCACTGGATGTTATCAAAATCATGCGCTGCTGAAATCACTCACCTTCCCCTTTCACAAAACGCTGCGCTGATAATGACACACGGCAGGGGCACAAACAAAGCAACTCACTCTCACCTCTCATCATCATCATCATCGTCGTCATCGTGAGAACGCGGTACATCGAAAGAGAGGAGACCCCGGAGAACAAGCGCAACAAGCGGGCAATCCGGCGTCCGACCACGTGTTCATCAACAAAAACCGAAAAGGACATTCTTTCCGCGACACGCTGCTGAATCGCGACGTTGACGATGACGTTTTATTTTCTATCAAACTAACGCACAGTTTTGCAATTGAATTTTTTTTATTTCGTTCTTGCTTTATTTGGGCTTGGGTATGAATTGAAAATTTTGGCTTGCTTTGTTATAGTTTTTTTCTGTTTGCTTGTTTTACGTTCAAAAGTAGTGCTGAACATTTTGATGGTGCTTTCTTTCCGAGACAATCATTTTTGACAATTTTCTCTTTCTCTCTCGCTCTCTCTCTCTCTCTCTTACTTTTCCCGATCAAGTTCATTCGTCGTTTCTAAATCGAAGATAGACATTTAAAATAAAGTGGTATCCCGCCTAGTTTCTTTTTGTTTTCTTCATGAATTAAACGCCGATAAAAAGCCGTGTCCGGTGGGTGTTTTTGTTGTTGCTGTTCTGTTATTTTTTGTTTTATTTCCGATTACGATGCGATGTGCGCGACGGAATTCAACGGGGGGATTAAAATTCGTATGCGGAAAATTTTTGTGCGCTTGTCCACAACAACAAAACCAGCAAAACGGAGGAAACGGTGTACCAATTGTTTCGAAAAATTTACTTAACTCTGAAGTATACATCCCGATATGATATGTAGGTTACCACATTTGTTTATCTCTGTTTGTTTGGTTTCTCTCTGCTTTTTTGGTTTTGTTTTCGGCTTCGAAGAGTGCGATTTGCTTGCTGCTGCTGCTGGATGATAGAGGGAAGATATTTAAATAAAGCGATTTCACGCAAATTCGTTAGTAGAGTTGTCAGCATCCTCTCTGATTTTTTTGTTTGCGGCCAATTTTTTAACTCTCTTTCAATTTTGAACTGTTTCGAGAGGATGAGAACCAACAACTGAGTGAATTGGCGTTAAATCTCGCTGTAGCATGAGGTAAGCGTTTGTCTCTACTATCGATTCTAACCTTACTTCGAGATCAAAGGGGTGGGATCCTGCTAGAACTAAACCAATAACAATAACTTAAAGTATCACACATCAAAATTGACTAGCCGTTTGCCTTGTTTTTGGTTTTTTGATTGGACTATGAATCGCGCTGGGAATGCGGGCGAAAACCGTTAAGGATTAAATTATTAACGTGGACTTCGTTTAGATATGCTGCGGGGCCACACAAACGCTGCTAATATTAACAATAAATATCTGTTTGTTCGAATTCTTACAAGATTAAATAATATGCACTCTAATAAGGTACTGTTTCGTAAGTATGTGTGTGTGTTTGTGTACGTGTACGTGTGTGTGTAATGAACGTTTCGCGTCTAAATATAATCAAGACTAGAGCAGTTTCACGGCTAAATGCATTGCATTTAAGTTCCTCTGTTGTTCGATTTACTTGAATCTGTTAAATTGTGGACTATACACTTGCTATTAATACTAGATAATATCTTTTAACTTGCCTTACTTCACGTGGCTACCATTTTGCTACTAAGGAATTATATTTTTTGGGGGGTTAAATAATTTCTTTTCTAATCTTTGATCTCCTCCCAAATCGTCGTACGGTCAGATGTAACTCCCGTCCCCTGTATGAGAACATGAGGTGTTCTTTCGTCTGGGAAAAAAGAAGTCGACTCGCGCCGAAAGTGAGGTTACGTTACGCAGCCTCAAAGGAACACTCTATTGCTCTTTCGATAGTATATCTAAACCACAACAGGAAGAAGGCAGCTACAGCTTGGCAATTGGCCTAACCTAAGTGGGAATAAGACGTGGTCACAAACAGGGGACATCTACTGGAGGAAGATAGGAAGCAAATCTATTGCGGGCAGTCCTAGCGCCGTATTCATTAGTCGATCATTTTTTCCCCAGACAAAGAGAGGCGCTTCAACTAGTTTTTGTTACCTATTAATCGAGCGTAAATAGTGTGTGTTGTTTCAAACGTTTCATAGTTTTCTTAAAATACTTCTCCCGTTTTGTCTTCCATTTTGAGATGCTGTCAAACTATAGAGCACTATAAAGGTAAGAATTCGACCCTTTACTGCTGTTGTTACTTCTGAAGCAGTTCCCTACTTTTCCGCTTACGGCTACTTAACTAATATTCTCTACCAGTATTTTTTTCTGGTTGATCCTTCTATCAATTAGGGAGAGTTCAAACAAGACCAGGATCTGGACCGAGAGCACCTTAATCCAGCTTCCAACTGATGGAGGCCTGCTGTTTCCGGTAGCGGTTCGCATTTTTGGCAATCAAGAAATCCTCCGTCGGGAAGTCCAGCATCGTGGTGCAGTGAAAGCCCATATTGGCCGATGCCACGATGTACTCGCACAAGGCGAACCAGCTGAAGGCTGAAATAAACAACAAATTCATAAGTGAAATAGTTCTTTCAAGTCACAGATTAGTTACCCAAATCATGACAGAGGAAGCGGTGCCTAAGGAAAAACAGAATCAATCCGACGGTGGATGCGATGGACAGGGCGAAGAAGGCCTTCTTGTAGCGCAGCGACGATTCCTCTTGGACGGTTTGCGGTCCGTTCGGCTGGAGCACCTTCAGCAGTTTCAGTGTCGCCAGCATGTAACACAACGAGGAGGTCATAAAGATGATAAAGAACCGTTCGTGCAGAGCTGCGTTTAAGGGGACGAGAAGGAGAAATTGAACAATCAGTATATATTCCCAGTAGTAGAAAATTGTTTAAGAAAATACTCATATTAGCTTGTATAGGTTTTTTTTTTTTGTCAATTTATGCCTGTAGAACAATTAAGCGCATTTCATCACGTACTTCTAACCTGAACACTATTTTCGCTTATATTACTTCTGGTATTCGTGCTACAGGTCCAGCTTTCACGCCTGATCAACTCCAATGCCAGCATTTTTGAAATGCCATTTCAGTACAGCTGATATAACTCTTAGTTGACAAGTCTGCGTTTTCACCGTTCGAAGACACCGAGTAATCACCGATCTGCCTTCTTTAGCGTTCATAATTCATGACTATATGACTTTTACTGGCTACGCAGCACATTGAAATCCCCATTTTTTTCAAGGTGGCAAAGAACTCTGCTCATAAACACCTCAGAAGAGAACTCAGAGTGTGGTGATGGGGTAGTTACACTTTCCCAAGCACCTGCGTGGCCCGTCCTAACCCACTGAAACTCCTCTAGTCTCCAGTTCAGAACGATAGTTAAGAGTCCTTCGCGAGAGGCGCAACCGCATGTTTTTTTGATGTTCTCCGATTGGGCTGAAATTTTTAGCGTTTGTTCGTCTATTCAAGGTAGGAAGTTTTGCAAAATTTAAATTTTTTTCGTTGAGGTTAAGTGGGGTAAAACGGCCCTTGAAAATGATATGTCCAAAAACGTCCAAATACTAAAAAGTGCAATAACTCCTGCTAGACTTGATGGATTTTCCTAAAAATGTGTGGTATTATTCTACACTAAAAGTACTTCAAAACGCATGACCACAATATATGGCAAAGAGGTAAATTGACGAAAAAAACGCATTTTTCTTTTAACAATTGTCATTTTCAGCGTCATCCTACTCTTCTCAACATCGTTAAAAAAAATATCTGAATATGGCGTTTACATGAGTCCTTTTTAGTCAGTTTCCGAAAGATGTATCTGGATATTATGCCAAATAAAAGCTTTGTAGTTGTTTATAAAATGCTAACTTCGGGTTCTGGACCTTTTCTGTAGAGAAAATAGCACCCCGAAAATCGCCAAGTATTTCTCAAGAAAAAAATTAAAATTTTGCAAAACTTTCTACCTTGAATAGACAAACAAACGCTGAAAAATTTCAGCCCAATCGATATCTTCTCAGACAGTCAAGCTGCACTTTTGGTACTTAAGTCCTCAAAATGCGAGTCCAAATTACTGGGGAGTGCAGCGCAGCACTACGGGACACCGTAGAACGACAGAACCAAGTTCTATTGTACTGGGTACCTGGACACTGTGGTATCGAGGACAATGAAACTGCTGACTACCTCGCAGGACAAGGATTAGCTCAGAAGTTCTTTGGCCCTAAGCCATTTCTGGGTACCGCCAAATCGGCCGTCAAGTGCGAACTTAAAACATGGGAAACGCTAGAAATACACAGGGCTGCAGACAAGCTGAACAGTTTATATCTCCAAACCCTTTTATAACCAAAAGGGCTTCTCAGCCTCTCTACACGGGAGTTATTACCGGACACTGCTCTACTCTTTACCACCTAAAGAACATCTAAGCCTGGTACACTTCATGGTTCATGCGTCTGCGACAAACACCATTTTCCAGTTTAGCGCCAAGGATTAAACGCAAGATTCTACGCTCAAACACACCAGTGTTTTATAGAATGCAAGTTTTGCACGAGTTTGTAGGCTGCGGGACTTCAGCTGGTTACGCAATCCGTAGAATGTCACCATCCTCCTCTTTGTCTCACGGCTAACCTCATTGTCGTACGTTATTAACGTAGCAAGATAAATAAATTTATCGACTACTTCAAATGATTCCTCATATATCACCACCGCAGCAGCAACATCCAACGGGTAACCTCTTCTACCGCTCTACGCTTAATACCAATGATGTCGATATCGTCCGCAAAATCCAGGACCATGTGGGACTTCGTCATGATGGTGTCGCTTCCAATGCGATGTTGAATAATAAGTTTGACAGCCCGTCACACTACTAACAGCATGAAAGCGTCCGATATCTCTATGACGCTTGATGTGGAACCGTCAAATCGTGCTACCCGAATCAGTCCAATAAGCTTTGTTCGAGCATTATCAGCCATAACTCATTGCAGTTAACTGATTCGAACGCTGCTCTCAAGTCTACGAACAGAGGTGAGTCTGCAAGTTGAATTCTCGAAATTTATCGAGAAAGTGGGTGAATATTGGTATTCGCAGACAATGGTGTCCTGTTGAGAAGAGTTATACCCCGATGATTACCAATGTGGCTTTGATGACTTTGAAACGTTCGGCGGGAAACATTTTATGTAGATCAGACACCTACCATCCGATTTATGAGACTTTTTTACTCAAAATAAGATATAATTTGACTACCACTTTAAGATATTGGCGAATTACCATTAATGCTCAGAAATAATCGATATTATTTTGCTTTGTGAAATATACTAAAACTATGCCAAAACCGGTTTCGTAGAATCACCGTTTGGAGCTCAGTTTTTGTCCGATTTAAGATCTGTTTTTTTTTTCAAAAGATGGGTAAAAAGATGCTAATATGTGGACAAACTCATAGAATTTTGATATTTGGTCTTAAAACAAAATGGCATCGAAAAAACATCAAAAATTACCGGTTTCTCAAAAATTCAAAATGGCGCCATTGTTGCCCGTTAAGTTGAAATATGTTCAAACTCGGGGAAATTTAGTTTTGCATAAAAATACACAAAAATTATATATAGAAGCCAAGGCAGAAAAAAAGTCAATTTTTGTTGCACTGTGTAATCGTTGTCCTTTTTGATCACATAGGTCCATGTCAATCATTTCGTTCTATATTCTTATCTGACCTGACTAGGGCTGCGAACCAAGTCTCGCGACGGGGCTGTCGTCTTAGATATAGCTGGCGAGGCACCACATTGGATGGTTCAGCCGCCCGTTTAAGGTCAGACGCTGTTGTTTGCCACCCCTAACATGGGGATACAGCCGCGAAAGACCCCCCATCCCAAATGTTTGTACTGATTCATATAAATTTTTTTCCAAGAACAATTTTATGTTTCTTACGACGTTTTTGTGACGATTGTGATTTTTTTCTGGAATGATACAATAACTATCTACAATTTTGCTGAAGACATCACCTGAATCAAACAAACCATTTTGGCTCAGATAGAAAAAAAGTTTTTTTTTTAATTTGAGCTTTATGCTCTTACATCTTCTTGATCAAACAACCATCAATGTTTGGGTAACCTTTTGTAGTTTTCAGAAAAAAATGTATAAAATAAGCTTTTTAAGAAATGTTATTTAAAATGTGAAAAGGTGCTCCGGAAAAACGATGAAAGCAGATAGGACCTTTTGAAATGTTTATCTAAATAGGTTCAGCATTTTCGGTTTCAAATTGGCATAACAGACATTCTGTAGAATGAGTTTTTCCAAATTTATTTAGGTGATACCTACTCTGACAGTGACCGGTCAACAGGCCCGTTAGTACCCGAAGATCTTTTGACGTAGAACACGTCTTACGGCAACAATTACAGGGACCCAATTTCAATACAGGGATCCAATTTCAAACCCGAAAACATCGAGAGCGTCACAAAAATTGTCCAATTTCAAACGTTTTAAACCCAGTCAGTTTCCAACCAAATTCTGCCATTTTTGCAGCAATCGATTGGAAAATCATTTAAGCACCCGTCCAAATGCAGAAAATTGTAATCTGATTGTTCAAACTATTGTAGTATTGAAAATTGTTGAACATTGTCGAAACGCAAATGTCGACTTTTGATTGGTCGCTTGCTGCCTTTCCCTAAAAAGGACGACAGAATGGAGTACCTAGATAGCCGGGAATGCACTCTTCGGGCTATATAAGAGATTGTTTCTCCTCAAGCAAATCAGTTTACTAGCAGCAGGCAACAGCAGCGGACATCAACACCGATGGCAGTAGGCGAAGTGGATCAGCATCGGGCAACAGCGGCGGTGGTAGTGGTTAGCTGCAGTTCTTACCTCTTTCAGTTCGGCTTCTCTTCGATCTGAGTTGGACCCCACCAGCGGTAATCCGATTCAGATATCGTTGGGTGAATACAACCCGAAACTGAAAGAGACTCGCATGGCCAGGTGGTTTGAGAAGCCACCATCATCCAGCGTATGTATATAGGGTGTGTGCACATAACGTGTGTGAATATTCGTAGCGTGTGTCCCTAATATATAAGGTGTGTGGCCTCTGTCATAGAGAGCTGTTTATTTACCTACGGCAAGTTTCTCGCCCCATCGCTCGCGTTCGCGTTCACTATGACAGAGGCCTGTGGCTTGCTAAATAGCGTGTGTGTATGATAATGGCATGTATGCATGCCTGTAGCGCGTGTGTGCATGTTTATAGCGCGTGTGGCACCGCCACCACCACCACCACGATCCTACTGACACTAACAGTCTCTCCCGAGCCGAGACTCGAACCTACGATGACTGGCTTGTTAGACCAGCATCGTACCTCTAGACCAGCTGAGAGGTCATCTGGTCTCAATACCAACCTGAAAAACACTTTGTTGAGGAACAAGTTGACTGTTCCAATTCAATTTTAAAAGCTAAATAGTTAATTCAATCTAGTAGAGAAAAATTTAATGTTAAGCAGCATTTCAATCAATTTCGTTTCGTTTTTAAGCAAATAATCATACCCCAGATATGATCACAGATTTTTTTTCGCTGGTCACAGATTTTCACAGATTTTTGTCGTCAGAACACAGATTTCGAAACGGCAACTCTGTATATAGCGTGTGTGTATGTTTATGGCGTGTATGCATGTCTGTAGCGCGTGTGGCTTGCTATATAGCGTGTGCATGTCTAGCGTGTCTGTGCATGTCTAAAGCTTGTGTGGCTTGATATTTATCGTGCGTGGCTTGCTATATAGCGTGCTTGGCTAGCTGTACAGCGTGTGTGTATGTTTATAGCGTGTATGTGCATGTCTATAGCTTGTGTGGCTTGCTATATAGCGTGTGTGGCTTGCTATATAACGTGCGGCTAGCGTGCGTGGCTTGCTATATATGCTATATAGTTTATAGCATGTGTGGCTTGCTATATAGCGTGTGTGACTAGCAGTATACTGCCATTCCAAGCATAGTTGTCCCAGCGTGCATAAGGTTTGTATAGAACATGGGACTACTATGATTGGAACGGCAGTATAGCGATTGAAATTTTCATATATACATAATTGCTAATAAATCACCTCATGAAGAATTTAATTATCACTGTAAATCATCCAAAACAAAATAAAAAATTTGCCATGTTGAAAAAATATTCACTTGTCAATAAATCGCATTGATAAACACAATTAACCTTAAAGTTCAGCTGAAGAATTTTTGAGCTAGTGAGCCTGAATCACATAATTTTTCGCGCAAGTCTTACTAATTGCAGCAATCAGTTGCTATCGTAAAATGCACAAAATTGTTATTTGAACTGTTATATCATAGATGGAGAATGCACTATTTGCCCTTGTCTATATATAACCTCTTCGTAGCCACGGCCTAAATTAAGATATCTTAGTGCAACTTGATACAAAAGACAGTCACAAAACAATTCAATTTCATTCTTGTTTTGGATACGGCAGCAAGTGAAACCGCGGTGCCGGCTACAGAGGTAAACGTCATCTGGAGACTATTAAATTAATTAATCCCAATTGAGTGTATTCCCAAACCTATTCCAAGAAAGACATTGACAAAAGACTGGCTGTCGTATTAATCTTCTAGCTTGTCTGGATGTATCCGTGACGTTCCAGCTTGATTCTACCGTGGACATTTTCCAAGTTCTAAATTCAGTCCTTAGAGTGCATCTGGGACTCCACAGAATGGTTCCGGGCCTATAAAATTTGATGCTGAGCCTACTCTTGCTAGACTGTCGGGTTTTTCATTTCCTTCAATGCCACAATGGCCGAGCACCCAGTATAGAATAACTTCGTTCCTACTGGCCAATTGTCTTAAAGAAAGAAGGCATTCTCACACTAGCCTCGATTTACATGTAAAAGCTTTAGGTGCGTTCAAAGCTGCTTGGCTATCAGAAAATATGCAGATTTTCGCAAATCTATATTTTCTTGTTAAACGAATATTCACACATTCAATAATAGCATAAATTTCTGCTTGAAATACCGTTGGACTGTGGCCCATTGGTATAGCTCTACTGATTCTAGGGCCAAACATCGCAGCTCCAGTATTTTCACCCATTTGAGATCCATCGGTGTAAAACACAACAGAACCTGGACGTAGACTCGGCCCTCCTGACTCCCATTCATGGCGGCTTGACTTAAATACTTTGAAGGGAATGTGATAGTTTGTCTTCGTTGTCATCCAATCTTCTATTGTTTTAACATCAGAATTCAGTCTGAATTCCTTAAGGATCCTTAGGTGTCCCACAAGATCACCATCCAAGATCTTATTATAACGTTTAAATAGCAAAGCACTTTTTGCAGCCTGCTGCTTTACATATTTGTGCGAAGGTAGCATATAAAAGAGTGCTTCCAAAGCAACTGATGGTGTATTTTTCATTGCCCCAGTTATTGATACACAGGCAAGCCTCTGCAGCTTGGCTCTCTTAGTTTCAATGCCCTTCAGGCATATAAGAAAAAAGGTTGCCAAACAATGGCCCAAAGAAATGTGCGCCGCTTAATGAGTTGTATCAGGATGAGTTCAAATTTTTTTTCGACCTCAAATCAAAAACTAAACGATGAAAGCTGATAAAATAGTGCGAACAGTAAATTGGATAAAATTTATTTTCAATTAGGCATTCAAGACGATTCTTTCAAAGTTTGATACGATGTTTTTTTTTGTTGTTTTCTCTCTCAAAAAAAAAAAAATCTTTCCTCTACGAACAAATTATGTGCATAAAAATATCTTACTACAGAAGATGACTCCTTTTCAGGGCTACCACAAATATCACTGACGAGTTGAATGAATAACTACCAATTTTGCGTAGTCCTACTTGAATAATGAGGTCGTGTCTAAGATACAACCGTCTATTTTTTTTAATTCAGTTCAAATGAAAACTATACATGTTCGTCAGATTTCTGTTGATTTTTGAAACTTTTCGGTAAATACTTCCCATTTTTCATTCAGTCCTATTCTCCATGAGATGAGCAAAACAGCTAGATTTTTTTTAATGATTCCCTAAAAAATTTCCTAACCCTTTCCAATGACATGCAAATCTAGATAACTTGGTGAATTTATTGTTTTGTCACTAAATCAATATTATTCTACTTCAATCATTCCGTGGCCTCCCGGCTGTAATGTTTACTGACACTCTCCCAGTCATAGTTGGTCCAGTGAAACGAACCTTACATATTTTTCCACAACTGCAGCTGCCTTACTAAACTTCCACGAGAAAATTTGAATGCAGACATTGTTTTGTTTTGTCGATTTTGGAAATTTTGCGAACGCCTTTAACGGTCTTCAAAAAATTTCACAGTTCTCCCTATAAACAAAACACTGTCATTGGTTTCTCGGTATGGCTAATAGAGACGCTACAGTAATTGAAAAGATTAGTTCGAATCCAAAACGGGAAATGTTTGTATGGGAAGATACTTCAAACTTCTAGAATCTAATGCCTCAGAATTAATACTATATGAAACATGACATATTTATTCACAACTTGAAATGTAATATAAATAATATTAGTGAACTGTTTTACTTAAATAACGTTTCAAAGTACAGGTTGAAAAACTAGTTATTTTGGGGTGACTTTGTCCTAAGCTATAATGAACGGTGAAGTGTGCGGAATTCATATTCACGACAAAACTATAGTAGTATACACCAAACACTTGCATTGTTTACATAGGGTTTTTTCCAGCTATAGTATTATTTGAAATAATGACTGAAAGCTTGAGAACTGAAAGCTAACAACTGTTAGATGAAAAATTACAATGACTGATATTACTTATGAAATGTAACAAAAATTTGTGCACCTATTCTATATAAACTGATGACTTTTAAAGCGACGAAGGAGGATTGTGGGCACGTGTCCAGCGGCTGTTATATCATCAATGGAATATACAGTGGTCAATGACAAATAATAATTGAAAAGAAATGTCTCCTGAGGCTTTAGTCCTAACGTTTTTCCTTTCTAAGACACCTGGAGATGCCACTGTGTGTCGTCCCTTTACTAACTTTTTTTTAACGTTATTCATGTGAATTATTCGTACTACTGTTCATTTTTTAAGGTATTAAACTCAACATTTTGTTTTTGGTACAATGTCACCCCATCTCTGTATGCCTGAAGGGCACTGGGTACTGAAATGCCACTGCGACATTCTTGCTGATTGTCTTTTGTGGCGGGCCCCGATTGCTGTGCACAGGTTACGGATTGTTCTTACTCATTGATGGAGTAGAACTGTTTTGTTGTAAACCTGTACCCCAATCAGGTACAACATAGTTGATGAAACTAATGACCTGCTTGGGATTGGAGCTCCATGCTTGGTATGGAGTTAAAAGTTAACTTCCTAAGAAGTTGTACCTAGAGGAAGCAAGAGCTTCGCAAGAGCAAAGCAAATGCTCTGAACTCTCTGGTTCAGATTTGCAGAATCGGCAGGTGTCGTTCAACACTAGGCCGATTTTCTTTAAATGATAAAAAGCGGGACAGTGTCCGGTGAGGAGTCCCGTGATTATCCGTAGGTCACTACGATTTAGACTAAGTAGCTTTCTGGCGGTTCCAGGGTTCGGATAGATAAACTGTTTGCCTTGTCTACAACCCTGTGCCTGTTGCCATTGGGATACTGTTTCTAGCCTTTCCCAAGTTAATAGTTCGCTTTTGATAGCGGAAATGGACGTACCCAGAAACGGCTCGGGACCAATAAACCGCTGAGCTGATCCCTGTCTTGCTAGGTAGTCAGCGTGTTCATTACCCTCGACTCCGCAGTGTCCGGGCACTCAAAACAGAAAAACTGAATTCTGTCGGGAAAGTTCCCGTAGAGTTTCAATGCATTCCCAAACAAGTTTGGAAGCGCATTTGACGGACTTAAGTGCTAGTAGTGCTGCTTGACTGTCCGAGAATATACCGATTTTCGCATGTCTGTAGTTGCGTTGCAGACATATTTTTGCGCAGATATATATGGCATATACCTCTGCTTGAAAAACGGTGGGCCATTTTCCCAGGGAAAACGTTTCCCTGATACCGGGTCCGTATATACCAGATCCCGTTAGGGATCCCATTTTCGAGCCGTCCGTATAAAAATTGACGATGCCAGGTGGAAGATTAGGCCCTCCATTGTTCCACATAGAGCGGTTTGTTTCAATCACTCTATATGGAATATCCATGTTGGTCCTAACGTCCATCCAGTCGGAGACTGTGGTTTATAGCGGAGTTAGTTTGAACTCCCTAAGTATGCGAAGGTGGCCGATTTGGTCCCCTTCAAGTATGGTTTTCCTCCTTTGCAACCTTAGAGCGCCAAGCTCTGCTTCCTTTTTCACATGAAGATGTAGAGGTAGTAGGCAAAGCATAGCTTCCATGGCTGCAGTTGGAGTTGTTCGCGTAGCGCTGGTAACCGAAAGACATGCAAGTCTTTGAACTTTTTTGAGTTTGGCTTGCGCAGTCACTTCGTTCACCTTAGGCCACCACACTAGGGCAGCATAGGTGATTCTTGGTCGGGCAATGGTCTTGTAAGACCAGAGTGCCAAGTCTGGTTTTAGTCCCCAGGTCTTACCGAACAGAGTTCTGCAGGCCCAGATCGCTGAGATCGCTTTCTTAGCGGCATGATCCAGTTGTGCAGACCAGTTCAGTTTCTTGTCCAAAATAATTCCGAGATATTTGACTTCATTGCTGAAGCCCAGTCTAACTCCATTCAGTATTGGAGGAGTGATGGAGATCGTCCTTCGTCTGCCGAATGGAATTAGGACTGTTTTTAAGGGGTTTATGTTTAGACCCTCCTGTAAACACCATGACATGGTGGTATTCAGAGCCGTTTGCATTCGGCTCGACAGAGTTGCGTCATCTTTACCTCTGACGATGAGGACGATGTCATCGGCGTATCCAATGACCTCGTAACCAAGCTGTGAAACTTGTTGAGAAGTGCGTCGACAACTAGTGACCATAACAAGGGCGAGAGAACTCCTCCTTGCGGGCACCCCTTGACCACTGACATTGTTACAGACGAATCTCCCAAGGTTGCTGTGATCACTCTGCTAGAGAGCATTGCGTGTATCCAGTTCCTTGAAGTTTGGTCGATTCCCTTATTAGAAAGAGCCGTATCGATTGATGCAAAGGACGTGTTATCGAAGGCCCCTTCAATATCAAGAAAGGCACATAGCGCCGTCTCCTGATAACTTAGGGACTTTCAATCAACGTCACTAAGCTGTGAAGAGCAGTTTCTGTTGACTTGCCGCTTTGATAGGCATGTTGGTTCCTGTTCAGCGGGGAGTCTTTAAGAAACTCGTCACGGATATATTTATCCATTATTTTCTCCATCAACTTGAGAAGCGATGAAGTCAGACTTATGGGTCTGAAAGTTTTAAGTAGGGTTTTGTCCTTTCTTCCAACTTTGGGGATAAACACTACCTTCACCTTCAGGCAGTTATCCGGAATATGGCCCAGGATAAAGCTGGCTCTGAAGAGGTTGATGAGTTCGGACATGATAACTGCGGCCGATTTTTGTAGAAAGATGGGTAGTATGCCGTCTGGACCAGGAGACTTCATAGGGTCGAATGAGCTTAGAGCCCAACCTATTGAAGCTTCCGTGAACAGTCGACGGGCCAGCAGGATGGACTTCCGAGACGCCATATGTCTCGAATTGTCCTGCCGCGACCCTTCACTATTCAGTTCTTCGGTCTCTGTCGATCCAGGAAAGTGGGTGTTTATAAGAACCTCCAGCGTTTCCTTGGTAGTGACAGTGAGGCATCCATCCTCTTTCCTCACCTGTCCTAAACCGTTAGTATGGTCTTTGAACATCGCCTTTTGGAGCCGCGTAGCTTCCGGCAGAGTTTGGATTCTTTCACAGAAACTAACTCTGGATTTCCGTTTAGCCTTGCGTAGCTCGGCGTTGTACTTAGTGAGGGACGCCCTGTAGTCGTCCCAGTTAGACGTGACTTTCGCCCTGTTGAACAACCGCCTAGTTTCCCGACGAAGGTCACTAAGTTGATCATTCCACCAGGGTACGTCACGGCATACTGACCGCTGTGTTAGTGGACATTTAGCGTCGAAAGCATCCATGATTCTGTTTTGTAGATCATTTGCTGCCGAATTCAGGTCAACTGAATTTCGAATGTTGCTGTAACTGAAAGTTCGTGAATCGATCAGGTGTCCCTTAAAGGATTCCCAATCTGTATTCTTAGGATTTCTGAACAGCTCTCTTTTCAGAGGGTTAGCCTCTATATTAAAAACGATGTGTCTGTGGTCCGACAAACTAGTTTCATCGGAGACATGCCAATTTTTAATCCTTTCAGAAATGGAGGCGCTACACAGAGTGAGATCAAGGACCTCCTGTCTGATAGCGTTGATAAACGTGGGGTTATTCTCTACATTACATACATTGACATCGTTAGAAGTAAGGTATTCAAGTAGGTTCTCACCCCTGGTGTTGGTGTCCGAGCTGCCCCAGATCGTATGGTGAGCGTTGGCATCGCAGCCGATCAGAAACGGCTTGTTGATGGCCTTGCAGTACCGCACGAGCGCAGCAACTTCGGGTGGCGGTATATCACCTTGGTCGCCCGGGAAGTAGGCCGACGCGACAACCATTTCCTGCTTTCCTCTGGTTGTCGGTACTTCAACCGTGACGGCAGCGACGTCGCGTTGGAGAATTGCAGTCCTTGGTTTGGACTGCGTGTCACAGTAGATTAACCTACCGTTAGGAGCGTTAAGTCCGAGAACTTTGGATTCGTTGATCCACGGCTCCTGGATGAAAGCAGCCGCTAGCTGCTCTTTGGCGAATCTTCTGCAAAGAACACCCGAGGCGCCTTTTGCGTGATGGAGATTCGCTTGCAAGCAGCGAAGGCTGCTCACTTTGCAGTGAAGTTGCCGTCTTTGTCCGGATCGGAAGATGATCCTGGTATTGGCTGACGGCTGCCAACAGCGGTTTGGCTGGTTGATGGAAGTTGCTCTTCCTCACTGTTCGGCTTCGGTTGCAGCAGTCGATTGGCAACAGAAGGTCGTCGCGCACACTGTGGCGGTTTTTGACTCCGGGGGGTGCGACTATTCGGTGGTTGATGCTTCACACTCTTGCGAGTCTTCGGCGGAACCGTCCGAGCAGCCGCGGGGTTGCGTTGTTTGGGTGTTGACAGGGCACTCACGGGGGAGCATCCTGCGCGTACCTTTCCAATCGCAGGGTTGCGTTTGGGTGGTTGTGGGGCACTCCCGGAGGAGTTTCCCACGCGCCCCTTTAGCCCATTCGCAGGATCGCTTTGCCTGGGTGGTGGCAGAGTACTCCCGGAGGAGTTACCCGCACGTACCTTCCCTGACATTGCGACGGAGTCTTCTCTGCCTGTGACGTTCGGCCTTCCGCTTACCTTTCGGATGCGTGCTTTGCCGAAACCGTAGTGCAGTTCATTATTTCTACTCTCAACGAGTTTGGCCGATTCTTCGTCAATATCCAGAACTAGTTCGACCAAGGTTTTTACCAATTTGCGGTTACAGACTCGCCACATTTTGGTAGAGAGATGGTCGTTCTGATTCTGGAGCGAACGAAGAATCATCTCGTCCGGAGAGTTCGCACTGTCCGCGAAGTAACCGACATACCGTCTGGCCTTCGGCAGATCCTTCATGTGGTATACACGAAGTTGTGCTCCCTCCCATGGTACGAGAGAAGGTACCTCCCTTTCCAACCATTGCACTGTGTCGTTGTCGGCACAGGCAAGTTGCAGGAAGCCATTTTTTAGATGGCAACCGTTAAACTTGGGCTTGGTGGTTGGATTTTCCTGGTCCGCAATGTGATCGAGGATGGAGGTCCGGACAGCCTGAAGCTGGTCCGTTGTGAGTAGGGAGCTGGGGTGGGTAGCAGAAGTAACCGCAAGGCTTATAGCTCCCACCATGTCCCTATATGTGGCCTTCGGGAGCGGCTTCGAACCCGATGACCCCAAACCAGTGCCGTTCCGCAGTTTTTTAGGCTGTGGACACTTAGTACTGGTGTTTGGGGACACCAAGTCGTCCGACCGCTGTTGGAAGGAGGGCCAGCTTCCTGGCTTCTTCGTACGAGAGACCGGAGCGAAGATTTTTGCTCAGTCGCCGCCTTTGCGCATTTGAAAGTCGCTTGACAAGGGGTGCCGATGATTCGGGTTTCCCTTCGTCATCGGGCCTTGTCTGTGGACCGGGAACTAAGTCCATTTGACTTTCGTCATTCCCTTGTGGAGAAAGTAGGATTAAGGATGAAGCAGAGGGTCCTCCGTCCAGCGATTCGCTGTCGAGGTCCATCTCCTCCGTTCTGCCCGGTGCGTTTGTTTTTATTGGACTACGCTCCGATGAGTCCATGGGTTCCGGCAAAGAAAGGCTGCCGGTGGCCGAATTTTGTGAAGTTTTGTCGTTCATAAAATTCCCACGAGTCGCTGGGTAAAGAAGAGTCCGCTGCATCAGTGACCCGCGTGATGCAGTAAGGGCTAATTACTGTGAAGGGTGCCCTGGTACTCCACAGGCTCCGTTAGAGGCTGGGTATTCCTTAAATGAGATTGTGCCAAAGTTCATGTACTATTAGCAAAATTATAGTTTATTGTAACTTAACCATATTTGCGGTAGCTGTTAACAAAACATTCAAGCATGCATTGACTAGGTAGCCTATACATAAGAGAGGCGCCATGACACTCACCGTTAAGGCAACTGTCAACATCAAAACGGATAACGGCAGTGCAAAATTATACAGCTCGCCCGTTTTGATGTTGACAGTTTCTTTAACGGTGAATGTCATTGCGTATTTTGATCGAATTCATTGCTTTAATTTATGCGTTAGAAACTAAGGAACAAAAAAGCATAATTTTTTGGCACAATCTCACCCCGGCAGACGGTACAGAAAAATCTGTGTATGTGGTATCGCTGGGTAGAGAACATATTTCAAGCGGCTAATGTAGTTTCCTGTGTATCGAGACGAAATACTCGAAATGTGCATGGTGAATTAAGTACGAATGTAAATTTCTAAAATTCTTTACTATCTTCCTTTCTGTAAGCACTTGGTTTCAGATTATAAAACTGATTCAGCAAACTATGACAATAATCAATTAAATTTCCCAATCGAGGGACACTATTTCAATTATTCTGAACCTATATCAGGTAGTTTGCATTAGTTTTGCAAGGGATTTTCTTCAGCAACCAAATGGTGACAATTTGGGTTGATTTTTCTCAACGTTCCCGTCATTGGAATTGTCAAAGTTGGTCAAAACTCGAGATTTCAATGCTCTCACAATAAACTTTGGATAATGTTTTTCGAGGTGATGTTTTTCCTCGACGTGAGCACTAAAATGTAGTTCATATGAATTTTTTTTTTGTCGTAGGACTACGTCTAACCGCACTATATCGAGATACATTTTTTGTGAAGAAAAAAAAATATCGAGATGCATTCTGCGAAAACTATAACCAAGGTGTAACGTTGGAATGAAAGATTTCAAACAGTAATACTGATGTAACCACAGGATGTATTACAATAATCAATATGTCGTTGGATTGATAAAATGATGAACAAATTTGTGATTTCTCAGTTATCATTATCATTTCATTGTTAAACAGTGAAAATTTCATAAAAGTTTCAAGGTCGAATTTTCACGAACAATGTACCAATCACACGCGAGCACGCCTGGCACAGACTTCCTGAGTAGACATCAACTGCCTTCTGTGATATCCTGTATAGCAGTGGCAAAAAAAAATTGACAGAACCTCCCCGTCCCAATAGGTCAACTAATGTTCGCTTCTATGAACCTAGACTATTTTGATGTCTTGAAGGTGAACCTTTTTCGGAAACTTCGTAACCACCTCCACTATCAGACAGTTTTACGTTCTGCTGTTAGAATATTATTTAAACTGATGTCTTGAAGGAAAACATGCTGGCACAGGCAACAGTATTGCACCGAGCAATGTATGGATAGAGTGCTGGTCACTTGTCGTCTATCAGTGCAGTATAACTCGATATTCATTTTTGTGCAGCCAAGCTAAGTGAAGACTACATTGCCGCTGTCGACGCACAGTGGGGCACGACACGGCAGAATTTTCCTGTTGCCAAGATTGAACCGTGCCAAAAATGAACGGTTCTCTTTTCATGACTTTTTTCATAGATATTTCCACCAATGAACTAGTTTTAGTTCCAACTCGTTTGAGGTGTCACGGCTGACGACCTAGATACTTGATATTACTACCAGAGTAATTAGAGGCTTTGTACTGCTTAGATCATGATCATTATATTACCGGCAGACCAAAATACCCTTCTTTTGAAGGATGTTGAGCTTGAATTGGTTGAATAATCAAGAAAACTAAGAAATGTGATTAGACATAATCATGTCTAATGTGTGCCAAAATCGAACCGTGCCAAATATAAAACTAGCTCAAATCAAACAGAGCCTCAAAGGGGAATATAAAACTATTGTAGTCCTACGTCAACTATGCGGTCGTATCTTGGATACCACCCTCCTACTATATTTTTGTTAACTTCAGTTCACACAGAAGAAAAATATTGTTCATAGTACTTTGGAGTGAAGTGGCAATTTTTAGTTAATAGCTAGGAACAGCCTTGTCCACAAAGTGTAAATTGAGTTAAAAAAAAGAGTGATAACTTCGCAATTAACTTACGGTAGTTTTCTTTGTTGGAAATGTAGGTAACGCAGCACAGGGCACTAATCTCCGTGAGGTTAAGCCAGTAAACAACATTCAGCAAGCGGCTAGCTTTCTTTATACTCTGAAAACAAAAAAAAAAGATGATGAGACAATCTTCATTGCAGTTATTGTATAATATTTTGAATTTGTAAAATTTGAGATTTGTGCCTTCAGTTTTTTTCGTATCACATAACAGCAAAATAAACAGCTTTTCAAAGAATGTAACGAATAATCAGGCACCATGCAAAAAGTTCGAGTTTATATTAAATTACGTCAAGTCCCATAGTACACTTTTTGAATTCGAGCAACAAGTCGTGTCCCACACAAAACACCCAAAATCCACTCACCAAAGGGTCGTTCAGTTCGTTGATCAACACGCGATAGTAATTTTTGTAGACGAAGGCAATGATAAATCGAGGCCCGATGTGGAGTGCTATCGAAACCCGCCAAAGATAACGCTGCGGGCTGACACCAGTGATGGCACTGATCGAGGGGATTATGTTGTACACCTGTGCGCGGGAAAGGGGAAAATGTGAACCTTTCGAAAAGGGTGAAATTCAATTAAAAACCTACCCGACAGTGCGTTTCGTGAATTTCCTCTGGCTGGAAGACGTAGGCTGAGACGAAACACACGAACAGTGTCCCCAGCGGCAGGATCAACGTGAAAACACAAATGTCCCGAAAGCTGACAATCAGGTGTACGATGAGCTGACCAGAAGGGAATGGGAAAGAAGAAAACAAATGCTGACGTCAGTACTTTTGGTGTCAAATGAATGAATTATCGATGGCAGCGAAGACGGGTGATATTTGAATGCCTATCATTACCTTCTCCGATGGGCTTTTGGCTGCATCTCCACCGGCTTCCGGTTGCACCTTCACGAACTGGGGTTCCCCATCAAGAGCGTTCCGGGACTGCATACTGCTGTCACCAGCTGACCGCGACTCCGAGAGTAAGAGCTTCAGCTGCGCTAAAAATATAAATTAACCGGCAAAAAATACCAAATGTTATCGCTGGGGAATATATTTGATCAACCCAGTTCCATCCCCGTCACTATTTCGTTACACATTCGCAAGGCCAAGTCGCGCTTAAATAAACACGCCACCATCCTGCTCATCATCTGTCAGTGCCAATTTTCCAGTAAACTGCACAAAAAAAACATTCACATGAGTTCCGCACATTATGCATGCTACCAATACACGCATGCACGTGGAGCCAGAAGGAAAACCTCCCAAAAGCAACCCACTTTCAGTGGCAGGGTTGCTTGTGTTTGTGACTCTCGTACACAGAAGCACAAAAAAAACACCGAAAAGGAAAATTCGGATAGTATGAGACCGCAGCCGTGTGCAGAGTTCTTGTTCGGAGGGGGTCAAGTTCATTGATTTGATATTTCTGCTTTCAGTTGCAGCTATGCTCTGTTATATGTTTGATTTTCTGTTTTGGTAATAATAAATAAATTAATAAATGACCAGGACTGGCCAAATTAAGGTGAAACGGGACGTGGTCGCGATCAACTCGAATTTTGCAATCTAATTTTTTCTTGATTTATGAAGACTGCGTACATGAAACTTTGATCAATTGTTTTCACAACTGTTGCATGCCTGAAGTAGTAATTTGAGTGCTGTTTATTTAGTGAAAGCCGAATTTTTTACGATCAAAATATAGAAGTAAAAAGAACTCTAACCTCAAATCTTGAAGCATCGCTGTTGACCTTAGCAGCAGCGCTTTCGAATTGCTACCGATAAATTTTATAAATTGTTGTGATAATTGTTCAGCTCCTAAAATCCCCTTGTGCACGACTCTGCGTTAGACCTATTTTATTCTTACCTCACGATACACCCGCTCACTAGTTGCCCAGCGTGTCTCAGGCGCTGCTCCCGCTTCACACACCCCACCTATCCGTACTCCCGCCGTCAATCGGTGCGCGAAAATTTCACGAGGAAAATCTCTCCCTTAATATCGGGAAACTGTCTTAACACCACCACACAACCACTGACGACTGTCTTAATCTACTTGTAGTGAGTGTACTTAATTTTTTTCTCCACCCTTAAGGACCGTGACAAAAAATTATTCTTTCAATTCTAAAGACTCTCCACTATATCCCTCTATCGATTGTCACTTGCCAGGAGTTCTGTCTTGAGCTTAGGATTTTTTTTTCTAAAAGATTCCTCCGTCCAGTCAGCTCCCACGCTGACTTTTGTGTGTTCGGATGCGTCTGTGTATGTACGGCAGACTACGAAGACGACGACGACTGGAAAAGGACACTGCAGTCATTTTTTCTCCACCCGTACCGTGGTCCTGAATTCCTTGGATTGCAATGACATTTTCACTTGCCACACTGAAGACGAAACCACAACACTCTAAACGAACACGACCAGACCGGAACAGAAAAAACAGGAATCCAATCCAACACGGCACAGGTTTTCCGATCGGATTGCCTGCTGGGAACGACGATGTAACACCGTTCACGGTTCAGTTCGATTTGATTCATTAGCTGGAGTAGAGTATAGCGGAGCGGCTGTGCGCTGGTGATGGTGGAAAATTTTCTCACTCGGTCGAGCTGGTGAGTGAAGGAAAAGTGAGAAAACGCCCTGCACTTGTAGTGGTGAGCATCCGAGGCAGGTTTTTCCCTTGTTTTGAAACCGTCGCTTTCGGTCGTGCAGTTCGGGAGGGTGTGTCTGCTACGTGAAGATGGTACTTTAACTAATAAAATTCGAAAACAGAAAATTATTCTCTGAAAAAATATTGAATTGTTATCATTAAGAGTTTCCTCTATCTAATGAAAGCTCTCTTCTTAGCCATCAGATGGAGGCAAACCAGATTTTTCTGAGAAAAAACGGGATTAAAAGGCCTTAAAAACGGGGCTTTTGGGAAAATTAGTTTCTATGAAGTTTTAGTACCTTAAGTAATACATACACACAAACAAATATGCATTGCTTTCATGAACTTGCCTCATTATGTACAAATAACTATTCAACTGAAGAAATTTTGAGCAGTACAGTCAAGAGTGTGATTTTTGAAAATAAGGTCATAAAATTTGTCACTAGGAAACATAATTTTACTCAACAAAAAAATGGCTATCATGTTCTTAAATTGCAATTGTGGCATTTCGACAGTCAACATTCTGTTTTTGATAGAGGATGTCTTTTCCAGTCAGTAACTTAAACAAATTCCTGGCAGCTTGGAGATTTATATAAAACAATATCGCATGCTTAGCCTTGGGGCTAATAGCAGTCTCGATCAACTGGATTAGTTAGGAGAATTCGTTATCGATATTGTTTTTTGACACATTTTGCATGTGTAGGATAAGTACAACGATACACCGTGCACCAGTTTCCCGATTACCCCCGGGAATCGAACCCGATATCACAACCGTGTGGGAGAGCTAGCCTACCGACATCGCTAACCACAGAACCACGGGGACCACAGGGAGATTTATAATCCGTTCCGAAAAACATTTGACCTAAACGGTTTGCAACTAACACGAATTATGTATTCATTGAAGCTTTATGCAAACATTTTTCAAGGAATATCCGGAAATGGTATAACATAGGATGGATAGAAATGGTCGAAAAAATGTCCCATTTAAAACGGTACGTTGAGTCAGCTTAATCTTAAGTATGTACTCGACTATCAAATCAATAGCTAGAAAGTGCCGTAAAAATAAATTTATTAGCGTTAGAATAAGAGTAAGAAAAAAATGAAGAACAATGAATTTGAAAAATATTTAATATTCGGATGCCAAAAAATAATAGTTGGCCTTGAAATCAAAGTGCTACTGAAGCAACAAAATTTCCCTGATTGTTTTGAAAATTCTAGCTAAACATTTCAAAAGGTCCTATCTGCTTTCAGGCTAGAGTGATCCCTTCGCTATCAACTTGTGCAAATAACGTGTCATAAAAGGTGTTAAATAAGTTGTGGTGACTAAATGAAAGTGATCGATCAGAAAATCGTTCAAAGCAGATAGGACCTTTTGAAATGTTTCTCTAGAATTCCCTGACTTTCCCAGGTTTTTCAAGACAAAATCAAATTTCCTGATGATTCTAAGTTTTCCAAGTTTTTCCAGGCGCTAGACGCCCTGTATCTAAAAAAAGGATTATTTCAAAAGGCCAAAAACAAGAACCAATAAATGAAAAATTGAACCTGAAACCACCAAAAAAATTAAAGCAATATCAAAATTAATTTTAAATCAGACTCAAAATCACTAAAAACGCTAATAAAAGCCAGATAAAAAACTTGAAAAATATAAGAAAATTATTAAAGATTAGTTTGAGAATCGCTGAAAAACGTTTCTCGGGAATGAACAAGAAAAAGCATTTCCAAATTAGGCTAAGAATCAATTAAAAAAAATCTTCTAAAAACCATTTATGGCAAAAATTGATCACTTAGAATCGAAGAACGTAAACCAGCAAATAATCACAAATAAAGAATAGAATTGCCAAAAGAGGTTTCTGGAAGCCAAAAGAGACCGAAAACTGATCTATCTTATAGTTCAAACGACGCTGCTACAGGTCAGAAAAGACCAAAAATCATCCCACATAAGGCTCAGAATTGCGATAAACCAGCCAGGAAAAAAACTTAGAGTAAAATTATCCCATATCAGGTTTCAAATCTTTGAACAACGCTTCCATGATAAAAAAAAAAACACCGAAATCTTAAATGCTAGAAGAGACCAAACAGGAAACGACCGAAAAACGCTTTTAAGGACCAAAGAAGATCAGACTGATTTATTAAGACACTTAAAGGCCAGAAGATTACACAAAAAATTGTTGAAAATCGCTGGAAATGCTGTTACCCATCATTACAAATTACATTCTACAGACCAGAAATGACAAAATTTAATCCCAGATTTAATGAGAAACACTTTCCAAGACGATAAAGGGTTTGAAAAGAAAATAATCATAAATAAGGATTAGAATCACCGAAATAAATTTTTTAGCCTATAATCCAAACAAGGTAACAATCCCGGATTAAAGGCTGAATTGCTAAGAAAACCTCGTAAAAGTAAGAAAAAAAACGAAAATTTGTCCTTTAATAGCATCAGAATCATCAAACGATGCTTCTAAAGGTCAGAAAAAGTCTAAAAATGATCTCAAATTAAGCTCAGAATGATCGACAGCGCCTCTCAAGATCAGAAAAGGGGTTCAAAAGCTGATGCCTTTTAAATGCCAGAAAAGATCAAAACAAAAAATGATCCCAGGTTAGGTTAGGAAACTCCGAAAAATGCAGTGGATCTTTAGTGACTCACTGCGGAGTCCAGATTACGTCTCCATATTACTCGATCTTGGGCTAGTCTTCTTCCATGCCCCCTAACACCTGCTGATCGGGCGTCCTCATCTTCATCACATATCTAACGACTACGGGGTCTACCACGGAGTCGCCGATCTCTGTCGGGCACGGCACTCTGATAAACACTACTTTCACTGTTCGCTCCTCCGACATTCGTGCCACGTGGCCAGCCCACTCTAGTCTGTCGTATTATCAGCTTGATGATATCCATGGTTCATACCATTGTTTAGTTTCCCACCAAGCATTGAATGCAGTATCCTACGCTCGAAAGCTCGCCGGTCTTCCATAGATCAACACTAATGGCCGTGAAGCACCAGCGGGAGAATCAGCGTTCAGGAGAGCTCAAATTTCGTGCAGACATTCATGCCACGAGAACTCAGCAGGCTACGTAAGCCGTAGAAGGTCTTGTTATCGGCTGCTATCCGTCTCTTCACTTCACGGCTAATAGATTTGTCGCATATCACTAGTCCAATTTTCGCTGAGTCCCTCTTAAAAAGCACGAATGCTTTTTATGCTGCTCTGCGGTTAATAACAACGATATCAATGTCATCCGTCAAGTCAAGAAGGGTAAAAGCTTTTTTTCATGTGTGCAGCTTAAGCAATAATACGTTGGAATCCAAGGCATTAGCAGAAGAACGAAGCTATGTTACTTGCATCGCTACTGCCGCCTTTCGGCGATCTGATGGATTCCAAGTTTGGTTTCGGTTTATTTAGTTGGTAGTTTGTATGATTATAAATAAAAATGAAGGAACGGCTTAAGCAGGGGCGCCTATTTTAATCAGTCGAAAAAAACGGGCCTCAAACTCCTGTATTTTGATCAAAATCGACCATTTCATTTACTAGAACGAAAAGTCTGATTACCTAGCGGTCTAACGAGTACATAAAAAACCGTGCAATATAAAAAAATCATTGAATAAACATCAAACGAAAAAAATCAACCAAAATTTCTACCAGTCTGGCGCTATTCAGATGCCCAAGTAAATCCCCTGCAAAACAGATGCAAACAGCTAAAAATAGGTTCGGGATGATTGGAACAATGTAGTGTTTCTCGATTGGGAGCATTAATTGATTATTGTTTGAAGTTTGCTAACTCAAATCTAATCTTCTAAGATTCCTCCCAAATGCAGAAAATTGTAATTTTATAATTAGAACTATTGTACTATTGAAAATTGTCAAGCCTTGTCAAAACGCAAAATTCGACTCTGATTGGTCGTTATATGATTGCTTTCCCAAGCACGGTCGACAGAATTGTAGACCTCATAATTCGGAATGTACTATTTGGCCTATATAAATACTCATACTAGTTCTAGACAGCGACTATAACAGTCCTAGCTTATCAGCAGCAACAACAGTATAGCGGATAGCAGTGGAAGCGGATAGCCGCAGCAGTTGCAGCGGGTATCAGCGTCGAAGGTGGCAGGGCCAGCCGATGCAGCGGCGCTTCCTTTAGTAAAATGCTGTCTTGGTGCGGTAGCGGGCAACATTAGTAGTAGATGCATCCAATGAAAAATTGCCAAATTTGGACAACACATCAAAGTTCTGAAAAACTGGCGTTCAGAATACATGAGCCGTCAAGTTTTGAGTGTTGAAAAGGTTTTTACTGTGTTATCTATCACAAGAAATATCTTATTCGCACAGTCAGTTAAAATGTAGAGATGTGGTCTTATCCGATATTGAATTAAACAGCAAATTGTCCTTTCAGGATAAATTAAATGACTAATTGAAGAAATAATATTTTCTCTTAAATTGATTACAGCTCATTTCAAATAATAGACGGGTTATAAATTTGACCTCATCTCCATGTCCCAGAACGTACTGAATTATCTGTTTCTTCAGTAATATGCAACACCCGAACAACTTTTATTATCCGCATAAATATTAAGTTTTCGCATAAGGGTCATTCCATACGAAGTATCCACGAAAAAGCACAAACTTGGACACAACCATCACAGATTTTGCTCAAAGTTGGGAGAATTATTCATCTTCTGTAACTTTGGAAAAATCCCAAATTTGGTGTCGATTGGAATACCCCCCGCTCTGTGGGACCCCCCTGTTTATTGCAAAGTCACGCATTTTTTGTTCAAAATCTCTTTTTTCTTTTTCTCACAATTCATAGACGTAAGATGTCCGAAAAATACTGATAAATGATTTTTGAAAAAAAAATAAACCAAGGAATCCAGAAAAAATATAAGTTTGGACCGGAAGTGTTGCCAGATAAATTATTTTTGTATTTGAAAACTAAATTTACATTTTTCGGCAAATGCAGCCAATTTGATTTTAAATTTGATAATTTCATCGTATTCCTTGGAAAATTTCACATAAGAAACAACTATCATCCCGAGATAATATACACTGGGGTCGCTTTTTACGCGGTTGGTTGTACCGCATTTAAAAGATTAGATTAGATACACTTATACTAAACTTATTTGATACCGCGTACAAATAATCTTCCGAATCGTGTAAAAATAATCTGCGGTATTGTAAAAATATCCCGTTTAAAAACGCATAAAAACAACCCGCGTAAAAAGCGACCCCAGTGTAAGCCAATCTCGAGCTATAACATTTTTACGATAAAAATTGTAAACTTCGTAATTATTTTTTTTACAATTTATAGACGTAAGACACCCGGAAAATAGTGATAGGTGAATTTTGAAGAAAATAAACCAAGGAATCCAGAAAAAATAATATTTTTGACCGGAAGGAAGTGTTGCCAGATAGATTATTTTCGTATTTTAAAACTAAATTTGCATTTTTCGGCAAATGCAGCCAATTTTATTTTATATTTGATGGTTTCATCGTATTTCTTGGAAAATTTTACGTAAGAAACAGTTATCACCCCGTGGTAATATGAGCCAATCTCGAGATATAGGATTTTTACGAAAATAGTTCTGAATTTCGTAATTCTCAACTAATCTCTCAGCTGATTGAGACCGCTATCAGCCCCACAGGTATGATATTGTTGTTGAAGAGCCTGTTTCAGCCGAAACTGCTCATATTGGTTCTAGACAGCGACAACAACAGTCCTCACTTAGCAGTAGCAGTAGCAGTGGCAGCGGATAGCATCAGCAGCAGCAGTGGTAGTGGCAGGGCCAGCTGGTGCAGCACTTCCTCTAGTAAAAAGCTACCTTTGTGCAGTAGCGGGCAGCATCAATTCCTATTTTGCACAAAACTTTAAACATATTCAATACAAGTAATGTAACAAACAACCTTATGTAGTTCTACGTCAATCTTGCGGTCGTGGCTTTGCATAAAACCTTTGTGATTTTTTTTCTATCTGAAAACAAGAGCTGACAAAGAAAAAGATAGAGAACAATTTGATGTACTTATGTTTGAATTGTCCAATACATTTCGAGTAGTTCGTCCCAATACACAAGCGGTTCCTTAAGCTGCTTAGGATATGTTCCCTACCCTAGATGAAATATAAATATGAACAGACATGAATACAATTCTTACCTTTTTCCGTCGTGGCATTTACCTGTTTTACCCGTTAATCTCGAGGCCCCATCAATACTTTCTCTCCGTTCCATTCGTTGGTGGTTTCTGGTTTTGAGAGATAATTGACATGGCATATTAAATATCCTGACCAACTGAAGATTTTGTTCTGGGTTCGACAGGAAGATTATCCTGAATTCTGCTATATTTCTTCGATAAGCCGACAATGTGTCATTTGGTTTTCATTTCCGTACTATAGAGTTGATAAAATGGCCGAGAATAGGTAATGTCCAACTTTCAATGGTGCTTATTACGGGAGTCACTTCACGGTGAAATCAGAGTGAAGTGAACAAAATCCTATTACGGGACTCACGTAAGTGAGAAAAACGACGCAAAGTGACATCTGCCGCGGAATCTGGGTTATTACGAGTGTCATATCAGTGAAGTGAGAACGGAAAAAGCGACGTTTCGCGTGGAATTATTTCACGACCATTTTAAACGGTGGAATGATTCCACGAAGAGGCCAAGTCTTAAAGTTGATTGATTTGTGATCTAATGGTAAATATTGGATTTATTCTTCAGTAACGAAACGAATCAGAATTTGATCCGTGCCTTAAAGCGGTAAAATTTTAATTTTTTTGCCCGATGAAAAAAATGTAAACTAGTTCAGGAAATTTTCGATACCGAAAAAAACATTTTTTTTTGATGCCGAATGTTTTAGAAATGCAGAACACGTCAAGATGTGGTGTTATCTGAAAAAACGGAAAAACGACTTTCTGGGACTCAGAGATTTTTGAGCTGGGAAACAATCTCATTTCACTTGTCCTATTCTCAATTTCACTTCACTGTCGATCTCACTCCGAGGAGGTGATTTTTGTCACCTCACTTGAGGTGGAATCGGGAATAGGTCTAAAAAAGTGAAGTGAGCGTGAGAGTGAAATATATTTCACCGTGAAGTGACTCCCGTAATAAGCACCCTATTTTTCTAACTAGCATAGCGCCTTCACTTCAATTTTTGAAAATACTCATCTCGTTCTTACATGCAAATGCAAAAAGAATAAATTCATGCATTAGTAATATTGCCAAGGGTGACACGAATCAGCTTGATCAATTCTGTTCTACCATAACTCGTTGTGCTTAACTAAATCGTATGACGCCTTGAAACCCTTGAACAAATGATGAGTTTGCAAGTTTGCTTCACTGAGCGTGTCAAGGATTTGATGCAATGTGAACAATTGAACATTTGGTCCGTTGTAGATCGTCCTTTCTGGAAACCGCACTTGTACTCTTCAACAGAAGCTTCCTGCAACGACCTTAATTTATGAAAAAGGGATAGGGGAATCTAATATGCAGAAATGACGAGTTTTATACCCCGACAATTGCTGCAATCGAGTCGATGATCTTTTCCGTAGACTGGGTAAAGCCGCTGGTAAATGGATTTCACGCAACAGTTGCTCACTCTCGACTTTGTAAAGCTACTTTGTAGTTTTTTCACTCTTTACAAGCTTCCCTGACCCCGCCCAAGCCAGGTAAGAAAATTAAACTTGAATCACAAACAGCACTTCTGAAGGGCCAATAAATCTGATAAAATAACCTGGCTCAAAATCACCGAAAAGTCCTTCTAAATACCAAAAACAACAAAACATGGTCAGAAACAAAAGGCTATAAAGGACCTCAAAATTTCAAGTCAGACTTTAAACCTATAAAGCCAAAAAATACGGGTTAGTAACGAAAGGCTGAAACTCAAAAGGCTGAAACCCGAAAGGCTGAAACTCGAAAGGCTGAAAAGTATGTTTCATAACGAAAGGCTGAATGCACAAAAGGCTGAAACCACAAAAGGCTGAAACCACAAAAGGCTGAATGAACAAAAGGCTGAAACATGAAAGGCTGAAACTTTTGTAACTTGAATCATAATCGTTGAAAAATTCGGACACATGGATAACAAACCTTTATAAGGTGACAGAGTTCAATGTTTGAGTATTAATTGGTTTGTGCAATGGAAAATTAATTTTCGGCAACATTTGAATCTATACACACTTGACTCTTGTACACGTTTCCTAGATAATTCAGGACGAGACGGCCGAAGGCCGCGAGTGTGCGCCGGCGACCCGCCGTCGGAAGCGCCGGCCACTGCGGGGGGGAGCCCCCCCGCAGAAATCACCTCTGTATAGGTTCGTTCGTTTTCCTAGGTCTACTGACTCGTAGGGGTGATCCCCTAGTTTAGTCCGAACGAGCGATAGCGAGTAAGGACAGCATACATCTCGGACAATCGAGTCGGCCGTAGGCCGCGAGTGTTCTTTTAGAAATGAACTTTGTGAATTTCAGCCTTATGATTTTTCAGCTTTTCGTGATTCAGCCTTTCGTGTTTTCAGCCTTTCGTGTTTTCAGCCTTATGTAGTTTTCAGCCTTTCGTAATTTCAGCCTTTCGAATTTCAGCCTTTCGTGTTTCAGCCTTTTGAGTTTCAGCCTTTTGAGTTTCAGCCTTTTGAGTTTCAGCCTTTCGTAGTAGACCCAAAAAATACAAGTCCCATATTGTGAAAAATGTTCAAAAAATAATATTTTGTTTGAAAGGTGTACAATGCTTCTTATGAAGTCGTACCCCAAACACATTCCGTTTCTACAGATAATTTTAGGTTAAGTTTCGCTAGCAACGAACGTGATTAGTCACTAACAGACAAATGAAATTTGTTTGATTCCTATTTCATAACTACTCTGCTTATTTGTTGGTAAACGTCTTTATTAAAACTGTGCTAATGTATAAGATGCATTTTCTCTAGTATAATTTGATTTATTCTCAATGTCTGTTTTTTGTTTAGTAAAAATAAAATCAACAAAGAACCCTGCGTCTCAACGTGTGTTAAATTTACATTTGTTTTTTCTTCTTTTGTTTTCAACTTCTGAGGTCTGTAACATGAGGTTTAAACAGTTCAACTATCAATCAGTTTTTCACGTCTAGCAAAATAAATTCAATTTGCCACTTGCAAACACGATTTAAACTAGTTATCTTTGGTTAGCATTGTTGATTATCCGTGTGTGGTAGCGGCGTGCCTCCCTTGGGTATAATATATAGTTTATTAGGGTGATTTGAACATTGTGAATTCGCGTACTTATTTACAATTTGTTTATATTTTTTGGAAACGAGACCATGGTGTTAAAATTGGTTAGGTTAGGATTAGTTTTCCGACAAAGGTTGCCGGGTCAGTTAAAAAAATAATACTTGTTTTCGAAATTGCTCGCAGTCTTAGCGAATAGTTCAACGGTTAATAAATATAACGAAACATTTTGTTTAAAAAGTTAACCAGAAAAAAAACACAGGAAGCGACCGACGCGGTCGCTTCTACTTAAAGTAGGCAGTTACCAGGTAATTGGTCAGATAGAGTATCAACAGTCGGATGATGACCTTGGACAGCATCAAGTATCATTCCTTCTCCTTGGTGGGTGCTGGTGGCTGTGCCACATCCAACAACAGATCGCTGCCGTACGACCAGACCAGCGGTTCGCCCTCGAATTTGTTCTGGTGAATTAGATTTTTGTACGGGTATAATACCGGGTTGTCAACGTAGGACTCGCACCGGTAGCACCACACCGACAGATCGGTGAAACTGAGGACTAGCGCGTGGTCCGCCTCCAGACTGTGAAGCATTGCGTGCTCGTTGATATACCGTCCGCAGCATACTCGGAAACAATGCAGGCAGACCCAGTTCTCCGCGCCAGAGGCGCAATCTGCGCAGGGGGTTTTTGTACTGATTCCTGTGAGGATAAATTGATGTGTTATTTTTGTTCTATAACAGAGAAAGAAGAGTAACTTACGTTCTGGAATATTATCCGAATTGAGTTCCTTTAGATGTGGGCAATCGCGTAGTGGTACGACGGCAAACATTTCCTCATTTTGTAAGGCCTGTAATTGAAAGATTAGATTGCTGTCTGCCTCTTAAATATGATAATATGGAGTGTGTCTGTTTCGTCTTACTTACCCTTGGTCTAACGTCACGAAATAATCTAATTGATTTTTCTATAAAAATTTAACAGTCCTCCGTCAATTCAACACCGTACCGGCAGCTTGGTCATATATTTTATCGTCAACGGGTGAAGTTTGTCAAGTCTTCTTCTTACCTCTAAATTGGCAGCCAAAAAATCTCGAAGGGTTTCTTTCTTCACCCCAACACTGGACGCACCAGCAACCGCCTCATCTGAAGCGCTATCTCCAGCTAAAGGAGTTCGTTTGCTCGAGGGTCCCGGTTGATCGTCCCCTTCAAACGGCGGAGCTTCCTCTAACGATGTTCGGCTTTGATCTTTAGATGGTGATGAACCGGCGGATGAAGAAGTTCCGGTCGTCGATGCATCGGAGGAAGCGATGTGCAGCTTGTTGAAAGCACCATCAAGATCCGGCTCTGCACTGGAACTGCGGAAGCTGGGCAGCTTCTTGTTAAACCGTAGGCATTTCCAAAACTTCTCCTGTACCGAAAGTACGTTACGGATGGTATCAACACAGGCAGAGTTTGGCCCATTGTAACGAGAACTTGTTTGCAACATTGGCAGCGGATCACCGAGAAGCGCTTTCGTACACAAGCTCATAGCGTAGGAGATCGAATTGACGTTGTAACCTCCCTCCAAGCAAACCACTACTCGGCCATTGGCCAGCGACGAGAGCCAGTGGGTATAGTAACCGTACGCCTCGGGAGTCACCTTGCAGCCACCTAGCGGATCGCCGATCGCTGCATCGAAGCCAGCCGAAACCAGCACCAGCTCTGGATCAAACTCGTACGCAACGGGCATGATTATCTGTTGGAAAACCGCCGAATATTCTTGGTCGCCCATCCCCTTCTTGTTCCACGGAATGTTTACGTTGAAGCCTATTAAAAAATACATTTACTATTATATCTTTAAGGGAGAGACAGACAACCAAACCTACCCTCTCCTGCTCCAGTTCCAACAACGTCAAAATTCGCATCCTTACTCTTCGGGAAGAACGTCGCATTATCGTAGCGATGCACCGACACGTAAAGCACTTTCGGATTGCTCTCGAAAATATGCTGCGTCCCATTCCCATGGTGTACATCCCAATCCACAATCAGAACCCGCTTTAAACCGTGATCTCGAATCGCATATTGAGCCGCAATTGCCACATTATTGAAAATACAGAACCCATGGGGCATATCGGACTCCGCGTGATGTCCCGGAGGCCTTACAATGCAGACCCCGCTGCGGGCCTGCCCGTTTAGGATCTCGTCGACAACTTGCAGCACCGAACCGGCAGCCAGCGTAGCGCACTCAAAGGTTCGCGGATGGAAGTACACAGAATTAAATTTATCGGCCACCTCCTTCATCTCGTCCCGTTCCACCGTCCTCCGGACGACGTTGACATGCTGACGCGAGTGCACCAAGCACAGCTCATCGGTGGTGGCATGTCTCGCTTTAAGTAGCTTCATCCTCGACAGCAGCCGGTACTCCTCGTGGCGGGTGTAGATTTTGGCTATTCGATCCGGTTGCTCCGGGTGGAGATCTTCGTGCAAATTGCGGTGCTCTAGCATTTGTTCATCGTACACGTAGCAGACTCGGGTCAGTGGGAAGCTCAGACGCGTGCTGATCTGTAGCATTGCCAGACGTTGCCCGATGCGGGTGACTTCTTCGCTGCTTTGCAGTGGATAGCAGTTTCGGGTGAGGTAACGAATCGGTTCCGGTTGCGGGGGAGGCGCAACGTAGTACTGAATGACCTGATGGAAGTTTGGTTGTGGGTTGATGTTGTTGAGTTCCTCTAAGCCGTAGGTGTCGTTGAGTCGCAGGTTCTTCCAGTAGGGTCGATGGGCGTGGATACAGTTGAGGACGGTTTGTTGCATACTCTCGCAGGGAGGTTGAAGTTTTTCCACCAGTAGGGGGCATGGGTCACCGAGAAGGGTTCGTAACGTCAGCGCTCCACCCTCGGCAAGTGAGGACAGGCAGTAGCCACCTTCCAAAATTACCGCTACACGTCCCTGGGCTAGAGACATCAGTGGGGACAGCAGGTGCGGATAGAATGCCGGGGTGAGCTCCATTTGACCCTGTATAAAGTTGAAAAAAAATCTAGAATTAGATTTAATATAAAACTGATAGAAAAACGGAGGATGTTTGAAAAGGCCAATTATGATTCATGAGCGTTGAGAAAAAACTCCTAATTTTGCTCTACCTTTTCGTCCCCGAGGGCAGAATCATAACCGGCCGAAACTAGAACCATTTCAGGACTGAACTGGATCGCAGTAAGAAAGGAGAAAAGAAAACACAAATTAGTGACGAGGAAATTTTCTACAAACCTCAGGGCAACCGTAGGCTGCATCATAACCAGCCGAAATTAGAACCAGCTCCGGTTGATACTAAAAAACGGTCAAAAAAGAGATCAATTTATGTGTGCTCAGCATGCAGCACCCAGATCTGAATTGAAACCTATTTTACCTCCATTGCGACGGGTAGCAAAATTTGCTGCCAGATGGCCAAATAGTCGCTGTTCGACATTCCTATCCGATTCAGCGGTACATTGAAGTTGTACCCAAGCCCGGCACCCTCTCCGATACAGTCAAAATCGGACTCGCGAAGATTCGGCCAGAAAGTTCCGCATTCGTAACGATGAATGGAGAAGTACAGCACTCTGTTTAAAAATTCAAATCAATAAAATGATAATCAATCGTGATAAAAACTCACCGTGGATCGTCGTAGAACATCCGCTGCGTTCCCTGCCCATGGTGAACGTCCCAATCCACCACCAGGATCCGCTTCAAACCAAGCTTATCGAGAGCATGCTGGGCGGCAATCGCAACATTATTGAAGAAACAATACCCATTATATTCGGCTTTCATTGCATGATGGCCCGGCGGTCGGATGATTGCCATCCCGTTCTGCACCCGCCCAGCTACGATTGCATCCACCAGTTCGATGGTACTCCCAGCCGACAGCAGCGAGCACTCGTAGGAAGACTGATAAGTAGATAATAAAACCAATTACGATGAAGTTTGTTTGCATTTCTCGCCTAATTATAGACACAAAACAACGCCAATTTAATTTTCCTCTGATAAGCTAAATTATCTCAACTCACCGGGTGAATAAAAATCGCATCATAATGCGAGCTTAGCTCTTCCAGTGCGTCGCTATCGCGAAAATCCCTCGTCGCCTTCAGGATCTCCACCTGCTCGGGGGTGTGCTTGGTTAGCAGTTCCTGTTCGGTTGCCATTCGAGGTTCAATCAATTGGCAGCGATCGACCAGTTTCAACTCCCGACAGCGTTCCAGCACCCGGGTAAATCTTTCCGGACACTCCGGATAGCCCTGATCCCACAGGCACCGATGTTCGGCCATCCGTTTGTCATAAACCAGTCCGGTAGCGCCCCGCATAAGCTCTACGGCAGACAACGCATTCCCGTAGATGTCCTTCAGTTGTCCTGTTGGCTGATCGACTGCCCCCGGCTGTCCGTCCGGTCCTGGTTGGTTACTTTGGGTTGACATTTTCAACTTGCCTCGTTTTTTCGCCTCTGCTAGTGTAGTATTCGGTTTGCGGCCGTAAAATTTGCTTTTGCGTTCCGCTTCCTCGGCTGCGACAGCTGCCTGCTGGGCACGGGTTGTGATTTTTGACTTTTGGGCACCTCGGCGGGTTGTGACGGTTGAACTCTGAACAGAACAAGGATGAATCGATTAGTTTCGAGGTCACACTAGGGAACCGATAACGTAGGATGTAGGATAGTACAAAAACAATTAAATTGTGTCTTCACCAATCGGAAGGATAAACGACAATAAGAAAAGGAGAGCTTCTGCGCTGCTATTTTATTTAGTTTTTACGAGATATGAGATGATTTCGTTGGGAGAGAGCATGCGGAGAGCCGTTCCGCTGATAAGGCAATTCGCTCTCGCTGAAAGAATGATACAGGTAAACAATTCGACATCTGTTCACTAGTGCATGGAGAAGAGAGTAGAGTCTTGAATTGTTTACCCTAAACAGAAGTGAACAATTCGAGACTGCTCTTTTGTGAATAGCACAAAAGTCGCTTTTTCACGCGGTTATTTTTTATGCGGTATGTATGTCATGATTTTTAAGTTTTCAATTATTTATTCAACGTCGGTTGAGTTTCCAGAATACAATAGTATCTAATCATCCTACGTTTCCTCTTCTTTTCTCATTTCTAAATCAAATTAATTATTTGTTGTTGGACAATTAGAGTTTCTGATCATTACATTTTTTTTTGCTTTCATTCGCCTTCTGCAAAACAAACATTTTTCAACTGCGAATTGGTTTGACTAAAACGCAAAGACAACCTAACAGAAGCTGAAAGCCTGCCCAATAAAGATATCGCAATTATTGTGCAGTGCTTCTGTTTCTCTAGGTTTTCGCCTCTACCCGGCCAAGATAAAGTAAATTTATAGTGATAATCTCATTTTATCGCTCAGATAGGCTAGGCATCTATCGGAGTAATTAAACGCTGTGAAAAAAAGTTATAACGCCACTTACTGTTCATTACGAACTTGACCGACAGTGTTGAAGATTACTGTCGGTATCAATTCAAAGAACAAGTTTAATATTACTATTGCCACCGGAGTTTTGAGGCGTAACACTTTGTTGTTTTTAGTCTGTTAAAAAGACCCGCATCCGAATACCGAAAGTCAATGAAATACCCCAAGCGGACGAACTTCGAAAGTCACGAACTTTTTATGTAGTTTGTTATAATGATTACAATAAGAACTATTGAATCGTTAAATTTATGAAAAATTTAAAAAAATAATCTAAGTGAGGCAGTAAAGTAAAGCACTAAGATGATAAAACGATCTATCATTTCTTTTTTGATCTTTTCATTATTATTTTTCAACTTCAGACATGTTGAGAACCTTTTAACGATATCAGGTAAAATGAGACATGTTTCTATTTTTCGTTAACTCTCGTGTTTCATAAACTTTGTTTTAACGCTGTAACTGTGAGTTAAATTAGGGATCAGTTTTATCTCTAGTCTCAATAATCTATGAACCAATTTCAGCTTAAGTTATTTTTTTTCCTTGATTCCAGGAGCATTCTCAAGCACCAGGCTTCTTTCGTTCTCTTGATTTTTGCCCAAATTTCCTTTTCTACCTGCCAAACCCCTTGGAGAACTAGACTTTCTCTCACACAGAGTGAGTAATTATCCACATTTAGGCGTAGAGTATTTCAGTCGCAGAGTTCCTTTTCACTCTTTATCATCACATGTTAGGGATAAACATTTATTTGCTCTCTCAGTTTAAGAGGGAGTAGTTTTCGTTAGCTTCTCCTTTACTAGAAGAGAAGTTGGCCAAATATCAACACATTTAGGTTCACATTGAAGCCACATCCTAACCGTTTTCGAATTTAATATTATAGGAAGGTTCACAACTCACCATGGGTGCGTATTCTGCAGAAAGTTCGATTTTATACTGTTTTTGTCGCACCCCAGAGCGATGAGAACGATAACGCAATGCTCAGTTGGTCGCCGCGCAATTTATTTCATTTTTCTTGCGTGCGCGGATGAGCAATTTACAAGAGTTTCACTGGATTTTTGCTCTGTCAAATTAGGAGCGTTTTTCGACAGAGAAACTATTACTCTGCGCTCTCTCTACAGCAGATGGTGTGATGCACATTGAATGTAAGCTCGCAGTTGTTAACCAGTAAAGACCCGGGACGGAACTTGTTTTTTGAAAATGCTCGTTCTCAGCACTGGAACTGTCGATTTGGAAAAACTTGGAATTTTATTCAAGGGGAATAGTTACTCTAAGTTTTGATAAAGGTGCCACCCCTCTGGACCCCTCCCCGTTTTTGTGAGACGCAAATATGTCTGTGTTTCTATCTAATTTTTCAAACAGATTGAGCAAACACTGGGAATTTTCATACGTATCGTATTGCTCCATGTATCAAATCATGTCAGGTGGATGAAATATGGTATGTAAGAGTGATTTTTGGAGTTTCTAAATTATTTCAATACAAAATCACAAAACTACGTAATTTTGTAAAAATTCAAATAACAAAACCGTTCTTCAAATTTAAAGCTATACATTTTTGAAGTTAAGTCCCTGAATCCATACGCGATGAAATTTTTTTTCAGCATGCAAACATTTTGAGAAAAACGAATTTAAGTTCACTAAAGTACGTATTTTCATGGAAACCTGATTTTGTCAGTCTCCCACGGTAGTTTTCAACTTAGCGCTCCAATTTTCAAGCTCTATATTTCTAGAGTACCGTCTTCTGAATCCAAAGATGGTGAAAGATTTATTCTAGCATGCACAGATTTGGAGAAAAACAAGTTTTCATAAGAACTCGTATTTTAGTGAATTCAAACTCGTTTTTCTCTAAGTCTGTGCATGCTAGAATAAATATTTCAGCAACTTTGGATTCAGAAGACGTTACTCTAGAAATATAGAGCTTGAAAATTGGAGAGCTAAGTTGAAAACTACCGTGGGAGACTGAGAAAATCAGGTTTCCATGAAAATACGTACTTTAGTGAATTTTAACTTGTTTTTCTCAAAATGTTTACATGCTAAAAAAAATATTTCATCGCGTATGGATTCAGGAGACCTTACCTTAAAAAATGTAGAGCTTTCAATTCGAAGAATTTTGAATTTTTATAAAATTACGTAGTTTTGTGATTTTGTACTGAAATAATTTAGAAACTCCAAAAATCACCCTTACATACCATATTTTATCTACCTGACATGATTTGATACATGATGCAATTGATACGTATGAAAATTCCCAGCGTTTGCTCAATCTGTTTGAAAAATTAGAAAAAAACACAGACATATTTGCGTCTCACATAAACGGGGAGGGGTCCAGAGGGGTGGCACCTTAACTAAAACTTAGAGCAACTATTCCCCTTGAATAAAATTCCAAGTTTTTCCAAATCGGCCGTTCCAGTGCTGAGAACGAGCATTTTCAAAAAAACAAGTTCCGTCCCGGGTCTTTACGGGTTAAGAGGAAAGAAAACTCTTTCTCTTTGAGATGAAGATGAGCAAAGCCTGTCAAGCACTTTTAGTTGAACCAGAATACCTAGTATACTAAGACGTTTTTATACGTTTTTTCAGAGGATTTTTTCATATATTCTTGGACAAATTATTGTTTACTTCTGTATTTTTTAATATTTAATCTTTCGGCTTTGTTTTGATCATATCCTAGTTTGATTTTTTCTGTTTTGAGAGACGTTCTTAAACCTGTTTAGACTGTATTCCCAATTCATTCTTTTTTATCCAAGCCGAAGTTTTTCAGATTTTTCAATCTACAATTACGAGAATTTTTAATCATCTTTTACCCGTTAACATTCAAGTTCATCAAGCAGACAATGTGTGCAACAGGGAAAGCGAGAAAAAAGCGGGTCTCCTACGAAAGGCGGAAAATCAAAAGGCGGAATCACGAAAGGCAGAATCACGAAAAGCAGAATTACGAAAGGCAGAATATTTCATAAGGCAGAATCACAAAAAGCACGAATGGCAGAATTACAAAATGGCTGATTCGATTTTGGTTATGTACTTTACTAACGTTGTGTCATTTTACCACAATAGATCAACAATGGTCGCAGTGGTTCAGTCTTCTACAAGGGAAAAAAACGTTGTGTCATCTATTTTTCCTTTAATAACACACACTCGCGGCCTTTGCCCGACTCTATTGTCAAAGTGTATGTTGTCCGTACTCGCTACCGCTCCTTCAGACTTAACTAAGGGAAAGAAAACCTGTTTGAATAATCTTAGAAATCCAGTAGATCAGTCGTTTGTATGCGAAAGGCCGCCGCTTCCTACGGCGGGTCGGCGGCCGGCTTTGGACTTGTCTTCGCCGCATGAATTGTTTTATATTATCGATACACCCAACGCAAACGGGGAACATTTTTTTACTTTAGAGCAATTTTTTATTACATTTTGTCTTTTGTCTCTTATGACTGCGCATTATACACAAAAAGTAATAAAAATTATGACGGCCACACGCTTTTATGTGTTTCTGCAGGAGAACATACAGCCAAGCACCGCAATGCATGTGTTAGCAAGACTTCACTCGCTGCATTTGTATTGATGTGTTCACTTGAAACGGAAATATGTGATACTGTCTGACCAGAGTTGCCGGAATCGCGAATATTGTTCTGGATGGGCACAAGTTTTGTATTTTCAAACAGGTCCAAATGAGTTTCCATGAAACAATGATTATGTGCTGTAGATAGCTTGCAAGAAAGCGAATGTTTTTGTTTTTCTCTAACGCAGTTTACAGATTGTGATGTTATTTTAAGGCGCATTTCAAGTCTTTGAAATCATCAACGTTTGCATACTTGGCAGCACTTGTCATATTTTTTCGCTTCTTCCAGGAACAACCATTACGACCATTATTAGATAGTCGTACTCCCGTAACACGTACTAAATATATGGCAGTATGTGTTGTTTCTTGACTGGGGAAGAATTTTATTGCCTTTTAAGTAATGGATTTGTTACCTAAAAGGCAATTTTGCGCTATTGCTTCAAAAGTAATAAGGAAAAGTTTTGCGTGTACTCAACATGCCGTTGATACTAATGTAAGTCAACCTAACATCGAAAAAGTACTCTCCGCGACGCCGTGAAAAACTTGCCAAACCAAACCGTGAGGACTTAAGCCAAACCAGTTTGCGGGTTTCGGATCTAATAGTTAGGCTTGCCTTGCATGAAGTCTGGTTACCAAATAATAATAAATAATAAATGTAGAGAAGCAGCTTTAGTACCGTGACCAGGATTCGCACCAATTTGCCATCACGCACTTTGCTATCGTGAGTCAAGTTTTGCTTCCAGTGATTCTGCCTTTCGTGCCCTTTGAAATTCTGCCTATTATATTTCCGCCTTTTGAAATATTCTGCCTTGTGTGTACGGTCATAGAATTCTGCCTTTCATGATTCTGCCTTTCGTGCTTCTGCCTTTTGTGGCGAACCCAAATGAGCGAACTGGAAATATGATACTGGAACTGGAAATATGATACATGAACTTGAGTTTTTTTGCGTTTGGTTTTTTTTTTGGTTTGCCCAAGGTGTGCAACCTTAAAAGCTTAAATGTTTTTTAAACGTCCTAGCGCCCCAGAAATGTGTCTTTTTATTTTTCAACGGATTTTGTTCGTTCTTGCAGCAATCAAAATGTAATTTGATTATCCGAACTATTGTTCTATAAAACATTATCAAGCCATATTACAACTCAGTTTACTGATTGCTAAATGCTTGGTTTCTCTAGCACGGTCGACAAAATTATATACCTAGTAAACCGAGAAAACACTCATTGGGCTAACAATAAATTGTCCTTTTGAGGACAAATTGAATACTTAATTTAATTATTTTAATCAGTCGAAGAAAACTGGCCTCAACTCTTGATTTTTGATCAATATCGACAATTTTAATGATGGAAACGAAAACTTTGATTGTCTAGCTGTCTTACGAATATGAGAACCGTTAATCACAAAGAAATCTGTGAACAAACATCAATCGAAACAAATCAACTTATATTGCAACCATTCAGGCACCGGGTGCTGAAAAAAAAATTTGCTAACTTAGTTTTACAATCTGAAAACAAATCCTGACAGAGAAAAAGATAGAGAACAGATTGATATACTTAGGTTTGGAATTCACATAACGTACATTGATGAATGATCTCGCTGTGTGTGATTCGTAATGAGAAGAGCCAAAACGTTTAGTGACATATACTGCCTGAAATCTCTCAACTGCTCACTTGTTCGTTCAATTCTTGAATACTGCTCGGAAGTATGGAACCCTTATTATCTCAATGGTGTTGATCGAATTGAGACAGTTCAACGTAGATTTGTTCGATTCGCACTTCGACATGGGCCATGGAACAACCCCACCGGTTGCCGATCAATCGGATTTGATTAGCTACAAACGCGGCGGAACCTTTCACGTGCCATGCTAATTGCAGATATTCTCAAGAACAACATCGACTACCCTGCGCTCCTCAGCGAATTAAATGTCAATGTGCGCTCTAGAGCTCTTCGCAACAGTCTTCTTTTGATTACCTTTTAGTCGTACCAACTCCAAAGCCAACGGCGTTTTCATCGGTTTGCAATGAACCTTCGGTGTTCGATTCAAATCTTTCACGTGACTACATAAAAAATATTTTTTTAAGATTACTTAGGATTCAACAGGAGGACCATATTGTGTCTGTTGATATGTTAAAATAAATATCGAACTTTTTATAATATTAGGTTTATAATACAACCAGGAGTTTTATAATAAATCTAATTTCCTTACATCGGAGGAAATTTATCATAAAAGCCGGAATTAAAGTCGTGCTGCGGGCAACACTGTGGTTATACTGTCATCAATATCTTAAGCGATTCCCGTCAGTCATCAATTTACATGAATGCATACACTCACACACCTCTAGACCGGCTGGAGGACTACTTCTTCGGCGATTCATTGTCAGTTTGCTGAGAGATTTACACGGTGAAAGACTGAGAAAAAATGAGCTCTTTTCGAGCTGGTACGACGGGCCATTACACCTGCTTCTGCTTAAACCAATCATTGTACTAGTGGATGGTCACTAGGACGGTTCTAACTAAGTAGCAGCGAATAGCAGCAGGTATACGGATCCGTAGACAAAATCTAAGGTTTTTTTTTTTTCAAAATATCTATGGAAAGCTACGGATTTTTTCAGTTTGCTATCCAGGGGTGGGCATATTAAATACATTTAAAGGTTATTCCCTCGCTATTCGAGCTTGACTGATTGCACATATCAATGGTTGTTACTCCGTGATTGATCCTAATCAGTAAAATTACACAATGAATCAATTGAATAGGGCTGGTAGTGAGCGACCATTCTCATTGTAAAGGTTTTTTCAATAAGAGCGCTACAAAAGTAGACCGATAGGGTCAGCAAACGACGCCATATTTTTTCCAGCTCTCTTGACACTTCTCTTCAGTAAGGTTTGCCTTTTCATAATGGAAAGATACATGATCCAACAACGAGTCGAGATTGCTAAAATTTACTACCGAAATTCGAGTCAGTGGCCTCATCTTTAAGAGTGCTACGTCGAATTTGTGGTCGTCATAATCGTCCTGCCAGATCAACAATATTTTTCTCGCTCCCTTGACTATTCTTGACAGTACTGTTTCTGTACATCCAAATTTTCCCACTAAACGCTCAATAGTTGAAACATTATTGATAACCTGATCGAGTCTATGCCTCAAAGATGCAAAGCTGTAATTGACAGTAATGGATTCGCTACGAAATAAACTCGTTAAACGTTATTGCAAAGTTGCAATTGTTTTGTCCAGGAGAAAAACCTCGGTGATTTCAATTTTTGTTGAATTTGTTGATTTGTTACCTTTAACTTTAGTTTTTAAAATTGGCTTTCAGCAGATTTTATATGAACAATTTGATGAGACATTTGCAACTATGTTTTGTCCAAAGCTGTAAGTTATTCGTGATTTAGGCTTCAAATGGTGAGTTGGCGTCAAACTTAGCTCCGACCCTCATAAGTTCCTATCTCACGCTTCCAAAAGTCACACGATCACAATTGCCTGCCAGCTGAAATATGAACACAACTGACAAACTTGAACTGCAAATCGCTCAACTTTTTGGGATATGACAAGATAATCTAAGATGAGCTATATCCGTGCAACTTCGAAGTCGTAGCACTGCACAAAAAGTATGATGAAGCGGGCACCGGGCAGCTACATTTCACTAGAGTTGTGGTACCACTAGCGAGCTGGAAACCACTTGCGCCTACACCTGATGGGATGGCAGCCGATCAACGCGGGAAAAAATAAGTTGAGGATAAACTTTAACTACAGCATCACCAACGTGCACTGCCCACATGGAGTCTTAACGTGTGACTTTAGATATTAAAATCGTCGAGGTTCGTTTCTGTCATGTGAAGTGTCCGTTCGGATGCAGTTTGATACCGCTTTGGGCATAAGTTCGGAAGTGAAACAACTAAAGCAGCCTCCGAAGACCTACTCAAGCTAGTTTCACAGTTAGACTGCCCAGTGAGTGTCAAGGGTGTAACGTATGTAGGTACGATGTTCGTCACGGAGAGGGATTTTCATATCCTAGGTCTGGATTTAATCGAAGCATTCCAGCTTGATTCGGTCCCAATGAGTGCATTCTGCAACCGTTAGCGGATCGTCTCAAAGCGCAGTATCCGCAAGTTTTTAGTACCGAACCGGGTGTGTGCACAAAAACGGCAGTAAACCTGGAACTCAAGCCAAACTAGCAGGTTGTTCGACCTAAACGTCCAGTGGCGTATTCCATGTATAATACGGTGGATGATGAGCTTGATCGATTGGAGCGTATGAATATCATCACGCCGGTAGATTATTCGGAGTGGGCGGCTCCGATAATGGTAGTCCGGAAAACGAACGGAAGCATTAGAATTTGTGGGGACTACTACACTGGTTTGAATGACGCCCTTACACCAAATCAGTATCCCTTGCCCCCTTGTGAAGCTCGGTGATTGCAAGATTTTCAGCATAACTGATATGTCCGAGTCTTATCTTCAGCTGGAAGTCGACGAGCCCACCAGTGAACTCCTGGCCATTAACACTCACCGGGGCATTTACAAGGTCAATCGTTTAGCACTCGGAGTGAAAGCTGCGCCAGGAGCATTCCAACAAGTTGTCGATGCAATGCTAACAGGTCTGCAGCACACCAGGGCTGGCCATCCAAGCAGACCGTGGTATCCAATCCTGAGCTGTAGCAATTCTACAACCGACAGGAATCGCTCACGACTGTACAGGGATGCGCTCTGCTCGGTGAGAGACTAATTATTCCTTCTCGTCTACGAAAACGTTGTCTAGATCACTTCCATACTGTGCACCCGGGAATCGGAAGAATGAAGAAAACTTTTCGCACGCATGGGGATGCCCGAGCTGCTAGTATCCAATAATGAAACACAATTCATCAGTGCCAAGATCGGACATTTTTGCAGTATAAACGGCATTGAACACACCAGGAAGTATTGGACCTGTTTCTGTTGAAGTACCGAAGCACTCCAAATCCGGTAGTCTCGGGTGGAGTATCGCCGTCAGAAGTATTGTTTAGACGACGAATTCGAACCAACTTCAAACTGCAACGGTCACCAGCAGATCGTCAGCAAGCAGAACAAAAAGACCAGTAGAAACCCCGGAGCTTCAACAAGGAAGAGTTCTTTGCGCCTTGGAAGATCGCATCCGCGGTTCGACGTGTACTACTGCTATTGGGGGGGGGGGGGGGGATGTTGGAAGCAACTGAAGCAGAACTGGGTACACGATCTCAGCTAATCGTTGCCTGTTTGCCCGCTGGGCTTCCCCATGACAGCAAGACTGTCACTGCGACAGATACCCGGTAGGCAACATGAATGTCATCCGGTAATAGAAGACCATATTGTTTTACAAGTTAATAAATGTTGTTGTATCTCCCAGCTGGTCTCGAGGTACGATGCTGGCCTAACAAGCCAGTCGTCGTATGTTCGAGTCCCGGCTCGGGAGAGACTGTTAGTGTTAGTAGGATCGTAGCGCTAGCCCCGCAATTGTCCTGTACACTTAACAGTCGGCTGCGAAGTCTGTGTATAGTAAAACAGAAGGTCGAATTTCGATACGGAATGTAGCACGAAGGCTTTGCTTTTTTAAATGTTAGATATTTTAATTCGTTAACTACGCGGTTCATAGTAATAAGTTCGTTCCACTTAGTGGTAATTTCATTGGCCCTTGAAGGAACACAACAGGTAGTTTTGAACCGACGATCAGAACGTTTTCAACTTTTTCTGTAACGTAAACAAAGTCCACGATTGTCCACTGAAAGACACAAGAGGAGAGGGTGCCAAAAATGAAGATTTTGCTGTCCAAGTGGGATGTGGACAGCCTCTTGTTATATCTACAACAGAGTTGTCACAAATTGAACATTAGTGAAAAGGTCATCCAGAAGTTTTCAAAAGCTCGTTGTTGGAACGTCATCGAATAATTTTGGAGAAGTCGACAGAAATACAGGAATCGAAAAATTGTTGAGAAAATAATCCCGTTATTAAAAATCTTAGTAAACAGAAATCATGAAAACGTTTCAAAATGTAATTTAAATGTTAAGTCGCTAACAAAGGGCGTTGAAATTGAAAAATTTGTCACTGAAAACTTATCAACCAACAAACTAAAACAGAGGTTAAATCGATTTCATTTTGGTAATATCTCATAGCAAGGTCATGGCATACTTGGATCGAACTGCGCTACAATACCGTCACATAAATTCATTCCAAAGCGCCGATTCAACCTTTCCCACTATCGCTCACTAGAAGATGAAATAAATAATTAATCTGAACGGCGTTTCCGAAGGGTAGCTCTTCCTTACAAATCACACTGTTGTATGAGTGTATCGACTCTAGAAGCCACCCCAACTAAGCTGATAATAACTTCGAGACAAACTAAACTAAATCTAAACGTTCCATCGATTATCCATAACATTAAATCCCGTTGTCCGCATTTTCCATACTGCAGCTGTCGAACCCAAATTAGGCACAAGGGCGAGCCGTTTTTGTTGTTGTTTTTGGTTACCTCCTACTAATTTCGCGCCCTGGTCACCGCACCACTACGTACTAATACCTATACTAATTGGTTATGCTAATACTGATAGTAAACAAGGCGCGTACTTACCATGTTTGCGCGATGTACAAGGTCTTCTAAAATATGTTGTTCCAATAATATCAATCGAATCCGGGGGACGGTCTATGAAAATTGCAGAAATTTATCTACAATTTTGAACTCGCAGTTTAGGCAAATTCCACTTCAAAAACCATTGTACCGATTTGGCTGTTGTTCTGTGATGTGCGTGCGTAGGTAGCTGAAACTCGCTACCCACTTGTCGATATTACCTTGCAGCTGTTCGTGCTCCGGGGATGTTATTCCAATAAATTCCAATTTTGCAGCCACTCGCACCGTGTGGAATCTGTCTGTGTCCTTAAAATTGCAAATGACGCAATCTATCTCCGAAGATTCCCTTACTTAGCTGGCGGCGATTTCCATTTTCGGTTCTTCACGGTTGATCAAACAATGAGAAAAAAAATCCCAAAACTATCCGGAGGTTGTTTTGCGAAAACTTTTCACACGTGGACAAGATTTCTTCTCCGAATAAAATTTACGCTACCCCTCCAGCGGAAAACTAACTTGCTTTTCTTCGGTGCACACTTTCAGCTACTAATCGGATTTAATCACTGCTCCGTTACTTGCTGATTGCTCTTTCTTGTCTTTTCAGTTTTAGCTCGCGTTGGTTTTTCTTTCTGCAGAAAAAAAGCATACGCACACCGTATCCACAAGACGAAGAATGAACCGAAGCCGAGAATGGGAGCGAAACGACTGTAAACAAATGTGTCAAAATGGGTGTTGCGATGGTTTCGGTTCGGCTCGCGTGCAAATCTGTGCAGATGAACACATACGGTGAACAGCTGCCAAGAATCAATGGGATAGACAAAAGGTGCAACGAACGTATTTATTTCAGGTCCACGAATTTCTGCTCTGCTATTTAACGGTAAAAAACTTAAAAATAAGAAGCGTTTGCGTTTTGATAAGACGCTAAGTATTTTAATTCGCGTTGACGGTGTTGCTGATATTTGTTTGGTTTCTGCGTGCGAAAAAAAAAAGGAAATATTTTTGCTTTTGTCATCACGCACATTTTGACAATTACATACGAGAGTTCACGTAGGTGCGAACAGCCTTCGAAATCTCTTTCAACGCGAATAAACCGGATTGTATTTTTGGGCTTTGATTTTATTTTTGAACATTTTGGTTCGAGAGAGCGAACCCTAGGTGCTGCGTTCCGCACTTGGTACTGTACATTCTATTTAGTTGATATAGACTTAATTTTTTTCCAATATTTAATTAGTCCCAATGAATTTCCTAACGATCACATCACTTAAGTATTTGCACAGCACTTTGAGCTGTTGGAGTTCTGATAAAGTTAAAACTTTTTTATGAGATTAATTTTGAGACTTTTCTTTTGTATGAAGATATGATTTTTGATTTCAAGATGATTAACTTATTGGTCGTTTAGAATAATGTAACACGTCAATAAATTATTTCTACCCAAAAATCCATTTTATTTCCATCGAATAGAAATTGTTTCACCAGGAATTTCGATAAAGACACTGAAGACGTCTTTGATTTTCTTTTGGACCATCATATTTTATGGTGGACTTATCTCGAATGCCTAAATTGAAAACGGTATTTAAAATCTTCACTGCATAGAATCTTTAACAACGATTATTCTTCTCATATTTTGATTCTTGTGCAGAACATGTTTGCGATGAATAATGGGTCCCCAAAATCCCCAGCATCCCCCTTTTCATGGAATTGTTCATGCATATCGATAACAAAAATTCATTTTAGTGTTCATCGGAAACACAAACGTCAAAACGAAGTTCTCAATCAATGCGAATATGTAACAAGCGCGTTTTTCGGTTTTCGGTTTTTATTCAAAATCACTTAAATTTCGCGACAAAGTGTGATCTAAACATGTCTATCTTGTTACGAAGTTTTCGCCAGCTGGCGATCCGCAGCAGCATACAGCTGCCGGTCCTCACCAGCCCTGCAATTACCAGCAATCAGCTACACACGAGCAGCAACCTCTCGAAAAATTGGAACGGACGAAACACCGGCCCTCGTCGATGGTTAGAGTACAACAAGGTAATTTATCCGCCACAAACCCCTGAGGAGGCTCCACGACCCGCCTTCGTGTGCCACCAAAAGACGAACATAAAGTACAGCCCGAAGAAAATGTGGTACGTTGCCAGCTTCATTCGAGGGATGACCGTCGACGAGGCGCTGAAGCAACTTTCCTTCATCGACAAAAAAGGAGCCTCGGCGGTAAAAGAAACCATCCTGGAGGCGATCGATATGGCCGTCAGCCGGCATAACGTCGAGTTTCGATCGAACCTCTGGGTTGCGGAGTCATTCTGCGGCAAGGGTCCCGTTTTTAAAGGTTTCCGCCGGCATGGGCGCGGTCGCTTCGGTCAGGTGGAGTACAAACACTGTCACTATTTTGTCCGGCTCGAGGAGGGTAACCCACCGGAGCACTACTACGTGGGCCGGGAGCCAAAGAGTGGTGAACAGCTGCTGGACCAATGGCTGGAAGGAATGCGGAAGCGGAAGGTTATCAATTCGCTGTAGGTTGATTGGATGATTTTGAATAAACGATTAGTTGAGAATTAGTTGCGTTGTTGCATTTACTTTGTGTTCTCGTTCTGTAAATTGAGAAATATTTTATCTTCTTGATTATAATTACCGATTGTTATATTTTGTTACATTTCGTCAACTATTCGACGTTTGCGTAATGTTTCAACTTCGACGTTTGTAAAATGTTTAAGCATCCAAAAAGTTGAATAAGTGAATCTGGATTCAATTCCTATTGTTGGAGTATTTATCTTTTTATGTTCAAGACGACGAAGATGAAACTTTGTCTTCATGTTTAGTAATTGTTGTTTCAATTTTACCTTTTTATTTTTATAACTGAATAATCTTAATATTGTTCTTTAGTAGCTTTGCCTCAATTTATCTCAACATGGTACAGCTTGTGTAAATGTTATCATAACAAAATTTTTCAATATAACTGGTCAGAAGGAAATTCAATTTGACTTGATATGGAGGGGGCATATTTTAAAATAAAATTGATACAATAATGTAATAAAATTTAGACAAAGTTATAGTTTAGTTAGAGTTTGAAATTATTATTGACGTGGGACTACGTCTGTCTTCTCTATACTGAGATCACCTGAGGTGCATCTTATGAAATGGCAGGTGAACCTGGCAAATGAATTTTCAATATATTTCTCCTATTCGTTGCAAAACAATTCTACTGCCACTCAAGTTTTCCGCCCCGGGTCCCAAGAAACAATTTTGTTGCATAACAGCGTATTAAACTATAGTTCAGCCGAAATCCGTTTGAGGGCCGTCCACATTCCACGTGGACACAAGAATCGTCATTCTGGACTCCCCTCCGTCCCCCCTCGAGAACATTTACTACGTGGACATTACCCCCTCCCCCTACCGTGGACATTTGCGTACCCTAACCCTCCTCCTAAGTTGTCCACGTGGAAAGTGGATAGTTCTTTAATAGCAGCTTAAAAAGCTATGAATCAACAAAATTGTTTGTTGGGGTGTTACCCAGTCACGCTACGCCACTGCATATTAATATCTAAACAGTACTTTAAATCTGTAAGCTTTTGATTACTTAAGCCTGTATTACATTCTTTGACCAATGGTCAAATATTTGACCTTCTGACATAATGGTCAATTTTATTTGACATCATGGTTGTTGTTTGCCCCATTAAAAAAAATTGGAGAGTGACAAATAATTATCTTTGACCAAATTTTTATCTGTCAAAAAAAAACAAATATTTGAAGCTTGGTCAAAGAGTGTACTACAGGCTTTAAGCCCGTAGTACACTCTTTATCTAATGGTCAAATATTTGACCTTCTGACATAATGGTCAAATTTATTTGGCATCATGGTTGTTGTTTGCCCGTGTTTGCCCCATGTTAAAACTTGAGAGTGACAAACAATTATCTTTGACAAAATTTTTATCTGTCAAAAAGAGCCAAATATTTGACGCTTGGTCAAAGAGTGTAATACAGGCTTTAGGATATGCGATTAGCTGAAGTATTTCTTATCCCTGATATCTTCTCTTTTAAAAATCCACATTTGAAAATCACATCGCACCATTCATCGCGTTTACTTTGGTTCTATTGCAATGAACTTCGAGTTCATTGGCAACACTGCCAATGAACTTCAATGAAATTTGTCAAAATTCTGTTTTCGCGATTGTTGTTCCACAGCGAAAATTCTCCTATAACTGTTACAGAGGAAATCACAAAGAAAATTTGCTTTATTTCGAGTATCTCAGCTCTATTGTATAACGCCAACCGAAGAAATGGCCGATTCCGACCTGGCCCGCAAGAATTGGGAGCTGGAGAACAACATCGAAACTCTACCGCCGAGCGACGAAATTTTCCGGTACGATTCCGAGCAGCAGCAGCGCATTCTAGCGGCCCGGCCATGGGAAAAGGATCCGCACTTCTTCAAGGACATCAAAATTTCGGCGTTAGCACTGTTGAAGATGGTTATGCATGCCCGTTCCGGAGGTGCCCTAGAAGTGATGGGTTTACTGCTGGGTAAGGTCGAAGAGGACACGATGGTGGTGATGGACGCTTTTGCTTTGCCGGTCGAGGGAACCGAGACTCGGGTTAACGCCCAATCGCAGGCCTACGAGTACATGACGGCCTACATGGAGTCGGCCAAGGAGGTTGGGCGATGCGAAAATGCTATCGGTTGGTATCACAGCCATCCGGGGTACGGCTGTTGGCTGTCGGGAATCGACGTTAATACGCAGATGCTCAATCAGAACTACCAGGAGCCGTTTGTCGCTATCGTTGTTGATCCGGTCAGAACGGTGTCGGCTGGCAAGGTGTGTCTGGGAGCGTTCCGGACTTATCCGAAAGGTGAGTTCCTTTGATTAAAATAATCGATTTTTATTAGTTTGAGTTTTCTAGGATACAAACCGCCAAATGAGGAACCGTCCGAGTATCAGACAATTCCTCTAAATAAAATCGAGGATTTTGGTGTTCACTGCAAGCAGTACTATCAGCTGGATGTGTCCTACTTTAAATCGGCTCTCGATCGGAAGCTGTTGGATTCGCTGTGGAACAAGTACTGGGTTAATACTCTCGGCAGCTCGGGATTGCTGAGCAATGCGGATTATACCACCGGTCAGATTCTGGATCTGTCTGAGAAGCTGGAACTGAGCGAAGCTAGCCTCGGACGCGGTCCGTTCGTGGTGACTGGGACCGATCCGAACGAGAAACGTACGGAGGATAAGCTCTCGAAGGCTACACGAGACTGCAGCCGGGCATCGATCGAATTACTGCACGGGCTGATGGCGCAAATCGCCAAGGATAAACTTTTCAACATGGTCAACGTTAAAAATAAGTGAGTCAATTTCTCATAAATTCGAATAGATTGACACAAACCTTTGAAAATTTTCTTTAAATTTATTAAAAACATTTCACAGCACTCGCTTGCTAAAGTTACTGTATCCAATTCCGACACAAGTCAACATCACCTTATTCGAACCGGCCATTTCATCATCATCGTCGTCTTTTTCTATTTCTCCAGCAGCATTCTCTAGTTTAAATGTGATCCCGAAAAACTCCCGCAAATGCTGTAGAAAATAAATCGTGTACTGTGATAGCGGTCCTATCAGAAACTTGGAAACGTCTTTCTGCCCTAGGGCCATATAAAGCGCCACCAACCACTGAAAGGTGGAGTCAACGCAACCGCCTCGATAAACCTCATCCAGCAACTTCATAGCTACGTCTCTGCCTAAGTCCTCCGGTACGGTGGGGTTTCCACCCGATTCCATCGTTTTCGATGTGATTTCTGCGGAAAACTTTGTTCCATCCGTGGTCTCAGCCACCAGATTAACCCCAAACCCGGGACTGTTCCCGGACCGCTTGCCCTTCTGCTGATCTGTGTTAATGTAAACGTCCGGCAAAAAGTTTAGCATCACTCCCTTGGCCGACTCGACCGCTCGATTCACCATCGCTGGAGAGACCTTACAGCAATAGGCCATACCGCGTATCCTTTTGACCATCGTCTGTTTGGTGCATTGGATTGCTTTCAAGGTTTTTTTCACCGGACAGGTGAATGTAACTTCCCCTCCACCTGCCGGCATCAATCCACGCTTTCGCACCACTAGTTGAAGTCCTTCGTCATCCAGCAAAAATCGCTTGAGAGTAGCGAACGCGGACGCTTTGATGTGATCCACCGACGGACTTTCGGCACTGTTGGTCACCCCGGTTAGTGTCACGTCCAAAGGCAACTTACAGAAGGGTCCCAGTGCTAGCAGCACATCCAGATAGTAACCGATTCCCCGCTCGATGCAGCACTCGTGCTGAAATTCTCCCCCGTGTAGCAGTCCCGGTCGGTAAGTGACCGAGGTGCCATCCTGGCCAATCGTGATACGTGTTCCGTTCGTCATCTGATCCAGCAGCTCTAGAAGATTAGTTTCGTACTCCCGCAGGCCGGGAGTATCGTCGTCCAGCAGGCGGATGTCCCGGATGATGATCGGTTTGCCGCTTAGTGTGGATAGTAATAGCCGCTGCTTGAAGAAATTACTACCCTGGTAGACGAGTAAGCCGTTCTCCTTGCCGGTGCAGGTCATCGTGGTGATCTGGTTGAAAGGTTGAAATTATTACCTGTTTGAATAAATCGTAGTTTTTCTTAAGGGGTACCTGTTTATTTTCGGAATTTTGTCGCCTTTATAAACTTTACTAGCCAAGTGAACGGTCGCGTACACGTGCAGGTTGATTTTATTTGTTTACATCTTTCATTGTTGTTGGCATTTTTGACAGCTTTGGCAGTTCGTTCGGTATATTCATCGTTTATTTTTTGTTCATTCATTGCTGTTAGTAGGAAATGAATGCTCGTATGCGATGTTTATTCCATTAAATTTACCGGCACAGTGGGATATTCATAAAAGTTTTGATCTCGTGCCAGGATGACGCCAAATAAGAAATAGAACAATGCATAACAAGCTGAATTACTACTTTTACCACACTAATAAAAAAAACGAACGTATATCGATGTCCTCAAAAAGACGGCCAGGCTTTTTGTTCAAACGATCTTTATTGAGTATAGGAATTGTGGAATGGAAAACATGTCTAGGTTGGTGAAGGTTTGAAGTGGAAGTGATGACAATTTTTTTAAACATTATCTAGACTTGGTTTATGTTGCCATACAGCATTGGTCGCTTGCCATCCTACACCCCTACTATACCGAACAACCCGATTTTGGTCCTTAGGGTCTCGAATGGTCCACGATCCAGTCCTCTGGTGAACAGGTCTGCTGGATCTTGAACGTTCCGTCCTAGAGAACTACAGGATGTTGCAACATGATTCCTAGCATTGAGGTTTTTCAGCTAGATAGCTTCACAGATAGCATGGCTAAAGGACAAGTACTCGGCTTCAGTTGAAAACAGTGCGACGGTACTCTACTTACCCGAGATCTTCGGTCATTTCGATCACCCCAATCAGCGTCAGCATATCCTTCCGGTGGTGCCGAATTTCCATTCCTCTAGAAGTTCAACACGTGATCTATGGTTCTCTTCAGGAACCGTAGAATGTGCTTCAGGTGACTCCAGCGCAGGAAAACCAGATGTGCAGATTTGTCTGCAAAACGCAGAATTTTAGAGTCCGTGTGCAGATTTTTATTGGTTCGTAGATATTTGCAGATTTTCAATAGTTTCTGTAGATTTTTGATAGAGTCTCCTTATATTTACGCAGACTTTCTCAAAATGTGTGTAGATTTTCGCAGACTTTAGCTTGAGTGAGTGAAAATTTTTCGAATCACGGATAGATATTAAGCAGATTTTCCGGTTTTTCGAGCAGTTGCAGACATTTTTCAAAAGCATCTGGCCTCTCTGCTCCAGTGTTCTCTTGTGGGTGCGGTTTGATACTTGCCGAAGAAATCACAGCTGGCCTCGAAGATAGTGCCAAATACGTTAAGCATCCTATCAGCTCACGAAACGGTTCTGTGGTCAAAGGTTCGCTCTCAAGTTGTTCTAGTTCAGCCCTCTAATGCATTTGGTTTGCCACCACAAACAGCACACGCACCGTGGTCTCCTTTACTACCGGTGCATACGTTCTGTCATTTCCTTACGTTGACATTAGTCCTTGGCGACCAGGTGGGCTTTGCTCCCGTCCGCTTCGCCTCGACATCCCTTTTGCTGGTCAGTGGACACGTTTAGTTGCAAAGGGATCACGGCATCAGCATTATTGTTATCGGCATCATCTTCATCGGATGCCATGATATCTCTTCCTTCGCCTAGCTCTTCTTCCTCAGGCTGGCCGTTGATCGCGCTCGTTTCGTAACCGATCGTCTCTAGTTGCTCTCTAGAATCTTCTGTCTCTGCGCTTCTATACAGTATCGGTTTGGTACCGTTCTCTGTGACGCCATCTGCATCTTGCCTTTGGTCTAACACCACGTCTCTTGCAATCGTGATCTATCACTTGTGTGGATCTCAGACTTGATAACCAGTTGCAGTGTAGCCAATCATGATGTTCTTTTCCGACTCTGGGTCCAGTTATCCTCGTTTTTCTTTCGGCACCCAAGTGTATGCCGCACAACCGAAGACTAGCATTTGACTGATGTTGGGTTTTCTACCATTCCATACTTCATACACTGTCTTCTTTTCATTTGGCGCCAAGGTTGGGTTCCGGTTGCTAACGTATGCAGCGGTTACCATTGCTCGCGACATTTCCAATAATGTACGATTCATTTGTTCCGCTACTCCATTTTCCTCTTCCCTTCCGGTTTCGAGCCGTTCCAAATTCTTCAGAAGAGCGATTTTCCGGACACTCGTCTCGTTTATGTCCAAAATTTTTTACAGCCGGAATTCCCATTTTTTTACCAGCAAAAGCCGATTCTCCCCATCACTAGGACTTGAATTTGCGCGATCCACCTGTTCGTCCAGGAGTCGTTTAGGTCAGATAATTGGGCTGTATCGTCCCGAGGGCAGTAATAAGCGCTTTATAAGATTTTGGTAGCGCTAGCAAGAGCTGACACACCACATCTCTACCTGCATGTTGACTTCCGCTGCCCTTAGCTCTCGCAGAATCTTCTAGGAACGGAGACAAAATGCCCTCACTTGTCCGCCTTCAGCCAGTTTTAGCTCTTGAAACTGCTTTTCAGAGTTAAAAAGCAAAACCTGTTTATCATACACAGACTTCGCAACCAACTGTTAAGTGTACAAGACAATGGCGGTGCTAGCCCTATGATCCTACTGACGAACATAAGACGACTGGCTTGTTAGGCAAGCATCGTATCTCGAGACCAGATAGGAGATTAGGGCTTTTTCAGAGTTAACTTGCTTGCAATTCCAACGCGTTCGAAAACTTTTTTCAGAGCGTCCCAGACATCACCTAGGAAGGCACATAAGTAACACACAAAACATGTTAGAAAATAAGTTACATCGAAGGCAGTCATATAAGTGAACTAAAAGCGCAATTGAAAACTTGTGTTTTAATAATATTGTGTTTGAAGTTGTTTTTCATCAGTAGTACAACCACATTTCGACAACAAGCTCGATTTTTTCTGGTTTTGGAGATGTTTTTAATAACATGAGTTCAACAATAACGCAATGCCCTGAGGATGAGGAAATGCCCTGATGACGAGGAAATATATCCTCGAAACTTCGGCTTTGACATAGTAAAACGTGTTTTAAAGAAACCCATGACCGAAATTGCCATCATTGAACCCATGAACTATTTATTGGTCAAACACCGCTTAACATTTAACAATAACTGTATCCTTACTATGTTTTTTCGTAAGACATTACACCATTTAATAACAACACTACGTACTTGTAAAGTGCTTTTCCTTACGATAAAGGTCGTAGCATTCAACAGCCAACGTAAAATTCCTTGGTCAAAATAATATTTTAATCATTCGAACGATTTCTATATTTATTCGAAGCCGGTCAAACTGCACCATTAGAAATTACACAAAACGCTTGCAGTGTAACCAATATCACTCCAATTTCAGTTTCTAGTTTTGTTAGATGTTATGTCCAGATAACGTTGAAACTATGAGAAAACAATTTAAATATTCAAGCGAAAGAAACGACTCATTTTGAAAGGTAGAGTATTATTTCTTGTCTTCCATTTGTAATCAATTAAAACTGCCACTGATGAAAAAAGTTGTCGATCTAGTTGCACTGCGCATAACAACACATTTGCGCATGCGCTGGTTAACAGTTGTCATAGCAACAGATTTGCGCATTGCCGTTTTAGTTCTCGGGATGTATTTTGCCACTTCGTTTTATCAAGTTGTCTTGCTTTCATGCAGTTATGTAATACTTCATATAGTATCGGTACTTGTTCTAGTAGTGTAAATGTTTTTGCTTTTCTGGTGATAGAGATGTCATGGAATAGGTAGCGTCAACTATTCTATAACAACGTGTGTTACATGAGCAGGTTGCCTGAGCGCCTGTTCTTCAACATCTGATCCGGAGCGAACGGCTGAAATGCTTATGAAATGCGCTGTCTCGCCAGCTACACCTAAGACGGCAGCCCGGTCGCGAATCTAGGCATCCGCAGCAACACTTAAGACGGCAGCACGCCGAAAAATAAAATATTACGAAGAATCAAGAACTGAATACGAACCGGTACAATCGGCAACGACCTAGGCGACGAAATAAGGACGACGATTGGAAGCTCGGTACATGGAACTGTAGATCGCTAAATCACCTAGAAACCTGCCACGTTGTGGGCAGGATGCAGCGTTGTGGGATCAAGTGGCAAGGTTTGGTGAGAATTAAAGACCGGTTCTACAACTACACTATCCTCAATGTGCAATGGGCTTTAAATGGTGAGTTGACAACCTGGAAGGAGCGACCGACTTAGCTCCGGTCCTCACAAGTTCCTATCTTACGCCTCCACGAGTCGCATGATCACAATAGACTGCCAGCTGAAACATGGACACAGCTGGTTGGCGTAGCTTGGGAAATGTTGTCAATCAGGCAATAGCTAAGTGAGAGGGTGCGACGCGATCATTGGCGCGCTAACCATATTCCGGCGGTAGAGGAAATGCTTCGCCAACCTGAGCGTCTGTTCACCAAGATGGTGCGGCTCAAAACAGCGTCTGTTCTCCATGTTAGGGGCGTCTGATCGACGTCTTGGTGTCAACGTGGGACTCTAAACAGTGCTGACACGATGGTCCTCCGGCGAGACAGGGGGTTGGTGCAGGCCTTACAAGCCAGCCGTAAAAATCATCAGCACAGGAAGCAAACAATGTAAATTCGGACCGAAACAATTACCATAGACCCAGGCAACGAAAACGGACTAACTATTGGAAACTCAGATCATGCAACTGCAAGCCCCTTAATTTTTTTTGGAAGTACCCGCATTCTTTCCGATTTATTGAGGGTCCGCAAGTTCGACATTGTAGCGCTGTAGGTGGTATGCTGAAAGGGAGTATCGGTACATACGTACAAAGATGGGTATACCATCTACCAGAGCAGTGGCAACACACACGAGCTGGGCACAACTTTTATTGTGATGGGTGAAATGCAGTAGCGCGTGATGGCCAATCGACAACAGAATGTACAAGTTAAGGATTAAAGGCCGTTTCTCCAACGTGAGCATGATTAACGTGCACAACCCTCACCTACGAAGTAACTACGACGATAAGGACGCCTTTTACGCGCAGCTGGAGCGTGCATACGATAGCTGATAATTGAGTGTGAGGAAATGGAGCGGCCGAAATGTGCCGGGATAAGGATGGAAGAATCTTGACGGATGAACGTAAGGTGATCGACAGGTGGAAGCAGCATTACAATGAACACCTGAATGGAGCAGATGCAGAGGACCAATACGGCAGGAGGAACGACTTTGTCAGCACAACGGATAAGGGAGACATTCCGACCCCTACGATAGGTGAAGTTAAGGATGCCGGACAACAATCCCGCAAAAATGGTGTTCGTCTCGAACCCGGCCGGTACAATACGTAGAGGTGCACAACGTGCTAAGTGGTCAGACCAAGTGGAGCAAGATCTTGGAAGTGTGGGACTCTCAAGAAACTAGAGACGAGTTGCTATGAACCGAGGACGTTGGCGTAACATTGTGATGCAGGATGTTTCACAAGGAAAGTATCCTCAATGTGCAAGACCCTCACGAAGAAAGATCCGATGTAGAGAAAGAGAAGCTTTCTACGCACAGCTGGAGTCAGTCTACGATAGCTGCTGGCGTAGAGACATCAAGATCGTTATCGGAGACATGAATGCTCAGATCGGTAAGGAAGACGTATACATGCCTGTGACCGACCCTTACAGCCTGCACACCGTGACGAAAGACAACGGCCAAAGATGCGTTGACTTCACAGCTTCACGAGGACTGGCAGTCCGAAGTACCTTATTTCCCTGAAAGGACATCCACAAAGCTACCTGTAAATCACCAATGTATAGAAAACCAAATTGTTCTTTTTAACGGCCGATTCTTCCCAGAAATGTACACACCAATCGCGGTGCGGATATTGGCTCGGACCATTATCTAGTTGCGGTATCTTTGCGCTCAAAACTGACGACCGTATACCACGTGTGACATCGCCGAGCCCCACGGCTCAACATCAAGCAGCTCCGGGACCCCCAGACTGGGCAGATCAACGAAAGAGAACAAGGCCAACTACAAACGGGCACGGAACGACATGACCACGATTCTCATACGTAAGAAGCTTCAGCAAGAGGCTCGTGAACATAAGGAGCTGGAGCAGCAGTACCGTGCCAATTGTGTGCGGAAGTGCAACGACGCGGATGGGAACCTTCTCACGGATGCCAACGAGGTGGTCCACAAGTAAAAGGAGTGCTTCGTTGGACACCTGAATGACGATACAGTAAACAGAAGCGAAGCAGGAATTTAGGAAGTTCCAGCCCCCGATGTTCATGAAGTTCTTTGTGAGATCGGGAAGCTGAAAAATAATAAAACCGCAGGCAAAGACGGTGTTACGTTTAAGAATAATATTAGCGAACAAAATTATGGTAAGGGTGAAATTTGCGTTTGATCGCACCACAAGTAAAACATTACGTCATCTGCGAACGATTTCACTCCACACTGCTATAAAACTACAATAGCCTAAGTCCGCCACAAGGGATGCTAAAGAAAGAGAAACGTCAAGAATAAACTATGACAGCGGGATGACAGGGAAAGCACTTCCGTTAGGCAAGAAAAAGCACGAGTGAGGTCCCTTGTTCCTTGTAATTGAACTCTCGTGGCGTGCACAAGTACGAGAAAAGTGGTGCGCGGACAGAACAAAGCCCGCCGCGAAAAGGGCATAGAGTCGAGTACGCGAGTGAACAAAAAACCACCACGTGTCGAGTACGCCTATAAAGAAAAACCGCCGCAAAAATGCGTGGTGTCGGGTGTGCAAACAGAAGCAAAACAGCCGCGAGAGAGGCACAGTGTCGGAGGTGCTATTAAAGTAAAATCCGCCGCAAAGAAGGCGCCAATAAGGATTCACCCGCGAAACAAGTGTTTGCCCGCGGATGCGCGAATGACGGCAGTGTGGCGGGTGCGATATCTCCGCACAAGTCCCGGCCAGTGTGACATCGCCGTACAAATTCCGGCTTGAAGGCCAAGTCAGCGGGATCAGTCTCGCAAGCCAGCCACTCCGCGGGGGAATTCAGAGTGCCTGTCGCCATTTTGGACGGCCATTCATCGGCGGAAAAGTGACTTCTGTTACTGAAAATAACCAGTAGTGATCACTAGCACAAAGACGAGTGTTCGGAAGGAAAGCGTGAGTAAACTTTGAGTAATTCGATGTTTCTCCATTAGTTAAACCCCGCAAGGAAGGGGAATATTTGTAAGGCGTTGTACTCCCCTATGCAGGGACAATAAGAAGTTAGCCGCGCCCTGACCTTGTTTTGTCAGGCAGGAGCGAAAGTCTAACAACGGACTGCCGAGTGAGCTCTTTAAACTTGGCAGAGAGGCGCTGGCTAGAGCGCTACAATGGGTCATTTTCAGGATTTGGGAAGAGGAATAACTGTCAGACGAGTGGATGGAGTTAGTCGTCTGCTCCATCTATAAGAAGGGCGACGACCTGGAGTGTCGCAACTATCGCGGTATTTCGCTCATAAATGGTACCTACAAAATACTCTCACAGATCCTTTAACCAGAAGGTTCGTGGGCCAGTACCAAGCGAACTGCATGGGCTGCATGTCCGTGACCAGCTCGTCTCAATCCGACAGATCTTCCAGAAATGTCGCGAGAACACCGTGTCCACACATCACATATTCATCGACTTCAAGGCGGCATATAATACAGTCGAACAACTATGGCAGATCATGCAGAACAACGGCATTCCGGATAAGCTGACTCGGCTGATCAAGGCCACCATTGCACAAGTGATGTGCTACGTGCGTGTTTCGGGGATACTCTCGAGCAAGTTGACGGTGTACAAAACCCCGGTAACACCGGAGGTCCTCTACGGAGCCGACACAACAACGCCTCTCGCGGAGGACCTTTATGCTCTTGGAGTTTTCTAACGAAAGGTGCTGCGGACTATCTACAGTGGAGTACAGACGGAAGTCGAAGAATGGCGACGGCGCATGAACCATGAGCTGAAAGCGCTGCTTGGCGAGAACTACATTGCACATCTGGCGAATGTCAATAGGTTGCCGTGGTCCGGTCACGCCGTAAGGATGCCGGACGACAACCCTGTGAAACACTTCTCTTCAGTAACCCTGCCGGCATCAGAATTAGAGGGGCGCTACGTGAACGATGGTTCGACCAGATCGAAGAAGACTTGCGGGTGATGAGACGCCTGGGGAACTGGCGAAAACAGCCCAAAACCGAGCGAAATGGCAACATCCTTTTGACACAGCACAAGCCACCATGGCTCTCGTCTAATTAGTAAGGTAAGTAAGGACTTTGAAGGCATCTAAAGAATTTCAAAAATTTGTAGAACGTAAAAATATTGATGACTTCGGAAAGTTTCAAAAAATTAATGAATTTAAAGAATTCCAAGAATTTTAAAAAATTGAAGAATTAAAAGAATTTGGAGAATCGTCGAATTTGAAACAATTAGCGAATTTAAAGAAGTTGAAGAATATAAAGTCTTTGAAATATTTGAAGAATTTAAATAATCTAAAGACCAGGTCTCAACGCAGTTTCACAAAACAATGCAGCAACAGTAAAAGCCCACAATTATAATCTATCAACGTATATTTTAACATTATCTGTATTGATTTTATTCACAAATGCTGACCTCTGTCACTCGCAGAGGGAAACTTACTACACATACATATATACGAGCCACAATCTCTTCACCGTAGAGAGCTCAAACTACAAAATCAATGCCGACGATGCTTGGATCGCATCACAACAAAACTCCGTCTCCTTCTAATCGAATGTTCAAATAGTTAGTATTTACGTTCCTGTTTTCCTGGAGAAAATCTCGTTTCTAAAACCTAACCTAGACGAATCTAACGGTTCGGGTGCTTACTTACTGGTCACCCGAACGGTGTATCCTATGGCTACCGATTACAAACTACATTGCAGAAAGTGAGAGGGAGAGAGAGGGTGAATTACTATCTCAAATGAATTATACAAGCAAGGGATGCTCAAACGGAATAATAACGTCAATAACAGTGCTGCTACGAGAGTCCAGTCATGGATTTGCGTCATGGATGGCAGTTTTTGTCAAATTTTTTTGTCAGTGTGAAGTACTCATCAATCGTAAACTTCTGTACAGGAGTTCAAATTCAATTAAAATTTAGTCAGTCCAAAATATGTTAAAAAAGAAGCTTTTGTTTCTATTTTGTCCCCTCTAATCCTTGCAGCCCAAACCGGCCGACCAGTTACAGATGCCGCCAACCGGATCGTAGCTCAGTCCCTTGGGGCAGGTGTACTCCCAGCCGACGACGCCACCGATCTCCATCTTGGCACAGGAAATGAACTTCTTGCAGGACAGCGGATGCGGGAAGTTACCCTGATCGAGACACTCGACGTGACCCGGCCCGTGCATGATAACCTTCACCTGGGAGCTAGTCTTGCCGATGATCCGCTGGTCACCGTCGTCGTAGTAGTCGTAATCGATCGGCGAAGGCCGGAAGGGTTTCATCGGGCGGAAGGCGTCGTCCTTTTGCTGCCGGAAGCCAGAGATGGACTTTTCATACGAACCGGGCTTACGTTTCCATTGGTTGTTGTTGGCGGTTGTTTCCCTCGGCCGGGGGCTGTTGGTCACTGGTGATAGCGAGGTGCTGTAGAACCGGGCCGGTGTCGTTTGCTCGTAGTAGTACTGGCTTTGGGTGGAGATTCGGGGCCGTTCGATCAGTTTTTCTGTTGGATTGCGATAGTTTATGAGAAGGGAAGTTTTCTGACAAGAAAAGGTTGACTCACGTGATCTCCTAGTGGTACTGTACGGTTCCGAGTAACTCTGGAGCGAATATTCGTGGGTGATGTTGTACTTGTGCGTGGAGGCGCGCTGGTAGTGCGACGGAAGCTCGCCAATGTTGAGAATCTTCATCATCTGTTTGAGTTCCTGCTTTTGGGCGGGTGTTTCCTCCGGGAAGACAAAGTTTCGGCTCGTCGTGGATGTTATCGGCAGCGGTGCTCGGGAAATTGTGGTGAAAGCGTCCAGCAAATCGTCCTCCAGACTGCCGGTACCTTCGCCGATTTGGTTGTAGCGATTTTTCGCCTTAGCCAACTTGCTGTTCTGCTGGATGCTAGGTTCAATCTCCTGATCGACATCACCATCCGGGCTGGCGGCTGCCACCGACGCTGGGAGCTCGGTACCCGGCGAGGCACGGAAGCGATTCTTGTTGAAAAACTTATTCGTCGGCGACGAGGCTGGTCCTGCGGTGGTCGGAGCTGTGGCGCGGTTCAGCGAAAAACCCGGTCGACGTTTGAACAGACTGTTCACTCGTGTCGTGGTCTCTGTAATTAGATTAATTCAACGATTATACAACTCAATTACAAATATAATTTATATGGTTTACGTCGATCGTAACCCTGATCGGGAGCCAGCCGCCTAGCGGCGGGGCATGCAAAGCGAGAAACCCATCACAAGCATAGAATCCGGTTTTTGTTTGCTTCTCTCCAGCTGGCCGCATTTTTTGTGACCATCGAAGGTTGCATAACGTGGACTCGCACTGCATAACAGCCTCACACGCTAGCCCTGGTCGCGGAACAAGTTGGAGGACTTTTACTCGGGTGACTTCACCCGGTGGCGCAGCCTAGGGTAAGGTGACATAATGCAGGACACAGCCTCGGTTACGATCGTAATCGATGACATATTATTATTGCCGATAGACAGACAGACATTCATTTCAGTGCAGCGCACGCGCTTTCGGTCAATCCGCGCATTACTTCCTCGATGTCGAGACGAGAGTGCCTTCGGTCCCTGCCGAAGTGGCACTCGGAGTGACACTCCAACTAGATTAAAAACTCGTTTCAATGAAACTAACGAACGAGGAGGTCGTTGTTGGTTGGTGAATTATGCATTAAAAGCACTTGTTTGGGTGGCCAACATTTTTTTCCTATCAGAATCTAGGAGCTGTTCGAAGCAGTTTGACACTTTTCGGCACCTTGTGGTGCGTATATGGAAAACTACTCTGCCAAGTCTGCAAAGTAGGCGGTGTTAATTGATTTGCAGTCCCGTGAAGCAGGTAATTGTGGCGATCTATTAGAAGCGAAGGTTCTTCTGGTGGTTGAAACTCGAAAGGAATGCAGCTCGGAAGCAAAAATAATCGCTCGAGGGGGTGCATGAATAATAATTAAAGCCGCTGTGGTAAAAAAGAGAAGAATGTTCGCAGATCCGGTTTCGGACTGCGAGGTTGTACGAGTTTAAGCTGTGCAATTAAAAAACTATAGTATTTTTTCCTTCTGATTAAAATATTTTACACCGATTGTGCAATTTTCTTGCTTAAGAAATTTTGTTTTTGCTGGATGATTTCTCGAATGAAAAAAGCTAAAATAAATTGAGGATGACATCAACTTCGACTATAACCTATCTCTGAAGCAGCTGGTCAGCTTGAAGCAGCACACCACCAAGGTAAACGTGTCCTAATTTGAATAAAATTCCATTCGCGTGTTAGCAAACGACACAGTCGTTACCACAGAAGAAGATGACACCGAAAAGCCGGTTTCTCTTTTACCTCGCTCGGTCGGGTTCGTGTCCAGCATCCTGTTGTAGTCGCTGCTTGTGCAAAACGCGCATAACTTCACACAGCACGCGGTGACTCAATCGGGCAGGCAAATGACGAACCGGTAATGATTTATTCGCTGTGCTTTTGCCGTTTTGTCCTGTTGGTTGGTGGTCGCTTTGATCATACGTGACTTGTGCGATTATACAATTGCTACGAAAAAACATGCAATGATGCAGCGCAAGAGTCAGTCTGTGAATTTGTGAACTCCGATTTCACCTTGGCCAGCAGCAAATTAGCAAATTCTTTGCCAACCTATTCCGATCCATCAGTTCGATTGTGGTAACTACCAACAGAAGCTATTGTAAAAATCCGGTCTCTCTTCTAAGTCCTCCCAGTGTCGGATTTTCAGCGCTATTCATCTGTCCAACAACAGAAGCACCGCCGAGCGACGATTTGATCGAGTGTGCCGCGATGTTTGATGGGCTTTTCAACGCAGGAAAGTCATAAAGTAGCGCTCATCCTGGGGTTTCAAACGAAGAAAAAATAAATTCGTTTGAAACGATGCATGCCACGCAAAGATCAGAGGAAGGTTCGTGACTGGGCAATTTGTTTGTGTGTTACGTGACCACATACCGGCCCCTTTGAGGGGGGGTCCCTTGTACCGAGCGGAGATTGACGAAGATTATTTCTAACGAAGAAGCCACGGCGGCTGGCGCGGAGTCAGAAGAATTAAGTTGCTTTTGCACCGATTTGTAACCGTCGCCGTTTCATCAGTGCAAGCGTTGGCGCTAATTGGAAATCAGGTTTGCAAACGTGTCCATAAAAGAACCGATAATTAATAGGTAAACTGTCGTCGCTATTATGGCAGGCTGTACAAATGGACGATGAACAAAGGCAGTTTCACTGCAAGCAAACATCTTTGATTGTTTAACATTTTTGTGGTAGCCTGGTAGGGTAGGTATTAAAATGCAAACAATGCTTTCGGCTGGTATGAGGTTCACAATTAAAAAGCATCTCACACAGGGTTAAAGAGGTTACACAAGAGTGTCACCCAACCAAAAGCTTCAGTCGTTTTGCATTTGTTAGACTTGTTAATGATTGTTGGCGGGTAGTTTATACACCGTCCTTGGTTGGAATTTTTTCCCGTCTTTCTGTTGATGGAAAGTGGTGCTTATGAAATAAGCCTTCTCTGAACGCTAGCACAAATTGAGTCGAAGCTGCTGAGAGGGATTAGCTTCAAGGGGGGACCAAAAGTTTCATAGCAAAAATTCAGTTATAATTTATAGTAGCTTGCGGAAGAACGCTGAGGATTTCGCTTATTGCGAAAGCAATAAAATTATTTTGAAACACATGATTGTTGTGTGTGAAACGAGAAAAAGATTTTTGAATTTTATTAAAAATACCAACAATCCTTCTAAATGCCAAAAACTTTAACAAATCGCCAGACACAGCTTGCCGAGCAAGAGAGAGAGAGAGAAAACAATCCCCATTTTTCTGACCGAAAACCTCCAGAAACCGCTCTAATTTCCAAACACACGACTAAAAAAATAGTTCCAAGTTGTGTTAGAAATCGCTAAAAATTGAATTCATAAAAAAATTGTCACTTGTGGTGACTGTGAAATATTTGCACATTTTAAAATGGGCCAAAAACCTCAGCAGATATAAACTGGATAAGAAAATAATAAACAATCATGTTTTAAATTAGTAAAAATCGCGTACAAAAGACAGTAAAAATCCCGAAAATGTCCTGTTATATTACCTGAAAAAAAAAAACACCTACATCAGAAAAAGCTGTTAATGAAAGTTATTCCGGTGTAGTTAAAATGCTAGAAAAAAGTCGGGTCAATACCAGAATAGGTTTGAAAAGCGAATGATATCCATGAACTGAAATTCACATAAATCATCGATGCTCGTTTCTAGAGTCCAAAAAAAGCCTAGCAAGAAATTGGTCTAAAATCGCTTCGAAAAACATAAGTTTGAAAATTTCGTTTCCAAAAGCTCAACAAAAGTTGAATTAGAAAATCGAATCGATTTATTAATCATGCAAAAATAAGCTTCCAACTCGCTGAAATTCAACTAAAAGAGTCTACTAATCAGTGGAAAGTGAATTTTATTAATTTTTAAAGGTATAGGTAAATTTAAAGGTATGTTTGGATATCAGAAAGAAATTGTTAATACAATACGAAATGGCTGTTCGTGCTGGATTGGCGTGCATGATTACAAAAAAGACTACTCCAGTTATTTTTACAAAATTACATTAGTTATGAACGTAATTATAATATGCAATTCCACCGCAGTTATAATTTTTTCAACGCTTTTGTTGCAAAAAGTACCAAAATTAGAGCATTTTTAACCCTTTCCCGCTCATGGTGACTCTAGAGCACCAAGAATTATAATCATCATATCTTGACATAAAATAGCTTGTTGTGCTAACGATTGTTCCATAAACTTTTATATGCTGCCTTCACTGGGCATTTTCTTCAAAATACTACAGTTGACAGTATTTTTAGTTAGTCTACAAAGTGTTCAGCTTGAATTTTCTCGTGAAGCTATAAATTTGAATGATAAACCTTGTGAGCCGGAGAGGGTTAAATATTTCTTTTTTCCAATTTTCTTTGGACGGATTTTGATGAGAGTGTTTGATTATATGCGATTATAAATGCAAAAGATAATTTCTCTGTGTCCCTTTTTTACTTCGAAAAAAAAAAATTAAAAAAAAACCCATTTTCAAAGTCTAATGACTCTCTTAAATCAGCATTTCAAAACTTTAATACGCTGAGAATGAAGCCACCAACAAAAAAGAAATGTGGAAAAAAGACCGCTAATAAATCAAAAACAATTTCTATATATGTATATAACATGGAACTTACTTAAAAGTTAGTTTTTTGTACTTAACTTTTGTTAGTTGCATTTTACACGAAAGTATTGTTCGGAGGAATTGTTAAGGCACACAAAACACATATTTTTGCCAAAGGTGCTCTGGGACTATTCCTTACAAATTTATATCATATTTTAGCTTATTTTTTCGATAACTTCAAGAACGTATAAGTTTAGAAGGGGCAAGTGGAATTATTATGTCAATACTTTTTCTTGAAGTTAAGCTGAAATACTATAAACTCCTTAAAGTTCTTTGTCCTAATCTACCCATATTAGAGTACGGCGAGCATATGTTACAGTAGGTTTTCATATATCAAAAATACTAACTTTTTTGTGTTAAGAGATAGAGGAATGGTTAATTCGGCAAAGTTTCATAACATGCAAAAATTTGAATCTTTGCTGAACAAACAAAATTTTTATCTTCATTGGGTACAGAGTTACAGAGTAATTTCTGTGAAAGTTACTTAGAAGTTAATTTTTTGCACCTAACTGTTGTCAGCTACATTTTACAAGACGTTGCTTGTTTCCCTGGTTAAAAATGACTGACATACTGACAAGCGATTCCACTTATATAAAGAGGTAGAGTTTGTAACGAACGACTATTTGAAAAAAGGTGTTTAGTTTAAGTTCAAGAAACTGTGCCATGCTTTAACTGTTGTCATAATCCTAAAGAACATTTGTTCTACTAAATTATGTAAATTTCAAAAAAAATCTGAGTACTTACAATAATCTGTTGGATTTTAAACATGGATTCAATGACGCCAAAAATTCTCGAAACACGCTCTTAAGCGTTGGAGAATTGATGCAAGTTGTTCCAAACAATGTTCCAAAATAAGGTGAAAATCCTTGCATAACGCATTTCAAAGCCAAGAATCATTTGGCATTAATTTATTTAAAATACGCTCAAGCCACTTTTTTAGGTAGGGAAAGGTTCAATGGAAGAATCCGTCTCAGTTTTGAAACAAAAACCATTTTCACAGCTCAGTCAAACTTTACTTGTGCAGCCAGCTGTTTAATGTACAGGACAATTGTGAGACTAGTGCTACGATCCTTCTGACACAAACAGTTTTCCCGGGGACTGCTCGAACCTACGACGATTAGCTTTTTAGGCATCGCACCTCGAGACCAACTGGAATGCTGTACTAATTCGAATTCCGAATTAAACTTATTCCAATTCCCGTTCATCGTCAAATAGGTCAAAATAGCATGAATAAGACAGTGACTCTCAAAAACGGTTTCAAGTTAGAGATAATTGCTTCGGAAAATCTAAATTTTCGTTAAAAGAATTGAACAGAATAAAAACGTTATAGGCTAAAAGTATTAAAAAAAAAAACAAAATAATTGTACCCGCAAAAGTGAACCACATCCATATAGTGCAAAATTACAGCAATTTTTTACTAAGAATAATAGCTGGATATTGATCCTGGCGTTGCTCGGGATAAAATGGGCTCAAAATTTAAAATTACTTTTTATATTGCACAACCCTGTTCAGCACAGCTCACGTCACATTTCACATCGTATACTTCTATCATCACTTCAAATACACGTCAATATTCTAAGGACGCAAAGAGCGGATTTTTTGGGTTGTTTTACAGAAACTAGGAATCGTCATTTCGGATTTTGAAATGAAACCTGGAGTCGTGACGAATAATAGCACATTGTCAACAGAATCCATGGATTGCAGGTGTGATCAATTAACCTTAGAGAACTCTTGGATTTATTTCCTGAAGTAAACGAAATAGGACTTTTTGAGTACATACACGCAAAATTTGTACTTGTTACTTTAAAAGTAATAACGAAAAATCTCTTTCTGGCAACAACATTGTTACTTAAAAAGCAATAACATTCATCTCCAGTCAAGTAACAACACATACAGGGTGCGCCATAATTATTGCAACAAGAAACAGAGGACCGTTCAGCACGTTTTTTTGCAAGTAAGAGAAAATTTTTGAAATAAGAATAATTCATTGGATAAAACCAATTAAAGAAAACAACAACTCATTCAAAGTGTCCTTCTTTAGCTCTGATGAAAGTTCGGTGACACTTAGGATAAGACTCGACGGCGGACCGAATGTTATTTCGAGGAATTTCCTTCCAGCAAATAGAGCAAAGACTGTTTCAACTCGTCCAAACTTGTATGTTTTCTTGAGCAGGCCTCTGCTTCTCACATCCTCCATATCTAGAAGTCCATCATGTTGAGATCTGGCGTGTTTGGAGGCCACTCATTCTTGGTGATAACCGAGGAAAGGCTGGACTTGCACCAATCTTTAACGGTCTTTTCTGTGTGAGCCGGAGCACCGTCTTGCATGAAGGTATAGTTTTGATTGTTATTTGTTTTCTGAGTCCAACCCTGTCTACTGTACACCCTGTATATTTTTTACATGCAATGAGATCGCGGCTATGTCATAATGGCAGAACTTTTTCTCGTTACCTCAAAATCTACTACGGAAAGTTTTCCTTCTAGCATCAAATTCGTTGCTTGACAAGTAATAACTTTCATCTCCAGTCAGGAAAAAACACACACTTTCGCATTTTTTGCACATGTTACTAGTTTCTCCCACCTCAATTTCATCCGGTGTAGGGGGATTAGGGACATAATGAGCACACGCGGTGAAATGGGCACCCCTCTTTTATACGAAACTACGCATTTTTTAATACAATGTGGTATGTGGAACTCTTCCGTAGTTACTACAGTATCTCTTTATGCAGAACAAAAGTGATTTGTCTGTTTAAAATATGGAAAAAATTTGAAAAAATCAACTTGGTTTCCGGATGTTGGAAAATTTATTATTATTACGCACTACAAAATAAGCTTCTACGGTCGTTTCAATGGCTCAATCAAGTATGTGGACACATCAATATGACGTATGGGTCGTACCCCAAATTTCACCATCATTGAAGTTTTGATTTTAAGCTATAATTAATATTAAAATCTCATGTTAACTTCAACTAATTCTATAGGGGCGAAATGGTCACATTTAGGTGGGGTGGAATGAGCACACCTTGTCACATAAACTTACTTGAATTTCATCTCAGTAGAATTGTGAGTTCGTCTGTTTCCATTAGGGAACCTATACATTAGAGAAATGACAAGACACTCACCGTTAAGGCAACTGTCAACATCAAAACGGATAACGGCAATGCAAAATTATACAGCTCGCCCGGTTCCCTAGTTTCCATAGTCAGTGTTTGTTTACAGTGATGGTGCGAACATATTTTAGGAAATCTTTGAGACCGAATCGGTCAGAAAAAGGAACTGCAGGCAGAATTGGCCACCATAAGGCGCGACGGGACATTCACGAAACAAGCCGCCAAGTATCACGGCATCTCGCGACAAACGTTGGCCCATTAGTTGTACTTCAACACAGTTTCAAGATATTTTCTATAAGAGTGCTTATTATACCCCGTGGGTGCTCATTATGCCCCAGTGGGGTGCTTATTGTGCCCCACACATCGACTGATTGCTAGTTTTTGATGCATGAATTTAATTTGTGTTTTTCACCATTATACGATGAACTTTTCAATTTGTGAATAGTGTACCTTTAATTATAGATAGTGAATTCAAGTTTTGCACTGAAGACAGTTAAAATTTTTTGCTGTTTGTAAACATGCTCTAAAAATTTTACACCATTCATCATTCCGGGGTGACTTTGATCACTTCATTATTTAGATGAATTTGGAGTAACACTTTGCTGCTTTCACTGAATTGAACAGCCTAAAACGACTTAAACGAGTTTATAAATATGAGAAGCAATTTGGGGGCCATACACATTCTACGTGAACAGTTCATGTTGGCGAATATCCGAGATTTCTACCAAATTTTCAGAATATATATGAATGATTATCCACTAAGAGGGAAGGTGGTCTAAAATCATAAAAAACTAGTCCACGTGAAATATGATTTATGCAAATGTCCAAATTTGCATGTTATTTCACGTCTTGGGTTTTTGTTAAGAAGAAATATGTAATACGCTGTGGAGATTATTGGGACTCAACATTGCCTTCGAGAAAAAACTTGCAAAAATAATAATGAAATGCATTGTTATAATATTTGTTCATCTTTAGAAATAATCTGGGAACAAAATAAACAAACTTTACGTATTGCAACTTGTTGTTTTGAATCTGCTTGAACCGATTGTTTGTATATAACAAAAATCGCCAAAAATACACTTTATTTTCAATCAATATTTAAGCATGAAAAACACTCATTAAATAGCAGGAAATGCATCAATGGTAGCAATGCAGACATATATCCACACAATCAGTGAAGATTACGACAAATCCCAAGCACTACAACCGCTTTTTTACCACATTTTCAAAAAAGAGGTACAGTGATCAGAGTCACCCCGGTGATCAAAGTCAACCCAGTTTACGGTACCTTCCTTTTCTGTTATAATCGTTAGAGATGCAGGGGTCAACTTAATCTCTGGCAACAACGTAACACTTACTTTTTTTTCCTTCCCTAAAAACCGTAAGCGCTGTGAGCTAATGCGTAATAAAATGTTGCTCAAAAGTAAAAAAATCTTCTCCGTTTGTGTTGTGGATGTAGATTTTCATTCACAGCTCCGGACTTTGAATTCTGGAAACAAATAACTGGGTTTTGAATCACCGACTCTGCACTTTGACTATACTGTATACTCTTAAAACTAGACTCCAGACTGCATACTCTAAATTCTGGATACTCGATATGAATTTTAAACCTTAAACTCTGGCAGGTTCTAGAAAATGGTCCCTAGATTATGGAAGTTTGATTTCGAGCTATGAATACTAGATGATGAAAAATAAACTCTCAATTGCTGACTCTAAATTTCATACTCATGGTTTTGGAATTTGTATTCTGTACTGCGCGAGTTAGATTTTGAGCGCCAGATTCTGGTGTTCGAACATTAGATCCCGGTTATGTAAGATTCTAGCTTCAGGACTATGAATTGTGGATTTTGAACTCCAGACTCTGGACTCCAGACTTTGTTTTTTAGATTCCAGACGAGTTCTACATTCTAAACACTGGGACTCTGGGATGCTCTGGTAAGCTCCGATTTCTAGATTCTGTTTTATGAAGTCGGGCTTTTGGACTTTGGATTCAATAGTTCGCACAATAAACTTCGAATTCCAGATTCTGGTACCAAAACTATAGATTAGTTTCTGGAACTCAAACTCTAGATCCTGGATTCCTGATTTAGAACATTAAATTCTTAACGCTGCTTTGACTTTACAATTCGGAACTTCTTTCTCTGAACTCTGGATTTTGAGCTTCGAACTCAAGACATTTGGTCCTTGATTAAGAATTAAGAAAAGCCTTTTCAATCTCTCGAAGCCAAACCATATTTAAACGTTAGCGTAAGAAGGCCAACCACACTTTTAAAAGCGTAAAAAGACATCCTAAAGTGAAGACTATGTAACCCGAATCTGAGTAAAATGATGGTTTAAACTATCGTAAAACACCCCTCAACGTTTAAAAAGTATGGAAAAGAAAGCGATTTAGAGTATGCAGTCTGGTGTTTAGATTTAAGTATGCAAAGTATGGTCAAAGTGCAGAGTCTGTAATTCAAAACCCAGTTGTTTGTTTCCAGAATCCAAAGTCCGGAGCTGTGAGCTGTGAAAACCTTTATCCACAACACAAACGGAGAAGTTCTCGTTGTCCTACGTTATTAATGCGGTTGTGTGTCAGATATAATCTTGTACTTTTCCCCTCTTCTTTTCTGATCTTAAGATGCGTTTTTTCGTCATTTTCAATTTCGGTTTACTATTGTGAGTTTGATTTGGAAGAACTATTTTGGTTTTTTGTTATTGTAAAAACTTTGTTGCCTTAAGCGAACCGTTTTTTGCACTTTTTAATTGAGATTTTGTTGGGCTATATTTTGCTATTTTGAGTTCGAACTGGCGATATTGTTTCTGGTCTTTAGAAACGGACTTCGGAAAAATCACAATGAATCTTTATAAACATTTCTTAAGTATAGATTGAAGCTTTTTAGAGGTTCAACTGAAGACCGTATAAAGGCGGCACCGAGCACTAGAGGGTTATTATCTGTGATCTTTTAAACGGGCTTATAGACTCAAGAAGCATTTTTCGCCTTTCCCACCTCAGCTCGCGATATTTTTTAGCTATTTCCCGACCATTTATAATCACTTTCTCGCCACTCTATACTTAGCTAATGATTAGTTGTGCTTTTTCCGGCCTTCATTCCTGAGCTTAAACCGTGTTTTTTTTTGTCCCTGAGAGTCGTTTCAGAAACGTGTTTTTTTATCCAATCTGAGTTAAATTTAGAACACTTTTTGCCCTTTTTTGAGCTTATGGAAGCGATTTCTAACCATTTTGAGCTCAATTTGGATATTTTACTGCTTTTTCGGCATTTAAAAGCGTGTTTGGTCATTCTGAGCTCTATCTGGGATCATTTTTTGACCTTTTCATTTTGGCCTTGTCTGACCTTCAAAAGCATTTATTCGATATGCTGAGTTAAACTGGGAATCAATTTTCGCCATTCTGAGCTTATTTTGTTATTTTGAGATCATTTTCTCGTTCACCTTTTACAGACCTTTGTAGTGATTTTTTGCCATTCTGGGTTCAATTTTTTTCCATATTCTGAATTCAATTTGAGATCATTTTGAAACCGGGTATACCGATGGTAATCGTAATGTTTTTTGTACCTTTCGTACCTGGTCTGAGAAACGTTTTTTCTTACCTTTAATTAAATAAACTACAGAAACAATTGTTTACGAGATATGTAGATAGCTAGTGTTTTTTTTCTAGTAAATTTCGAAAGATTTGCAAAAATCTTACCACCATGAGATTTGAGTATTTGTTTTTCTCCTGGCGCAGCCTGCTTCTTTAGTTCAGTTGGCCCCACATTGTGAAATAATTCACAAAAGATAAAACAAAACTTCAACACTTGTGTCAAGCGATCTCAAAGCTGAACGACAATAAATCACCTCCGACAGTTTCGTGGTTGAGCAAACGGGTTTCATTAACTCTGGGTACTTACTACCGAAGGGAATGATAAATGAAAATGCCGCAGCTACCGTGTGAAAAAGTGTGCGATAGTATGAACGTTTACGCATCGCCTCCTCCATGCCACCCACGGTCGCCTCCCCTAGAGAGAGGGTGGTATTATCGTGTTTTTTCCCATTGAGCTGCCATGCGCGAAAGAGGCGGAAAGATGGAGAAAATTGCACCTACCGACCCAACCCTCCCTGAACGGTGTGTATTTAGTTGTTATTGGACGCGTTTAGTGACTTGTTTTAAAGTGTAAATCAATGCATAACAGGGGCGAATGAATTTCTGCGAAAACAAGCGGATTCCCACGCGCTTAAGTAACATCTAAGTCATAAATTATGACGGAGTTATTTTGGCAGTCAGTGGAGGATTTCAACCAGCAACGAACGCAGCTTCCCCGACTAGGCGGGCTCCAAGCGGATCAAGTCAAAATCAAGTTTGGGTTTGGCCTAAATCGATTCCGCCGCTGGTTTACGACGCACAAGAAACTCGTTCCCATCCTCTGGCGGTATGCGTCATGATTGGGTTGCGCAACAGTTTGCGCTTTCGTGTTTGCGTGTTTGTACGTTTGCCTGGGCGGAATCGCGTGGAATTGACGTCCTAGTTGTTCAATAAATTAAACGATACACTCCATACTAACTGCAGCAGCTGCTGCCGCTGCTTTTGCTGTATGGCGACCGACATACATCCGACTCAAATGACTTAAACGGCGACGCACAGCTGGTTTTGTTTTGGTGCAGTCACTCGTAGTCGAACGAGGAAACGCCTCAAAACGCCGTCATCTGAAGGTTCGCGCGGTAACGACCGATCTACTGGGCAGACATGTCGCGGCTCCGTCGGGAAAGAGCAGGAGCGGGGTTTAACAGTTTATGTCACATTCCAATCAAGCCGTATACAGAATTGTGTTACGCGAAGGCGCTTTACCAGTACAGACAGCCCACTAATTACGCGCGCGTTTTACAACTTCAACGTTTAGCAGAAATTACGATGCGTCATCGGAGCCGAGGCTCGTCGAAGATTGGTCTCGGTGTAAACACTTTCGCTCTCAGATGATATCTCAGAAAAACCGATCGATCAGATAAAGCCCAATCCGATCCGCAAGTTCGCGTGCGCTCGTGTACTCGCCAAATTGAAATTGCGATCGATCGACCGTACTTAGCATGACCGAAGCTCTCTCGACGTGATGTCGAAGTTAATTACGCTTGGACCGGGCGGGCAGCTGTAGACTAGCGAGAAACTTACAGCATGCCAAATTTGGTATGCTTTCACCAGTTTTTTTCTCCACTCCTCTTTCTCAGGTGGAGACAGTGACTGACTGACGAACGGTTTAAACGACTCAAGAAAGGACCAGCTACCTTTGGTGGGTTAATGGGGTTAATACTCTATGGCTGCAAAACACTTTGAATTAAGCGTGCTCTGTTTAATGGTCCATTAGTGTCCGTTTGCTCCAAAGGGCTCTAATTTCCCTGGTGCGGCCTTCTGCAAAACGGCGTTGAGGTTGTGCAGTGAGCGAGATCGTTTGACCGCGGGAAAGAGTTTACGATAATTGAAGCCGCAAAGACCCATGTTTACATGGGAAGAAAGCAATAACGGCTGGTAGGTAAAACGTGCATAAACAACTGAACTGAGATGTTGGAATTGTATAGGAAAAATCGCATATGGTGATTTTAAAATTGATTGAAATTAAACTGAGTTACACTTGGCGGCAGTAAAAACATTAACCTACTGGGCACAACCTTGCATTCGAACATTGCGATTTTTCCCATTTTTTATGTTTTTTAACTATAAGAAGTATATTTTGGATGTTTTAACCATCATCGTGAAAACTTTGGTGACTTAATTACTCCCTGAATCCGGCCGGAATGGCAGCCGGCCCAATTTACGGTACAAGAGGGAAATTATGCGTAACACAAAAAAGATTTACTCTGATTTTGACAGTGAGTATTCACCAAAAACATGGCATTCAGTTCCTTGATCTGAACTGAACGCCATTTCCAGTGTTTTTATTATTAAGTGCGCAACTTAGCTCTCGTTTTTTTAAATAAAAATAATTCATTTTGAACAAAATAGTTGCCTATAAGTCATTTGTATTGCTCATCGCCAGCTACAACTTTATCTCAACATTATGGCAGAGCTCAAATTCCATTACGAGAAAAATGTTCGTCTTTTGAGGCTATCTAAGAATCTAGCCATTTCTTAATGTCATATGAACTGCTTGCAGACCTCCAAGAACCGTATTATATAAACGGACTAAAGAAGTTGGAACATCGTTGGTTTTTTTTTTTTTTTTTTTCATCTATAGTTTATTTGACACGGCACAAATACAATTCAATGTTTAACGGCGCCAATTATATCTGGTAGCTTACTTTCTAAAGTATCTTAATAACTAAAAGCAAATTTTTTATCCTCGCTGCCGACTACGAGCTGAAACTAAATCTAACTTAAGCTAGAATGTTTTGCATGAAAAGCACTGATTTGTTGTTTGATGGTTTTCCATCGCCATAGGTAAGCAGCATATTGAATATGTTCCGCTGCTGGGCCAAGATATTACGGACTGGCATATTGGGTTGTCTCCCTCGGGGCCTGAGAGTATCGTGCGGGTCTAGTTGCTGTTTCCGGATCCGGGGTCTTAACGTGTTCTTGTCGTTTGGTTGGATGTAGGCGGAAGGGGATAGGACTAAACTGGGGCGTGGATGGATTTCAGGAAAACGTATATAAGGGACATGTAGGATAGGTCACGGCTCACCAAGACATCACGAACAGGAACAGCCGGCTGCCTACCTTCGGCCTGCAGGGAAGCTACTAATCTAGACCTGGCGTCACGGTGTACAGGGCATGACCAAACAACGTGCTCTATGTCGTGGTAACCTTCACCACAGGCACAAATACCACTCTCCCCGAGCCCAACACGACGGAGATGCGCGTCAAATCTATAGTGATTGAACATAAGCCGGGACATCACGCAAATGAAATCCCGACCTACATCCAATCCCTTGAACCACGGGTTCGTCGATACCTTGGGGATTATGGAATGTAACCACCTTCCCAGTTCCCCCTTGGTCCAAGAATTTTGCCAACTGATGATCGTATTCTGACGTACAAATGCGAAAAATTCATTAAAGGCAATTGGTCTTTCATAAATTTCACCGTTTGTTGCGCTCACCTTAGCCAAAGAGTCCGCTTTCTCATTACCCGGTATCGAGCAGTGAGAAGGGACCCACGCTAAGGTAATCTGAGTAGATTTTTCGGATAAAGCACTCAGATGTTCCCGTATTTTCCCCAGGAAATACGGAGAGTGCTTAACATCTTTCATCGATCGGAGAGCCTCAATGGAACTGAGACTGTCCGTAAAGATGAAATAATGGTCCGTGGGCATTTTTTCGATAATCCCTAGGGTGTACTGAATTGCAGCTAATTCTGCGACGTAAACAGAAGCAGGATTATCGAGCTTATGGGAGACGGTTTAATTGTTATTGAAGATACCGAAGCCAGTGGACCCATCAAGAAGTGATCCGTCAGTGTAGTACATATTGTCGCAGTTGATGTTTCGATATTTATTGGAAAAAAATTTCTGATCTGCTGCACGCGTAAATGATCCGGGATTCCACGAGTTTCTTCTATCATGGATGTATCGAAAAACACAGTAGAATCAGAAGTATTTGATAAGTCGACACGATTTGGAATATTCGAAGAAGGGTTAATATTTTGGGACATGTGATTGAAATACAATGTCATAAAGCGGGTTTGAGAATTAAGTTCGATTAACCTTTCAAAATTTTCAATCACGGGACGGTTCAAGACCTCACATTTGATAAGAATACGAGAAGACAGGCTCCAGAAGCGGTTTTTCAATGGTAGTACTCCAGCTAAGACCTCCAAACTCATCGTATGGGTCGATGCATGCAACCTAAGGCGATACGCAAACAACGATATTGTATTCGCTCCAGTTTGATCAAATGTGTGTTTGCTGCGGAGCGGAAGCAGAAACACCCGTATTCAATAACAGACAATATCGTTGTTTGTTAAAGCCTTATAAGGTCTCCTGGGTGGGCTCCCCACCATTGTCCGGTTATCGTACGAAGAAAATTCACTCTTTGTTGACATTTTTTCATCAGATACCTCACGTGACAACCCCAGGTGCCTTTAGAGTCGAACCAGACACCAAGATATTTGTGTACCAAAACCTGAGAAATCGTTTTACCCATTAATTGTGTTTGAAGCTTAGCAGGTTCATGCTTCCTAGAAAAAACTACTATCTCAGTCTTCTCCGGAGAGAATTCGATACCTAGCTGTAAAGCCCAAGCAGACATATTGTCCAAGGTATCTTGCAATGGTCCTTGCAAATCGGCAGCTTTGGCTCCTGTAACAGAGATTACACTGTCGTCTGCAAGTTGTCTTATCGTGCATGAGTTTGCCAGACATTCGTCGATGTCATTTACATAAAAGTTGTAAAGAAGGGGGCTTAAACATGAGCCCTGGGGAAGACCCATGTAGCTAATGCGAAAAGTTGCCAAATCGCCGTGCGTAAAATGCATGTGCTTTTCGGACAACAAATTGTGCAAAAAATTGTTCGAAAATGGAGAAAATCCTTGTCGGTGAAGTTTACCCGAAAGAATGTCAATAGAAACGGAATCAAAAGCCCCCTTAATGTCCAAGAACGCAGACGCCATTTGTTCTTTGCGAGCATACGCCAGCTGAATATCTGTTGAGAGCAACGCAAGACAATCATTCGTCCCTTTGGCACGGCGGAAGCCAAATTGAGTATCTGATAGTAGACCATTTGATTCGACCCAATGGTCTAAACGACGGAGTATCATTTTTTCCATCAATTTCCGGATACAGGATAGCATTGCAATCGGCCTATAAGAGTTGTGATCAGAAGCTGGTTTCCCTGGTTTTTGGATGGCGATCACCTTCACTTGCCTCCAATCCTGCGGTACAATATTTTGCTCCAGGAACTTATTGAACAAGTTCAACAAGCGCCTCTTGGCATTGCCGGGTAGATTCTTCAACAGGTTGAATTTGATTCTATCTAACCCAGGCGCGTTATTGTTACAGGACAGGAGGGCAACTGAAAATTCTGCCATCGTAAAAGGTGATTCAATCGCGTCGTGGCCCGGAGACGCATCGCGAACAATATTTTGCTCAGTAACAGAGTCCGGACATACTTTCCTGGCAAAATCAAATATCCACCTACTTGAAGACTCCTCGCTTTCGTTGACCGTTACGCGATTCCGCATTCTTCGGGCTGTGTTCCAAAGAGTGCTCATTGATGTCTCCCTCGAGGTCTCGTTTACGAACCGACGCCAATATCCGCGTTTCTTTGCCTTAGTCAAGCTTTTAAACTTGGTATCAAGCTCCGAATAACGTTTAAAATCGTCGGCATCGTCTGTATCCCGGAAGGTCAGATACGCGTCGGATCTTTGCGTGTAGACATCGGAGCACTCTTGGTCCCACCACGGAGTGGGAGGCCGTTCTTTGATCGTTACGCCGGGATATTTCTTCGTTTGGGCTTGCAACGCGGCGTCGAGAATCAAGCCCGCGAGGAGGTTGTATTCTTCAAGTGGCGGATGATGTTGTATCGACTCGACCGCTTTTGAAATCATTTCCTCGTATAACTTCCAATCGACATTCCGTGTGAGGTCATACGGAATGTCAATTGGTCGCATGCGAGTTGACCCGTTATTAATTGAAATAAGAATAGGCAAATGGTCGCTACCGTGAGGATCAAGGATTACCTTCCATGTGCAATCCAACCGTAGCGACGTCGAACATAAGGATAGATCCAAAGCGCTTGGGCGCGCTGGAGGTTTCGGGATACGTGTCATTTCACCGTTGTTTAAATTAGTCATGTCGAAGTCATCGCAAAGGTTATAGATTAAAGAGGAGCGGTTATCATTGTATGGGGAACCCCAAGCCACGCCATGAGAGTTGAAGTCACCCAAAATCAAACGTGGCGAGGGAAGAAGTTCTATTAAATCAAAGAGCAGCCGTTGCCCAACCTGTGCTCTGGGAGGAATATATATTGTGGCAATACAAAGCTCTTTACCTTGTATTGTCATTTGACATGCGACAACTTCGATGCCTGGAATCGAGGGGAGGCTAATACGATAGAAAGAATAGCACTTTTTAATCCCTAAAAGTACTCCTCCATATGGGGTGTCTCGATCAAGGCGAATAATATTAAAATCATGGAAGTTGAGATCAATATTTGAAGTAAGCCAAGTTTCACAAAGGGAAAATGCATCGCATTTGTTTTTATTTATCAAAACTTTAAACGAATCAATTTTTGGTAAAATACTTCTACAATTCCACTGTAAGACAGAGATAGAATCCTTCATATACGCAGTTGAATTAGGCATCGAAGGATACAATCGCTGCAAGGAGGGGCCATTGGGCAGTCAACTGCTTCAAAAATGATCTAACTGTTGGGAGGAATGCTGTAAGAAAAATTTTAATTGGATCGGGTACATTGAAATTTTCAAAAATCCAGTCCACAATGTCAGAAAATTTCACTAATCCAGAGTTTGTTTCCTCAACTGGATGTGCAAAAGGAACAACTGGGGTTTTAGATGTTCCTGGCAGTGCTGGGAACTCCTTCTGGGACTTTCAATTTGCAAGCCCAGGAGGAGTTTGCTTCGGTTTTTCCGCAGCACTGTTTGGTTTGTTCGTACTTTTCATTACACTTTGGGAAATCTTAGGACCTTTACGGGGAAGTTTAGGAGAAGAAACATTTTTCCTCTTCCTAGACTCCCCAGGATTGGCATAAGATGTTCCCGCTGATGAATCGTCAGAATCGGTTTCATCAGAGGGCAACAGATCAAAGGGGTTCGATGTTATGGTAGAAGTGGTCACGGTCTTCTTCAGCATCTCAGCGTAAGAACGCTTTGAACGCTCCTTAAGTGACCGCTTGATTTTATCTCTGCGCTGCATGTACACCGGGCATGTGGAGAGCTCATGCTGGTTTTCTCCACAGTGAATACATTTTTCAGCATTAACACTGCAAGAATCTTCCGCATGAGTCTCCCCACACTTGCTACATCGTGCCTTATTGCAGCAGTAGGCGGCTGTGTGGCCTAACTGCTTGCAATTGGTGCAATTCATAACACGGGGTACATACAATCGCACAGGCAGACGAACCCGGTCGATCGAGACGTGGCTAGGGAGTGCAGATCCGGCAAACGTAACGCGAAACGAGTCTGACGGAGTGTAAACTTTTTTACCGCCGACGAGAGACATGGACCGCAATTGCTTACAATCCAAAATCTTCGCCTGTGTTTCGGTATTTTTGAAGCAACCGGTTGCGCTTTTTAGGATACACTCGACAGACAGACTCGAATCGGTTATGACACCGTCGATCTCCACGTCTCGTGCGGGTATGTAGATGCGATACTCGCGTGTGAAGAGCTCAGAGCAAGCGATAGCATTGGCCTGTGCCAGATCACTGACCACGACACGGAGCTTGTTAGGTCGGACCTTGGAAATTTCGGTCACGGCCTTGTACCCCTTCGTCAGGTCTTTAGCAATTTGCAGTATGTTTAAACGCTTTGAATTCACTCCTGCCTTTGGACGAAAATAAACAGTATAGCTGCCCTGTTGAGATCCGTCCGGGTATAGCCTGGGGCGAGGGGGGACTGGAGAATGAACAGGGGAGGGGGTAACAGAAGGGTCAGGGTCAGGGGGGTTCGGGGATGGTGGCACGGGAGGCGAGGGATCTATATCCATTGCGCTAAATATAGCGCACTAGCGCCGACAAGAACACGTACCTCTTTACTTCTTCCTTCCAGCAGTGGTTGTCCGATCGTTCGAAGCTGCACCCAAAGCAGCCAGCAGCACCAGTACAGCAGCACCAATACAGCCACCAGCAGTGAGCCGGGTGTGAGATCACTCAGCACAGCGACACGGACTAGACTGTCAACTGATGGGCTTGGATTAAAAAGATCTATTCACGGTGCACAGATCAAAACTGCAGCTGGTATTTTGCACCAATACAGCCAAAGTTGTGAGCCGGGTACAGAACGTATCGACACAACTCACAATCTAGTTGGCCTTTAGCGCGAATAATACACTCTTTTGTTTGGCTATTCGTACACACGGACCGGATTGTAATAGAACGACCACTTTGCACGTCCGTTTCTGTCGAGTGTTCGACGCGGAATGAACATCGTTGGTTCGAGTGTACCGATTTGAAACTATGTAGAGAAATGAATCACCACTTTTCCGAAATCTTCATTTACCGTTTGTTGACTGAGTACTTATGCAGCACACTACTCTCGTAAACGCTTCCTAACGTAAGAAACAGATGCTTTGAAAGGCTCTAAAACCTAAAAAAAATGATTTTGAACTGAGCGCAGAATGGGGAAGAAACGCTTTCAAAGGTCACATAACTAAATGATGCCTAGGTCTGACAAAAGTAAAAAAAAAAACGATCCCAAAAGGCCAAAAACAGGTTAAAGGGGTGATCTTAAAACGTACACTTGTAAAGGTCAGAAAAATGCTGAAAATATAATCTTTAAAAGTGCTTTTAAAGACCAAGAAAGGGCAAAATGACCTAAGGTTCAATTTAGAATAACTAAAAATGCTTCTAAACGTAACTGAAGTGTGATTCCAAATTAAGCTAAACATATGATGAAGAAACCTTTGAAGGCCGGAAAGAGGCACAAAAAATAATTTCAAAGTGAACTCAAAACAGTTTTTTTTCAAATAGGGGGGGGGGAGTTTGTAATGATTTATTTATGTACTAATATCTATTCAGAATTAATATTGTGTGTTCTGCCACAAATGGTGACATTTCAACACTATTATATATATATATATATATATATATATATATATATATATATATATATATATATATATATATATATATATATATATATATATATATATATATATATATATATATATATATATATATATATATTTGTACGCTTTTTTATATTGAATGTTATTAGCTTTCGCAGTTAAGTTAGTATAATTGTAGGAAAATTATTAAACCTACTTGTCAAGAAAAAAAAAATAAAACAAAACTTAAAATAAATTTAAAATAAACTTAAAACTATCTTACTGACTATAAAGTACTCAAAACAGTGAAACCACGCTTCAAAGGGCCAGAAAATGTCGAGAGAAAAAATTAGGTGCTTTTGCTAGTGTGTTTCGAGAAGAGCACGGCTACAGGTTGTGCGGGTGTTCGAGTACGAAACGGATTTAACGAGGTCATAAGATGCATCCAATGAAGTATTCTGGATTATATCAAGGAAGTATTACTTATACAGACACGATTTTATGAGCTGCGAGATTTCTTGAAACGTTACTAGCGTTACAGTAGATATTTGTTGTGGGCAGCGTTGCCAGGTCATTTTTTCAGAAATCTGGAAAAGGCAAAAAAAAAATCTGGAAAAAATCTGGAAGTCATTTCGTGGGGTGAAAGGTAAATTCTTCAGATGAAAGCCTAGTACGTCAAATTGAAGTACGTAAAATTTGAGGTGACAAAATTGCAAAATTTCGCGCCAAATTTGAAGTGATGACCTTTTTGCGGAACAGAGAAAATAAAATCTGGATGAAATCTGGATCATTCATGAAAAATCTGGATAATTGAACTTCAAATCTGTCTACCTGGATACATGTTCAAAAATCTGGATAATCGAGCGAGATCTGGATACCTGGCAACGCTGGTTGTGGGTGTTATTTCGTATGCATTTTGATGGGAGTCTGGATAGTATATGCACTTTTATGGTATTTTACTCGTCAAACCGCCGTGGTCCTTTGGGTAGGCGGACATAGACGACACACCGGTAGTCTGTAATGAGAGATATTCTGTCGACCGCAGCATTAGGCAACCAATCAGAGGTTGAAATCTGCGTTTCAACAAAGCTTGACAGTTGTCAATAGTACAACAGTTCGAATAATCAAATTACAATTTTCTGCATTTGTTAAGATGCATAGATGATTTTCCAATCGATTGCTGCAAGAACGAAGGAAACTCTTTGAAAGCTAACCGACTTATTAGCGTTTGAAATTAGACATTTTTTTCTCTTTCGTTGTTAGATTTTCATTTTCACTAAGGACGGGTAACTTCCTAAGAAACTTGGCTCTACGTCAAAACGCTTTAAAAAACTCGGAAAACGTCAGAAAACTATTTCAAAATCAACTCAGAGCGGCGAACAGATGCTTTTAAAGGCCAATAAGGCCCAAAAAAGAACCCGAGCTCAGATCGGCGGAAAAATGCTTCTATGGAATTTTAATAATTTCAAGACAACAAAAAAGTAAAAAATGACACCAAAATCCCGAAATTAACTCAGAGTGGCGAATGAACGCTTGTAAAGGCCAGACAAAAGCTGAAATTCTAATCTAAAAAGCGCTTCTAAAGGTCAAAAACGGCAACCAAGATCTCAAATTGAGCTTAAAAAGGCAGATCCTTCAAACACAGCAACAGAAATTATCAACGTGTACGCTCCGACAAACGATAAAACCGATGACGTAAAGGAGAAATTCTACGAGGTCCTTGAGAAAACGTATGAAGAGCGCTCACAACACGACATAAAGATCGTCATCGAAGACATGAACGCACAAGTCGGACAGGAGGAATTCTTTCGACAACGGCTTGAGCCAATGACCATCAGTAATACCTACAGTGTTGTTAGCCTCACTCATGAACAGCATGCAGCACCTCAAGTGAGGTTCTCGTAGCTGCCGATGTACACACTGGAATTTTCTCCATTAAAAGCTGTTTCTTGTTCTTTCTCGCTGTCTTTCTTGCTCACATTCGCTCTTTTACTCGCGTGTAGTCCCCTTCTTGCGAGCACAACCAACCGAGTACAATTGTTTCAAGATACATTACGAAAGTTGCGAAGGGAGAAAAAAAAATATTTCAAACAGAGTAACGGACTACTTCGGTAGCGGTTGGCTGCGGCAGGTTTTGCATTAGACTACTATAAAAAACATACCAAATTAGTCCGATACCCTACACGTTCGAGTATGCGATACTTTACAGATTCTTCCCCCACGTTCGGCTGTCGATGCACGAAGCAAAAGCGGGTAGATGATGAAAGCATTTTCGTTTTCGAGCACAGCTTTTTAAGCACTCCTCCTAGTCGAGCAATTTTAGTCGAATATTCTACTCGCTAGCAGGAACTCTCTCTGAATAGCAATACAAAAGAGTTTTGTGCGTGTTGATGCGTGCTTGCTGCTACTCAGGGGAATACATGAAGAAGAAAGAGTATCTCGAAAGCGTGTGTGTAAAAGACTTAAGAAGCGTAGCATATGTCTCGTTCTCAAGCAGAAAGGAAGAGAAAGGTTTCGCTTCTCGCTCGATTTGCAAGACTGAGTACCTTTTTTACACGTCGAAACATTCCGAAGCGTGCCTAACGACACCCCAATGGAGAGGCCTGCTCCCAGATCGACGGCGGGTATTTTCGGTCTTTTCGGGTCCCGAACGTCGATTCAGATCACTATTTCGTGGTAGACGAGATTCGTGCCCGGCAGTCCAACGTATTTGAATCGAGATCGACGAGTGAGATACCTCTGAACATCCAGAGGCTATCAGCGGAAGGAGTTGCTGGAGAATGCACTCGGAAAGTCGATGGACGGATTGTTGAGTGAAAGTGAAAGTGAAACAGCGTGAGAGGCGATAGGTACGAACACGTCCTTTACGAAGACCGTGCCAGTACCTGCCATGGGTAATGACAGAGGGGGATCTGGTTACCGATAAGGCGCAGGTGACTAGGTGTTGGAAACAACACTTCGAAGTGGTGTTGAAGATGGGAGAGTCATTGAGAGGAACAGGAGAGCTTTTGGAGGAGATGGACAAACTGTGGATCCGCCAACCTTGGACAGGGTGAAAAAAGCTTGCAGAGAGCTGAAGTACTACAAAACCGTTAGGAAAGTAGGCTTACCGGCAGAACTTCTCAAAGTCGGGAGTGGACGGCTGTATAGTAGAATTAACTAGATTATCCTGCGGATATACAACTTGCTGACACATCATCTATTTATGGACTTCAACACGGAGTACGATTCAGTGAAACTGCAACCAGTTTTGGCAGGCTATGTTTGAACATGGTTTCCCAGCAAATCTGATCAAGCTGATATGTGCGACTCTTGATGGTAGGCAAAATTTCGGACGCGTTTGTGACGTTGAATGGTCCGAAGCAAGGGGACTGGCTTTTGAACTTGCTGATCAACACAGACTGGAATGGTGCGATACAACGAGCAGGTGTGCAGAGGAGCGGCACCATCATCACGAAGCCTCAAATGCTTTGAGGCTTTGCGGACGGCATCGATTTTATCGGTGTCAAACGTAGAGCTGTGGCGGAGTCCTTTAAGGCAAACAGAAGAGATGCTGCCACATTTGGACTTACATAAACACTGCCAAAACGAAGTTTATGGTAGCTGGTGGGGAACGTGGATACTTACTTTCCACTTACAACCACTCTGGTTGAAGAATTTGTTCATCTTGTTACATTCGTAACGTGTGATAACGAGGTCATTGCGACGGCGAATAGGATCTTTTACGGATTAGATCCCGTAGCTTACAAAACCACACGAAATGCGTGAATTTCAAGACACCGATCCTCCCGGTGTCGCTTTATGGACATGAATCGTGGACGTGAAAGGAGACCGATCAGCGAGCGCTTAAAGTCTTCGAGTGTAGAATCTTGCGATCAATGTATTTTTGTGGTCTGGCAGCATGGTTAACGTACTACATGTAAGTAGTATCTGTTCTTTCGAAGTTTAGCGGATTTAGTGAGTTTAGTAAAGTAGGTACCAAGTTTAGTTTTGAATTCCCGAGTTGTTGACATTCACCCCTGATAATTCTGATGATTCTGACAATGTAAGCATGAACATCACAATGAAATTATGCCATCGGGATTTTATTTGCTCGTGTCCGAATGGTATTTGGACCTTCTACTCGGTATTTTACTCGTGAAACCGCCAAGGTCTTTTGGATAGGCGCTTCTGAAGTGTATAATATGAGATTACAGAAACTAAATTTTGCTAATATAGGCAAGCTATTTGTCGAAAAAGTAATTCGGCTCTCTCAAATTGAATTGGTTAGTTTCCTTCGACATTTTGCTTAATTTTGCGCTTACGTTTTAAAATTTTCCTGATGTTTGGGCAAATATTACTTCAGTTCAACATTTATTCTCAAATAGTTATGTTAAACTCCTATACGTCGTCCTTCACTTCCCCAGTTCTTCGAACGCACAATCTATCATATCGAAATAGTAGTGTAGTGATAGACGAAGTTCGTGGTGGTTGACGAATTTGTGTATCTCGAATCATTTAAAACGTCAGACAACAACTGCAGCAAAGAAATCCCTAGACGTATCTGGAAGTCGTGTCTACTACGGACTCCACAAAACGTTGAAGTCTGGCAAACTTCGCCTCCGTACCAAGTGCAACATGTACGAGACGCTCATAAGACCGGTAGTCCTCTACGGGCACGAGACATGGACCATGCTCGAGGAGGACTTGCAAGCACTGCCCGTTTTCGAACGCCGTGTGCTTGGGATCATATTCGGCGGAGTATGTGCTTTAAGGTGAAGAACAATCCTCGAGCTTGTGCAACCCTACTGCGAGCCCAATATCCAGAAAGTCGCTAAAGCTGGAAGGGTACAATGGGCGGGACATTTTGAATCCCGTAAAAATGCTGTTCGTCTCGAATCCGGTCGGTACAAGACGAAGAGGCGCTAGGTGGTTGGATCAAGTGGAGCAAGATCTCGGAAATGTTGGACGCTCAAGAAACTGGAGACAAGCTGCCAAGGACTGAGTACGTTGGTGTAACATTGTGACGCAGGGGAAACCCTGAGGGATGTTTCACCAGGAAAGAAAGTAAGTATGTAAAAGATACGTGGTCACGATCACTTCGAAATTGGGAAGCTTATTTTCTCTTGAATTATCAAAACTACGTACATCTACGTACATAAACTTTGATCGATTATATTCACTGCCGGCGTATGACTGGAGTGGTAATTTGAGCGTTGTTTATTTAGTGGATGCTGAGATTTTTGCGGTAAAAATCGTGAAGTGAAAAGAAACCTAACCTTAAAATCATATGCAAAAAGCAACGATTCCGATTCGCTTTAAGTTATTCAATAATTGAAAAAGAAAGTGCACGAGTTGTAACGAGTTGAGTCCTATTATACATGTTAACGATCTATAGGATTCCTTGGTAACAACATTGACAAGTGTCAAACTAACAATTCTAAAATCCCTTTCTTAGTTGGTCTGCATTGGGCGTATTATTCATTTAAAATTGAGATCATCAGGAGTTTCCCACTGAGGATGATTTGCTACTCCCAAGCGGGGTTGACCACGAGGTTACCAATAAAATCTGATAAAATGCAAATGAAAAGTCTGGCTCAACTTAGTCATTTAGTGTGACAAAAAGATCGCATTTTTCGAATGATGTTTTGGAAGAGTACAACATCTCATATGATATATATTGTACAAAATTGTACAAAATTCGAAGTGATGACCTTCTTGCGAGGTAACAAGATTGAAATCTAGCAAAAATCTGGCTATAACTTCTTTATTTCATTTTGTTCATTATGGTATTTGACGATGATTGGAAAACTTTCTGATGTTGTAAGTTGTCCGGGTTTATCATTCTAAAATGGACTGCCAAAATTTGAACAAAACCGTAATGGATTTTTAAACGAATAAGGAAAAAAAATACCCAGAATTAAAAGAACAAAAGGGACCAATAACATAGGGTATCGGCTCTATCATTGTCAGGTTTTACATATTATCGTCAGGGGGGAAATATTGATATAATTTTACTCGGTTTTGAGTATTCGAACTATTTGTTTAAAGTGTATTGAAATATACTGTAAATGGTGCAAAAAATTCATTTATGTTAAAATAACGGAAATTAATAAAACTATACCAAAGAATAAAAGGAAATCGTTTTAAAAATATAAGATATTTTGATTAAAAAAAAAGTCGTTCCAGCCATTACTCGAAAAGGTAAACGATCCTGTTTGCAAAGTAAATAACCAAAAAATAAACTATTCTCGCGAAATGAAAACCAACTTTGGGGTGAACAAAGAACGAAGAAAAAATAAATACAGACCGCGCAACCGGAGGGTCTGCTGTGAGCATCATAACAAAATACAACTCAATCGCACAGTTCAGTTAAATCATCGCGATTCTGTCATCGTTTTATTGGCTTCATTGCACGCTAGTTGAAAACAATGAAAAACCAGCGCGAATTAAGTGGCTTACATGCCTCAGTTCGTAGAGGCACTCTACTCTACTTGCGCTGTAAATAAACATGGAATGGAAGTGAAGGTGGAATGCGACAAAATGCGATGAATCGAGCAAAATTCGCTCGATCCAAAGTAGCATTTTTGACTAAAACAAAAACCACGAACTCCATTGAACCATTAATATCTTAGTTTGAAAATCATTAATTGCTTTGGCGTCTGCAACCGTCCGTATCATTTTTTGCCATCATCAACCAGTTGATCTTGATAGAAGCCCGTTTTGCTGCAAAACGCGAAATAACAAGTTTAGCTAGTTTTTGCTCCCCTTCAACACCCATCAGTATTTTTGTGGGCTCCCTGCTGCCGTGCGTTATTTTTTTGTTTAAGGTCTCCAAGTAAGACCTTCAATTACGACGTAATAGGCTGTCGTAAAAGACAGCAAGATTCAAAAGCCTCCGGCATTTGTTCCACTCTCTTTCCCTTTCGATGTGTGCTTTCCCAAAACAACGCAGCGTAGTAACCCGTGAGAGCCTTTCCCTTTCCTTTTCCCTCACGGGCAGAATTCATCGAGGCGCACGCTTTCGGCTTGATTGGATTTTGTGTAAACAACTTTCAGTTTCTACAGTGCTGAGCATCGCCTATTTTGATCGCCCCACAATGACCCAGCAAATCGATCATTCGTCGAGCCCGGCGTAAACAACACTCAGATCAGAGGGCGCTTGCTTGAATGACGCCACTTCAACTTCACTCACCTTCCAGTGAGTGTCTCCCCTTTGAGTGCCTACGCTAAAAATTTTAACAAACAAACAAAAAACTCACCCAGATCCGGTGACTTGGTGGTGGTGACCGTTGCCGCCCGCTCGCCACTGTCCGTCGACGACGCCGTAGAACCGGTTCTGCTAGCTCCGAATTTCCGACGCACACCGATTTTGGACTTGGACGATGACGACGACAACGACGTTTTCGACCCTTGGGTGTCCGCCGCCGAAGGAGTGGTATAAGTGGCTCCGCTTTCATCTGTCGGCTGCTGCCGCTGGCGGTTGCTGTTCAGCTTGCTAAGGTATGTGGTTGGCCTTCTACGGCGTGACAAAGGCGAGCTCGCCGTCGTTGCCGTCGCCAGCGGAGCACCAGTCGAGTCGGACGCTTCGCCACTGTCAGATGTTCGTGTGCTCTTGCTGCGTACGGTTGTCAGCGGCGGCGACCCGGTCGTAGTTGCTGTTCCGGGCGGTCCTGCCCCAAACGATGGACGGCGCAACGCCGGACGGAACTGGGGCCGAATCTGTGGAAGAGGTTCAGTGTTTTAGTGTTTAAGACGAACGTGATTCAATAAAGTGATTGTTTTTTTTTTGCGTTTTTGTTTTGCTGGTGTAATTAAATATTTGAGAAAAGAAGGAAAAAGTTGTAATAAAAACAATATTGTTGGTTGTTTTCTTCTGTTGCTGCTGTTTTCGTTGATGTTGTTGCTGCTGCTGCTGATGCTGCTATAATCGTTGTTGTCACTGATCGTGATTTTTTTGCTATTACCCTAAAGTTTTAACAAAAAATGAAACAAGCAGTCTTTTGTTATTTTTAGTTACTGAGAAAATCATGCAAAGTGCAATCTGTTGAAGGTGGAAGGTGCTTGTTTTTCGCTAGATTTGACATTTGTGGACTGTGCAGTTTGGATTAAGATAGACAGCAAAAAGAAAATTTCGAACTAAATTTTAAGTTTTGTATTATGTGTAAATTATCATCCAGGTTAAAAGAGCTATTTTGTGTTGTCCCTTTCTCTCTGATCTTAGTTTATACCTTAATCTAAATCTTTTCAAATTTTCACTGTATAAAACTGAACTTTCAAATAGCTGCTGTCTTAATAACTCATAACTTATTACTAGACATTTTTTTTAATGCTAAAATGGTTTACAATTCTGAGTTTTTATTGTTTGTGTATTTGAAGCCGAATGTTTTTCTGAAAAGCGAACATAAATAAATGAACAAACAAGTAATAGCTACCCTTAAGTGGAAGAATCAGATTTCAAATTACATTGAGGAAATAATAGTTACACAAAAATTGGAAGCACATCGATTGGAACATGCCTTTTTATATAGGAAGCAAGATTGAGAAGACCGTCGTGAACGATCGAAACGTTGACTAGTTAATTTTTTTTAATTTCATTTTATTCGAAATAAAATAAAGATTTCCAAGATAATTCCGTTAATCGAAGCGAATCTATTGCTTGAAAATTTCTTCTAAACATTAGTCTGTTTTATGAGCACTGAAGTCAATGAAAAGTGTTTTGATTTCTTCGATTGATTATCTAATATCCATGATTGGATATTTTGCAGTTTTTCTAAGGACTGAATGTAGGTTTCTAGTTTTTGAACTTATTTCTACATGTTTTACAAAAGTCGAAAAGAACAGAAGTTTCCGTTCAGGATTTTGTTGGAATCAAACGTTTAAGTATTAGTTATAAAAAATATTTTGTACCTCGAAACGCAAAAAAATGGTATAGGTACAAAATGATCTATAATAGCTTGAAAAGCTAAGTAAAAATGAATATCAAAACTCCCAGAAATGGAAATGTACAACATGAATAAATAAAATATAAAACACTGTAATGAGGCAGACTTTTGTCAAACATAAGAAACTGAGCAAAAACGCGAAAAACTACGTCAAATGGTGTAAAAAACGACAGAGAAAAAATAACTAAAAGACAACACGAGATTTTAGGTAATCTTCATGTTAAGTTCTCGTGATTTGTTGTTCAAGTCGTAATAAGGACTACTGGTTTCTTATGAACAAAAATTTGGCCTAAGAAGGCATCAGATTGGTATGGACACAGTAAACAATTAAATTCTCAATATAAAAAATTAGATAAAAATTCAGACCGATAATGGATTTTATTTTCAATTTTTAATGAGAAACAGATTTTCACATAGCGAAATTCAAAACGCAATAAAATAGGTAAAAAACCATGATAGAAGTCGAAATAAATTATAGTGAGGACTAAGAACGCCAAATTGCTGCTTTCAAAAGGCACAAGAAGTATTGTGAAGGAAAAAGTGAAAAAATATCTATTAAAAATGTATCCCAAACCAGTGTCATTTTGATGTGACACTGAACTGTTAAATTATTTTTGATTTTTTCTCTCAATTTTTACATAGTAGATTTGATTGCAATGATAAGAAAACCGAGCGAAAGGAAAAGCACTCCATTTTTTATAACAATATATTCAAAATATTGTCAAAGCTCTAACCTGTAGGCCGTATCAATTTTATTCGTCATTCTTTCTGGGTTACACGTACGTTCCTCAGCAATATTTGAATTGTTCACATATTTTTAAACTATCAAAATAATTAACGGTAATCACTAGCAAACGATAGATGAAAAAAAACAATCTCACTACCGTCCCCCCGGATGTCACAGCCTGCTTAGCGTGAAGGTTAGATTAAACTGTTTGTCGCTTGAATGGCTAATTCTTGCCGAGCCCCATTCGCGAACTTTTCGCGCTAAAAAGATCCCAAATCAAACGCTCGGTGGTTGGTGGAATTTTTCATTTTCCATATCGAATTAATCACCGCCCGTAATTAATTTACCGGCTCAATTGGAGTGTTTTTTTTTTGTTTGCTCTACACTTCTTTCTTCACCTTGTCTCCGCTAATGTATGTCAGCAGCGAACAGAACCGCAATAAGGTTGATTTGGAAACGAGCCTTCTTCGTTCGTTTGCTCGGGTCGCATTTGTGAGGTTAGAAATGTTTTCACAATTAATGAGCGGTCATTAGTTGCTTTTCTGGTATCAGGTTCGAACTGATAAAGCTGAAAATTAGTTTTAATGTTCGAAATACTATCAAACAGTTCTGGTTAGTACTACCAAAATCTTAAATTCTGTAATAAAAAGGCAGTTCTTCAGAGAACTAAACGAAAGAAAACCTCCATTACTAACTGCAATAGCTTTCAGACTCTTTTTGGCTGATATTGTACTGATTTCAGTACCTCGTCATTTTTACTATTCCGGGTTCATTCGAAAAGAAGGTAAGTGAGCAAGCGGATCAGTTAGGTTATCAGGAACGAAATACTTTCAATTCGAGCAGGTTTTTCGGTGATTTGAGTCTTGAGGAAATGACACTAATTTTCTACGGTTCAAAATCCTTTTATTTTACGTTCTAACTTTCATTTAACATCTCACAAACGAGAAAAATGATACGAGATGATAAATTTAATCGTTCGATTTTTTGCATCACAATTGACGTTACGAAGCAATTAAGAGACTTTCGTCATCTATCTGTTGAAAAATTACTTGAGAAATAGGAATATTTGTGAACGCAAAGATGATGAATAATGCATAAACTATATTTTTTAGAAGTGAAATAAAAAGTCTTCTGCATATTTTTATACAACTTGAAGCTTAACTACATAATTATAGATATTTTCAAACAATAAAACTTCAGTTGTACAATTCCCGATTTATGAGCGATTTTGTATAATAGGAATTCTAATTCTGAAAACAGAGATTCAAAACTTAGAGTAACTCCGTCAAAGAGCCCTCATTTCAACTCTTGAAAACCTTATTATTTAGAGTGCAAAATGTCTCACACCTCGGGTCTTATTGCAACACCGTGAAAGATCAAGACTAATTTGTTAGCTTAGTATTTTATTTTTAATAGATCAATAATTTCCCTAATATACTTGCAATGATACATCTTCCAAGAAAACAAATTGTATCATTTCTAACTGTATTACTATCAGTTATTTTATTTTGAAGTGTTTCTCATTGTTGAAAAATACTGTCCAATTAAAACAGGCTCGCAGATTGAGAAATATGTTTAAAAACCATCAACACTAGGCGAAGCTTAAAAAACTAACATTAAACTTTAAAAAAATTAAAATTTATCTGAAGGCAAATCCGGTCATTAAATTAAGACGCACAAGCAAAACCTAAATCGAAGACTGTCACGTAGCCAAACGGGATTAAAAAAGAGTGATGGGCTCACGTCAATCGCTTTCACGGGTTGCGTTGTAATAGCGATATGATTGCGTGAAAATATCAAAGAGAAAGAATAGGAGTGAACAACGTAAATAAATGTTGAAGTGTTTCCTGTTCTTATTAGCGATACCGCTTACCGGGCAACGCACAAGGTGTTTAGATAAACCATTGCGTAGTTCGGTCAGTGGTCAATTCGAGAACAGCATTCGAATTATTGTTTATTGCATGACAATAACAGTAGGATGCCAACGGAAGTCGACTTTTCGGTAGAACTCAAAAGTTTCCATTCCCACAGACAGACGGAAATTTGATGCAACCTTTTGTTGCAAATAGTGTATTTTGCCGACATTCCTTCGCCGAAATACAATGCTGATACTAGCACTAGCCACTTTGTTTCCTAATGGAAGAAATAATTCCTTCTTTCCGGTTTCTCAGTAGGTTAGGATTAAGTAGAATTTGTTTAGAAAAGGAATCTAGCAACAAGTTTGATTCCGAGCGGTCGTTATTTTTTACGCACATACGGAAAATATGTACCTATTATAAGTTCCTGACGAAGATTTAAAAGATTTACTTAGCTTTTGTAATCGGACTCTGGGAAATCGTACCTCGAAGTGTTGATCACTATTTTAGCCGATGAAAAAAGCACGGGTAATATATATTCTTATTCTTCAATATATATATATATTTTTTTGAGACCAAATACCTTAGATCTAATGTTATCCCCAAAATTTTGTATTGAAAACTATGTGAGAGTCCTTCGCATGAAGACTTTTTTCGATAAGACGGATCTTTTGAGGTCTACCGCTAAATGTAATTCGGGATTCAATTTTTCTCCATATATTCCTTTGGCCCAATAACAAACAGTTACACAGACTCCTAACATTCGAAAATTGAAAAAAATCAAAGTTTGAAACCGAAAGACGGGAAAAAATTGTACACAGTTATTTGGAAAATCCAATGTGATCTGTATCTAGGCTATCTAAACAGATGAAATTGTCAAGAAATATCGTATAACGCGTTACCAAACGGTATGAGTAAACATTGATGGCGATTCGGAAGCCTAAAGATTTTAAAGACCATCAAAAGGAATCCCAACCGGTCGGACCATGTTTTGGCCAGAAAATTCGGTACTGTCCATAGTACCGTTCGACTCCGGGAAGGAATCAAGTCGTATCGAGCTAGTAAACAGCCAACCGGACCATAAAACAACATAGTGTGGTCAAAATCCGTGCTCGGAAGATTCACGACCTGGCCAAGTTTGATGTTAAGGAGTGGGTTCGAATCTTAGTAGAATTAGGGCATTTGGCTGAATTTTATAGTACCCCTGCTGACTTTCATCCTAACAAAAAAGTCCCTCTTATGATAAAACTGTTCTGAGTAACGTAGAATAGTTCTCTTCAGGGAATTGTAGTTATGGAGCGGTCTTGGTGAAATTGGCACGGGGAACGAGGTTTCGATAAGACTCCTTCCTATTGACATAATAAGTCACTCTTAAAATTAACCTGCCAGAGAGGAACGTTAGGTGTAGCCTCAGTTCAGGGAATCGAATTTGGCGATATTGGTAAGATAGAAAGAAGTTCGGTATAGTAGTTCAAACCAAAGGGTAAACTCTCACACACAAGCACGGATATAAATGAAAAGCGTATCATTCACTTCAATAGTTATACTGCCGACAATATGAAGTGCGGAGTACAGAAAACACCTGATAATAGATCAAATGTCTCTGGTCGAAGAGGAAAAAAAAGTTCGACGGGTTTCTCCTGATGGACGATGAAACCTATGTCGAAGCTAACTTTGGGCAAATCCCAGGTCAAAAGTTTGTTTTATGCCGACAAATTTGCACAAAAATTTATGATTTGGCAGGGCATTTACAGCTGTAGCAGAGAAAGTTTTCGTTACAAACAAGACAACTACGTCGGAACTGTACCAAAAAGAGTGTCTTCAAAAACGCATTGTGCCGTTCATTCGATCCCACAGCCATTCCGTGAAGTTTTGGTCAGATTTGGCGAGCTGTCATTCAAGAATGGTACGCAGAGGAAGACCTTAACCCACTCAATTGCCCCCAGTTCCGTTCCTATTGAGAAATACCGGGCAATCGCGTAGCGCTAGCCCTGCAATTGTCCTGTACACAATATAGTCGGCTGCGAAGTCTGTGTATAAATAAACAGAAAGTCAAGTTCCGAATCGGAATGTGGCACCAAGGCTTTGCTTTGCTTTGTGTAAGAAAAGACCTCGAATTCAATAATAAATAACTGAAATACACTATCTATTTGAAGCAAGCTTTAATAATAAACCGAATGATTATACACATTTTTACACAATTACACAAACATTTTTACACAATTACACAAACAAAATGTCAAGTTTTCATAGCGGAACATAGTTTCAAGGCTTTGCTTCATTCGGGATAGCACAAACATTTTGCTGCGAAGGTCGTACACAACTGTGCGGGTCAGCAAGTAGACGTGAAATGAAAATATTCGCAATTGTAGCTTGCTTCATTTAGAATCCGGAAATACTGTCAATTGTAGAGCAGCACCCCAGCAGTGGTCGGCTTGGAAATGTTTTGACCTTTTGACAGTTTTCAAACAAAACTTTTCGCTATTCAGTGCTGAAGGTTTCATTTCGATACGTGAAGGTTGAACAAAGTAATTCAGCAAAACTTGACGAAAGAAAAAAAACATAATTCTGCAATCACCTCGGGAACCCAACATGATCCATTCTGAAACTCGCAAAAACACTTGATGTGCTCAAACGTTTCCAAGAACGGATAACTGTGACCCGGAAGGATTAGAGTAAGCGTCATATTAGAACATAATATGATCGGCAACTGCACTGGAAGGTATTGATGGCATTTAAAGTATACCCTGGACTCTCGGATGGAAATAGGCTACCGTTCTTTCCATGCCTATGAGCATACTTGTCATTCTCCTCAGTATGTAAAAAAGTGCTCCAAAGTGTCTCAACTAACTCACAAAGAGACGAACACACTTCCAGCTCACCCCACATCTGATACAAACAAGAGGGGTGAATCACTCTACAGAGAAAATGCAGAAGTACACCTCATTGTCCACTGGCGAGTAATCCGGAAAGTGAAAAAAAACCTACCGGGCAAAAGTGTAGTCCTCGTGTTCCTACACCGCGAAAACGAATTCGACCAGAGTAAACACGACCGGCACGAGCAACGCAGTCTATTTATTTCTCTCAATCTCTTTTCCTCTTCTGCCATGCACAAGAAGCAAACTGTGAAACGCACCGCAGATAGCTCTGCTGTGTAATTATTGTGCGTGATGTCCATACATGTGAGAAAGTACACCATAGTTCATTGTCTCGCAAGAGAGAGATTTCAGATTTCACCGCGGTGCTCTCAGGAAGTTCAGCAGATAAAAATCGTCTGTCGTTCTCTTCTAGCATGTGCATTGATTTGCTCTTTAGTGTGAGAGCAGTTGTTTTCGCAGTGCAAGATGTTCTCCTGCACTCTAGAGACTTTCTGAGGTGAAAAGACAAGTATGCCTATGAGCAAGCCAACAGGACGCTTGCGCAAAATCTAGTGGCTATAACTCGCGGTTGAAAATTGTACGAGAACGTACAAAGAATGCTTGGGTGCGGAAGATGGATTTCGGACAATACAGCTCGGGGTAATGTCCATTTATTGGATGCTTTTGCCGTTCTAACTACGGCCTGCGGTATTAGAAAACTACCATCAAACGACGCGATGCGGTGATAATTTCAATTGAGACGCTGGAGGAAAGGAAAGAGTCTCTCTCTCCGTCACTCTCCGATTGAAATAGTCATTAATTTCATTTGAAATGATCCAAAAGAAGAAAGAGGGGAAGAGAAAAAGAAATGATTCGATGACAGTAGCCGAAAGGAATCAAGTGAAAATGAAACTGTTCGAATCGATATGACAGCGCAAGTGTATAGTTTCATTGTTTTGTTGCGAAAATGTAGAGCCCTGATAGTGACACTGTGACCCGTCAATTTCAATTGAAAAACATTTGTTTCATTGTCGAGCACTTTGTAAGTCAAATGAAAACTACTCGGGCTCTGTTGCTTCGATCTTTACACTGCCTATAATCGCATATCAGTCCCATATGGATTTTCATCGTTTTTGAGTTAAATATCAGATTCTATCTATTTCTTGTTTTACTATCGATTAGGAAAACAAAATGTATGTTTTATTCGAAAAAGCCGGAAAAAATGGCAGGTCAAATTGTCCCATCTAAAAAATATATAAGTCCCACCAAATGTTTACCCTGAGTATGGCCGATATTTTTTTCCCCAATCCACATAACAAATATATTAAAATATACAAATATATTAAAAAAATCTTCAGACAATTAAAGAATGCAAGGTGATTTCAAATAAACTCCACACAAAAGTAAATTTTAAGTAGAAACTGGAACTGCAACTTTTTCTGAAAAAGTTTATTGTTTTCGTCAATCAGAGGGATAATAACCTTCAGTAATGCTTCTTCCTATGAGGTGTTAATTTCCTTTGGCTCACTTCAAAAGATCATTCAAGTGGAAATTGTTATAACTCAGAAGAAATCGTTTTTCGTTGCTTAGCTAAAAACATCCTGAACCTCTTTTTATCGCCGTCGTCTTCCGTCAAGACCCTGTTGTAATGGAGTTGGAGACTTCCCTTTCTCAATACTATTTTTCCAATATGCCAAATGCACGGGCTAATGCAGAATAATTTTACTCAGAACGTATTGCGAAACACTGAAGACGTAAGAAAGGAAATTATCCGGCAGCAAATCCAAACCTACATCCTGATATTTTGCTTTTTCAACGACGACCTTAAAGTCAGGGTAAGTAATGGGTCATTCTCCTTGCAACATAGAAGCAGTCTGTGCTGTGGTCATAAATGTGTGCCCATACACTTGAGAAAAATATAACCACTTCTACACAGAGCGGTTGAGAGTGAGACTGGTATGCGATTTTTTTGCTACTCGATGGCCTAAATAATCGCATATCAGTCTGTTTCTTAATTTTTGTTCTAATTTTCACGAAAAAGGCAAATCTTTAATGAAGAAGTTATGATTAAGGTCTATTTCATTACATAATGTCGAAAAAATAGAAATAACCAGAAAAAAAATATATAAAAAACCTTAATAGTTGCTGTAATTGTACATAGTTTTACCATAATTTAATTATGTTTTTCATTGTAACTACGTCAATTTAACATTAAATATCATTGTCCAGCTGGTCTCGAGGTACGATGCTGGCCTAACAAGCCAGTCGTCGTTGGTTCGAGTCTCGGCTCGGGAGAGACTGTTAGTGTCAGTAGAATCATAGCGCTAGCCCCACAATTGTCCTGTACACCTAACAGTTGGCTGCGAAGTCTGTGTATAGTAAACAGAAGGTCGAGTTCCGATACGGAATGTAGCACCAAGGCTTTGCTTTTTATCGTTGTCCAGAACAATAAAAAACTTTTTTTTTCTATTCTCACCATGAAAAAGGGGGGTTGTTATGTATTTTAACAGCATTTTTCCAGGTACTTTTCCCATACATTTAGAAGTCACTGATAATGTTTTTCATGGTAAAATTATTGTCGATGGTAGATTCAACAACGAAAAACATTGTTGAAATATGGTAATAACAAAAAACGTTCGCAAGCGTACAGTAAAAATACATTGTTTTTTTATGGTTACAATAAAAAATATTGTCCATTTACTATTCTCACCACATAATACATTGTAAATTTTTTTTTCGGGAACTCACCCCAAACATGGGAAATACCCAAAACAAGAAAAATATTTTCAAGCGCTGTTTTCTCAACTCGATGATTTTCCAGATGGGACTGATATGTGATTATGGGCAGTACAACTGAAGGGCTTAAAAAGGGAAAGAAAGAAATGGCGATTCTCAATAGACCATTAACAAGCTGCCACCGTAAAACATTCACAAGTTATGAACGAGAAGCAAAGCAATTCGGACTGGAATAATCGACCAAGACCCACGAGTCGAAAACGGACTAACGATTGGAAACTCGGGACGTGGAACGGGCAATCTCTCAATTTCCAAGGGAGCACACGAGTGCTCTCCAAACTATTGAAAACCCGCAGGTTCGACGTCAGGAGGTGTGCTGAAAGGGCTCAATGATACGTACGCTCCGGGATGGTCATGAAATCTACCATAGCCGCGGCAATACACATGACCTTGAGACAGCTTTTATAGTGATGGGTGAGATGCGGAAACAGGTGATTGGGTGGTGGCCAATCAGATCTCGAATGTGCAGGTTGAGAATCCAGGGTTGGTTCTTCAACATCAGCATCATAAACATGCACCTCGGAAGTACCGAAGACGACAAGAATAAATTCTACGCGCAGTTGGAGCGTGAGTACGACCACTACCCAAAACATAATATCAAGATCAATATCACGGATCCAACGCTCAGGTCGGCCAGGAAAAGGAATACAAACCGGTGATTGGAAGGTTCAGCGTACACTACCTACAACTAGAGGTCACCAAATTAGACCGAAACACAGCTCTTCTCAGACATCATCCACGTCAGATCCTATAGGACCTGGCGATGGTGAACGAAACGAGTGGTTCGAAGAGATCACCGTGTTGAACGCCGCCTACAAAGTGCTTTCCCAAATCATTTTCCACTGACTCTCATCGCTAGCCAACAGATTTGTGGGAAGCTATCAGACCGGCTTCATGAAAGAACGGTCTACGATGGACCAAATCTTTACCATACGGCAGATCCTCCAGAAAGGCCGTGAATACAGAATCCCCACGCACCCCTATTCATCGACTTCAAAGCCGCGCATGACACTATTGAGCGAAAAGAGTTCTGGAAGGTCATAGGCGAAAACGGCTTTCTTGGGAAGCTGATTGGGCTATGTGCGGATTTCAGGCTGATTGTAGGGTCCATTTGAAACCCGCTGGGGGTTTCAACAGGGTGATGATCTATCCTGCTTGCTACTCAACAGTGCGCTACAGGGTAGAATGAATCGAGTGGACATCAACACGCTGGGTATGATATTCAACGAACTCAGTTATTTCGTTTGCTGTGCTGATGACATGGACATTGCCGGCAGAACAACTGCGTCGGTAGCAGAACAGTACACCAGACGGCAAGCAGCGATTCTGGGTTGCAGATAAATACGTCTAAAACGAAGTATACAACGCCTAGGCAGTAGCATTACGATCGACGGCGATGAGTTCGAGGTAGTCGACGGATTTATCTATCATGGCTCACTGGTAACTGAAGACAATGATACCAGCCGTGTGACCCGGCGGCGTATTGTCAGCAGAAGTCCGACTAACCCCCCGTACGAAGTGTAACCTGTACAAAACGCTTATAAAACCGATTGTTCTCTACGGGTATGAAACGAGGATAATGCTCGAGGAGGACCTGAGAGTTCTCGGAGTTTTCGAACGACGACTACTAAGGACGATCTTAGGCGGCGTGCAGGAGAACACAATATAGAGGCGGTGGGTAAACCATGAGCTCGCGCAACTCTACGACGAACTCAGTATTCAAAGAGTGGCTAATGCTGGACGGATACGCTGGACAGGGCATGTTGCAAGAATGCCGGACAACTCCTAACTATTCAAACTGGTGAAACTGAACGAAAAATGGCGAGGTTAATAAAAATGGTCGAATCTCATTGTTCATAGTGCTTAGAGACTCATCGAAGGGTGATAAACTAGAAAACCGTGGACATTCTACGTTAATTTACGTCAAACTTGTTGGAATGTTGAAAAGAAAACTTTAAAGAAAGCGAAATTTTTTGGAAACAATTCTGTTCTAATCAAATACAATGATTTTTTTTATAACTGTAACTGAACTAGTATCAAGAGAAACAATGGCCCACTTTGATAAATTTTCACAGCTTATCTTAGCAGGCCGATAAATTCGTCATTTTTGATGAGTGCAAGTTTGTTGTTGTTTATTCTTGTGGTTTGAGCAACGATAGAGGATTAAAAGTTTGAATGTCAAATAAATAGACAAAAGTTCTAGTGTTCTTTAACATCAAGGATACAAACAACCAGAACAATGCAGGTTAGTGAAAAATAGGTTTCCAAACTGTCACTCCAAGGAGATGCAATTCGAAGGGTGAACCTTCCCTAACCTCGCAGAACATGATATCTAAAGATGAAGAACTGTTTTTCATTCATTCACAACTGAAAACTCATAATAGTCTGTCGTGTGGACATTTTCTATTCGTGCAATCAAATTTCATCAAATCACACAATCCAACATTAATGAAAGCCTGCTGCTAGCCAGCTACTGATGCAATTTATGCAAATCAAAACTAATCTTCTGATGCCATCGGTTTGCGCTACGAACCAGACTTCATTTCTGCTTTGCCATGTTGTGTGCATTTACGGCAAAAGGCACAGTAAAATCATTCGAGCAGCGGTGACATCACGGAAAATGTTCCACTTCCGGTTTGCTATACACTGACGACGTTGTCGTCGCTCGTTAGCCGCTGGGCTTTTTCAATTACTAAAATTGGTTACCTATTTTCCGCTTTCCGCGGAATAAGTTTTCCGCCAATTATAAAAAAGCAGAACTAGTTTGAAAGTAATTTGTGCAACCGTATCATGGCTTCCTACCCGTGGCATGTACGGATGTTGTACACGCCACAAAGTGCTCAGCAAAAAAAAAATGGTCCAACATTCGCCGATGAAGGAAAAATCTCACCGATTTTATATTCATTTTGTCAAGTGTCCCAACATCACGAAAACCTATTAGCAATTGTTATGTCATGTTGGCTGCGCCTGTCGCTAGAGTATCATTTAATTCGGATTAACATTCCCCGTGCACAAAGCTGTGCTGTGCGACGACACTTCGGAATCGATTTTCAGCGCACGTCACACAATTCGCGAGCAAAAAAAGAAAGCTTTCACTTTCGTTTGGGTGAAGGTCTTTCCTTATTTTTTCTTCTTCCTCTGTTTTTCCCCTCATTCCTGGCCAGTCGACCATTCCTCTCGCCGATTATGCGGCCAGCTCTCGTCGGATCGGTTCGATTATGTATGAACGAGGTAATAGCAAAAGCAACTCATATAGGTAAACTTCTTTCACTTTTGTTTCCTTTTCCCAGCCGGTCCACGGTGAGCCGGGCCCTTGTTCGGACCGGCATTCAGGTGTTACCTCATTTGCACTAATTCATCTCGACCGACGAAGAAATGTGACGGCGTGACGCGATCGGTGACAGATGGTAAAATGATCACTCGCACCGCACCCCGATCGTGGTGGTGATGATGAGCTGCACAAGTCACCACAATGTCCAGACCTGACTGAACTTGGGTGAAGCTGGACTTTTGAACTGAGAGTTGAGGTGGGATTGGTTGACGGATTGCGTTGCATTCCGCTGCAGGTTGCACAGGTTAACTATGGCTTCTCTGAGGTGAAATTTAAGTGGCTGCGTACTTATTGCCTTTGTGAGAATGAGAGGTTACATCATATGAAAGCTAAAGGGAATTCGAGGAGCGTTGCAAGACCGTAACTTGGATAAGAGGAAAAATTGTAATTTTGAAAGTTTATGTGAAATATTGATCTGTCCTTCGATTAAGGTGAAACGGGATTGTGGCCTTTTCCTATACAATTTTGAGGTTAGAGTTCTTTTTACTTTTGTTGTTTGAGCGTAAAAATTCGGCTTCCACTAAATAAACAGCACTCAAATGCTGTTCAGGCATTGCAACAGTTGTGAAAACAATTGATCAAAGTTTCATGTACGTAGTCTTCATAAATCAAGAAAAAATTAGATTGCAAAATCCGAGTTGATCGCGACCACGTCCCGATTCACCTTAAGAAAGGTTAGGAATTTCATCCCCAACAGAGTGTGTCTATCGGTTCACGCTTTACTGCCGCCGTATTACACATGTTATTGTGTCTCGTAGCCATTAGCACCGTTTGTTGTGGTTCTCCTCTTTGATCGATCGATGAGCTCTCGGGTATGACCAAACCTGAGGCGCACAGCTCTTGCTGTTTTACATCTTTTCTCGCCACCTGTTCTGTGTGTGCTGTGCAAAAATCGCTCACAGCATCGTGTGTCGGCGGCTTTTTCTTTTCGTCAGACAACAACGTGTGTAATTACAAATCTAGCAACACAGCAGGCGGCGGTGAAGTAATTTGCTTGACTGACTGTGTGACCCATCGCCGCCGTATCGCCGCGATTCTTCGAAATGAGCAGTGCAGAACAATTACCACCAGCAGCCAGGTGCATCGGGCATTTTCGCAATAACATGCAAAATGGTCACATAAAACAATCGACGCCAAGTCGCTTAAGCGTTAGCGTTATTGGCGATACGAGATTGAGAGCTTCTAACAGTGTTTATCCAAGTGAACCGCAACCGGCAAACAGAAAATTAATATTGAGTTCGTTCATTGAAAAAATGAATATCCTACTTGGAAAAAATGTTGCAACCCTGATTGACTTCGCGGATTGCTTGTTGAACGAACGACAACTGAGCAGTGTTTCCAAATCGCACAAATAAATAATGCATAACGCCCTAGCGCATGCACGTTCGGTTAGGGTTCGCAGGTCGCCATTGCGCGCCACAGAGGTTTACTCAGATGAATCTGAACCAAGGTCGGACAGGTCGAGAACATACGGATTTTAATCTATGTGACTTCTGCTCGATCATAGAATCATATAAGATTGGTAGTTGGTGATTCATTAATTTTGTCACCCCCTTCATAAGACCTAATTGACCTTAGAGCAAAGTACACAATCATTACGCCAGCCAGTAATGACAATAATTTTCCAATTGACAGCTCATTCGCGACCGGCCAATCGGCTGCGGTTTGATCTGGTTTTAGAAAGAAAAAAAAAAACACACACACACTTGGTGGCAAACTCGTGACAAAACCGGAGCACAATTCAGACCGCGCAAATTGATCTCCCTCTCGACGGCGGCCGTTGCCGACTGTAGGGCAACTTGGAGGCTGCAGAAAAAATTCCCATTGATTTCGACTTTGTGTGGTGACCAGACCAGAGTAAAGATCTGGACGACAGTCGCCAAGTAAAGTTCGGTTTGACCGTGAGCCACGTTTCAAGCCTATGTCGGTTGCCAGCTCCATCCATCCATTCAAATGGGTTCAACTCTGACGTTTCGGTGGGTGACGAAACCACTTTCTAATCGGTTGTACGTTCGCTCCGCTTCATATGTCGATCGAGCTTGATCTAGACTCTAGAGAAAGGAGTTTATTCTTTGAACGGGTAACCAGGAGTGGTGAAAAAGTTGTCACTAGAGGTGCTTTTATTGAAAAAGTTTCGTAATTGTAGGACCTTTCAGTGATTGTACCTAGATCCCAATGAGAGGTTGTTCGGTTATGGAAGACTCATGGTGAAACTGTCGGTTGAACTATTTTTTCAAATCTTTTTCTCTGATTGGGAAATGTAAAATAGCTGAATTAGAGATATTTTTTTGTTCCAATACATATTTTCTGAATTAAATCGTCTTGAACTCATGACTCTCACGTACGGTGAAAAAACTTGAACAGCGTAGAAAACTAGTAACATTGCATGGAAGAACTGCGAGGTTGGGAAATAATCATTTTTTTCAACGGTAAATTGTCGCCAACACTTTCTTATATCAAATGTGTTTGTGTGTGATTTGTGAAAACTTTGTTTCTTTGTTTGTTTACGACGTTTTATCGTTATATAAGCCCCCCCCCCCCTCCTCCCTCCTTATTGAAGACGTTGTTCAGTTTCGCAAGAATTTCAGAAAAACTTCCAGTTGAACTAGTTTTCTTATCACCTTAATCCTGCTCTACTGATTGGAAACTAAATAAATTCTAGAAATTAGCATAAAAGTAAAAAGGTTAGAGGTACAAACAACAGGCTGAAACAGGAGAAAATATGTTCAATCAGTTATCGGCTATAACAAAAATTACAAATCGGTGGAGCGTTGTTCAAAATAAACGCGGCGCTCACTACTTTTTCAATATTAGTCACGCATAGATCACCGATGTCAACAACTAACAAAATAATTATGTATCCAGCTTTCCACAAGCGGTAATGGCGGACAGTGCACGCAGCCCATGATATTATGATCCGCGCATGCGCACGACGAAATTAAAATAACAAAACGCCCATTGTTTGTTGAAGCTGCTACGCTACGTTGCGAAGTTGTGATATTTTCTACTCCGTTACTGCGATTGAAAATTCCCTGACCTACAGAAAACGTCAAAAAGGGCTGCGTGCACTGTCCGCCATTACCGCTCGTGGAGAGCTGGATATGGGGGCATATCTTGTTCGAAACTCACTTTGTTTAAACCTATAAAATTTCGTTCAGTGTATATTTTATTCATAACTGTTGGCTGCGTCCTCTTTCTTTCGTTCAAAATAATAACAGTGGAAAATTCAATCAAAGCTTGTTTGAAGTCGTATTTTTTTGCAAGTTTCGTCATTTCTCCAATCGACAAGTGTGTAAAAGAGGGAAACATGAGCTGGGAAATGTGTATGTTTGTTCTTTTTTTCCTTTGGAGAAAATGAGTCGCGGTAAACATTGCTCCGAGAAGCGGTGCAAATCAATCAAAATGCTCAAAAATCAAGGTACAATCTACAGACAAGTACAGAAACCAATGAGATGCTTCGCAATGGACTGAAATGCTTGAATATCGTGGCCGGAAACGTTGCACATCAGACAAAATTGATCGTAAGATTGCTAAGATGTCACGGACTGATCCAACCTTATCTTCTTAAAAGATCAAAGATGAACTGGACTTGACTGTGTGCACTCTATACACAATCCACAGAAGGAACCATCATTAACAAAACGTCATGTTTCGAATCGCCTCAAGTTTGCTAAAATGCATATCGGTTGACCCCAAAACAAAATAATGAAGAAATAATCATTTTTGAGGTTTGGACCAGTTCACCGAACATCAGGCATCATGAATTAACAAGGGGTACATCAAAACACTTGGTGTGGCGATGTTACCATATGCTGGGGAGGATATGCCACTGAAATGGGTGATGCAGCAGGACAACGACCCTAAGCATACGAACAAACGTGCGCAGGCGTGGTTCAAGGATAATAAGATTGAGCCTATGGAGTGGCTAGCGCAGTGTCCAGACGTGAACCCTATTGAGAATCTGTGGGGTGATGTCAAACACGCTGTTTCTGACGCCAAACCGAAGAATGTAGAAGAATTACGGTCTATAATTCTTGATTCGTGGGCTGCGATACTTGTTTCTCGCTGCCAAGCACATGTGCAGCTGTTATTAAAAACAAGGGATGCACCACAGACAAACAGACGTACCAAGAGATTCATTTCCATGGATCAAAATAACGGTCAATTCGAATGAGTTTCAGTTATGCGGAATATTCTCGCCGCAGCGGTGGTGGCGCTGATGTGCCTTTTCCTTTGAACTCAGTTGACAGCATTCGAGCACCGTGCTGCCAAAATCAGCAGAAAAGCTGAATGTTTATCTTTTGCGGAATTTTGCGGAACAACTGTACGATAAATTGGGGCTCAGCAATGTGTCAAAAACTTAGTGCACTGGGATCGCTTTTTATTTAGGGTGATTGATCGTGGAACGCGCTATGCAAAAACTGATCCTGATTCGTGCTATTAACTTAATCAAAAATATTTCAACTACCTCTGCTAATTAAGTTAAAAAAAAAGATGTTAATTCGGCAGCCTCCACCGAAGCAGTCTGTTTAAACATCTCTTCAGTATTTTGGGCCGTGATGTAAAACTTCAAATAATTTTTCAAACATCGATCCATCTATATTACACCAGTATTGAAACTTTTTATCTAATTATATAAGATTCTGGTTCGCACTGCAAATGTTCGTGGTTCGACCTAACAGTTTCAGTAAATCACCGCTAGAGGCAGTGCGCATTGTTTATGTTTTAACCTGAGAGTTTTAGTCAACCAATTTGTAAAAACGTCACAAAAAAATCGAAAAAAACGTCAGACTTTTCTATAGAACAATGGAATTTAATAAAAAGAAAAAAAAACCTAGCAATTTACCTAACAAGTTAATATTGATTTTTTGCCGTTTGAATGGATAAGCTTCTCTTATAATAAAACTGTCCAGAAGGACGTCCAACGAAACTACTCCAGGGAATTATAAGTGGCGATATTTGGCAGAAGGAACTAGTCTCGGTATAGTAGAGCAGTAAGCGTGTAAAAGGAAGGGTGAAATCTTATTACACACAAGCACAGATAAAATAACAATAAGCATGCCACTTCTCAATAGCGGTATTACAAAGAATAGCAGTACGGAATACAGCATACACCTGGCCATATCTCACAGTAGATCAATGATTCTGGTCGCAGTGAGGGAACCCATACAGAAAAAAAACTGTGTGGAACCCTTAAATTAATTTTCTTTTTCCCAAAAACTTCAACTTTTTTCAATACGACAAAGCCTATTCTAATGGGACTGCAGAGTTTTCTTCTATAGGTACCCATGTAAGAATATATGTGCATGTAAATATGTTGAACATTATGGTTTTATTTGCACATTTGAGATGGAGACTAAATTTGTTTGAATTCATATTGTTCTTAATTGTCTGAATACTAATTATGTACAAGTTTCTTTCATACTGATGTATAGATAAATTGAGAATACAACTGAATTTGATTCAAAAGTGCTTTTATATTACGTGTATTCTTTCAATTTTTAATGCTCCACCTCTATTTTTTATTGGGATTAACTAAGGTAATATATGATGCAAACCGCGATCAACATGGGACGAACCAGGATAAAAATTTCGTTTGCATTAAAATTCATATCATTGATATTTACTGGACATCAGGTTTTTTTTTTTCAAGCCAACAAATTTATCGTCTATAGTATTTTTTTCTATATAATCTAAATTTTAGGTGGAAAGTATTACAGTTTTAGAAAAGTCTTGAAAAATTTGCCACATATTTAAAAATGTTTTTATGATGTCTGCTTAACGCTTTGGAAACAGTCCAAAGCTAAAGAAAAATAAAACGGTTAGGGAAAATTGCAACTTACTCGACACTCTAACGTCTCGAGAGAAAAAATCTTCAAAACAAGTCCTGTAGCTTTGCCACAAAGCCAATCCGCGCTGAAAATAGCGACAATTTAAAAATCCGCGTGCTTTAGTGTTATAAACAAAACAATTAGGGAATTTAGTTTTGAGGGTGTTACTCGATTCTTTGAAGTAAGGATTTAAAACAAAGAATTATTGGGAATATATCGCGTAAAAACCGTCCTTTCTGGGAAATCTACGTCAAAAATCGCGTAGATTCCGAGATCCACAAAAAAACATGCGAAAAAGCTATTTGTTCGTTGTAGGATATGAGCTACCCGAGTTTTTAGTAAATCGCATCGACAGTGTGGTAGATAAGAATGCGGAGAACAGAAGCACCCTGTAAGGGAGGAGACAGTGATTGGAAAGACAGGCAAAAAGACGGTATATATGATGAATTGTCGGTGATTCCTCCAGTATTAAAATTCATGACGTCTGCTAAATGTTTTTGACAAAGACTAAAGAGTAGGAAAAAAATGGAAAACTTAGAGCAAATCTGTGAAAATTTTGGGAATTTACTCGAAATTGCTAGAAAATTTGAAGCTGTGGCCGAAAGATTTGTGGCCCTCTGCAGCCCGGACCTTAACCCGTTGGATTATTCGATTTGGGCGCATGTTGAAGCAAAAACTTGCAAAACATTTCACCCTAGTGGGAACACCCTAAAGTCTACAGGCATCGTCTGATAAAAATGGAAGACACATCGAGTAAATTAGTTGGGTAGGACCTTATACAGTTAACCAAATTCGAAAATGTTGATATAAGTGTTTAAAAAAACACCATAAATTTTCACATTTTTTCCATTGTACCCTGTAGGGTGTGAGCTACTCACAGTAGCTACAGACAGTGTGGTAGATCAGGAAAGCAGGAAACAAAAGCATCCAGTTAAGAAAGACAAAAAAGAGAACAGAGCGAAGACCAGACAGTGATTGGAATGAATAACAAATCGTCCTGTGTAAGAAGCTATTTGTACGGGTTTATAAAAACAATCAGAAAGAATCTAAAGCAAAGTATATCAATTCATGACGTCTGCTAAATGCATTTGACGTCTTCGTCAGAGCTGAAAAACAGAATAGGTTAGAAAAAATCTGTGAAAATTTTGATAATTTACTCGACGTTCAGAACCAACTATATGAACAGGAAAAAGGTATAGGAACCGACTTTTCTGGGAATTCCACAAACGAAACGCATTTTAGTGTACAAACAGAAAAAGGAGTTCAGTTTGATTCTGGTTATTTACTTAACACTCTGAGTTAACGCATGAAAAGGCAAAATCATCAAAAATATCTCACATAAACCCGACTTTTCTAAGAAATCCAAGCAAAAAATGAGTAATTACTAAAAACTGCATAAAAACCTCGTACTTTTGTGTTTGTTTGTTCAAGAATTAATATAGTTGGGGAATCTGATTTTAAGAATTAACTTGACTTTTAAGTAACTATTCGAAAAGGAATCTTCAAAAACAGAGTTTTCTGGGAAAGTCACGTAAGAAACACGAAAAAATACTTGAAAGCTGATTCTAGTAAAATAGACTCAAAGATATTTAATTCAGTTAGGGAATGCAGTATGTCCTCAATATTTACTGCTATAATGTAGCGGATAAATTACCACAACGCTGCATCTTGTCATCGTAGGTGGCAGTCCCATTACGAGATGCAGCCCTGGTGAGGCAGTTTACTGAACCCCGTAACACCACGAATAACGAATAAGATGATATACAGGAAGGATCAATCGGCAAAGACCAAGGATAAACGATTGGTAACTAAGTACTTGGAACGTTCGAACACTCTGCGAACCTGAATGGACTACCCTGGGTACTCGGGAGTTAAAGCGACTGGGAGAGGAAATCGCGACATTCCATCTACTACAGTACAGTGGCGGCAAAGCAGCAGACCGAAACTTCGGTTACAAAGCTTTGGATAAGCGAAAGAATAGAGTCACCCGATTGAGACCCGTAGATGACCGTTTAAATGTGTTTAGAATTAGGAGCAAATTCTTCAACTGCAGCCTAATCAACACTTACGCAACGCACAAGTCGGAAAAGAGGATTTCTTCCTACCATTCTTTGGTAAACCCAGTCTCCATCCACCGACCTATGATAACGGCCTGAGCCTGGTAAACTTTGCCGTGGAAAGAGGAGAACGGCCATCTATACCAGTTGCTTTTCACGTTGAAATATTCGCGAGCACACCTGGAGGAACCCAAATGGACACGCCTACTCCCAGATCTCACATGTTTTGATTGATGTTCAATACTTTTGTCCTTTCGTATGTAAAATTAGCTCCTTTCGTATGTAAGTGTTAGCTGAATACGCCAGAGAACTGGATCAAAGGATCGCAGGACAACAGGGGCAGAGGGTAGAAAACATAAATGGACTGTGGAAAAAACATACATGGTACCATTGAAACGACTGCGGGGAAGTGGTAACTACGATGCGTGGGAAACAGCTCTTCCTTCTACATAATGTTCTCTCGTAAACTATTCTTGAGATTGAGACCGTTGGTGGAACCTTTTGTCGGTAAATACCAGGCTGCGACAGACGGAAGCCGGGAATACTACTTGAGAACTCACCATTTCATTGTGGATTTAAAGGCGGCGTACGACTCAGTCAAGCGAAATGAGCTGTGGCAGAAAACGAAAACTGAAGAAAAGGAAACGTTTTTTTTCGACGAAACCGTTGAAACGTATTCGAATGACGCTGGAAGGATAAACATCATGCCTACGAGTAGCGGACGAGATAGTAGTCACTTTCGTGAGGTTGAATGGACTGAAGCAACCTTCTGTTGAACATTACCTTGACAGGTACAATACGAGAAGCAAACGTGAACCATCATTATAGAATCGCACATGCCTCTTGGCTTTGCGCATGACATCGATATAATCGGGATAACCCGTAGAGCTGTGGAAGAGGCCTTCAGACCCTGTAGGAGAAAACCGGCGAGGTTGGGGCTCATCATCAACTTAAGCCAAAAAAAAGTACATCGTAGCATGCAGAGAACGTGGGAGTGCTACTGGTGTTCAAGGTAAAGTGGAGCTAAATGGGGATTTTTTTTGAATTGTTGAGGAATTCATACAGCGTGCTAAAAGGAATTTCTACGGACTACGTAACTGAAGTCCCGTCTAGAGACTCGCACAAAACTGGCGCTTTATAGAACGCCGACCGTCCCGGTTCACCTTTATGGTCATGAGTCACACTAAGGGAAGCGATTGGCACGTGCTCGGTTTTTTTAGCGTAAGATGCGTTAAATACTTGGTGGCAAGTTAGAAAATTGAGTGTACCAAGTATACAAATATGCTGACATAGTAAAGGTGATTAAACGCGGAAATTTGCAGTGGGCTGGGCATGCCGCCAGAATGCCTGCCGTAAGAGCTGCCAAAACTATACTGAGCAGAGAACCAGGAGAAAGCCGTAGACTCCGGGGTAGGCCCCGCTTCCGGTAGTTGTGCGCTGTAGAGAAAGACACACGAGCTGCTGGCTTTCGAGGAGATTGAAGAACGGTTGCCCAAGACCGACAAACCTGAGTATCTATTATTCGTTCGGGATTGGACGAGTAGTAAAAATGTTACCATGAAAGTAAAATAAAGTCGATAAAATAATAACTTTGAATCAATGAAATCATCACGAAAAAAGCAACAGCAACAGGGAAAAATGAAAGATAAAAGGAAAAAATACAAAATCATCATGAAATGACTGAAAAATTGATAGTCAGCTTAACCAAGTTGGTTGCAGTACTGAGAAAATATGCTCAAAAGAATTGTCAAACAAAAAATACCATGGCGTAGATAACAAAAACTAAGCTCTTTACAATAAGAGTTCACAGTTGAACTCTTTGCAAAATATCAGTAGATTCGATAAGGTTCTGACATAAAGGGAGTGAAACGAGACTAGCATTGCACTTTTCATAGTTCGAAAGTTCAAAATCTCATATATACTGAACTCATTCCAGATTGCTTTAAAAATATATATTGGTACAGCAATGTAACTAATAGGAAAATTCCGGAAAAACGACGACGACGACGAACAAGTCTCAGTAAAGTATTCTTAGTTTTGCAAAATATATACAATTTGCAGCTCCATATTATAATATAATTATTAGTCTTCATCGGTAACAACGAGATTGACCATTTACCAGTGTTGCCAAAAGGTGAATTCCTTTTCTGGGGAAAATGACTCTCAATTAAAGTGGTTTTATAGTTTTGCGCTATAATACCTGAAACGCTAGTACTTTTGAAGAGATCATATTTTGATAAATTGTATACGAAGCATAATCTGTTTGGCTATGAGTTAATAGTCATAGATAAGTACATTATATAACACTATCTTATGCCCAGTGCTTTCTAGAAACCTTACCCCAATAGAAGAGAGACGCCGTCCTTTCCCAACATTTCCCATAAATCTAATAACATGACATTCAGCACCCATGGGCCGTGGCAAAGATCTTGGGAGAAAGTACCGCCAGTGAACGTAGCAATTACAGCCATAATCACGACTGGACTGTACAAAGCTGTACTAGGAGTCACTTGTTAATGGAAACAAAAAACTGAAGAGAAAGAAAAATGATTAACAAGCTCGAACCGGCTCAGACAGGAAATCGTTTCCAAGCACCTGAAAGCGATACCCGCCCGATCCGAAGATCGTGCATAATATTTCATCCTACTACGTGTCATTTTGGTATAAACTACTGTCAACCGATCATCAATCTCGAGTGTGAGCGCACCCGCGAGTACCGAACGATCAATTTCCTAGGCTGAAATGAACTTCTCAAGGCAAGCAAGTTGCATCTGATGGTGATGATGAAGATCGACTATTAATTGCCAACATGTTGAAGCTGTTTTGCAGGAAACCAAACCGTGAATAAAGTTAAGCAATCGCCTTGGCGATCGCTTAACGAGATTAAAAACCACACTGCTCTGGATGACCTTTCGATTTCCAAGCGACGTCGTCGCTTGCATGAGTTTTTTTCCCTAATCGAACATGATTGGATAGTTGAGTAATTTTTACCCATCGAATGGGGAATTATGTAACATATAACAATGAACCGTGAACACAAAAATTAGGCCACCCACGATAATCGGATTAACATCGTCATTGTTGGTAAACTAATCACGTTTCAAGTTTTTTTTTGGCGTGACCCATTGTAATAGATAAAAACAAAAATAATGAAGGTGAAGTGGGCATATGTTGCCATGAGACCGCTAATAAGTATGAGGTATCAACATTTTTGGCGTCGCCATTCATCAAAGCATAGCCTACTTACAGTTCGGAGATGGTTGTTGCTTACTTGCAATGGGCCTGGGTCCTTCCTGCCCTCACCGATGAGTCAAGTTTGACAGTTAGCACACACTTTTCGGATAGCGTAGGCACACTTACAGTACAACTATAATAGAGCACTTCTAACTATATCAATATGTTTGTATACATGTATACAAAAATGTGAGCATGTTTATGATTGGCGCAATGAGGCGTGTGATGGTGATCGATCGCTTGGAAATCAAGGTCTTTCGTGGAGTAAAAACCGGAAGGAGTCAAGAAAAGTGGTGTGTTTTTAAATTTTCACGAACGCTTGTTCCAGTGTTTTCTTTATCTGTACAAAAACAATGCTAACAGCTTTCTTCCGTCGTCGTTCTTCCGCCCTGCTTCGAGGGACTGCTCGTTTGTAGCGCGTTTGCCACTACTGTAAAACTCTCTATCAACTAGAAACTATATACAATCCACTAAAACTGTGTTTAAGGGGTTTACTTGTTTGTTTCAAAACAGTGTGCGTTGTTTTTTTTTTCAGATAGAATAGGGTAACGTTATAGAATTCGGCAATAAATGTTATTTACACAAACGATTCACTGATAGGGTGGCAGAGCAAATGTTAAAAGCTAAACTGTGGTGCTGTTCTGATTCGGCACTGTAACTTCACGAATCGTTTACGATTAGATGTTTTGAGAAACAGTAATAATAATACTATCGAATGCCTAATACCTAACCTAACTATATATTAAAAAAAACTAGCTTCACTATTTTAGCTACACTGTCACCGCTGTCATATTTTTCCTTGATGAATCTGGCCGATCAGCGGTTGAGTCTGGAGTATTTGCTCAGTTTGAATAGCATCACTTTAACAATAAATATTTGTTTGTTTGTTTTTTTTTTACTTTTGTTTACGCTCAAATCTCTGGTGTGTGTTTTTGTCGTTCTCTCCAGTGTGTTGCCGCTAAGCCACTACTTATAGACTAGCGTTACGCAGTTCAATCCTATACGATTTTTTCGCTGTTGTTGCGTAAAAGTTCTACTACACAGTTATAGAAATAAAAGTAAAGATTTTGGTATTTCTACATTTTCTTTCTTCATAAAAAAACAGCTTAGTGAGAGGTGAATTGTGCAATTGTGAGGTTATGTTCAACGCGTGCACTATAGAGTGTGTAAGTGTTGGGCTATAATAAAACTCCGAAAAAAAAAACGATAAAGCAGGACGTGTGTATACGAGTGTGTGAGTGTGTGTAATACAATCGACAACGACAGCAGCGTCAACACAGCAGGCCAGTCCTGTCATATTTTCTTGGAAGACGTTGATCACCCTCCAGTTCTTGCTAGATACAGTGAGTTATTATACACACACAGAAGGGGAAAAACAGTATACCAGGCTTTTCTCATGAAATCACGAGAACCGAGGTTAAAATAAACACCACTTACACACAGAAAAAACAGGAAGAGAAAGAGACAGCAAGAGGGAAAAACCACACGCACACAGACACACATATAGTATGGAAGGGAAAGTTCAGAGCAGGAGAAACAAAACAAAGATTTAAGATAGTTCAAAAATAAGCGGATAGTGAAATATGGTCATGTTTTTTTTCCCTCAATTTCCTTCAGGGGTGGTTAGAAGAAACAACAATAAATTAGTTAAACTCTATGGCATCTCGTTGCTTCGGGGATTAATACAAAAAAATAGAAATTAAAAAACACACACATAAAAGTTCGCTGCTCAGATGGCCAACGGGAGGCGTGTCCTGGTTGGGATCTCTAATAAAGGCTTGTTTGACAAACAAAGAGAGAGTGGGAGTGTGTGAGACTTTTAACTGACCTCTCCGGCACGCCGGAAGAAGTACGCCGGTATGTTGCGCGGTTCGTAGTTCCGTTCTTCGCTCTCGCTATCGATACTGCTCCGATCTCCGAGGATCTCCCGATCCAAGCTGGCCGCTTCCAGGGCTACCGGGTCCGGATCGCTGGTCAGCGCACGGGTAAGCTCATCGTTATCCAGCTCGGGCCGGTAGACGGGCGAATATTGCCTTTCCTGGCGCTGCTCGCCCGAAATTTCTCGAGTGATGAAGTCCGGGCTGTAGAGCGTTCCACGCGGAATGCTGTACTTATCGTTTTTGCTTTCGATTTTGAGCTCTTGGGCGTTGAAGTCCGGTGTAATGACCGGTACCACGTACCTAATGTTGAAGTCCACCTTCGTTATGGGAGCTTCCGTGGTTGTGGTGGTGCTCGTGGTCGTCGTGGTAGATGTTGTGGTAGCTGTAGGCTCAGACGCCTTCTTGGCGGTTGGTTTCGGCAGTGGCACTACCTGAATGTCTTTGGACTTTCTGTGGGACGCACCTTCACCAAAGTTAGACCGCAGTGCTACCGAGGGAACGTACTTTCTACTGGTGCTTTGAACTTTTTGGGTGGAAGTGCTTGGAAGCGATTCAGTTACCTGTGATTCAGTGACAACGGCCGGTTCATCTTCGCTAGAGTTTTCGTTCGTGTACGTGAAGTCCAGCTGTGGTCGGTAGACAGTGGTTTTTGGTCGTTTAGTGTACCTTCGTTTCGTTTCCACGCTGGGAATCACTAGGGATTGAATGCGCTCCTGGGGAGCTGTCGCTTCCGATGTTGTCGTTGTCGGGGTTGTAGTAGTTGTGGTGGTTGTCGAAGTTGAGGTCGTTGTTGGTTTCGGAGTGGTGGTCGTGGTCGTGGTCGTGCTGGTTGTTGTCGTTGTCGCTGGCGCTGCTGTCGTCGTTGTTGTGGTTGGTTCTTCCGAAGGTTCCTGGAAGAAGAATTCTGCCGGAAGCGTGTACTTGTGAACGATCTGTGTTGTGGATGAAGCTGTAGTCTCAGTCGCGGGTGTTGTGGTAGTGGGGGCTTCCGTAGTTGTTGTCGTCGTCGTCGACGTTGTTGACGTCGATGTCGATGTCGACGTCGGGGACGAAGACTGAACCGAAACTGTTGTTGGCAACTCTTCCGTGTAGTAATCGTCGTCCTCCTCGTGCACGGTGCTGTCTTCAAAATCTACTGTTCGTTCCGTATCGGGCTTAACAGATGATGTAGTTACCTGAGTGTAGCGTTCCGTTTCCGCGATCAGCGGAGTAATAGTCACCAATTCCTCCTGTCGGCTTCGCTCTGTTGCTCCAAAATCGGCACTCGAGATTCGCTCGATCTCAACCCTAGGAGCAACCGTAGCTTCCTCCTCCTGCTCCTCCAAGTTCAGTAGCGTAGTTTGAATGTCGGGCTTTCCTGTTTTGCCCTCCTTCTCCGCATCGAACAATCCTTCCAGTGGAATGGTGGAAGTTTCTACATTGAAGATACTGTCAGCAAACACAAGCGTGCGACTCTTCTTGTCCTTCTCTTCGACCTCAGTCTTGTTCCTCGGTTCAACGAGACGAATGATGATCTTGCGATTGATTTCACCAAGCTTCTGCATAACCGGAATTTCGTCCGGATTGCTGGTGTTCTTCGTGTAGATCTCCACCACGCGATGGATCTCGACCAGTTTGTCCGTCTTGTTCGCCACTGGCAGTTCGATCTCTTGCTCTTCCGTGCGGTAAATCTCGGTCGACGAAGGCATCGATTCGTTCTCCTTGTCGATCGAGAACACATGGTAGAGCGTCGTTGGTCGGACCGTCGTGGTGGATGTTCTACTACGTTCCTGCAATATATTGACATCATCAATATCGATATTATCATTAATCGTGTAAATTGTGTCGGCCGTATTGAGTGTGGTGTACAGAGTTTCATCGGATGCTGTGTAGTATTCGGTGGTAGTTCTGACTGTGTTGATTGTATCTTCGTATGAAGTAGTGTTCTCCACCTCGTTCTCGGTTAGAAGTGTGATAGGTGTGCTAGTGGTTGGCTGTGATCGTGACCTCTGCACAATCGGCACCACCGAAAGTATGACCGGCGTCTGTTGTTCTACTACACTAGGAAGCGTCGTCTCTGGTTGTTGCGTTAGCTCGGTTGTTGTTAGTACCGCCGCCGGGTTACGGTTAAATAGTGACGATAGATTTGTACGTGTTCTACTGCCACCTACCGGGAGTGAAATCGTCGTTAGGTTCGATTTTCTCGTTGGTTTCCTAGGCTGATAGCGTCGTGTAGGTCCCGCACCTTGCTGAGACTGGCCCGCCTGCTGTGCCGATACTTTCTCCTCGACATCGTTCGTTAAGCCAGCGGATGTGCTGGATGCAGTGGTAGATCGCTGTCTTCCGAAAACGGGCCGTCCTCTGGTGGTCACTGTAAATCGTGGTTTAGCGGTTGAAGTGCCTCCCGCGCTTGGCGCACCAGCTGCCGTTCCATTTCCGGGCTTATATCCTCCGACATTACCAAACGGTCTCCTACCCCGAGTGGTGATAGCCCTAGCCGTTGTCGTCGATCCCTCCGGCGGTAGATTATTCTTGAAAATAAACCTCGTATTACTCCCCGGTCCCGCACCCCGTGAACCTCCCGATCCAATAATCCTTGGCCCTGGTCTCCTGGGTAGCGGCGAGCGTCCTCCACCACCAACCGGTTCCTCATCATCCACATTGTTATTCCCGCTTCCTACCGGTCCAAACAATCGCTTTCCATGCCGTTGAATCTCATTTTCATCATCCTCCACCTCACCACTATATCGTCCCGTCACTCCACCATCTCTCTCCTCCGACGACGAAGGTCGTCGGATTTCCGTATAACCACGCGTGCTCAAACGCTCGCCACTGCTCTCCTCCTCGAGTGTAGTCTTCGCATCCGTTTCAAATTCAGTGTAAGCTTCCGTCGTCGTTGTGGTTGTTCGAACGAACAAATTCTGCCTCTTCGGCAGTAATGCCGAGGTACGATTGACCTTGCGCTCCGTACTTGGCTTCACGGCCGCACTCGTTCCCTTGTCGAAAGAATCCTCAAATGATTGTGGCCTTGGGGTCCGACTTGCGGCAAATGCCGGCCGTCTGCGGGTCGGTCCCAGTGGACGACTAGATGACTTCTCCACATCATCTGCGCTCACGCTGGCCGCCGTCGTCGTCGTTGAACGCGACTGCTGCCCTAAGCCAGGTCGTCTACGGGACGCCAGGAATGATCGAATGGTAGAACTTGTTGGTTGGTCTTGACCACCCTCACCGGCAGGCTCCTCTGTAGTGCTGGAGGCACGCGCCCTTGCCACGGAGAACGAAGGTCGACTCTTTCGTGACGGAATGAACTTCTTTACCGTGGAAACTTCAGGGTTTTCGGTTGTGGTGCTGGTGGTGGATGCACCGAACTTCTTCCGATTTGCAGAAAAGTTGCGAGCAGGACTTCGACTTGGAACCACTTCGGATTCGATTTGCTGATTGTCGTTGAAGCGTTGCAGTTGACCGGCGGGTCGCCGAGCATTGGGAGGGAACCTACGCGATGGAGCTTTGCTAGGAGCTTCCGTTGAAGGTTCGTTCGTAACAACCGTAGACAGATGGTCGGTCGTTTCCTCAGAATCGTTTCTCTCGCCTGATTCTGGGAGCTGCCGCCGCAACAAGTTATCACTGCTGAGTACGTCATTCGTTAAAAAGACCGACTCGATTTCGTTAGAAACATCAGAAAATACGGTCGTGTGGTCTGAGTTGCCAACGGCGCTATCTGCGAAGGTGGGTTCAACGGTGAAGGCTTCGACAGTGGTTGGCGAACGGGTTGCTACCAACAGGGACTCCGTAGCTGTACGTTGCGTTGTGGTGGAACGCAGCCGTTGTCGTCGCGTCAGGGCGGACGGCCGCTCCAAGTTTTGGCGAGGAGTTTCTTCCGGAGGCTTTTCGGTAGTTGATAAGGCTGTCGGTCGTCGGCGACCAAGTCGTCGTCGCGTTACGGTTGTAGAAATTCCCGGTGTTTTTTCGGTGAAATCATCGGTATCGCTTTCTGGCTCGACAGCAGGGGCAACCGACGATCGTGTGGACAGAGTTGGTCTCGATCGTCGGTTGAAAGGAGATGGTCTTCGTGATGGTTTATCGGAGGCGGCTTCGCTCGTAATTGCGTTGGAGCTTTGGGTGACGGGAGTCAGCTTTCGTGGGGTGAATTTAGATCGTAATGTTGAGGCTTCGTTCGCCGTTTCCAATGAGACAGCTGATGTTGTTGAGGTTCGGAACCGACCGGGTCGCGTCGGTCGCGAGCGACCGGGAATAAAGGTTTTATTGGTGTTAACTTCAGACAACACAACCTTCAGGGTTGTGTCGCTCGATTCGGTGGTCGCTTCTGTACGGTTTCGCAGCGTTGTGAAATACTTGCGTTGACCTGGGGTGGTGGTTTCTACCTCCCCAGGGCTTACACTATAAACCGTTGTGAAGTCATTTGACAGCTCCAGATCGGCGACGGTGCTTTCAAACACTGATGAAGGGTTTCGTTCCGTTCCAGTGGAACTAGTTTCGCTTTCTGTCGCCATTTCGTTGACATCCTCCGCCAAACGATTGTCGATCGTATCTTGCGCTGGTCTTTTCGTGGTTGAGCGTTGCTGCTGCTGAATGACGTTCGTTATTGGTGAATCGTGTACGGTTCCCTTGGTGATTTGCGATTCTTTTTCCTGAATCCGACGAGCATTCAATTCATTCCGATTGCTAAAACCATACTGCAGTGCCGTTCCCAGTGTGAGCAGAATCCGCTCCTGAGTTTTGAAGAGATCCTCACCGATTCCGGTGTGAGATTTAAGCGTTAAATTAATCACTGGGGAGTCCGTTTCGATTTCCGGTTCCTCAGTGGTTGTGGTAGTCCTAGGACTGGTGCTCGATCTACCGCTGTACAGATTAAAATTCACCCGCCTCAATGAAGCCCTAGCAGTTGATTGCTCAACTGGCTGCTCCGGGGTGGTGATTCGTTCGGTAGTACTTCCGATCGATACTTCCGGCTCACGGCTGGAAGCACGGTTCAGAGAGAAACGGTTACGTGCAAAAGAGTCCGACTGCTGGCGGCGTGCTTGGGTTGACACACCTGCCGCAGCGGTCGACTCTGTGGAAGATGAAGAAGTAGGAGAGGGAGAAGATCTCGGCGTCGCTTTAGCGGATGCTCCGTACCTAACGCGACCACGGAATCCCCGTGGCCGTGTTGGCCGTGGACTCGGCTCGCTGCCCGTGGAATCGCTAGTGCTACCTACCTCGTTGCTGCTAGCTGGATCCGACGCGGCAGACGTGCTGGCCACACCGATCCTGCGTCTAGCTGAAAGATCAAACCTTTGATCATTGGCATAACTCACCTTTACCGAGCGAAGAGTGGTAGATTCTTCGGGAGCCAAAGTAGTCGTCGTTGCGCTGCTCACAGGACGACGTGTTGGCCGTGTGCGTCGAACCGCTCCACCGAACGGACGGGGAGCGGCTTGGGTTGGGGTTAATTGACTATCGGATTTCTGCTTATTAGTGACAACTTCTAAGGGACTTGCTGTGGTGGTAGTTTTCCTAGTTCTTGGCGAAAATTTGAAAATCGAGTTAGACTGTTCTTCGTTAGTGCTGGACAATCTTTCGCTGCTCGTCGAGGGGGTCAAGGTTGTGGTGATCGGCAGTTCGGTACCACCGGCCTGAGAAGTTGTCAGCAGGAGCCGATCTTCATCAGTCTCCTGTACTCTAGGATTTACAATATCACCGCTAGAACCCACACTACTACTATGCACACTCAGGTCCAATTCACTAACACTACTACCAGTAACACTTTCACCTAGGTTTAGTATTGTGGTTACCTCGTTGGTCTGTTCGTTCTTGCTACTATCTACGGTCACCGTGTCATCCGTCGATGGGCCGTCGAAGTCCGCCGACACGGAGGTCTTACTTAATTCTAGCTCTGAAACAGTGTCTGCCGGAGCGCTCCGCTCGGGGGCTTCCGTCGTCTGAATGTCAGTGTTGAGGTATTGTACAATGTTGCCTGTAGATGGAGTAGTGGCTGTCTGTGGCAGAACCGTAGCAACCGGGTCCACTAGGGGCGCCTCGGTAGTGCTGCTACGTTCTACGCTAGCGTACTGTCGTGTACTGTACGTGATGAACTGTTCTGGTGCATCGGTACTAGACGATGTTGTGTAAATTGTTTGGAAATCGGTGGAGGGTACCAATAGAGACGAATCAGTGCCTACATCATCTTTGTCGCCTTCCTGCAAGCGATTGAACTGCACGGTCGCTCGGCGACGTTCGATGGAATTGTACCTAAAACAAAGAGCAAACCATTAAAGCACAAACAAAAAACAACCAAAACCTGAACTAACTCACCGGCTCGGTACCCGTTCAATTTCCTCAACGGTTTCCTCCGTTGTGGTCTGGCGGAAGCGATTCCTGTTGACAGTGCTGTACTGCTGCACGTTTGCCCCATCGTTATCGTCATCTTCGACACTCTCCGCCACCGTCGTTGTCGGTCGCTGTCTACGAATGCTCACGTATTTTGGACCCGAAGTGGGCCTCCTGGTCGAGTACGTCGACGGTTGATTCTCCTCTTCGTCATTATCGTCATCGTTATCGTCGTCATCCACATCATCCTCGATGCTGGTTTTCGTGGGTCTTTGCCTGGTCAACGTAACATACTTTGGACGCTCCTTGAAGACACCCTCGAACTCGGGCAACCGCTCGATACCTTCATTCTGAGGGCCAACCCGACTGTTGGTGTTACCATTACGAACCACCGACGAATACTTGTTCTCCGTCGACCCGCTCTTATCGGTTTGAGTAAACGTCAACGCAGGACGGAACTTCTGCAGTCCATTTCCGGCTCGACTCAGTACACGCTCGTACAGGCTCTTGCTGATTGTGGACGGAGTTGTCGACACTTGGTCCGTTTGAGAACCCTTCAGTACAACTGAACCATCTTCTTGGGCTTGCAATTGACGTTCCAGCTCCTCAATACCTCCAACCTTCTTGATAAACGCAATCAACTCCTTAATAACCTTCGGATCCTCCTCCGGTTCGCTTCCGCCATCCACTTCCTCCGAGTAGTCAATCTCGATCGGAGGTTCCGTGGTAGTCGTAGTTGTATAGGCTCGATTATAGAAGCTGTTTCTGCTGGTGGCGGCCGTAACACGAGCCCGCGGAGCAGGCGTCGTCGTACTCGTCGTAGTGGTGGTCGTTGTGGTGCTGGTGCTAGTCGTCGTCGAAGATTTAATGTTGCAGATCACGTTGCGGGCGTAGTCGCACGAGTCGGCCAGCTTGTTGAAGACCAGCCCCGAGGGACAGGTGAACTGATGCGCAACCAAACCGAGCGCCGGAGCGTCCAGACACCAGAAGTATTTCTTGCAATCCCGAGGATGCTGGAAGAAGCCTTCGTCCGTGCATTTGAAGTCTAGAAAGTGAAAAAAAGTATTGTTTAATATTTTAATGCTGGCAACACATAAATGAAAAGCGAAACCTTGGTTCCGATAGGGAACTTGACCATCTATTTATTATACACGGACTTCGCAGCCAACTGTTAAGTGTACAGAATATTTGCGAGGCTAGCGCTACGATCCTACTGACACTAACAGTCTCTCCCAAGCCGAGACTCGAACTTACGACAACTGACTTGCAAGGCCAGCATCGTACCTCAAGACCAGCTGGGAGGACACACATTTAAAGCATAATCTGCATTGTCTGCTTAAGGAACAAAAACTGGTAATCCCAAAAAAAAATTATTAGTTGAAATTAATCGAGTCAAAGTTGACTGAAACTGCATTAAAGTTTTCCAAGAAGTAAGACAATAGAATCAAATTAAGTTGAGCCAACATCTTAATTCAAAAAAAAAAAACTATACATAATACCATAATTGTTTGTGAACATGGGTAAAATTTGCCATTGCACACTGGGAAAAATGGAACCCAAATTACCACTAATTAATCGCCACTGGACTGGCAACCCAGAATGTAGCATTTTTAATATGAAATTGGTCAATAATTTGGTTGGTGATATTTTCATGCTGTGCAGGGCACGGGAAAGAGTCTATTTTGTCTCTTTCACCCTATGTTTGCGTGTTTTTAAGTTTAAAGACCACCGGATGAAACTAACTCCGATTTGTTCACCAATTTTTTTTTCAGGTTGCCAGCCAAGCGGCGATAATTAGTGGGAATTCAGGTTCTGTTTTCCCAGTGCATTGGGCCATTGGTTCAAAATTTGATAAAGGTAATTCTGAGCAAAATTTGAAACAAATTCAAAGCTGGCTCACAATTGGTAACAATTCTCCAAATTGAATTATATATAGTAATGATATTATCAAAACAAGCTCAAAATTAATTGCAAATAAAATAAACCGGGATGAGAGTTGAAAATGAAAATGTCAGAGTTTACCAAATAGATTTAATGGAAAACGATAAGTTTTGTTCAACTTAGCTTAGCTTAGCTTGACTGACTGCACATATCAATGGTTGCTACTCCGTGATTGATCCGAATCAGTTAAATTGCACAGTGAATCAACTGAATGGGGCTGGGAGTGTCCGACCATTCTCATTGTACAAGTTTTAGTGACTCAATACTTTGAAGGATCCATAACGACGCCGGGCACGTCTTTGCAATCAAATGGGAAAAGAGCAGAAATCCTATTGTGAAGGTTGCTGTTTGGAGACCGTGTTACCCTCTGCATCTCCACAAAGACCACGGGAAGGCGGTTTTGTTAGTTGGGAAGGGTAAATTGGAACAGGGTTCACCATGATCATACATCTACTTTATACTAGTCACTATTGAACTATTACCGATTTATTCTCCGTTCAGTCGGCTGATTAGAAATGCACATTTGGTTTTTTTTTAATTTTTACCGCTTTAAACTAACAGACATTATTATAGATAAAAAATTATGAAATTAAATTTATGAAATGAATTAGAATTTTCCAAAATCATCATTTAGAAAATAGACCAAAATTAGCATGCTTATTACACCCAGATTGTCAAAATTTTGAAACCAGCAAATCGTGATTACTTCTGTTTGAAGATTACAACCATCGAGAACTAAACTGGACACCATCGGAAGACAATGAACTTGCCGTTGATACCAGCAGATCACGTTTGACCGCCACTGAATGAGCTACGTGCTGTGTATTCTATTTTCCATGGTTTGACGCATATGGATTGAAACTTGATATTGTACTTGCAAACGAGCAGGTACTTCCAAACTGTAATGGAGACCGACAAACCTATGGTGAAAATTGACCTACATCATCCTGTTCATTTCATCAGAATATTGTGGAGCTTATGATCTCGTAATGAAATCCGATAGATATTGTCGACATGTTCAACGCAGAGACACGAACAGTCTGGAATTATTGCGCCAGGTCAGATCAATGCTGAATTGAGCGATACTCCGCAGGACAGCTTCGATTGTGGAGTACTCCGAATCACAGAAGAGCCCGTGTCGAGTGCAATTCGAAAGCTGAGACATTCCACTTGCCCAGGACCGATGGGATTCAGCAAGCAATGTTGAAAAATTTGCTGTTCGATTTCTCTTTGCTTGTTCCAATTTTTTTCAAGATCGTTTAAGAATTACATTTTAGCCTTAGAGATCAATCGCAACTAATATGACGCAGTTCTCTTCGTTGTGTACTCGCTCAATGGATGCGGGATTGTAAGTGGATGCTGTGTTCACGGACTACTTCTACTAAAGCTCCTTCTATGAATGGCTAGAAATGTTTTTAAAAACCGTACTAGTAGTTGGTTGAATATTATAGAATAAGTTTACAGTCTGTGCGATATTTTTGTCGAAGACGGTGATGTTAACGGGTGTTAAATAAAAAATGAGAATTTTTTCAATACCTTTCAGTAACTCAAATACAGAGCGTGAAATTTTTTTTTCTCCAAGAAAGTTGCTCTTTGGGCTCCCTAGAAACAGTAGGCGTGTTTGGTTTTGCTAGTTTGAATTTAGTCAAAGCAAAGATGGCGTCGAAACAGCACGTGCTCCGCGAACGCATTGTACGGTTCTACGAAACGCATTTCCAGCAAGGAAAAAAGTTCACGGTGACACATTTAAGGAAGAAAATGTACCTGTCAGTACGGTATATCGTATCCTGGGTTCCCTGAACGTAGAGTGGAAGGTCGGGAGTGGTCGTCCGGTGACGATAATGACGAAGCAAAGGAAGACATCGTTAAAGAAGCTGTTTGACAACAAGGACGCAACCAGCCTGCGTGACGCCGGTCGGAAATATGGGTGCTCCCACGTATTGATTCATCGGACCCTCAAGATGGAAGGAATCGTCTGCAAAAAGAAGACGAGGTCGTACACGGAGGAGCAGATTGAAACGGTTAAAACACAGTGTCGGTGGATGACCAAAAAATACCGCGGGACGTCTTTCGTTCTGGACGACAAAAGCTATTTTCCGCTGTCCAAAACGCATATTCCAGGAAATGATAATTACTACTCCAGCGACAAGTCATCCACACCGCCTGAAGTGAAATACAAGTTCAAGCACAAGTTTGAAAAAAAGTTTATGTTGTACATCGCCATTTCCGACCGGGGCATTTCAAAGCCTTGGTTTAAGCCGAGCGGTCTGGCAATCAACCAACAAATCTATCAAGAAGAGTGCCTCGATAAAATCCTGCTGCCGTTCCTGAACGAGCATCACGCGGATGGGAAGTACGTCTTCTGGCCAGACAAGGCGTCTTCCCATTACGCCAAGAAGACGCTGGCGTATCTTGAGGAGAAAAAGATACCGTTCGTGCCGAAAGATTTTTTTTTTATATGTGATTGAAAAAATTCTCATTTTTTTTAACACCCGTTAAATAAATAAAGCTGGATAAACTAGGACTCTCTGACGTGTTTGTGAGATGGTTTAGATCATACCTGACCTGCAGAGCCTATTTATCCTGGACATCCGCAAGAGACCAATTTGGGCCCACTTGTTGTCTATCTTTATTAAAGACGATATTGCTATAATGCCGCGAGATACACAGCTTCGTCTTGCAGACGATGTGAAAATCTTCATGATCATAGATAACCTTGAACTATGAATGTTGCTTGACGCCTTCAGTCAATGAATGGAGGAACATAAATTTCCTTTTCCTGTACGCAATTACCCCCAGTGCGTAAGCCAAATTAAAGATCTTGACGCCAGTGCGTCTTGAACTGTCCAACAGATCAGACGTTTCTTCGGTTGCTTGTGGACTGGTCTTTGACTGCCTATAGCTTCAAAGTTTGTGTTTTGTCAGTGTATCTTTTAAAGACTACCTGAAAGTTATTTCCCATCAGTCTTTCTGAAGACTACCTACTTTTGAATATAACATTGGTTTTAACTTTTTCCGTATCACCTGAAATTGCTGGACGGAAAAAGAAACCTCGCATCGCTGCGGGGAGGAAAAGAGAGGCATCTCTTTCTGACACTTCGAGTGTCTGTAGTGACAATCCTTTTGATATTTTGCCTGAGCAAGAAGCTGGTGAAATGGGAGTTATGAGTAATGAAACTATACAAAATGTCAATTCTTTCAACGTTTGTTTCTGACGTTAAAGTTACCTATCAAATTGGTCGTAGAGGCGGATGCCACTTATTAGTCGACTCTATAAAGGGTCGTAATCGTCTTATTCAGTATTTAACTGACAAGATGTATAAATTTTTTACATATGACACGAAGAGCGCCAAGCCGTTCAAGGTCGTATTGGAAGGTCTCACCAACGATCAAAACGTTGATGAGATCAAACTTACTTTAACAGAATTACTTGGCATAGCCCCTACCCAAGTAATTCTAATGAAACAAAAATCACGAGGCGATAACAGTCAGAGAACTGGAATTTCCCTTGTTAATTATTTAATTCATTTTAACCGCAATGAGGTTAACAACTTAAAATTTTTTGAAAAAGCACATGCTTTGTATCATGTGCGTGTAAAGTGGGAAATTTATAGAAAGTATGGCGGAGGTAAAAAGCATATCACCCAATGCCGTACTTGCCAACGTTATGGCCATGGTTCCAAATTCTGTAACATGGAACAAAAATGTCTAAATTGTGGAGACTCTTCTCACAAAAAGGACACATGTCCTTTGAAAGAGAGTAAAAATTTTCGCTGTGCGAATTGTAACGGCAACCATATGTCAAATTTTTATCAATGCCCAGTCCGTTTAGCAATTGTTAAGGCAAGGAAAGGTAAACAAAATTCAATTTCTCAATTAAAACCAACTTCAAAACAAAATTCTCCAAGCGTACCAGTGACGCATAATTTACCTACTCCTTTGCATACCCGTTTAACTTATGCACAGGTTACAGGTAGTTCGAACATTATACCGCCTAGTGTTGGAAAATGACCGTTAATTAAAGCAAAACACGCTAGAAAATAATTGTACACCTATTACTCCAGCAAATTATGCTGCTGAGAATATTTTTTCTAATGTCAACTGCCTGGGGCCTATTACGGCAGGTAAACTTTCTTTTTTTGCAACAGGCAATGTTCGATCTTATGAACGCCATGTTGCAGGCAAAATCAATGTTTGAAGCCATTCAAATAGGCACAAATTTTACTATTAAAATTGTTTCTAATTTAAAATTTAGCAATGATTTTAAACAAAACAATTAAAATATTAAATTGGAATGCTCGCTCATTGAAGGCCAATGAGAATGAGCTTTTTAATTTTTTAACAGTAAATAATGTGCATATTGCAATTATTACTGAAACATTTTTGAAACCTAACATAAAATTAAAATATGATCCCAATTACGTGGTTCATAGATATGATAGGATTCAGGGTTCCGGCGGTGGAGTTGCAATTGTTATTCATCGCCGAATCAAACATCGTGCTCTTCCCCATCTTGAGACGAAAGTTATTGAAACTTTGGGAATTGAAGTTCAAACTGAACTTGGGATTTTATTTATTGCCGCAGCATATTTACCATTTCAATGCAAATGCGAGCACAAAAAATTATTTTAAAGGTGATTTACGAAAACTCACCAGAAATCGTTCGAAATTTTTTATAATCGGCGATTTCAACGCTAAACATCGTTCATGGAATAATTCTCAAAGTAATTCCAATGGCAAAATTTTATTCAATGATTGTTCTTCAGGATACTGTTCTATTTTGTCTCCGAATAGTCCTACATGCTTTTCTTCTGTAAGAAACCCTTCAATAATTGATTTGGTGCTAACAGATCAAAGTCGTGTATGTAGTGATTTGATCACACATGCTGACTTTGATTCTGACCATCTTCCAATAACTTTTTCTTTGTCACATGAATCAGTTTTAAACCCTATGAGCTCTGTTTTTAATTATAACAAGGCTAATTGGGGAAGATACAAAACTCATATTGAGCGAAAATTCAATATATGAGCTTGATTTGCAAAACGAAGTGAATATTGATTCCGCTTTGGAAGCATTAAAATGTGCAATTGTTGATGCCAGGAATTACTCTGTTCCAAAGGCTCAATTGAAATTTGATTCACCAATAATTGACGAAAATCTTCAACTTCTAATTCGTTTGAAAAATGTCCGCAGACGTCAATATCAACGTTCTCGTGACCCTGTTTTCAAAACTATTTATAAAGATTTACAGAAAGAGATTAAGCATAGATTTACTCTTCTGAGAAATCAAAATTTCGAAACTAAAGTTGAAAAATTGAAACCATATTCAAAACCTTTTTGGAAGCTGTCGAAGATTCTTAAGAAACCTTCAAAGCCTATTCCAGTTTTAAAAGATGGTGTACGTTTTCTTGTATCCAATGAACAAAAGGCTCAAAGACTTGCTCAGCAGTTTGAGAGTGTTCATAACTCAAATTTGAATTTTGTCAGTCCAATTAAAAATGAAGTCACACGTCAATTTGATTTAATTTCTTCCCAGAATTTTTACCTGCAGAAATAATTGAAACTAACTTGAATGAGATTAAATCAATTATTAAAAATTTCAAAAATATGAAAGCACCTGGTGACGATAGAATCTTCAATATATTAATCAAACATCTCCCTGAGAGCACAATGGAATTTTTAGTGAAAATTTGCAATTGCTGCTTCAAAATTGCATATTTTCCCAAATTATGGAAAAATGCAAAAAATACTCCAATTTTAAAACCGGATAAGAACCCAGCTGAAGTTTCAAGTTATCGACCAATCAGTTTGCTTTCTTCAATAAGTAAACTGTTTGAGAGAATTATTCTTAACAGAATGATGTCACACATCAACGAAAATTCAATTTTTGCAAATGAACAGTTTGGATTTTGCCATGGGCATTCCACAACTCATCAATTGCTCAGAGTTACTAATATGATACGAGCTAACAAATCTGAAGGTTATTCCACTGGAGCTGCTCTTTTAGACATAGAAAAAGCATTCGAAGGTGTTTGGCATAAAGGTTTGATTGCGAAATTGCAAACTTTTAATTTTCCAATTTTCCTAATCAAAATTTTAAAAAAATATCTTACTGATCGAACTCTGCAGGTTGTCTATCAGAATTCAAAATCTGATAGATTTCCTGTCAGAGCAGGTGCACCTCAAGGTTCAGTCTTAGGTCCAGTCCTGTACAACATATTCACTTCAGATCTTTCTGATTTGCCTCCAGGATGCACAAAGTCATTGTTCTGCGATGACACAAGCATTTCCGCAAAAGGAAAAAGTCTTCGTGTCATATGCAGTCGATTGCAGAAAAGTTTAGATATTTTTTCTTCCTACTTGCAAAAGTGGAAAATCTCTCCCAATGCTTCTAAAACTCAAATGATAACAAGCCTAGGGCTTTTTTCCTCAAGCCAAACAATAATCACGTTGTCAAGATGAATGGGGTTATTTTAAGTTGGTCTGACAAGGTTAAGTACTTGGGACTAATTTATGATAAAAAACTTATTTTCAAAGAGCACATTGAGAGTATACAAGCCAAGTGCATCAAATATACGAGATGTTTATATCCTATCATCAACAGGAATTCTAAACTTTGTTTAAAGAACAAACTTTTGATTTACAAACAAATTTTTAGACCAGCAATGCTTTATGCTGTACCGATCTGGTCAAGTTGCTGTTCAACAAGGAAGAAAACGCTCCAAAGGATTCAGAATAAAATCCTGAAAATGATTTTGAAGCGTCCTCCTTGGTTTAGTGCACTCGAATTACATAGACTTACTGGTGTTGAACCATTAGAAGCTATGTCAAATAAAATTATTAACAATTTTCGACAAAAACCGTTGCAATCCTCAATTGCTACGATAAGCTCTCTTTATAGCCAATAAGTTAGCAATTAAGTTAGTTGTAAGTTAACTTCCCCTTTTCTGACAAGTAGGTTTAAATCCCTACGAATGATAAGTCCTAATTGCGAAAGCAAACAAATCCTAACAATTAAAATTACAAATTTCTAACAGTGTTGAGAAGTCACCATTTGTGATTGGACACACATACTCTTTATTTACTAATATTTATCATAAATACTTAAGCTACTAACAAATCCCCCCCTTAAAAAAAAAAGATCTTGACGTGATATTGAAATTCGTGAATCACTCTGTATGAAATCATTGTATTGGGCCCAGGTTCGTCCCCGTATAGGGCTGTATTCACTCTGATTCCACCGTGAAGTGACCCCTGTGATAAGCACAATTGAGCCGTTGAGAGCAAAAGTGGTACACTTTTACACTTTTTGGGTTTTTTGCATAAATTGATGCAGAACGCAATAATGTACTAGAATAAAAAAATATCTTACTGATCGAACTCTGCAGGTTGTCTATCAGAATTCAAAATCTGATAGATTTCCTGTCAGAGCAGGTGCACCTCAAGGTTCAGTCTTAGGTCCAGTCCTGTACAACATATTCACTTCAGATCTTTCTGATTTGCCTCCAGGATGCACAAAGTCATTGTTCTGCGATGACACAAGCATTTCCGCAAAAGGAAAAAGTCTTCGTGTCATATGCAGTCGATTGCAGAAAAGTTTAGATATTTTTTCTTCCTACTTGCAAAAGTGGAAAATCTCTCCCAATGCTTCTAAAACTCAAATGATAACAAGCCTAGGGCTTTTTTCCTCAAGCCAAACAATAATCACGTTGTCAAGATGAATGGGGTTATTTTAAGTTGGTCTGACAAGGTTAAGTACTTGGGACTAATTTATGATAAAAAACTTATTTTCAAAGAGCACATTGAGAGTATACAAGCCAAGTGCATCAAATATACGAGATGTTTATATCCTATCATCAACAGGAATTCTAAACTTTGTTTAAAGAACAAACTTTTGATTTACAAACAAACTTTTAGACCAGCAATGCTTTATGCTGTACCGATCTGGTCAAGTTGCTGTTCAACAAGGAAGAAAACGCTCCAAAGGATTCAGAATAAAATCCTGAAAATGATTTTGAAGCGTCCTCCTTGGTTTAGTGCACTCGAATTACATAGACTTACTGGTGTTGAACCATTAGAAGCTATGTCAAATAAAATTATTAACAATTTTCGACAAAAACCGTTGCAATCCTCAATTGCTACGATAAGCTCTCTTTATAGCCAATAAGTTAGCAATTAAGTTAGTTGTAAGTTAACTTCCCCTTTTCTGACAAGTAGGTTTAAATCCCTACGAATGATAAGTCCTAATTGCGAAAGCAAACAAATCCTAACAATTAAAATTACAAATTTCTAACAGTGTTGAGAAGTCACCATTTGTGATTGGACACACATACTCTTTATTTACTAATATTTATCATAAATACTTAAGCTACTAACAAATCCCCCCCTTAAAAAAAAAAAGATCTTGACGTGATATTGAAATTCGTGAATCACTCTGTATGAAATCATTGTATTGGGCCCAGGTTCGTCCCCGTATAGGGCTGTATTCACTCTGATTCCACCGTGAAGTGACCCCTGTGATAAGCACAATTGAGCCGTTGAGAGCAAAAGTGGTACACTTTTACACTTTTTGGGTTTTTTGCATAAATTGATGCAGAACGCAATAATGTACTAGAATATCCAATAAAAACCGAGATCTGAGAACCCAAACCAAAATTATAGCCAACACAATTTTTGGTAATTAACATAACCCTTAAATGCGCAATGTTTTTTTAAAACAACACTACTAAAAACGTTTTAAAATATACGTATTTCAGTATTTTTTAGAAATATAATTCATTAGAACAACTCTCTAGACTCTAACGAAGAAAACTTAACAGCTGGAAGTACTGTATTTGAATGTTTTGTTTTTTATTTTTGCTGTCAAAGTCTCGAAAACGAAAAAAAAACATGGCGAGATTCCCGACAGGTGCTGACTGTCTTTGAAAATAAATTTTTAAATAAGGTTAGTGGTTAGTGAAAATGTCTGAATTATCAGTAATTATAATAACAAAAGGTCAATTTTAAAGTTACTGTTAACAAAAGTAATTGTTTAAACTTTGTTCTACGATAAAGTCACAGTGTTGTTTAAAAACAGCATGGTAAAATCTGCACATTTAATTTTTTTATGTGTATTGGTTAGTTTTAGAGCCGTAAACCTGTTAAACAAAGATTTTATGGTTTTCAATGGTTTTTTAACATCGTGCGCATTTAAGGGATAATCATCATTTCGTTGAGAGCGAAAGTGGTACATGTCCAGTCTGTGCATGTTAGATGAATTGTAAGTCGAGGATCTTAGGATATAAAACTATCATGTCTTCAGCAAAGTTGGTCAAGTGATTGAGTACTTTCAAATGAAGATCTGTCTGCTTTGGAATTTTCTCACAACGTGGTGCTAGTGTACCCGTGACTATTTTGTAACAGGAAGCATTTTACCTATTTCAGTATCAACTCGTATGCTGTTACCAAATACATATACACCAACGCCACGAAGAGACAGAATTCCTCAACAAACAGATCATCATCCTATAGCACTCAATCACTTGGATAACTCTGCTGAAGACATGAATGTTCTATGTCCTAAGATTAGAGAGCTATAATGCATCCTTCATGCTCACACTGGACATGTACCACTTTTGCTCTCAACGTTTTCTGGTTGTCATTATTTTTCCCATAGAACAAATTGAAGTTTGTGTAAGTTTCTCAACCAGAACTCGTTATGCTTTTATGTACCGTCTTTTGAAACCTTTCCTGCAATGGTTTAGTGCAGTTGTGTTGAAAAAAATTGTTGTAAATAATTTACTATTCGAGTATTTTCGTTTACTGCGTCTCCTGAAAAATTTACTTAATGGCACATGTACCACTTTTTCTCTCAACGGCTCAATTATCACGTTCATGAAGAACTGTTTAAATTCAACGAATCCATCAACACTTTTTTGCGTCGCCTAAGGATCCGCTGAATTTTTTTCGTTAATATTAATACTTTTTGTTATTCAGATTGCCTATGCAAACAACAAATTTCAACTTTCAGCATTCCCAATTTTTTTCATTCCAAGAGACTAAAGCTGATTTTTTTTTCGAAATTGTTACCCAATTGCTATAGATCTAAACTGCCTGTGATCGCATAACTGTAACATTCGACATTTTATGGATTTTGCGTTTTTTTATTGGGACATGCTTAAAATAGTATGTACTTTTTACATTTGAAAAAATATGCTAATGTTTGTTTGAAAAAAGTCGTAAAAAATACCAAGTTGTTTTGTCACATAGCGTAAATAACCGCATAATTGTAACACTACTTAACCTTTTCAACTTTTTTGTCATAAAAGCTTCCATCCAAATCCACTTCTGCATCCTTTGAAACTCGGAAGTTATTCTGGTCCGGTAGCCAACTACCGGTGATCCGTTTCTGATGTTCAGCTCATGCTTGTTGAATACAAGAAAAACTTCATTTCCACTGTAATTTATTCCAAAAGTAGCTTGAAAGTAACGGCATAAAAGTATCATTGCAAAAATTTCAACCAATTTGACTTCAAAAGTAGTGTTCAACGTTTACATAGTGTAAAGTAGTGCTTTCTTCGTGATACTAAGTTTAGTTGAACTGTCTATTTGCAAAAATATATTGGGAACAATGCATTTAAGGTCAAAATATAAAAGTGTCATTTGCTCGAACAACCAATTTTGCAAATGTTACAATTATGCGGTTATGGGCAGTAAAGTTGTTCTTGTTTTTTTCTATCATTCTGAATTGGTTCAATCTTTGAAAAAAAGCGGTTCTCAAAATCTGAATTCTCCAAATCTTTTAGGTGCAGAAACGGTCGTTGTTTTGCAACAGATTTTCAATGTTTTTTTAAAAATATGTACTGTGCTTTTTCGATTTTATCACGGTCAACTAAAATTTCCCCGTGAATTTGTCGAAATGGTGAAAATGAAAAAAAATGGTTTTTTTGTGTTGGATTCGATTGAAATTTATGATACTTTGAGTAAACTGATGCACTTTCATGGTTCAATGAAATATAAGTTCAAGATACAAACGAATAAACAACCAAAAATTAGTTCATAATATTTATCTCCATTTTCGCGAACTTTCTCAAGGCAATTATACATGCAATATCAGTATGATTTGTACTGCCCATTCTTTAGCATAGTATGGAGAGTCTAATGCTTGTTTATGTGAAATTGCAGAACCGCTAGATTTTTAATTCGACGAACTTAGAGCACCAAACCGTATGACTATTGTTTGAGCTATTAATAGATCTTTTTTCTCAACTGTTCGAATAATACACTGGATCCTTATTTTACGCGATTGATGCGTGCACGCAAAAAAAAGAATCGCGTAAAAAAAATCGCGTAATTTGAAGCAAATCGCGTAAAAAAGATTGCGTCGTTACAAAATCTTTCGCTATGTGGTAAGTGTGTGTATGTATGTGTATGTATGTGTATGTATATGTATGTGTGTGTATGTGTGTGTGTTTGTGTGTGTGTTACATCTTGGCTCATAAACAATGTTTTCCATGTGACATATCGCGTAATTTCGAGAAAATCGCGTAAAAAAATCGTGTAAAATAAAATTCAGTATTAAATAACATTGGTTGATGTTATATATCATAATCTCTAACTAAAAGTGATCCGAAACTTCAGTTGAACAGTTAACAATATTGAAAGTTAGCAATATTATCTAAATTGAATGTAAACTGAGTCAAATTTTCAGTCTGCATGAGCTTTTTGAATTTTAACTTCAGAATTATTGATACAAAAACCCCGAGTAACTCAGCAAAGATTTCAAAATGATAAAATATTGACTTTTGGTTTTGCACACGTTTTATGAGTATGAGTTACACCTTAATATTCTACTCAAAAATCTGTCTGAATATCGAATTCTTGAATATCAAATGTCTAAATCCAGACATTTCAAACATTTCAAGAACCTTGAAATATCACGGCTCAAAAAAATCTAAAAATAATAAGCTCCCAGAGTCTTGAACTCCAATGCCTATTCCTAATTTCGACCTTTCTGAATACGAAACTGTAAAATTTTACTGAATTCTATCGGAAGTAAAAGTGTAGATTAAAATTAGTAAGATTAGATTTTTTGTTGCTTTTCATAAATTCTAAATTAGATAACACTGATTGACAAGAAGGAAAAAAATGCCCCCGAGCTCCAACTGGAAAAATATGAAAGATTAAATTTTTTTACCTATTTAGAATTTCGGTACCCCTAGCGAGTTCGGAACTCGGAAGTGCGTCAAAAGGCCGCAAAGTAATTTCGCGTCGCTTCTATGTTTGCTTACGGGAAAGTCTATGAATACTTTACGCACTTCAGACTTGACTAGGAGCGTCAAAGTTCACAGTATGAGCTTCAGGGATTTCAGGGACCTAGCCATTACCAAAATGCGTCAATTTACGTGAAAGTATTGCATAGTTATTGAAAAAAAAAATATCACTCAAGTCTCTGGAAAAATGTCGATGGCTGGGGGCACCAAAATCCATACAGATGGCTAAAAACCTATTAACCCCTTTTTTCCTAGTTTGAGCTTCAGGGCTAGACCTATGTTGACCAGTATTATAGATTTTTACCCGTTACTGTGAATTTTGATGCCCTTAGAAAGCTCGGAACCCAAGTAACAATCCAAAGACGATTTAGTTTTATTTATATTTTATAGAAGTTCTATCAAAACATTACTGAATCTATCGAGTTTTATCACAAAATTATTTAAGTACTTGTGGGTTTTAATTATCAACAGTTCCCAAGAGTAGTTAAAGAACATTTGAAGAGTCTTCCATAAAACTCCTTCATCAATAAGTGTAATAAGCCTGGGGAGCGGTTTTGAAACGCACTCAATATCCCTTTCAAAATACCTATGAGAATTTTCCATAAAACTTCATTAGAGTTTCACGATAGTTTTATGGTACTTTAAGATGAATCTATCTTGAAAATGTGCCCATAAAATTTTCTTAAACCCATTTCGTCTCATGAAAGAGCAAAAAATTGGTGAAAGAAAAGGATCTAGAATAAACAAAATTTTTTAGCTCATTCAAGCAACTAACTCATACTAAATCAAGTCAACCTAAATCATACTAAATCAAGTCATTTAAGGGTATATTACACGCAAAACTTTTCTTTATTGCTTTAGAAGCAATAGCGCAAAATTGCCCTTTGGGTAACAAACCTATTACTTTAAAGGCAATAAAATTCTTCCCCAGTCAAGTAACAACACATACTGCCATATATTTAGCACGTGTTACGGGAGTACGACTATCTAATAATGGTCGTTTCAACCACATGCAAGATTTTTTCTGTCGAAAACAAGCAAAAAAAAATCACACACCGTCGCATATGTTGCACATGTTACAAGTTTCTTCAATCTCCAATTCAGCCGGTGTGCGTGTATTAGTTCGCATACGGAGTAGAGAAAAAATATGACAAGAGCTGCCAAGCAGCATTTTCCCAACAACATTTGGCTGCAGCTTTTTCTGTACGAAAACCTTTTTTCTTCATGTCCTTCTAAGATTTTACCTCTTTGTGATGCTTTCGAAGTGCCTGCCTCATAATAGCTCACACTTAGTTCTGGTGCTTTGGAGGGGGTTGTGTACTTGGGTCTGATGGATTCGTACCACTCCAGGACATAATGTAAATAGTGGCACGAAGCTAAAGTCAACAGAGTTGAACAGAGGAAGCAGCCTCTTCTGTAGACACTTATTGAGGTAGATCTCCCCGTTTACAGTCCCGGTAGTTACATAATGAGACAATCAGGCTTCGTCAGCATCTGGGTGTAAAATTTCCGAGCCCGTAACTTTTTCACCGTATTTTGCCGTTTAACATGATCCGGAGCCTTCTGCCTTTGGTACGTGCGCAGTCCTCCCCAGTAATTGGCTCTCTGAACAAAAGTCATAGACAAATTAGATTCAACTTTCTGACCACATCTGGCCGCCTGACCGAAGCAGTGGAATTCCACGTAAACGAATTTCTTCCCGTGATGCAATTTGTTTAACATGATTGAAAATGGATTCCTAATCTAGAGTCTTTGATTTGAAATTGTTTCAAATTTTTGTTAAAGTTATGATTATAGCCCAAACTGGTCTACAATCGGTTCAAAACTGCTAACAAAAGCGTTAAGTTGAATCAAAATTATCACAACTGTTCTAATATTCCATTATAATTTCGATCGAAAAAAGCTTGAATAAAACTTTGTAGACCAAATTGATGTAATGTTTGACCAAAATGAAAGTAATTCAGATCTAGTTTCAGTCAACTGAGACAATGTTGACTATTTCCATTCCATCATGAGTCTACTTTAAACAAACTTGCGTGCAATTTCCCTCCGATTTTAGCTGTTTGTATCCAATTTCAAACCAATTTCCGTCCATTTGGCAAACTTTAAAATACTGACGCCTTTGAAAGTCAAGTTTTAAAAAATTATAAAGTTTAAAACTAACCCTGAGGTGAATTTTGGAATTATTGTTCTGTTGTATCTTGAGATTAAATAATTTTAGTCCAATACAGGAATTAAAGCTGTTTTCAGGAGATTATCAAAAAGTGATTTTGAAGTTTCAGAATTTTAGATTAATTATTATAAGCATAAAAAAATAGAAAAATCAACTTTTGAGTAATTCAGTTCGTGATTCAACCGTTTTAAAGTAATTTTTTTTTTCGTGCACAATTTCCTGTATTCCCAGATCCTCAAAATTCGTACAATTTCTGAAACACGAAATCCTGAAATTTCATGACTTGTGAATCCTGTTTAATAATTATCAAGAACTTTGAAATTTTTTAGATGTTTTAAAACTCTACGATCGCAAAATTTAAAATAAAATTAATACGCATCTATCCCAAATGGCATTACAAATTGAAGAGCTTTGAATCCCAAAATGATCCGGTTTTCGAAGACAAAAATTGTATGTCTCCTGAGTCCGGCAGACTATTAACTTTTATGATATCAAAACTATTAAATCCCCGACATCCAGTATCCAGAATACGTCGAAGTCCCGAAATAATGTAGGATACGTCCATAGTTCTTAAACTCTTAAAATCTGAAATTCCAGGAGAGGTTTTCTACTAACATTAAAAAATCCTAAAATTTCACAGTCCAAGCAATTTGAAATTTTGCTCAAAGTTGGTTGAAAACTCGATCCTGAAGTGCATCAGTATTTCCAGGTTTGTTTTAAACTAGATCAAAATTGGCTTAGGCCGAAAGTGGGTGAATAATGATAGGGCAAACTATCAATGTTGACTCAGAATTGGTTTGGGCCTAATGATTTTTTACGATCTCTTTTGATTTCAAGATAGCTTTAAAACAATTCGATCCAAATGACGTACAAGTAAATATATAATTATCTGCAATTCCTAACTGAACTTTATCCAGATTGAATGAATAAATCGAAAAGAGTCCAATAGAATTGGAAATTTCAACCATTCATTCATGGAAAATCGCAGAAAAAATAAATCAATGAAATCATGTTGAGACTTTTTCCAATCGATTTAATTTTCCACCATATTTAGGATTTAGTGAAATTTTTAAATCGCTTAATCCCAAATATCAAACTCCTAAAAAGCTTTCTTGGCACTACTGAAACTCTTCAACCTAAGCTTGCTTCAAATAAAATATACCATAATCACAATACCAGAAATTGGAAGAATGCTTTAATCCAAAAATTTCAATATTTAAAAGTTTACAAGCCTTTGCTTCAGTATATTGGAACGTAACAAGTACAAATTTAAGATTTATTAATAGTATTTTTCCCAACGGCAAAAAAGCTATGAGCATCATCAGCCGTGTGACCTAAATTTGCTAATGTTTCTAGAGCTATTTGAACAAATAATAAACTATTATGGGTTAATATCAATATTTCAAAGGCGGCCAATATTTCAACAATTTCAAGCAACTAGACATTCACTTATTTTAAATGGTATCGCTTAAAAATCATTTCAAAACTACTTTCCATTTACACTGTTCAACCAAAGATGTCTGTTATGGCGACATCACCGGGTAGTGTAAACTGGAACAGATGGGTCAAAAGCCATTAAATTTGTTGTTTGAATTTTAAAGGCGGCTTCAAGATTTCTTAATGTACATGTTGATCGCTAGATCTATTTTTTCTAAAATTCAAAGTACCAACCTGCTCCCGGATCCGGAGTCGTCGGCGGCTGTGGTGTCGTGGTGCGTCCTCCAATATACAGCGAACTTCCGGTAGTGGTGGTGGATGTGCTGGTAGACGGCGTTTGCGTTCTAGTGTGCTTCCTAGACTGTGAACCCTTGAGCGAAGGCTTGATTTCGTTGTTGTTGCTGTCGGTGGTCACACGGTTTCGCGAGCCACTCGTTCCTGTACGACTACGCGATCGCGACGGTTTCCTAGGGCGGCTTGGAGCGGCGATGTCATTGGCACCGATGCTAAAAATAGAGCTCATTTTATCATCTGTGGATTTAAATATATTCAGGTAAAACTTACTCTGTGCTAGCCAGCAGAGTCTCCTTGGCAGCCTCGATGATCGGATACGGGCGTCCGTGGCAGGTGCCGCGGAAATCGTCGTTATCGATCGACCAGAACATAATACCACCCAAACCGTTTTCCGCTACGTACTTTGCCTTCTTCCGGGCGATCGCTTCGTCATCATAACCAACCCATTGATTACCCTTGAACGCGTACGGGCCCATCGCGTTGGCATTCGGTTGAACCACGGTCCACTCGGGATCCTCCTTGACGGCGGTACAGATTTCGTAGTACGCCAGGTAGCCTTTCTCTCTGGTAGCGTCACCCTGTTCGCCAGGACCGTCCGCCGGCGAACCGATATCGGTCGCGTCCGGGTTGTACAGAGTGTACGATCTACCGTAGGTTGGGATACCCAGCACTAGCTTGTCACGATCTGCACCCGCGTTTAGGTAGAATTTGACGCTGTAGTCCTGTTGAAATAATAACGAAAATTAACCTTGAAAGAGTATTTAGAGTTGAAGCACGACTTACAATGTTGAGTTCCGAGTCAAAATTGTACTCCGAAGGTTCTTCTAGCGAGTAGAGAGGCGAGTGGTGATTGACCGCCGGTTCGTAAGCACTGTGGTAATCGTAGGTCAGCAGATTGAACCAATCCAGGTACCTGTTCAACTTAGCAACGTCGTAGCCTTTGTCAATGTATTCCACACCAGCCGGTACGGCCATCGTGAGTAACAACCTAAAAAGACATTACGATTAGAAGAGAAAAATGAAGTCACAAACTGTAACCGTCTCACCTTGGACGTCCAGTTTTCGACGACTCCCGCTCGAACTCCTCGCGCAATTCCTGCACCAGCTGGGCGTAGTTTTCACGATCCTTCGGCTTCGATCCGTCGCGGAATGCCGGATACTCCCAGTCCAGGTCCAGCCCGTCGAAGTGATTTTGGCGCAGGAATTTAATCGAGTTTTTCACGAACTGCGAGCGCCGCTCTGAATCGGCCACCAGTGGGGAGAAGCGTGCCGAACCCTCGTTCCAGCCGCCGATGGCGAGCATGGTTTTCAGATTCTTGTTGTAGGTCTTCAGGCCGGTGAACTTGGCGAAGCCGCCTGAAATGGGTTTGGAATTTTACTAACTATATCAGAGGGAAAGAGCAGACTCTTACCTTGCTCAATATCCTGATACTTATCGTAGGGTTTGAGGGCATTCTCCTTGGTGAAACCTCCGAACGAGTAGATCAAATGGGTACACAGGTACGGGTTGATGTTCTGCGGGTTGAACTTGGCCGTCCCCGGGCGGTACACCGACCAGTTAGTGTAGTAGCAAACCACCCGTTGGTTGTTCTCCGATGCCGATGCCGCTCCGCCGTGGTTCCCGGAGGAACACAGCGCCAGCGTGGTCAACAGTAGAAGAAGCCATGTTGCCGCTCCCCGGTGAAGCTGAAGGAAACATGAGAAATGCACATTAGCCATTTGAAATTGCGGATATTACTCACAAATAGCATTGCTAGCGTGCAATAATGTGATTACCGAGTGAAGTTTATGAATTTTCGTTGGCGTGTAGCGCCGATTTCTCCCACGGTTGCCAGTTTCGAAACATACAAACACACGAGAAGAAGTGGTGTAATCAATCGTGTGTAAGTTCGGTTGCTTTGTCTTTCGGTTGGCAGTCGACTGCTTGGAGATTGATCAATTCGATTTGTTTATTTGGCGTTTGGTACTCCAACAATCTATTCCGGTTTCTATAATTTCCTGATCATGTATTACTTATTCGATAACACGCTCAGCTTTCCACAGAACATTATTTCATTGTTCAACCAACAAAATGCTTCCATTTATCGCGATGTGTACAAACCACGTGTTAGACTAATAGTTGCAAAATCGAAAAAAAAAACAGCTCCTGTTACTTCAAAGCAATCCAACCACATCGGGCACGCACCTCTTCGTGTGAGGTTTTCCCTATGTGATTGGTCGGCTGATGCAATATAACCCCTTCGAACGCACCAAGCGGCTTCGGTTGAGCCAACGTTAATCGATAGTTAGGCTGCAACCGCAAACACGCACCGAACACGTCTCGTACATATTACGCTGACCATAAAAGATCGCCATATATACCCGGTACAAATCATAACCTAGAAAACGAAACGAAACAACCTATCACTGTTTAGGTGATGTCCGAAAAACGGCAACGGCCGACCGGCCCTTCGGTGCGGCGTAATGCAAAACAAAATTGCAGCAACCCCAAAAAAAGAGCAAAACAAAACAACATGACAAATTAGCCCGCCTCCCCCAACATTGTTTGCGGTGAAATGAGCCGTGCGAAGCACCACGCCAACATTCAATGTTAAACAACCACCGCCTCTTATCATCGCGCGGCGGCGGCCCCCTTTTGGATTTTAACAAAGTAGTCATTGCCCAAGAGAATTCGAAGACAACACTACTGCCAGTCGCGAACCGGCCGACCTCTTTACTACCTTTAACACAGTGTGTCTAACCTAGCGCTGAGCTTAATCGGTCAGTACGGCCCTACTTGCGTAAATATCATAAAATAAATATGACAATTTTGTTGCCACTGCTCATTAGCAGTCTAATTCCATCCCCTTTTGTTACTCTTATTCAATTATTCCGTGAATTTTGTGAAGCCTTTTCATTTAAAGAGAGATGGTTGTCAAAGCTTTAAGCCCTGCTTGAAAAGCGCTCTGTCGATCATTTGTTGACAAATAAATATTTGTTTCTGATTATTTGATCATTGCGATTGTCGAGCTGGGATCTTAGAGTTGCGCGTTTCTTGTGTATTTCGATGAGTAGCTCGTAGAAAAATACAGTAAGGGGCCATCCACATACCACGTGGACAGATTTTTAACGATTTTGCATGCCGCCTACAACGTGTTTTCTCAAATCATTTTCCGCCGACTCTCACCGCTAACCAACACATTTGTGGAAAGTTAAGGCCGGCTTTGGGGTGGATGGTCTACATCAGACTAAATTTTACCTTACGACAGATCCTCCAGGAATGCCGTGAATACAAAACCCTCGTGCATCACCTATTCACCGAATTTAAAAATCTGGCGAGTAGTAGGGGAACAACGGGCAACACGGACAGGGCGGGTAAGATGGTCCGTTGCTCATTTCTATATAAACCATTGAAATTAACACAAATCATTTATGCCAGTTACATACCAACAGCATTCTGGGAGTTTCGAGATATTATGTAGATTGAAACAATAGTTAGTTATTTGAGAAATTATAAAAATAAGTTCACCCTCAACAGCAAAGCAATGTGATGTAGTTTCTGCCGTGCCGAGTTTAAGCTTCTGGTGCGGTAAAACTTCAGGAAAATATAGTTTTCAATGACATTGGAATAATTAAGCATATTTGAAACATGTGGGTGAAGATAGTTTAGTGAAAATATATTTTTTTTGGAAATCACATCGATCCAAAAAATTGTTTGCCTCTTGGGCAAGACGGTCAGTCGTTGTGTTCGCAAAATGGACAGTCTGAGAAAACGACGATAGCACCATTTAATATTGTTTCTTTCAGCATTCTTATCACGGAAGATGAGACTTAAAGTCATTAACTGTCATTTGAAATAAAAATCATCATTAGACGTTGTTAAAACCTGTAAATATGCTACATGTAAATGATGTGAATGATTCCATCTGCGCAGCGGACGGTAAGCTTTAAACACGTGCTTTTTTGCGCAACGCATCGTCCCGTATAGAAAAGAAATTTGCTATAGTATAGGGCCGTCTTACCAGCACAGCCGGTCCGTTTCAAATGCACGTTGTGAAATAGTGGTTTTTTGGGACTGTTTTTATTTTAGAGAAAACTAATATAAAGTCACTCTAAAAAGGCAAGGTTTGCATTATTTTATGAAAAGCACTAGTCAATGTCGAATATTATGAATATCGTTGGTTGCAATGTTATGTTTTGAGCAGAACTTTGAAACTTTGTGAATCAGGCCATTTCATTATGACGGAATGCCAAATAAATAATATTTTTAAATGTTACTATATTTAATTCAGTGTTGTTAGTCCCGCTCGTAAGCAGTAAGCAACATCTCATGTGAGGTTCCCGTTGCTACCGCTATCACACACTGGAGAATTCTCCATTCAAGCTTTTTCTCGTTCTTTTTCGCTTTCTTTCTGGCTCGCATTCGCTCCCGAGATCATATGCATACACACCCGTCTACTATCCTTGTGCGTACTCGTGTGTACCCACTCCCCTACTCGCGAGAACGATCAGCCAACGACAGTGCTGGAGTACTTCGTGATAAGGTCGTATGACTGTGCTTGTGAAGTACAAGGGATATAACTCTCACTCGTTTTGTTTACTTCCAAAGATTAAACTAGGAATTTGTTTGTAGTATATTTCCTATATTTGTGTGCATAATTTTGTATGTCATTGTAGAAAGCAGTGTTGCTGATTATCACTTCATTACACTCAAATACGTTGACTGCAACCAGAAGTACTCAGTTCAGTGGCAACAAAGCATGCACTCATAAATGAAACGAACACGTTGATTGTCCCGTGCCATGGTGAGTGGCTCACGTATGAGAAGTTTTTTTTTCTCTTCGCACCATCTTCGCTTCGGACCCGATCAGATCAATAGGGAAGACAGAGGTTTTTTTTCCGTGGTAATCTCATCACTCAGAATATTCAGATGATGCGCATCATTCACTTCATTTGCATCGTTCGCACCGTTCGTACGATTTGCATCAGTCATATTCTTCGGGTCTTTTTTTTTGGGTGAACCGAAGCGATTAGCTTTCTTCAGCCAACAGTGCTGCGTAGTTGTAGTTTTAAAAATAAAAAGAGTCTAGCAGTGATGAACTGCCGCGCGTTAAAAACAAAGATGAAGGATGTTGTGGAGGAAAAGGCTGCTGCCACAGGGGCAATAAAATATAGGTGCCTTATCGATGCTTTCAGTTTTGTTAAATTCATTTTAAATTTCAGAAACCTATAATCCGTTGACTTCAAGAAACATAAAAACAAAAACATACATTGAAAGAATGTCATTTTTTCCTTTTCAAACATCTCGAACAATACGTGCGAACATCTAAACTAATTCCTTAAACTATATTCCGCAAAATTTATTCCGTCAAGAATACATCCCTTCTCAGATGTATCGAACACCCTATTCGATAAACAGAGAATTCGCTTGCCCACCGTAGGCGGCGACGTTTGTTTGGGTCTTGTACGAATCTATTCTTACCAAAACCAACGGTGTTTTTTTTTTGCTTCGTAAACGTCATTGTTCTTTCCCGACGCTCCGTTCGCTTCAGCTGTAAGTCGAATTGATGGTGAGTAACTTTTTTTCGGGTGGCCGAATGTGGTAACTCAGTGAGATACAATAGCAGGAGAAGAAGTGAAGGATAGAATACACCCAAACAGTTCATTAAGCACTGTTATTCGCACTTGATGATGCGATAGACTGCGGCTCTAACTAGTACCAAGTCACTAGTAAGCAGCGACGATGATGAATCATGAATGATTGTGATAATCAGCAACTTTGGTAGAAAGTATGTAAGAATACTCCTGGTTGTGTAGGGTACCCAAAAGTGAAATTGAGGTAGCCGCCTTCAGTTCAAATCGATTAATAAAACGAAGGTAGCTGTCTTCGAGGAAATTCCATTGCCTCATTTCAATAGGTAATGGGCCCAGAACAACGCCAGAAAAGCAGAATATCACAGGCGGATGCAGCAATTGATTAGATATGCTATTTCTAACGACCAAAGAATAGATTACTGGTGACAGTACGACAGTACAGCAGTGAGTTAGCTCGAGATGGCAGCATAGCTCTTCAAAAATGATACTGATTCAACTACGAAGTGTCATGGTTGGTGTACTCGGTATAAACGAGGTCAAATTCACAGCAATAAAGTGGCGTTTCTTTCGTATCATTTGACACGTTTGCAGCTGTAACGTGCCCCGTTTGATGAGCCGTTATGCCGTTCCGGATTCCAAAGTATGGTTTGAAATGACACCAAAAGTTAGAAAGTTACTGAATTTTGGTGGCCAAGCAGCCCAAACTCCGAAAAAAAAAACAAGAGTAGTTAGATCCATAAAAAGTCACGAGCGATAATCTTTTCTACTCCTTGAAAAAGGTGAAATAAAGTCACCAAAACTGTCGGAATAAGAAAAAACAAATCGTTTTTGCTAGTATTCACGGACTGATTAAGCCGATGAACCCGTTAAATTAACCGTTTCATTCGTTATACAAACAAACATAAAAAGTCAGTTATTACGCTTTGAAGGGTATGCGAATAATGGGCACTGGCACTCCGAGACCAAATTGGTTGAGATCTCACGAGACGTAGAACCTGATGAAAGATCAGTGATGGTTAGTTAGAAGCAATGTATCATTCATATGCTGAAATAAATCCAGCTGATGATCTGTAGAACTCAGATACTATCGACCTTGTCCCAACGGAACTCGCAGAGTAAGTCAAAGATTATCCTGAAGATGAAAAAAGCCAATACCTTCCGATTCAAGAGAGGAAGATATTCCCTTAGATGTTGAGACGCGCGGAAGAGGGCTGATTGACTACGAGACAGCATGTTGTACCAAATATTTCGTCAAAGAAGTACCAAAGTCGTGGTTTTAGAGACGTTCGCGCTGGTGGCAAAAATGTCCAATATCAATGCTGGTGATCGGCGATAAACATTCGATCTTTTTCAACGTGGGAGTATACTTCGACAATCCGTCGAATGCAACAATTTTCATACGATGCCACTCCGAGTCTCCAGTTCTACAAAATGTTGTCCTCCCAACAACACTTTCGTGTTAAATGCAACTAACAAAAGTTAAGTACAAAAAACTAAATTTTAAGCAAGTTTCATATAATATACTTTATAGCTTTGTACCGAATGAAGATAGCGTTTTCATTTTTTCAACAAATTTTCATATTTTTGAATCTTCTACAACTTTTTTGAATAAACCATCCCTCTATCTCTTAACACAAAAAAAGTTAGTTCTTTTATTTTTAGTATAGTAAACTTTGTATAATTTTTGACAACTTGCGATTATCCGGGTCATTCATACAAACAATTGTTTCGAAGACACTATTAAGCTAGGATGAAGGTGAAAGACGCTAAGAAATTAAGTTCCATTTTTTGCCCTTCTGGACCGTAGCATCCTGCCCAGCAACTCCTATCCCTACCTCCTCGTGATACCAGCCGGGACACGATTATGGAAGACCATGGTAATCCACCCCTAGTGGGACCTCGGTCATATGCTGACAGAGAAGGCAATCAACGAGAGGATGTGTTTGTTAAGGATTTAAGGTCGTTTATTCCACTACAGCGTCATCAACGTGCACTGTCCAAACGAAGGTAGACTTGTCGACGAGAGCTGGAGACAACGTACGACGGGAGATCATTACCGGGGATATGAACACCCAGGTTGGTGGGGAAGTTATGCATAGGTTTAGGTGAAAGGACCTCACAGTCTACACACCGACACGAACGACTACGGCAAACAATGGATCAACTTCGCAGTTTTCCGCATGCCTGGTGATTAGAAGCATCACGCAAAGATATCCACAAAGCCACCTGGAGATCACCTGACCACCGAACAACAATCAAATTGAACACGCTCTCATCGATGACAGGTTTTTCTCGAACATTACAAACATACGCTTTCTCCGGGATGCGGACCATCACCTAGTAGCAGAAAACGTGCGCTCAAAACTATCTACGTACTTCACACATGTCAAAACCGTATTCCTCAGCCAAACATCCGGCAGTTGCATAACCTTCTAGCTACTGAGTTTTACGCGCGCTTACCATCCAGGGAGGATCTATGTGCTTCGACTCTAGACGATAGATGAGGCCTGCTATAGCGGCACTAGGTATTTAACCATCGTCACAAGAGAGCACGCGGCCAAATATCGAGAGATTGTGAAGAGCTGGAGCAGCTGTTTCGGGTTAATTACACGCGCAAGTTTTACGAGAAGTTTACCTCCCAGAACGGCTACAAACCGAGTCCAAATATGTGTAGAGACGAGGGGCGAAACCAGATCACAAGGAAGCGCGAGTTAGTGAAAGTAGTTTTTCGATTAGCACCTTGGAGTGCCTCGCTAACCAAAAACGCTAACAGCTCCCGATACCCTGGAGATCAAACGGGAAAATGGGTCACTTTAAAACAATAGAGCCGCAGGTAAGGACAGATCACCGGTACATCTGTTTAGACACTGCAAAAAGGCACTAGCAACGGCACTCCAATATGGAATTGAAAGGAAGAGAGACTACTGAGTTGTATGCCCCATCTATGAAAAGGGCGATTGGCTACAACGCAGCAACTACCGTGGCATAACATTGAACAACGCTGCCTACAAAGTTCTCGCCATCTCTCTCCTCTTGCGAAAGGCTTCGTAGCGTAGTACCAAGCGGGCTCCACACAAGCACGTGCTACTACGGATCAAATCTTCACTCTTCGGCAGATCTTTGAGAAATGCCGGGAGTACAACGTGTCCACATTTGACAGCTTCGTGGACTTCAAGACAGCGATTGATACAGTCGATCACTACTACGATTTTGTGGATAAACTGACAAGACTTATCAGAGCTACCTTGGATCGAGTGATGTGTTACGTGCGCATATCGGGGACACTCTCGAATCCCTTCGAAGCGCACAGAGAGTTGAAACAAGGGGATGGACTATCCTGTACGTTGTGTATAACCCGACAAGCAGGCAAGTGTTTTGGGCATCATAATCGGATTTTATTTTCGATGGAAATGGTTTCTAAAATACATTTTTAAAACATTCACAGTTATTGTACTTTTCATTACAGACCATCGTTGACCGCTCAGATAGATCTACTATTCAAACACTATTTCGCATATGTATCCGTTGATTTGGAATTCTACGGTGCGAAATCATTGCAAAAAAGAACTAAACCAATCATGGAATTTATTGCAATTTTTATTACGGAATTTTCTTTTTATTTCGCAAACGCCTTGAGCAGTACGAAGTACCCTCAAGCCATATTCACTATAAAAATGTCCTGCAATAGCAAAAAAAAAGAATACATTTCAAGATAGCAGTGCCAAAGTTGCATCATTCTCCACAAACGGTCCCCTGTCAGAGTGGTCACATGCAAGAATCGCACCACATTTCCAAACCGATTGCCCCACAGCATCACATACGAATTCGTGAGTCGGTCGCCAGCTTTCCGACCCATTCTACCGGTTTCGAAGTGTAACGCATTCTCAGCTAATGCAAACCACATATATCAGCACGCCTCCCCCTCGGGCGCTACTATGGACCATTAAGAACAAAATGTACACAATTTATTCCTCGCCACCCACCGCCCGCAGCCCCTTCGCAGGGATTGATGCTGCTCTGCTGGACTGGTGTGAGAACAAACCATTTCGTCACAGCAGCGCGCGATTTTCTCACAGCCCCACAGGTGCCGGAGGTCCGTCATCCGCTCGTGTACACACGGAATAAAACCTCCCGCGAAATTCTTTACAGCGGAGTTTCGGTCTAAATCTAGATCTAGACAACCAGCAGCGACTCTGGTTGGTCGGTCGGTCTCCGGAGGCTTTGTGGCTTTTTGTTAAACAACGACGACGACGGCAACGACGATGCTAACGACAGCTTCTGGTCGGAAAAGTTCCCACAGCCACAGTGCAACCCGGTTCAACACGGTTCTGTCAAAATCCCGGACCGAAGGAGCGTGCGCATTAATCAAGACGGTTGCTTCGGAGCCAGCAAATTTATGGGACACTTTTGATTCGGCTCGAGCTCGTGGAACCGACTTCGGTTTTAATTAATTGCTTCGTTCGTTCGGGGGCAGAAATTTGCTGTCAATTTGATTAATGTTCCGTTTAGCAGTAACTTGTTTTTTTATAGTCTGTGACTGACGACAGATACGAAATTTGTGAACATGAGAACACGCGATTGTTTGGCTGCGCATAATGCAATTTTCTACTGTTTTCCGTCGTTTTTTTTTTACGGTTGCAAACGATCGCATTGATAAGATTAATTATGTAGAAGCGCTTGGCTATTTTTGCGATTTGACATCAGCGTGCTGTGGGATACGTTAGCGTTTGCAGATCAGACATTAGCGTAACGCGAACCGATTGTAACGGTGCACACAATTACGTATCGGTTCATTGTTCACCGTCGTCGGGGGCGTTCGGGTGCGGGTTAACAGATAGTATCGCATCTTCACCGTAACTTTGCGCATTCCCGCCGCGGATTGGTTAATGATCGTGTGTGTGCAGTCAGTCAGTTTGCCATTGCGCAATTGGTGTGTAGCTGGAATTCGCCAGCCAGGTCATAATTGGGTTCGGTTTTGCATTCAATTGGTAGGAAATGGTTAGTTTATGTGCACGTAAGATTATTAGCATACTGACAAGTTGCATCTCTTTTGCTAGGGGGTCCCTGCGCTAGCGAGTGGCAGCACGTAAACGTGGGCGCAATTCTTCGGCGATACAGAAAAGACAGCGTGGAAAATCAGGTTTCTTGTTTCATTCTTGCTCAGCTTTACGTCAGCCAAACTGTTGTTGTGCCAATCAGCGACGCAAAAATCAACTTTATTGTTTCCAAAGTTTCCGACAGCCGGCTGTCGCTGATTACGCATACAGCAAATAGCTTTTAAGTTAATTTTAATAAATATCAATTAGATTTAAGTTGTCGTGTCCGGGATTACTCACATGTTGTCACAGCCTGCTACGAGTGACATTTCACTTTTACTTATTGCTTGTCTAATAAATCATCTGCATTTGACAGCACACTCACTACCCGTATGAAGTGACGCTTCCAAGAGAACGTTTGACATTTAGTTGTTTATTTTCCTAGATCATCGCACGCAACACCTTTCTCAACACCTACTGACTAATTACAATAAATGACCTAACCAACCCGCAATTCAATGGTTTCTTTTTATGTTATTCAAATCACAAATTCATAGACTGAATAAAACGACGTCAAACAAAGGGTTTGTTTTGTTGGTCAAGGGTGCACATTTGAATAACCGTGCCAAAGGGCTTTCAAATTATAATTTTATTTGGACACTTATCATGGATTAGAGTCAGAGTTACTTCACCTCAAGGGTAGTGGCGCAGCTACGCTATGACCTCGCCCTGGACTGAATCTCGAATAGTACTCGATTGTAACCTATCAATTAATTGTTTAGGTTATGTACAAAAGACATCAATTTTAACTGAAGAAGCTCAACGATGCAATTGAATGATTTCACGCATATTCTTCACAAAAATTGAATACCAATGAGAGCAACATGTTTTTACGTATAGTTTTTTCCCCTTTTCTAATTTTAAGCTCTCAAAGTTTACGTTACAGTTTATGAGGACTTTGTCATGCAGTGCATTAAGTTTTGTCGGGAGAAACTTACCACTGTCAAAGTATTGCATAACTTGTTACTTATAATGTTTTCTCATTACACAGCACTCAAAAGCCAGCATCTAAATTGCTTAGCTTGTTCAAGTTTTGCAACTTCTCGTGCGAAATTCATACACTAACTGTGTATAGAAAGTAAAGATACAAGACACACAAAAAAAAACGAACTAATCTGTAGTAATCTGTATCAGCTGACCCTTTCAACGCTTTCGACTGAAGCGAGCCGCTTCTGACATTTACCTTCACCGTTTTGTTTCTTTTTTTATTTCATTTTCGCACGTTTTGCACCGCAAAATTACACGCCATTAGTTCGGCCTGTCGTGTCTTCTTTCACGCGGCACCGATCGACGCCGCATGATCCATGAAGAAAGTTTATTGTCAACCGTTGAGTTTTAAATGGCGACCGTGGCGCTGGAATTTCAAACTATTGAAATTATCTACAGTCGATTTTTGCTGTGTTCTTCTACTATCACCGGGGATGATGGTGGTGCATACGGCCTGAGCATCACACAGACACAAATCTCGAGCCTCGTTGTTTAGCTTGCACTTAACGGCATGCCAGTACCAACAATTAGCTTTGGGAATTCACATTATTTGTTTTCATGCTGGCAAGCTGCAGCACCGTTGCAAGTATGACACACCCATGCCTCGCGTAACCTTTTATGTCATAGCCGGCGTTTTTGTGTAAAGCTTGGTTGTCAGTTTGAGCATGGAAAGAGTAGGAGGATATGTATACACACTCACATTGGATCTTTTCTTGATGTTTATTCGATGTTGGGACGGAAGCACCACAATCGCTGACCTTTTCTTAATGGTCGTCCTTTCACTGACACTTTTAAACTACCATCTTAGTAATTTTGATATTGTTTTCAGTAACAGAGTAGAAGAGTTCGGAATTCAACCGGAGGTTTTTGATACGCAGCTCTGAGTCATGGTTTGCTTCATTACCAGTTGCCATTCAAGTATGTAAATAAATCTGCTCAACACCCACGCTGGCTCAAGCTGCCTCTCATACGGGGGTGCCTGACTTCTTCCACATTGCGTGGTGGTCTCTTCAAGAAACGTCAGTTGTTATATCAGCGTAATAACGGACATCAACAGCGGTTGTTTACAGCTTTAATGGATTTTCACGCTTTAATTTGGGACCATTTGTTAAAGGTTTTTGTCGTGTGTTTTTCTCGTTCGAAGTTTAAAGTCAGTTGTTTGTTATACAACACCATAAGAAGCCCACAATAATCTCCGTAATCCCTGGCTTGTGGTTCACTGTGACTGAACTGATGACGCTTGGAAGATTTTTGCACTGTCAACTTTTTGCTCATTATTCTGTACTATAATTCCCTCGATTGTATTCTATTAAAATGATGATAAACTCTCTTATGAGAATGAATTATTAGGAGCTGGCGAGATTAAAACTATTGAGATTCTGCAGGCCACCCCAGCGTTGATAACCCAAAACGATTCCAGAAGAAAACTGGCTCCGTGAAAATCATCGTTCATTGAGCCATGTTAAAGAAGTTTATTGAAAAAAAAAATACATTTCTTATTGTCTTCTACTGATAAGTTAATTTAATATAATTTATGAAGAATTTCATGAGTTACAGAAATTTTAGTGAGATAAGATTTAACAAAAAACGAACAGTCAAGTCGTACAAGTTGGTACAATTTTTAAATTACTCTTGTCTGAAACAATATGTGTATTTAGACTGGGACACAGAAAAAAGCGATGGTGTTATTTTTTCGCTCCCATGCACTTTTCGTGTTCCTTACGGGTCCTACAACAACCGTGTAACTTTTCAGATCGATCGGTGGAACTATATTCTTGCGACCAACTTTTAAGGTTTCCATACGCTTTTATACGGGAAAATTCACTTTTTCAAAACTTATGCTCTAGAGATGTCCTGTTGGCTCCTAAAAATATATCAATACATGATATTTGTAGGAATTTTTCTGGGAAGAACTCTTCTGAAGACCGTAAGGCGCTACCATGCTTGTAGGAAAAGTTATTCACCCCACACTAATTGAATGTCTGACGAACGGCTCACTATTGAATTTTCTAGCAAAACTGCTACAGCATTAAGGATACAAGAATTAGAAACAAGTTTTCAATGCACCTTCTACAGTTAAAACAGCCTAAAATATGAAAAGCTTAGCCAAATCAATGAATAATCAGTAATTGGATGAAGTAATCTAATCGGATCCCCCAAATAAACTAATTAAATTTAAAACTATTAAAAACGATCTTTTTGGGAAATCCGCGTAGCGAACGCGTGAATCCCGAAATCCGCGAACAAAACCGCATTAAATAATTCAAAAAAACTCCCAAAACTAGAAAATATGAGATAAAAATAAACTTTCTTTGGTAAAACTGTGTGTCTTGTGACAATATTGTAAACAATATCGTAAAACATTGAAAACTTTCTATAGAAATTATATTGAAAAAGTTAAAGGATATGTGCTTGAGTGCACAAACGTAGGCTTGCCGTGGGACTATGGTGGGTGTAAAGATTTAATTCTGCCATAGCCATAGTATATAACACACACCAAACGTACAAATACCATACACAATAATCCATGAACACTTCAGAAAAAAACACATACCTGAAAAAAACACATAACCAGAAAAAAACCACATAACCTGTCATAAACCACAGCATACAGATACCAATACCCACATTAACTGCCCATAAATGCATAACAGTACCATGTAATTTCTCATCACTATTTGTTTAAACCTCAAAAACTTCTTCACATACCCGGTGCTCTCAAAAAATCGCAAGAAAAAGGTTTTTTGTTGCTTAATTGATTAGAAAAATGTGAATTTTGGTCAGTCCCATGTTACAAATATTCGCAAAACAAGCTCAACAATAACTACCATTAAATTATGGTCACTATTGAAGTACTAACTTGTACACACTACTCTCACATACACACACACTACTCACACGCACACGCTACTCAGACATACCCTCGCTACTTACACACACACACACAGTGACGAACACACAGTGACACACACATGCAAACATACACATACATACACACACATACATACGCATAGACACACACACAAACACAGACACACACACATACACACACATACACGCACACGCTATTCACACACCCACACGCTACTCAGACACACACGCTTGATATACGACACACTATACCTACATTATCGGCAGCACCCAAACGGCTTCCAAGTCTTCCAATGGTCCCTTCCAACGGCTTCCAATGGTCCCCACTGCCGTTCACGTCCAATTTCGGGCTGTATTCCAACAACGATATCTGAATTAGATTACCCCTGGTGGGGTCCAATTAGATCGAAGGGAAGCCGAACTGTTCGCCTTGACGGTCGACAAGGAAATGATCTTCTCTCAACACGGAGTGTCCTCAACACGGAATGTCCTTTTATAGCGTCATTCAGTGTGGGGAACTTGGGTGATTGGGGGAAGAACCAATCACGTGGAAGCATCGCTGCTTTCTTTTTTCGTCGTTTACGTTGGCCTATTGGCGGCTGGAATTGCTAGCCAATGACTGAATGCGTGAAATCAATTCGTCTATGTTTTTGAAGTCTGCGTTAGGGAAATATACCAATCGTATGAAAAATTTATGTGGATATTCGACCTTCAAACTTTTCCGCAATTTTCATGGAGTAATATGAAAATGGTAACTAAAATTAGCATGTTTTACAAATCTTGTATATTTTAGCTTTCCAACGGTATATTAACTATTGAAATCGGAACAGTTGTTTGAGCGCTATCAGCATCTAAAATCTTCCATCCCACCAACTAAAAACGTTACATGTTCAATCCAGTTTTCACAGAATTACCTTAGTATAGTGAAGAAAGACGTAGTCCCACGTCAAAAAAAATTCAAAGAGGCACTTTGTAAAAAAATTTCATGAAAGTCCATTTAAATAGGCAGATAGAAGTATGGTGTCTTCGGCAAAGTTGTTTCTCATAAAATGTGCCACAACTTTGCCAAACAAAGTGGTTTCTTACGGTTATGTTTTTTTATAGCTCTTCATTTTCATGTGAATTGATCACAATGTGAAACTATTGTTGAGCAAATAAAAACTTCTTTGCTGAACACACTGTGGCTCTAAAATGATAATTCATGGTCAAAATAATTCCGATCAGGTTATTGCAGCGATGGTGCACACCAGCCTTCTTAAAAGTACCGTCTCTCCGTACCAGCAAATTTCAAACTACTTCCGCTCTCATTGTATCGCACAGCTCTCCCTGCTCCGCATACTTTTGGTACACAACCCGACAGCCACTAACGACATGCAAACGGGCTATTATTTTGCATCTCCTTATGTCTGTTGGTTCTCCCAAGCTGTCGCTAATGACAGCTTTATAGCCTTTACAGGCACAAATCCAGCGGACTGTCAGGTGACTGTGATTCACGAGATTAAGTTCGATGCTATAATGAAAGCGAGACGGTGCGAAACAAAATGGGGGGAATAATATCAATAACGGAAAAAATTATGAAACGGTTTGCTTTGTATTCATTATGGCATCGGCCCTAGAAAAAGGAGAAACGAAGGAGTGTGAATCCAATATCATCGATGACTGTCGCAGCCGATCAGCAGGCTGGTTAAAATCCCTTAAAAAAAAGAAAGCCTGTGTATGCTTCAGCTTTATGTGAGCTCTCATGAATAGCTCATTCATGAGGCGCTTGCAGTAAAATGAGAGTCCAGTCGTCAGTATAGTGTCGCACAGCAGTACTTTTCCGAAGCCTGGTACACATTAGTAATTCAGCAAAGAGGCTCTCCGTCAAACAACATTTTCTGTTTCTCCAGTTTTCCTCCAAAGAACAATTAATATGAGAATTTAACGAAACATCATCCATTAAGAAAATTTATTGTCAATGGAGTTTTACATGGTGACAGTTATATCATGATGTTTTCTTCTTTCATGCCAAATAAATTTCTTCTTTAGCGTCTTAGTAGAATGGAATTGAATATTGAGAATAGGTTATGTTTCCATCTAATTCTACTACCAAAGATCAAATACCCTCTTATACCGTCCGCAGATACGTATTGCTACATACAAACATCATCAGTGCTTATGTGGAGCAGAGTGCGTTAATAAATTCTATAGTGCTTATAAATTATACAGATTTAGCAGATTTTATATATTTTATATCAGGTGCAGGTGCCAGGTGGTCAGGTGCCTCCGCATCTGGTCTCGAGGTACGATGCTGGCCTAACAAGCCAGTCGTCGTAGGTTCGAGTCTCGACTCGGGAGAGACTGTTAGTGTCAGTAGGATCGTAGCGCTAGCCCCGCAATTGTCCGGTACACCAACGGTTGGCTGCGAAGTCTGTGTATAGTAAACAGAAGGTCAAGTTCCGAATCGGGATGCAGCACCAAGGCTTTGCTATATCAGGTGCAGTGCTGATGAAGGTCATTTTCCCCAGTAAAATTCTTCGAAAATTATAGCCAATCATTTTCAATTTTCACTTCCAATGATCGCAGCACTCTTTCATATACACTAGATTTTCGTCCTAGTAACGTGCTGTTATACTCAGATGAAATAGATCGCGCGAATCGTTCACGGTTACGGAATAAAATTTGACGGCAAATCCAACCAAATGATGTTCACTTCAAAGCGAAAAAGAAAAACAAACAGACCACTCAACCAAAATGAACCTCACCGAAACATTTTTTCACTGGCACTGACCGATGCCTTGACAATCTTCGTTAACTGATAAACTGATTTTGTTGTCTTGCTTTCATCGCATGAAATATAATGAGGTGTTTTGACAGTTCACTTCCATGCAAAAAGCGGGAAGGGAGAACTCTGAAAGGATTGTAAAAATATAACGTTTATGGATGCTTTTTTTCACTTTCACTCAAGAGTGTCAACGAATATCAACCCTGACCAGGTGTACAAATTGAAAACCACTCCTATTACTTTCATAGTTACATTGCACACTGGTCCAGGAATGGAATCTAGCGGAACGAAATTTTTAGCGCTCTCAGGGTTTGACCAATTGGTTTCCGATCTTCTACAAAGTTTCTTGGTATAGTTAATTTTGGATGTTTGAATTAGTTCGGAATCAAGCCGCGAAAGTGACGTTGCGATGCCAATTTCTTTCCCTTACACGCTAGAGCTGAGAGAGAGTGGACGTCCCATTTCAGTGTTCCCATAAACGTTTTGACGACGTCAGTAATATGTGGCCGAGCGTTGTCGTGCAAAAAAATCACTATGTCGCCTCTCTTACTTTAATTTGGCTGTTTTCCTCTAACGCTTGGCTCAAATGCATCATTTGTCGTTAGTAGAACGGAACAGAAAAATAAAATGGGCCAATCAAAAATTGACATGTGTGATTATTTGCAGTAGTTGATTAATGCCTTGGCTTACGATCAGACACTTCTGATGCGATGTTATAGATTTTATAGATTTTATTGATTTTATTGATTTTATTGATTTTATAGATATCAAAGATTTTATAGATTTTATAGATTTTATAGATTTTATAGATTTTATATTTTTTATAGATTTTATAGATTTTTTAAATTTTATAGATTTTATAGGTATTAAAGATTTTATGGATTTTATAGATTTTATAGATTTTATAGATTTTATAGATTTTATAGATTTTATAGATTTTATAGATTTTATAGATTTTATAGATTTTATAGATTTTATAGATTTTATAGATTTTATAGATTTTATAGATTTTATAGATTTTATAGATTTTATAGATTTTATAGATTTTATAGATTTTATAGATTTTATAGATTTTATAGATTTTATAGATTTTATAGATTTTATAGATTTTATAGATTTTATAGATTTTATAGATTTTATAGATTTTATAGATTTTATAGATTTTATAGATTTTATAGATTTTATAGATTTTATAGATTTTATAGATTTTATAGATTTTATAGATTTTATGGATTTTATAGATTTTATAGATTTTATAGATTTTATAGATTTTATAGATTTTATAGATTTTATAGATTTTATAGATTTTATAGATTTTATAGATTTTATAGATTTTATAGATTTTATAGATTTTATAGATTTTATAGATTTTATAGATTTTATAGATTTTATAGATTTTATAGATTTCATAGATATAAATAGATATGTTATTGATTTTATAGATTTTACAGATTTTATAAATTTTACAGATTTTATAGATTATATGTATTTTGAACTTGAGCTATGGAATGTGGGGTCGTGAAACATTTCACCGTTGCTGCTGCGTGATGGATCTGAGCTAGCGAAGTTGCACAGAGAACCACGTATATGACATCTTATGATTCGTTTACCATTTTATGTACAACAATTCAGTAGCTTCCGCTTCTGAAACGGCACCGGCTACGGCCTTACGGTCCTTAAGAACAGGGAAAAGATTGTATAAAAAGAGGTGTAACAATCGTTGTTCTCGAAGACCGAGTTTACCTCTGAATCTCCACGACTGCGACGGAACGGAAGGTTTGTGTCGCCGTCGCCGGAATCGAACAATGTCGCGCGCGAAGCTAACTCCTATCTTTCTCGTCGAACACCGTACTCCATCCACTACTTTCAGGTGTTTACATATTTGATATATTTTCTAGACTTTCTATTAAAGTCTGAAAATGGCATATGTGGTCTATGTTAGGCTTCTGTGCATCATCCTTGTTTTGGAAATACCCATATTGAGTCATTTAAGGCTGTTTTTCGGACCCCAGAAATCGGCATCGTGGATCACAAAATGGCGTCTGGAGTCGATTTTCGACCTCTTGGCAACATTTTGGTTCCAGAAATGCCAGAAATGGATGGCATTTGGCTTTATTTTCAGCTCTAATTTTCCAATGCATCTACATTTTCCGATAGTAGAATAGTTAGCATCATGTAATTAGAATTTTCAGCATTGTGGTGTACGCGTAACTGTGTTCCAATTGATTGCGACAAAAATTAAGGTCATCCGTTGAAAATTAACCAAGTGATAAGCATTCGAAATTGGATTTCGTCCCCTGTATCTTTTTTTAAATTCTCATTTCACACTCCTATAGATCTTTCTTAATTTTATTTTGCCAATTTGTATATGTACCAATTAGTGCCTTTAAGTTTACCTAAAATCAGACCCAACTCTAATGCTTGATTATGAATCAAGCTGCAAAAAACTATCTAATTACGAGCGTTAAATTGTAGATTAACAAGAGTGAACAACCGACTACGAACCAACCTCTGGCCGGTTTCTGTGGCTAATAAATGTCGCCTAATTACATGCTCAATGCACACAAAAACACGTTCTCATTCCATAGCCTAATCGGTTACACGGGGACCCGCACGATCGTTCTTGAATCTGGTTCACATGACCACACGGTTCGTAACAGCCATCGAACGCAAGTAGGTATCTCGAAACTCTCAACCAAGTCTGTATGGCATCGCAAATATGCACCATCAACATTGTCGACTGATTCAATCAAATCTATCTTGCCGCCGCTGTATCATTAGCATTTAACCGGACAACTAAGCCCGAGGTACTATTTAGTATTATACGTGGTGTTCACCGCTGCAGCCAATTTGACCTTGTCATAAATTGGCTTCTCACAGAGACCCGCTCTTCTCGTTATAAGACTATGTGAATTCGGCGATCTTAATCGGCGAAACCCCGGTCCATGTTTCGTAATTGACCGTCACCATCGATGCGTGCTATCTCCGATGAACGAAGATGAAGATCGCATCTGTTGTGTGTATTGTTTTGTACGGAAGAACAGATCATAAATCATCATCGCCAGCGGCGGCGGCGGCGGCTGCGACGACCGTAAACTTGTGGGTCGCACGTACATTGCTCAGAACCACTTATCAGAAGATGCCGGGGCCTCTTGGTTGGAGAAGAAATTTTACGCTGGATGACGCCCTCCTAGGCAAAGGCGGCAGGTTGTTGACCATGAGCGAGGATCGCTTCTCGGTTGGAAACAAATGAGGATGGAACTTCAAGATTGATGATACTCGAGTGCCGCCGCCGAAATCGAGGACTTCCGAATATGCACCAAAGTGCCGCTGAAGGAGGCCAACTTTGGTGTGAGAAATGCCAAGAATTTCAAGAGAGTGTCATTCAAAGGCATTATCCAAACTGTCCTAAAACTTGCCATGGATTCAAATGTGTGAAAATCTTAGTGAAGCGTGAAAGTTATTCTACTTTAGTTCACACCTTGACCGTGAATTCTGCGACTGGCTTTGACCATGTTTAGCGAAAACTATCCACGGAAAGCAAACAACAACGCCTGCAATTTTCATTGTCTCAAACGTCGAAGAAAATCGCCGCTAATTGGCGCTTTTCTCCGCTAGTAGTATTAATTTAATTCACTGTTGTTACTTTCAGCTCTCGGGCCTACTGAACTAAATATTCGTTTTTCATTGCACTATTATTTGTGTTTCTCTTCGAGTTTTTCCCCGTCCCACTTCCACCACCAGCCGAGTGCATCTTTGTGCAGTTTGCTCAGCACGAAGAAGACCGTTTGGTTTCACATTAAGTAAGAGTTAAACAAAACAACTTTTCTTTCGCGAAGGGTAGCACCACCCAATGTCGGTCCTAAGCGTTGTGATTTCTAGTAGTGACTCCAGCAAGCCGGAAAGAATGTGGCGGAGCTTGCGCAGCACGCGAACTGCATCATCATGAACAGGAAAAGTGTGAAAAGCGTGTTTGCTTCTGAAAGAAAAAGCAACACACCAGAAAAAAACGAACGAACAGAAACGATTACGCGGCTTTCCTCACCTTTCTACTATCGTTTTTGAACGGCGCTAGCGCCGATGATGACGATTATTGTTTTAATTGAAGAAACGAATGTTGTAATTGTAATTGCAGGATGGCGTGAGCAGACTTAGATCATCGTTGGCCAGAAGCGGAAAGGAGAAAATTTTGCTTCACCTTGAGTGGTTTGGTCTATGTTTGCTAAAGACATTCACTTTGACTTCTCATTTTTCACGAAGTTGTTACTCAATTTCGGTTAAAACCCATCATTATTTTTTCTCAATTTAACTTAGATTTCAAATGATTTTCTGATTTTCTCGTAATTGAGTTTTATTTCAGTAATTCTAGAATCATTCATCCAGAAGGATTCATCTCAGAACTGCTGATCGAACTCGGCGATTTTGTTTGCAAATGTCAGCAATATATTTCGACGAACACTCAGCAAATATAACGATCTACCGTAATCAAGCAAGTATCGAAATTTAGTTTGCCGATGTTCTTTTAATTACTGATACATGAAATTACATCAATATGATCATGAGATCATGAGGCTGCTTTAAGCTTTCGCTCCGATTGTCTGCATCTCACGAATGCCACTGTTCGAGCTCATTATAAATTTAGTAAACTTCAACACTTTTTATACTACGATCCCGCTTCTAACACCACAAATGTAGTGTTTTTCTAGATCACTACCAGACAATTTAGTCTATCAATAAAATTGCTCTTATTCATGGTTTATCTTACGTGTTTCTAGAAGGCAAGTCTGGGCGATATGGATGAAATTGTTAGAAAAAAAAATATCAAAAAGAAGGAAAAAATATTAAAGGAATATATTAATGGTTAGGAAAAAATAATAGCAACTCTACATATCTGCGCATATAGGCTTCCAGCATGAAATAAGAGATCGTTTTTTCACGTATTTTTATTACAAAGTGACAGTTTATTAGAAGAGTTTATTACAAAACTCGACAGCAAGTTATTAAACTAAGACTTCAAACAGTAAAATGTAGAAATATCGTGGAAGACCCGAAAAACTATCAAAAAATGATCTGCAAAACATTAAAAATCGTTAACATGCTTGAGTAGTTATCGGAAGTAATCGATAAATGTCTTCTAAATATTGTAACAAAAATGTCATAAAACTGTCAACAATCATTAAATAAAGTAACCTAAAAGCTATAAAAATCATCAGAAAGTTGCTTAAAGGTTGTCCTCAAGATTTTGATGCAAAACTGTGTTGTCATGAAAAAAATCGTCAAATAGCGTCGAAACGTTATCAATACCTTTTCAAAAATTTATTAAAAAAAACTGCTCAAAAGTTATTCCTTTTTGCCAAAATCAGCTGCATTTGCTACAGATACCAATATGGCGACTGTGCTAAAAACTTAAGCTGCCACTCCGCTTCTGTATTTTGCCCACGATTGTGGAATGATTATAGTTCGAATTATTATGTGAGCTTGTGAATTGCTAATCACAAAAAATTTTCGTAAAAAAATCTGAAAAATTTTATCAACATCTCAAGAAAGTTGATAGAAAATTACGTCAAAAAATCATCAGAAAATCAAGTAAAAAAGGTCACAGAAAAGCGTCATAAACAAATGGCCGTCAAAAAGTTATGATTTGATGGGATAATTGAGACAACAATGTCACAAAACGACCAGGAATTGATTTTTCAAAAAAAAGTAACAAAACCTAAGACACGACAGAATTACTAAAGTAGGAATACGTAAATTATATATCATGTCTTCAGTGATATTTGTTATGCTCTAAAAAAATTTATTAAAAAAAAATCAATTCCAAATTTGATTGAAATTACATGCATTCTGTTGAGAATGCAGAATTCGTGTAAAAACAGTCATTTGATTTCTTCAAAAAGGGTTTTGGGAAAAAACGTACTTCGGTAAACTCCAAAGCAGCATCATATCTTTTTGTTTCACGTTTACATTCACTGGAAACATTGTTAACGACTTTCTTTTGTCAGTTTTATTCGGAAGTTTGTCTTATGTATGTCTATTAATAGAAATATATTATAGAAATATTTGCTCTGGTAACATTAAGTTGATAGTGATTAGTAAAAATTACTTCCTATTCTGACAGAGAGCTTCGATCCCGCCGCTGACACCACAAGTGTAGTGTTGTTCTGGATCACTACCGGAAAACTTAGTCTCAAATATCCTTAATCAACGAGATTCATTTTAATCACTTCAACTTGTCTTTAAATATTCTTGAATATTTGAGGCAAAACTGAAATTAAAAATATTTCAAAATATTTCAATAACTTCGAAAAAGAGTAAGAAATTACAAAAAGTAACCAAGAATTAGCCGCTTTTGGACGGTCACATTTGGTCTTCATAAAATCGCCATAATCCATAAAAAAATGTACAAATCCAGTCGTATAAATAACGCTTGCACAGCAGTGTGTATAGTTAGGGATGAGCAATAGAATAAGTCGGCAGTGGAATGTGATACGCATATAAATTGTGGAACAGTACCACCGTATCCCGTAGTTTAATTGGTTAAAACACCATGCCGAAGACAGGGAGATTGCGGGTTCAAGTCCCGTCGGGATGCGGTATATTTTTCCAAATCTGTATCATATTTACAGTTCGCTTTCACTGCTGCACACTAGGGTGGGACAAAAAATAAATGTTAGCTCCCATGCACTTTTCGTGTTCCTTATGGGTCCCATAACAACTGTGTAACTTTTCAGATCGATCGGTGAAACGCCCGTTTTGCGCCCGATTTTTAAAGTTTCCATACGATTTAATTTGGGAATTCACTTTTTCAAAACTTATTCTCTAGAAATTCCCAGTTGAGTCCTACAAATATATCGATACATGATATTTGTAGGAAATTTTCCTGGGAAAAACTTTTCTGAAGACCGTAAGGCACTACGATGCTTGTAGAAACAGCTATTAACCCCAAACTAATTGAATGTCTGACGGACGGCTCACAATTGAAATTTTCCAGCAACACTGCTGCTATTGCAGACTTGCTTAAGTATGAGAAATAATTTCGCGTGGAATTAATTTTCAAAGTGTGATTTTTGCTCATAGTATCTTCGGGGAAGCCTCCAAGATAAATTTAAGCGATATCATTTCTCATCACATGGTTGAATTTGCAACAGCAGCATGCTGCAGCAGTATTGCTAGTAAAATTCAATGGTGAGCCGTCCTTCAGACATTCAATCAGGTGAATAGCTGTTTCTTTAAAACTTTAAAAATCGGGCGCAAATCGGGCGTTTCACCGATCGATCTGAAAAGTTACACAGTTGTTATAGGATCCATAAGAAACACGAAAAGTGCATGGAAGCGAAAAAATAACACCATCGCTTTTTTCCCATATAACCGTGTCCCAGTCTACTGCACACATTGTCAACTTAATGAACCATAAGTTATAGTTATCGAAAATCATTAAAAAATATTCAGGATTTGCTTCAAAGTCATCATTGTGTCCTCTAGATGCTGTTGAAGAGTCTTTAAAACAGTTGTTCAAAAGTCACCAGACCAAACATCACTTTTTGAAAATGAACACAAAGTCACACAATAATTTAAAAATTGTCGGTTGTCGATCGCATTTTGTAGAAATTAACCCCAAAGTTTATATGGTGACCGCGTGAAAATCTAATGTTGTTAAGAATTTACAAATATTTTAATTTTTCAAGTAAGACTGTATGAAAGTACGCTCCCAAAGTTATTTCAGTTACGTTTAGAATAGAGGCAATCCTCCAGAACCTTCGTCCAAACTCGTTCTACCCAAAATGCACGAAAGCGCCCTCCTCTGTCAATAAAATATTTTAACCCGCACTCTCGCACAGCCCCCTTTGCTATTGAAAGTGCCGCGATTTCGAAAGTCATCAGAATACAATAAGCCCTAGCAACCATGACAGACACAATCTCTTCAAGTCGACATTCATAAGCGAACGACACAGCGAAAAACAATCACCATTTGTATGCGTCTGACAGCCTCTTTCCCTACCCTTCCCTTTCCTTCTACCCCAAAAAGTACATGGCATTAAATGCGAAAATTCTCGCCACACAACAGTTTGCAACAAGCAGCCCTGTGCCAGGCCGGTATGCAGCAGCCACAGCGCAGCTATCATGAAACTGGATTCAACCTTTCTGGTATGCTAATCTCGTACGGTTTTGCAGCGATCGACGTTGCCTCATATGTTGACGACGACGGCTAAGCTTAGGAATACTCAGCGACTGATCCAAATGTGGTAAACCGCTTCATTTTTCTGCCAAGAATTCCCCCTATTTAGTATCCAGCATTGGTACTGGAGACCCGCGTTGGCTTGGCTAGTTTCACTTTCCATTGCGTTGATCTCTTGCGACTGACGCACCCGGGGCAGGCCGAGAGTGTTGCAACTTTCCCACCTCTTAAAGGGGGGGGGGCTAATTGAGATTCTTCGAATTTTCGAACTTGCGCAGCAGCAGCAGAAACGTTGACGTCTGTTGTGTCAGTCCAACAGCTCCGACAGTCAGAGACAGCCTGGGAGCCGAGCTCCCAGAGTGTATACGCAGCGAAACATGACAGCTAATTTTATCCGTAAGTCACCGACCGGTTCTCCGTGCGGAATGTTTACTTTGCCTTTTTTGGTTTTTCCAGTTCATTGTATGATGTAGATTGTGTTTGTCCCCGAAATTAAGTCAGACGCGGATCTGCTTGAAATTATTTAAATTAATGCGACTGTTTGCAAAACGCTACTGGCGGAGAATCTTCGCAATTTATTCTCTCGAGAGTTGGCTGGATTTGAGTATGGGAGAAAAGAATGTCAAGGTTAGCGAGAAGACGAACGGCTTTGTTGCCAAGCGAAAATAAAATGCAAAATAGTGATATGAAGATTGCTTTCTGTTTCCAATTTTAGATTTTTCTGCAAACCAAACCCACAACTCGTTTGAGAAGATTTTTTGTTTTTTCAATCCTGATAACTTTTGGGTTACTTTTTTGGTGCTGCCTCGAAGATTTCTATGGACTTTTTGTTCGTACCCTACCTGTCATAAGTTTGGAATCGCTTCACTGTGTATTTCAAAACCCAGTTTGAATATTGCTGCACCCCTCAAAAAGTTTAGCATCACCTGGAGAAGGCAGATCATGTTTCCGACGACCTAGAAAGTTATGTTCCCCAGCAGACTTGTTCAGAGATCAAGGGCTTCTGGATGGTGGACAGTTTGGTGCAGAATTCTACCGCTATGTGGCGTTAGTAACCACTAAATTCGTAGTATTTTTAACCTCATCTTTTGTCACGATATCGACTTCATAGAAAGTTGCTACCCTTATCAAAGTTGGTTAGAATGTCAAAGACTTCATTACATTAGAGGACAATTTAGTGAATAATTTTAATTGATACGTGTCACTAGTGTGCACGTTTAGTGCAGTTTTGTGAGGTTTCAATCGATACGTGGCCCTAGTGATCACGCTATTCTTCATATTTTCACCTTAATTTGTCTCGCGATTTCGACTTCTTAGAAAGTTGCGGCCTTCAGCAAACTTGTTCAGGAGCTAGAGGAATGTTCATTTAATTTCAAGTTTTCTTGCGTTCCCAACTTTCTAGAAAGTTGCTATCTTCGCCAAAGTTCTTCAGAAAGTCAAAGACTTCTGACTAGAGGACAATTTAATGCATTATTTTGACCGATACATAGCACTAGGGTGCACGTTATACCTCGCAGTTTCATCTTGAGTTATCTCACGATTTCGTCTCTCAAGAAAGCTACGGGTTTAAGCAAAGTTGTTCGAAAGGTTCTGATTATGAAATTTCCTTCGCTGAATTGCTGAGTCCTGCAGCCCCCCAAGTAATTTGATTCTCTAGATAAATTTAGTTCATAACATTCGAAACTAAATGCATAATGTAGCGCTAATAGTGGTCTTATTTTCAACCAAACTGTTCATGAACCGAATCCCTAACCTTCCGAACAACTTTGTTGAAGACCGCAACTTTTTGAGCGGTTAAATTCGTGAAATAAAACAAGTAGAGTAAACTGAAGACTTCATGTACTCTAGCACACCATGTCGTGGTAAAATTCCGGACTGAGCTATTATCCAATCAAAACCATTGGAGCTTTTAAACAACTTTTCTGAAGAGGGCAACTTTCTGAGCGGTTGGATTCACGAGATAAATTCAGTCCAAAACACCGCCACGTAGAAATTGAGTTTCATACCAAACTGCATAACAGCTTAAAACCTTTGTTCTCAAGTTTAGTGAAATCTACAACTTTTCAAGTGGTTGTAAATACGTTTAAAATATTAAAAACTATACGCACACTTGCGTCGCGTTGCAGCTACCATTTCAAAGTTCACTGTCCGCCGATCACAAGCGTTAGATCTTTAGAATAACTTTGTTGAAGACTACAATTCTCTTCCTGGTTCTCTACTGAAGATAGTTTTGGCGGCTCTCTCGTCAGGCATTCTGGCTACATGCCCACTGAAGCCTACCCCGCTGTATTACCTTCACTATATCAGCATGTTTGTATACCTGGTACAACTCGTGATTCATGCGTCTGCGCCACACTCCATCTTCCAGTTTACCGCCAAGTATCGACCGCAGAAGTTTACGCTCATAAATTCCGAGCACTCGTCGATCGGCTTCCTTTAGCGTCCATGCTTCATGTCCGTAAAGGGCCACCGGGAATATCAGCGTCCTATACAGCGCTAGTTTTGTGCAAGTTTGCAAACCACGGGACCTTAGCTGGTTACGTAGTCCGTAGAAGGCCCTGTTTGCAGCTGCAACCTCCTTCTCCTGCTTGAGAGCGAGACATATGCCACGCCTCTCAAGTCTTTTGCACACACGCTTCCGAGATACTCTTAATTCTTCGTGCATTCCCCTGAGCAGCATCAAGCGCGCACCGACACGCAAAAACACCTTTGTATTGCTACTCAGCGACTGTAGAAGAGCACACGAGTTCCTGCTAGCGAGTAGGAGTACTCTACTAGAATTGCTCGACTAGGAGGAGTGTTTGAAAAACTGTGCTCGGAAATAAAAATGCTTTCTTCATCTACCCGGTTTTGCTTCATCCACCGACAGCCGATAGTGGGGCGAGGAATATGTAAAGTATCGCAACATGTAGCGTATCGAACTGCTTTGGTAAGTTATCACAGCAGTCTAATGCAAAACCTGCCGAAGCAAATCGCTGCCGAAGTAGTCCAATACCCTATTATTTTTTTGTCCCTCTACAACAATCGCAAAGCATCTTGAAACAATTGTCTTCGGCTGGTCGTTCTCGCGAGAAGGGGAGTTGGTACACACGAGTAACAAGTACATACGACGAGAGTAGACGAGAGTGAGGTCATATGATCTCACGAGCGAATGCGAGCAAGAAAGAAAGCGCAAAAGAATGAGAAATAGCTTGAATGGAGAATTCTCCAGTGTGTAATAACGGTAGCAACGAGAACCTCACATGAGGTGTTGCATACTGCTCACGAGCGAGACTAATAACCAGCGCTGTAAACCTGTCACTGTCATGAAAGGATTTTCAGTTGAAATTAAAGTCTTTGAATTTCAACTTTCAACGAACGAGCTGAGAATGAAAGAGACTTTCAGCTCCAATCAGTTGACAGTGATAGCGGCATTTCTGTAATTTCGCACACGCTGTATTGCTTGAGCGATGTTTTAGCGGTTGAGAATGAAGATGCCTATATGGTTCACCGACTGCATGCAATGAATCGGCTCAAACTAAATAAATTCGATATTAAATCAGACATGTCATTTCTTCCAATGACCGGACTTTTATTGAAAATTGACACCACTGACACTGAAGGTCGTTACAACTTGGGACAGTGAAAATGCGGTTTTTGTCACTTTCATTCGCAGTGTCGAAATTTTGCTAGCTACACTGGTTTCATGTCAATGTATTTCTGGCGGTAAGTCAGGGACTAGATTGTGATAATTCAATTTAATGATATAAAGTGGGAAATTTTGGTCTTCTTTCAACTCTGTTTTTTAATGATTGGTAAGTGAATTTCGAAAATACTCAAATTAGGTGGTATTTGGCCACTTCAGGCTGATTTACGTGAACTAGAAAACACAATCTTTGATTCAAAAACATCTGAAGTCGATTTGCGGACTCTGGACACCACTCTGATACCAAGCATATTCATACTGGGTGTTATTTCGTTATTTTATTAAGATTTCCGAAACCCGGAAATTGCAACCATAAATTTCAAAATAGCGTTTAATGTTAATTTGGGACCCTGGGCATTATCTTGATTCTGGAAATACCCGTATTATGTGGTACCTAATCATTTTATTCTGTTGATTTTCGGTCGCTGAGCATCATCTTTCTTCTGTAAATATGCATATTAGGGTGCTATTCGACCATTTTAGCTAGTTTTTCCGGAACCGCAAGTAACCATCTTGAAATTCTAGATGGCGTGTAGGATCGATTTTCGGGTACTTGATATCTCCAATAGTAAAATAACTAGCATCACAATATCGATTGCAGTAAAAATGCAAAATATCCGTTGAAAACTGACTGAGTTTTAAGAATTTGAAAGTGGACAATTTTAGTGACGGTCTCCATGCTATGAGATTTTCAGTTTGCACCCCTATATGGATTCCGTTAAACGTAATTCTACGTCAAAAGCGTCCCAAAAGTGTCCCAAAATTGTCCTTAAATTATTCACAAACTACTGAATTCAATGATTCTCAAATAAAAGTTATTTTCAAAAGTCTTTTTATCATTTTCAACGAGTTTACGATGACCTTGAAAGGTTTTACCAGCTTCCAATTAATTGCTGCAAACTTTTTGATAACATTCAAATGGTCAAAATTGTCTAAAATTCTTATAAAGCTTTGAAAACGCCACTTGAGCCGTGAAAAATATTTTTATTCTTCAAATTTAATAGCATTTTCTAATATGTTTAATACTTGTGTGCCGATGAACTCTTGAAACGTTTTTGACAAACTGGTTCTGGCAACACGGCTAACGTTGTGCGCGTGTCCATTTTATTTCTTAGTAAAAGTTTTCAGGTCAAGTGTTATTTCACCAGGTTTCTCTGCTAAAACACACTAGGTGTTTCGTGTGAATTGATACCGCGAGCGCTGTGTATTCTGTATAGTTATATGTATCAAATTCAATAGATTTAATAAGATAAGTACGAGTTATTGTTTCCAAATAGTGATGTGTTGATTTTCGAGCACATACCCAGCAAATAAATATTCTAACCCCAATCTTACCACCGCACTGACAGTGTAAGAGTAGATGTCACAGTGTGGACAATGGATTAATGGACAATGACTAGTGAAATGAACATGAATCATAACACTATACATAAAATCATCAAGTAAGAGAAGATTCACGAATTGTGTCACAAAAAATTGCCAACAAAGTTGCCAGATTTTGTTTGCTACTGAAGACACACGCTTTTCACAACATATTTTTTTCAGATAAAAAATTGTTTACTTTGGAGACTGTTTTGAACAAGCACAATGCCCATCTATATGAGCATTATACTGGGACACGGTTATATGGGAAAAAGCGATGGTGTTATTTTTTCGCTTCCATGCACTTTTCGTGTTTCTTATGGGTCCTCCAACAACTGTGTAAATTTTCAGATCGATCGCTGAAACTATATTTTTGCGCCCGATTTCTAAAGTTTCCGTACGATTTTATATGGAAAAATCCACTTTTTAAAAACTTATTCGCTAGAGATGTCCTGTTGGCTCCTAAAAATATATCGATACATGATATTTGTAGTCAATTTTTCTGGGAAAAAACTCTTCTGATATAGGACCTATATGAAACACAAAAGTGTTATAGGACCTATAAGAAACACAAAAAGTGCATTTGATTTATCGTCCCACCTTAATACCCACTTAATCATGATCTCAAAAAATCGTTAAACTAGCAACACAAACAATTTGGAAGTCGAAGAGTCGAATCAGTTATTCTCCAGAAAAGTAACGTACCGTGAAGCTTCACTATAATTAACTATGTTCTCGCTTCTCGCAACATCAATCCGAAGTATCCCAAAGTATTCCTTACCTACTAACACTTCCCATACTATGTGACATTTATGAGGCCACGTGAAGTTCCCTGCAGTTCTCTCAAGTTAATGTTGAAAAGTTGCAATGACGAGACATTTGATACTTGTAGGCTGTTCCACTATAAGATATGTAATAATATCCCAAATTTCATTAACGAGTTACTCTCGTTCTCGTTTTATTAATTTTAGCAGCTTTGCACGATTTTTCATAAAAACAACATCGACTTCTTCAGACAAGAACAAGCGTTGTGAAAAGATTTGAAGAATCTGGGTAGGAATAACAATCATTCTGCCTGTCTTCTGCGTTTCACAACTGCTTCGTGAGCTTACTAGAGCTATACTCCCGTGCGCGTGCACGTACTAATATTAATTAAAATTCTACCCAATTTCCAAGGTATTGTTGCAATGTATTGTCCTTTGTGTACTCATCGATTAAATTATGAGGAAATCCCTTCTTGGATTTCACTTTGTTCCTCGCTTCCAGGCTAAATCACTGAGAAGGAAAAAACATGACAGCTCTCAACTGCTTGAATTCATCAGCTTTAATATTGATTCGCCACCTGCACGTGAACTCATAAATAATTTTATATTTTTTTATCATATTTTCTACGATGAGCATCTTCTCTGAAGAAACTTTAATTTTTGAGCATTTCATAGCCTCTTTTTAAACATTTTCTCTGAGATTGGTTACTCAAATGTTACCTGTCTAAAATCGGTAGATCTTTTGTGAATAATGTAATATGTTCCACAAGCTAAATAAAACTAAAACCAAACAATCTCGCAGAGCCTTCTCGACTGCATACAACAATCGTTTCGAAAAATTTGTACTCTAGATCACGTCCCGGCGGCCGCCATCGACTTTCATCCATGGTCAAAAACTCCGCACCAAACCTTGAAATGTTTGTCACGTCCGGTTGTTGACGATATGATTTACATACAACCAGAGTGTGGACATTAATTATCTAACACTCATCGGGCTCATCGGATCGCATCCTATCCGACACATTCCACAGATGAGGCTCGTAACATTACGGTACGTGGTCAGAATACCGCTGGAGTCGCCCGCCCCATGCCGTCATCGAATCACTTCGAATGCAGAAGTTCATGCATTGATGCAAGAAAAAGTTGATGACCCTCGACGGTGGATGGCGGTGTCAGTAACCTTTTCCGACACTTAACCATAAAGTGCGGTCCGCTGATTGTGTGACCGGTTCGGTCTCCATCCATAGGGACACCACAGGACAGAGGACGGTTCAGAGGGTCACCGAACCGGATGGTGCCCCCGTGAATAACTAATATCGCAACGGCGCGCATACGTGTTTTCCTCGCCGGAGAAAATCTTGACCGACGTGACTGGATTGCGGAAGAGTTTGTGGATGGTAATCATCCAAACTGGCAGGCCCGCATGACCATCACTTTGTTTGCTGTTGGTTGGTTGGTTGGTGATATTTCGCAACGGTCTTGAAAAGTCACCAATTAGACAACCACGACCCCACAGGCTATTTAATCACTCGTCACCTGTCCGCTGTGCTGAGCAAGAGGTATTTCAGAAATAACTCCGCAAGGTCGCCCAATATCCTTCCCCGCTTCGGTGCCACTCGACCGCCTTTGGCTGTCACCGCAAGCATACGAGTTATGAAAAGAAATAACCAACCTGTGTTAAAATAAATATCCAATCGCTGCACTGCTTATTGCTGCTTGCCACCTCGATTTGTGTCCCCATATGCACAAGCGTATGCTGACGGCATCGATTACGCATTGCATCGAGAGTTCGCATCGGGATTGCGTAACAACTCTACCATTTCGGTACAATCGCCGTGATCGATCCGGTCCGGCAATGGGAGAAGCGGGGTGCACGCGGATCAAATCACGCATACCAGCGTTGCCGAGTGCAAACGTTGCCGCAGCAGCGATTTAAATCGGATCGAATGTCGCCAACTTTCACTTCAACTGAAGCTCGGGTGACTGCGAAGTTGGTTGTCATGAAATTGCTCAACTTCTAGAAGTATTTCTGTGAGCGCGCGCGCACACACACTCTGACGGATGAATGGATGGATGCTGCGTATAGCGAAGAATTCGCCTATTGCGAGACATAGTTGCTGTGCAATATCAGCTTGTAATTAACCGCCCCCTTAGGGCGCGCTTCCAAAACTTCACCGGGCCTCGGGAAGGCCGAGAGTGCCCGGGGGGTCCGCGAATACCAACCAGTTTACGCGGAAAGCTTGTTTAGGAGTTGCGCGCGCACTTGCTTGACCACTTACTTGCTGGTTGCGCCAAGTCTATCTCGCTTCAGCATCCTAATCGCATCATCGGCCACCGCAAACAAGACTCCATAGGCTGTGCAGCTCTGGTAGCGCGTATATGGTGCGCTTTGTAGGTCAGCCAACCACTCGCAGAAAGTGGAGGCAACGAAAAAATTACCCCAACGTTGATAGACGAGAAACAAAATAAATTCAAGAGAAGCAAAAAAAAATGCACTGCATTTATGTCGTCGTTTCGCACAGATGACCAACTTAGAGGGCTAAATAAATATGTACACCGTGCTCAGGTGATGAATTTGTCCTGCTGTTGCAACTCTCGGTTGGGCAAAGCTTCTCTTGACCACCGAGACGTGAATGACAGCTGTAAAATTTTTATCGTGCGAATAAAAACAAACAATTTGAATGTTGGGATAGTTTTCAAAATAAAGTTTTTAGACGCATAGTTTTCCTTCCGAGACAAGAACAATGGGATTTACTACTTTTTATTTGTGTCAGAGCCCTTTCAAATTCCAAGTCAAACTAGAGCAGCTAGAGTACAATATTGTGCTCGTGAAAAAGTTTCTGTCGTCAATTTTAAATTATGACTCGAAGCGAGGCTTAGAAAGTACTGTTTGTCTCACGAGGTGGTAACATGAAAGCAATACACTCATTCAAGTGCCCCTCGGTTGCAATTTCAACAAATCAGCTGGCATGGTTTTGAAAGAGTCTTTCCACTGCGCTACAATCAATTTTGTATCAAATAAAAAATCCACCTTTTTACCAAATCGAGTATCATTCTACTGCGTATTAGATTCTTCATAAAAATATACAGTGTATATTACGCTTTCTGGGAAAAAACGACACCGGAAACCACAACCAAAATCTTGTTCTCAAGCGCAAGTTATAATTAGAGTCAAGTTATAATTAGAATAAAAGACAAATAATAAACTCTCAAGCTCCAACCCTAGATTTCAGTTCAAGATTTGCATCTCAAACATAATCATTTTGTTTACCCCATCGCAGTCCCCCGGCACTCCACGACTGTGCTCAAAACCGGCCTGCCAAAGGCGATGACACATTTCATCATCGAGATTATAAAATCTGAATCGAATTTGCGTTGCCTTCCGCCGACCGACACCCCGAAACCCGGCACTCGGAGACGACCCACTCTTGATTGTTTTGTTGTGTTTTTTTTTCTGTTCCGCATGTGGAGACGCTACCCGGCTCAAGCCGGGCAGGCGGGCGCTCGGCCCACAATGGGTTAGATTTAAAGTGCGCTTTTCCGCTAACCTTGAATTGAACTGTCTTTCGTTGTGATGCAGATTTAGTTGAAACAAAAACAAAACCAACGCGTGGTTTCATTCCGAAAAGAGAAGCGCCTGACGCCTTCTACCAGATGATGTGTCGGCTTGAGGATTGATGGATACTGTCAGTAAGTATGCAAAACAATGTACGATCAATTCAAGCAGTTCTTTTTTGGATAAACTGTAAGTAAACAATCTGCGGAACACAAATTAATCTAAAATTTCCGCAACCGTAGGTCGAAATTGCACTAATCGTTTTAGAGCCGTCATGGCTGTCAAGATGAAGAAAAAGATGCGTCAAATAAGGAAAAATTAGTTAACTGCTGACGCGTTTTGGCCAAATGAAGGTTATTCTAAATTCTTCAACTTGCTTAATGCTTAAAAAAATAATTATGCATGTAAGAATCGATATGTTATTTTGAAAATTTTGATTTTATCGTTCATGCTAAAATCAAAAGACTCAACTGCTTTGCACACTGCGATCATGCTAATACATGCATGTTATATAAAGAGGCAATAAATCAAAGATATGAATCTCTTCCTCTGACACAAAAAATCGGTTTTTTGTGGGTAACATTATTTGACGTAGAACTACGTCTTACGGCAACAATCTAGAATAGGGGTGCAAATTGGAATACCGAGCAAACATTAAGAGCGTCACGAAACACGTCCGATTCCAACTGATTTTACCTCAGTTGGTATTTAATCAATATCATTCGTTCTTTCAGTAATCGATTGAAAAATTAATGAAGCGTCCACCACAATGTACTATGACTTATTGTACTACGAAAAAATGTATAACCAAATAACATCCAATATGGGTATTTTCAAAATTGGGATGATACCATGTTTTCATAAAAAGTTTCAGTGAAGGCGGAGCTTCGAAAACTACAAAATCTTCGATAGTCGTACTGGACGCGATCGAGAACAGAACTCCAGAATACATCAACACATGTCGGGGCGTGTGATTTCGGGGCGCCAAGAAGCGCCAATGGTTTGTTTATTTTTTCAACATTGCGAATTGCCATTTGCATAGGACGTGGGGTTCTCGCTTTCTTGTTATCTCGGCAGCACTTTCTGCCATTTTCAGTAATTTTGCAGCTGCTGAATATTCCATGATAACCGTCAAGAAGACTGGTACTCCAGCACAAACGCGCTGATCGCAATTTTCTTTGCGCCACAAACGGTGAATTCGACTTATCGGGAATTGGAATTGTTGTGTTGCTTTCTACTGACAATCGATCATTCAAGTTCGGAGACAATTCGTAAAATAACTTTACAATTCGCGTAGGAATAACGCGGCATCCATAAATTACGTAACGCTCATAGGGGGGAAAGGGGGCATCCTTGAGTGTTACGATTTGTTACATAGGAGAGAGGTGAGGTAAGATCAGCATTACGTAACACAATAACTCTGGAGAGACTCTCCAAAAACGAGCATTTTTATCAAGCAAACTCTTCTACAGCGTTACGTAATTTTCATGGGGGGTAGGTGTTGGCGTTACGCTTCGTTACATATGGGGGATGGGGGTCCAAAAATTGAGTTTTTTGGTTACGTAATTTATGAATGTCGCCTAAGCTAAGCTAAGAGTTATTCTGCAATTAACGCAGGAATGTTGATTTAATAGCACTTTGTTCACCGAAATTTCAATCCGACTTAAACCATATGAAGTGAGCTTCAAATTTTCAGTTGACAACCTGGAAAGAGCATTAAACTTAGCTCCGGTCCTCACAAGCTCCACGATCATATGATTACAATAGACTGCCAGCTGGACACAGCTGGTCGGTGTGTCATTGACGCCATAACCATATTTCGGCGGTAGAAAAAATGTTTCCTCAGCCAGAGCGTCTGTTAACCAAAATGGTGCGACTCAGAACAGCGTCTGTTCTCCCCGTTAAGGGCAGCTGATCAACCTTCTGCTGTTGGTGTGGAACTTTAAACGTGCTATCACAATGGTCCTCTAGCGAGTAAAAGCTGCGGAAGCACACACGAGCTGAGTTATAATTGTGATGGGCAAAATGCAGAAGCGCGTCATTGGTTGATGGCCAATAGACAACAGAATCTTTCAAGTAGAGTATTAGGGGTTGTTTTGTTAACGTTGTCATCATTAACGTGACAGCCTCTCCTACGAAGAAAAGATGACAATAAGGACGCCTTTTACACGCAGCTGGAGCGTTCATACGATAGCTGCCCAGAACATGACGTCAAAATCGTCATTGAAGTTCTCAACGCTCCGATCGGCCAAGGGAAAGAGTTTAGACCGGTTATTTTGACTTCACCTCCGTAATAATCTAGTTCGACTTAAACTCCCCGAAGTCGTCACCGAGTACGTGCAAAGCCTTGAGGCAGCGTTGCCGGATGAGCGAAAGCTCATTGAAACCGGGCCAAAAAGCGCTACCTGGAAGAACTCGAGTGTCAGAAAAGGAAGCAGCAGGTTTCGTGCTTCCAACCGAAATGTGTCGAGAAAAGGATGGAGCAATCGCAGCTGATGAACGTGAGGTGATCGAGGTGGAAGCAGTTCTATACAATGAACACCTCACTGGCGCAGAGATAGAGGACCAAGACGGCAGGAGGAACGACTTCGATAGTTGAAAGTAAGCATGCTTTTAGGCAGCTCAAGAACATAAAATAAACTGGTAACAAATTTTCAAGCTAGGCCCGGGCCTGACAGGATCAATCATATTCACCCATTTTTTTGTATGGACCCCACTGCCACCAGCAGTTTTTTGATCTTTTGTGGCATATTCACCAATGAGGCAGCAGAAAAAATTCCCACCAGTCGAACTCCAATCGTGATGACGAAAACAGTGAAGCTACTCCGTTCAAAAGTGTGCGCATTCAAAGAACGGTACCCCGTCGCACCGAAAAAGTACATCGTGCGGAAGTTCGTGGACCGGATACGCCCGTTCCGGTATCTACAACATCTTGTCACTATTGAATAACAATCAGAGCATTGAAAGAAAGCCCGGTTCCGGACGACCAACGACCCTGAGCGACAGGAAGCTCCAAAGGATGCTGAAGAGGAAGACCGAGGGAAAAGTGCCTACATCGCTGCGTGCGCTTGGCTGGGAGGTCAGTCAAACCGGCCAAACAGTGAAAAAGTGCCTGGCGAACATGAACATACTTGTCAGGAAGCAGCAGTCCCGTCCACTGGTCTCGGAGCTGCAGGCAATGATGCAACAGCAGCGCCTGAATAAGATGGCCAAGTTGGTTTTCCGGCAAATCACGCCATGTCGTGATTATGGACGACGAGACTTGTATCACTCTGGATGGCAACGACTGGCAAGGCACTTCGTATTTCAATTCACCCACGAAGGAAGTGACCACCGAGGTGAAGTTTATTTCACAAACCAAGTTCCCCGGGAAGGTGTTGCTGTGGCTGGCATCTCGCTGATTGGGGATGTCAAAGCTGCTCTTTTTTCGTTCCGGACTGCTCGTGAACGGGGAAATGCCGAAAGTTGCGTCGTTCATCAAAAGATGCCATAAGGCCGAAGACGCGGTATTTTGGCCGGATCTGGCGTCGGCCCACTACTCGAAGCGATCTTTGGAGGTGGAGCGGCTGAATATCTATGTGGTACCCAAGATAGCGAACCCGCCCAACGTCCCCAAGTTGCGTCCCATCGAGGTTTTTTGGGCTTGCCTGAAGCGTAAGATTTAGTCCAAACTGAGGAGGAATTGATAAATGAAACGAAGAAAGAATTAAAAAACATGTCTACACGCATGATGAGAATGAGAAGGCGAGGGGCGCAACGAGCGAGATGGGTGGACCAGATAGAGCACGATCTGCATGGTACCGGGTGCCCGCGGAACTGGAGACAGGCAGCCATGAATTGGCGGAACCACGTTATGCAGGCCATGTCTTAGGACGTACGGCCATCTAAGTAAGTAAGTAAGTAAGTAAGTAAGTCTACACGCATGTTGTTGTCAGCCATGGCGAATGTTCCGGTTAACGGCCGCACGCAAGTGCGTAGAAGCTAACATAATTACTTTCCATGGGATAGTCATGATCTGTGATACAGATCAGTGCCGAAGGAGTGGAAGAAGGAGGTAAAGCAAAGCAAAGCCTTGGTGCTACATTCCCATCCGGTGCTACGGTCCTACTGACACTAACAGTCTCTCCCGAGTCGAAACTCGAACCTACGACGACTGGCTTGTTAGGCCAGCATCGTACCTCGAGACGAGGGGGTAATATGCCCAATATAACAAGAAAGGCGACTAGTTTGAATGTGAGAACTACCGAGCAATCATCGTAGCCATGGAAAAGTGTAGAGTGCTGCGTGAAGATTTTGATTGCGTTATCAAGTTCACTTGAAACACGCAGGGGACTTCAACAGGGTGATGGTCTTTCCTGCTTCCTGTTCATGTTATAAGAGCGTCCAATAAATCCAACAAATTCATCTGCATCGCTGACGACAAGGACCTTGCTGGAGGGACGTTCCAGGCAGTTGCTGAACAGCATATGATGCTGAAACGTAAAGCAGAAAAGGTTGGATTGCTAGTGAATACGTAGAAAACGATGTATCGTAGCTGGAAGACCTAATGAGGACTCCACAAGACCTTGAGGCATGTGGTAAACTTCGCCCCCGTACCAAGTGCACCATGAACAAAACGCTTGTAAGACCGATGGTCCTTTACGGGCACGAAATACGGCCAATGCTCGAGGAGGACTGGCCGTTTTCAAACGACGTGTGCTTAGGACCATCTTCGGCGGAGTATGTGCACATGGCGTGTGGAGGAGAACAATGAACCACGAATTGGTACAACTCTACGGCAAGCCCAGTATCCAGAAAGTCGTTAGAGCTGGAAGGGCACAATGGGCTGGACATGTTGTAAGAATGCCGGACAACAATCCCGCAAAAATGGGGTTCGTGTCGAATCCGGTTCGTACAAAACGTGAAGGTGCACAGAGAGCATTGCATCGATTACGAATATTTATTCCGATTTTTCAGTGTTATTATGTATGGCAGTATAATAAACTCTACCTTCTAATTTTTTTTAGTAAACCTTATCATAAATCTGTAAAGGTATACACTAAGGTCGCTTTTTATGCGGTTTTTTTCACGTGGGTTTTTTACGCGGCATTTTATTCTTACGCGGATTTCGGAATTTCTTCACTCGGAATACGGAATTTACGCGGGTTTTTTACGCGGATTCCGGAGTTTACGCGGTTTCTTTTTACGCGGCACGTATCTCCCGCGTAAAAAGAGACTTTAGTGTACTACGAATCTTGATTTTATCCTCAACGCGTGGGCATCTGATCAGTTTTATTATAAGAGTAACTTATATTATAGGGGAATTGGGGCATGATTGATATGTTGCTGACATTTTACGTAGATCAGACACCTACCAATCGTTTTCTGAGACTTTTTTATTCAATATAAGATATGTTTTGACTTCCACTTTTAGATATTAGCGCATTACCATTAATGCTAAAACATACTCGAAATTATTCTGCTTCGTAAAATATACTAAAACCATGCCAAAGCCGTTTTCGTAGAATCACCGTTTTGAGCTCGGTTTTTGTCCGATTTAAGATCTGTTTTTCAAAGGTGGGTAAGAAGATGCTAATATGTGGACAAACTCTATAATTTTGATATTTAGTCCTAAAACAAAATGGCGTCGAAAAAACATCGAAAATTTTCGATTTCTCAGAAATTCGAAATGGCGTCATTGTTGCCCCTTAAGTTGGAATATGTTCAAACTCGAGGAAATTTGGTTTGGCAATAAAATACACAAAAAAAATATATTTAGAAACCGAAACAGATAAAAAAAGTCAATTTTTGTTGCACTGTGTTTATTGTTAGTTTGCCTTTCCTGGCTATGTGCCGTTTTCTTGTATTCTGATCTCCATTTGCATATTTACACGTTGTAACTAGAGCTCTACGTCAAATTTCTTTTGTAAATAAGTGAACGAAACTCTACAAAAATTAACAAAAACTCCTTTATTAAGTTGAAAACATTGCTACGATTGTTTGCCGGTATTTACCGATAAATTGGTTTGACATATTCTCGAATGTTTCTGTGTAGTAAGCTTCGCAATCCTCTTCAGAGTAACATTCATAAACTAGTTTTTTCCTAAGGGGTAATTTTTCAAGAAATTAAGCTCTTGATTTTTGGGAAGATACAAATAATTTTGTTTTGATTGCATTTGGTAAAACTTTTGGTGCTCATTCAACAACCACGATAGGCAGAATATCGAAAAGCGTAGTTAAATTAACACATCGATGTCGAATACCAGAAAATAATTTAAAGAAAAAACGAGAACGGATTCGCACTATCTATAAAAAAGAAAGCAATGTCACTAAAAGTGAGGAGTCCAATTGACGCAGACTATCTTTCTAGGGTTAACAAAGGAACAATTTATGGGAAGCGTAAGAATCAAAATGCGCAGGTCACTAGGCCATAATATACATTTTTAAGGGCCCGCGTTCAAAAATAGTTTATTGCTTTCATATTTTGCGGTTATAATGGCCTGTTTAAATAACGATTTTCCATGGCCGGTGCCGTTTTTGGTCTTGATAAAATTAGAGTTACTATATTCTAAAAACGCGGGAGTGTCAGCTTTACAATAAGTATTTCGTCGTTTTTATATCACTTTTTGTATTTCCTCCCTCCCCTGTCATAACAAACGATACTTCTTAAATTTCCAGTCAAATAACAGGCGCCGCCCGATAATCTCACACAGTTTTGTGGTTCCCAATTTGACATATGCACGTATGGTAGCGCTGTTGTCGAAATACAGAACGCATAGCGAACATGGCTGCAGACAGAGTTGCCAATGTTCCAGTTTAAACTGGATTCTTCCAGTTTTTCCCAAGTGATCCAGTCAAACGGTTCAATCCCAAAATTTTCCAGTTTTTTTTATATATGTTCCAGTTTTATCCAGATTTTCTATTCACTCAAGCTCCGATTGATATTTTAAAATATTTTACAAGATATTTTAGATTGATATATTATTTTCAAATGTTGTTTTATTCCCCAAAGCATTTTAGTTATTTTATCTTCTCACACGAAACACGGCCAAAATAAAAACTGCATAGCATGGTTGGAAGAAAACCAAACAAATGGGTCTTACCAAATCTTGAAAAAAAGCTTCAGTTTGTTTTCTGTTGGGTAGCAGTTTAAAAATGTATTTTCAAGAGATTGCTATAAATAATTGAAATTTAAACTTTACTGATGTTACGTAAGAAAATGTTGCAGCAGTACTTTTGTTAAAAGATAAAGTGAAAGAAACAACTCTATTTTCATAAATTTGAGATAGATTGATTGCGTAATTTTGCTGCTGTAAAAGGAATTTTTCAGTCCATAATTTTAACAAATTGTGAGCTCAAAATAAAACAGTTTAAATTAAAATGTGGATTTTTTAACGAAAAGATATCTCTTTAGTTGCTGTATTTAAAACTGATGCTGGTTTCAGTAACCATCACAGAAAAACTCTCACAATTAATTTGTTTGCTATTTTTTAAATTTCTTCCGAATCCAGTTTTTTCCAGCTTTTTTTTAGAATCCTTCCAGTTTAAAGAAAAATTTTATTGGCAACTCTGGCTGCAGATTGTGCTAGTGTTACTTACGTGAACCACTGTTATCAACCGAACGATGGTTCTATTTGAAAAATCTATATTGAGAGTCTTAGTAGAGTGATTTAAGAAATCAGAAGAAAGAATTATAATTTTCCGTTAGACTCTACTTGAAATTTGTGAAATATATATTGAATTCCTTCACGACCCAATATCGAACAATCGATCATCGATGTAGAAGCTGGGTTGATGGACAGTTGTAAACTATCCTTAGAACAAACTGGTGAAGTACGCCAATTTTTTTTCAAAAATTACTAAGACGCTGCCACGTCATGAAAATTCGCCTGATATAAAGATAGTTGAGGAATTACGTAAAAAACCTGTTTTCTGTTTAAAATCAGATAAGGGGAGCAAAACCGTCATCATGGACAAGTCTGACTATGATGAACAAATGACCCAAAAAATTGTTAAAGGTCCATATTGGCAACTGCGACTTAATCCTCTTGCTTATATGGTGAAACGTGTCGAAAATACAATTAAAGAATGCAAACCCGTTTTGGGTAATGCTTTACAAAATCTTCGTGTTTCAAATCCAGTTCTTCCAAGAATAAAGGGTCTTCCCAAAATTCACAAACCTGGAAATGACATGAGAGAAATTATCTCAGCGGTAGGAGCTTCCACAGAAAAATGGGCTAAATGGCTGGTAAAAGAATTTCAAGCTGTGCCCAAGAAATTTCCAAGTCGATCAGTTAAGAGCATCGGAGATTTCTTTGAAAATTTAAGATCCTCGGGTAACATCCAATCTGATGAAATAATGGTTTCATTTGACGTAACGGCCTTATTCCCTAGCGTTCCAGTGAATGAAGCCTTTAACCTTTAAGAAGACTGGCTTCTTTCCCAATACTCTGATAATTCTTGGAAAAAGAAAGTTGACAGTTTTTTGAAGCTTTCACGCCTTTGCATGAAAGAAAACTACTTCACATTTCGTGGTTAATTTTACAACTAAAGGGGCACCAATGGGTAATCCTCTTTCTCCTTTTCTATGTGAGTTCCTCATGGCAAATATAGAAGTACATTTGAGAAAGGAAACCTATTACCGATTCGATGGTGGAGGTATGTGGACGATTTTTTATTCGTATTTTGAAAGGGGCGGATCTAAAAACTTTTTTAATATCCTTTGATAATACCCATAAAAATATAAACTTCACAATTGAATAAGAGCTTAACAACAGACTCCCTTTCTTGGACGTCGTTGTAGTCAGAAAGTCTACGGACCTGGATTTTAAATTTATCGAAAACCCACGAGTACAAAACGAGTAATACCTAACACTTCAAACCATCCCTACCTGCATAAAATGGCATCTTTCCATCATATGATCACCGCATGGAAACTTTACCTCTAAGTAAAGTAGCCAAGCAAAAGGAAATGGAATATATTTTCGAAATTGCCAAACTTAATGGCTATAATGAAAGAATCATTCAAGCCATTGTTGATAAAAAGAAGCGTGCTCAATTTCGGAAATCTTTTACAACACTCACCTCAATAACAGAAAATCTGAAAAAGGAAGCCGTTGAATATGACCTTAACTTGACACGCCCAACTCGTTCAAAATTCAGGAAACTTGGGATGGATATTGTCTATACTAGTAGAAATACCCAGCTCAAAACAAAATTGGGATCTACCAAAAACCCTATTGAAACCCTGAACAAAGCTGGAGTTTATAAAATTGCATGCAGTCACTGTGATATGGTTTACATTGGACAAACTAAACGTAATCTAGGGATACGTTTCAAAAAACATTTCACAGAAGTCACAAAAGCAAGTGTAGAATTTACGCTTTGCTCTTTACCAGTCCACATAAGCACTGATGATGACTGTATGTCACAGTCGAAATACGTATTTGTACGGACTAAATTCAATATTTATTTCTCAAAATTCTAGTAGAGTCTAACGGAAACTTATAATTCTTTCTTCTGATGATTCTATTGAAAATGTTATCAAAGCATTGTCTGCCAGTCTGTGCTCTAATAATGTATCTACTGTCCATATCAGTTAGCAGTGAGAATGAGGAAATTATAAAGTGTTTTATTTAATTTGTTTAATGCTTGGGGTTTACATTAATGTTTTAGAATGTGTATATTTTTATCTTTGATTCCAAACACAACGCCATCTTGGAACGATCATAATTCTACATCACCTAATAAATTGCCCGTCAAAATCTCCCATAACCAACAGAATAAATACCTGCATTCCGAACAAATCAAACGAAGCGGTTATGTTTTGAAAGTAAACCGGTCTGCTCATGTTCCAACGCTGGCCAGCTTAGGATACAAAATAGGTCTTCGCATTTCATCAATTGATCAACATTTTTAAATAATTTCAAAACAATCATTATTAATATGCTCTTGTTAGAAGCCTATGTAGGTTCTAATAATATTGCTTTCAAAAATCGAAAACAGTTTTTCTTCAGTGATTGATTTCAGAGCAAAGACGAGAAGAGAGAAGCCTACTGTTCACTCTTCTCTCAGGTCTTTTTTATTGTTCAGATAGTTCAACAGAAAGAGCCTTTGACAGCAAATATCAACCGCATAACCACAACTTACAACTTGGCAAACAGGTCAGGTCTGATTTCAAATCGAGTTCAAATATTCACAATGTCATCATCGACCTGCTTCGGATTATATTCCGCCCATACTAGCCTACTTTTCTTTTGTCGGGGGCTGGCAACAATCTGTCCGATGACGCTGTGATCTCTTAATCGATCCGGTTTCTCGCGTTTTTTTTTTTTTCTATTACACTTAGTTATTCGTCGAATCGGTCAAATCCGCAAGTGCAGGTACCCCTAATTTGTCCTGATGTACTGCCTAACCTTGGACAACAGCAGACAGTAGCCGTACAGTGATTCCCAACTGTCATGACATTCACGTTATGTCCCGCAAGGTATGCTACGGGGTCTTTTTTTTTCTTTACTTCTCTTTTGTTCCACAGCCAAGGTGGATGAGTTTTTGCTTTGCTCGATCATCAATCACAGCCTGCATGGTTACCTAATTTACTGTAACTATGAGCAAGACAAGTGGGTTTTAGTTCATTTAGTGGAGCAATACTAATGTAACATTGGTAAACCATCTGAGAGCTCCACAAAAGTGCAGCAGACGTTGCAAAGTGACCTTCACAAGTTTTGCGAGCATCCAGCCGGATCGCTACCGAAATGTCGCGACTGACGTTCCGTGAAACGGTTCGAGCAAACTGGTTGATATTTAATATGTGCTTTCAACGGTGCACGATCTCGGATACGGCGGCGCTATTCTGGCCTGGCCTGGCCTGGCTATCTGCCTTTCACAACCGTATTGCAGTGGGCAGGACGCGAATGCAACACCGAATGCGATCTGATAATCGGCACCCCTTTAGAGTAGCAGCAGAAGGAGGACGAGGAGGACTGTGCTCCAATATCGGATTGCTTTCGTACCATTCGGATTAAAAGGCAAATTATACGAATTATTAAAATTGATTCACCGTCGACAGTGAGAAATGAAAAGCCACGCTCTCCTGTCTGATCGATCGGTGTGGGAATAGTTGCAAATTTATGACGGTCGATCCGTAACCCGCTGACTCGAAATTCGATCGGCAGATTTATTGAAACTTTAACGTGAACTTTTGACAGCCGGAATGTTGGCAACATTGTTGTTTGAGTTATTTTCCAGCTCCGTTTCGCAACAATTGCGCGTTGACCACCTCAAATACGTGTACAAGGGGGAGAGAGAAACCTGAATCAATATCAAGCCTCAAATTTCTGAATTTTAAAAACCATTTTTGACTCCAATCACAGTAACCATCGATCTAAGCAGACGCGGCAGCCAGCGTACTGCGCTTGTTGATTGACAGCTCTTCGAAACAATGCGATTTGTGAGGGGTGCGGGGGGTCCCCAATCATGGTTAGTCTATTTTTATTTTTTTGGGCACCCAGTCAAACATTTTCGGAATGTCGAAGTAAGACGCGCGCAGGGAAAAAAATTATTCGCTGCTGTAATAACGAATAATGGCGGGGTAAATTATGACTGTGCGGACATAATAGTAAAAATGAGTACACGCCGATTTGTTTAGCCGATAGCCGAAAAGTCGTGTGCATCGAAGGCGGGCGAAGCAAATTGGTGCAATACCAAGGCCCCTCAAACGATCCGCCACAACAAGACACGGGGGAACTTCAAAGCAGGCCGGAGAAGTTTCGAAACTTCTTTCACGAGCATCGCGGTAACAATGCTGTTTACGGTTTATTGACCTCACGACGACGAAAACTCGGTAGCAAAAGATATCAGTTAAAATGATGATTTGCTAATGTCATAATTTAAACCTCAGTCGAACCCCATCGAAGAGTAAAAATACCAACAAAAAATCATCACAAAAGTCCCAATTAACCTACATATGCGAAAATTGTATCACGTTGCATAAGCCGTGTGTATCGACAGGCTTTTTGGGGCCTCGAGTAACCTCTCGCGCAAGTGGCCTCTCCACTGTGGCTCTCGAACCGCGTACACGCAAAACAAAACACTCAAATGTGCATCGCTGATGATGGGTCAGAGAAAAAAAACACTTACCGGAAACATTGTTGCGTCTTTCTAGTTATCGCTGCGTTTGTTGACTCTCTGCCGTTTGACAGCACTTGCACCTGCAGGCTTCTGTATTGTTGTTTTTTTTTTTCTCGATTGTTATTTCTGCCACTAATTTCTTCTTTTTTTTCTTCTATTGGATAAACACACTTTTTATTTCGAACCCACTCAGTGTACTTCGGCTTTGTTTGGCTGCGTAAAGTTCTGCGAACGGGATTTTCCTCGTCTGCCCTCTGTGAATGGTGGTTGCACTGTTTTGGCTAGCCTACTTCGAACGACGTTTTCATTGGTCACCAGGGCTCAGTCGCTGCAGTGTGATGTTTTTTTTCTGCTTTTCCGGTTGCTTGGTTGAATTTTAACCAGGAGTGCTGCGCTTTACCGGTCTGTCTGGAAACAAAAGAGAAGCGTGATTAATGTTCAGCTTACGGTTATTCTATGTTAAATGTTACGGGAAAACGTGCCACATAAAACATAAAGGCTGTCTGTATTGCACAGGCCTCAAGGAAGTCCACTCGCGATTAGTGATAAATATGACGCGGTGCGTCAGATTTGAGCGTGAAATGAAAATAGAGTTGTTGGCCTTTGCCGTTCAGGTCTAACACCCAAATGAATCATTCATTATTGGTTGTCGTTTGTCATAGTTGATCAAACTCGACTATGAGTTAGTCAAGCGATAAGTTCACTTTTGGAATTTGGGTATATTTTTTTAATTAACTTAAAAAAGTTAATTAACGATATTTTATGCTGAATTACCATATTTGTAAACAACGAACCGTGAAGCAAAACCTTGGTGTTACATTCCGATTCGGAACTTGACCTGCTGTTTTTTTATACACAGACTTCGCAGCCGACTGTTTAGTGTACAGGACAATTTCGAGGCTAGCGCTACGATCCAACTGACACTAACAGCCTCTCCCGAGCCGAGACTCGAACCCTCAACGACTGGCTTGTTAGGCCAGCATCGTACCCCGAGACCATCAACGAACACAACGAACAACGAACTGCCGATTTAAAAAAAAAAAAACATGCTAGTTTTAATTCTAGAATTAAATTTAGCTCGTAGTCGGCAGCGAGGATAAAAAAAATTCTTTTAGTTTTTTAGATACCTCAAAAATTAAGGCACTAGATTTAGCTGGTGCCGTTGAACATTTTTTTTGTATTTCGTGTGAAATTTCGTACTAATTTGCTATTCCGATTTTATGCTAAAAATTAATTCGAGATTTCACGACAATTTCTTTTTCAAGAAAGCCCTTGAATATAGGATAAAAGAGGAACAGAAAATTTAAATCAACAAACGGCAAAAAAAAAAACAGAATCATACAAACACCAAAAAATGTAAAATTGAGAATTGTGAACCTAATAAGATACTTTACTCATTCTCAGCCGGCTTTATCGGTTATCATGTTTTAAACTGCCATACTCCATAAAAAAGTGGTTGAATTTCTTATATCAATTTTAATCATATTTTCCTGCTCCCTATCTTATTAATTCCATTGAGAAAATTAAAATTTACTTTGACAGTTACTTTTTTTTAAACCTACTAGCGTTTGGTTCTCTTCGTCTGTTGCAAAGATTGAAAATAAGCCTGCGAAACTTTTCTCGTTCCGTCTATTTTTATTTGTTTGTTTTTTTTTTTTTTTTTTTTTTTTTATTTGCTATGGGTTGCAAGTAACCGTACTCCATTTCACGGCCGTTCAAAGTATGTATAAGTGAAATCCCGGCGCCATCAGTTCCGCATACTCCAAAGCAAAATGATACTAGTGATGTCATTTCTGAAGGTAAGAAAGATGCGCCTTAGTACACACGATCATCGAGGGCTCGATCAAATTCAGTAATGCAAAAAATAAGATCAAAGAAGCAACTTGAAAGCCACAAAATTAAAAAAAAAAACCTAAATTAATCCACCTAGCGGTCAGACCCAGCCTTTCTCATTCAAACTTTTATTTGTGAAAAAAAATTTACATGAACGCTTCAATCCAATAAATGTATATTCACTCTTTAGTTTCTAAAATATTGATGTTGTGATCTATACATATAAAAATGCAGACCAGTCTGTCTGTCTGTCTGTCTGATCCAGGCTCAAAGACTATCGAACCGATCGACGTGAAAATTTGTATGTAGGAGTTTTTGATGCCGATAAAAGTTCCTATGATAGTTTGACCTCCCCTTTTTTTTTAAGAGGAGGGTGCCAAACAAATGAAACACAAATTTCTGCACATCTCGAGAACTAACCAACTAAATGGAACCAAATTTGGCAGGTGAATGTTTTTAGAGGTAACAAATATGTTCCATAATCGACCTCAGTCAACATTTTGGATTGTAAGATGGCAACTTCCGGTTTCTTGAAAACAGCCAAAAATGGCCGATTTTCACTTAATATAACAATATATGGACCTAGAATGATACACAGGAACCAAAATCGACCACAGATACCATTTCTTAGAATTCTAAGATGGAATCTTCCGGTATTAGGTGTTATTCGATCATTTTCGGCTGTTTCCCAGGAACATATGCTTCCAGAAGAGGGAGGGGCGTCGAACCATTATGGACATATTTGTTACCTCTAAAAACATTCAACCAGAATGACGCTCAGAGGCCAGAAATTATCTTAAATACCATTTTGAAATTCAAGATAACGACTCCCGGTTTGTGAAAAACAGCCTAAAATAACCAAATACCATCCAATATGAGTATCTCTGGAACCAGAATGATGCAATGAGCTAACAATTGACCTCAGGCACCATTTTGAATGGCTAAATGGCAACTTCTAGGAAACAGTCGAAAATGACCAAATAATACTCTAAATGGATATTTCCGTAATCGAGATGATGAATAGAAACCAAACATTGAACCTGGACACCATTTTGAATTTAAAGACGACCACTTTTAGTTTGTGGAACACAACCAAAATAACTAAATACTTCCCAATATGGGTGTTTCCGGTGTCAGATTGATGCCAGAAAGTCTGCTGAAAATGACCGAATACCACCCAATATGAATGTATTCAGAATTGAGGCGATGTACAGAAGCCAAAAGTCGAGGATGTTGTCATTTCGATAAAACCAATCATTTCAAACGATTTGTTATTTGACTTTGATCATATCCTATGGCCGATTCGTCGTGCATTTGCAGACTTTGAACACATCGCAAGGAATCAATGACTTGGAACGTTCAAATAGTACGATACCACATTTAAATTATGTTGAAGTATAGTTTTAAATAGTCTTTGAATTACTTTCCTTTCCATAACTTTTGAGCCACATATCAAATTGTTATGAAGTTTGTTATTTGTAAGTTCGAGAGATGACTCGTTTGTATGACACTAGTTATGTTCAAATAAGTCTTGTAATCTTTGAGATAATAGAGTTTCGTTGTTTTATTAACAGTTTAATGCATACCGGTTGCTTAAGTTCGAATATAATCAAATCGTATAGGGAACGTATAGGGCACCCAAACTTTGAAACTACTTGTTCAATCATAATTCATCAGTTAACCCTTAACTAGCCCGTTCATCTGATAATAGTATTGTTCAAATCGGTTGTGTAGTTTCTGAGATAATGAAGTTTCGTGATTTTCACATTTCGGTACATTACAGACGAAGTTACAGTTCGATTACAGTAAAATTCAATAGGGTGTTATGAGGCAGCTAGACTTTTTAATTGACACTAATTTTGTTGAAATCAGGTCAGCCATCTCTGAGAAAAGTGAGTGAGTTTAAGTAGTCGTCGGAATATGTTCCTTTAATAGCTGGATTTCACATTTTTGAACATAACAGGCAAAGTAATAGTCCGATTGCAAAACAAATCAATAAGGTCTTATGGGGCAACTAGACCTTCCATTTGACACTGATTTTATGAAAATCGGTCCAGCCATCTCTGAGAAACATGAGTGAGATTAAACAGTCTCCAGAACACGTTTCTTTTCATAACTTTTGAACCACAAGTTCAATCTTTATAAAATTCGAAAGTTTAAAGTTTTTCAGGTAGCCCGTTCATTTGAAACCGATTTTGTTCAAATCGGTTGTGTAGTTTTTGAGATAATGATGTTTCGTGATTTTTACATTTTGATACATAATCTCTAAACTAGAAATCTGATTACAATAAAATTCAATAGGGTCTTATAGGGCAACTAGACCTTTCACATTTTTATGAACAACGGACAAAGTTACTATCTGATTGCAATGAAATTCAATAGCAACCTATGGGGCAACTAGACCCTTCATTTGACACTTATTTTGTCAAAATCGGTTCAGCCATCTCCGAGAAAAATTAGTGAGTTTAAACAACCTTAGGATAACTTTTCTTTACATAACTTTTGAACCATATGTTCAACCATAACGAAATTTGAAAGTTAAGGGTTCTGGAGACAGCCCGATCATTTGAAACCAGTTTTATTGAAATCGGTTGTGTGATTTCTGAGATATTGATGTTTCGTGATTTTTATATTTTGGTACATAACCTCTAAACTAAAAATCCGATTACAATGAAATTCAATAGCAAACACACATACATACATACATACAGAAAATGCTCAGTTCGTCGAAAGGGGTCGTGTGGTATGTGACATTCGGCCATTGGGACCACTTTTATACCTTTGGTTTTTCCAGTGATTGCTATACCTTTCTAGGAGAAAGGCAAAAAATATTTTTTCTAATTTTCAATATACCAGATTGCTTCCTTCAGCAAAGTTGTGGAAAATTTTAAAAGAAAAACAATTTTTGAATACTGCGATGTCCTGTCTGTACGTTGGACACGACAAAATAGAGTTTTTTTGTGGAACACCCCTCCTTTAAATCAGTTTTTCGTCTAAAACTTTCTCTATGATTGTCAAAACAATAAATTTTATACATAAAGTCCTGTAAAGTACTAAAAAAGATGAAACAGATGAACAGATTACCCTTCCAGTAGAGATGAAAATATGGCAACTCTGTTGGAGACTATGTTAACCTTTGCATCTCCACAAAGATCATAGGATGGAGATCGGTCTTTTAGTAGGGAAGGGTGTAAGTATTGTCCCAGCTTCAGCAGCGAGCGCTGTAGGGACTCCCTGAACAACAGCCTCAGGGTCGGCTTACTAAGGAAATTTCGCGGTTCCAGGAAAATGCTTGTCTGAGTCTCTATGTACACAATTTTTATTACTAGCATTCGTCACCCACTTTCTTATTTCTAGCTAACCTTATTCACTTTCGTTCTACTCCGGGGCCCCGTTTCACCGTCAGCGCACAGTCCACCTTCTCGTTGCACCTGGTTCCTGCACACCCACGTTCTGTCCGGCGTCGTCTTGCGGCCTTTGCCGCCAAAATGGCTCCTAATCGGCGTCCTCAGTCACCGGCGTAGGGTCCAAAGGGATTCTCGGCGTCTTCGTGTTTAATCCAAAACAGCGGGGTTCTGGGAAATAAGCGTTGCTTTTTTAGCCTGATTGGCTGACTGGTGACGAGGCAATTGTTACGGGACAAGGAGAGTGCCTTACCTGCTGTTCACTATAGCCACACACTTTTTACTGTCTCCTTAGAGTCGCTTGTCTTCTTGGTTTCTAGTTAATTTTCCGCAGGTCGTGACCGTTCAATTCGGAATCTGGTTACTGAGTAAGTGTAGTGGCTACAGCAGGTCATTCCTCCTTGCCCTAAGACGTTGGCCTCGTCTAAATTTTCGCGCCAATAATCGCAGCCGCGCTTTTTCCCCATCTGTCATTTATATTTTCGCCTGCTCTATATTGGGTGCTGGTGTCTGGAAAACCGATGGGTGGTGGGCTGCGTGCTTTAGGGTGCGGTGGACTAACTCTGGCCTATCGGTGCGTGGGGGTGTGACAGCAACTCACGACAAACCCTTCCTGTAGATCTTGCATTGCATTTCCAATGCCAGCGGTTCATAACTCTCAGCAATCCCTACCACCTTCATTGCTTAAGCTAGCAATGCTTACAAGGGTAACGTTGGATCAGGATTCTCCCTTATGAGTGATGCGATGTTATGAGCGATAAGTATACAGTCAGATTTTTTCACGCGGGGGAAACATAGCTCGTGAAAAAGCGTTAAAAAACCACGTTAATTTAAAAACCCGCTTTAATTCAAAAATTCGCATCAATTGAAAAATCCGCGTAAAAAACGCGGTCCTCTTTGACGGCCATTTCGGATCTTTTGGAGGGCCGAGGGTTTTTTTTTTTTTTTTTGACTAAGTGTTTCACGCCGGGTGGGCAGGCCGACAACTAACGCTCGGAAGGGAACTTCTGTTGCGAAGAGTAGGAAGGTACATGCAGAACGGTCAGTTCAGGTTTCTGCTCAACGCAACTCTGCAATGGAAGATAAGGTTCAGCAGGCGGCTAGCAATAGCTCGACGCTTCAACCACTCCCCATTCGCAAACCTGCGATCGAAAGGAAGGTTTCGCAGAAAACTCCAAGACGCTCACTGCCTCAAACATCTTCAACTTGCAAACCAAGGTTCCAGAAACAAGCTTCCAATATTGGTCATGTGTTTGTCCCCTTACAGCAGGCAAGGCAAGTTGTAAAAACCCATGCCCAAGTATTTCCTATAACCCTGCGGCTACCAGCTTTTCCGAAAAAATCCTCTAACTCAATGAAAAATACGAAAAACATAGTTTATAGTTATGAAATTCTGTGGGAATCCTAATTAAAATTTATTCATAACCAAAGTGACGAGTTACTAAGTCAAAAACAAAACAATTAAAACAAGGGAATAAAATCTGTCAAATAAAAATTTAAAAATTTTGGTTTTGATGTTTGGTGCGACCTGGTCGGCCAACTGGTCTTGAGGTACGATGCTGGCCTAATAAGCCATCCATCGTAGGTTCGAGTCCCGGCTCGGGAGAAACTGTTGGTGTCAGTAGGATCGTAGCGCTAGCCCCGCATTTGTTTTGTACATTAAACAGTTGGCTGCGAAGTCTGTGTAAAAGAAACAGAAGGTCAAGTTCCGATACGGAATTTAGTTTTTTCTTTCTTTGGTCGGTGTTTGACATTAAAAGCTGTTGAAAGCGATCGATATTATCACCGGAGAACGGTATCAACTTTGTTTAATGACATTAGGCGAATCACTGCGCGAAAAACGACCATAATACGAACAGAAGCACAAAAAAGTGATTCTGCTGCATGACAACGCTCGGCCTTATACTGCCAAAGTCGTTCTTACATAGAGACGTTCAAATATGAAGTTCTACCTCACCCGCCATATTTGCCAGATATTGATGCCTCATGGTCTGGCTGATTAGCAGTTCTGCTCATATGAAGTTATCGAAAATTTTTTTGCTTCGTGAAAATCCTCAAAAAAATCATAACTTTTTTTTCCTGTTTTCTCCATGATCGAAACGGTTGCATTGTTTAGGTAATCTTTTGTAGTTTGTATAAAAAAAATAGATTTTAAAGAAATGAGCTTTTTTAGATAATTAATTTTTAATTTTTCGTTTAACTTTTTTGTCAAAAAATAAATAACTTTTTTAGAGTGTATATTGTTTGCCCAATCATAAAACAACAAATTTAAAAATTAGAATTCAAAACGTAAAAAGGGGAGGGAAGAGACATATTCGAACATATGAAGAATGGTGGGAAAAAAAGATTTAAAGGCAATAAAGAAGGATAAAACAAGATACGAAGAAAAATATGTATAGAAATAATGTAAAAATATGAAAAATACTAGGTAATCTAGAAGGCAATGAGCAGTTAAAAAAGAAATTAAATAATAGGAGGTTGTATCCAAGACACGACCACATAACCGACATAGAGTATGCACACTTCCTGACAAACTATTTTGTTGATTTATAGCTTGTAAAGCTACTAATTAGCTTGTATATTGAATAGCCCACATGAGCAGAACAGCTTGTATATTCGAAAGAATATTTGCCTAGGCAATCAGTGACGCAGAATAGAAGCTCGTTCAGTTTCTTGTCATTGCGAACTGTTACTTGCAGGATGATTCTCGTTCTATTATCTCTAGCAGCGTTCCCCGCCAATTTCAAAACTTCTGCAGCATGGTACATTGCAGCCACCAGATCGATAGGTACTTCTATACCAACTCGCATAAATTAGGGGCACTGCACACTGTTTCCAAAGCTGCAAAAACGTGATCAAAATTATTTTGACCCAAAAAACTAGATTTTAGAGCCATGGTGCCTCCAGGAAGGTTGATACATTAATTATTCTCCATTTCATAGAAGTTGTAATTATGTGATTAATCCACTTAATAGTGAGAAGCGAATTTTACTTTTTTTCATTTTTGCATATAAAAATTCAATTTGTTCGGCAAAGTTGTTGCACATTTCATAAGAAACAACTTTCTCAAAGGTACCATACGTCTATCTGCCTTTTCCAATGAACTTTTGTGAAGGTTTCTGAAGATGGCCACTAAAAATCATTTTTTTAAAAATAACTTTTAGTGGTAATTTTCTACAATTTTACAATGTTTTACATTGTTGTTTACTATCACAAAACACACAATTTCACCCAAGAAAGTTTATTTTTATCTCTCATATTTCATCGATTATTGACGATTTTTATTGAAAAAATGCACTAACTCACTAACAGATATCTTTAAAAGCTGCAAATATCTGCAGACTAACCCTTTTCTATATTTAAGTATAAGTAAAACGTCATTTAGTCCAGATAAAGGCTTTTGTCTCTCGCTGTCTTCTGGGCAGATATTTGTAAATAAATAAGTGCATTATTTTATAATTAACCTTTAATAACTGAATAAACTTGAGAGATAAAAACAAACTTTTTTCGGTAAACTTGTGTATTTTATTGTAGTTGACAACATTGTAGAACATTGAAAAATTTTAGAAAATCACTATAAAAAGTTATATTGAAAAAAAATGATTTTAAGGGGCATTCTAGAGAAAACTTCACAATAGTTCATTTAAATGACCAGATACAAGTATAGTGTCTTCGACAAAGTTTTTTCTTACAAAATGTGCTAAAACTTTACTCAGAAACGGGGATTTTTATATGCAAAAATGAGAAAAATAAAACTCATTTCTCACTTTTAGGTATATTAATCACAAAAGTATAACTTCTACAAAATGGAAAATAATCGATAGAACAACTTTATTGAAGACACTACTACTCCAAAAACATTATTTTTTGAGTTAAGAGTAATTAGTATAAATTAGTGCATTATTCTAGTAAAAATCGTCAACAACCAAAAATATATGTGAGATAAAAATAAACTTTCTTCAGAGATATTGTTAGTTTTGTTGTAGCAAACAATTTTGTACAGCATTCGAAAATTGTAAAAAATCACTATAAAAAGTTAAATAGCAAAAAAGATTTCTGATAGCAATCCATAGAAAAACTACACAAAAATCTATTTAAATAAATAGATAGAAGTATGATGTCTTCAACAAAGTTGCTTCTTTTAAAATTTCCTACAACTTTGCTGAACAAAGTGGATTTTCATATTCCAAAATGAGAAAAGTAAAACTCGTTTCTCACTGTTGAGTGGATTAATCATGGAATTGTAACTTCTATAACATGGAAAATAATTAATGGAACAACTTTGCTGAAGACGTTACGGCTCTAAAATCAATATTTTTAGGTCAAAATAATTTCGATCACGTTTTTGCAGCTTTGGAAACAGTGTGCACTGATCGGGCCGGACTTTAACAGCCTTCAAACCGGCTGTGAGTCTTTTTCTACTGATAATGTGATGAAATAAACAAGTGCGATTGTCTCGAATATCTACGGAAATGTACTAGCGCTACAAGTTGGCGGGGCCGCGAATGTGGTATTTTGGAAGAATGTGAAAAATATTCACATGTAAAAAAAACAGACATACCATTCCATTAAGTTGGCACTAAGGACATAAACGGGCTACGGATAAGTTCAGAATCCTGTACTTTTGCTGCTACCAGATGTGTTAAATAAGTTCGAAGGGTCCGGAGCTAAAGCTATTGCGAAATACACTTGCTCAAAGTAAATTGTTTCATCCCTCCTGCCAAATACAAATTCCAATTGGCCTTTCTCAAGGCCACAAACACATTCGTGAAGCAATGCTGAATTTTCTTACCTTGCAAATTATGGAATATGCAGTTCTACATTTATTTCAAGCGATTAAAAAGCGACGCTAAAAGAGGTTTTCACTATATGTGACAGATTCTCAATTATGAATTTGAATAATGTTAGAAATTTGTTTCTTGTTGCTATTGAGTCGTTTAGTTTGTGTAATCCAAATTAAACCGTTAGATTAATGCAACTAACAACTTGGAAAAATCGTTTGATAAATAAGTTGAAAGAATGCCATTGGTGTGCCACAATAAGAAAACAATATAAACACAGTATGAACACTAAGAAGAAAAGCGAGATTTCAAATTTTGTATCGCTGTTAGTAACGTTCTGACGAGTGGCAGAAAAAAATAACTACTTCAATTGAATAATTTTAATGCACTAAAAAACAAGGCGCCGTCCGCTACGGAACACTGCAATCAAATGAGCGTGTGTTGCACCAAAAACCATACAAACATAAAATCGTCGCTTGCTACACTGCCACAAGTCTGCTTGCTACTGGTCGATCCGCTTTTCAGTAAATCGTCTTCTACGACAGTGATCGGATGAAGGTTTTAGAAGGTTTTAGAAGTGGCTAATGACTGTTATTTATACTTCCGTGGGCGTATCGTTGTGTACTCGAGCGAACAAAGCAACAACAACAATAACAAATCGTTTAGAAAGTCAAACCGTTTGTATACTTTAGTGTCGACTGTGCTGGGGAATTGCTTGGATTGCATCATTGCGGACACACAATTGGTTGAACTCCAATCAAATTAGCTATAAATTAAAACCACTTTACTATTAAAAAATGTTTCAAAAATTGATTTCATAAACAAGAGCAATTTCTTCTCTATCAAACGAGATATCATTGACTAAAATCCGTTCAGTGGTGACAAAGTTGTAAACGTTTCATAAAATCTATCATTTTTCAGTTTCACTCTAAATATTTTCGATATTTCGTAATAGCATCCTATTAAAGTAAGACGTATTGTATGTCAAAAAATTGTAAATTAAAAGATAACAACTATGTATGAAAATGTTAAAAACGGGAAAACGAGAACAATAATAAATTTGAAAGTCTAGAACTCATATATTATGTTCTGCTTATTTTAAAACTGAAAAAAATGGAATAATTGAAAAACGAATTCTGAACAATAAATCGATAGAAAGTCAATAATATATTCGACAATTCACAAGTTAGATACCAGACAACTGAAAAGAAAAGAGAAATAACTGAAAGAACAAATATAGAGATTCATAAATCAAAGTTCCAAAGAAAATTCATAATTCAAACAAAAGAAGAAAAACGTTGGTGGCCATCCACATACCACGTGGACAGATTTTTAACGATTTTGACCCCCCCCCCCTCCCCCACCGTGGACAACTGCCCCAACTGTCAAATTTAAAAAAAATCGTATGGACCGTGGACATTACCCAACACCCCCCCCCCCCCCTAAAGCTGGGTAAAAATCGTCAAAAATCTGTCCACGTGGTATGTGGATGGCCCCTTATCACATTTTATGAGTTTTATGTTATTTCAAGTCAGAGCCGTAAAATGATGGAATTAAGAAAATACCTTTAAAAAATTGCATACGTAATAATGTAACAGAAAACTAAAGTTGTTGCTACAGACTAACTTTTCAGAGCGAGCATGTTTCAGGCAAATTTTTATTTCTCGTTCATCGCATGGAAAAAAAAACTCAACTCTCAACACCCGGGGACCGGCAGCTTGTTTGTTGGATCATGTTTCTGAATAGCGCAACAGGTTATGCTCGTACTTCGCGGCATAGTGAAATCTAGTGTGATTACCAAACGGCCGATCTTTCTCCCATTCTGTGCTGCTGCTGTGTTTGGTGTAGCTTTCTTACGGCACGAGCCATTTCACGAGCCAAGAGCTCCATATAATAATACCTACTCGTAGTCAGCTAGCAGCATAATCGTAGAAGAAATTTCTTCAAACATTGTTCGGTCCTGGCGGAAAGCGCAGCAGCAGCGAGCGCAGCGCACGATCAACGACCGTAATCAAGCGAAGGTGATTTGGTCCATCTGTCGGTTGGTGGCGAGTTGCCATCATTGGCCACATTTATCCATACATACATATATGTAACAAGCGCCTTTTTCATTAAAGCGTTCGTTCGAATTACGCCGTCAGAAGGGTGAGAGAGGGGCTGATGCTGCTGCTGCCGTTGCCGGTGTTGCCACCGTTGGTGATCAACTTTCAGGAAGAGATGCAGCTGCACTGCAGCAGCAATAGGATCTGGTTTGTAGGTGGTGGTGGTGGAGTAAGCGGCGAAGGCGATCGATTGAAAGTTGTTGAACAATTTACTGCTACGTGGTAGGTACGGAATAAAAATATCGCAACCTGTCGGCATCGCGTACACCGACGTGTTTGCTTTCATACGTCCGCAGACAAAGGCCTGAAAACCTGCACCGGCGGAGGCCGCAGCAAGAGACATCAGGAGTCGCAGGAGTCGGATAACAGGCGATATCTTTGCGCTGGCTATTGTGAAATGGATCTCTAGGCTGGTGGGATAGCGGGAGGCGAAGCGGAGCACGAAGGCGGCATCCGATCCGGTTCGGCTTGTGTCACCTTTTCTTTTAAATGCGCTGTTTGCCTGGTGCTGGGCAGCAGTAATTGTTTGGCACATGCTAAGTGAGACCAATTAAGGATCACCAACACCGACGTTCCCACCACAAGGTCAACTGCATTCGTCCGTATCAGGGGCTTTGGTGGTACAAGAATTACGAGTTGTTCTCGTTATGTACGCTTACGACGTGGTTTGCTAAAATACTAATTTCAGGTTCGCCGCTTGTGGCCATCAGCGGACGATGAAGTCTTTTGATTTTATCGGTGTTTTTATGTTCTGGATACGAAGTGCGTGCGAATGGGACTTCACTGCCAGCGCGGTTCAAAGGTTCAGAACCTTGACAAGGGAGAGGTTATGACCGGGCAAGGTCTTGCAAGGCACGGTCGAGTAATCGGTCGCGTTTTTCTACTATTGTTTTGACACTGTACGCAGCCAAATCGAAACTTTCGATTTCCATTCAAGGCTAATCAATCTGATGGCACGCAGACACTATCGAACAGTAACGGCCGATGGTCGTGACAAAAATGTTGATTATCGCTCATCGACTTTTGTCTTCCAATTCGAGCACGTACTTTTTTGTCGCAAAAAAATAAAATCTGCTTTCGAATGTGCGTTAACCGAGCGGCATCCAGTATCTAGCGATTTTAACTTTCTCAACAATGCACAATCGCACCACCGAATAATGAGTTATGTTTGCGAAATTTGTCGTTGGTGGTCGATAAATTAGGCGACCAACCAGAAATACGTGTATCTATTCGGTTTCGAAGCTTTTCTTGTGCCACACTACGCAAAATCTGGAAGCTGATGCTCTCAAAGTAGTGTGATTTTCCATTCAGTCATTGTTGGCCAGGAATGCGAAATTTCTACCTACTAGAAAAGAGTTTAGGAAGTTATTTTTGATTTTGGGATTTCAACAGGATAAGATTTTATGAATTCAACATTTAAAAAATGTGGAATTTCAGTGTTTTATGATTTTAGGGTTTAAAAATTTCAATATTTATATTTTAACAATAGCTACAACCTTTTTAACGGTTTCCAAATTTTTTTTTTCAATTTCTTATATCAAAAAAATCCAATTAAAACGATGATCAAGATCCAAGAGCAAGATCATTTTTCATACCGGACACAACTTCAGCTCGAATTGGTACATTTGGTCGTTAATCATCAAATTGTTTCGGAAGAATTTGCAGCTGCAAACGCCAGCTGTGCAGTGTCGAATCAAAAAGACCTCCATTCGTGGGGTCACTAAAGCACACTTTACCTCCCCCCTCCTCCAGCTTTTTTTGACCGCCGTTGATGATGACCAGTACTGCAGAGGATGGAAATTTGCATTCCTCGGTCGTACGACGAGTCTGCTTGCGTGTGTCGGAGTCTTTGTTTCGTTCGATTCCGCGCCCAGGCAGGAAAGCGGAAATTTGCACAAAATCGAAAAAACTACCCAAGAAGCGAACGCTTTGACTCATCGACTCGTACCACGGCGAACCGACCGAAGACCGCTGACTGGCTGCGACACGACGTGAGTGGGTTTCGCTTATGATGACCAGCGTTTGACAGAGAGCAAAAAATAACAACGACAACAAAAACATCAACCAATTTGGAGACATTTGGCCAGCTGGGGTTCCGGCGAACATTGACAAAGGCACAGCTGTAAGCATTGTAACTCATGAGGTACGACATGCCACAGATGGCAATCAGGTTTTTACCTAAGAACCCAGCTGCGATTTAATTTTTTCAACTGTTTAAGTCTTGGTTGCTCTTCCTTCATGGAACATGAAAAAGTTTTCCGTCCAGACAACTTTCCCTCCTCTAATCACTTTTATTACCACCCATCAATACCAAAGAGCCGGCAAACAATTAGCGGGAAAGAAAAGTGAGTGTAAAATTTGAAAATAATACAAACCTCACATCTTTGGTGTGTGGAAAATCGGACAGGAGGACTTTCGCTGGCGGGGGATGCGCCATCGCACGAATATGCCACAGCCGGCAAGGGTCTGCAGATAATTTTCCAAACGAGAAAGTACATCACCAGACTTGCAACAAAAGCTAGAGTCGCTACATAATCTGAGGGATGATTAAAAACTTTTACGGCCCTGATTGTGGGGTTGCGTTTTGTGCACATCTGCTCGCAAATCCACCCGGATGGCACGATGCTGCTTTGGCTCGGTGATTGGTATTTATTTGCACATCGGATGCACATTCCGTGGGCTTTTGCATGCGGAACACATCTTCTCATTTCGCCGCGCGCCGGTTTTACGGAAGGTGAATGCGTTTTCGGTGGCGGAAGGAAGCAGCCAGGCCTAATGGGGGTTTTGTTCGCGCACGTAAAACGTTACGTTGGCAATTCTGTTCGCATGTTTGATCGCGAAATGAGGAGAAGTAAAATCGTCATTATTTTAATAGACTAGAAGCCAGAAACCCACAAACCTCACCGGTGCTCATGTAATTTTTGGTTGGTGTTGTGAAAAGAAAAGAATAAGATGAGCGACAATGGTGGTAATAACGAGGCTGTTTTAAATTTTACGATTATTCTAAATAATAATGAACAAAAATGTGAAAAATGTGAACGAGAACAAAGAATGTACCAAGTTAGTACATAGACTTGCGTTAAATTCATTTTAGAATCAAATTATTCAAAAAAATATTTCAAAAGCTAATAGATAATCAGGATTTTGCTAAAATTAGGATAAAATTGACACAACAGACAGTCAAAATTGCCTTGTAAACATGCCGAAACTCACGTCACAATTTTACACTCAAGATAGAGTTGGGACAGAAATGCGTCAATATAAAGTCGATTTTTTTTTGCAACCAAATTAAGTGGACTTCGAAAGATAGTGTTGAGAAAAGTAACGTTTATTATGTGCGATGATGATCAAATGTGGTCAATCAGTTTTTAGAAACAATCACACCGCATTAATCCCAAAATCCTACATAAAAAGGACACGTGAAGGAATTGCAGAAAAAGAACAACATAAAATAACGTTAGTGTTCATAAAAATTTCCTAGATTATTGCACGCGTTTGTCAAATAACATCCGATAACCATTGCCCGAACCAACGCATAACGAAAGACACAATGAGTGGAAAATGCACAAAGTGTACTCAGTGGTGGGTATATTTTCGACGCGAGTAAAATACGACAGAGCGAACAGGGAGAAGAATACCCAAAAACAATATCGAGAACAGCAGACACTGCTTGTTGGCCGATGTATTGTGTGCAAGCTTGTGTGGCTCTATCTGCACTGAGGTAAATTACAGTGCTGGAAAGAACAAATCGCTTGTTGTTCCAAGCCGCAACACAATACGGGTTATATTGTTTCGTGTGGAAGAACTCTCCCGAACTTTTTCCGCTGGTTGCCAACATGAAATGATATTCATTTCCCCTACATTCGTAATACATACGGAATAAAATCTCTTTACGTCTTACGAAACTGAAGAGAAGACAAAACTTAAAAAAAATAGAGTCACACACAAAAAAAGCTGTTGAGGCCAGTGAGTCTAAATTCAACACTTTTGCCAAATCAAGCAAACTAAATTAATCAATATTATATCAGAAGTATTGTTATCAACTGTGATCAAAATCCACTAAAATTTGTTTTTACGATTAGACCACTTCGACCATTATGTTTTGGTCTGCTAAAAATGCTGAATTCGTTTGTAACTAATTTATGAAATTTAATAATCGGTACTTGCGCCTAAGGCGTAAGAGCCTTAGGCAGGCTTCGGAATACTCTTCTTCGTAGAGATATGTGGATGTTAAATATTGCTCTAGATACCAGTAGGCAGCAAACACGTGCAGCATATGAACTCAACTCATAGTTTTGCTTGATTTGATTTAGCTTTCAAGAAAAAACATCAATGATAGCCATTTTCACAACCACGAACTTTTATGAACCCAATGCAAGAAAGAACACTGTAATTCATGGTGCGAAGAAAAAACATCAACTTGCACATCACCGATTGAGTGAGCACTGATATCAGGTGCTCAGTTCTCGACATAAAAATTCAAAATCTAATTGTGGTTCCAAACGAATCCTTTGTACAATTAAATTGCTCTAGGTTGTTGTAGGATTTCTTTTGCTATACCTAAATAATGCAGCTGACATAGTTTGGCTACTAGTAAACATTGATATAGCGTTTCACGTTGACGGTATTATGAGAGATCTTTAAAGGCTGTTCGCATCTTTGCGAATTTTCATATGTAATCATCAAATTGTGCGTAATGATAGAAGCAAAAATATTTCCCTATTTCTTGTTCGCCTGCAAAAATTGAACAAACATGTATTACCAACGCCTTCAACGCGAAAATTAAAAAAAAAACAGATTACTTTGCCTCATGGTTAGCACAGAAGCTGGCAGTGCAAAAAATGACACTACACACTTATGAGCAGAGCAAATCCACCCAATCGGCACAAATTATAAATCAGGTGTTACTCTGATCAGTCCTTCCAACCTTCGTTCGAAAAGAGCCTAAACATAAGAACTGACCAAGGATTAATGCGGCGAAACAGCGCAGTAGGACATTGAGCACAAAACAGGATTCCCCACCGAACGATTGCGATATTTTCATCAGCTAACTTGACTTGCCCTTAGGTGTACCAATAAGCAACTGTATCTACCGAAGAGTAGCTAGAAATTGCTCAGTTTGCTTGAATATTTAGTGTTTTTGACTACACTACAACACCGTGCATTATGCCCCACCTCCTCTGGATGATATGCCCCATTGCTTTTGATTTTACACCCGAGACTTCAAGTGCTTTTTCACTTCGTGTGCTGAGTTCTACTAGAGGCATATTAGCCATCGACATATTGTCTTTGTTCATTGGAGCATTTTGCCCCGGTAGATTACGAAGCCTGCGATTTGGATTTATTTTCAATCTTTAGTGTTTTTGTGTAACCGCTATTACAAAACAAAATAATGGCAGTGCATTACCAACTGAATAAGCTACTCAAATTCATAATATATTTTTTCTTCGTGCTTATCAGAAGATATTGACGTTCTACCTTGGAGTGCATTTTGTCTATCAACTCTACACATCATTCAAAATGTTGCACAGCTTTAACAAAGAAGAATAATTCGATGCATTTCGACAACAGCATTTCGAAGTCAATTTTCATATCTGCCACACTCAACACGAACAGAATTTTGTTGTCCGCCAGCCGCACAACTGCAATATGCAACACGCAACCGCGTACTTCGTGTTGAAGCGTGGCTGATATAAGTGACCTGTTTGTCTGTTGAGCGGGTCTCGTGCATTTTTCTTGTGACAAGGACGAATGAAGTGATATTGTTTCGTAAGTGGATCAACATTTGATACTCGTAGAGTGTACGGATTAGTAGAATTGAGTCCCTGGGATTTTCGTATAGTATATGAGTGGCATACATATGAGGGTTCCGGAACACGGCTTTTGAGCTTCTGTTTTGTATCACCTGTACTGCCGTAATCTCGCAGACTAACGTAAGCGCCATTTTATTTAAATATGGGGTTCTTATGCCAATTTGTTCGTTATTCAAAGACCTATCTTTTGATATCCTTCTTTTAGTTGTTACTTATTCGTACGTTGCATAAAATCAAGAAAACAAAATGACGTATGCACCATTTCAATACTAAAGTGACAAGTAACCCGTTCGTTTTTGGGCCGTATTGAAAAACTGATCAAATGGATGTACGTCATAATGTTATATCACGGCAGTGTAGCTCTCGTAAAGAAGATTTGCAAGCGAGCCCCCACATTGCAAGAGAAACATAGTATTTTCATAGTCACCAGAGGCAAAAATGATAAAAATTCTTTTAGTACGCCACAGAGAAACGCTAGCTTTCGCTTGAGAGACTCGAGATGGGCTTTCCAGTTCATCCTACTGCTTAGCGTTAAGCCAAGAAATGGGTATTCATTAGGCTGTCCCAAAATAAATCGATGTTAAAAATTCCGTACTCAGCCCTAAATTGAAAGGTAATGTTATTTATAGCGTTTTTGTAAAACATTTCGACTTTCCAAAAAATAGTTTTCAGGTTGCCCAAACGTGATAAATGAAAAAATGACTTTTTCAAACTACAAAACCACTCTTTTGCACTTTTTTTCAATTTTGTTCGATACCCACATTCCTCCATATAATTTTATTGTTGTGGGGTTGTTTTTGAATGTTTTTCATGGTTTAGTTTAGCATCGCATCCAATTATTTGACTCACAAAGTTAATGGGTCCTTCAAAACACAAATAGTTCCTTAAGGGGGTATATACCATTATACTCGAGCTAAAAAAGAGTAAAGTTTGACATTTTTCCAAGCATGTAGCACTCTTTTTATTTCATAAGCAGGGATGGTATTCTACGCGATTTTTTGGTACTCGTAAGTAATCTACGTAAAAAACTGTATTCTACGTTTTCTACGGTAAAAAACTTCTTGCAAGTAGAAAACTCTCCAACAGTCGAAAATTCGCAGTATGAGTCACAAAATGTCATTCGCTGCGTTGATTAGGTGTATTTAAGTAACGGGAGTATTAATATATTAAAAAAAAACACGAAGAAGCAAGAAAGTGTTTTTTCGGACTATTTTGTGATTGTGGCGAAACAAGCAATGATAAAGAAACTCAAAAAAGCAAACAAAATTTTCACTCAATAATTTCAATCGTAATTCACGGATCAAAAACATACAGTCATGGAAGGAAAAATTAATACACTTCAGAAATTCAGTTTGAAAAAATTAGCCGTACGGAGCACCTTCCGTAGTTGTGTCGCACTTGCAAGCACGACGCAGACTGACTTCGGTCTCGATCACACAGGTCTATAAGAGTTATCAGCATCAGCTGACTCTTCTGTGTGTGATGAAACATTCCTTTCAGTCTATAAATAAATAACGCTTGCACAGCAGTGTGTGTAGTTAGGGATGAGCAATAGAATAAGTCGACAGCGGAATGTGATACGATATAGATTGTGGAACAGTACCACCGTCCCCCGTAGTTTAATTGGTCAAAACACCATGCCGGAGACAGGGAGATTGCGGGTTCAAGTCCCGTCGGGATGCGGTATATTTTTCCAAATCTGTATCATATTTCCAGTTCGCTTATTTTTCGTTCTTCCTCTACTCACATACTGCCTGCTTAATGACACTTGCAGTGTTGGATGATTTTTCGTATTTGCGCAGTGATTTTAATTGTTGTATGATGTTATGTTACGTCATTAAGATCTGAAGACACTCTTTTTGAAAGAAGCACGGAGAAATAACTGGATAAATTTCTTTGTCGGTTATTTCGAAATTTTTTTGCGTGAGTTTGTGTTTTTAAAGTGGCGACAAAATTAAATACACTATTGAAATATATATACAAAACAATCCAAATTAGCTTTATTTTTCTACATATTGTTAGCAAAGTGATTTTTTACGTTACAAAACTCACTTTCAAAATTTTGTGGCCTGTTTTTTGTTTTGTAAAGCCATATTCAATCTTCGTGGAATGTTTACTCCCAGGTTTTCACGAGTAGAAGCTGAACTAGCATTTCACGCTCCCTGTCAGACGTTCCATAAGTCTGTTTTATTTTTTGGATGATGCTTTGCAACCTAGACTTTTTCAATCTTCCATAGAATTTCTTTAGGATTTAAATTGGAAGTCTGCGCTGGTCAAACTAATAATTTTATATTTTCGTTTGACAATCATCTTCGTGTTTTCAATACAGTATGTTAAGGATCGCTATACTGCATAGAGATCCGGTAAAGTGGCATGTTTTCTTCGGCATATGGAAGCAAAATCGACCACCTAGGTACACAGGAAACTTTATTCTACTTCAAAAGCGATACATTTTGGCAAGAACTGAATATTCTACAAAAAATTTTAGACCAGGGTGCAACTAAATGGCACATCGTGTTTTGGTCGGATGAGTCGAAATTTAACCTTTTTGTTTCAAACGATCAGCAGCTGGTGAGAAGGCCGGTGAATACTGCTTTCAAAGCACAATTAACCACAAAAGTAGTAAAATTTGGAAGTGACCACAAAACGGTGTAATACTGTTTTCTGATGCTGGTATGGAACCCATTGATTTTATAACATAGACTATGAATACTAACGACTGTGTAGATGTTTTACGTAGCGCAATGCTTCCGTATGCCAAAGAAAACATGCTTCTTCGTTGGAGAGTAACGATCCTGAACATACAGCATTGAAAACACGAAGATTATTTTCAAACAAAAATATAAAATTATTAGTTTGACCAGCGCAGACTTTTAATTTAAATCCTTTAGAAATTCTATGGAAGATTGGGAAAGTCTAGGTTGCAAAGCATCATCCAAAGAATAAAACAGAGTTATGGAACGTCTGACAGGGAGCGTGAAATGCTAGTTCAGCTTCTACTCGTGAAAACCTGGTGGTAAACATACCCGGAAGATTGAATATGGCTTTACAAAACAAAGGACAAGCCACGTAACGTTAAAGGTCACTTTGCTAACGATGTGTAGAGAAATGAAACTAATTTGGATTGTTTCGTATATATATATTTCAATAGTGTATTTATTTTTGTCGCCACTTTAAAAACACTAACTCACGCAAAAATTTTTCGGAATTACCGACAAAGAAATTTCTCCAGTCATTTCTCCGTGCTTCTTTCAAAAAGAGTGTCTGCGGATCATAATGACGTAACATAATACAACATCATACAACAATTTAAATCAGTGCGCAAATACGAAAAAATATCCAACACTGCAAGTGTATTTATTATTTTCTCCATGACTGTATTTGTTGTCATCCAAAAATGCTAATTCAAGCAAAATCGCATAATATACGTCACATACAAAATCTGTCAAATCTCATAAATTTAGAGTGTACCCAACCCAACATCTCAATGGTTCATGGTTCCCCTGGCATATATAAAAAAAGTCCACCAAAAATTGCATGCAACTTTAAACGGTTGCAGGAAGAATTCTTTACACCCTCGGGAAAAATAACTCTAAAATGAGTAAAATTTGACGCATTTTCGTAAAAAGTGGAACAACTCATAAACTGAGTAACTCCGTAAATAGGCATAATGGAGAAACAAGGCGTTTAAAAACTGAGTGATTGTTACTCACTTTTTGGGTACAGTATTACCACTGAACAAAAATCGGTGCCCAAGCTTTCGCATTCATTTTTAGCTGTTCCATCCTACATTGATTTTACAGTGCATCGTTCGTACAGTTCGCTCCATTAGTTTGAACATGCACCAAAAAATTATTTATTTTTTTACTTCAATGATTACGCAAAAAAATAGTGAATAGTTGAATCTACCAAAATCAAGTTAATACAGGACCGCATTCAAGAGATTTTTAAAGCGGAAAATCAGTAACAATTCACAATCAACTTCAATAGAACAAATTAAACTAAAAACCTTTCAACCATTTAAACACTGTTTAACAAAATTTCTTGGATCGTACACCTCCTGACTGTTGAAACTATTTTAACCTGTTAGTTGATTTACTTGAATATTTTCGTTGAACTTGGAAACTAAATTTCTCGACCAACGAGAATATTTTTTTCTCGTACCGTTTTTTTTTATACCTAACATTGCAAGTAATGCATACCAGACGCGCTATACACAGCACAGCTTACGACATTATGTAATGTCGTAAATGTAAAAAAATGATTGTCGTTAGTCAAGATATTCAGCTTTCAACTTAGGCAACAATGAAATTCATCAAAAATATATCTACATAAAAACCGTTACACGTATGCGGGTGATACTGTACGATTATCATGAAAAGGCACCCTCGCTATACCACTACCGGGGAGAACAAAGGATTCTCTCGGCGAAAAAGCGGCGAGAGCTCATATAGTCCTATTGTTGAATGAATTGAATGTAAGCGTATTAAAATTCCGCCCTCTCCGCCGCTACATGACGATACTTAAAATAAAGAGATTTTGTTTCATTTTTGGTTTTTCAGTTGAGCAGATATGGTATTACTCAGTTTTCAGTAATCATCACAATTAAAAATAAATGATATTTTTTATCCTAAATTTCGTTCGTTCTTCATGTAATTCACCACAAAAATCTCTTTGCAGGTTTTCGTAGAATACTCGTTTTTGGTTAGGTATTCTACCAGAAGTATTCTACGTAGAAAACTCGTCGAAAACTACATGCGGTTTTCTACATGACATCCCTGTTCATAAGAGAAGTAATTTTCAGTTATTTTCAGTTATTCAACAACAACAAAATACGTTCATAAGAAATACCAATTATTTATGGAGAAATGGCCGTTTCCTCGAATCACTTTTTTGCAGAGGTTTGCGGTGTTTACGATTGCTCAGATCTTTATGAAAATTTGTAAAAATGTTCTCAAGATGTCTTAAAGATAATAAATTTTTTTTTTTTCGATTTTTTAAGTGCCCTTTTTTGTTTAATTTCTTAATTTTTCGTGCATCATAACCAAAGGAGAGGGAGGGGAGTATAAAACGTGATGTAATTGAGGGGGGTGGGGTCAAAGAAGTTGTGACAGTTTGTGACAAGGGGGAGGTAATTTTTTCCAAATTTGAAATGACATACCTTGAGAAAAGTTGGTGATTGGTTGAATGCTGCGGTACTAAACCAAAAACGATTGATTTTCGACTCAATTTTTCATTAATTTAGGGGGTAACATTCACCTTATTGATTTACGAAAGAAAATTTGTAATGTAATAGGTTTTTATAAATTTATTAAAACGAGTTTACGAATACAAACGCGAATATGGAAACCATTTTTGAAAATTGTACCTATTTCTCCCAACATGCAGAAAATATCTGCTAGACGATTCAAAACAAAACATCATAGAAAACCAGAAAATTTCTGTAAAGGTTTTTTGAGATGAAAAAAATCCGTATTAATATAGACACTTTGAACTACGGCTTTTATTTTTGTAAACGTTATACATTTAAAATATGGCAATAGCTTTACGAACGTTTCGAATTGTCCCCTTTCGCATTAAAACTCAGCTTGTTTCCAGCGGATTTTCTTCATTCTTACAGCAAAATGCGAAAAATTGCGATTTTGTCATGCCAACTATTATACTATAGAACCGGCAGAGTAGTTGCTGATTTTCGCGCAGCTCACTGAGCAGGCTACTCATTCAATCGCAACGTTTCACACGGACTAACCAGCGCACCGCAGCACTGCTTAGCATTGCTGAGCATGTCTGAACACACTAAAAAAACACACAAAATTACTTAGTCCGGATTTGTCGCCTCACTAATAGCTAATAGCTGTGAGTCCGCCGGTAGCGTGTGTTTTTATCGTTAATTTCTGTTTGCTTGCTTGCAAAGCGGAGGCGGAGAATAACGGGAGAATTAGAATCATCCCGTATCATCGATAAATGGCAATCTAAAACCAATGCTTCTCTTTAAGGTTACCAATCAATAAATAGAAAAGAGAGTTGAAAAATAATTATCACTGAAATTTACCGCCTCACATCATTGAATTGGTTAATCCCAGGCGAGAGTTTTTCTAACCCTATTGCAAAAAAATATATTGACATAAGACAGACTGTCCTAGTTCTACGGTAACCTTACGGTGCCGCCTTATAAACAACCTCTTCAACTATTTTTGGTGCTCAAATGGGAATTTTTAATATTCCTCATGAAATTTCTTTAACACATTTTTCTAGGTAAGAGATATTCCATCTGTTTCCAGCACCTTGCCATTACGAAGTATGATTTCGACATTATTCCTCTTCTATTTCACTTAATTTTTTTTCACGATTTTAATCTTGAAATTGACGCTTTTTCTTCAAACTTTTTTGAAAGTAGAAGTTTTTGTAAGTGAATTTGCACGCGGTTTACATTGATTTCCGTCATCCACTTTACTGGCAAGACATCAACTCAAATTTTTGAATCGTATTGCTTTCATGGCTTGGGGGTCATCTATAAATTATGTACGAGTTTAGGAGGAGAGAGAGTATATTCAAAGCTCTTACGAAAGGAGAGAAAAAGATTCGGAAATACCTATCTAAGGAAGATTCAAAAATTGAAAAAAATCTCGCTAAGATTCTAATAGATGAACGCTGAGTAAGCAGCGGATCAAACCCTGAAGAATGAATATGTACGCCAGAGTTTGTTTACTTAGTTTTCACTACTATTAACTTCGAATTGGTTAACATGTTCTATTTTTTTTGCTCTGAAAATGTGTTAACTAAAACAATTTTTTTTAAACTGAACATGTTCTTAAATTTGAATTTTTTCTTGAAAAAAAGCTTACAAGAAATTTTAAGGGAAAAGAAAAGATGCCTTAGCAAGTTTGAATCCTTCACTTACAAAACCAGGCTGCTAATAGTCCAAATCCAGAACAAAATCATGGTGCTAAGAAAACATTATGAATGTTAAAACTTCTAGAATCAACCTTTTGTATGTACTAAAAATTATGAGCGGACATGGTAAGCATAAACTATGTTTAAAATTGTTCTCTTAACACGTTTAGTGTGAAAAACTAGTAAAACTCTTTAAGGTGCTAATGATAAAACCATTTAAAAACGTCTATTTGTTGACAAGAAACAGCCTGCCTAAACCATTTTAATCAAATTCATCAGGGCATTAACAATTTATAACATATATGAATCCACTGATGCCAATGCGCTTTTGTAAATTTCTGAATCGATTTTAAACACTTGATTGCAAACTTGATTGATTTGCATTTGCAAACTTGATTGATTTGCATTGCATCTTGCTGATCAAACTTATAGCTTTTTTAACATCCATAATTTTCTCGTATATCTGTTGCTGTTAGCACTGTGGGACTCCAAGAAGATATGATTTTTTTCTAGCGCTATCCTGATGAATGTCACCGATTTGAATTTTTTAAAACATATAGAGTTATTGAAAAATAAAACCGGTTTTATAACCTTTGTTTTAAAGTGACAAAAGTGAAAAAAATCACAGTTTTTGGAGGACAAAAGAATAAACATTGCTCGACTTTTGGGGCTCCAATAATTGAATTTCAAAGCATTCTTATTGCTCATTACGGTTCGATATTTGTAGCTGTTTTCAAAAAAATATTTATAGTTAGGACGCCCTGTTTTAAATTGTTGATTATCAACCATTCAATGTATTCTAGAAATTTAACCCCAACACTGATTTGTTGTAAGATTTTCAATATATTCTCGAAACTAGTTTCTGAATTATTATACAGTGCCTCGATTAGTTCGAGCTCAAGTTAGGCTGATACAAATTTCGAATTCTTTTTATGTCCAAGGTTATCAAAGTTAGCAAAGGGGGTGGCAAAAAATAAATAACACCGAGACGAAAAAAAAGAAATATCTTTGATCAAAGTTTGTGTGCAAGTTATGACGTTTGTAACTTGCACTCAAATAAATGTTGAAAAATAACACTTTATTATTATTATTATTTATTTTGCTTGCCTTTTGACGACACTCTTGCTGTCACTGGACTTGTTAGTTGCTAAATAAAGCATTTATGCTGTTGGAAAACCAATAGAATGAACAAAACGGTTTGAGCTTCTTTTTTCTTCCCCTTCCAATATTCAAGATGTTTGAAGGGGGGGAGGGGTGACATAAAATGAAAATAAAATTTGTAACAGCCTTATTGGTTTCAACACCCTCACGTTACTATTTGTCATTTTTTTATGAACTTTTTTTATACGTTTTGTCATTTCTTTATAAATTCACCACCGTTAAACACTATCTTTGCTGCCCCCAAACTGCCCCTGTTTACATAGTTGACGTAAGAGCCAAAATGACCAAACTGCACTTTTTCGTTGATTCAGCTTCCTTTCCCTAAGATACATACACTACAAATGAAAAGAAAACTATTTTGTTCTAAAACTTTTGAGAAATATTGGAAAAACGTTTTGGCGTAACTGCCAATTGGTTGCAAAAACTGGCGTCACTCCATACAATGTGCAATTGTTTATGTTAGGTCGTTTTATTCGACTGTCTAACAACTGTCTGTTTGACTTAGTTAAGTAGTTTCATTCGACAAATATTCCATGGAAAGGGGAAAAGGGGAAAGGGGGATTAAATTCTTGTGTACCGAAAGTGGATTGATCGATAGCTCTCTAGGGAGAAACATGCGAAAAAGTTTTCCTGTACTAATTTTCATATAAATTCATGTACATGCATATGTAATGCATCAATCAGAGGCACGAGTAATCCATATTCGGCAGGTTTAGCATTGTCTGGGATCCTAAATTGAACAAAAAAAAAAGTTTGTTCTGGCTCTGTGCTGTCAAGTTTGCATTTTTCCATGTGACGATTACCCACCTTAGCGTAAATGTAAGTTTTTGTGCATGTGTTTGTGTGTGTATGTGTGTGGGTTTGTATGTGTGTTTTTGCGTATTTGTCTAATTGAAACTGCCGATGGACAATAACTGACGTTTGACCGAAACACGATTGATAAAACTTATTCAACTGCGAGGCAGAATAGGAAATAGTCGAGTTTTTACGCCAAGCTATGCGAACAATCTGCGAGAAAAATGCATGTTTATTCGTATAAACAGGCGTAGCGGTTTTTCTGGATTAATAACCATGGGCAGACTCGTATAATCCATGGGGCCTCTATTCAAATATCAATCTTTATAAAATTGACAGACTATTTTGTTGAAATTGTATCTCAATATAATTTTTTGGGTTGAAAAAACAGAAACGCGTTTTACTCGAAATGATGGTGTTGGTTGTTACGTCAACTATGTAAACAGGGGCAGTAAAGCTGGGACTTTTTTTATAATATTTTCTAGTAACGTTGATAATTTTTGCCATAAACAGTTGTTGTTTTCTATCTCTGAAAACTTAATTCTCGTCTCCATCGAAACCTGATTTTTTTCTCATTTCTAAATTCGGGAAATTCAGCAGAGCATTTATCTGCTGGATTGGGAAGCTGTCGCAAGGTTACAGAGTCCACTTTGTTAAGCGGATGGTCGTGGGTTCGAATCTTAGTAGAATCAGGGCATTCGATGTCAAAAAGGACTTTAACCAGGGCTTATTCTCAGGCCCACCAGTTACCCTTCCTTTACGCTGAAACCTACAATACCTTTGGGTGACTTCCTCTTAACAAAAAATAAGTCCCTCTTATCGATAAAACTGGCCAGAAGGACGCATGACGAAACTTCTCCAGGCAATCATAATTGGTGATATTTGGCAGGAGGAACGAGGCTCGGTATAGAAAAACAGTAAGCGTGTAAAAGGAAGGGTAGCACATTATACCCAAGCACTGATAAAAATATAATAACATACATGCCACTTCTCGATACCGGTATTGCTAATAATAGAAGTGCCGGATACAGCAGACACCCGGGCATATCTCACAAAAGATCAACAATTCTGGTTGCAGTGAAGAAGTCAATATAGGAAAAAAATCTACTGGGTTTCTCAAATTTATGGATGTGAGTGCTCTCCAATACCAGCAATGAAAGATTTTATGACACCATCATTATTTCAACAGAGCTCTCATTGTTTTTCAACCTGCGTAGTAGTTTTTATAATCTCAGAAATATAACCAAAATCGCTTGGTAAAATTGAAACTCTCAAAAGTCGCACGGCTGTATCAAAGCCACAATTCTTCTTAAAAATTTGAATGGATTAACGAAAAAATACTGGAGAAATTCCAAATCATATTCACAAAAGACTTAAATGCCTAACCAACAAAAGTAGGCGACGAACCTTATGAGGAATCAGAAAATTATTCAAAACTCAAATCATGTATGTTAGTTTAGAATCAATAATATATTCCGAGACAACAAAGCCATTTCATTTAATAAACCCAAACAGGTAAATATCTATCATTCCATTGACTGAGAACGATAGTCGCCTACAAGTGCAATCGACAAAGCAGCAAATTTCCAGCACCGCCGCTGCCGTCTTCGCCACCGTGGCGCCCTTTTGCTTCCAGTACATACGAGGGTACATGCATCAACGACACCCAACGAGACACACACGAAAAAAAAAGACCAGAGACCTGGGGCCGGTTTCAGTGCAAGATTTAATCCAAGCCCAGCAGCCAAGTTGCGCAATACCTAGAGAGACCTCCTTTTGCATAGATCCGAAGCCGGTACTCCGGCTGCTGGCTAGTAGAGTAGCCTAAGGCACACCAACAAACTGGCCACCGTCAGCCGTACTGGGCTGACTGGGCTGGCTGGCTGGTAACCAGGGGTAACACTAGATTGAAGTCATGGCCTAAGTGATCACTCTCGGTTTCATGAGAGCAATTTTGTGCTTTTATTTTGCTACCTCCGGCGCTGCTGTGGCACCCGTTTGGAACGAGAGAACTGCAACACTTTTTTTGCTGTTTTTGCTTAGCAAGATGTTCACCGAGATATGCCTGGGTTATTAATAAACTAGAGACTTTGCGGCTCTCTTCCTGTCGTCCGTACGAGCAATTTGTGTCCATCCATCCGATTGGACAAGAAATACAAAGTTGATTGATTTAATTTTTGGTTTTTTTTTTCTATTTTGTAACCATGCGTGTAACGCGCGTTCAATGGCAGTGCGTTTTTGCGATTACGCTTTGAGCACTCATTTTCCGGAAATTCGGTGGTAACGTCAATAAACGATTATCAATTTTCCGCTTGAGGTAGACCTCTGTTACGCTGTTTGACTTACTTCACATCGATTCATTCAAACGATTCTCTCCACCAAAGCAGGCAAGCAGCTCACGACTTGTTGTCCTCTGGTCACGTCGAATCGATCCTTGACTTTCAGACTAACGCGGAGTCGATATCCTTTCCTCAAGCACCACTGGTCACTGTTCCATTCACTTCAGTATTACGAAACTGTAGCACTCTGCGCAAGTTATCAGCAAATAAAACATAGACTCTAGGATTTTTACATTCACTTTTGCACAATTTCTCTACCCTTCACTAGTATTCCGTAGGGTACTGGAACTGGAACAGAACAAAGGAACCCCACCGATCAACACTGAACCAGAAAGGACCACTAGATTTTATCTTTCGTTACATACTGCCCGTTACGTGTTCCGGGACGAGTTAACAAACCACCCACACGGAAACTGGGTCCGTCCGTCCGTCCGTTCGCGCTAGAAGTGTTTCTCCACACTCTGACACACACTTGGCGTCCGACACACAAACACTGTGCACTATGCAACCGGGTTTGGTTTTTTTCTTTTCTTCTCTTCTTCGTCGGGAGCTCGCTGGAAAACACTGCTTATCCAATAAAAGTCGTCGATTTACTGAACAGCCGCGGTCACTAGCGAACGGCAGCAACCTACCGACACGAGCAACTTCTTTCAGAGACCCCCGCGCGAGCATGCCACAGAAAAAAAAAACGGCCACAACGATACATTTTTCTTGTTTTTCACTTTCGTCTTAGCTTAAGCTGGCGGCTGCAACCACCGATCGAGCAACTGAGAGTGAGAGCAGGAGAACTCGCCGAATTAAGGAGAGAATTCGAATCAGCCGAAGCTCATGAAGTTGGCGTTGAAAAAGACTATAACTTTACGATCATAATCTCAGCCATGCTGAGCTGAGCGCTAAGGGCGGAACGCGCGCGCGTGAAAATTGACCGGCAAAAATGTGAGAATTTTGACGGACTCCATCCATCCACAAGTTTTGGTGGGTTGAGAATTAAATAACCGAACAGGTTGCCGCTTACTTATGCGCCTGATCACTAGTTATTTTTGTGAAATTTCTACAGTATGATCAATTGGAATGCCAACACAGCAGCTGGTTACGTTGGTTACAAATTTTTGTGCCGCTCAATTTAATCTGGAGTAAAAAAAAAACAATCTCAAACTGAGCTTAGAATTGTTGAAAAGGATGAATAAAGTCAGATAATAATTCTATATTAAGCTTAAAATTGCAGATAAACGTTTCCAAATGCAAGAGAAGGCCAAAAGTAATCTCAAAATTCACCGGAAATCGCAAAAAAATAAATCATTTCTGAAAGTCCAAAAACCTTTAAATAAAAAATTAGATTCGAATGATCAAAACAGAAAAAAGACGAAGACGACAATGAATTTGCTCTGAAATGACGAAATAACGAGCTCATGTTCAAGCCAGGAAAGGCAAAAAAATTATCCCAAACTATACTTAGAAACATATAAAATGCTTCTAAAGGCCAGGAAAGAACAAGGTACATAACCCCGAATTTTGTTAAAAACCGTCAAAACCCAGATTCTAGAGATTAGGAAAGACTAAAAAACCCAATTGAAAATCATATTCGCTAGAACCGCTTCTACAGTTAAAATAAGACAACTCAGAACACGAATCTTAAAACCAAAGAGTTCGAACAGAGGAAATTTGCTCAAAATAAATCAAAAATCCGTTTTAAAGGCTAGTAAAGTTCAAAAATAATATTAACAAAGTCTCGAAATCTCAAAAAAACGCTCTCAATGCCAGGAAAGGCCAAATGAGAGAATCATCTTAAATCAAGCCAAAAATCGCCCGAAAACGTCAAGAAAAAATATGTCCCATTAAATTCAGAATCGTCGAAAACGGTTCTAAAACATGAAAACACCGAAAAAATAGGAAGGTCCAAATTGACTTCAGATAATCTTTTTAAGTTGTAAAGTAGGCAATGTATGAAATTTTTTCGAGAATTCGAAAAATGAACACTGGCTGAGGGTGTGATTTAGACTTAGAAATACTATAAGGTATACAGCCCTAGGATTGTATGAAATGGTGACGTATGAATAAAACCTGTTATTAAGAATTTTTTTTGTTACAAAATATACAGAGTCCGCAGACAGATCAAATTGTTTGCTCAGTGACTTAAGTATTTTTATTTTCAGCCTTCCCTTAAAATTTCTTTTCAGGAAAATATATTTAACAACACTCGAAACAATATGGTTTATAGTTGACAATATTATGCTTGTATCAGATCTTCCTGATTTGCCTACAGGATGCACAAAGTCATTGTTCTGCGATGACACAAGCATTTCCGTAAAAGGAAAAAGTCTTCGTGTCATATGCAGTCGATTGCAGAAAAGTTTAGATATTTTGTATTCCTACTCACAAAAGTGGAAAATCTCTCCCAATGCTTCTAAAACTCAAATGATAATTTTTCCGCTTAAGACTAGGGCTTCTTTCCTCAAGCCAAACAATAATCACGTTGTCAAGATGAATGGGGTTATTTTAAGTTGGTCTGACAAGGTTAAGTACTAGGGACTAATTTACGATAAAAAACTTATTTTCAAAGAGCACATTGAGAATATACAAGCCAAGTGCATCAAATAAACTATTTTTAAAGAACAAACTTTTAATTTACAAACTAATTTTTAGACCAGCAATGCTTTATGCTGTGCCGATCTGGTCAAGTTGCTGTTCAACAAGGAAGAAAACGCTCCAAAGAATTCAGAATAAAATTCTAAAAATGATTTTGAAGCGTCCTCCTTGGTTTGGTACACGAATTACATAGACTTACTGGTGTTGAAACATTAGAAGCTATATCAAATAAAATTATTAAAAATTTTCGACAAAAATCGTTGAAATCCTCAATTGCTACGATAAGCTCTCTTTATAGCCAATAAGTTAGCATTTAAGTTAGTTGTAAGTTTACTTCCCCTTTTTTGACAAGTAGGTTTAAATTCCTACGATTGATAAGTCGTAATTGCGAAAGCAAACAAATCCTAACAATTAAAATTACAATTTTTCTAACAATGTTGAGAAGTCACCATTTGTGTTTGGACACACATACTCATTATTTACTAATATTTATCAAAAATACTTAAGCTACTAATAAATCCATCCTTTTATATATTTGTCAGCATCTCAAACTTGTTATAATAATAAATTATGCTTGTAGTATTTTTTTTGTGCAAACAACATCTATTTGTCAAGGCACAAGCGTATCGTTATTGTTGAAGGAGCACCAAACATTTTTCGTAATGCGTCTGAATCAAAATTAACTCTATATCCTCAAAACCAAATCCAATGATACTTACGTTACCATAATGGATGGTTTTGTCTTATTTATCTCTGATTAAATCCAATTTATAATGTGGATATTACTTTCCAAATAATATTTTCTTCCAAGACATCAATTTTCAAGTTCTAAGGAATTGTACAAGAATAGGGATTGTTTCAAACTGTTCGGAAAACTTTCCCCTTCGAGACATCATATTAGTCTAAGCTCATGGAAGCGAAAATTGAATTATTGGGACGGGAAGACTCTGTCAATATGTTTTTTGATAGGGAATGGTTGGTGTACATTCACGTCGTCTGTGTTAGGAATGCTCCCATGTAATTGGTTCATTGTTCACGTAAATTTGTCATTGAAACTTATTATCAATGTTACTGCTTAACAATAAAATTAGAGTGATAGGATATTATAAAATTGTTCAACATTTTATCTATCCAACAATATGCCGGTTATTGTTATCCATCATGTGGTTATGCTGTTATGAACGTTTGAAATCTGACGCAACATTTGCCAGTTAAATTTCCAATTTCACAGAATGCATTCCAGTATAGTAAACAAAGACGTAGTCCTATGTCAAAAATTTATCTGTTCCAGACGTCAGGGTCAGATAATCACTTTAAAGAAAAGAGCAATATAAATAATCCCAAATTTAGCTCAGAATAACCGAGTCACCGACAAACCAGAACATCAGAAAATGTCCGTAAATACTCCCAAAACATACTGAGAAAAGCCGAACATTGATGCTAGAGTCTAGAAAAGGCCAAAATGAAATTATCTCCAACAAAGTGCAAAATTTTCGAAAGCTACAAATTAAGGTCCAATTAATGCTACAAATATCCAAAAACTGCTGCTAAAGTAATTGACTGTAGTTAACGCTTACGGTGCGCTAATTCCAGTGTCCTGAAGTGCATCCAGTCCTCGACCTTGCGTGTAAGTGCGCGGCCGTCAACTCGACCTTTCCGATCAACTCGCCTTAGACCTCCAGCGCTATGTCGTCTGCAAAGCCGACGAACACAACAGGGAACTTTAACTTCAACAAACCGTGTTACATGACATTCGACAACACCATGCCCAAGATGGAACCTTGCAGTACTCCTGTGGTAATTGGGACGCACTACTGACCCTCCTGCGTGTTGTAAACTATTATTCGATTCCGAAAGTAATTTTCCAAAATCTTGTACAACACATGGACGCCCCTAATCATCAGCGCTATGAAGTTCCAACTAACGCTATTGAACACATTCTTCGCGTCAAGCGTGTTGATTGCGAAACAGCAATTGTCCCTTCGTTTGGACTGGGCTGCCACCTTACGGCGGGCGTCTTGGACGGAGAAAAAAGCATTAGGCGTGGACCATCCGAAAGCAGAACTGGTTACTTGCTAGACCGTTTACACCCTCTGTGTACTTCACCAGTCTGTTGAGGATAATCCTCTCAAGCACCTTCCCGGCAGTGTCCAGCATACAGATGAGTCTATATGCTGATGGGTCCGAGAAGAAGTAGTTATCCAGGCACTTCTGCATAACTACCTGGAATAGCCCGCGAACCACTTTTATGACCGTCTTGATGGCCAGGACTCATTCCCTTCCTCAGAGCACCTAAGCAATCCTTCGATTGGTTGAGTATGCCTAGAGGCATACTGACCAACCAACTTTATTCGTGGCTGTCTTCAGGTTCACATCTGCCGATGCTAGTCAGAAAGTGGCTGCCTGGGTCCCCGCTGGGCCCTCTAGAAGGTGTATTGACTTGTCGCACCCCTCGGTGATTTAGTCCAGGTTTTTAAGCTGGAATGTTCCCCGCTCGGTTACTGTCTTGTAAGTAGCGCCATTATTTTCTGCATCCCTGTGAAGCTCAAGAATCATCTCGTCAGTGCGAGATTGACGGATGCTGCGCACATGCGCTCCCAGATCCTTGAGCTCCTCATTTTCTTCAAAACTTCAGAGTACTTAAAATTATCCGACTTGAGTATGAGGGCGTCCCAACCACTCCGCGCCTTCTTAACCCTTGGTGGTCGTTTAGTTGCCACCCCGTCTTGGCGCTTCCTGACTTCTTGGCGCCCTTTTCCTGCTACGGTAACCCATCGGTCTGTTCCTGATTCTAGCCTCCTTCTAGGCTACATCCGCTAGAACTACGAGTTCCGCATGCTCTGTTTTGGCCTCATGTATGGTGTCCCGAAGCTGGAGGAAGCTATGATTCTGGTGTTGTTTCGTATGTTCGGCATGAACTCAAGCTATTTGGCCGCCGTGACCACTATCGCCTTGTCGACAACCTTGACTAGCAAGGAATCGTCTAGGGATATATCCGGTGTGGACATAGACGCGTAGCGGCGGGCCTTGCCACTCCCGGATTTCATTGCATCCGACTCCGTTTTCTTCTGCGGAGATCGCTGGATGCCCCCACGTGCTGGGTTTGGTAGTCCCTCCGTGTTCATGCCAGAAAAGTCTCAAAAATAGCCAAATTGATCACAGGAAAACTTCACAAACGAAAGTCCACAAAAAAACACCATTATAGTTCAGATTACCCAAAAAACGTTTTTAAAGGCCATCAGAAGCAGGCTTGCCAGATCTACGGATTTGTTCACTTCTACGGAAAAACATTTATATGGGAAATCCGTAGAAAAGAGGGGAAATCAGGGGAAATCCGTAGAATCTACGGATTTTATCGAAATAGTTCGGCGACGCTGATTCAGAAGTGTAAAAACGATTTTAAATTATACTCAGAATTACTGAAAATAGTTCAAAATGCCAGCAAGAGCCAAAATCGTCTCAGAATAGCTGAAAACCTCATCTTTAGGCCGGAGAAGGCAAAAAAATGATTCCAGATAAAACGCAGAATCTCCCATAACATAGATAGAAATGCTAGAGAAAAGCTTTTAAAAAAAAACAGGTGAGACCCAGCCTTTCTCATTCGAACTTATTATTTGTTAAAATAGATTTACACGAACATTTAAATTTTTGGAAAAAATACACCTTGAAAATTTCTGCTTGATTCATTCTCCACATTAAATAACGAATTTCTGGTAGCCAACAGCACAACTTTATCGAATATTTATAACATAACATTTACAGACGTACATTAACACATACACATGGAAATACCAGCATGAGCATGAGCATGAGCATGATTGACCGCCCGCGGTTGCTACTCCGTTATTGCCAAATCAGCTGTAATTACACAGAGAACCAACAGATGATGCTTGGGACTAACATTCATCTTCAATGTGTAAAAACTGGTGACCTTAATCTTTATATTAGGCAATACCAGCGCCGGCCGCATCCGAATGCAGGTCAAAGAAGGAGTGTGTATAGGAATATGTTGACGTGATACTCGCTTTATTGGAAGCCGAGAACACCTCTGCACTTCCACGAGAAATCACTGGGATGTTGGAGAAAAGGTTAAGGTTTGCAGAAGGTTTCGTTTTGGTAAACGATGCGCTGAGTTCGAGTACCGGGTTCATAATAATAAATATCGCACGTACGAGTTCATTATACCTTCTACGGAAGTCATAACGCGATCAATATGTTAGATGAAGTAACACCGCAAAAATAAAGCGCACGCGAGGATACCGGACCTATGACTCAATCAAGACCGACTCAAATATTAGAACATCTGTTTATGTAGTTATTATGCAACTACCGAAACGTATCTCCCATTGATTGATCTCAGCTGACTACACAATGTTACGAAAGCTACAAGAGTTGAGTCCACGTTAACGCCTCGCGACTCCTATCACTTCTTCGTGAAGTGACCCTATTTATATCGAAAATTATAACACGGTTATAACCAATCTGTAGAAAATACGACCTCATGAAAGGTATCAACGCGAAGTCTCTAGATATTCGGTCACCCGGGCATCTGGCTTTGAGCCTAACAGGTCGACTAACGACGTTTCTTTTATACTGTTCGTCTGTTCTATAAAAGCGATTTTTTGATTTGAGACCGATTTAAAGCAGTAATAAACTAAAGAGTGTTGTAGGGTCACGCACAGGTAAGTGTGGTACATCCTAGTGAAACGCAAAATGGTATACCACACTAAGTGGACGATTCGAACTAAGATATCATAAAACTCTCCCGGGCCGGAGACGCGTTTTACCAAAGCATTATGCACGACCGCTCAATCCCCGACTACCGACGGAGACGCTCGGGAGCACGATATTTCACGCCGATTCTCTATTAGCTGTCGATGCGAGTGTTGCCTATCAAATAGAAAAATTGGCAAAGTTTCATGCATCCAAAGCCCCAATAATTTGAAAAATGCAGATACGCAGATTGACCAAAATATATATCTTAAGTTTGTTGACAAAATGCCGAACTAGTCATTATTGGGACATAGTATACAAAAACCTCTGCTCAAAAACTAGACAAATCGAAAAAATTGAATTATAAGATTTCGACTTCGACTAGCAAAAATGCACCATACTCTGAATTCCACAAACCACACCAGTACTCTCTGGGTGACGAGTTCAAGTATTGTTACGCGTTATGTTGGCTCATTATTAAGCTGAGCAATAGGGACCTTTTTGTCAAACGACATGCGTAAAAGCATAAGTAATGTCGAACTCGTCTCCGCGGCACGTTAACACCCGGACTACAGTTTTGTCCTGTACTTTTTTTTTGACTTTCCGGACTATACTTTTTCTGTATCCGACTACACACTTTATCCTGGACTACACCCGAAAGAACCAGGGTGCAGTCTCAAAACACTAATAACAAAAACAAATGCTCTCAAATGCCGTACGAAAAATATGACAACTGAGTGTAGCGTCGCTTGCGTGTTCGTTCTCGTGCTGTAAAGTGTAGTTCAGAACGGTGTAGCACAGCTGCGGAAACGAGCTTGACACACCATTACAGTATTCCTGAACCCTTTACAAAATGCCAGAACAATTATTATTCATTTCACCGTTTTGGATCTGCGCCTATAAAAATTTAGCATCTTTAACAAAACTTAGCTATGGCGTAAAAATAATAATTCAAAAGCTAGTGAAGTCATAAATAGAAATGGAATGACAATGGATATTAAAACATAGTCATCAGATATATTTCAGCTCGGAAATTCAAGACAATTTTAACATTATGAAATATCGCAAAATAGATAAACAGCAATCGTCTGGTACACCTTTTCATGCGGTGCATAAATGAATGACAGAACAGTACGAAAATGCTACGCTGTGGTAGCTACACATGAAAGATGAATTCGCCATTAAATGACGCACAAATTCATCGCTAAAAAATCCTACTGTACTGCACACACTACAACACGAAATATATATATAAAAAAAAAAACAATTTGATTCTTGTCGGTGAAAACTACTACCTTCGAGTCATTTATAAATAAACAAACATGTCTGTAAATGTATGCACTTATCTTAGCCATTGAATCAGCTTTCAGCAAACCAAACATGCCTCCGCTCGCACGCAAACAAGTATAGGCAACTTGTTTCTATGGTTACAACTGCCGCTCTCTCAGTTTCTGCCTCTCAGCAGATCGTGCCGTCGGCGGAGAATAAGCTTGCACACTACCGTATCAAAGGAAAGTCACCAACACAACACTGCGCTTTTTTTTTTTTTTAAAGGTGGCGGGGAAATCTGCAAACAGACACCTGAGAAGAGAACTCAGGGTGTGGGGATGAGACTAGGGGAGAGATGCTGGGGTAGTTACACTCGCCCAGACACCTACTGATCCCTGTCCCGACCCACTAAAACCCCTCCAGTCTCCAGCCCTGGTCTTCCTGGAATGACGTACTGGATTATTACGTCGGGGAGTGGCTTTTGTGCGTGATGCACCCTCTTTACTCTTATAACCTCCTAGCTAACTACCTGGAGACTGGTAATTAGCTGCCACTGGCGTGTTGGTGGTTGACCCGCCACACACGTTGCAAATCCAGAACAATCTGACAGGCGGCCGCACAGACCGCGTTCCAGATGTCCGGGTCGTCGCACATCCTCCGGACTAGATTGTCCGGAGTAGTGCCAGGCCCACTCACAGCCATCATGTTGCTCCTCGCTCTTGCGAAACGGGGGCATACGAAGAAGACATGCTCAGCAGTCTCCTCCTCCTCCACGCACTTGGGACACATGGGGGACACCGCGTGTCCGAACCTGTGCAGATATTGCCTGAAACAACCATGGCCTGACAGGATTTGTGTCAGGTGAAAGTTCACTTCACCATGTCGTCTCCCGACCCAGCCGGACATCTCCGGTATGAGTCGGTGCGTCCATCTGCCCTTTGTGGAGTTGGACCATTCCCGCTGCCAGCGGAGCATCGAGAATGACCTTCTGGAACCTCGTATGCCCCTTGTGTCACGTTGGTCGAAACACTCTCTGTCCTCCTTGATGGCGATGCTGATGGGCATCATGCCGGACAAGACACAGATTGCATCGTATGACACCGTACGATACGCACTCGCAACTCTCAGGCACATGAGCCTGTAGGTACTTTCCAGTTTACCACGGTAACTGTTAGTACCTAGCGCTCTGGACCACACTGGCCCACCATACCTAAGTATGGACGAAACCACGCTGGCAAGAAGTCTTCGCTTGCTGCCATAAACCGCTGAGCTATTGGACATCATACGAGATAGTGCTGCAATAGCCGATGAGGCCCTCTTACAGGCATAGTCGACGTGACTCCCGAACGTGAGCTTGTCGTCCACCATAACCCCCAAGAGCTTCAGGGATCGCTTCGAGGTGATGGTGCAGTCTCCGACTCTGACCACCGCCTGTTGCTCCGATTTACGGTTGTTCACAACCGTGACCTCCGTCTTATGATGCGCGAGCTCCAGTTTCCTGGAGCGCATCCAGTCCTCGACCTTGCGTATACAGTGCGCGGCCGTCAACTCGACCTCCTCGATAGACTCGCCGTAAACCTCCAGCGTTATGTCGTCTGCAAAGCCGACGATCACAACCCCTACAGGGAACTTGAGTTTCAACACTCCGTCATACATGACATTCCACAACACCGGCAGGTTGGCCGACCATCTCTGGTCTATGTCTGAGATACTGGAACGTCGGACGTGAGACTCGACTGCCGGAGGCCAAGGACTTGGCTCGTGGCGTGGAAAGAGTCCCTCGATGATACGCTCCAGCATCGCTGGTGATCGCTCTGCAGGCGCCAGCGCGCCTTTAGTCTTGGCCATTACGATCCTGTAGGCGTCACCCCACGGATTTGTATTGGCACTCGCACATAGCCTATCGAAGCAGGCCCTCTTGCTGGCCTTTATCGCACTCTTTAGCATCGATCTTGCCGAACTGAATGCTGCGCGGCGCTCTGCCCTCTCTTCTTCGTTTCGCGCACGCTGCATCCTCCGTCTTGCACGGAGGCACGCACTGCGAAGGTCGGCTATCGCGTCCGTCCACCAGTAAACCGGTGGCTTTCCATTCCTAGGTTGGCGAGTCCTAGGCATGGTGGCGTCGCACGCCCGCGATAGCATAGCAACTAGTTGGTCAGCAGTCGGGCGGAGCCAACTGCCCCCCTCGCGCTCCCTTCTCATTGCCTCTTCGAATACCTCGGCATCAAAGTGCGATGTCTTCCACCCGCGAACGGTCGGAGTGTTGGCTCTACCCGTCGCTTGCCGCCTCTCGTTGTTGTCTACACTATAACAGACCGCCTGGTGGTCGCTATTAGTGTAGCCATCGTCTACCCTCCAGTTCTTGATCAGTCCTGGGCTGGAGAACGTCACGTCGATGATCGACTCCGCACCATTTCTGCTAAATGTACTTTTGTTCCCAACGTTGGCCAGATCTAGGTTGAGCTTTGCAAAAGCCCCCAACAGGATCTGGCCCCTCTGGTTCGTGAAGCGACTTCCCCACTCAACAGCCCAAGCGTTGAAGTCGCCCGCCACCACCAACGGCGTTAGGCCCGTTAGCTCCATGGATAGGAGGTCGACCATCTGGGTGAACCTTTCGGTAGACCAACGTGGCGGAGCATAGCAACTGCAGTAGAACACTCCGTTTACCTTAGCAACTACGTACCCTTCTTCTGAGGTTGAGACAACCTCCTGAACCGGGAACTTGCTCGTCGTACATATGGCCGCCAAACTGGACTTATCCGCAACCCAGTTACCGTTTCCGGGAGGGATGCGGTAGGGATCCGATATGACGGCGATGTCCGACAACGACTCAGTGGCTGCTTGGTGTAGCAGCTGCTGAGCCGCGAAGCAATGGTTCAGGTTCAGTTGCGTCACCCTTACGCCCGTGGTTTCGCAGCCGGCTTACCGGCTGGGCACCTGGGGCCTCCCATAAAGTGTTTGGCGTCCCGTTTCCCGGAACATACCATGCACTTGGGAGACTCCACACAGTCCTTTGCTTTATGGCCTGCACCTCCACATCGCCTGCACAGCTGGCTCCTATCGGGCCCCTTGCAGGTCCAGGACTTATGTCCGCCTTCAAAGCACCACAACACTGCGCTTTAAAAGCAGCCATTTGCTAGGCGACAAATTGTGAAAGAAACGGCAATAAAACTTTAAATTTCCAGATCGTTTTACTTCCAAATCACTTTTGAAACACTGTTATAACACTCGAAACACTTTTACCCACAATTACCACACGAAATTCACAATTTATCGTGCTATATACCACAATAAAACGCGATTACCACGGACACAATAAATAAAGCGTCTACACACGTCGCCAGCGATGCCAGCTCCCATTAACACATACACATGGAAATACCATGGAATAAATATATTTCAAATCCATCACGCGAAAAATCCAGATAACTACTCCTGGTTACCGGAATACATCATAAAATGGCCAAATTCTGCCTAATATGAGTATTTCAATAGTGAAGATGCCGACTTTCAGTTTCTGGAAAACAGCTTGAAGTGACCAAATATCATCCATTATGAGTAGTGCGGAAGCGTTATACCCAGAGGCCAGAAATCAACTTCGGACGCCACTTGAAATTTCTAGATAGTAGTTCCGATTTATGGAAAACAACCTAAAAAGGACAAACACTACCCAATGTTTTTCAGGAACCGAGATAATGCTTGAAGCCAAACTCTATACTTCACTTTGAAACCCAATTTTGCAGCTTCCGGTTTCTGGAAAACATCCTGATATTGTAAAATTTAGTGAGCTTAAGCAGTTTTTGGAATATGCTTTTTTTTTCAAAAGGTGATTTACTTCTTTCATGCATAACGGACAAAGTTATAGTCCAATTACATCAAAATTCAATAGGGTCTTATGGGGTAACTAGACCTTCAATACGACACTAATTTTGAAAAAAAAAAAAATTAAGCTTAATCTATGAAAAGTGAGTGAGTTTCAAAACCTCCGGAACAAGTTTCTTTTAAAAACTTTTGAGCCACATGTTTAATCATTAGTTTAGGATTTTCATTTTCGTTCATTTGACACCATTTTTGTTCAAATCGATTGTGTAGTTTCTGAGATAATGAAGTTTCGTGATATTCACATTTTGAAACACGGTGCCTAAACTAAAAATCCGCCATCAGAGCGACAGCACCTGCAGAAAATAATCACAAATTAGACGTAGAGTCTTCGGAAAACGTTTCTGAAAAAAACCCTAAATAACTCAGGATTCAAAAAAATGGTTTCAAGAGCTAAAAACCGCCCAAAATTCTCAGAATTCTCAGAATAAACAAAAAAACTACGAACTAATTACATTATTTATCTCATGACAACATTTTGAGTTTAGTAAAGTGGGCAATGCATGTAATTTTACGAGGATACGAAAATGAACAAGGACAGCACTTAGTAAAACAATTTTTTCGTCTGGATGAAAGAAAAAATTCGAAGCCACCTTCTGTCCATTTTCATTTTCCGCATCCTTGTAAAATTACATATATCGCCCACTTTACTAAAATTAAAATAATTCTTGGTGAAAAATTGTTAAAAAATCACCAAATTAACTTCAGATAAAAGCTTCTAATCAAGGTCAGATTCGGCCCGGAAATTAACACAAAATCACCGAAAACCAAGACCATATATTCTAACCAGAGGAAGCCGGAAAATTGATCAGACTCAATAAAAAATCCTTAATTGGGCTCAAAATCGCCGAAACAACTTTTCTAGAGGTTAGGAAAGACAAAGGAAGAAAATAATCCCAAACAAGGCTATCAGGGGTATCCGCTTCTAAAGGTCAGGAAAGACCAAAATAAATAATCTCACAATAAGCTCATAAGAGATGAAATACCAAAGTCAGAATCAGCAGAAGGCATATTTGGAAACCAAAAAGGGCCAACGGAGAAAATGACTTTGGACCAGACTAAAAATCGTTGAAAAACAATTCTATAAATCAAAAAGGACCGAACAATTGTTAAAAATTAGGTTCAACATTGCGAAACTTCTAAATGCAGAAATATCGAGGCTTGAAATTTCTAACTAACTAAAGGAAAACACTTTAAAGAAAAGTCCAAATAGAGACTCCAAATTCATCTCAGGATAGTCAAAAAAAAACTCTGACAAAGGTCTTCAAAAATCTCAAAATGATTCCAAATTAAGCGCAGAATCTCCGAAAACCGATTCTGAATGCCAGAAAAGACAAAAAATGATACCTAAATAAATTTAAAAACATCATAAACACTTTAAAGGCCAGAAAAAAAAACAAAAAAGATTGGGCCCAGAACTGCGAAAAATTGCTTTCTAAATTAATAAAAAAATGAACCCAGATGGCCAGGATAGAAACGTCATAAATCAAAGAAAAAATGTTTTTGAAAGTTGGAAGGCACCCACAAAAGTTTTCAAATTCAGTTCAGAATCACCGTAAATTTTTTCTAATGGTCAGAGTTGGACAAAAATATCCGAATTGAACTTACAACTGGTGATAAATGCTTCAAATTGCTAGATAAGGTTTAAAAAATACAAGAAAACAATCCAAATCGAGCTGAAAATAGCTGTAAAAACGCTTCTAAGAACCAAGAAAAACCAAAAGAGAACATTATCAGAAATTGAACATAAAAACGATTCGAAAATTAATGAATATAGCTTAAAAATTTAGCCTAAAATAAACTTAAAATCTGTATGAAACACTGCAAAAAGGTTAAAAATTAAAATGAGGTTCTAAATTACCGGAAAACGTTTCTGAAGACCAGAAAGGTCAACAAAGAAAATAATTTCTAATATTTCTCAGATTTTTTTTGAACTTTTTACCCATCAACAAACATTCAACTTTTTCAAAGCGAACAGTGTAAAGGATGTCCCACATCAAATTGTATTGCGAAAACAACGCTGTCAAAAATTATCGATCCTTTTGAAACTTTCAGACAATAAAATATAACGCATTAGTAAGCTTTTGGCATATTTACTTCATTCAAGATCAATGTCATAAGCATTCGCTTGCTATAGCTATTCTGTACGGAAACCACTTTTTTTCATGTCCTCCTCAAATTTGACTTCCCTGGAATGCTTTCCTAGTGCCTGCTTCATAACAGCCCAGTATTTTTCGATAGGCCTTAGTTCCGGTGCGTTGGGGGGGGGGGGGGGGTTCATGGCCTTGGGTACGAAAGTAAACCCCGTTGGTTTCGTATCACTCCAGGACATAATTTGATTAGTGGCACAAAGCTAGATTCGACTAGCTGGCTGGAAAACGCTCAAAATGTTTCCAAATTTAGCTCAGAATCATAGTAATTTGTTTCCAAAGGCTGATGAAGGACAAAAAAAAACAAATTGAACTTAAAATCGTCGAAAAATGTTTCCAATTGCTAGAAATGGCCGAAAAATGTTTCAATTAGGCTAAGAACAAACACAAAATTAGGCTGAGAATAACTGAAAAACGCTTCTAAGAACCAAAACAAAAAAACAAATAAAAAAATGATAAAAAATTAAACCGAAAAACCATTTCGATAGCAAGAAATAGGGAAAAAAATTATTCCAAATTGAGCTTTCAAGTTTTATAGATGCTGCAGTGACAAATAATGATTTTCAATTAAGTTCAAAACTGAGAAAAAACTGTTAAGCCATATTTGGTCAAAGTACAAAAGAATACAAATCATGCTAAAAATCATCGGTGACACTCCAAAATATAATCCACATGGCAATAGTAAAAGCATAACCCAAATTAATCCACCTAGCGACGAGACTTAGCCTTTCTCTTTGGAACTTATTACTTGTTTAAATAGATTTACACGAACACTTCAACTTTCGGAATAAAATACAACTTGATAATATTAGCTTATGGCCACTCCTGGCCAAGTTCTTCGATATGCCACAAGCTAAGGTCTTAGAGGCATTCTCGCAACCATATTTGCGAAATTTTTCTGAAAGCGAGGAGTCAAATTGTCGCAGACTATTTTTTCAGGGTTAAAAGTTAAAGAGAGAACTGAACACAAAGATCTTAAGCTAAGCGAGCCTATGAGAGCCGAAAACCGCTTCTAATGGCCTGAAAATACTCAACTCGAAATCACTGGAAAACGTAGCTAGAAACTAGAAAAAGTCAACAGGAGTAATAGTTTTAAATCAAACCCAGGTTCATCGAAACACAATTCTACGGATGAGAAAAGACCAAAGAATTTAATCAAATTAAGCAAGGATTTTTGGATGATTCAAATTGACATTGAAGCGCTTCTAGAAAAATGACCCCAAATTTAGCTAACAAAAAACCCAGAACCCCTCTAAAGGTCAAAAAAAACCCAAACATGAATTTTAAAAAAGCTCAGAATAACCGGAAAATCGTTTTGAACACCAGAAAATGGTAAAAATAATCTCAAAATAAATTTAGAATTACTCAAAATCATTAATAAAGGCCAGAAATGGGTAAAAAATGATCCCAGATTAAGCGCAGAATCTGCGGAAACCGCTTCTAAAAGCTGGAAAAGGCAATAAAAAGATACCGAAATAGACTTGTCAATTAAAGGCTTTGAATTGACTTGTCAATTAAAGGCTTTGAAAACCCCAAAGAAGATTATCCTAAATTAAGCCCAAGCCCAGCAAAAAATGTTTCTTAGGACTATAGAAATTAAAAATAAAATAGTTCCCAATTTAGTTCGAATTCTTCGCTTCCAAAAAACACAAATTAAATGGCACTAAGAAACTCAGTTTCTAAGAAAAAGACAAAAAATGATCTCTCATTTAGCTGAGAATAACCGACAAATACTTCAAAATGCCAGAGCTACAAATGATTCCAAATTGAGCTGAGAATAATCGAAAAATGATTCACAATGCCGAAAAAGGCAAAACACGGTCACCAAATAAGCTCAAAAGCGTTAGAAAACATTTTTAAGGTTTAAAAATTAATTATATCAACTTAAACCAGACCAACTGATAATACGTTTAGGAGAACAAAAATGAAAATGTGTGTAGAATCACCGAAAAACGGTTCTCCAAATCAGAAATAGCCAAACTAAGCTGATACTTGTCAAAAATACCACCAAAGACCGAAAGATGACATCAAATTTGAAGGCTCGAATTGGCTTTCTAAAAATGATCCTAAATTGGGCTCCAAATTGCCAAAACCATAAAAATATCAAAAAAAAGTCATCTAACCATAACCATAAACCATAAAAAATATCAAAAAAAAAGTCATCGATTAGTATAGGTAACTTTAAAACAATGACAGATAAATTGAAACTTCTACGAAAAGTACGCTAGAAGGAACAATCGTGGAATTTTCTATCAAAAATCATAGAATGTAAATTTACTCAAACACTATCCCGTTTCATTTTAAATTCCTGACATAAGAAAATCAGTTCAATTTCTAAATAGAAGTTCGGAATTTCAAAACAAAATAGTAGTTTTAGGTGTAGTTGTTTTCAAGTTATTGGATATATTACGACTGGATTTTGAAAATTCGTTCAAACTCGTGTAATACTTTATAACCTCACCCGCTTCGAATTTTCTTTTTTTTTTCTATAGGAAACTAAAATATTCTCTCACCAACATAACATTTTGTAACATAAAATCAACATCGAAAAAACAGTTAAATAATACAAGCGAGCTTTTTCATGGTATGTAAATCTCCGTAGGAGGATTCAAATTTGAATTCGGTATTAAATGGGTAAACATTAGCCCAGGTTTTCACCCAAACACTGCTGAAACTAGCTTCCAATAAATGCAAATCCGAAACGTGCACGGCAACCAAGTGCCGCGAACTTTTCCCAGCTGTGCACACTCCCCCTACCCTTCTTAGGTTAACGTTGTTCAGCCAACGACGGAGGAGACGGCCTTTACGTAACCAAGTACGGATTTGAGGTCAAGCTGACTGATGGCAGTTTCGGAAGTTTCAAATTTAAGTTGATTATTATTGTGTGAGAGAGCGAGCGAGAGTGCGAAAGAAAGAGAGGCAGGAATGATTTGCATTGCCAGCCACGGTCATCCGCGGATGATGATGGTCTTGGTCGTAGGAAACCTGCAGGACAGTTTCAGTCAGGGGTGTATCTCGTTAACAATGCGGATACGTTATTCAAGAGATCGGATGGTGGAATAAATTGATTATAACATACCGGGGGTAAAATGTTAGATGTGGGATTATGTCGCTTCTTTAGAGGGACGATCGATAACATCCTAGAGGGGTCTCCCGCGAGGTGATGTTTATTAGTGATAATTAATCACTCACGGAGCTGCGGTTATACAGCTTAGCTAGCTTTCTACCTTTAAGTGATATGCCGTTTGTGGTCATTTTACTCGTCCAGATTATGTTCCGGTAACAAAAACAGCCAAGTAATCTAATCAAGCCGACTGTAAAGTCTGCGAACGAAATCGAAAGATATTTTTTCAACCTGAGAGCAATATGGACTCACGAATCGAATACTGAGCCCTTATTCAACATGTGACCAACAGTCGTTCGAGTCATAGCAGAATTGAATGATTGAATAATACGTATCATGAACGCTCCAGGTGCCTCGCATTCTCCCCTTTGCTCACGGAAGGTCCTGCAGCCAGTTGAACTTTGCGTTGCACTGCTAAACCGACTTGGAGGAGGAACGGCGGCGTCGGGAAATTGCTAAGAAAGAGAAAGTAGTTCGACGGGTTGGGCCCACAACAGCCAGCACAGAATCTCCCGTTTTGGTAGCCTTCGCATTGCAGTGGAGCGGAACTCGTTTCGGGATGCATCTCAGAGTGGGTAAATGAAGTTTTGTTTTTTTTTTTCTTTCTGATTTCTCAGTCACCGCAAGTAATTTGGCCATTTATGAATTCATCAAAATTTCGCGAACACCAATTAAAAACCGGCAGCAGCATAAGATACCATCATGGGCTGGGGTGCCCATGTAATCGGATTATGCAACCTGTCGCTGTGTGTCTCTCTCTCACAACTTTTGAGCAGGTTTCTTTTTCGGAATGGGGCGGTGGATGTGGTGACACCAAAAAATCAACTACTTAAAAGATGAGTATTTCACAACGAAGCTCTGTCCCCCGGCTACAGTATCATTATGCTTCACTGATGGCTCTCTGTCTCAATCTCCTCCACTGCCAGGCCTTTGAGAAATTCGGCACCTTTCCTGCAGCTTAATTTTCACTCTAGCGGGCGGGTGTCATCTTCTTTCGGTTAAAACCGGTTGATCATCCTATTGATTATGTTTTGGTTCGTAACAATAACCGGTAAGCAAATTGACAACTTGACACCGTGAAATCAATTGAGGCTGTGTGGTTTTGTTTGCAATATTATTAGCTAACGTTAGTTGGTCAGCAACTTTTTATGTTTTCGCCTGGAATTAGGTGATGAAAGTTACGGTTGTGATCGGAAACATTTACCCTTAAGTAATGCAATTTTTTGGATGACCTTTATCAAGCGTATAATTATGTTTGTATCGATGCTTAGGTCTGCTAAATCTGCTTCATGTCTGTTGAATATATACGCTTAATGGCCTCTATGTTATATCTTGGGCACAACGCATTGAGCGAAATCAAATCAAAATTTGAGCGAAATAGAAGAACCAAATTAATTTTTTGTACCAATATCAGTATCGAATACCGAGTATCGTACCAATATCAGCTCGAATTTCGTTTTATTTTGGCCTTTAGAAGCATTTTCCGCGTTTCTGAGCTAAACTTAGGATCTTTTTTATTTAGTCTTTTTCGCATAAGATTCAAAGCGCCAAAACCGCTCCTACAAGTCAGAACAAGAAAAAAAAACTCAAATTCAGCTCAGGATCATCGAGAAATTATTAAAGGTTTTGCCTGTTCCCCTTTAAGTGGTGTTTTTCAACATTCTTTTTCAAACGATGAGCTTAGTTGGATTTTGAAACATTTTTCGATACTCCTGATGGTCTTTCCAGGTTTTTCGATGTTCGGGATCACTTGAATAAATTTTCATTGTGCTAAGAAGACGATTTAAATCGAAAATCACAGGTTTTTTTATGTTCACAATAGAATTTTTTGATTCTTAGATGTCCACCATAACCACCTTGCGTCTCCATTGAAAAAAACTACTGATTTGCAATGTCATGCTACAAACCGTAGTTTGCCGTCTTAGAAAAAGGCTTTTGAACCTTTTTTGCCATTTTGTAATGTTCAAGACCTTAGGAGCCTCATCGTTTGATATTTTACGTTGCAGGAGCTTTCTCCAATGGAGACGCATGGTGGTTATGGTGGACATTGAAGATTAACCAAATTCTATCTCCAAAATAGATATACCTCTGTGAAAATTTGACAATTTGTGTAAAATTTCCTGAGAATCTCAGAAAAAAATCAAACGATGCGGTCTTCTGGATCTTATTTTTCCCCAATTCTTATTTTAAGCCTTAGAGTCTCTGAAGACATTTCCCCACCTACCATTTTCCAAATTATTTTCTTTTCCAAAATTTCGATTCAAACTTTTCGAAATTAGCGCAATTTAAAAATTCATAGCACAAGTATCAAAATTGTGATTTTCGGTTTCTTTTTGTTATTCGATTCGGAACTTGTTTGTTTGTTTGTTTATTTTTATTAGAGACCATTTAACCATAATGGTCATTCGGGTCATTCGGAACTGTAATGGTTGTATGCTTTACTATTTTCCTGATTTTTTTCTTTTTATTTATTGGTTACTTTCCAATGTGAGACCTTCCTTTTTTTGAAATAAACTTGGGATCATTTGCTGTCATGGTATTTGAAGAAAGGCAATTCTCGCTGAAGCCAGGCCACTAGTTACACGAAGTTCGATTAAGCCCAGTAAAAAATAATGATTGCACTCAAACTTGTTTCAGTTAGTGGACCCCTTGTTTTGCTTCCAAATGTCGGCCTGAGCATTGGAAACGCGTTTTAACGATTGAATTCAAGATGGCAGCGAGTTCAAGATTGTGGTTACAAGTTTAAACACTGTATATGAAAGCTCTAGATCTTTTCTGTATATAATAACGTGCTGTTTGTAGAGGGTTTTGGAGCGAATTTTGAAACATCGAATCAACCAACAAAAATCGAACCAACAAAAAAAAATCATTTTTAAAGACCTTGTATCACAAGTGGCCAAGTTTCAGTGAGAATTTCCAAGATGTACGATTCTGAGTTTAATTTGGGATTTTTTTTTTCTTGACATTTTCTGGCCTCTAGACTTTAATGGGTTTTGCGATAATTTTGAGCTTAATATTTTGGGATCATTCTAGTCTTTACTGGGCTTTCACGATTTTGAGCTGTAATTGGGATCGCTTAAATGAATTTTCTGATTTGCTCATGAATTTATAACCAAAAAATTATGAACTAAAACTATGATAATTGACGTTAAAATATGAAATGGCTGACAAATACTTTTGTGGTAATTCGAAGCATTTTTTTCTGCCTTCAAAGGCGTTTTCCAACAGTTCTGAGCTTACTTTGTGAACTTTTCGTGTTTGATTGTGATTTGGGTAGTCCCACTCCTGGAAAGATGGACCACCTACAGTGACGGACAAAACAATAGGACCACTTGGACATGTTTTCTTGCATCAATCAAATAACTCAGTTAAAGAATCTCCTAACCAGTACAGTATGTGTTATTGATTGATGGATAGTAGCACTACAAATCGGTGCTATTAAATAAGTAAAAGTGTTACTATTTCAGTTTAACAAAAACAAAAACAACTTTTATTGGTTCAATTTATGTGACAAAATAAAAGAACCATTTTGCAAAATATAAGTTCTGGAATGATTCAGGTCAAAGTTCTTGATCGAATGTTAATATTTTGTTGTATATCCCTTATTTCTGATAACCTCCCGAACTCTCTTCGGCATAGAATCGACCAATGCGTGACATGTATCAAATGGGTATGGCATACCAAACCTTTTGCACTTTTGACCACAGTTCTTCTTTGTTTCGTGATTTTGACGGGCCAATCAACTTCTTAACAATGGACCACAAGTTTTCGATTGGGTTTAAATCCGGGGATCAGGCTTGTAAACGGTCACCATTTTCATTTGATCTCGCTTCCTTAGCGTGCGTCACAGTCGGCTTTCGCTCGTAAATGTAAAATAACCAAACCATCGCCGCTCAGCTCACAGAAAGAAAAGGATAGTCAAACGACACTCACGTATCAAAGAGATGCACACTGTCAATCGTTTAGAAATGTTATTTCGGCCTATTTCTGTCTACTTCGTTCATTTATGTTGAGAAATATTATTACAAGATCAATAATATAAATAATTTCCAGAATACACGCACTCAACGTGCGTAATTCTCATTTCTAGAAAAAATGTCAAAATACTTTTGAGGAAAATAACGTCGTGATGGCGATACTCATTTGACATGTTTGTTTAAGAATGTATTCAGACAGCAAGCCTTGGTAACGTCAAAGGCAGTGAAAAGTGGTTCTACCGTGACCATTTCGAAGCCTGCCGGATATTGAGCGAGCCATTCCAGCACGTCGATTTTCCTATCACAAAACCACTTTTTTACTGAGCGTGCAGTGTGTTTCGGATCGTTGTCTTGCATAAAAGTCCATTTAAGTGGCATGTCCCACTCTGCATAGGGGAGAATGATAGTCTCTAATATCTCTGCGTACAGATATTGGTTCATTTTTTGCTTAATCCAAAATATAGGACCAACCCCATACCACGAGAAGCATTCCCAAACTATTATGTTTCTACCTCCATGCTTGAATGTTTTAGTGGTGTACTCAGGCTTGTATGCAGCATCGGTTGGACGTCTGACTCATCTCTTTCCATCAGATCCGACCAAATTTATCTTGCATTCGTCGGACCAGAGTATGTTTCTCCACTTTTTGCCATTTTCGGGTCCGACCCTATCCAAATGGTCCCTAGCAAACTTCAGCCGGTTTTGTAGATGTCTTTTGTTAAGCAATGGTACTTCTCGGGGGCTTCGTCCGACAAGATCTTGCTCAACAAGTCTTCGACGAACGGTTCTCGAGCTGACTGACAAACCCAACTCTTGTGTTATGCTTGCTGCTGATTTGAAAGGATCGACATTCGAAAGCCGCTCGATTTGGCTATCCTCACTACTAGTTGTTTTTCGTCGTCTTCCGGTCGGCAATCGCTGCTTTGGCGTTTTTAAAGCATTGAAACCCATAGTTTTCGATTTTCCAATGGCATTAGCAATGTCTCGCTGCGGATAGCCTTGTTTGCTTAGACTTACGATTACATTTCTTTCAGCTTCCGTACAATGTGCTGCTCGACCCATATTTCTCGGTTATTTTCTATCGGACTCTAGGTAAAAATGAAAAAAAAAGATTACTAAAGCCTCTTTCATATACCTGAGCTACTTACCTACGAGAATAAATAGAATTACGCAACTAAACTCTGAAAATTTATTTATAAACTGAAATCTGAAATTGTGGTCCTGTTTTTATGACCAACGGGTTTTTAACATGCTTGACTACTGTTTATTACTGGAGTCTATAACACAATCTCTTGTGTCGATGAAGCGGTATATGAAAATGTCAAACTAGTACCAGTGTTTGACATGTAGTGGCGCTTTGCTGCTTTTTGAAATGGCAGTTAAAGGGAGGTATTTGAATTTAGTATTTAAAGTGGTCTTATTGTTTTGTCCGTCACTGTACATCAAACCATGCTGGAGTTGATGTCCGCTTGAACAATTTTATAATTTTCAATGTTGTTTTTTATTTTTAAATTTCTGACGTTATTCCATTGTCCATTGTCCATGTCTTATGTCCATTTTCAAATACTTATAACTCAGTAAGTTTTTAACGGATTCCCCTAATTCTTTTTTTTTTTTTTTTTTTATTTGGTCTATTCACCATCAGGCGAGCAAGTGCCCCAATGGTGTAACTTAAAGCTAACAATAAAAAAAATATCTTTAGAGAGTCAATACATATAAAGAAACGGGAATACAACAATATGACATTACAACTAGTCAGATCTTAAAAAATATAAACGATATCGCCGACGAAGAAGCGTTCGAGATAAATTGAAGTCGAATAGAGCGGATACTCTATTAAATAATATAGAGCGAGATATTGCGCAATACAACGATTTGAGGCAGTAAATATCTGTAAATTCCTTAGCGGTCCTGAAGATGAATCCCAGAACTCTAGAGGCTTTGTCGATGGTAAACGAAATGTGAGGCTTGAATGTTAGCTGGGAATCCATAATAACCCCCAAGTCTTTAACTTGGTTTACGCGCTCGATTTCAGTTCCTAGCCAAGCGTATTTGTAATGTAAGGTCTGTTTTTTTCCTCGAAAATGATATAATCGAGCATTTAGATGGATTAACGTCCATACGGTTCTGATGGCACCAATCGGCAAAAATATCTAGCTGACGTTGAAGGAAGTGGCAGTCTTCAATTGTGTGAACTTCTAGATAGAGTTTGAGATCATCCGCGTAAGACAACCGTGGTCCTTTAATAACTAGGTTCACGTCATTAAAATAGAGCAGGAAGATAAGCGGTCCTAGGTGACTTCCCTGCGGTATTCCAGACGTAGCGTCAAAATAAGAGGATTGGCAATCCGCAATAGCAACGGCAATTCTTGCCATGATCGATTTGAAAATTAGTTATGCGTCCACCAAAATGCGAAAATTGTGATTTTTTATGCTAACTAGTGTAGCATTGAAAAATGTACAGGGTGACAAAAAAGTCCGGTCACACAGGAAAATCTCAATATTTCAAAGAATAAGAAAGAAGAAAATCTGAATCTGGCTTCCATTGCTTTATTCAGTAACTCATAAAGATACTTCACAGACGATATGTCGGAATTACACCACCTTTCTCTGATCGAACCAGCTTCAGACGTCTCGGAAAGTCGTCGCAAGCGGCGCGCACGTGCTCCATCGGCATCTCGTCCCAGATTTTCATGATAACTCGCTTGAATTGCTCCAAATTTGTTATTTTATAGTCGTTCAGCTTCGACATCATGTATCCCCACACGAAATAATCCAGTGGATTCAGATCCAGAGACGACGGAGGCCGTTCATTCCTCGAAATGAAATCGGTCAAGTTTTCCTCACACCACGCCTGAACAACCTTTGCGGTGTGGGATGGGGCGCCATCTTGCTGGAAGCAGTAGTAATCGTCTTCAAACAATAGTTCAGCTTGAGGCAGAACATTTTTATTCAAAACCGTGTCCAGGTAGTACGCTGCGTTGATTTTGACCCCTTTATCGATAAAAATAAGAGGCAGTTTACCTCTCTTGCAAATGGCTCCCCAAACCATCACTGACGTCTTATTTTGGAACCGGGAAACGTTCAGCTTGTCCGCAGGAGCTTGCTGGAAGCTCACACTCCAAACTCTATCATTTTGGCGATTGACTGTTTGCTCTAAAACGAACAGCTTCTCGCCCGAAAAAATAATCTCGTCATCTGCGCGCCAACCGAGCAACTCCCGCGACCGTTGGTACCTCTTGTCCTTTGTAGCTTTGGTAACCCCATGAACCACCTGTTTTTTGTACGGTGTAAGTTTTAAATCCTTGCGCAGAAGCAGGCGGATTGATTCTCGGTTCATTTTAAGGTTCCTGGCCAGCTTCCGTGCAGATTGGGCAGGATTCCGGCGAATCCGGTCTCGTATAATCTTTATCAGCCTTGGAGTTCTCACAGACCTTGGTCGTCCAGATCGTGCCTTGTCCTCGGTGCCTCCGGTCTCTAGGTACCGATTTATGGTCCGGTACATGAATTTTCGGTCGATTCCGAGCGGTTTTAGGTGTTTGAATATGTGTCCGGGTTTGTACCCTTTCACATATTTAGCGATAACATCTGCTCTTAACTCTGCCATGGCTCACAACTCAATGTAAACAAACTGCACAGAAACGAAACTCTGTCACTTTGGGCAGCAAAGTTAACTCTTTCATTTGACATATAGATGGCACCAGAGAGATGCAACGTGTAGGCTACAGGGGACCCCAAAAAAGTGTGACCGGACTTTTTTGTCACCGTGTAAAAGGTTAAACACAGTTTACAAGAGGACCTGCCAGAATTATTTCAGACAACGTCTGCAAAGTGTTCAGCGAAATTTGAAGGCTAAGCCAAAAACATTCTGGAGGTATGCTTATATCCAACGTAAGGATTCGAGTCTCCCTTGAACCTCTCGGTGGTAAGGTGGCATCCTAACCGAAGTCTGCCGTGTGAGGAAAAAAATCTGAACAACTTTTAAAATGGTCTATGATTTTGAAGTGCCGCACAAATCGAAAAATCACGACCAGTCGGTTCTGTCAAGTGACGCTTAGTTGGGAATAAGGCGCTGTCGGAAGAAGATCGTCGTAAATTGATTTTCAATTTTTGTGAGCGAAATAAAGAAAAATCTAAAAGTGATGTGTTCCACTATTCTTAAGATCTTGGGTATAAGAAAAAAAAATATTTATATACTTTATTGTCACACTCTTCGAGAATGAAAATACCTTTGAAAGAAAATCTGGTTACGGACGAAATCACACTTTGCAAAGTTCGAGCGAAATTGAGAGCGGAAACGCCTGGTCGATCGGCGAAATCATATCGTGAGCTGGACAATAAATATCAGATTTATCCAAAAACGGTGAAAAAGTATCTGCATGAAATTTAAAACTTATAATATAAGTACCATAAAAATGGAAAAGTAGTGTTTTGGCCAGTCCTTGCATTGTCACACAATGCTAATGCAACTTTAGCGGATTTACGGCCAGGCAATATTGGGTTTTTTTCCGAATGGATACATTCCTCAAAATGTGCCACAGCTGCAGTCTATTGAAACTTTCTGAGCAAATTTGAAGCGAATGGTCTACCATAAAGGATACAGAGCAAAAAACTGCCATATCCAAGTTGTTTGAGCTTGTGATCATGACCTCTCTGCTGTCTTACTGATAACATTACCTTAGCGAGGATCAACATGGATTTGTCTCGGGTAGATCAACCAATATAAACCTGCTGTGTTTTTTGTCATATGCTGCGAAAAACATAGCGAATCGCGCTCCAACGGACGTCATCTATATCTATTTGTCTGTGGAGTTTGACAAAATCAATCATGCCATTATGATTGCTAAACTCGAAAGACTCAGTATTAGCAGCAGTGTGTTGTGTTGGTGCTGTTCCTATATTGTCGGTCATAAAATAATTATAACAATAGATGACTCTCAAGCAAAAGCTTTTTCGGCCTCGTCTGGAATCCCACAAGGCAGCCACTTGGGACCGTTGATCTTCCTATCGTAATTTAATGATGTAAACTATGTACTTAAAGGCCCGTCTGTCCTTCGCTGACGATTTGAAGATGTTGGATGCAACCTGCCTCCAGCGAGAGTTTGACACCTTCATGAATTGGTGCAACTTGATTTGCGTGCTTTTCAATCCCGAGAAATGCTCTAAAATTTTCTTCACCCGCATCCGTTAACCGTAAGGGACTCAGAAGTTATGGTGAAACATCATACAAATCTTGGTTTTATATAAATAGCTTTATTGATTTTTTCTGGATATGAGATTCAATTTAGAATGTTTTTTCTCTTTATCATTCGATTCGATCTTCTCTTTGGGCCCATCCAGTATTTAGGTAGGTAACTTTGGTGGTAGGGGGTTGTAAAATGTTTTTGATACAAATTCCCCGAAAGTTTGCAAAAATAAAAATCGAAGGTTAATGATTAGTTACCAAGAACAAAAATTAACAAATGTCTTGAAATAAATCATGGGAAAACGATGGCAATAATTTTGCTTCGATGTTGACTTTGGTGGTGTTTTCAGCGGATTTGCACTTAATTTGGAATAACTTTCTGTATTCTCCTATGCTGACCTTTCGAAATTTCCTAGGTATTACCCAAATTTTAATCGATTTAATAAGTATCTTACTTGAACTGGAAAGACGCTTCAAATCTGTTTGGCAGAGAACTGCAAATAAACAAAAACAAACGACTCCGACCGCAATGCGTCCTTTGTTTAAAAATAAACACCGACTTCAGGTGGATGGAAGAACATATAACGATAAATTTAGTCCACAAAAGTAGCATCTTATAGCCATGATGCAAGGCCAGCCAATGATCAGCGGTCAAAGCCATCCCCAAATTAATGCGCCTTGGAGGAGTAAAAACTTCTCGGAACAAATTGACACTAAACCTGTCAAAGCAGGTAACAGCAACGGCCGAACGCGTGAAGGCAAACGACAAACCTAGCAAGTACAACAAGCACCATCGACCGCTCGACCATCGATCGAACGGAGTTTCTGGGTTACGCAACGAAAAGTTAAAAAAAAAACACTTGCCAGCAGTTTACGAGTAGCGATCGGGGCTCTCGTGGTAAGCTGAGATAAGCTAAAAACAACTGATATTACTTACTTTGACACATTTGCAAAGTCTCGAACAACTCGACTCGAAACGGTTTCGGTTTTGGTGCCGATGTCTTTCCTGTCCAAATAAGATAAAAACGGTGGGAAATTCGCATACCTGCCGTTTTCCTTAACCGTTGGGTGTTGGGTAAGCATGCCACCTGTGAGTGTGCGGTTTTTGCCTTTATTTAATTACATGGTGGAATGATTACAAATTAGCAGCAATAAGTAGAATTATTAGGGGTCTTCACATCGAGCTCGTATACGAATACCCAGCCGTATACTGTGTATCTTCCATTACTCGACAATGGAGGTGAGTATTTTTACGGCTGGGTATTTGTTTACGAGCTCGACATGAATACCCATATTGTTTCAAACTTGTAGGTCATGCTACTAGATATCGATATTGGAACGGAAAGTTAATTTCGAGTTCCGGTTCGAAGTTTGGAATCAAAATGTTTTTTTTTTTAATCTGGGAAAGAACCAAAACCTAACTGGAAAGATTGAGGTAATTTCGGACATTTTTCAAGAACAATAAAAGGCCCATCCTGGAAATTGGGAAATTGAAATCGATGACTACTACTCAATTTCGCCAAATTGCACCCGACAGTTCGCACGGAGAAAGCCCTGTCACATCAACCAAAGCCGCCGCAATGTCCGTGTGCCACATAACTCTATGAACTAATGGTAAACATTTGTCGGAACAGCAGTAGCGTTTGTTTGACGTTTCTTCTGGGTCAACCGTGGGCCAGCCAAACGAAAACCGACCGCAGAAACCACAACCAGCCTCATTCATATTCAGATTTCTTTCTACACACATATACTCTGCCCAATCGTTCGGTGGTCATCTGTCGTGTGTTGTAATATTTGCTATTATCTTTTTATGTTTATTTTCCTTAACACAAAAATTTGTACGGTCACGCTAATTCGATCTCGTAATCGGTTTGTTCCGTCCCCAAACCGTGCGTCGTCTCCAACAGATCTTTCTCCGGAACGATTTATTACCCAATGACCCCGTGGGTCTCGATCACAGATCGACGAATGTCATATCACCAATGAGAGAGATGCGAACCACCCGTTTGATGTTTACATGTTACAAAACCTCTCCTCGATTTCGATGGATAGCTGGTTGCCATAAGTCCCGGCTTCTTAAAAGCTAATCATTCCGCTTTATCTGCATAATAATTCTCGAGATGAGATCATTATTTTCGATCGATTCAAACGTCGTAAAATAGTTACTCTCCAACGGCCATAAAATTATCGAAATTTACATGGCACTATGCTGTAACAGTGCCATACCAGCGGGCTCTTCCATCTGGGACATCGGAATCTCCGCAGTAGGCCATAGCCAAGCAATAACCGGACGTCTCCCCAGGAACTCGTCTCGCTCGAGCGAGAGTGCGGCGAAAGGCTCTGCCCTTTTTGCCTACAACCAGCCCAGACCCATAAACGACTGCTGCGGCGGCGGACCCAAAACGCGGTCCGACCGTGCGAGATGTGTTGTAAGATCGAATCGATTATGAAATCGGACAAAAAGAAAAGGTGTGCGTTCAGGTCCATCACATAATTCCGGACCGATCGTCGTCGTCGTCGTCGGTCGAGGGAGGAGAAGGAGAAAAGCGACAGCGCGAAAGGAAGTTGGCCACTTTAGCAACTATTATCACACACATCTTCGAATCGAAAACGAAAGTAAAGTGAAAACCGGTCGCGTCGCTGTTGTCGTCGTCGTCGCTAAAATCGTGTCGTTCGTAGTAGGCGGTGCCACACCTGGATGCGAGAAGAATGATGAACACAAAAATGAGCCGGCGAAAATAATCGTTCGCTGTGGTGTAGCCGCCGCCGATTGTTGCTATTGTGATCGATAGGGAAACATGGCTGATATTAGACGTCAGACGAGTTTATTATTTGATGATTTTTTAATGATATGCATAATAAACCATAAAGAAGAACATTGATGTTTTCCTTTTTTTTCTGAAAGCTTTGACGTAGAATTACGTCTTACTGCAACATAGGAAAGGAAATTGAAAAACCAAAAACATTGAGAGTGTCACGAAAATTGTCCACTTCCAAATGCTTAAAACTAAGTTTCCAACGGTTGTCCTTTATTCTTACAGCAATCGATTGGAAAATTAGGTAACGCTAACTATTTTATTCTTAAAAAATGTAAAGCCTTGTTAAGGGGGCAAAGAGACATCATTCACATTCATTGACACACATTCATACAAAGTCATCAACAACTCCGCACTATAGGTGCAAGACACTGATAGTGTGTGTAATGGAAAATACTGGACTGCACGCCTTAGTGCCTAAGTTGAAACAACGATATGCGATGTTTTACAGTTTGGAGAAAACAAAAGCAACTTTTCACAGCTCTACACGTTTGCTACTGTGCGTAGGTAAAACGTCACTTATCTCTACACACCAAATTCCCGAAACCAGATTCAGCAATCTTTACTGAAATTCAACAATAAAAAACATGTACTGAAATTTCAGCAATTTAAAAGTGTACTGAAAATTCAGCAATTTGTGTTGCTTTACCGACATTCAGCAATCTTTCCTTTGATTACTGAATATACGGCAATATACTGTCAAAATGAGAAAAAAATGGTGCCTGTTGTCAATATCTTTAGTCCACGCGCATAAAAAGGCTGTTTTTCTTCAGTTCAGTGGAGGAAAATGGCGAAAGGACATCGGATTAACGGATCGGACTTGGGCGAAACATTACTCGAGGGTCAATTTTATGTTTGTGGCATGGTTGAAGGTTAATAAATAATTATTAAATGATAAGCAAAAAATCGACTTCCAACGTGTTTTAAAATCTACACGAAGAATTCCCACTGAACTGATATTTCATTGATTCAACGGACGTTCGCTGGAAATTCATTAATAGTCCGTCAAACATGAATGACATTTCACATTGCTGAAAATTTCAGCAAAGTACCGTCAAAAAGAATGACATTTCACATTGCTGAAACATTCAGTAATATTTTATTGCTGAAATGATTACTGAAGTTTCAGCGTGGCAAAATTCAGTAAAAGTTTAATGAAATTCAGTAAAAAAAACATGGTGTGTAGAGTTCTTCAAGCGAAAACACACGAACACTACGACACGGCCCGCTTTACACTGTATATTGAAATTTGTGAGAGTGTGAATCAAACTCGGTAGTTTTTTATTCTCTCTTTTAGATGACAGTTCTCACAGGTGACAAAAAATTCTTACAGCTAACAAAGGAAAATCAAATACATCGCACTAATACAAACGCGCCTAGAGAACTCTATAGCATTACAAAGTTGGCGTGTGCAAGAAATGCTTTTATTCAATTTTTTTCTCCGCAAAATATTTTGTTTCGAGTCGCTGTTTGCGGGAAATATTGTGACTTTCGGTATGCGGAACGTTGAGATGAATTAAAAAACAGGTGCTTCCTGCTGTGAATATTTTTGATCGGTAACTGACGGTGCCTTGAGCCTTAAACGCAAATCTTGACCAATCAGAGCAGAAAACAAGGCCGTATATCAGATGAAACTCTCCTTGTCAATCTAACTCGAACTAAACAACCAATCACTACCTTACTTCCACAGCACACCGGACACTAATGTACACACTCGACTGCACAACGACACACTCACTGGAAGTATAACTCTCAGCAGTCACATATAAAAGTTAGCATGCAGCAATTTAGTCTTCATTGTCTATCTGATCACTGAGTCGACCAGCAGCAAGCAGAGCTCCGGTCGGTTGCATAGCAGCAGGCAGCGAATTCAAATGCCTGTATTTTTTTTGCAAAACGATCGCAGCCTTTCATAGCAGACGGAAATCACCTTCCACAGAGCAAGATTTTAGATCCCCCATCTGTGTGGAAAGTACCGCCAAACAGGCATGTCTGTGGCATTACTGAACATTTCCAGACATGTTATTGATAACTGCAGTGCTGCTGATAGTTAGTAGTGCGTGTGTTAACTTGTAATAATTTTAGCGCCTCAAGCTTATTCAGTTGGAATAGTTTTATCACTCGCCAAAACATTGCTAATAGTGATGAAAAGAGTTATTTTTTGAACAATTTCTTTTTTCAAAGCAGAAGTACCATTGGTGTTGTTACAATATATCATCGGTTTTAGTGAGAAACCATGCTATTTCAAAGAATTTTAACGCCTCTCTTGACGTAGGACTACGTCTTTGTTTTCTATACTAGAGTACATTTTGTAAAATCGAAAATGAAACTGGCAATGAAATATTGCATCAGAATTCAAACGATTAGATCAAGCGAACGACCTAATGCATCTTAGTCATCTATATGTCGGTGAACATTTTATCTAAATGTGTGACAATTGTTTAATATAACGCTTAAGATTATTGCTGTACTGCTCAATGGTGGAAAGTTCCAAGATCAAGCTTTCCCATACACCTTTGCCTTGCTTCCCGAGTACGAATTAGAATAACATGGACGGAATGAATTCCACTGCCTACATATTTTGAATAAGCAAAATGTTTTGTTTCGTTTCTCATTCTCGCGTCTGCGTCGCCCCGCCTACATTCCAAAAATCAACGCTCAACTCGATACAAAAAACTGTGTGTAAAAAATTCAACTTCATTCTTGTTCTTAACACGATAGCAAGTGGAGCCTTTATAACTGTTAGAACAGGCGTAGTAAAATATGTTAAACAAGAGTTAACATCAAAATACATATTTGTCCTTTGCACCACTTCATACAACCCCTAGGGCTGTATACCTTGTAATATTTAAATCGCTCGGAACAAATGTAGAAGTGCGATCACTTGTTTTATAATTTGCAAGGAAAGAAAATTTAGCATTGCTTCAAAAACGTGTTTGTAGCCACCTTGTAATTTGTACTGTGCAGGAGGAATTAAACAATTTGCTTCGAACTAGTGTATTTCGTAACAGTTTTAGTTTAGCTTTAGCTTTGGACCCAGTATGCTTGGCTAGCTTTCCTAGCAATAGCAAGTTCAACCCTGGCAACTTTGCCGCTTGTCTTCGGTGCCCAGTGTTATACAGTTGACCCAGAAACTAATGTACTACATTCGCGCACAATTTTCGTCTGTATACCTGCAGTGCGCAGCATAGTCCGTCCTCTTTTTCACATTTCTTCATTCCAACATTTTCGCGGAGCTGCCTGGTTTTGGAGTTAGTCCTCTCGGTAGTTATTTAAGACAATCCAAAGGATTTAAACATCATATAGGTTTCAGTTTTGTTCATCTTTACATCACTATTTCGTTCAATCGAATTTGCAGGTTACAAAGTCTGGTCGTGGCAAAGACAAAGTACCATTCATCTCAAACTTTTCCTTATTACTTTAGAAGCAATAGCGCAAAATTTACTTTCGGGTAACAAACCTATTACTTTAAAGGCAATAAAATTCTTCCCCAGTCAAGTAACAACACATACTGCCATATATTTAGCACGTGTTGCGGGAGTACGATTATCCAATAATGGTCGTTTAACCACATGCAAATTTTTTATGTCGAAAACTACTCCCTTTCCATCTCAAGCAAAAAAAAATCACACACCGTCGCATATGTTGCACATGTTACAAGTTTCTTCAATCTCCAATTCATCCGGTGTGCGTGTATTAGTTCGCATACGGAGTAGAGAAAAAATATGACAAGAGCTGCCAAGCAGCATTTTCCCCGTCGTAGAGTATGCAAACGTTGATGATTTCAAAGACTTGAAATGCGTCTTGAATTGACATTACGATCTGTAAACTGCGCTAGAGAAAAACAAAAACATTCGATTTCCTGCAAGATATCTAAAACACATACTCATTGGTTCATGGAAACTCATTTGCACCTGTTTGAAAATACAATACTCGTGCCTAACCAGACAATATTCGCAACTTCGGCAACTCTGGTCAGACAGTATTACATGTTTCCATTTCAAGTAAACACTGGGGGACGAAACGAAAGTGTTTCTAATTAGACATTTGAGGTTGACGGTTGAGATTCTGATTATGTGTGGATGAAGGGGACAAAAATGAACCTGATCGTTGCATCAATACAAATGCAGCGAGTGAAGTCTTGCTAACACATGCATTGCGGTGCTTGGCTGTATGTTCTCCTGCAGAAATACATACAAGCGTGTGCCCGTCATAATTTTTATTACTTTTTGTTTGTTACTCTTTGTGTATAATGCGCAGTCATAAGACACAATAAGTAATAAAAAATTGCCATAAAGTAATAAAATGTTTCCCGTTTGCGTTGGGTGTACGTACGTTCCGGGATGGTCATGAGGACAGCTTTCATAGTGACGAGCGAGATGCGGAAATGGGTGATTGTGTGGTGCACAATCAGCCCTCGAATGTGCAGGTTGAGAGTAAAAGGCCGGTTCTTTAACATCAGCAGCATAAACGTGCACAGCCCTCACCTCGGAAATACCGAAGACAACATGGATGAGTTCTACGCGCAGTTAGAGTGTGAGTACGACCACTGCCTAAAACATGATATCAAGATCGTCATCGAGGGTTTCAACGCTGAGGTCGGCCAGGAGAAGGAAAACAAACTGGTGATTGGAAGGTTCAGCGCTCACCAGCTGACCAACGAAATGGGCCTAAGCCTTATCGGCACTACCGCCTCCAAGATCATGGCCGTGCGTAGTACCACAACCTCCTACATAAGTACACCCAGAGGTCACCAAATCTGACAGAAACATAGATCGACCACGTTCTGATTGATTATCGGCACTTCTCAGACATCATCGACGTCAGATCCTATAGGAGCGCTAACGTCGACTAGAACTACTACCTGGTGATGGTTAAGATGCTCCCAAAACTCTCCGTTGTCAATAACATCCGTTATCGACGGCCGCCCCCGTTAGATCTCGCGTGACTAAAGCGGCCTAACGTCACCGAAAACTACGTGCATTCGCTCGAAACTGCGCTGCCGGATGAGGACCAGCTGGAGGAAGCTACTCTCGAGGACTGTTGAAACACCATCAGAACAGCCATCAACAGCGTACAGGACAAGGTTGTTAATCGATAACTTATCGTAAACGCCGATAACGATACTGTCTGCTATCGTTATCGACGATGACGCTATCGTCTTCAGACATTATCGTCATTGCCAAGGACGATAGCTACTTGACGGTATCGAATCAATAACGTCTGAAAAACGAATTCGCAGTTTGTTTTCACTTTGGCTGCTGTCTTGGATAGCAACACAAACAAAGCTGCATTTAGTCCAATAGCAACGGATCGGTTCGTTGCTATTGCATCGCCAAACTTATGAATTCGTTGCTACTCGAGAATTTTTCCTTCCTTGATTTGTTATTTTCCAAAAGTAAATAGCAACGCTCGGTGCGGTTATTTTGTTGATTATCAAGCCAGCTTTAGCAACCGAAATATAGGCACTAGTGCACTTGCTCTGATAGACGTTAGTGAGCTGATAACGTCAGGTAAATATCGTTATCGTCGATAACGTTAATGTTTGAAGACGCAATCGTCATCGTCGATAACGATAGCAGACGTTATCGGTATCGGCGATGACGATTATCAACGATAATCTATCGTATTAACAAGCCTGGTACAGGAGAACATCTCAGGGCATGTGGGACAGACCCCATGAAACGAGTGGTTCCCAATGAACGGACAGTTAAAATCTAATTTGCTAAATTTAAAACTCTGATTGTATTCTATGGGATTCCAATGATTACATTGAGTTACGTAAAGAAAATTAGGAAGAAGTTTCCTTTTCCCAGAGCAAATTGTAAAAATTATACTCTATACTGAAAAAACCTTTTCTTCATAATCTGAAGATAGTGAGATAAGAATGAAGAGAGTGAGATAAGAGTTTTTTTCGATGGCGGTTAAAGAAAATAAGTAACTACAGCCCGGTGTTACGTAATCGCGTATAATCGCAACGTGTGATTCCAAGCCTCTTTTGATTAAATTCCTACAACGTTGAAGATGAAGTTGTTACTAGGTTACTGGGAGCATCAAGCTATGAGTTTCTTCCTCTGCGCATTGTTTTTTTTTTTTTGTTCTGTTATTGTTAACCCTTTTGATTGTCAATCATTTCTGTTAGTAGCGACGATCGGACAAAGTACAACTCTGGCAACACTCCAGCTGTTGATTTGTCTGAATGAATGCATAATGAATCATCTTCTGCTTGGCTGGGAAATGATGTTGGGTAAAGGTTGT